>NC_062285.1:70740830-71980645 GCF_902655055.1 Lutra lutra
GTAATTTTCCATCCCTTCAGAGACCATTTGGCTTGCGCCCCCCAGGTGGTTTAGTAAGATAAGCTCTTTTCAACATCTGGTCCCCATGGCGCAACCGCCTAGCCTGGTGGTTTAAGCTAATTAGCTACTGCTGGGGTGTTGCAGGGTGGAGTACTTTCTTGGAACTAAAGCAGGGTTGGGGTCCCTGGAACTAAAGTAGGGGAAAGTTCAGCCCTTGGGCCTGAGATGGCTGCCCAAGCTAAGATGGCTGTACTTATGCCAACCCACTCTTACAGGCAGTAGCTAAGCGGGTACTGCCACTTGGTGGCAGCAGTGTCCCACATGGCGGGATCCGTTTTGTAGGGATAAATCTTTTCTAGAAGATGAAGTGTAAATAGTTAATAGCAAGCAGTGACAACATGCACTCTGACACAGGCCCTTCCTCGTGACTGTTGACGGTGTTGAAGTTTACCTGAGCCTTGTGCTTCTGGAAAGCTGTATGGTAAAGAACACCTCCCCCATCCTTTTGTTTTCCCCCAATCTCCCCCATTCCTTTGCCTTCCAGGAAAGGGCTTACTCAGTCACCCTTCCCCATTTGGCTTAGATAAACCTCACTGTCCACTCTTCCTATGACTCCCAGAATTCTCACAGATGGTTCCTCTGTTTACCTGTGACCAGGCCAAATGCAGATCTTTTTACCCCCTTTTCAGAACCTGATGACAAGAGCATAGATCCTCCAACTTCCCATTCTTTGATATAATTGATAAGCTAAGATGAAAACTGTTTGTTCTGGGTAACCATAGAGAAAAATATTTCCTGTTCAGCTACCTGACTTACAAAACAGCCCAACTCTAAATCAGCCACCCATAGTCTGTTTACCCCTCCCCATGTAAATCTAAGGCAAAACCTCCCTGCAGATCACCCTGATCTTTGGATCTAGGTCATTCTCCTTCTCACAACAGCCCAAAGAGAAGCAATCTTTTTACTTGGCTGGTTTTGACTTTGACACACCGACGGATTCCTCCTTAAAAAAGCTTCACCCTGGGGCACCTGGGTGGCTCAGCGGGTTAAAGCCTCTGCCTTCGGCTCAGGTCATGATCCCAGGGTCCTGGGATGGAGTCCCGCATTGGGCTCTCTGCTCAAGAGGGAGCCTGCTTCCTCCTCTCATTCTCTGCCTGCCTCTCTTCCTACTTGTGATCTCTGTCAAATAAATAAATAAAATCTTTAAAAAAAAAAAAAAAAAAGCTTCACTCTTACCAAACCTAAGGTGCCATCTGGCAGACAGATTACACTTTACTCTGCACAGCGTTACCTAGATAAATCTTCTCCCCAAAGAGAGAAATGCCTCTTTATTTTTAATCTAAGATAGGGAAATGGAAGTGACTGCATTTTAGAAAGGCTCTATTTCTGCTGTTTCTCTGCTAAGTCCCATTTACTCATGTTCTATATTTTGCATCTGAATAAACCAAAGCAGCTCTGTTCTCACTGGAGGTGAAGGGGGAGAGGACAAAAAAATTAACCATTCTGAGTTTTGTCCTAGGCCCCCAAACACCTGATAACATCTAAAAAGAACTGGATTCCAAACGTGCTCCAGGACATTTGCTTGGAACTAACCTTATGGACGGACACTGGCATCAATACCCCCTACCTGATGTGGGACACAGAGGCAGAAGAATAATTATTAAATTTCCTTACCTACTGACAAGCCCTTAAAACAGGCAGAGTAACCTCTACCTTAAGGCTTTGCTAAGGGCAAAGGACAATCCTACTCTGACCAAACCCCTACCCCCAACCAGGATCCTGTAAGTCTACTTTAACAATTCCTTTGGAAACTTTATCTCTAAACCTCCAAGATAGTGTCGAGAATCATTCCCAAGCATATGGCCCACTGATAGACATCTAAAGGGCCTCACCAGAAGGTTTTATTACTGGTAATGAATAACCTTTTCCCTAGACAATAGCTAGCCCCTCAAGGTCCTAGAAACCTTGCTTCCAAAATTCCTTAGAGACTTATGCCATCCCTAATCCCCTCCCTAATTTACAGGTATATAATAGACTAGACCACTCCTCACATCCCCGCGGCAGCAGCTCTTCCCGCCCACGGGTCCCGTCCCCGTGCTCTAATAAACCACCATTTTGCACCAAAGATGTCTCAAGAATTCTTTCTTGGTCATCGGCTCCGGACCTCACCCCACTGAACCTCACCTATGTTCTAGAACTTCATCATACCTTTGGTGATTTATGTAAAAACATAAATAAGTGTCACCGGACACTCACCTTTGATTGTATCCCATCCTGGATTCCTGAAGGAACACATCCCCTGGACTTCTTTCCAATATAAACCTCTCATCCCAAGTGACAGGGATACTCACTTCTCTAAGCCTCCCAGACCCTCCATTCACTATATTCTGTCACTTAACTATTCAGTAAACCCTGCTCTCACTTCCTCTTGGCTCGCATTTGATTTCTACGCCACACAAAGCCAATGACCCTCTCGGCTCGTTCTCTGGGACCCCCTCTGGGTCCTCAGACCTGGCCTGCTTACGTCAATACCCAGGCTTCACAGAACATAGGTATCTCTCAGTATAATATTTCCAGCCAACATTTATATAGAAAATCTTCAATTACCTCTTAAACATAATACAATGTTTTTAAGAAAATGCAATAGAATAAGTCTTTCATTCTAAATACTGTTGATGTTTCTTCAGTTAGTTGTTGGTTGCACTGTGTGCACCCCCCGCCCCAATATATTGAAGTTCTAATCCCTTGTACTTGTGAATATAACCGATGAAGTTCTAGAATGTAAGTGAGGTTTGGTGGGGCGAGGTGTGGATCCCACGGCCAAGAAAGAATTCTTAAGATGTCACTGGTGCAAAAAGGTGATTTATTAAAGCATGGGGACAGGACCTGTGGGCAGGAAGAGACACTGCCCAGGGGTTGTGAGGGGTGGCAGGTTATGTACCATGGAGTTGGGGGGAGGTAAGGAAAAGGGAGGTTTCAATAGAACTTTCATATGCTAAGAGGATCTACAAGATACCAGAGGCCTCAAGGTCTTGCCATTGTCAAGGCTGTTTTTCCCTTTTAGCAAGGTATTAACATTAAGATAGTTGGGAGATTCCTAAAGAATGTCAAGTATGTCCCACCCAGGAATGGGGGTGGGGGAAGATTGCAAGGTGTCAGCCTTTTGCTTTGTCCTCAGCCAGGTTTCTGTTTCCCTCACCATTCCCCGCTGAACAATTTTGATGCTTAAATCTTTAAGGTTGTTGAAGGTGTAAGGTCTCATCTTCTGTAACTTCTTCCTGCTGAATAGGGACATAGAGTTGTCCTTGCCTACTCAGATCAACATTGATTAGTTGAGGAATGTGTAGTGGAGTTAAAGATGGAGGCAGCTGAATCCAGTGCTGACAGTGAAGAAGTGTCTCTCTGAGTGGTAAGGATCATCTGTCGTCGTGAAGTCATTGCAGCAATGGAGTCTCGGCACCAAGTATAGAAACACTGAACAAGGCAACACATTAAGATTAATAAAGCTATAAGAATAAGAAGTCCGGGGCACCTGGGTGGCTCAGTGGGTTAAAGCCTCTGCCTTCGGTTCAGGTCATGATCCCAGGGTCCTGGGATCGAGCCCCACATCGGGCTCTCTGCTCAGCAGGGAGCCTGCTTCCCTTCCTCTCTCTCTGCCTTCCTCTCTGCCTACTTGTGATCTCTGTCAAATAGATAAATAAAATCTTAAAAAAAAAAAAAAGAATAAGAAGTCCAAGAAAAAAGATCTTTAATCGTTGACCACAGTCCTCCTTTAAACCGGGAACTTAACCAATCACTAAGAGAGAGAGAAAGATCCTGTAGAGCCCCAATCTGGGTATTCATGTCTTTTACTAGTCCTGTGACATTTTTGTGATAATCTAGGATGTACACACAACATTCTACTTTGATAATTGCACATGTGCCACCCTGTGCTGCTGTCAGGACATCTAAGGCCATTCTATTTTGTAGGACCACCTTGTACATCTGCGTGACTTCAATATTAAGCAAGATGATATTTAGTGAATCACTGACTGTCTTCGCGGTGTATTTACTAAGGGCTTCTACATGTCAGAGGACATCCTCTAGTCCTACAGATGGAGCAAAAATGGATGTTAAGTGATCATGCCACTTAAAAACAGATTGTGTCCATCTTTGCTTTAAATTGGGGAGATTAGCTGGAGTAGTGATGGCTTTAGTAATGCGTCCACGAATCCAAGCAAAACCTGAGGTGCAACGACCTGTCCACCTTGGAGGAAGGCAGGGCCACAGGTTAGTTCCACAGATCCAGTGGGTTCCATTTGGAGCTGGCCATCTGATGCCAGGTCGCCTTACCCAGTCAGTAGCAAACCAGTCAGTAGCCTGGAGTACTATTATAATACATTATATGTTTATAAAAAAATAAAAAATTATACAAAAAAAATTACCAAAGAAAAAGGGCTGAGTCCTAGAGGTTGTTTTGGAGCAGTTCTTATCCTGAGAAGTCCTATTGGCAAGAGAGTAACCCAATTTTCCTGGGTTTCTAGACTAACCTTAGTAAGATGATGGTTTAAAGTATGATTAGTTTTTTCTACCTCTCCAGAGGATTGTGGATGCCAGGCTGAATGCAAGAAATATTTAATTTTTAAGGTTTGGGCTATTTGTTGAGTTATTTGAGCAGTAAAAGAAGGACCATTGTCACTTTGAAGAGATCGAGGAAAGCCAAATCTAGGGATAGTTTCTCATAACAAAATCTTAGTTACTTCTACGGCTCTTTCAGTTTTACATGGAAAGGCCTCGACCCATCCGGTGAAGGTACCAACAAACACTAATAGATGCTTAGAGCCTTTGAAAGGCGGCATCTGTGTGAAATCAAGTTGCCAGTCCTCTCCTGGATAGGATTCACGCCTTTGGACTGGTTTTAAAAGAAGGGGAGGGTGAGCTGTACCTTCCAGATTTACTTGGGCACAGATAATACAGGATCAGCAAACCTGTTTTACTGTGGCTGTCAAATTTACTCTATCAAATATATATATATATATATATATATATATATATATATATATAATATATCTTTTTAAATATTTTATTTATTTGACAGAGAGAAATCGCAACTAGGCAGAGAGGCAGGCAGAGAGAGAGGAAGAAGCAGGCTCCCTGCGGAGCAGAGAGCCTGATGCAGGGCTCCATCCCAGGACCCTGGGATCATGACCTGAGCCGAAGGCAGAGGCTTTAACCCACTGAGCCACCCAGGCACCCCAGAAGTTTAGTTTTTAATGTTTGAAAGGCTGTCTGTTGCACTTTAGTCCGGAGCAAGGGTTCCTCACTGGGACGTTTAATTGAGTCATACAATGGTTTGGCTAAGAGTCCAAATCCAGGAATCCACAGGCAGTAAAAACCTGCCATACCTAGAAAAGTGCAAAGTTGATTTTTTGTAGTTGAAGGCTCGAGATCTAGTATGGCCCTTTTGCTATCAGTACTTAGAATATGGTGACCTGGTGTTAGTTCATATCCTAAATAGTGTACCTTTTGTTGAAATATTTGTGCCTTTTTAGGGGATACATGATACACTCTATCTGCCAAGAAATTAAGTAAAATTAAAGAATTTTTATCAGATGTCTCCTTTGTGGGACTACAAATCAGAATGTCATCTACATGCTGAATTATTGTCCCTTCAGACAAGGATGTATCATGGAGATGTTTGCTAAGTATAGCTCCAAATAGATGAGGACTGTTTTTAAATCCTTGTGGTAAGACTGTTCAGGTTAATTGAGCAGCTTGTGGGCTTGAAGGTGAGGTTCATTTGAAAGCAAATAGGGGCTGCATTTCCTCACTTAGTGGGATGCAAAAAAGGGCATCTTTTAGGTCAAGCACTGTAAACCAGTTGGTGTCACCAGGGACGTGGGTGAGAATAGTCTATGGATTTGGCACTATGGGATGAATCAGCATTACTGCCTCATTTATAGCTCTTAAATCTTGCATCATCTGATATCCCCCTTTGGCTTTTTTACTGGTAAAATTGGGGTGTTATAAGGAGATTGACAAGGCTTTAATATACCATGTCTTAGAAACTTATCAATAAGCAGTTGTAGCCCAGCTTTGGCCTCAGGTTTTAGAGGATATTATTATTATTTTTTTTAATATTTTATTTGTTTATTTGACAGAGAGTTAGAGAGAGAGCACAAGTAAGCAGAGCATCAGGGAGAGGGGGAGAGAGAGAAGCAGGCTCTCCGCTGAGCAGGGAGCCCGATGTGGGGCTCGATCCCAGGACCCAGGAATCATGACCGGAGCTGAAGGCAGCCGCTTAACCAACTGAGCCACCCGGGTGCCCCGAGGATATTATTTCTTATGAGGTATATTGAAATTCTAATCCCTTGTACTTGTGAATATGACCTTATTTGGAAATAGGGTCTTTGCAGATGTAATTAAAATGCCCGTTAAGATGAGGTTATACTAAAGTAGTATGGACCCTTGATCCAATATTGATGAGGGAACACAAGGCTGGCTGAGGACAAAGCAAAAGGCTGACACCTTGCAATCCCCCCCCCCCCTCCCCCCCGCCCGCCCGCCCCATTCCTGGGTGGGGCATATGTGACATTCCTTAGGAATCTCCCAACTATCTTAATACCTTGTTAAAAGGGAAAAACAGCCTTGACAATGGCAAAACCTCAAGGCCTCTGGTATCTTGTAGATCCTCTTTAGCATATGAAAGTTCTATTGAAACCTCCCATTTCCTTACCTCCCCTCAACTCCATGGTACATAACCTGCCACCCCTCACAACCCCTGGGCAGTGTCTCTTCCTGCCCACAGGCCCTGTCCCCATGCTTTATAATCACCGTTTTGCATCAGAGATGTCTTAAGAATTCTTTCTTTTTATTTTTAATTTTTTTTTTATTTGACAGAGAGAGAGAGATCACAAGCAGGCAGAGAGGCAGGCAGAGAGAGAGGGGAGGAAGCAGGCTCCCTGCGGAGCAGAGAGCCTGATGCGGGGCTTGATCTCAGGACCCTGGGATCATGACCTGAGCCGAAGGCAGAGGCCTTAACCCACTGAGCCACCCAGGCGCCCCAAGAATTCTTTCTTGACCATCAGCTCTGGTCCTCACTTACATTCTAGTATGTCATCAATATGACTGGTATCTTTATAAGAAAAAACACAGAGACATGCACAGGGAGAATGCCATATGACAATGTAAGCAGTGATGCATGAGGCCTCTGCAAGTCAAGGAACCCAAAGACTATTGGTAAGTCCAGAAGCTAAGAAAAATGCATGGAATAGATTCTTTCTTAGAGCCTTCAGAAAGAGCACGGCTCTGTTAACACCTCTTGATTTGGGGCTTCTTGCCTTCAGATTTGTGGAAGAATAAACTTCTGGAGTTTTCTAAGCCTTCCAATTTATGGTGCTCTGTTAAAGCAGCCCTAGGAAATGAATAGAGTCCTCGTTCAAGTTTTTGGAAATTGTGGAACTGATGGTCCAGAAAAGGGATGCAGTATGGGTCCGTTGGTGGTATTAAAACAAAAGTTGCACTGAACCATGTTCAACTGGTGAAGAAGATTTCATCTGAGGCTACTGTAATAGGAGAGAGGCCGGCATGCAGTCTGAACTCAACTACACTGCAGCCTGACCGGGGCTGTGGTGAGCCAGGGAAAAGTACCAGAGGATGTCAGCAGGAGGTCACAGGCCATCTGTGTTTGCTAACTGATTTTACCCAAAGAAAAAACAAATTTCTCTTATGTTTACAAAAAACAGTTTCATAACTTGGAGCAAGGAACCTTGGAGTTGGCTCCTACCCTCCTGTGGAAGCTGACAGAGAGGGATGCTAGCTCCTTTGCTGATTAAATTTCAAAGAGATGGTCCCCAGGTTACTGAGACTTTCCTAGGTTGTAAAACTGACCAGCGGCTTTTTCATAGATTTACATCTCAAAGGGGCAAAGAAAGAATTTTAAAGTTTCTAAAGTAAATATTCTAAGAAAAGGGAGTTGAGGAGCCTAGAGTCAGGAAGAAGCCTGTTTAACCGAAGTCAAGCTGAAGAGAACATTAAACCATCTTGGTGAGTGGCCTTTCACTGTACAAAATTTGCTGTATGTTACTGATTATATTAATTACTTGGTAACAGAGAAACAATATTTTAAGCATTTCACACCTAACAAGATAGTTTGGTTTTTTAAACATTATATATAGGTATGTCACCACACTTTAGTTGCCTATTTAAGAAATTGTTAAGGGCTTAAGATTGACATAATGTAAGTTTTCCTATTTAAAATAAATGTGAAATAGCAGATTAACATTTGCATGCAGAACAACTGGTTTTCAGTAACAGATTACTGATGGACAGCAGAAGATGACTACATTTCTAAATTACTTAATTTTTGAGACACACTTTTGAATCACAGGACCAAATTGCTTTTAAAGAACCACCTATCTGACAGAGTGATTTAGGGCAGACCCAATACATTCTAAATCCTAGAACAAGGCCATGTTTAATGAGCTTTCTGTCGGCATCCCCCACTTCTAGACCCACTCTCATCAAGATCCAGGACAGATGGGCCATCAACTCAAAGATCAACAGCAGGACAGTCCCACTGGCACACTGCCTAGAAAGCTTGGGAGTGAATAACAAACATCTGTTCTAAAATTTACAACACAGATCCAAGGAGGAGACAGCTGCTAGCCATATTCCCTCTATCCCAGACAATGCTTTTAAATTGCAGTTGGAGGCCAGGAATTAAAAAACAAAAGCATACATAATAGACTAGAAAATAAACAATGCATTAGGTGATTTAAGGCTAAGTGTTAGTTCAGTTAAGTAGGTATGTATATATGGAGGTATGTATGTGTGTATATGTGTCCTAGGTCATAATGTAAGGTGCATTCCTTTGAGAATTGTTCTAGGAAGTCCCCTGTAGTTACTTGGAAGAAAGGGAAAAGGAGGCAATTATTACTAAATGTCTTAGACATCAGTAAGCTAGGATTTGAGATCTGGTCCCACTCTTCCAACTCACCTGCCAACAGATATTACTGGTGGTCCAAATCACTCGAAGAATTTTCAACTGTCCCAAGTCTGGCATGGCATTTGAAACCCAAAACTCATTGCATTACCACCATCCTCTGGTTTCTCTCACCTCCTGGCAAGCAGCCTCTTTCACTCACTTCCAGGAGGCCAGTAAGAAACAAACTGAGCAGATAAAAAAAACAAAACAAACATGTCACTTTTGTAAATAGATAAGGACAAAGAAAAATAATCTCAAGGGATTACAGAGAACATCTTAAATCAAGCTCCATCATTTTTACAAGTGAGAAAAAGTTAACGCCATTGACATGAGGTGATTTACTTGAACTCACATAACAACTTAGTGATAGATTTAGAGCAAGAAACTTGGTCTTCAAATTTCCCAACTTGGGTTCTCCCTGCTAACCTCATGCCTGCTGATGGAGGGGTGTGGGCACAGTACTCAGGTGTGGATGTTTTCATTACACTGAAGAGTCTGCATTCTGGATGGTCAGGGACACAGCCTAAGGAGTGGTGAATGTAGCTGGCATTCTTCTCCATTCTTCTCCAATTTACCTGGAATTAAAGTGTCTTGAGGGAGAACCCCAAGTCCACTAATTTGGGTTTGATGCCACTAATCATACAGCAGTTATTTAAGTGAACTACTAGGAGTCTTCTGAATAATGAGTTTCTATATCTGTAGCTTATTAATGAGTGATTGAAATTTTTTGCTTAAAGATTTATTTATTTATTCAAGAAAGAGAAAGAGCCTTCCCCCTTCCACCCGCCTGGGTGGCTCAGTGGGTTAAAGCCTCTGCCTTCGGCGCAGGTCATGATCCTGGGGTCCTGGAATCGAGCCCTGCATCGGGCTCTCTGCTCGGTGGGGAGCCTGCTTCCTCCTCTCTCTCTGCCTACTTCTCTGCCTATTTGTGATCTCTGTCAAATAAATAAATAAAATCCTTAAAAAAAAAAAGAAAAAGAACTCACATTGTGTTATTACATCTCATAGAGAGTGTGCACAAGCAGGGAGAGGGGCAGAAGGGGATCCTCTTCAAGCAGACTCCCTGCTAAGAATGGAACCCAATGTGGGGGGCTTTACTCCATGACCCATGAGGTCATGACCTGAACCTAAACTAAGAATCACACATTAAACCAACTGAGCCACCCAAGTGCCCCATGACTGATGGAAATTTTATTTACAGCTTATTAAAACACCCAAAGAGAAAACAAAACAAAACTACAAGCAGTTTGAAATTTACAATTTTTCTAAATAAATAAATAAAAATTTCTAGTTATGCCTCAATAAAGCAGAATTAAAACAAAGAAGAATTTTCTTACCCTGAATTCCAAGACAAAATGCTACAAGGTGAAAGACCTAGTGGAAGTCTGGAATGTTTCTGCCATTTTCATTGTTCAGTAGATACGAATTTAATTATTACATTATTATTATTATTTAATTGTGAAAGGATTCCCACCATCTAACTAAAACATCCATCCTCACATTTACATTTTTAGTGAGAACATTTAAGTTCTTCTCCCTTGGCAAATTACAATTATATAATACAGTGTTATCAACCATAGTCACAATATTTTACATTAGATCCTCAGATTTCATCTTTTGGCTGAAAGTTTGTACCTTTTACCAGCCTTTCTTTATTCCTCCCACTCCCAGCCCACAGCAACAACTTTTCTATTCTCTTCTTCTGAGTCTGACTTTTTTTTTTTAAGATTCCATACACAAGTGGGGCACCTGGGTGGCTCAGTTGGTCAAGTATCCAACTCTCAATCTCAGCTCATTTCTTGATCTCAGGGTCATGAGTTGAAGCCCTGCATGGGCTCCATGCTGGGCATGGAGACAAGGTTAAAAAAAAAAAAAAAAAAGATTCCATATATAAGTGATAACACACAGTATTTGTCTTTCTCTATATGGTTTATTTCACTTAGCATAATACCCTCAAGTTCCATCCATGTTGTCACAGATGTCAAGATTTCCTTCTTTCTTGTGGCTGAATAATATTCCATTGTATGTATATACCTTTTTATCCATTTGTCTCTTGGTACACACTTAGGTTGTTTCATATTTTGGCTGTTGTAAACAGTGTTGTAATGAACCTGGGAGTGTAGATATCTCTTTGGTATTCTGTCTTCATTTCCTTTGAATATATACTTAGAAAGGGGAATGTTGGGTCACCTGGGTGGCTCAGTGGGTTAAGCCTCTGCCTTCAGCTCAGGTCATGATCTCAGGGCCCTGGGATCAAGTCCCACATCTGGGCTCTCTGCTCAGCAGGGAGCCAGTTTCTCCCCTTCTCTCTGCCTGCCTCTCTGCTTACTTGTGATCTCTCTCCCTCTGTCAAATAAATAAATAAAATCTTAAAAAAAAAGAAAAAAAAAGAAATGGGATTGTTGAATCATATGGTAGTTCTATTTCTAATTTTTTTGAAGAACCTCTATACTGTTTCCCATAGTGTGCCTACCAATTTTACATTCCCATTAACAGGACACAAGTGTTCCCTTTTCTCTACATCCTCGCCAACACGTGTCATCTCTTGTCATCTTTTCAATAGCCATCATAACAAGCATGCAGTGATATTGTGGTTTTGATTTGCATTTCCTTGATGATTAGTGATGTTGAGAAACTTTTTGTATACCTGTTGGCCATTTCTGTGTCTTCTCTAGAATAATATCTATTCAGATCCTTTGCCCATTTTTGACTGGATTAATAAATACATAATATTATAAGATAACAAGTAAATGAAAATTCATTTTAAAGAAGCTGTACATATCATTTCCAACACTTTTTTTTCCCCTTTGGTCTAAGTCAAGGTTTTTCTAAATTTCTCTTTACAGTGAATGTTTTGTGTAGCATAACTGTGCAGAATTCAGATGTTAATATTTATGGCTAATCCAAAGTAAAATTGGCAGGTGGCTTCTGTCAAAATCCAGAAACTGTTAAAAATAAAATACAGGTCAACAAATTGTATTTAGGAAGGGTTTATTGTGCATAGAAGAACGCTTTACAAACTGGGTGTCTTCAAACCAACAGTGACTTGAAGCCTAGAGGCATGTTACAGGCAGCTACTATAGTAAAAACACAGAAGCTATTTCATCTTTATGATTGGTGACAGCATTGGGGTTTTCTGAAAGACAGGGAATTGGTTAAAAGTCATCATCTTATGCCATTTTTGGCAAACAATTTAGGTTTTATTTATGATTTTCAGAGGTATTTACAAGAAACAATCCAAGTTGTTTTGTTTATGATGCAGAATAAGTTATATTAGGTTTTGCTTATGTGGTTTAACTTGTTCTGTCTGTTCAGGGGATTTTCAAGTCTGGTCTCCACTTTGTATTTATTTTAACCCATCTAAAAAGATGTCCACTTGAGATTTTTTTTTTAATATTTTATTTATTTGATAGACAGAAATCACAAGTAGGCAGAGAGGCAGGCAGAGAGAGAGGGGGAAGCAGGTTCCCTGCTGAGCAGAGAGCCCAACGCGGGGCTCGATCCCAGGACCCTGAGATCATGACCTGAGCCGAAGGCAGAGGTTAACCCACTGAGCCACCCAGGCGCCCCTCCACTTGAGATATTAACATAAGTTTTTCCCCCATACACAATGAGCAATCAAGATACAAAGCACTTGCCCACCAGAAGCATAAATAGGTCTTAAAATTAAAAGTTAATTTTGAGCCAGATGATGCTGAAGAAGTCATCTCCCAGAGCATCCATCCAGCCTTCACTTAAGGATGAAATTCTTTCAGTTAATGAAAGAGTCTCAATAAGAACTCACATTGTGGGGCGCCTGGGTGGCTCAGTGGGTTAAAGCCTCTGCCTTCGGCGCAGGTCGTGATCCTGGATACCTGGAATCGAGCCCTGCATTGGGCTCTCTGCTCGATGGGGGGCCTCCTTCCTCCTCTCTCTCTGCCTGCTTCTCTGCCTACTTGTGATCTCTGTCAAATAAATAAATAAAATCCTTAGAAAAAAAAGAAAAAGAACTCACATTGTGTTATTACATCTCAATCATTGATCACCAAGTATTTCTTTTTTTTTTTTTTAAGATTTTATTTATTTATTTGAGAGAGAGAGCACGAGTGAGGAGAAGGTGAGAGGGAGGAGCAGACTCCCCGTGGAGCTGGGAGCCCGATGCAGGACTCGATCCCGGGACTCTGGGATCATGACCTGAGCCAAAAGCAGTTGTCTAACCAACTGAGCCACCCAGGCGTCCCTGATCACCAAATATTTCTTAAGCACCAGCTTTGTGCCAGGTTCTGGGAGGACAAAGGGAACAAGAGAACATCCCAACCCTTGTTAACTTACAGTCCAGTGGGGAAAAAACCCACAAAAACTGAACAAGTAAAATAGGTCCTAACAAATTCCAAAACCTGCTGTAAAGAAAAAAACCAACAGGCTACTTTGAGAGAGCATTAAAGGACTGTTTAAAACAGTCTGGATGGTTAGGAAGGGTCTCTTAGAAGAGATGACATTCATGGAGAAAACTAAATGAGAAAGTCTAGTATAGGTGCTTGAAGGAGAAGCTTCAAGAATAGGAAAAGCATGTAAAATCTTGGGATAGGAAAGAACCTGTGTACTCCAGGACTGGAGAAAGGCCTGGATACTTGGAGCTTAGTGAGTAAAGGGTGCAGGTTGCTTTCCCTTGAGCTTCAATCTCTTTCCTCAAAGAAAAGCAGGTGGCAGCCTGGTAAATAAAACAGATGAGGGCACAACTTCTCTGATCAAAAAGGTGAAGGGAACACCCCAACATGAATGCCTTAGCACATGAAGTACTCAGAACTATCCTTGGCTCATAGTAAACGCTTAAAAAATGATGCCATTTTTTTTTTTCTTAAACGAATGTTGGTTTTTTTTTTTTTAAGATTTATTTATTTCTTTGAGACAGAGAGAGCACATGTGCATGCAAGTGGGGGGAGGGGCAGAGGGAGATATTCTCAAGTAGATTTCCTACTGAGCGTGGAGCATCTCATGACCCATGAAATCATGAACTGAGCCTAAACCAAGAGTCTAATGCCTAACCAACTGTCACCTAGGTGCCCCAAATGTTGGCTTTTTTTAAAGGCAAGGATAGAAAACTTTATTCCTCTTTTCTCAACTTTTCATGTGTCCCAGAAGGGCACTCAAGGAAATGTTTGGGGTTCCAAGGAACAGAGTTTGATAATCATTAAACTATTGCTTCTGCATCACAGATGAATATGAATTTCTGAAACCAAATTGGTTATAAAATCAACTAAATACAACAAGTTTTTCTAAACACTTGATTCATGGGGAATTCTGATTAAAAGTTATACCTGGGTCTTGATTTATGGAAAATCTTTTACAAAACACAATACTAAGAAATAAACAATGTAAAGAGTTTCAGATAAGGCACAATTGACCGCGTAAATGAAGTAGCAAAACAGGGCAATCAAGAAAAGACAGATGGCAAAATGTGATCTGGTCTAGTGCTTCTCAAACATTCCTACATAAGGACCACATGAAAAGCTTGTTAAAACAACTCCAGGGCTTCTAATTTGGCAGTTTCAAGGTGGGTCTCAAGAATTTGCATTTCAAAAAGCTCCTAGATGATGCTGGAGCTGCCATCTTAGAGATTGCACTTTGAGAACCCCAGGTCTAGATCCTGGAAACCAGGAAAAAGGAAATGGGACTGAAGTGGGAAACAAATGCAGAAGGAAATACAGATAAAAATAAATGTTCTTATAACCCACAGCCCACTGACAAATACTGGAGGGAGGCAGAGTATAACCTTCTCCCAGGAAGCTCCCAAGAGTCTTATTTATTTATTTATTTACTTATTTGACAGACAGAGGTCACAAGTATGCAGAGAGACAGGCAGAGAGAGAGAGAGGAGGAAGCAGGCTCCCCACTGAGCAGAAGCCCGATGCCCGGGGCTAGATCGAAGGACCCTGGGATCATGACCTGAGCTCAAGGCAGAGGCTTTAACCCACTGAGCCACCCAAGCTACCAAGAGTCTTACTGTTAATACCTAGCTAGAGAGAAAACAACCTTGGTTTAACAATAGCAAGACCTTGGTATCCTCTGAATATGAAAGTCAGTCCTTTTGGAACTTCCCTTATCTTTATAATCAGTTGCTCCTCCCAATCCTGGGGCCCCAGGGAACCCTGGGTGGCTGCCAGGAGTAGCTGCCAAAGCTCTTTCCACCCACTGACCCCGTGCTTTAATAAAACTACCTTTTAGCACCAAAGCGCCTCAAGAATTCTTTTTTGGTCACCAGTTCCAGACCCCACCAACCTTACCAACATTAAAAAAAACTGCTTCAGGACCAGACTGAGGGACAGGTCATGCCCAAGTATACAGTTCTTTTCATTTTGTTTAATTTTTTTAAAAACATTTTATTTATTTATTTGACAAAGAGAAAGAGCAAGAGAGGGAACATAAGCAGGGGGAGTGGGAGAGGGAGAAGCAGGCTCCTTATAGAGCAGGGAGACCGAGGCAGGGGTCAGCCCCAGGACTCTGGGATCATGACCTGGGCTGAAGGCAGATGCTTAATGACAGAGCCACCCAGGCACCCCTATACAGTTCTGTTTGGCAGAGGTAGTCATCTCTCCAAGTTAGAGGTGGGTAAGGGTTAGCCACTCCTGGGCACCGTCCCTACTGGTTATAGTGAAAGCAGGTCTGCAGCACACAGACATTCATTTGCTAATAGATACAAAACAATTCAGAAACCCTGTTCTGGAGGTTCAATAAAGACTGCTATCTGTCCCTTTAGGCTCTTGGAACACACCTAGCCATAAAGGTTCACCCACTTAATCAGGATGAGAGTCCAAACCCATGACAGGATGCAAGTTGTTTAGGGGTCAAGATATGGATGCCATCCTTAGGGCTATATAGGTTTCCAGAACTCTGAATTCTTTGATCCTGTTCATGCAAGAATGGAAGCATTTCTAAACTCTTTCAGCCAATCCACACTTCTTGAATATCATTAATTTCATCATAAACACCCATTTCTAATATTCATTTTGATAATTTGTAAAGCTTCTGGGGTTTCACAAGTAAAGATAACTCAAGCTGGGGCACCTTAGTGGGGCAGTTGGTTGAACACTGGACTCTCAGTTTCAGCTCAGGTCATGATCTCAGGGTCATGGGATCGAGCCCCGAGTCAGGGTCCATGCTCAGTGCAGGTTCTGCTTAAAGATTCTCTCTCCCTCTCTCTCTGCCCCTCCCCTGCATGCTCTCTTCCTCTAAAATAAATAAATAAATATTAAAAAAAAAGATAACTCAAGCTTTGTGGTGGCTACTTCTATACTCTAGTCTTTCTAATGAACTAGCCCCCATGGTATATCCTTGAACTATCCTGCAGGATACCTATTTGACAGCACACTGTTTATGCTAATATTTGTAAATGGCCATTAGCTTATAAAAGTCACAAGATACAGTAAAGTTTCAAAAGTGAAAAAATGATTTTTAATAAAACTGAGGAAAGACATAACATTGACAGATTTACTAGGAAGTGGAATATACTCTGATTTAACCTGGCATGCTATTGTGGCTTAAGAATGACATGGGGCATAGTATCTCTTGAAATTCTTCCAAGTTTATACTGCAGTGAGTTCCTGCTCCTGCTCTTCTTCCCTCTGTTCTCATCCTCCCTGCACCTCCCTTGTAAGACATCTTCTTTTAATAACTTGCGGTGTATTTATCTGTGCTATTTCTGGTGCTTTATCCTTAGCCAGATAGAGTGGAGAGCCAGTTAGGCAAAATCCCAGAGCACAAAGCTGTGAGTAGGGAGGATTACCATATAATTATCTTCTAAATGGATCAAAAGAAGGTGACAAAAGTAATCATAATTCTAGAATTTTTGATATATTTGTTTATTGACCACCAAATTGGTTGTATTATTTTGGTGGATCTAAAAATAATATCATTGCAAAACCATTTTTAAAATAATAATCTAAGAAAATAAAAACAAGATATATGTGCATATGTTAAAGCAAAATTTAAAACCTTTATGTTGATTTTACGAATATTGAAAAATAATATAGAAAAATAATTATTTTAAGTACATATTCACATACTTTAACTAGTTTTCTTTTTCACCTTTCTTGAGGTATAGTTGATAAATAAAATTTAAAGTGTACAATGTGCTGATTTGACATACATATTCTTTGTAAAAAGATTACTACAATCAGGTTATTTACTGCTTCCATTACCTCACATGCTTACTATATGATGTCAAATACATAAATTGTGGGATGGGAATGGGGGGGCAGAGAGAATAAAAATGTAGTGCTTTTAGACTATGTTCAAACTTAAGCAACCATCAACTAAAATAGACTGCTATAGGCATAGGATGTTTTGTACGAACCTCATGGTAACCAAAACCCAAAAAATAAAGAGAGAGGAACATAAGCATAACACTAAAGAAAGTCATCAAGTCACAAGGGAAGACAGTGAGAGAAGACAGCAAGGGAGAACTACAAAAATAATAAAAAATAATAAACAAAATGGCAATAAGTCAATAACTCCTTTAAATGGACTCAAGGCTTAACTCAAAAGATGTAGGATAACTCAATGGATAATAAAACAGGACACATCTATATGCTGCCTACAAGACACTGATTTCAGATCTAAGGACACAGGCAGACTACAAGTGAAAGGATAGAAAAAGATAATCCATGTAAACGGAAACAAGAAAGGTGGATTAATAACACTTATATCATATAAAATGCTTTAAAAAAAGACTATAATAAGAGACAAAAAAGGATATTACACAATGATAAAAGGATCAATCCAGCTAGAGAATATAACAATTATAAATATTTATATTTATATATTTATTCATATATTTTATATGCTTATACTACCAACAAAGGAGCACTTAAGTATATATAGCAAATGTGACTAGACATAAAGGGAGAAATTGACAATAGTACAATAAAAATAGAGAACTTTAATACCCCACTTACATCAATGCATAGATCATACAGACAGAAAATCAATAAAAAACACTGGCTTTGAAAGACATATTATTAGATCAGAGGGACTTAACAGATTCATGCAGAATAATCTAAAAGTAGTGGAATGCACTCTTTTCAAATGCACATGGGACATTCTTCAGAATAGATCAGGCCATAAAACACATCTCAATAAATTTAGGAAGAATGAAATAGCATCAAACATCTTTTCTGATCACAACAAATCATCATGCTACTAAACATCATGCTACTAAATAACAAATAGATCAATGAAGAAATCAAAGATGAAATAAAAAAAATACCTGAGACAAATGAAAATGGAAACACACTGTCCCCAAATTTTGGGGACATAGCAAAAATAGTTCTAAAAAGGAAATTTGTAGTAATACAGGCCTACCTCAACAAACAAAACAAAACAAAACAAGAAAAATCTCAAATAAAAAATCTAACCTTAAACCTAAAAGAACAAGTAAATCTCAAAATTAGTAGAAGGAAAGAAATAATAAAGATCACAGTGGAAATAAGTGAAATAGAGAGTGAAAAAGCAATTGAAATCAATACACTTAGGAGGCTGTTCTCTGAAAAGATTAACAAAATTGATAAAGCTTCAGCTAGATTTACCAAGAAAGAAAAAGAGGAATCAAATAAATAAAATCAGAAATGAAAAAGGAGGGGCACCTGGGTGGCTTGGTCATTAAGCATCTCCTTGGGCTCAGGTCATGACTAGGATTGAGGCTTCATTGAGCTCCCTGCTTGGCAGGAAGCCTGCTTCTCCCTCCCACTCCTTCTGCTTCTGTTCCCTCTCTTACCGTGTCTCTCTCTGTCAAATAAATAAATAAAATCTTAAAAAAAAAAAGAAATGAAAAAGGAGAAGTTACAACCAACACCACAGAAATACATAGGATTATAAGAGATTATCATGAAAAATGTTATGCCCACAAATTGGACAACCTAGAAGAAATTAATAAATTCCTAGAAACATACTATCCTCCAAGACCAATTCAGGAAGAAATAGAAAAGCTGGACAGATTACTGGTAATGAAACTTAATCGGTAATTAAAAAAAAAAAAACCCTCTCAAAAAACCAAAGGTACAGGACCAGATGGCTTCACAAATGAATCTTACAAAACATTTAAAGAAGGATTAATGCCTATCCTTCTCAAACTATCCAAGACTGAAGAGGAAGGAAGCCTTCCAAATTTGTTCTATGAGGTAACTCATTACTTGATACCAAAACCAGACAAAGGTACTACAAATAAGAAAATTTCACGCCAATATCCCTGAGGAACATAGATGCAAAGTCCTGAACAAAATATTAGCAAGTTGAATTCTATATATTTTAAAAGGATCATTTGCTATGATCAAGTAAGATTTATTCCAGAAAAGCAAGGATGGTTCAATATCTGCAAATTAATCAGTGATATACCACATTAACAGAATAAAAGATAAAAATTATATGATTTTCTTAATAGATGGAGAAAAGGTATTTGACAAACACAACATCATTCATGACTCTCAACAAAATGGGTATTGGGGGAACATACATCAACATAATAAAGGCCACATAATACAAACCCATAGCTAACATCATACTCAACTGAAAAACTGAAAGCCTTTCTCTAAGATCAGGAACAAAACAAGGATGTTCACTTTTATTCAACATAAGACTAGATGTATGAACTACAGCAATCAGAAAATAAAAAGAAATTAAAAACACCCAATTTTAGTAAGAAAGAAGTAAAACTATCATTCTTTGCAGATGACATGATACTATACATAGAGAACCCTAAAGACTCCACCAAAAAACTATTAGAATAAATAAATTCAGTAAGTTGCAGAATACAAAATTAGAAATTTTATAAATTTATAGAAACCTGTTGTGTATCTATATACTAATAATGAACCAGCAGAAGGAAAAAATAAGCAAGCAATTTCATTTACAATTGCATCAAAAGGAATAACATACCTACAAATAAATTTAACCAAAGAGGTAAAAGACCTGTATTCTGAAAACTATAAAACAATGACCAAAGAAATTAAAGACACAAATAAATGGAAAGATATTTCATGCTCATGGATTAGAAGAATCAATGTTAAGATGTCCATGCTACCCAAAGCAATCTACAGATTTATGCAATCCCTATTAAAATACCAACAGCATTTTTCACAAAACTAAAATACTACTAGAATCTATATGGAACCACAAAAGACCCCAAATAGTTGAAGCGATGTTGAGAAAAAGTAATAAAGCTGAAGGTATTATACTCCAAATTTCAAACAGTACTACAAAGCTACAGAAATTAAAACAGTATGGTTCTGGAACAAAAATAGTTATATAGATCAATTGAACAGAATAGAGAAATAAACCTATGCTTATGTGGTCACTTATTCTATCATATAGAAAGCAAGAATATACTATGGTGAAAGACAGTAATAAATGGTACAGGGAAAACTGGGTAGCTACCTGCAAAGGAATGAAACTCAACTACTTTCTCATACCACATATAAAAATAAACTCAAAATGGAGTAAAGACCTAAAATGTAAGACATGAAACCATAAAATTTTTGAAAGAAAACATAGGTAGTAATCTCTTAGACTTTGGTCCTAGACATCAGTCTTATTAGCAACATGTTTTTGGGTCTATCTCCCCAGGCAAGGGCAACAAAAGCAAAAATACACAATTGGGACTACACCAAAAAAAAAAAAAGGTTTTACACAGTGAAGGAAGCCATCAACAAAACAAACATTCAACCTACTGAATGAAGGAAGATATTTAAAAATGACATACCTGGGTTAATATCCAATATATATAAAGAGCTCATACAACTCAACACCAAAGAAACAAATAATCTGATTTAAAAATGAGCAGAGGACTTGAGTAAACATTTTTTTTTTTTTTTGAGAGAGAGAAGGAAAGAAAGTGAGAGAGAGCAAGCACTTGTAAATTTTGTATTTAATAATTACAAGTTGTTAAAACCTTTGAATTTTGGGGGGCACTCTTTCTTAAATTCTTTGATTAAAGTTTTCTATTTCATTTTATATACAATGCACTCAAACAGGACTCCCTAACCAAAAGGTTCAATGCCATTGTAGGACACAGGTTTACTTAGAAAGTCATTCTTCTTTTTCTTTTTTAAAGATTTTTATCTATTTATTTGAGAGGGAGTGAGAGAGAGAGAGCGAGAGAGCATGAAGTGGGGAGGGTCAGAGGAAGAAGCAGACTCCCTGCTGAGCAGGGAGCCTGATGTGGGACTTGATCCTGGGACTACAGGATCATGACCTGAGCTGAAGGCAGTTGTTTAACCAACTGAGCCACCCAGGTGCCTGAAAGTAGTTCTTCTGAGGCTTAGATATTTCATAAAGATTTATTTACTTATTTTAGAGAGAGAGAGTGCGATTGGGGAGAGGGGTAGAGGGAGAAGGAGAGAGAGCTGGAGAGAAGCAGACTCCCTGCTGAAGCCCTATGCAGGGCTAGATCTCATGACCCCAATATCATGACCTGAGCCAAAATTGAGTCAGATGCTTAACTGACTGAGACACCCTGGTGCCCCAAGGCTCAGATATTTAAAAATTTAATTAATAATAATTCTTATTTAAATTCAAATTAGCTTCACCAAAATTTGGTACTTTCATCTGTGCATATAAAAAATTATAAATTTTTATAATTCAGTTTTAATTTACATTGGTAGATTAGTGCACTTTTAATATGTTATTATTATTTATTTTAAAAATTTATTTATTTAAAAATTTATTTATTTATTTGACACAGATTGAGAGAGCATAAGCAGGGAGAGCAGGAGACAGAGGGAGAGGGAGAAGCAGGCTCCCCACTGAGTAAGGAGCCTGATGCAGGGCTCAATCTCAGGACCCTGAGATCATGACCTGAGCTGAAGGCAGATGCTTAACCAACTAAGCTATCCAGGTGCCCCAATTATTTCACTTTTTAAAACAATTATGACTTATGCACGCATCTCAATTTCAAGAATATTCCTGGATCCATGGGTTTCTTAATTTAATAAGAACATTGTTTTTCCATAAAGCTGCACTCCTTCAAAATTTACATTTCTTTTAAGTTTATTTTATATTTAAGGAAACTCTACATCCAACATGGGGCTCGAACCCATGACCCCAAGATCAAGAGTCACATGTTCCTCTTACTGTGCCGGCCAGGTGCCCCATAATTTACATTTCTGTTATCAGTGAAAAACCAAATCTTTTATGTCAATATTGAACTTTTTAACTGAAACTACCATGGTCTTCACAATGAAGTTAAATTTTTTGACAGAATGAGTTTCTAAAACCTTAATTTGAATTGGATGAAAAAAAAATCAAACTATTATTATAATTAACTTATTTGATGACACCAGTATAAAATAAACATTATCAAGCTGGAGGCAAAATTAAGAAAGCCAATACATTAACAAGTATTTTACTCTTCACGTGTGCACAAGAAAACTTAGACGTGAGTCCACAATAGCCAAGCTATGGAAAGAGCCCAGATGTCCATCAACAGATGAATGGCTAAAGAAGATGTGAGATTATATATATATCAGAATATTATGCAGCCATAAAAATAAATTTTTTACCATTTGCAATGACATGGATGGAACTAGAGGGTATTATGCTAAACAAAATAAGTCAATCAGAGAAAGACAATTATCATATGATCTCACTGATGTGTGGAATTTAAGAAACAAGGCAGAAGATCATAGGGGAAGAGAGGAAAAAATGAAATAAGATAAAACCAGAGCAGGAAATGAACCATAAGAGACCCCCTAATCTTAGGAAACAAACTGAGGGTTGCTGGAAGGGAGAGGGGTAGGGGGACACCGGGGAGGGTATGTGTTGTGGTGACCACTGGGTGTTGGGTAAGACTAAATCACAGACCTGTACCCCTGAAGCAAATAATACATTATATGTTAATTTAAAAAAAATAAAAAAAATAATTAAAAAGAAAACTTAGACTTGAGAGTATGCAGAAGTACTCTGGAAAAGCCATCATTTACTCTAAATGAGAAGTATGCTTCACAGCCTCTGCATCTGCATGCATTACATAGCCATCTTCAGGCACAGTGTTTTTGTTGTTTTTTAAGATTTTATTTATTTATCTGAGAGAGAGAGCGAGTGAGTGAGCATAAGCAGGTGGCAGAGGAAGAAGCAGGCTCCCCACTGAGCTGGGAGGCTAACAGAAGGCTCTATCCCAAGACCCTGGGATTATGGCCTGAGCCGAAGGTAGACACTTAACTAACTGAGCCACCCAGGTGCCTTTAGGCACAGTCTTCCTTTAAAAAAAAGTCCTAATTTATGAAGTAGATGCTAATTTTTTTCTTCAGCAAATTTGGGTCTTCTACTTTTCACTTAGTCAGTGATGTCACTATAGCCTCCACTGGCCATGGTAAATGTTCATAAATATCCAAAAAAATGTGCAATTTACACATTCATCATTAACTTTATTGAGGAATCAAAATTTGGACTTAATCTTTCATTCTATAAGAAATTTTAAAAGCTTATTCTACGGGGCGCCTGGGTGGCTCAGTGGGTTAAAGCCTCTGCCTTTGGCTCAGGTCATGATCCCAGGGTCCTGGGATCGAGCCCCACATCGGGCTCTCTGCTCAGCGGGGAGCCTGCTTCCTCCTCTCTCTCTCTGCCTGCCTCTCTGCCTACTTGTAATCTCTGTCTGTCAAATAAATAAATAAAATCTTTAAAAAAAATAAAATAAATAAAAAAAATAAAAGCTTATTCTAACTGAAAGAGATAATGGGGTAAATTAATTTACAGTATATACTTATAGATTCACACTATATATGTATTTATAGTACATATATAGTTACCAATATATATTTATATAATATATAATAAAACCCCTAAGGCAAGTGTAACCAGACTATTCTCTGCCCACAGTGTGGCAGGACTGCTTGGTCTATTTTCTCCACTTATTTCACATACAACTTATGTGAAGTATAGTATAGTATATAGTATAGTATAGTACAATTAATACTATAATTAAGTGTCCTGGAGGCTCCATGTGCATCTTCGATGGAAGCATGGACCCTAGCACAACCAGCAGATAGAGCAAGTGGTCAGCAGCAGCTGCATCCAATCCTTCTCCCACCATCACTGGACCTGAGTTCATTGTCACCTCGGTGGGAGCACACTTCATTCAACAGTAAGCAGCACTCTGCCTCTGCCTACAGTCCTTGACGAGAGAGGTAAGAAAGGGAATGTATGGTGAGTTCTGGAAACAGCAAGAGAGATTGTCCCTCCCACTGAAAATTAGAGCCCCACCTGCAGCACATGTCCCTCATACACGGCTAAATGAGACCACAGGAGAAGATGGAAGTGCAAAGTGCAAGTCAACCAAACCCATCCCCAGCTTTTTTTGATAAGCCCATTCATAACAACTTTGTTTAAATATGTGGGTTCTTTTTAAAGATTTATTTACTTATTTGTTGGGGCCAGGGGACAGAGAGTACAAGCAGGGGGAGTGGGAGGCAGAGGGTGAGGGAGAAGCAGGTTCCCTGTTGAGCTAGGAGCCAGATGTGGGGTTCCATCCTAGGACCCTGGGGTCATGACCTGAGCTGAAGGCAGATGCCCAACTGACTGAGCCACTCAGGCATTTCTAAATATGTTTTTTAGAATGGGAGAAGGGTGAACTGTGCCTTTCCAATGCAAACTTCTAGGGATCTATGGAAGAGGACATGGAGGACAATTAATTTATCACATCTCTTAAGGATATCCTGTTGGGTTAGATGTCATCTTCTCTGAACTGCTTGAGGTGGCAGGGTAATAAGATTCCCCAAGTTTCATACTCAAATGACCCTAACTAGTCTCTAGGAGCAAAAAAATTGCCGTGGCTTTATTGAGCCATCTGTTTGGCTGAGTGAGTTTGGGCTCTTCAAGTAAGACAGTTTCTTCAAACACATGTTGAACACATGTTTAAACAATACTGGTTTGATGATGGACCAAATAACCAGAGTGTTGTGTTTCTACCTAGATCTTTTGTATTATCACTAGGTGATTCTCAAAATATTTACCTCTCCCTTTGGCATATCTAATAATTTCTTCCTATAATAATTTAGTCATGAAAAGGAAGGTAGCTGATTTTCAGTATTCTTTGTGTGTGTTGGGAGATGGGAATTTATGTTTACTATATTGGGTTGTCTCAACAATGGTTTTTTTTTTTTTAAAGATTTTATTTATTTGACATAGAGATAACGAGTAGGCAGAGAGGCAGGTTGTATTTAAGGTGTACAACATAATATATATATATTTTTGAAGTAATCTCTACACCCAGTGTAGGGCTCAAATTCATGACCCTGAGATTAAGAGTCAGAGGCTCTACTGATTGAGCCAGCCAGACTCCCCTGCTGACATTTTGATAATAGCCCTCTTAACAAGTGTGAGATTATAACACATTGTGGTTTTGATTTACATTCCTTGATGATTAGTGATGTTGAGCATTTTTTCATGTGCCTGTTGGTCATTTGTAGGTGTTCTTTAGAAAAATGTCCATTTAGGTTTTTTGCTCATTTTTAAATTTAGGTATTTGGTTTCTTGCTATTGATTTACATGAGTTCCCTATACACTTTGGAAGGTAACTTCTTATCAGATACTCATTTTACCCAAGGTGATTTATAGATTCAATGCAATCCCTACCAAAATTCCAATGCCATTATCACCAAAATAGAAAAAATAATCCTAAAATTCATATGAAGCCACAAAAGACCCAGAATGGACAAAGCAATCTTGTGCAAGAAAAACAAAGTCTTTTGTGACATAACACTTCCTGACTTTAAACTAATTACAAAGCTATAATAACCAAAAACGGCATGGTACTGGCATAAAAACACACATATGGACTAATGGAACAGAACAGAGAGCTCAGAAATAAACCTATTCACAAATACACAGTGAACTAATTTTCAACAAAGGCACAAATAATACCCAATGGGGAAAGGGTAGCTCTTTGATAAATGATGTTGAGAAAACTTAATATCCACATCTACCATACATGAAAATCAACTCAAAATATGTTAAAAACTTAAACATAAGACCCAAAACTATAAAGCTCCTAGAAAAAAATGTAGAGGAAGAGCTCCTTGCAATGATTTTTTGGATTTGACACCAAAAGCACAGGCAACAAAAGCAAAAATAAACAAGTGAGACTACATCAAACTACATCAAAAAGTTTTGCCCAGCAAAGGACATAATCAACAAAATGAAAAGACAACCTACAGAAGGGGAGAAAACATACACAAACTGTTACGCCCGAGTTTTCGTGTCCAAGAGACCACCAAGGAGCCAACACCGATGTAAACACATGAGGGTTTATTCAGCAAGCTTAAGCTTGGGCCCAAGTATACCCGACATAGTGGAGTAGGGACTTGGACCCCAAAAAAGATTACAGTCAGAGTTTTTTTTTTTTTTTTTTTTTAAGATTTTACTTATTTATTTGACAGGCAGAGATCACAAGTAGTCAGAGAGGCGGCAAAGAGAGAGAGGAGGAAGCAGGCTTCCTGCCGAGCAGAGAACCTGATGTGGGGCTCGATCCCAGGACCCTGGGATCACCACCTGAGCCGAAGGCAGAGGCCTTAACCCACTGAGCCACCCAGACACCCCTATAGTCAGAGTTTTTAAAGGCAGAGCAGGAGTGTCAGTAGGTGATTGGGCCATGACTACTAGCCCTATGTTCCTGTTTTTTCCTTTTTCTTTCTGACATGATCTATTATAACGTCAAGCCATGTTATTCCTGACATGAGTTATTACAACAATAAGCCATCCTATTCCTGAATTGATCATTGTTTTTGCTCCGGTCAGTCTTCCTGGAGCTGTCCTATTCCTGATTGATCATTGTTTTTGCTCTTGTCAGTCTTCCTGGAGCTATCCTATTCCTGACTGATCATTGTTTTTGCTCCAGTCAGTCTTCCTGGAGCCAGGGGTCATTTACTGGTCCTGGAGACCTAAGATGGCTGCCGGGGCCAAGATGGCTGTACTTATGTCAAGGCTTGGGGTGTACATACAGCCTTGTTTTTCTTGGCCTCCACACAACCAAATGAATTCTTTTTCACACACACAAAAAAAAGACCTTGAAAGAGTGAGAAGGCAGTAACGGATTTGTTGAGTTTTATGTTTTCAGTGAGATAGATTAAAAATTAAATAAAACACATATTTCAAGGCTCAAAGTAACTGTTTAGCTAGTAAAATTAGAGAACAAAGAATCACCCCCTTCCCTTTACCTTGGTTTTAAGGAATATAGCCAAAATGAGATTTGGAGTAGGAATTTAATTCTACTTCATTTCACAAACATTTAATGAACATTTTCTAAATGCGAAGAATCACATAAAGAGATAAACTGATGCACTTTACCCTAAAGGAGTTCCCACTTTCTCAGAGGATGCAGACACTGCCTGAAAATCTATGGCTATAATAAGGGTTGGAAGGTTATGCTAACAGCATGAGTAAAGTATAATAAAAATCTCAGAAGCGGGGCTCAAATGATTGTCACTGTAAGTGTTAGGAAATGCTTCACAGATGGGGTGATATTTGAGCTGGGATTAGGAGTAGAATGAGTAGGATCTGTTCCATTAACTGGAGAAGCAGTGAAAGGATTTTCTAGATAGAGGAGTATAGAAGTGCTGACAATACTGATTCCATCTTTGGCCCTCCATCTTGTTCATGCCCACACAAGGACCTCTCTTGGAGCTACGTGTTCCAGGTCCCGGGGAGTAACCTGTGTGCCCTGACTGGAATGCAGGAAGACTTGTTCTGATTCTTCCTAAAGTGGTGCACAGACGACACCACTTTAGATAACTAGTAGAGATGACTGGTACACAGATGGTGCCACTTTAGATAACTACCCTTTGACTGCACCACAATGATCTTCTTGCTCTATAAAAGCTGTGAATTAAGGTCCAGACTTGGCAGAGAATAGCTGTGTAGTGCCTGGATTGTTGCCCACCCAATCCCAAACCCCCCACCCCACACTCCCCAACTCCTGTCAGTAAGATACCCTGAATAAAACTCTGTAGACAGAGTGGACTGCCTTGCTTCATTTTTCCATCTTAAAATGCTTTCTCAGTCTGGAGGATACTTTACTATCCCTCTTCTACCTTCTAACAAGGAGACATAATATGAGCAAAGGCAGGCCACTCCCTCATGCCAAAGGCTGGTGTGTTTATTTGGGGAAAGTGAGAAGTTTATTGTGGCTGGCACAAAGAAAAGATAAGATGGGAGCATGAGGTACAAGTAAAAATAATTAGGTCTGTGGAAATAAAGATAAATCAAAAGACCAACCATATGCCCCTATGTCCAGGCTTTGGTTAAAACCGCCAGCTTCTCTAATGTTTGCCCTGGCTTCCAACTGTGGAGGCAGAGAAAATTAAGGCCATTCCACCTCAAGTTTAGCATTAGCACAAGTACAGCCATCTTAGCTTCAGCAGCCATCTCAGGCCCCTGTGACCAGGGGCTGAACTTTACCCTACTTCAGTTCCAGGAAAAACCGCTATACCCAACCCTGCAACACCCCGGCAATAGCTAATCAGCTTATTGCAGGAAAGTCCGAAATTTCCCCTCTTCCCCCCATCCCCAAGCCTCTTGTAATGACACATAAATACCCCTGCCTTAACTAGGCTTGGGATCCAAGTCCCTATTCCACTGTGTCGGGTATACTTGGGCCCAAGCTTGAGCTTGTCAAATAAACCCTCGTGTGATTGCATTGGTGTTGGCTCCTTGGTGGTCTCTCAGACATGAAAACTTGGGCATTACACCAACGAGGGACCAACCAGAGTCAGCCAAATATGCTCCCCTAACCAACACATAGGATGTTCCATTTCCAGTTAGCCTATCAGCTTCCCCTGCCAACAACCTTCAGTTGAACATACCTGAAGACTTCCATTTTCCACTATCAAGCCTTCCCACTCTTCTGCCTGCTCTAAGTCTCTGTTAAAATATAAGTGATAGTGGCTAACTCCCTTGCTATAGCAAGCTCTGAATAAATAGCCTTCGCTTGTTCTCATTCAGGTGGTCCTTGTTTAATATCACACAATCAGGTAGGTCTAAGCTGCCATCTGGATCACCTCAAGTTTTCTTCTTCTACCCAGACCTTCTCCAATAATAAGACTCAACACTGATTACCAAAATCTTTCAAAATACACAAAATAATACAGCATTTATGGTGAAAAGCTTTGCACTGGGTTTGTAGCTGCTGCTGTCAGTGCCCCCATCAGGCTCCTGATGCTGCAGTATGCTTGGCTGACTTCCAACTCTGAGGGTTTTCTCCAGTGGCTTGAATTTAAACACTCCCCCCATCAGGCCATAACCAATGACTGAAGGCAGCTGGTATAAATACCCCAGTGCCTTCACCTCTCCGGTGGAATGATGGCAGGCATGTTTTCCACACTGACCCCCAGAGTTTCCTAGCAGGATTAAGCTACAATTGCTCACAGCAGTGGGGTTAGGGATGCCAACCCCTGCCCCAGTCAAAAATTTGCATCTAACTTTTCTTTTTCAAAATTTTATTTAAATTCCAGTTAGTTAACATATAGTGTAATATTGGTTTCCGGAGTAGAATTTAGTGATGCATCACTTACATAAACACCCAGTGCTCATCATAGCAAGAGCCCTCCTTAATACCCATCACCCATTTCACCCATCCCCCACCCACCTACCTCCATCGACCCACAGTTTGTTCTCTGTCATTATGAGTCTCTTATGGTTTGCTTCCCTCTCTCTCTTTTTTTTCCCCTTCCCACATGTTCATCTGTTTTGTTTCTTAAATTCCACATATGAGTGAAATTATATGGTATTTGTCTTTCTCTGACTTATTTTGCTTAGCATAATACACTCTGGCTCCATCCACATCATTGCAAAAGTCACGCTTATAACTTTTGACTCCCTGAAAACTCAACTTCTAAAAGCCTACTGTTTTTTTTTCTTGTTACTTTTTTTATTAATTTTTAATTTTTTTTATAAACATATAATGTATATTTTTTTAAGATTTTATTTATTTATTTGACAGAGAGAGATCACAAGTAGATGGAGAGGCAGGCAGAGAGAGAGAGAGAGGGAAGCAGGCTTCTCGCCGAGCAGAGAGCCCGATGTGGGACTCGATCCCAGGACCCTGAGATCATGACCCGAGCCGAAGGCAGCGGCTTAACCCACTGAGCCACCCAGGCGCCTCCATATAATGTATTTTTATCCCCAGGGGTACAGGTCTGTGAATTGCCAGGTTTACACATTTCACAGCACTCACCATAGCACATACCCTCCCCAATGTCCATAACCTCACCACCCTCTCCCTCCCCCCCTCCTCCCAGCAACCCTCAGTTTGTTTTGTGAGATTAAGAGTCTCTTATGGTTTGTCTCCCTCCCGATCCCATCTTGTTTCATTTATTCTTTTCCTACCCCTAAGCCCCCCACGTTGCATCTCCACTTCCTCATATCATGGAGATCATATGATAGTTGTCTTTCTCTGGATGACTTATTTCGCTAAGCATAATACCCTCTAGTTCCATCCATGTCGTCACAAATGGCAAGATTTCATTTCTTTTGATGGCTGCATAGTATTCATATATATATATATATATATATACCACATCTTTAACCATTCATCTGTTTAAAAGCCTACTGTTGACATGTACAGTTGATTAACATACATGTTGTATGTTATATGTATTACATACTGTATTCTCATAATAAAGTAAGCTAGAGAAAAGCAAGTCACAAGAAAAAAATCCATTTACAGTACTATACTAGAAAAAGTCAGAATATAAGTGTACCCATGTAGTTCAAACCCATGTTGTTCAAGGATCATCTATAGTTTAATTTATCAATATTTACTGCATTGCAAAATAAAACTAAGCACTTAAAAATTATTAATCCATTTTTAAAATAGCAGTAATAATCATGAATAATATGTTAAAAAAAACTCAAAACAATTTTCTCCAAGAAGAGAGGCATTGTTTTACATTTTTGCAAATCCCTTTGATATCTAGCCAACTAGAAGACAGCTGGATTCTTATATCTGCTATAGATTCAATCTGTTAGGACACCACATGCCATGTAGTCTCTGGAAAACTCCATTTTACATTTATGAGAGAATGAAAGCGAAAACAACCCAAATGATGGCTTAGTATTATTTTGAGAAGTTTTGACCTTGTAGAATCCCTGAAAGGATTTTGGGCATCTCCAGGGTGTCTGGACTACACTGGAACAATTGTTGCATTAAAAGATGTGCTAATCAGGGATGCCTGGGTGGCTCAGTTGGTTGGGCGGCTGCCTTGGGCTCAGGTCATGATCCCAGCGTCCTGGGATCGAGTCCCACATCGGGCTCCTTGCTCAGCGGGGAGCCTGCTTCTCCCTCTGCCTCTGCCTACCACTCTGTCTGCCTGTGCTCATGCTCGCTCCCTCTCTCTCTTTCTAACAAATAAATAAAAAAAATCTTAAAAAAAAAAAAAGATGTGCTAATCAGGAAGCAGAGAATATGTATTCCACTGAACATGATTACACCATTGGTAGAAGTTGAGGCACCTGGTCATTTTGGCTTTTGCCTTTGGCATCCTTCTAACCTGGGGAGCCATGTCATGATATCCTTATATGGAAGTAACACCCTGTTGCTAATTGACAAGTCTCCAGCACCTGTTGCTCATATTCTTCCTTTGCTATTTATTGCTGCTGTACACGCACCATGTGCCCAAGGATAGGGACTTTCCAGATTCTGAAGCCCAGATGCTTGGGGGAAGGGAGCAGGGGAGATATGCTAGCAATCAGCACGGACCTGACATAGGCCCAGTTTTCAGAGCATAATCAATTCTCACGTGACTTAGCACTTAGCTGCACCCTAATCAGACAGTTGACCACATTTCTTTGTTTGGGTCACTGAAGGAGAGTCATCCTTCTTTACCAGCTCAGAACAAAAATTTGGGCAGAGCCTATATGCAAAGCACAGTCATACTAAATCCAGGGAGAACTCCTCTTTGTCAGGCACTTCATCTATTGTTCTTTTGAATCCAGGCTGGGCAATAGGGAAGTGATACTGTTTATATTCCATATTTTTCGTTACAAAAGACAGACACTTTTTTCTTTTAAAAATAAACATTGTATATATTTAAGGTATACAAGATAATTGTATATTCATATATGTAATAAAAGCACCATTACAGTCAAGCTAATTAAAATACCATATCCTACAGGTATCATTTTTGCATGTCATGAGAGCACCTGAGATCTCCTCTCTTAGCAGCTTTCTAGTATTCAATAAATATTAACTATAGTCAATGTACTAGATCTCTAGACTTAATCATTCTACATACTGCAAATTTGTACCCTTTGATCAACATCTCCCCATTTCCCCCACCTCCTTGCCCCTCATAAAACTGAAATAGAACTACCATATGACCCAGCAATCCAACTTCTGGATAGATATCCAAAGGAAATAAAATCAGTACCTTAAAGAGATACCAATACACCCATATTCATTGCAGCATTAGTCACAATAGCCAAGACATGTAAAAAACCTAAGTATCTATCAATGGATGAATGAGTAAAGAATGTGTGGTGTGTATGTACAGTGGAATATTATTCAGCCTTAGTAATGAGGAAATGCTGCCATTTGTAATACTGTGATGAACCTGGAAGCAGTGTGCTAAGTGAAAGAGGCTAGACACAGAAGGAAAAACACTTCATGATCTCACATATATGGAGAAGCTAAAAAAAAACTGGAACAGAGCAGAGAGTAAATTGTAAACAAAACACATTGCTACCACAACTGGAAGGAAGCACACCAAATATAGAATAGGGACAGCTTCAAGAGACTGGTGGGAAATGTACAAATGAATTTTAACTTCCATATTTTTCTTTTTGTTAAAAAATTTTGCAGCAGCTGTACCCCTGGGGCAAATAATACATTATATATTAATAAAAATAATTTTAAAAATAGGTATGGGGATTAAGAAGTGCACTTGTGATAGGCACTGAATGTTGTATGGAAGTGTTGAATCACTATATTATACAACTGAAACTAACATTACACTGTATGTTAACTAACTAGAATTTGAATTAAAACTGAAAAAAAATGACCAAAGTAGGCAGTTTTATGCTTTTTAGACAAAGAAACATAAATACGGAAGACTTGACAAGTTGAAAAAAAACATATTTGGGAGCTCCAATTAATAAGAATTTTGAAATAGGATTTGGGCTGGAGTATTTAGTAAAAGTAACAATGCTTGTTTATAAAGTATTCTCAGCTCTCAATTCCCTAACTCTGGTGCTAAGAATGTCTCTTTACTTCCTGGTGCAGGAGGGATATCTTTCACATGAGAGATTTATTTCTTGCTTTCTAGAGAGAAAGAGGGGTCAGAGTGTTGTTCTTGCACTGACTATTCCTTAAGTAACTTTAATGTAGCATAATCAATATGCCAAAGTGTCATATTTTGGGGCAGGCTGCCCTGGGCCCTCACACAAGTATCAGTCATTAACTTATTTTTTAATGCTCTGCTGTTGAATGAACACTGAAAGGAAAGATTTGGGAGAAAAGGGACACATAGACTAGATAGTCTCTCCTTTTGCTAAATGGTTTGAGAAATCGTTGGAATTGAATAAATATTGAAGATGCAAAAAAAATTTTTTTTGAAGCAAACATAACTAAATGTTAATACTTCTTAATTGTATGTGGTAGTATTTGGGTGTGTAAGGGCAAATAAAAATAAAAAATAAGAGGCTTAATTCTCCCTGTTAAAAATGAAGGAAGAGAGGACCTGGGTGGCTCAGTCATTAACTGTCTGCCTTTGGCTTAGGTCATGGTCCTGGCGTCCTGGGATCGAGCCCCATATGGGGCTCCCTGCTCCGTGGGAAGCCTGCTTCTCCCTCTCCCACTCCCCCTGCTTGTATTCCCTCTCTCGCTGTGTCTCGCTCTGTCAATAAATAAATAAAATCTTAAAAAAAAAAAATGAAGGAAGAGGGCACCTGGGTGGCTCAGTCAGTTAAGCATCTACCTTCAACCAGGTCTTGATCCCAGGGTCCTAGGATCAAACCCCATGTCGGGCTCCCAGCTCAGTGGGGAGCCTGCTTCTCCCTCTCCCTCTATTCCTCCCCCTCACTCCTATGGCTCTCTCTCTCAAATAAATAAAATCTTTTTAAAAAAATGAAGGAAGAGAATCTCTCCACCCTTAGGGTATTGTCTTTAGAAAACTTGTATGTTTGAGATGTATGCAAATATTTTTAAAGGCTTTTTTGCCAGATTTATAGCCCAGGGATGTTTAGCTCAAGGAGCTGGAGCACATCTCCTTGAAATGTAAATGTGAAGAGAGATAGCACCCCTATTTCCCAGGTCCTGCAGAAGAGGAGGTGCCTAATTTTGGTGGGTACCTTGCTCCAAATTGCAAAACTACGTGCTCTCGTAAAGATATGAGAAGTTGGTTTTTCTTTCATTATACAGTCAACTAGCACTCATGGCTACACCAATTTCCAGGCGAATTTAGGATGAACTGTAAGTGACAAATGTTCTCAAGTCCTCCTTATTGAGGACTAGTTTTATTGTTTATTTTGAAGATATATATGTAATAGGTTGTATCTTCCTGGCTATATAAAACAGTGAGATTTATTTCTCTGTAATTTGTTAGCAGATTGCCTGTGATGAATATCATATTCTAGTTTAATGCTTAGCAAATAATAAAATGATTTTCTTTCTCTTCTACCTTGGTGGAGAGGTTTATTGGGTTAGGAGATTTTGTTTTTAATTATATTTCCCCAACAGGTATTTGTTATACTATTCTTTGTACTTTCTCTATTTTTTTCAAATTAGGAAGAAAGAGATACTATTCATGGACAATTTCTCAAAAATGTTGTCTGCTTTCCTATACTGCTTTTACCTATAAGCAAACTTCATTATGTTTAGCAAATAAGCTATTTTTTCCCCATGAAAAGGGTTTTTGTATTTAAATGTCTAGAAAACTGTATTGAGACCTTAGTATTAAATACGTTTAAAAAAAAAATAAGAGGCTTCAGAAGAAGAGTTTATTTTTTTAACTAAAGTCTTTATACCCAACATGGGGCTCAAACTCACAACCCCAAAATCAAAAGTTGCATGCTCTTCCAACTGAGCTAGCCAGGTGCCCCCAGAAGAGTTTAAAATTGAAAATGGAATTCACAGAGAATTTTGTATTTTCCCATAAAATGTATTTTTAAACTACAATGTGATTTATTTTTTCCAGCTTTATTGAGGTATACCTGACAAATACAAATTGTATAAAGTGTACAATATTATGCTTTGATATATATGCATTATTAAATAATTATAATGATCAAGCTAATTAACATAACCCATCACCTCACATTGCCATCTTGTGTGTGTGTGGTGGGTTGGGGGGGGAGTGAGAATGATGTGATTTAAATTAAAAAAAAACAAAACAAAACAAAATGCTGTCTGTGTCTCTTGCCAAATTTCAACTTCTTTAAGACTGGGATCATTGGGTGCTTGGGTGAGTTACGCCTCTGCCTTTGCCTCAGGTCATGATCTCAGGGTCCTGGGATTGAGTCCCACCTCAGGCTTTCTGCTCAGCAGGGAGCCTGCTTCCCTCTCTCTCTGCCTGCCTCTCTGCCTACTTGTGATCTCTCGCTGTCAAATAAACAAATAAAGTCTTTAAAAAAAAAGATTGGGATTATAGTTTTATTTGCTACTATACCCTAATACAGTGCTCCCAATACAGTGATAGGTACATAGAAGATTTCTAATAATTACTTATTTGAATAAAGGAGAAGTTAAATATCAGAATATCAGCTATTGAAAGGTAAACAGGGGGCGTCTGGGTGGCTCACTGGGTTAAAGCCTCTGCCTTCACCTAAGGTCATGATCCCTGGGTCCTGGCATTGGGCTCTCTGCTCAGCGGGGGGCCTGCTTCCTCCTCTCTCTCTCTGCCTGCCTCTCTGCCTACTTGTGATCTCTGTCTGTCAAATAAATAAATAAATAAAATCTTAAAAAAAAAACATGAAAGATAAACAGGACTTAGGTATATGATGCTACAATCTACACTTATAGATTTCCTTGTATTTGGGTTTTTTGTCTCCACAGTCTGTGTTTAGGTATATGTATGTGGGATTTACCTTTGCCTCTGTCTGGTTCTTCTCTATTTGGTTCTTCATTTTTCATTCTTCTTTGGTCTGTCATTGTCCTTCTTCAATGCTTCTTTTCTTCCACTCTTACTGCTTTTCCTTTGGAGTATATTTTTCTTTGACTTATTTTCTGAGTAGAATTACAGACTGCTTATTTCCAGCTTAGAAAAGCAAGAAAGTTAAATAGTATATTAAGGGGCACCTGGCTAGCTCAGTTGGTAGACCATGTGACTCTTGATCTCAGGGCTATAGTTTTGAGCCCCACATTGGGTATGGAGATTGCTTAAAAACAAAATCTTAAAAAGAGAAGTATATTAAATTGTGTAATAATTTGTGTAACCATTTTTTTAAGGTTTTATTTATTTGAGAAAGAGAGAGAGAGCAAACAAGGGAGAGAGGGATAGACAGCAGGAACTGGGTGGGGGTGAGGGGCAGTTGAGAGAAGAAGAAGACTCTCCTCTGAGCAGGGAGCCCGATGCTGGGCTTGATCCTAGGACCCTGGGATCATGACCTGAGCCAAAAGCAGATGCTTAACCCACTGAGACACCCAGAGCCCTTAACTCCTTATGTCAATGGTCACTGATAAAAAGACCTTTGTCCTCCTTGATTAAATTTAATCAAACGCTTGATAGCCCTTTAAGTTAAAAAATAAGGAAGACTTCCAGTTTCTGGTTCTACATTTAAGAAGCCTAATAATCTCCACTCTGTCCTTACAAGTAAAAAGCTTAACAGACTGAAAAATCAGTAACTCTTCTTGGATCCAACTCTTCTAGACAGCAAACCACTGTTACCAAGATTGGAGAATCTTGTGAATATTGGTGAATACAAGGAGTGGGCTTACCAGAGCAGAGATTCACAAACGGAAATCACCATGGGAAACTGCCAGGATAAGAAATCTGAGCTGTACAGGTCATGATCCCAGGGTCCTGGGATTGAGCCCCGCATTGGGCTCTCTGCTCAGCGGGGAGCCTGTTTCCACCTCTCTCTACCTGCCTGCCTCGCTGCCCACTTGTGATCTCTGCCTGTCAAATAAATAAATAAAATCTAAAAATAATAAAAAAAAAGAAATCTGAACTGTAATAGACAAATTGCTAGAGGCTCAGTGTGGACAAATATGAGAGTTAAAAACTCCAGGAGAATTCAGACATAAAAAGGACCTCCAGGAGTTCTAACAGGTTTTCCACAGTAAATATCAGAGAAAAATCATTCTGTGCTTCCGGTAGAGAGATATGAAAAGAAACCAGTTTGAAATACACCAGAACACTCTGTTCTTTTTTTTTTTTTTTTTAAGATTTTATTTATTTAGTTGACAGACATAGCGAGAGAGGGAACAGAAGCACAGGGAATGGGCAAGGGAGAAGCAGGCTTCCTGCTGAGCAGGAACAAACTTAGCCTAATTATTTACATAGGCTCAGCAAGAATAGTGATTGACCATATACATAGATTCTTTAAAACTTGCTTTGCAGGAACTTTTCAAAAGGAATTCTAGATTGAACTTTATACCTCTCAAGGCCAGAAGCAAGCCAAATATTTGCCATCAGATATGCCTGCAATACTTGGATATTTGGGTGAATTCCTCTTCTTGAGGTTCACAAAATATCCCAAGGTTCCTGCACTCCAGGAAGTGACATTATTTTACTCAGCTGGTAAGGCTGCTGGGACCTCTGTAAGCAAGGTATCTGGCCAACATTTCCAAGGAGCTCCATAAAGTCAACCTTAATTCCTTAGAGCTGTCTGGTCATATCTGAATCTATGCCTTTCTCCCTCAAATATGACATTTCAGTCAAGGCCTTGTTACTACAACCAATATTTCCAATGGTATCCTGTTTTAAGGAGAACAGATTCTCACTGAACTTTTCCAAATAACTACACTTGTCATGGAAGAAAGAATACTCAATGAGAGCTTCTGAATTTCAGAGGGTTCAGGTAGGGAGAAAGGTTAAATGTTTCAATTTGTTCACAAAGAAATACTTTATCACATTTCTTTTTTTTTTTTTTAAGATTTTATTTATTTATTTGACAGACAGAGATCACAAGCAGGCAGAGAGGCAGGCAGAGAGAGAGGGGGAAGCAGGCTCCCTGCTGAGGAGAGAGCCCGATGAGGGGATCATGGACTCAGGACCCTAGGATCATGACCTGAGCCAAAGGCAGAGGCTTTAGCCCACTGAGCCACCCAGGCGCCCCACTTTATCACATTTCTATAAGTCATAAAAATTTTAAGAGAAAACTCTCAATCTGAGCCAACAGTAGAGAACCAGCAATGTTTCAAACAAGAGTCACAAAAACTGTGACTCTTTCTTAACTGTGACTCTTAATCATCTTTCTCAATTCTTTCAGTCCCACATTACCCACTCTAGTTTGGATGCAGCTTGTTTGTTAGTTCTAGAAATTCTTATCTAGTTCAATTTTATGATCTTAAAGACACAAAATACCTGTATTTGTAAAAAAAAATAAAAAAAAATTTTCATGCATCTCTTTGAAGACCAAACTCATTTGAATAACTATAAATGACAAAAAAAAAAAAACCCTCAGAAATGAACATGGTTAAGGATCTAATATGAGAGTTCATTATAATGTAGCTGACAAGGAAATCTGTTGTTGGTTTTTTTTTTTTTTTTTTTTCTGTGACTTACACCAGAATAACAAGTGATAACCTTATACCAGATCATAACATAACAAATAAACAAGCCCAACTGGTCTCCTCCCCCCCCCCCCACAAAAGACTTCATTTACAATTCAGATCTCAAGGAAGTTATTGGAAATCTTAAAGCACATGCCTAAATAAGATTATTTACACTTAACCAAAGTGGCAATAAGGGGTTCTATGGGAAGCTGTACAGTTGTTACCAAAACTTAGCTCCTTTAATATTGAGAAGTTTTACCTTTCTTAAGTAATCAAAGACTTGATAAAGACAAAACATAGAAGATTCGGTTTTCTGGGCAGATAAAGAAAAAAACCCATTCATTTACATTTTCTTATCAAGAGCAGACCAACAATCCTAGAAAATTTTGTCTTTTTAACAGAGAGTAAAACAGAGTTTCAATCTTCTACCAATGTACTTTTAAAATCCATTAATTTTAATCTTACTCCAACCTGACCTCATATAAAATTATTTTCTAAAGATTTCCCTTCATAAGCCTTCTACAACTTTCTTTAACATTCAGATTTTGTCCTAAGCCTTTTTTCTCTAGATAGCTAGTCTCATTTTAGGACAAAATTACCTTCTTTTCCCTCAACAAAAATGTACTCTCATTCCTTATACTTAAGAGATATATTCTTTATATTTAAGAGATATATTTCTTACATATCTCCTGCTTTCCTACATTCAGAGCTGCTTTCCTTATCATTTCTATCAGTCTTAATCACATTTAGCAGAATTTTTTTTTTTTTTATTTGACACAGAGAGAGAGAGATCACAAGTAGGCAGAGAGGCAGGCAGAAAGAGAGAGGGAAGCAGGCTCCCGGCTGAGCAGAGAGCCCGATGCGGGGCTCGATCCCAGGACCCTGAGATCATGACCGGAGCAGAAGGCAGAGGCTTTAACCCACTGAGCCACCCAGGCGCCCCCACTTAGCAGAATTTTAACTCATAGAAACCTTAGTTTCCATTGAAAAACTATGTAGTAACCAATTGTGACCTGTGTATTACACCAGAATTCTACAGACTGGCAAATTTTTAAATACATTTCATAATTTTTAGGAACATGCATTTTTCAGAGTACAATCTTTCAATAAGGCACAAAGTATGTTTCCCAACAGACCCAAGTATCTTTAGTTTCTCTAAAATACAAACTCAAAAGCAGATAAAACTTATGTTTAGTAATTAACGTTTTGGTATTTTATCTTATTTGGAAAAGACTTAATTCAACCCAATTTATCATTTAACCTTGCAAAATTTCAAACTTCAGGTCACCAAAGATTTTGAAAGCTATTTTAACAATCACTTCTGAGAACTTTATGGGAGACAGACAAAATTAACCATCTTTTTTTTTTTTTTTAGATTTTTATTTATTTATTTGACAGACAGAGATCACAAGTAGGCAGAGAAGCAGGCAGAGGGAGAGAGGAGGAAGCTGGCTCACCGCTGAGTAGAGAGCCCCTTTTGAGGCTCAATCCCAGGACACTGAGATCATGACCTGAGCTGAAGGCAGAGGCTTTAACCCACTGAGCAACCCAGGCACCTGTACATGAGCTTATTTGACCTTTAGTAAACCTTGGTAGAATTTAATATTGGTAACTCTAAAGACATATCTATTTAGTTAAACCAACAAACTTAAGTTAGCTTTAATACCAACTGTTGCATCTACATCCGCTAAAAGTCAATCAGTTTGTTCCCTATTCTCAATTTTTACCTGGGGCACCTGTGGGGGAATCTAATGTGGGCAGTTTTAAGTCCAGGGAAGCCCCTGGGGCTTCAGGGGGAGGAGAAAGATGATCCGGTGGTATAAAAGAGAGGTCATCTGGAATGGCCACAGAGTCAGATGGGCCATGAAACCGAGAAAGATACATTCTACAGTTTTTGTGGAGGTTGGGAATTGGGGGACAATGCCATTAAGGCCTGCATATATGGGAACTCTGACCATTTGGTAGAGTTCAGACAACAGAGGTCAAGCTAGAAGGTAATATTATAAGAAAAGTTCCGTGAAGGGGCCATACCTCTGGATCTGAGAGTTTGTACTGAGGCCAGGAACATTACATAAAAAGATGAGACATCTCAGGCCCCGGGGGTCAAATTTGTTCCAGGTTTTTTTTTTTTTTTTAATTTATTTTTTATTTTTTATAAACATATAATATATTTTTATCCCCAGGGGTACAGGTCTGTGAATCGTCAGGTTTACACACTTCACAGCACTCACCATAGCACATACCCTCCTCAATGTCCATAACCCCAGCCCCCTCTCCAAACTCCCCTCCCCCCAGCAACCCTCAGTTTGTTTTGTGAGATTAAGAGTCACTTATGGTATGTCTCCCTCCCAATCCCATCTTGTTTCATTTATTCTTCTCCTACCCCTTTAACCCCCCATGTTGCATCTTCACTTCCTCAGATCAGGGAGATCATATGATAGTTGTCTTTCTCTGATTGACTTATTTTGCTTTGTTCCAGTTTTTAAGAAAACAGCCCAAGGGCAAGTCCAAAGGAATACAGGGGGTTTGTCCCATAGTGGGAAAGACTGGCTGCTAATTTCCAAAGGGGCATCCCACCACAAAATGGAGCTCTGACTCATGGTTGTGATTTCATTCAGGGCATTCCACTGACCTGAAAAAAGACTGGACGTATTCAGGGTGGCTGACTCTACTGGGGTGTCCCACTGAGAAAGAGTCATGGCAAATAGCAATAGCAGTCCTGGCTGGGGGGCACTGGGTGCTGGACACTGGGTGCCCAAACTGGGTTAGAAAAAGGATGGGGAAGGACGCACCACTCATATTTTGTATAATTCTATCTCAGGCTGATTTCATGGGTGATCGGAGTTCTTTGGTAGGTAATCAGCTCACTTTAGGGTACAGGTTGAAAAGGCACCTCCTCCTACTTCCCCGCCATCTTGTCTCCCCCCACCACTCATATTTTGAATACCCATAATAAAATTAAAGGATTTTTGTTTTGTTTCGAAGATTGGTTGATAGGACTTTGCAGAAATATTGTGAACAATAGTTTTTCTTTTATTTTCTTCTGTAGAATTATATGAATAAAATATTTTTAACACCAAGAGCAAACTGACTCACAAAGGGGGGGGGTAGCAATCAAAATCCATATTCAAATGAGAAGGAACTTTTTTCCCCAGGAGACATAATGATGGAGCCTATGATATTAGAACCTTCTTGCCTCTCTTTTTTGATTCCTGCTTCAGTGTAAGATTGCTGAAGAATGAGAAAAAAGTTAATCAAGTGAGGAGGCACCCATTTTTATTCATAACTCAGAAATACATAAAGTAGCAGTGTAGGGCAGTGTTCACCCTGATGCCCGTGTTTATGTTCTGCTTCTGGCATTTGCCAGCCATGTGTTTTTTGGACAAACCCTCTTCATCTCAAGAGTCTTCATCTGCAAGTTAGGATTATAATACTAGCTTGCTATGAGAATCTTATTGTACAATGGAATGGTCACACAATAGGGATATACATATAGGGGGGAAAAGCAAGAAATCACATTGTAAGAAATATCTTTCAAATTTCTTCAACTTCACGCAATTAAATCAAGAAGAGTCTTGGTTTGTGCCAGTAGGGTTCTTCTTTAACACCGCTCTAAGACATTTCGCAAGACAGGGAGAACAGGTAGTTATCTAACTAAAATTTTAAAATGTTGTTGGCTTTAGCATTTAGTAATTTGAATAAACTAATTATTAATGCCACCTTCCTGAAGGCCCTTAACCCTGAATTTTGCTCTACTGGCTAGACTTCATGCCAGGCTCAAGGACAAAGAATCACAATTTTTTTTCTATCTTCTGCCTCTTTAAACATAGATGGAATCGTCCTTGGACCCAGGGTAAACAAAATCAAGCTATAAAGTGAGCACAGCTCTCTAGCAAAAGATTCCCACTGATCTGGCAGAAAATTAAAGAAGGAAATAGGGAAGGGCAGGGAATATAAAAAGTCATGTATTTTTCATTTTCTAGAAGTGTGAAATCATCCACAATGGGGCACCATTTGGTCGAGTGTTTGCATTTTCCTCTCCATTGCCATGATTATGGAAACAGGAACAAGCCAAGACTCACACTGTAACCTGTAACAGCCCAGACTCGTGGTTTTTGTGGCTAAGGTCATTTACTCTTTCTTGCTTTCTTCCTGCCCATCCTCTGTGGGTCCTCCACCCTCCGGCATTCCCAGTGAAGTGGATTCTCCTTAAGGTCTTACTTCTAGGAGAGTGAATGGGCTTCTCTTAACTGGTGGGAGTACTGCTAAGGGGGTGTACCCCAGGCAAAACATTGTTCTAGATGATCCAGTTTTATCTTAAATTTTTGTGTGTGTCGATTTACATTTTGTGCCAACATTCACTCCTGCTTGTTTTCATTTTACACTTATTTACCTTCAGGAAAAAAATTTTAAACTTTTTTTTTTCAAATCTTTTGATCTGATTTATACACTAGAAAGTTGCCACCAATGAATCTGTGATTCCAGACTTTAGCAGGAGTCAAAGAATACACTGGATTTTGGATCAGAGAGCAGTGATTTCATGCTGACCTTCCAAATAGCCCATGGTCAGGTTGTGACTGAGTTCTCAGAGATTTAAATTCTAGCAGGGAAAGAAATAATAAACTAATACACATATTATATAATAAAATATTGTGATAGATACTATAAGGAAAAATAAATCAGCCCCAAGGATGAGGGTGTAGTTTGGATAGTGTGGCCTGGGAAGGTGTCTCTGAAAATTGACAGTATTAGGGTTCTCCAGAGAAACAGAAGTAGTACAGCTAGCCAGCTAATAGGGAGATAGGAAAAGAGAGAATGAGGGAGAGATTTATTATAAGATATCAGCTCTTGTGATTATGGAGGTTGAGAAATCCCAAGATCTGACGTCTGTAATCTGCAGATGCACAAAACTTGGGAGGTGTAGTTCAAAAGCCTGAGAGCCAACAGTCAATGGTAAAGTCCAGTCCAACTCTGCCGGCCTGAGAACCAGGAGCACCAAAGGCACATCAGTATCCCAGCTCATGAAGCTAGGCAGAAAGCTCATTCAACCTTTCTTCTACTTTTTGTTCTAATAAGGCCCTCAACAGATTAGATAATAACTAGACAATGAGGAGGGCAAACCATTTTACCAATTTGAATGCTAATCTCTCCTGGAAACACCCTCACAGACATGACCAAAAGCAATGTTTAACCAGATATCCAGGCATTCCTGATTGAATGAAACTGACACATAAATTTTAACTATCAGAGTGATATTTGAATGCCTGTATAAAGGGGGTTGGGGGAAGGGCACCATAGCTATCTGAGCAGATATTGTTCCAGGCAGAAAGAACAGTTAAGTACAAAGGTCCCGGGGTACAGTATTTCATTCATTCAAAGAGCTGCAAAAAAAACCCCACTGAGACTGGAGTGAAGTAAACTTATGTAGATGTTCCCTGAACCTAGAACAGCACCTTAGGGATCTGAAAATGGCCCTAAACACAAGCTATTTGAAATAACCTAAGAATTAATCATTATCATCTATAAATGGTGGGATTTGGGGTCATTTTAAATTTCTTTTGAATTTTCCCAATCTTTTCCTACAGACTTAATCTCTTTAGAATTAGGGGATTAAAAAAAAAAAAAACCTTTACTTTTTTTTTTTTTAATAGTTGAAGAATTGAAGGAAGAGAACTTATATTTCCAGATGTTGCAGAAACTTAAAACTTGATTGGTTTTTTTCCTACTTTTTGGAGTCCTGGCACCAGCATGCTGAGACTGAAAAGCCTCCCTCGTTTCATGAAGTTGCTAACTGATGAAGTATGAGGGTTCTCTTATCATGCTTGCAGGGACTAGAGGATATTTGTTAGGGAAGAAGTTCATCCAAAGTGATAAGCTAAGAAAGCAAGAAGCCACCCAAGAATCTGCTCATTCAAAGGGACTTTTGGAATTTGATTTTATATGAAAGGTCCAGAAAAGTGGAACTATATAGATATCTGTATCTATAGATATCTACAGATATAACTGTATCTACCTAGATATCGTCATAACTAAGTTGTAACTGTAATTTGTCTAAAAGTTAACAAAAAAAGAAAAATGTTATTTTACTTGGCATACATTCCTATATTGAGAGGGCAATTATGAAAAGTGAGTTTTAAAAATTGATTCATGTGTTCCACAAATACCTATGGAGAGCCTCCTAGGAGAAAGCAGTGTGCTGTGCAATCAAGAAAAGTGCCTCAGAGAACTTAGAGCCCAGTGGGAGAGATAACGTGGAACAAGTATGCAAACAATTATGTATTTACAATTGAGGTTTGTGCCAGGAAGGAAAAGGCAGAATGCAAAGAAAACTATGAAAGGAAGACTTAATCTGGACTGGAGTGCCTGGGGATGAGTCCTAGGAAGGGTTATCTAAGCTGAAAACTAAAGAATTAGGCTTAGAGGAGGAGAAAGAAATAGTGAAGAGAAGGGGAATGTTCCAGGAAACAGAACTACAAATGTGAAGGCCTTTAGTGTCAGAGGAGTCTGGGGCATTCAAAGAAAGGAGGGAAGCTTGGGTGTTGGGAAACAGTGAGAGAGATGGAAATGTTGAGACCTGAAAATTGATAGGCAGGCAAGAGCCAGAGGACCCAGTATCTTTTATCTGTATGGATGTTGAAATTACCTTTGGAGCAATGCCAGGTCAGTGAAGATCTTATGCAGAGGGCCGACAAGATTTGTACTCCAAAGATGGTGCTCTGAGAGTCAAAGTATAACAAACCTAACCATAGTCTATTTCCCATAAATGATCACATTCAGCTAAAGGAACTAGAAATACTGTAGATACAAAAGCAGAGGTTTTTACCTCTGTGCAGCTTCTTCATTTAAAAGATAAAAGTCTTTTTTTTTTTAAAGATTTTATTTATTTATTTGACAGAGAGAAAGCACAAGTAGGCAGAGAGGCAGGCAGAGAGAGAGGAGGAAGCAGGCTCCCTGCTGAGCAGAAAGCCCGATGTGGGGCTCGAACCCAGGACCTGGGATCATGACCTGAGCCAAAGGCAGCAGCTTAACCCACTGAGCCACCCAGGCGCCCCTAAAAGATAAAAGTCTTAATCATGGTTACAAATATTTGTCCTTTATATTGACAGCCTACTAATAATTATTTGGCAAAATAAAATCCGATCTTAACAATGTTCACAGATTTTTATTATTTTGGTTAGCTCAAAACAAGTATTGTCATTTTAATAGGGTTTAGATAAGGAGCAGTAGAAAAAAATGAAATAGGATTAGATCATAAATTCAGTATTTGACAGAGAATTTTATTTGCCTACAAATTGTACAAAAATGCCCATTTTGCTTTCAAAAATTTGTCAACATCCCACCAGAGAAATTACTCAAGTTAGTTTTATCAAATTTGCTGCAGCAGAGGGCAGTGCCACCTCAACTCAATTGTGAGTCAGAGGGAGGGGAGGTGTGTGGATTAAGGAAGGGTTATGGATTAAGGCTTTGAAGGTCTAGACTCCCAGTGGTTTAAAGAAGGCCCTAGGTGGAGACCTGGTTGGAACTGGGAAAAGTCTATGACAGGAAAGTGAGGATTTTAAAGTAATTTTTGATAAGCAAACTGTTGTCAGAGAAGCAAGCTCTTTTCCAGGTAAGCATGCTATTATCTTAAAAGGAGAGCTGTTCCTACAGATCATCTTCTCAGATACACTGACTGGCAAGCATATCCTAAGGTAAAGAGTGAGGTTATGTATTCTTCACAGTTTTATATTCCTGGGCAAGGTTATACTGGAAGAAAGAATCAGGCAGGTAATCTCAATTTCCACTTTCCCTTTAAAGAATTCTCCTTTTAAAATCCACTAAGGGGTACTTCATTGGCTCAGTAGGAAGAGCATGAGACTCTTGATCTTGGGGTCATGAATTTGAACCCCACATAGGGTATGTAGAGATTACTTAAATAAAACTTTTTAAAAAATTCACTAATACAAGAGATCAATGAAATATAGTTCAAAAAAATAGTTGCAGCAAGTATGGCGATGGTTACCATCTGAACATATGAAGAAAAAAAGTAATATTAAATTTATATGCTGCTGTATGTTGTTTATATGCTAGAAAGTCTTTAAATAATAAAGACTCAAATAAGTTAAAAAAGTATAAGAAGTTATACCATGCAAACGCTAGTCATAAGAAAGTTGGAGTGGTTATGTATATCAGATAAGTAGACTTAAGGATGAGGAATATTAGTGGAGATAGAGATATTTCACAACAAAAAGAGAACCAATTCATTAAGAAGATATAACAATACAAACATATATGCCCTAATAGAATCTCAAAACATACTGTTACATGAAAACAAAAGTGACAAAACTGGGAGAATTTGAGTATTTTGTAATTATTGTTGGTTATTTTGTCACTTTTCTCCGAGTAACTAATAGAAAAATAGGTAGAAAATTTTAAAAAAAGATACAGAAACTTAGAGCCACTAAGTCAGCAGTCTTTCCTGGTCCTGAATCACTACACTTCATCAATCACAAAGTCTTGACAACATAACTTCCTCTGCATTTCTTAAATCTGTTCCCTCTTCCCCATTTCCATGGGTTGCAGACTTGGATTGACCTCCTTCCTTCATTAGTCAGCAGCAATCCAATTTCCCCTTAATAACCGAGATCAATCACCCAGCCAGTGACCCCTTTTTCACTGCTTGGTATTTAAGTGGCATGAGGAACCCAAAATGGTAGGAGGAAGTACCAGCTACTGATGAGCTGGCTGGGAAACCAGAGCTCCAAAATGGCGGATCTTCCCGCCAACCCTCTCCAAGATGGTGGACTTTCCCACCACCCTCACTGCGGCCGCCATGTCACCATCAGGAAACTGAAACTCTCCACTCAGGAGCTTCCAAATTGGGAACTGCCAATCACAGACCGCCCTTACCCCACACCTTCCGATCACCAAATATGGATGTGAGCCCATGCCTTACCTTGGCCTGATAAAAGACCCCCACCAATTCCCTCCCAGTGCGACTTCCCCCACTCCCCTTTCCGGAGTCGAGGAACCTCGACTGAGGGTGCCCACCTCCTCCCCGTGTGACTTTCCTGGCTTGCCTTCTCCTGAGCCTTGAAACTTTGCCGGAGAATGCCTTTAATAAATCTTGCTTTGTGCCTACCTTGCCTGGTGTTGTGTTTACCTCGCCTACAAAACCTTACAGCTACCAGTGTAGCAGAACTATGTCAGTGTTCACTAGTGGACCATTCTTTCACTGGACATTGGAACCTCCAAACCCACTGAGTCCAGTGATTATAGATTGGGAAGAAAATATTCCTTAATTGGATTATTATGTTTAAAAATAAAAGGACTATCAACAAGAGCCAAACTATGGAAAGAGACCAAATGTCCACTGACTAATGAGTGGATAAAGGTGTGGTATATATATATATACAATGTAATATTAGTCAACCATCAAAAGGAATGAAATCTTGCCATTTGCAATGATGTAGATGGAGCTAGAGGGTATTATGCTAAGCAAAATAAGTCAGAGAAGGACAAATACCATATGATTTCACTCATATGTGGCCTTTAAGAAAACCCATGAATGTATGGGAAGGGGGGAAAAGAGAGAGAAGGAAACAAACCATAGGAGACTCTGTACAACAGAGAACAAACTGAGGGCTGCTGAGGAGAGGTAGGTGGGGGATGGGCTAAGTGAGTGATGATTATTAAGGAGGTCACTTGTTATAATGAGTACTGGGTTATGTGTAAGTGATTCATCACTAAATTCTACTCCTGAAAATAATATTACACTATGTTTAATTAGCTAGAATTTAAATAAAAATTTGAAAAAATAAAAATTAAAAATAAAATAAAGGTAAAAGGCCATGGGGGTGCTTGGCTGGCTCACTTGGCAGAAAATGCAACTCTTGATATCAGGGTTGTGAGGTAAAGCCCCGTCTTGGGTATAAAGATTACTTAAAAATAATAATTATGATAATAAAAGTAAAAGGCCATACGATGGAATGAATATTATCCAGCTGTGAAAAGGAATGAAGTATTGATACATTCTACATGAATGAACTATGAAAACATCTTACTAAGTGAAAGGAGCCAAATATAAAGGCCACATATTATATCATTTCATTCATAAGAAATACCCAGAACAGATAAATCCACAGAGGCAGAAAGTGCATGAGTGATTACATGACCTATGGGTGAGAGGAAACTGAGGTACACCAGTAAGACTACCAGCTTTTTTTTTTTTTTAGAGATAATGACAATATTCTAGAATCAGAGAGTCGTGATGGTTACACCACTTTGTGAATATACTTTAAAAATTCACTGCATTGTACATTTTAGATGTATATATGATGTATATCTCAACTTTTTAAAAACAAGGAAAAAACTGAATAGAACCACTCTGGACCTCCACTCCTTGGTTTGTGGGCTCACGTATTTGGCTATGAGGGAGATGTCACCATATACTGTCTGCTGATTTAAGTTAGTTATTCATCCCATACAACAGCACCCTAATCCTGTAAGGTAATTTTCTTTGAGCTCATATAGTAACTGAGTTTTTAGCAGGCCCTTCTACCATTTTGTTGAGCCAGATGTTGTTGGGGCTTATGGTAATGTTGGTGAATTCTGTGAGTGTAATTCCACTGCATTTCATCGTCTACTGTAAATATGTTCCTTGGTCTGAGGTGATTTGTATGGAACATGAATGAATAAGGCCTTCTGTTTAGTGCTGGTAGAAGCATTTGGGGTAGGAAAGGTAAAGTCATATCTGAAATATGTTTCTATGCCTGGAACAAATCGTTCCTCTCTCCATGATGGAAAGTGTCCAATGTATTGATTTACCTCCAAGTAGCTCATCAGTTCCTTGGAGAACGGTGTGCTCTGTCAGGGACTCAGCATGGCTTTGACTCACAGCAATGGGTACCTAGCAAGGGCAGAAAGTGAGGAGAAGTCCATGCAGAGCCTCCATCCCTGCTGCCATCTCACTTTATAAATGGGCCAATTAACCAAACAGCAGTGTGGCTGGTGAAAGAGGTTGACTGACCCATAGGACTGGATATATTGTCCATCTGATAATGAGAGCCTATTCTACAATGGAGGCCCTCGGGTGATACGGGCTGCAGATTTGTCATACTATGCACATTCTGAGAGGTCTTCCACATGATTTTTCTCCCAGACTTCCTTAACAACAATGTGTCAATCTTGTTTAAGTTTCTGACCAGCAGGTCAATCCACTAGCCACTGTCCATGAATCAATATTGACTCATACATCAGAGTATCTATACACCTAAGTCCAAAGTTGATAACCAGATGCACAGGCTCCTCAGTCACTTTGGTTCTTGCTTAATAGGTTTATCAAACCAGATAGGGCATTGTGTACATGTGTTCTGATAGTTATTTAATGAATATTTAGTCAGTTTGTAGATGCTATAAAGGTGAGTGAACTAGTGCTTTGTCTCAATTTCATATATAATCACATCCAAGAATTGGCTCTTATAAAGGCTGTGGGCTGTCTCAGTATAAGTAACTCAAGAGCTACCTAAAGGAATTACTCTCTGTTCCTGGTGGCAGGCCATAGTGAAATTGGCTTTATCACTATCTTTTAGTATCGTCTCTAAGTAGGCTATCAAATAGTTCTGGGTGGACTCAGCATACCACACAAACCAGTTCATAAACCAGGACCTTACTTTCCTTTCATTCACTCCTCATGCAGGCATGTGTGTGTGCACAGAGGAAAGCAGAGAAGTAGAAAGCCCCAGGTATGACAGAACACTGGGGCAACTTGACTATATGTTTTAATTATGCCTTAAGATCTGCTTGGATTAAAATGAATATACTGTTTTCACTTAACAATGAAATGCTGCTGCACCAATCCAATTATATGCACACACACACACACATATATATGTGTATATAGTTTTTAAAGATATATTTATTTGAGAGAGAGTGTGTGTGCACACATGCACAGGGGTGGGGGAGCAGAGAGAGAATCCTAGTAGACTTCCCACTGAGTGAGAAGCCTGATGTGGGGCTCGATCCCAGGACTCTGGGATCACTACCTGAGCTGCGGGCAGACGCTTAACCGACTGAGCCACCCAGGGCACCCCCCACCCCCAATTATATAGTTTTGTGAATCAGAGAGCACTCCATCATGATGGACAGTTAAGCTGCATAGTTAACTTGTGTCCTAAGAATAAGGCCCAGTAGTGATTGCAGATTTTTTTCAAATGGAGAATACCTATCAGCAAAACAGGGCATGATGCTAGGATTCTCCTAAAAAAACAGTTTTTTGAGAGGCTTCATACAGCATAGAAATTCCCTGTACCATTGGGCCCCCTGGGGCCTCCTGGCCTGAGGGGCAAGGCAGCTTGCCCCAGAGCCTGTGTATGCTGTAGAGCCTTCTCTTGCTTGAGGCCACTATACAGCTGGAGTTATGTGAATTGCTTTATAAATTACTTAGGGCAGCATATCCATATATGGTGTATGCTGCCCACAAACCCTGCAGAGGTTCTCCAAACACTGTGCCTCTTTCTTTGCAGTGCATGTTTTATTAAATCTCATAGAATGCTTATTCTTTTCTGTCAGGTCCAATCAGCATAATATCATCAAAGAATTGGACCCGTGTTCTACAGGATACCAAGATGACAAATTGCACTCCATAAAAGAAAGGAAAATGTTCAAAGGTAGATGTCTAAGCCACAAGCAGGTATATTCATTGTTATATGTTCATGTCATAGAGGTTGAAAGAATTATGGTCAGGAGGCCAGAGAACAGCCAGGTGCCGAGTCAGCCCACAAGGGATCTCAGATAAGACCTTAGACAGCACTACCAGGGTCCTACTGATAACTCGCACAAACCTATGGGGATCCTAGTGACAGACAAATACACTTGTTAACACTATACTATCCAAGAAGGGACATGTGGTCAAATAGCCACATGTAGCTATTTAACTTTAAATTAATTAAAATTAAATAAAATTAAAAAGTCAGTTTCTTAATAGACACAGGTAGCTAGCAGCTATATGGTTACATCACATAGATACAGAACTATGGGACAATGCTGCTACACGAAGTGCTTCTATTCCAAAGTAGGAGTAGCCGGTGATCTTCTTAACTAGCCAACAGCTACACAGGTGAATGAAACAGTGCTCTCTCTCTGCTTTACATTTAATCATATCCAAGAATTTTTTCATAAAAGAATGGTCTATAGGATGTTGGCGTATACTAATGCAAAGGCTATATAAAAGAGTTATTCTTAGGGGGGTACCTGGGGAGCTCAGTTGGTTAGGCATCCAACTCTTGGTCTCAGTTCAGGTCTTAATCTCAGGATCATGACTTCAAGCCTCACATTGGGTTCCATGGTGGGCATGGAGCCTACTTAAAGAAAAAAAAGTTATTCTTAGGGAAAAGATAGTTCCTTCAATAAATGCTGCTAGGGAGACTGGACAGCTGCTTACAGAAGAATGAAACAGGACCACTTTCTTATACCATACACAGAAATAAACTCAAAATGGACTAAAGATCTGAACAGAGATCTGAAACCATAAAACTTCTAGAAGAAAACACAGGCAGTAATTTCTTTGACATCAGCTTTAGCAATACTTTTCTCAATATGTTTCTTTAGGCAAGTTAAACAAAAGCAAAAATAAACAACTGAAACTACACCAAAATATAATACTTTTGCACGGCAAAGCAAACCATCAACAAAACTAAAAGGCAACCTATTGAATGGGAGATAATACTTTCAAATGATACATCTGATAAAGGATTAATATCTAAAATATATAAATATAAAATATATAAAAAACTTAATCATCTGGGCTTTCTCACCCCTAAAACATGGCTATAGACTATATGACTATATGACTTTAGAGTACTTGGAACACCCAGGAAATTCACTGGAGGATTGTAAGAATTTCCACAGTTGGAGGGAGACAGCATGACAGGAGTAAGGTATGTGGAAGTGAATTGGGCAAGAGAAAAACTGTCATGCCATAGAAGGGAGGGAGCCCTTTCTGTGGGGAGAGGAAGAAAGAGGGATTGAGAGAGTAGTACAGTGTTGGGTTCACACAAGAAGAAAACCTCCCTGGACCATGGACTGGTGAGGAATAGGAAGTGAGGGTCACAAGTGTTTTGCAAAAAGTGTGTGGTGCTCAAACTCTGAGGTTTTGGAAATGCACAACTTTTGCCTGAATGGAGCCTGTGGCATGCACTCTGGGGGAGGAAGAGGACACAGGCCAGAGAATGCACAAAGTGATGTTGGGATGTCCTGGATTGGACTGGGAAAGAATGTCCCCCTTCCTGGACTACATTTGGAAGAAGGCATATTGCCACTTCAAGGACAAAACTCTGCAGGCACCAGCAAAAGTCTTCAACTGGCAGGGGACAGAGGTATATGCATACAGTGGATAACCTGGTCACTGCTTTTTACAGTGCTACAACATAGATTCCATGCACTGCACAGGTGTGGACAGTTTTTCTGGGACAAAGGACACCAGACACAGCATGATGGGGAGTCTCTATTCCAGAGGAAGGAGTAGATCTGTGTGGTTCCAGGTCCTTTAAGACGTTTTGGACCCCAGCTGTGTGCTAAAGATAAAATGCAGGAGAGCTGCAGCGCCAGGAGCACTGAGGGCCCTCGATTTTCTGTGAGTGCTTCCTAAACAGCTGGGGTTGTTACGGAGTGGGGTGGCACCATTTTACCCTCACCACCAACATGATCAGACTTCAGAGAACAAAAGAGCACCCCCCAGTGAAGGCGGGAGTCACTTACACCAAACCCCATCCTCCTGTGCCTGGCAGGTGCATATTTACTAGGGCAGGACTGACTTTGACCCAGCACAGCGGGCCTATCCCCCAGAAGACCAGCACAGGCAGCACCCTGCATGCACCAAGTCTACTGACTAAAGAGAGCTTCAAAGTGTTACCTTCAGTTCTGGTGGAAATACGACCAGGCTGTATTTTTCTTTTTCCTTTTCCCCCTTGTAATCTGGCTTATAGTTTTTGTTTTGTTAGTTTTTTTTTTTTTTCATTTCCTTATCTATTTTTTTGGATCAAGATTCTTTTTTCCTTCTATTTTTCTTTTCTTTTTCTTTGGAATCAGGCTTATAGTTTTTTGATTATCTATTTGGTTTTTTGGTTCCTTTTCCTTCTCTTTTTTTTTTTTTTTTTTTTTGGATCAGTATTATTTTTTCCTTTTCTTTTTTCTCCCCCAGGATTATTTTTATTTTTTAAAAAGATTATTTATTTATTTATTTGACAGAGAGAGAGAGAGAGATCACAAGCAGGCAGAGAGGCAGGCAGAGAGAGATGGGGAAGCAGGATCCCCACTGAGCAGAGAGCCTGATGTGGTGCTCGATCCCAGGACCCCGAGATCACAACCTGAGCCAAAGGCAGATGCTTAACCCACTGAGCCACCCAGGTGCCCCCCCCAACCAGGATTATTTTAATAAATAAATCAAGGCACACAAAGTTAAAGGTCCAAATACTCCCCATTGCAAGCAAGGAGGAACTCTGCTGAGGCCTGACCAGTGGAAAAGAGAAGCCAAAACACAATAGCAGAGTGCACACAGCATACACCAGAAACATTTCCTAAAGTGCCAGGCCCTGGACAGTGTATGACCCCTTTTTAATACAACATTACCCTCAGGTGCAGGAAACATAACAAGCTTTCATAACATGCAAAAGACAGGAACTTAACCAAAATGACAAGATGGAGGAATTCTCCACAATAGAAAGGTCAGGAAGAAATCACAGCCGTGCACAAGCTCAAAACAGATATAAGATATATCAGATATATATATATATATATATATATATATATAATCAGATATAAGCAATATATCTGAACAAGAATTTAGAACAATAATTTAGTAATCATAAGACCATGAGCTGGACTTGAGGAAAGTATAGAAGACACCAAAAAAATCCTTGCAGAGATAAAGGACCTAAAAACTAGTCAGAGTGGAAAAAAAAAAAGAAACAGGGGTGCCTGGGTGGCTCAGTGGGTTGGGCCGCTGCCTTCGGCTCAGGTCATGATCTCAGGGTCCTGGGATCGAGTCCCGCATCGGGCTCCCTGCTCAGCAGGGAGCCTGCTTCTCTCTTTCTCTCTGCCTGCCTCTCCATCTACTTGTGATCTCTGTCAAATAAATAAATAAAATCTTAAAGAAAAAAAAAAAACTGCTGTAGCTGGGATGCAAAACCAACTGGATATAATCACAAGGACTGAAGAAGCAGAGAGAATAGGTAAAATTATGGAAAATAATGAAACTGAAAAGAAGAGGGAAGGAAAACTATTAGATCACAAAGGTAGACTTAGGGAACTCAGTGATTCCATAAAGCAAAATAATCAAATAATCTCCGTATCATAGGAGTCCCAGAAGAAGAAGAGCAGGAAAAAGGCAAAGATGGTTTATTTGAACAAATTATAGCTTAAAATTTCCCTAATCTGGGGAAGGAAACAAATATTCAAGTCCAAGAGGCACATAGCACTCCCGTTGAAATCAACAAAAATAGGTCAATACCATGACATATGATAGAGAAACATGCAAAATACAAAAATAGAGAATTCTAAAAGCAAATACAGACAAAAGGTCCTTAATCTATAAGGGTAGACACATGAAGCTAGCACCAGACCTGTCCACTGAAACTTGGCAGGCCAGAAAGGAGTGGAAAGAAATATTCAACGTGCTAAATGGGAAAAATATGCAGCCAAGAATACTTTATCCAGCAAGGCTGTCACTCAGAATAGAAAGAGAGTTAAAGAGCTTCCAACACAAACAAAAACTAAAGGAATTCATGAACTCTAAACTAGCTCTGCAAGGAATATTAAAGGGGATGTATTGAGCAAGAAAGAGAGACCAAAATTAACAAAGACTAGAAAGAAAGAGACAATCTACAGGAACAGTGACTTTACAGATCATACTATGACACTAAATTCATCTTTCAATATTTACTCTGAAAGTAAATGGACTAAATGCTCCAATCAAAAGACACAGGGTATGATTGGATAAAAAACAAGACCTATCTATATGCTGCTTACAAGAGACTCATTTTAGACCCCCAAACATCTCCAGATTGAAAGTAGGGGGTGGAGAACAATTTTTTTTTTTTTTTTTAAAGATTTTATTTATTTGTCAGGGACAGAGGGAGAGCGAGCGAGCGAGCACAGGCAGACAGAGGCAGAGGGAGAAGCAGGCTCCCTGCCGAGCAAGGAGCCCGATGTGGGACTCGATCCCAGGACCCTGGAATCATGACCTGAGCCGAAGGCAGCCGCTTAACCAACTGAGCCACCCAGGCGTCCCAAGGGGGTGGAGAACAATTTATCATGCTAATGGACATTAAAAGAAAGCTGGAGTAGCCATCCTTATATCAAACCAGATTATCAACAAAGACTGTAATAAGAGATGAAGAAAGACACTATATTATAATAAAGAAGTCTATCCAAGAAGAAGATCTAACAACTGTACATACGTTTATGCCCCTAACTTGGGAGCAGCCAAATATATAAACCAATTAATAACAAACTTAATAACAATTATTATTATTGATAATAATACAGTAATAGTAGGGGACTTTAACACCCCACTCACAGAAATGGACAGATCATCTCAGTAGAAGATCAACAAGGAAACAAGGGCTTTGAATGACACACTGTACCAGATGGGACCTACCAGGTATATTTGGAACACTTTATCCTAAAGCAGCAGAATACACATTCTTTTCAAGTACACATGGGACATTCTCCAGAACAGATCATATACTGGGTCACAAAAGAGGCCTCAACAGTACAAAAAGATTGAAATCATACTATACATAGTTTCAGACCACAATGTTATGTAACTTGAACCACAAGAAAGAATTTGGGGAGACCACAAGTACATGGAGGTTAAAGAATGAATAGGCTAACCAGGAAATTAAAGAAGAAATAAAATATACATGGAAGCAAATGAAAATGAAAACACAATAGTCCAAAACTTTGGGATGCAGCAAAGGAGGTCCTAAAAGGGAAGTATATAGCAATACAGGCTTTCCTTGAGAAGGAAGAAAAGTCTCAAACAACCTAATCTTATATCCCAGCTGGAAAAAGAACAGCAAATAAAGCCTAAATCCAGCAGGAGATTAGATGATACAGAAATGATATAGAAATTAAATAAAATAGAACACATCAATGAAATTAGGAGCTGGTTCTTTGAAAGAACTAACAAAATCTATAAAACCTTAGCCAGACTTATCAAAAAGAAAAAAAGGATCCAAATAAGTAAAATCATGAATGAAAGAGGAAAGATCACAACCAACTCAACAGAAATACAAACAATTATAAGAGAATATTATGAGCAATTGTATGCCAACAAATTAGGCAAACTGGAAGAAATGGATCATTCCTAGAAATTATAAACTATCAAAACTGAAACAGGAAGAACTAGAAAGTCTGAATAGACCCATAACCAGCAAATAAATTGAATCAGTAATAAAAAATCTCCATATCAGAAATATGAAAGTAATGATGTTTGGGGAAATGGTGCCCTGAGAATGACTCCATTCCTCTCTAGAAGCTATGCTGAGTTGACTCAGCCACTAAATGGTGTGTATTAATTTTTCAAGACTGTTACTTTGAAGGCTGGCCTTCAGGTAAAAGCTCCATGGAAACTGGCCATGTGCTTAAAGAAATCAATTCCTGCTCAGCCTAAAGACTTCCAACTCCCTACTCACACAGGCAAGGCAGGCCTCTCTACACACTCAGTGGCACAATCCAGAAACAAGATTCCCCCCTCTTGTTCTCCCTTATACAATCCAGCAACAAGTTCCATTGGCTCTTCCTCTAGAATATAGATCCAAACTGTCTAGTACATTTTATATTCTAGTGCTCAATACATATACATAAGGCTAACAGCTACCATATTGGACAGCAAGTCTTGTTGTTTACTTTCTGGTTACCTGTATTCACGGCATGTTTACTAGGATTCTAGAACTATCAAAATGCTATCAACTTGCATCATTCTTAACCTTCTCTTGCAATGCTTTCTTAAAGGTGTATTCACACCCTTCTGAAGGCACTTTCCTGATCTCGAAGCATAATAATCTGATCATTAGTCTCAAGCTTTCTTCAGTATTAAAGAGGCTTGAGTTCTGATGGCCTGATGGCCATTTTGATGTGAGTCTTCATTTAAGTATACAGTATCACTGCAATCCTGATTCATATTCCATAATCTCTGCTCTGCAGTCTAAACTTAACATAGTAAGAGTTTCAAAAACTTTTCCAAGTTCTATTTTTAAATATCTAGAGTTGGAAGAAAATGAACCTTGACTGTGTTCCTTTAAACATGGAAATAGTAACAGCAAATCAATATTATTTATGGTTCTATTATAATAACACATTACTTATGCTTCTTTTCTGGACCCTTTTCTTGAATAGAAACTCAAATGAAAATTAGTTGATAAGACCAGTAGTTGGTTTTGGCCACTTTCATCTAGATAATAGATGGGCAAGAGAAGGCATTAACCTGGATTAAGGAAAGGTAATAAAAGGCATCCCAAAGTCAGTAAGAAAACTTCTATAGTAATTGTTTTTTATCTCTCATTTCATCTCCCCAAACATTTATGCCTCATATGAGTACTGACTGGTACTTGCACACTTGCATCTTCTCCTTTTCTAGATTGGAGATTCCTAAGGAAATAACTTGTTTTACTTGTGTTTGCAGCTTCTATAATAGTACCATAGTTGCCACAAAGCTTCATACAATATAGGTACTATTTGCAAATTTATCTCCATCTCCAGGAAATAAGATACATGTAACATGCTAGTCAGCGTTACCACTTAGTTGGATTTTCCACTGCATTTTTCCTTTAAAATTGGTTTAATTGATGTGTTATTTCCCTGGTCATTCTTTAGATGAATGTCCACTGATTTGATTTTCACCCTTGCATCTCACTATTTTCAATTCCCTTCTTCCTGAAGGAAATTCATTGGTCTTTATTTCATTGAGGGTGTTTGTCTTTCGTTGTATCATGCATAAGGGAATATTTTACATAATACTGCCCTGAACCTCAAACACCTGAAAGACTGATTTTTTTTTTTTTAAAGATTTTATTTATTTGGCAGAGATCACAAGTAGGCAGAGAGGCAGGCAGGCAGAGGAGGAAGCAGCCTCCCTGCTGAGCAGAAAGCCCAGACTCTGGGATCATGACCTGAGCTGAAGGCAGAGGCTTTTTTAACCCACTGAGCCACCCAGGCACCCCAAGATTGACTTTTTAAAATAATTTTATTATTACTATTTTTAAAGAAGACTCCATGCTCAACATGAAGCCCAAAGTGGGGCTTGAAATCACAACACTGACAAGACCTGAGCTAAGATCAGAGTTGGGTACTTTATGGACTGAGCCAGTCAGTTTTCCCTATTTTTAAAATTTTTTTTTTTTTAAATTTTCATAGTCTATGCAGGCTTCTCTCAATCTTGTACTGAAATTACTCTTTGAAATTCAGTATCAGAAAATAATATTCATTGGTACCTATAAGGTTCTAGCCTGAAATTGTAAAAGCCACACCTAACATGAAAACATTAACAATTAAAGAATAATGACAGCAGCCAATTCAACACTGTTAACTACTTATATGGAACTCTAAATGTTTTATACTATTTAAGAAAAGCACTTGAAAGTTAATGTTGACTTTTCGGCAATGATGCAAGACTGAATATAATCATCTAATTGTGCTTGTTCCTCAATCACCACTGTAAACACTCTTTTTTAAAACAAACTTTAAAAATTGTGTAACAGATTTATCGATATTTGTTCCATTAAATTCAAACATCTTGTGTTTTCATTTAAAAGTAAACCCATTGCATAGTTACATAAATAGCATTTTAATGAAAAATATGTATCAAAACCAAAAAATCCATGAGAAGTCTACCATTTTTTTGCATTCTTGCAAATCTCTTTAAGGTCTGACTTCATAGAACTCAGTTGAATCTCTTACCTACTTTTGCATTCAGCCTGTTGTTGACCTATGCCTCGGTTCGAGTATATCAAGAAAATCCCATCTCACACATATAAATGGCTTTTTATGTGGAGAAGAGTGCTCCTTATCTTTTCCAGATCACATATATTCTTCAATACTGCACCAAAAGCTGACAGTTGATTCCTAAAAGGTTAGTTGCAACATGGAAGCTTGATGACAGGTATCTTTTTGCATTCTTCTATTAAAATCCATTGGTTTACCTGGCATTCCGAGTAGATCTCTCATCAACTTGCACTGGTCGTCAGAAAATGCTGGTTCACCAAGTTATGCAAATCATCCAAATATTGACACACTTTAGCATACATCAAAAATAATTACACTCAGGGGCACCTGGCTGGCTGTTAGTAGAGCATAGGACTCTCGATTTCGGGGTTGTGAGTTTAAGCCCCATGTTCCGTGTGGAGCTTAAAGTATTTTAATTACATTCATTAATGTTCCTGTGGAACTCATCAGAGATCTAGTAGTAGGATGCTATCAAACCTGGTCTCAGACACATTTTCCTTTTTTGGGAAGCTCAAGTTTTATCATTGACAGCAAATACTTTTATTTTCCTTGAAATGTCAGGATGACATAGCTGAGAAAAATGTCAATGATTTCTTCAAGTAAAAATAATGTCCCACCGGACCAGTTCAATTTATAAGCCTAAAAATTGCATTTTTCCTCAATGGCCAGTGTACCATCATAGCTTGTACATCTCTGCTTCAAATTCTTCTGAAATGCAGTTTTCATCACTTAGGATATTTAAAAGATGTATACTCAAGGGTTGAGACTTAATAATATTAACAACTTAAATTTTATCGAAGACATTAAGACTTCAAAAAAAAAAAATATCCTGAGAATTTCCAGCAGTAAAGAATACAATGATGAATATAATGACTATCACAGTTTGAAGCCATTGCCTTGACTGGTACTATGGTGCCAGCAGTTTTCCCAACCATTGCTTTCCTAACTCAATCTTTTATTGACAGGAAACCATCAAAGTGGCAAGATAAGCACAGATGCTTATTATTTTAGGAGAAGCCAAGCCCAGTCTTCTGAAGTCTTCAGAATACAGTTCTTAGACTTGTAATAAAATGCACATAAAAGTTACTATCTTAAGGATTTTTAAATGTACAGGTCAATAGTGTTAAGAATATCCACACAATAGCAAAACTAAAACTATACTCTCACTGAACTCCCCATTTCTCCCTAGTCCCAGAAATGTATTTTTTAAATTAATATGAACTGTACATGTAGCACTGAGATTTTATGAAAATAATCAACACTTTTCTAGTAGCCATAAAATGAAAGCCAGAAACATTTTGCTTTCCATGCTTTCTAGCCATTTCCTGACCCTAGAAAAATGTTTGCTCTTCTTCTGAATATAACCTGAAAATATTTACTCCTGACAGCTTAACTAAAATTTCTCCTTTTAAAAACACCCTTCTAAGATGTGCCTTGTTGTGAGGGTAGGAAATCAAACACAAACCATTATAATTTCATACATATATATTTTAAAAATAAATGTTTATTTCAAGTATGAAAAGTAATGTTTAAACATTATCCAAAAATTATGTCCAGTTTAACAAGTACAAAACAAGACTTCTGACAAAGTTTACAATTAGGTATAAAATACTTAAGAATATACTCTGACATTCACAGTGAGCATTTTTGAAAAATAAGTATTGCTAATAAGCCTTAGAAATAAAAACATATTTACAGTCCCAGCTAAAATAAACAAGTACTTAACTGAGAACAGCCCTCCCTCAGGATGGATAGTTAGCATTTCAAAATTAACAATGGTAAACTTTATTCAAGAATATCAAAATCCAACACCTTGCAGTTTCCCTGAAAAATACCATCTATTTCTTATGCCTGGTACCCACAGGTTAAGGTCCTCAAGCCGTTTTAATTAAGTAATTTCAATGATATACATAACTTAAGTGGTAACCAAACTCTCTTGAGAGATTTTATCATGGTAATTCTGAGCATTTCCAGCAAAATACCCTGAACAGAAAATGGCAGGGATTTTCTGGTGCCAATTACAGAACCATCAAAAAAAATTACCCTCAAAATTATTTTAAAGGACTGCTACCAAGGCTTCTGCTTCTCTTCTCCATATACATCTTTTTGTAGGTTTGAAACATTGCTTTTGAATCTTTTACTGGATTTTGTAGTGTCTCAAATCCATCTGCACTGAAGCTTCTCTTGGAGAGTCTCGAATTAGCCAAAACATTATCTAAGGAAACAGAAATTTTATTTATTACTCAGTATTAGTGACCAATATAGGATTAAAATGAAGAGGGAAAACCTGCATTCTTCTTTAGGATAAAATATCATTAACAAAGAGAGTTTGATAAACTGGCTTTTTGGGCAACCTTCTCCCTCTCTCTGCAGGAGCTCTGTACTATCATTCAATATACTTTGCTTTGCTGCCCAAACAAACCCCAAACAAACAAAAACTATGGCTTTTTACCTAGAGAATGATAAATTATGCACAAAGGTTATCTTGCCTCTCTTGTGGGCACTATTTTCTACTCTCATCCCATCTTCACAAGCCCAGGGCTATTATGTTCTACTATCATTTGCGCAATATTTAAGTGTAACCTTTTTTTTTTATTATTATTATTTTTTTAAAGATTTTATTTATTTATTTGACAGAGAGATTACAAGCAGGCAGAGAGGCAGGCAGAGAGAGAGGAGGAAGCAGGCTCCCCGCCAAGCAGAGAGCCTGATGCGGGGCTCGATCCCAGGACTCTGAGATCATGACCCGAGCCGAAGGCAGCGGCTTAACCCACTGAGCCACCCAGGCGCCCCTAAGTGTAACCTTTTTAACAACTATCTAAACTAACAACATAAAAAGCATAAACACTAGCCAGTTTCAACCAGTGAATGGGAAAGACAGTTTTAATATTCTGGCCTTGCTAGACTTTACAAGTCTGTCATGTCTGTCATTTTTCTGTTTTGTTAGACCATCTCAGCATTGCATTAGCTTCATTACCTTTTTGATGGGTTCAGTTTTTCCTAATTATTGAATTTCTAGATGTGCCTCTATTTCTCAGTATCCATTCCCCTTATACAGAATTCCCATGGTTTTCATTCCTGCTCTAAGAAGTCTATTCCTACTCTAGAAAGCCCAATCTTTTCTAGAATACAGTACCATTTTACCTTTTTCTGATGCTCTAGTTCTTTTGGTTCTTTACATGATTCAAAATTCTTGTATGTCCTCAATAGCTTTCTTTTATGATGTCAGTGATATGGATACCCAAGATGGGTCCCTAAATCATTTCCACTGCATTCTGTCAGCTCCTCTTCTCTGAACCTTATCCTGACTTGAGTTTCACAACTTGCTCCATCTATACTCCAATCTTTGCTACCAAATTTAGATGTACAATTATCTAAAAAGTTTCTTTGCATCTATTTGGGAGTTCATGACATTTGTTTTTTTATCTTTCTTCACATTGGTTCAGTGTCCACATCTTCATCTTGGTATTTGTTCTTTCACACTTTCCCTGAATCTGATCCAGCTTTTTTGAATTACAGGTGCATTTTATTTGCCTTTACTTTTTTAATTGAAATTAAATTGACATACAGTATTATATTAGTTTCAGGTACAACCTGGTGATTTCATCTTACACTTTTGACAGAGCTGTGACTTGTACCTTGGCTTTTCTCTACCCTGTTTCAGATCTCCTTGAGCTTGTCCCCTAGTCTATATTTTTTTTTCATCATGACTCTGGGTATTGTTTATTCTACTTCAGTTTATTGCTCATCCTATCTGTGGATATCTTTTCTAGTCAATCTGTGCAGGCATCTGTGTTTTCAGATTCAGATTCCAATCATGCCTCTCACTGAATCTACGAGGTAATATCTCTCCTATTTCCAAGGCTCTTTCTTGCTCAATCTCCATGCCCATTTTCATCTTCCTCATTTTTAAATTCCTGTGTTCCAACTCTGGAAGTGTTTTCTACTCTCAGGACTCTTAAAATTCATTTTCCCCTTTTCCAGCTGTTTTCCTGTTCTGATTAAGTGTGCATTTCTTCCTTCTTTGAATCTTCAATTCTACTCAGTGTTTCCCTATATGCACCTTTAATGTATAGACTCAATTTCTAAAAATTGTATTTAAGCTCTCTTCTCAATTTTGTCACACTTCCTCTCTTTTAAGAAATGTGCTTCTTCCAGGGGGAGGAGGGTAGGGAGAGGGTGGGGGGTTATAGACATTGGGGAGGGTGTTATGGTGAGTGCTGTGAAGTCTGTGAACCTGGCGATTCATAGACCTGTACCCCTGGGGCTAATAATGTTTATTAAAAAAATAAAATAAAATAATAATAAATTATAAAAAATAATTAAGATGAGAGGAAAAAAATGTGCTTCTAATTGTTGCTTATGGTGAAATTCTGCTTCCCTCCATCTTCAAGGAATTCTAAACCCTTGTCTTTGCATATTCAATTAACCAAAACAAAGCTAAAACTCATGAACCCTAGCTTCTAATTCTCAGTGCAAAACCCTAAAAACCAAGCACATTCATTCCACTAATTAAATCAGATACTGAAAGCTCTGGTTTTTCTGGTTGACCCTCAGCCCGAATCCCTTCCCTGCAAAAATAAATAAATTTTAACTAGGAGGCTCAGTCTTATCAAAATAATTTAGATTCCACAATTAACTTTGAAAAGGGACCAATTTCGGGGTGCCTGTGTGGCTCAGTGGATTAAGCCATTGCCTTCAGCTCAGGTCATGATCTCAGGGTCCTGGGATCGAGCCCCACATCGGGCTCTTTGCTCAGCAGGGAGTCTGCTTCCTCCTCTCTCTCTCTGCCTGCCTCTCTGCCTACTTGTGATCTCTCTGTCAAATAAATAAAATCTTAAAAAAAAAAAAAAGAAAAGAAAAGGGACCAATTTCAAGTGCCTACTCAGTTACTAGTCATGGAATTTCAGTCAAATGATCTAACCTCCCATTGATAAAATCGGGACACCCCTGTCTATCTGGATTTGAGAATTAAATGGATTAACTTATAAATCACCCAACCCAGGGACTGGCAAACAAGGACATGGCCTGTAGGCCAAGCCCAGCCATTAGCCCAGTACAGTTGAAACACAACCCATACTCATTCACTTATTATTCTACTGCCATTTTCTCACTAGTGTCAGAGACAAGTATTTAGGAGACCTCATGATCTGCAAAACCTAGTATTTACTATCTAGTCCTACAGGAAAAAAGTATGTCAACCCCTTAACTCATGATAAGAAACATCTTTTTATTAAAGAGGAACCTCTTCCTTCTCTACAGTAGGACAGAAAATATCGAAGGGGCGCCTGGGTGGCTCAGTTGTTAAGCATCTGCCTTCTGCTCAGGTTATGATCTCAGGGTCCTGGGATCAAGCCCCATATAGGGTTCCCTGCTCAGCAGGAAGCCTGCTTCTCCCTCTTCCACTCCTCCTGCTTGTGTTCCCTCTCTTGCTGTGTCTCTGCCAAACAAATAAAATCTAAAAAAAGGAAAACCAAAAAACAAAGGAAGTGAAAATATCTTCCTACTACTCACACAAATATTTAATCACTAAAAATATGGATAAAAAACAAATTTTACAAGTTTCATAACTATAATCCAGCTTCTACATAACCAAGTGCCCAATAAACAAAATAAAAATTTAAATAGGTGATGATTTTACCTATTTCTTGGCTGGTTTCTGGCATCCTTTTCTCCTCAGTTACACCTCTTAACCAGTCTTCTTTTGTACTTTTTATTCCTGAAACTAAATATTCATTTTCAGATCTCTAGAAATTGCTATTCATCTCTCTTTTAATACTATAATGAAGGAAAATCATGTAAGCATAAAATAGAGATTAAAAGGTATCATATATTCACATTTAATCCAAGTATAAAAGAAGCCTGAAAAAAACACTCTCTTCTATTTCAAGTGCCTGAATATCACATAAATGGAAAAGAAATTGCTTTAAAAGTTTATCTTCACTATGGAATTGTATTTCTCCCACTTAGGCTGAACATCAACCAAACTCAAGGTACTTAAGGGTTCATGAGACAGAGAAAAGTCACTCCCATTGCCCCCACCCACTTCTAATGTTCTTGTTACACCTGTGCCTCAGTTTCCAAAGATCTACTTACATAGCCAAGTGAAATCACCAATACTTTACAAACTGAATTTTATATTGATTTTTATCATATATCCCTATCTCCTTTTAAGAAAAGATACCTTGTATTTATATCATAATTTTATGTGCCCCAACAGATACCATCTAAACATCACGGGAGAAATTAAGATTGCCATTCAAATCATTTAGTTCTCCAATCTGAATTTCTAAACACAATGTTTTATATGTAATATCCACAACCCCTAAATGTTTCCTTACTATCATAAAAAATTAGTCCTCTGTTTTCTCCTTCCTGACACTACACTGAAAATTCTATTACTCAGCAGCTAACTGAAAGTCATGCTTAACGTTCTGGCTGTGGTAACTAAATACTGGACAATACTACTTCCACGGTCCTCCCATTTCAAGATTTCAAGAGCAGACTACATAGTCACACTTTTTTGTGGTAACACAGTCACCAACTACTTTAAAGATGACAATAAGCTGAGCCATTTCCCTATGTATGACAAGTTTTCACTAATATGTAACAATTATCTCCTCATATTTAGACAGACAAAATCTTCAAGTTCACAGGGCTTTGAAATTCCAAGCCCAAATGACAATCAAAATACTTGAAATAGTACGTAACATTTTTCTAACTTAGTGCAAAAACCGTTTTTCGTAATACAGGCTTCTTGGTGCAAAAGGAAATCTTTGTATTTGGCAAACTTCCAATTTTATATACCTCTTAAGTACAAATTGAGGACAACTTACAGTAAGGGGGAGATAAATACTGCCCAAATGATCCATTGATTTACAAAAACAAATACCAAGCAACAGCAAATTCATTTAAGTCTTTGCTAGCTACCCACATGGCTTAAATAGTGTTAACCTACTTGTTCACCTATAATGCCTGACCATGTTCCAGACACCATGAAGAAAATCATACTAGACCTTGCACAGGGACTTGCTCCTTCCTAGGACAAGGTTGCAGATCCTTCCAGTCATGAACAGAATTTGTATTTTTCATCAGTCCATCTGGACATAATTTAAATTCCAGCATGCTTCGTTTTTCTGTGGCATCTTTCACAGGTAAGAGGCTCTGAGGTTTATTTTCCAGTCTCTTCTCTTTATGAAGCTTCCTGGGTGAACTCTCTAATTTTGTGAGACAAATGCTCTCACGCTCAGTACATTTAAACGCAACTCTGTTCAGATACAGTTTCCTTTGATCCTTCGACTGGGGAGACATTTGACTGAATTCCACTTCACTGTTTATGTTGCCTGAAGTTTTGTCTAACTTGGTTTTATCGATCCACATTTTATCAGGTTGCTTTCCACCAACCATACCCTTAAGACTTCTTGAAATGTGTGTTTTAGATTCCTCAGAATGGTGAATCTTGAGGCTTTTACCATGGCTTGAATAAATATTTAAGGATTCTTTAGAAGTCTGTACACTGCTGTTAGGTCTCTCATTTGATTTCCCACAACTCCCAACCTGCATGGGAAGTTTACTGGACTTCATGTATTGAGAATCACATGGTACATTTCTCACATAGCTTTTCTTTGATGCATTGCTACCCATTGCTTCTTTGTGCTTCTGCCTTTGCAAATACTCCTTTGATGTTAGAACTCTATTAATTTTAGATGAGCTATCCTTAGAAACTGAGGACTTAACATGTGATACCGCCTTTTCTTTAACCCTAGCTCTTTCATTTTTAATTGACAAAAAATTACATAATTTAAAGGTACTATCTCCCATACTTTTATTCTGCTCCCGTTCATATTTCTTCTTTATCTTTGAATCAAGTATGCTCCCATCATCTAACTTTCTTTTTTCCAAAACTTTTTGTCTTAAGCCACCTGCTTTCAATTTTATTTTCTCTGGGGATAGTGACTGTACCAAAGAACCACTCTTCATACGTAGATCTTTATTTTTACTTGTCAAAAACCCTGCCTTTGGTTTTAGTGGATGTAAGTTTTGTGCCATGAGCTTCTGTTGCAGGCTCTCTTGAGAAAATTTTGTCATTTTATTACTGGTATTGAAAGTTACCTCATGAAACTGCAGTTTTCTTTTTCTTTTGTGACTTTGCATGCAATCTAATTTTTTATCACCTTTAGATAAAAACTGACCTGATACTTCTTGTTCTGTCTTCACTGATTTATGATATTTTGTTTTGGGCATATCATTTCTATTTTTGCCTTGCTCTATTTCAGAAAAATGTTTTTTTGTATCTGGAAAAGTTGAAGGAATTTTCGGACTGTTATTTAGAGAACTATTACACCCAACAGGTACATTTCTATCAGAAGTTCTTTCTTCTTGTTCACAACTGTTAATCTTTGAAGGAGAACACTGATTTCCCCCTTCTTCTTCTTCTGAAATTGAATTGCTGATGGAACTACACTGACACTGGGGTACTCCTTCATAAACCATAGATAGCCACCCCAATGCACAGCAACCGACATCATCTTTCTCTGAATCCGCTAAGGTATCATCAGTCTTTCCATCGCTATCTGCTTGTGGGTCACACTGGCTGCTCCCTTTTTTTATAGGTTGTTCTTTCTGATGTTCCATCAACTTGTTAACCTCACAGAGTTGATCATCATGTTCAGGAAATAATTCTCTCATTTGCTTCGAGTTTAATATTGTAATTTGTATTTGGTCTGTTGAGTCTTTAGAGTCGCAACCAGTTTTATCACAAGTCTGATCTTTCAAGATTTGGTTTGTTATTTGCTGGGTCACAGAACCTTCATGTGTGTTCACAGCTTCAATACCATAGGGGAATTCTTTTAAGAGTTCTGACAGCTGATCACGTAGGTATAAGACAGATGCTTTATCACTGAGAATCTCACTTCTCAGAGGATCTTGGGCAGTGTAACTGTCAGACATGTCAACTTCCTGAAGACAACTATCCTGCTGAATAGCTGACAATGAACACGTATCATTAGCTGTGCTTTCTTTTTTAGTGATATGGTCCATGTTACTCTCCACTAGAATTCCACTATCCACTTTAACATACTTCGAAGATGATTCTGGAGGTTGCGGAGATTCTGCCTGATCAATTATTTTACATGAAACATCTGTGCACTGTGAAAAATTATCATTTTGAAAACTAAAGTCTTTATTTTCAGTGAGGCTGTCTATTTGTTCTTTTTGTTCTTTAGTAATCACTTGATTAGGTAGAGATTTCTGTGGCTCAACCCTTTTCAAAGGAGGCATGTTAAATATCTTTGCTATTTGAGAATTGTAAGATGTATCACCTTCAACAAGAGAACAAATATTGTCAATATGTAACGTATCACCACTAACAGTATCAGCGCTCCTTGACCTGTATGAGGCTTGCTGTTCACTCACAGAGCAGTGGGTATCTGATTCTAACTTGATGCGCTTCCCTTGATTGCTTTTAGGTGTGTCTTCTAAATTAGATGACTCAATTTGCTCTTCCTTCTGAATTGGTGAGAACATCTTTGTGTCTGTTGAGGTACCAGCTACTGGTTCATTAAGATTAGCTTTTAAAGCAGCAGTAACACTTGTATTTTCTGCCAACTGATTTTGTAAGCTACAAACACTGCCTTCCTTAATAACTGGATACAGCGTTTCAGGTACAGTTTCAGGTGTTATTCCTTTGGCAGACAATGTTTTGACATCTGAAAGAATTAAGGGAGACACCACAGCAACCTGAAGTTCTGTTCCCTTTGTAACAGCTGCACTGGAAGACTCGTAATTCTGTGCTACTGTTGACAAAGTTGTTTCTTGTGAGGTGTTTACCTTCTTATTATGAGAATTTCCTATAACTGAAAATGGACTCTTATCACAGGTTTCCACAGGCTTTGAAACTCCAACTGCTGTTCTGTTTTTTGACTCATTAAACTGTTTTCCCTCTGTAGATTCTGAAGGCTTTTTCCACAGAGAAAGACACGTTGCTAGCAATTCCATAGAAAAGTGATTGTCACTGTCAGAAGGTATTCCACTTGTTGAGGATTTATGGTCGAGGAAAAAGGAGTTGTCTAAAACCCTGGCATTTAGATTACAAGTACTTGGAGTTTCCAAGGTTTTCAAAGACGGTTGGTTACCAGTGATTTGGGTATTTGGGTTAATTTCAAAACTATGTGGTTTAGAACCCTGAATAGTTTCACTAGCATTTTTAAATAATTTCTCCTGAGGTTGATCTCTACATGTAAGCAGACTGAGAATTAGCGTATTTTTATTTGGGTATTTTGAAACATATTCCTCAAAGGATGTAGACTGAGGAACACTAGTAGTTTCAGAATTTGTTGGCACATTTAGTTCAACATTGACATTTCCTGATGAAATCTGAGTGTTATTTAATGTTGCCTGGGTAATCTCAACAGTTGATGCCTTTAAAGAAGTCCTAACTTTTAAATCATGTGGCATAGGCAACTTTTCTGAACAGACAGAATTTAGTAAAACAGAATTCACTTGGTTACAATTTTCCCAGTTTGGGTCCTGAATGTTGGAATTCATTCTATTGTGTGTTCTATTTGTTTCTTTTGCAGATTCTGTTATGGTTCGTGGTTTATCCTCTTTAGTCCCTAGGGTCACTTGTGGTCCAGACTGGATTTGGGCAGTTTGTTTCAGAGATAATTCAGAATTTGGAGCTAATTCATTAGAAGAGGTATCAGTTGTTTTAATACAACCTGCTGCCATCAGAAGATTTTTATTAATTTTAATTTTCCTTGCAAGTTCCGAGAACTTCTTTTTTATTTCTACTAATGTTTTAATATCCCTCACTAACTTTTCTTTCGTGGCACTTGTGTCCAGTACTTGATTTGAAGTTAGATCACAGTCTCTTCTTCTCTCTTGATTATTTTGAGCAAGGGCCTGAACACCATCCACAGAAGATCTAACAGGTTCATTAAAAGGCTGAGTGACATTGGTATTTACTTTCAAGTTACAGGAATTTCCAACTGTGCTGACATTTTCATTAAGGTTTTGCCAATGCTGTTGAAAGCTTCTAGAGTAGTCTTTCCTCATTTCAGGTAAGTGCAGTTCTTGACTCTGAGGAATGTCCACAGAAGCCTGTTTAATAACATGCTGAGTACTCTGCAAAGGCTGGCTTGCATATCTACAGTCATAAGGAGGAGGTGGAGGTCTTTTGTCAGTTTGAGTAACTGCATATTGATAGGACTGTATGGCTGCAGTCTGCTTTGACTGTAAAGTCTGTGGAGAATCTGGAGGGTGAACATTTTTAATATGCAATGATGTAGATGGCACAGAGGTTTGTTTTTGAAGAGTAGGATCTTGCAAAAAGCTTCGTGGTGAGTAACTGTATTGCTTTGAAAGTGGTCTGTAATCTGGATAAGTCAGTCCACTGGATGTATACTGTGGTGCCCAATCAACCTGTCGTTCTGATAAAGATGGGTTAAGTCCTGGGGCTCCTTGATAAGTAACAGGAACTCTTGTAGAATTAGAAGGGATCATTTGTAGTTGCACAGAATAGGAGTCTGATGTAACAAACTGATTCTGTAGTGCATGTATACTAGGTGTATTAGTTCCAAAACCAGTCTGATGGGACATAGTTGCGCCTGCATGAGAAAGCATAGGGTTTCTCATTGGTGAGTTCAACCATACATTTTGGGTAACTCCTGAAGACGTTTGCAAATTGTGATTTAGTTGTTTGGATCCATTAACATTTGCATATGTGATTCGTTCTACTGAAGTTTGTGAGGCCACAAGTGTCCCATTATGCATATCAGGAAAAGGGATTTGCTGAGGAGTTGTGTAATTCCTGATATTTAGCAGTGGCTGTGAAACTGGATTTGAAATACCAAGAATACATGCTTCTTGGTTACTTCCAGGATAGTTTAAAGAACTTTGAGATGTTGTGTTAAGTGTATTTATTAATGCCTGCTCCAAAAAACATGACTGCTTTTTAAGATACTGTGGTGGTAAGGTGACATTCTCTGGTTTTGCATTCCAATTCATTGCTGATTTGATGTAGCAGCAGTGTGTTAACAGTCAGTTGCTTTGAATGTCAGGAAATCTGTAGGAAATAAAGATCTTTTATTAGAATTGTGGCTATGTAACCTAACACCAATGCTATGTCTATCGTAATTCCAGACACCTCAGACCAAGGTGTCATATTTAACTTGGGGAAGAGAAACAAAGGAAAGAGCAAAGGAGGATACAATAAAAAATTATGTCAAAGATCAAGATTTCTTGGGTGTTTTACAGAAATTCATTCTACATTATACAGTTAAGTATTTTGTTTGTTACACTGATGTGGCAATTACTTTCTGCTATTATTTATTTTAATAGGCTCTTTATTCTAAGTAAACCATGCTCACTGAAGCAAACACAAAGTTCAAACACATGGTAAAAAGTCCATTGTCTAACTCCCTAGGGGTGGCCATTGTTACATTTCCTTTCATGAAATTTTATACACAAAAAACAAACACATAAAGAAAACCTTATCTTTTTGTCTGATTTTCATTACTATACCTGGAATACCTTTATCATTTCACTATAAATATATTAACTTCACTGTATAACATTAAAGTTTCTGGGTATATCCCCATTTAACCAGTTCTCTACTGACTTAAGTTTAAACAGTCCTCTATTTGTTTTTCTTAAGTTTTTGCACCTATTAACTATACTACCCTAATCATTATTGTATTTATGCTTTTATATTTGTGGTTAATTATTTCTGAAAATTCCTAGAAATGAGATCAGTGTGTCAAAGGACATTAAAAATAAACAGTGACAAATTGCCTTCCAAAATGGTTAAAAATAATTTACACTCACCAACAGTATATTGATAAATTTAAAAAGTCAAATCTATAACCATAATAAATGAAGACAAATTAAAATAATAAAATTAAACAAACTTAACATATTAATAGTACATCCCAAATGCAGGCCATTAATAGATCACCCAATGCAGACATTCCTTCCAAGCGCACATAAAACTTTTACCACCGATGACCATCTAACTGAGCCATAAACCTCAATTTTCAAAGAATTATAATAATTCAGATTAATTTACAATAGAATCAATCTAGAAATTATAGGGGGGGAAGTAACCAGGAAATTGCCAAATAACTGAGAAATAAGGAATGTACTTTATACTTACATAGAAAAAGTGCTCTGATGCCTCTTCCTCTACTTAGGATACCAGTCCTACTGAATCAGAGCCCCACCCTTGTAATGTCATTTAACCTTAATTACCTCCCTAAAGGCCTTATCTTCAAATAGTTACATTAGGGGTTAAGGCTTCAACCTATGAACAGGGAAAGAGGGACACACAATTCAGGCCATAACTTGCTCTTACACTCATGGTCATGTAACACTTGAGGATAATTCATAGCATAAATAAATGTACTTTAAAAAGAAGACTGGAAGGGGGGCCTGGTTGGCTCAGTTAGCAGGGCTTGTGACTCTTGATTTCACGGTTGTTGAGTCTGAGCCCCACGATGGGTGCAGAAATTACTTCAGATCTCTAAAAAATTAATTAAAATAAAATGAAATGACTGGGAAACAATTCCCACATTTATCACAAGCAGAGTAATAAGTTAATCCAAGGAAGGAAATGATGAGTGAAATAAACAAAATAATGAATGCAAATGTAGAGATTCAGCAAGTCACAAGGTAATTCTTTAAAAAGAATAAAAATCAGTAAGCCTCTGACAATACTGATCATGACATTTTTAAAGTGCAATACTGGCAGCGGTGGGGGGTTGGAGTGGGGTGGGCACCTCAGTTGGTTAAGTGGCCAACTCTTGGTTCCAGTTCAGGTCATGATCTCAGGGTTGTAAGCCCCACACCTGGCTCCCTGCTCAGCTGGGGCATCTGCTTGTGGATTCTCTTTCTCCCTTTCTCTGCCTCTAGCCCAGCTTGCATGCACCCACTTACTCTATCTTTAGAATCAATCAATCTCTATTTAAAAAGTACAATATGGGGAATAGAGACTACCATTAGACCCTATAGATTTAAAATAACATTATTATTCTGAAAAATTCCTTTCCAATACATTTCAAATTTAGGTGGAATAGAGAAATTCTTCAAAAAAATACACCTAGCCAGGAAAAATACCACTAATTAAGTATCTTTTCAAAGAAAATGCCAGACCCATATGGCTTTGCTGGAGTATTCTAACAATCATTTATGAAAGAAATAATTCAAAATAACAAAAGATAAAGGAGAGAACACTTCAGAAGCTCATTCACTGATGCTATCATCCAAAAGATGAAAAGGAAAATTAAGAAGCCAATCTCTCGCAGAAACACAAATGCGAAAATCCTAAATAAAATGTTAGCAAACCAAAAAGGGTGACATATGAAAACAATAACCTATCATATCAAATTGGGATTATTTCAGAAATACAAGATGTCATTTGAAAATTAAGTAACGACAATAATTTTTAAAATTCCAAGTTCATTTCAACACATGCAAGAACTTTTAATTCAACATTCATTCATTTGAAGAAAACTGTATCAAACCAACAACAGAAATTTCCTTAAATTTGATACATGGTAGCTTTCAAAATTTAGACTGACAACAAAACCAACACATCACTATTTCCCTTTCTATTCATCACTGTACTGGAGATCCTCAAAAAGTTTAAGAATCAGGAAGGAAAACATAAAAACTACTATGCAGAGGTTATGTAGAAAACCCAAAACAATCTACAGATCTTTGAGATCTATTAATTTATGCATCGGAGTATTCTCATTAAGCAGCAAAACAAAAACTGAAGAAGGCATATATGCTTCTGGATTAAAAACAGATCCCAGAAAAACTGAATGAGAAGAAATCAGAGGGAGATAAATCATGAGAGGCTCTTAACTCTAGGAAGCAAACTGAGGGTTGCTGGAGAGGAGGAGGGTGGGGGAATAGAGTTAACTACGTGATGGGCATTAAGGAGGGCATGTGATGTGATAAACATTGGGTGTTATATATAACTGAGGAATAACCGACTCTACATCTGAAAGTAATGATGTAATTATTATTATGCTGGCTAATAAACTTAAAGAAGAAGAAAAAACAGATCCGCATATTCCTCATGTGCCTTCTCACAAGAAAGTTGCCTTAATACAACAACTGACTGGGGGCACCGGGCTGCTTCAGTCAGCATAGTATTAGACTCTTGATCTAAGGGTCATAAGTTGGAATCAGGGGCAGTTTACTTAAAACAGAAATAATAATACAACTGACCTGATCAAGCAGGTGCATTAATGCAAAGTGGCACTTACACTGGAGTTAATGATGCCTAATACATTCCCCTTAGTTCTTATTCATACTTGCAGTGGGAGGCCAGTTATGAAGTGAATTGTGTCGTTCCACTGCAAATTCATTATGCTAAAGCCCTAACCCTCAATGTGACTATATTTGGAGACAGGCCCTTCAGGCAGGTCATTACATTTAAGTGAGGCGATAAGGCTAGGGCCCTAATCCAATAGGACTGAGGTCCTTTTAAGAGAGACATCAGGCATAGACACACAGAGGAAAGACCATGTGAGGTCACACAGAGGAGGCTGACTACAAGCCGAGAGGCCTCAGGAGAAACCAAACACCTTGATCTTGGACTTCCAGACTAAAACTGAGAGAAACAAATTTGTTGTTTAAGCCACCCAGTCTGTTACATTAGGGCAACCCTGGAGGACCAATATAGAGCCTATGGGTAGGAAGACAAATGACCTTTTTGAGTAACTTGGAGTCTCTACTTTTGGATACCCAGGATTAAGCCTTCTGAGAATATAATGTAATGGAGATTACCAGAGACAAGATTTACATGAGCTATCTATCATCTTAATTTCTCTTGAAAAAATGAATTATTGGACAAAATCGCCACCCCACTCCATCATCACCCTTCACCTGTGACAGCCATGGCACTCACCTGACAAACCCCAAGTATGGCTGATTTTAAGAATCTCCTTCTCTGCACAGGAGCAGCTGAAGTTTTCTAGGGGAAAAATAAAAGTCACACAAGTCAGCAGACTGTTTTTATTTCAGGAACACAAATATCAAACTTAACACTGCTCAACAATTCTACTTCATTTTACTGAATTTCCCTATTCTCTAAGACCTCTCCTCTCAGGTCCCCAGCTATTCCAACCCACACACGTTTCCCTGCCCTAACTCAGCTGCTTATATTTCAGAGAAAAAAATAGCATCATCTGCTGTTCTCCCATCATCAAATCTATGAAGCCCACCAATATAAATGTAACATGCATCTCCGGCAACAAAGCTGACCTTCATACAGAATCTCCACATTTAAAATCCTATTCCCAGGGCATGTGGGTGGCTCAGTGGGTTAAGTGTCTGCCTCTGGCTCAGGTCATGATCTCGGGGTCCTGGGACTGAGCCCCACATAAGGCTCCCTGCTCAGGAGGGAGTCTGCTTCTCCCTCTGCTCCTTCTCCCTGCTCATGCTCTCTAATAAATAAAATTAAAAAATAAAAATAAATAAAATCCTACTCCACTTCCCTTTATTCCTAGTTATCAACCTGTCTCTCCAGGATTAGGGCTTCCACACAGGTACACACATATTCTAGGATTCAGAATTCAAAAACAAGAGATCAACCTCACTGGGCCCCATATTCTTCACCTCTCTACCTCCATACTAGTAACAGTCTTTTAGTTTGATTTAAAACCACAAGCATAGGGCACCTGGGTGGTTTAGCTGGTTAAGCAACTGCCTTTGGCTCAGGTCATAATCCTGGAGTACCAAGGATCGAGTCCCAAATCAGGATCCCTGCTCAGCGGGGAGTCTGCTTCTCCTGCTGACCTTTCTCCTCTCATGCTCTCTCTCATTCTCGCTCTCTCAAATAAATTAAAAAAAAATCTTAAAAAAAATTCACAAGCATAATAAGCTAGATTTTAAATGCTTAATACCTTTAAAGGTATAGATAAAAATGATTTAGAGCTACTCTATGACCCTGCAATTGCACTACTAGGTATTTATCACAAAGATACAGATGTAGTGAAAAGAAGGGCCAAAGTACCCCAATGTTCATAGCAGCAATGGCCACAATCGCCAAACTATAGAAAGAGTCAAGATGCCCTTCAACAGACGAGTGGATAAAGAAGATATGGTTCATATATAAGATGGAATATTACGCCTCCATCAGAAAGGATGAATACCCAACTTTTTTACCAACACGGTTGGGACTGGAGGAGATTAAACTGAGTGAAACAAGTCAAGCAGAAAAAGTCAATTATCATATGGTTTCACTTACTTGTGGAGCATAAGAAGTAACACAGAGGACATTAGGAGAAGGAAAGAAAAAGTGAATTGGGGTAAATCGGAGGGGGAGACAAAGCATGAGAGACTATGGACTCAGAAACAAAATGAGGGTTTTGGAAGATGAGGGATGGGTTAGCCTGGTGGTGGGTATTAAGGAGCGCACGTATTGCATGGAGCACTGGGGGTGGTGCATAAACAATGAATCTTCGAACACTGAAAAAATAAAATAAAAAAATATATAACATATACAAAATACAGAAAAATACAATAAGAAAGATTTTCAGGTGGTCTACAAAAAAGGTAATTAGTGCTTCCACAAAATATACAGTGGGAAAAAAAATTTAGAATACTAAAATGTACACTAGAAAATATTCACTTAATGCAAAAGAAAATACTAAGGGAGGAAAAAGACACAAGACCTAGAAAACAAAAGTATAAATAGCAGATATAAATCCCACTATATCCATAACATTAAATGTGAATGGATTAAATAATCCAAAAGACAGAGAATATCAGACTAGATTAAAAAAAAAAACAAAACAAAAACAAAACCTATCTAACTAAAATGCTTTCTCTAACAGATACACTTTAGATCCAAAGATACAAACAGAATGAAAGTAAAAGAATAAAGAAGGCATCATATCATGCAAACACAGCAGCTAAGAGAACTATGGAAGGTCTATGCTAATTATCAGACAAAATAAACAAATCTTACTAGAAATAAGAATTATTCTGCAACCATAAAGGGTCAATCTAACAAAAAGATAAAACAATTAAAAACACCTAAAAGAGCATTCAAATTTTAAAAAAAAAAGGCAAAAACACGAACAAGGGAGAAAAAGGCAATTCACCAAGAGTTGAAAATTCCAATTCCATATTTTCAATAATGAATAGAACTGGCAGAAAAGTCAACGAAGAAAGAGAAGTACAAAACATATTATACACGCCTGTATTTGTTTCTAATAGGGATTAAAACAAATTGAGTATCTTAAGTTGTGGGTTAGTAAATAATTGTCCATTGGTTGCCTTCTAAGTTTAAGGCTCTCCCCACTTTGGCAACAACAGTTCAAGTACTTTTGTCCAGTGGTGAAAGATCAGCAGACCGCCCAGTAATGGGAGATGTCATCAAGCCACCAAAACACTGGAATTTTATATTCAACTGTGGGAAATTCTAGGAACATCCTTGCTATTACTAGCTGTAAGTAAATTAGCAAACCCTGAATAATGACTCTTGATACAGTTAGCACAAAATCTGGCTCTACTAATCCCCTCCCCCCCGCATCTGGTAGGTTTTGCAGTCTGAAGAATAGGTAATACCAATATGTTGATGCTGGTAAGATGTTTGGCCTTCCCTGGGAGGCCAGAAGTCCTTGTATGCTGACAATGATAAAAGTGCCATAACCCAAACTGAGGGAAGTCAGAATCAATACACACACTCCTACCCTGAAGAGAAGATCTGTGAGGTTTGTGTGTCATCATAAAAACAATCTTAAAAGTTTTAGCTAAAAAAACCTTTTTTACATCCTAGAAATAGACCAAGTTTTTCTCCTCCCCCCCCTTTTTTTAAAGATTTATTTATTGGAGAGAAAGAGTGAGAGCACACATGGAGAGGGAGGGGCAGAGGGAGAAGAGTCCTTAGGCAGACTCCCTACTGAGCAACACAGGCTCCATTCCAAGACCCTGAGATCATGACCGGAGCCAAAAATCAAGAGTCAGCCATGTAACTGACTGAGCCACCCTGGCGTCCCTAGACAAACTACCTTTAGGTTTGACAGTCTATGGCTTTAAATTTTCTGATACTATCACTATTACATACTGTGAGAAAACTGGCAGAAAGCAAGCCACTAAAAATTCAAAGTATAAGAAGTTGTGAATAGTAAGCTATGAAATGCATAGTCTGGGGCTTTAAATTTTCTGATATTATCACTGTTACATCCTGTGAGAAACTGGAAGAAAGCAAGTCACTAAAAATTCAAAGTATAAGAAGCTGTTAATAGTAAGCTATGAAATGCAAAATTAACTTGTGAAGCAGGGAAAAAATTAATCAAACAGCTATAAGAGACTGTATGTTAACAATGTATGTGATTTTCATATAAAAATTTCATTAAGCCCTCACCAAAGTAAGAAAAGATTTGTGAACTGTCTTTTCATTTTAAAGTATCCTATATCCATTTAATGCAAAGATTGTAGTTTAAATGAAAAATTGTCAACCCAGAAGCTTATTTTATTTGTAATTTAGCCTTATTACAGAAATTTACCAAGCAAAAAATAATCTAAAAATCACAGCTTGGAAGAATAATCATCGTATCTATTTTACAGAAACACATAAGCACACATACCTACGAACAAAACTCTTATGAAAAGAGAACTGTCATATTATGGTTTGCCATGGCCAGGCCTACTATAGGTCAGATGAAATAGTAAGAAAGAATAGGACAAACTAAGCCACATCAAGAACTGTTTCATATACAGGGTGACTGTTAATTTATCAAACTGAAACATTACTGAAGTGAAAGACAATGCTATTAATAACCAAGATGATAGGCATAAAAAAAGACTGTCTTAGAGCAACACAAAAGATGCAAATCTAGACAATGTCCAGTGGGCTTCAATAAATGTCAAATGAATAAACATTATCTGTAAGTGATGAACACCAAGTTAAAAAGAAGTCCCTATTTAAACTTCTGGATGGGGAAAAAATTCCCACCCCTCCCTTCAGATCTATATCAACCATACTTATCACATGGTTTCATTTGCAAGCCTTTTAGTACTTCAAAAATATAGAAACTTCTTAAGAAATATACTTTTCTCCTATCTAAACAAACAAAAAAGCAAAAATAAACAACTATTCTGGTATTTTAAATTGGAACTCTCCCTTATCGCTTTTTAAGTTCCACTTCTAATGTGTTCCATACCAAAGTTTATTTGGGAGTGTCCACTGATGTGGTTAAATTGAGGAAGGCCAGTATTTTTCATTGAAAAAACCAATCTGCATTAGAAAAAGCTACCAATACTTCTATAATATCAACAAAGCCACAAATACCAACACTTTTCAGGAATGCCAAAGTATCATATTTACTCAACCTATTCTACCTTTGGCTGCTTGTAACCTTAGTCACGGGAGAAATTAGGCTCTCAATCCTTGAATTAAGCTTTCAAGAATATTCCAAGTTTTGTGTTATTTATAATACAACTCTATAAGTAACAGTTAACATTTGAGAATTTACCATATGTTAAGAACTGTGCTGAATGCTTTTAAGATATGATGCCACACAGTAGTGTCATGGCTAGCAGGGCTGTAAGTCCCACTATCACAGCTGTGAGGTCTCCACGCTGCCAGAGACAGAAAGGAGACAAGACTATAATTTCATATGCAATTTATTACTTACACAAACAAACCAACATCAGTGTCCCTATTCCTGGAGGATGATACCAACATGGCTAAGAACACAGGGTGCTGAGAAGCCAACTCAAGCATAATCATTTTATAGCCTGCAGCTATATCTCAAGGGTAAGGGAGGTGGTAAACTGTGCTCAATGGACACCAGGGCAGTAGAAAGAAACAAACAAAAAAACATCCTCATGGTCGTTTTTCCCAAGGGTTCTTATCAACCTTTGTTCCAGGAGGACATGCTGGGTGTCCTGCCAAGGTATTCAGACAGAGATTAGGCTTTGCCTATTCGACCCATGAGAAGACAAAGGTAATCACAGTACCATGGTGAAGCTGCCCTCTCCCCCTACATCTCTACCTTCTCTACCTTTCATGTGTCCAGCTACAAATTTTACTCAGAAGCACAGGACAGCTGGTCAAATACCTTAATTAACTGTACTTTTCTCTTAGGCAACAATGGAAAAGACTGACTTGACCTTGATCCCTAGCAGGATGATCAGGTGTTTTGTGGAGGTCAGGCCTCCACACAGAGCCAAGTCAGCAAAGTACGTCCCAGGTATCATCATCAAGGTTCACCAATGACAGCTACATGGCTTTCTCCCTGGAAGAACAAGGGAGGAGGAAATAAACTACTCTACCTTTGCTGACTGATTAAAGGACAGCACAGGGTGTTGGGAATCACATATATCGCATCCTAACTGGCCAGTGGAAGTTCAGAGCAATCCATCTGTCATTCCGGCTAGGAAGTTTATGCTACTTTACTGGGTCTCTAAAGCAGAGGTCAGAGACAAATTTCAGACTACCTTTATAGTTGTACTATACCCTAGAGTGGGAATTAAAGATCCCAGAGCACACATGAGAAAGTCAGTTACCCTTCCTTGGAGTTCTGCCTAGCAGACTGTTCCAGGTAAGGAAGGAAAAAGGATTCGTTAGGGGGTAGTGGTTTCAAGTATCTAGAAATCCCTGACAAGGGTCTCAAGTACACAAGTAGTTTGCCAGGCAAGTATAAGCTACCTAAGATGCAACATGCTGCTGGAGAACAAAGTGTACTTATTAGGAGTTTAAATACTGCTATTATAATAGGAGTGAGCCAATTCTGTGGCTCTTGAGGTGGATAAACTTTTTGAACAAAACTAAATAGGAGCCATAAAAGCAGGCTGAGTTGCCCCGAAGAAAAATCCGAGAACTTTTACACACTGTTAGTTATCTCTGTCATTATAAGCCACATTCTACCATCCACTTTGGTTGTCCCAGGTTTAGTTTAGAGGGTCACAAGAACTTTGTTCTAACAGAGGCATTTTATTGGCATGGAGTTAAGATCTAGATTTTAGAGAACTGAAGGTTGAGATTAATGATGCAAGGGGACCTAAAGTACCAGAAGAGACCTGTGGAACACAATCTACTTTGTTAGAAGGGTCAGGCAGGGGATAACATATCCACTTAAAGCCAGAGCCTATAACTCTAGTCCAGAAAATACATACAGGAGAACTCTGCTTTCACTGATCAGGAAACCAATGGAAATCATGACTAGAAGGATAAGGTATAGAAGCCTTGACCCAAAGGACACCACTCCCAAGGACATTCACTCTCCAAATCAGCAGGGGCTGAGAGTTGGTAAGAGTCCTCAGATTACAATCTTCAATTAGCCAGCAGTATGTTGACTGAGGGTGGTAGGTAGCAACAGCCTGGGGTAAATCAGATTACAAGTTTTCTGCCTTCTTCCCCAACCCTGATCCCCTAGGTCTACTGTCTTCCTTCTCCAACCAGCATAGGGGACCTATGCAAGTTTTGCAGGTGAGATGGCATGACAATCACTCAATTATGAACTGATCTATACTATGCTCTAAGCCACCCTAGCCACAACACTGTCCAGTAACATGGTCACATGGAAGGAAAATGTAAAAACCAATAGAAGTTGTGGCAGGGATCCTTCAGCACTGTAATGAAGCACTGATCTACTTCATACATCCAATAAACACCCTCAACTACTTCATCTAAAACAGTACATGGCAAAAAACTGAAGCAAAAGCAGATTTGATATAACCTACATAAACAAATACTCTCTGGGGTTCTAAAGAATTTCTAATGCACATAAATGCTTCTGGAGACCATCTGTCCCTGCCATCTGCAGCTGCAGAGATGGCATACGCATGCAGTACTCGTCAAAGAAGAACCTGGAAACATGCATCTCACCTCCATGAACTTTGCCTGTGCCTTCTCTCTCTCTGTTGGTCATATATTGTATTTTGCTGTCATAAACTTTAGCCATGAGAATACAAAATAGAGAAAACGAACAAAACCAAAACTTGGGTCTTTGAGAGGATCACCAAAACTGATAAACTTTTAGCTGAACTGACCAAAAAGTCTCAAATTTCTAAAATCAGGAAATAGAGACATTACTATCAACACTTCACTGAACATAAAGAGAATACTATGAGCAACTGTATGCCAATGTATTTGATAATTTGGATAAAAATCATATATTGTGATTTATAGTAAGAAATATGTATTTGATCTTTGTCCCCATTTCTGCCAGAGTTCCTAAAATCCTCAGGTTTTCCAAAGTTATGTGATGAAGGAAGGTACCTTTTGTTATGTTAATACGGAAAATTTTCAGAATGCACCAAAAGAGGTAGGCTGTTGGCCAAGAGAACCAGCCCCCTGCTTAAGGGGTTGGAACTTTCAGTCCCACCCTCTCCCACCTCCAGAGAGGAAGGAGATGGGAGGCTGAATCAATGGCCAATGTTTTTAATCAATCATGACTATGTAATGAAGCCTCTATAAAAACCCAAAAGACAGGATTCTGAGGGCTTCTACATTTGTGAACACATGAAGATTTGGGGAGAGTGGCATGCTCAGAGGAGACAAAAGTTCCACTCTCCTTCCCACATACCTCACCCTATGTATTTCTTCTATGACCACTGATTTGTATCCTTTAAAATCCTTTGCAATAAACCAGTTACCTAGTAAGTAAAATGATTGAGTTCTGTGAGCCTCTCTAGCAAATTAACAGACTCCAGGGAAGAGGTTTGTGGAAACCTGTGATCTACACAGCCAGCTAGCTGGAAGTACAGGTAACAAACAATCTGGACTTGTGACCAATATGTAAGTCCAAGGAGGGTCAGAGAAAAACCTACAATATGTAGCCCGTTGGTCAGAAGCACAAGGGACAACCTGGGCTTGCAACTGGTATCTTACATGGGGGTGAGGACAGTCTTGTGGGACAGAGCCCTCAACCTACAGAATCTGATGCTACTTCCAGGTATATAGTATCAGAAATGTGTTGACTTGCAGAATACCCACATCATATCTCCAGAGAACTGCTTGTTGTTGATGTGGGAGGAACCTTCCCCCACAGAGTGGAATTGAGTGCACAATCCCGAAAGACCCCAAAAGACACACTGACCAAAACTGACTCCAGAAGATATAAGAAATCTAAACAGACCTATCAAGAGATTGAATTAGTAACCAGAAAATTACCCAAAAAGAAATGCTTAGTTCCAGATAGCTTTCTGGTGAACCATATAAAAAATTTAAATATTAGAAACCAATTCTATAAACTTTTCTAAAACGCAAAAGGAGGGAATGCTATGTTAATGCTATGAGGCTAATATTCCCTAATAGCAAAACCAGAAAAGAGATCACAATGAAATTGCACACCGATTTCTTATGAATACAGATGCAAAAACATCCCCACAAAGTACCAGCAACCAAATACTATAGCATATAAAAATAATTATATGCCATAACCAAGTGGGACTTGTCCCTGAAATGCAAAATTGGTTCAACATAAAAAAAAAAAAAAAAAAAAAAAAAAAAAATCAACGTTATATAACATACCAATAAAATGAAGAACAAAAACCACACGATCATCTCAGCAGATGCAGAAGGATCTAATAGGGCAGAAATTAAATGCACATTCAAATCTAACACATGTCCACGATAAAAACACTCAAACTAGAAACAGAAGGGAATTTCTTTGATTTGATGAAAGGTATCTACAAAAAACCCATAGCTTACTTCATAACGAACAAAGACTGAATGCTTATCCCCTAAGAGATCAGGAACAAAACAGAGATGTCTATTCTTTTTTTTTTTTTTTTTAAAGATTTTATTTATTTGACAGACAGATCACAAGTAGGCAGAGAGGCAGGCAGAGAGAGAGGAGGAAGCAGGCTCCCTGCCGAGCAGAGAGCCCGATGAGGGGCCCAATCCCAGGACCTGGAGATCATGACCTGAGCCGAAGGCAGAGGTCCAACCCACTGAGCCACCCAGGCACCCCGAGATGTCTATTCTTGCTACTTCTGTTCAGTATTGTACTAGAGGGTTAAGCAAAAAACCAAGGCAGTTATACAAAAAGAATGAAAGAGAGAGAGATATCTGATTGGAAATGAATAAGTAAAATTGCAGGGCGCCTGGGTGGCTCAGTGGGTTAAGCCTCTGCCTTCGTCTCAGGTCATGGTCTCGGGGTCCTGGGATCGAGTCCTGCTTTGGGCTCTCTGCTCAGCAGGGAGCCTGCTTCCTCCTCTATCTTGCCTGCCTCTCTGCCTACCTGTGATCTCTGTCAAATAAATAAAATCTTTTAAAAATAAATAAATTAAAAAAAAACTCTAATTGCAGATGACATCATATTGTATGTAGAAAACTGTAAGGAATCCACTAAAAAACTAACGAAGTAATAAACTAATTTAACTAGGTTGCCTGGTACAAGCTCGATATACAAAACCCAAATGTATTTCTAAACTAAACAACACTTACTCTTGTAAACAATCCATTACATCACTAAAAAGAACCAAATACACTTTGGAATAAATTTAACAAAAATGAAACATTTATACTCTGTAAAACATTGCTGCAAGAAATTAAAGACCACGGGCACCTGGTTAGCTGGGTCAGTAGAGCATGAAACTCTTCATCTTGGAGTGTAAGTTTGAGCCTGATGTTGGGTGTGGAGTTTATTTTAAAAGAAAGAAAAAAAAAAAGGTGTCATAATTCTTTTATTTTTAAGATTTTATTTATTTGACAGAGAGAGACACAGCAAGAGAGGAAACACAGGGGGAGTGGGAGAGGGAGAGGGAGAGGCAGGCTTCCTACTGATCAGGGAGCCTTATGTGGGGCTCAATCCCAGGACCCTGGGGATCATGACCCGGGCCAAAGGCAGATGCCCAACAACTGAGCCACCCAGACACCCCAAGGTGTCATAATTCTGAGGGAAAAAAAAAAAACCCTAGATAAAACAAACAAAATACTTGGGGCACTTGGCTGGCACAGCAGGAAGAGCATACACCTCGATCACAGGGTTGTGAGTTTGAGCCCCATGTTCGGTATAGAAATTACTAAAAAAAAAAAAAGTTTTATTAAAAAAAAGAAAAAAGAAATTAAAGACCTAAAAAAAATGGAAAACATCCCACATTCAATGAATTAAAGGATTTAATAATGTTAAGGTGGTAATACTCCCCAAACTCATCTATAGATTTAGTGCAAACCTTACCAAAATCCCAGATGTCTTTTCAGAAGTTGAGAACGTGATCCTAAAATTTATTTTGAAAAGAGTAAATTTGGAGGATTCACACTTCCCAATTTCATATATTTTTTAAAATTTTTTGAAGATTTTATTTATTTATTTGACAGACAGAGATCATAAGTAGGCAGAATGGCAGGCAGAAAGAGAGAGAGGGGGAAGCAGGCTCCCGGCTGAGCAGAGAGCCTGATGTGGGGCTCGATCACAGGACCCTAAGGATCATGACCTGAGCCCAAGGCAGAGGCTTAAAGTACTGAGCCACCCAGGTGCCCCTCACACTTCCCAACTTCAAAACTTATTACAAAACTACAGTAACAAAACCATGTGCTATCTATCAAACAGGATAGATAATGATCAGTGGAACAGAATTCAATAAAGAACTCTCACAACTCAACAATACAAAGACAACTCAAATTCAAAGTCAACAAAGATTCTAAACAATTTTTCCAAAGATCTAAATAGATCATAAAAAGATGTTCAACATCACAAACCATCAATCAAAAACAGTGCCATACCACAAAAAGTGCTTGCCATGGATGTGGACACACTGGAACTCTTATGCATTGCTGTTGAGAATATAAATGCTTCCACTACTATGAAGAGCACTCTGGCAGTTTCTTTCTTTCTTTCTTTCTTTTTTAAGATTTTATTTATTTATTTGACGGAGACACAACACAAGCAGGGGGAGTGGGAGAAGGAGAAGCAGGCTTCCTGCTGAGCAGAGAGCCGATGTGGGACTCGTTCCCACGACCTGAGCCAAAGGCAGATGCTTAAAGATGGAGCCACCCAGGCTCCCCACTCTGGTTGTTTCTTTTTCTTTTGTATTTATTTATTTATTTATTTATTTTAATTTTTAAAGATTATTTATTTATTTACAGACAGAAATCACAAGTAGGCAGAGAGGCAGACAGAGAGAGAGGTGGAAGCAGTCTCCCTGCCAAGCAGAGAGCCCGATGTGGGACTCGATCCCAGGACCCTGGGATCATGACCTGAGCCAAAGGCAGAGGCTCAACCCCCTGAGCCACCCAGGTGCCCCTGGTTGTTTCTTAAAAGATCAAATAGTTATCATATGATGGAGCAATTCTGCTCCTATGTATATATCCAAGAGAATTAAAAATGTATGTCTACACAAACACTTGTACATGAATGCTCACAGCAGCATTATTTACAGTAGCCAAGTGTCTGTTACCTGATGAAAGGATAAACAAAATGCGGCATACCCATACAATGGACTATTACTTGGCAATAAAAAGCAGTGAAGTATATACATGATTCAACATGGATAAACCTTGAAAACAACACGTGAGGTGAGAGAAAGTCACAAAAGATCATGTATTATTAATTCATCTATAAGAAATGTGCAGAACACACAAACCTAGAGACAGAAACTAGATTAACAGTTGCCTGGGAATACTTGGGTTGGGGTGGGTTGGGGGTGGAGGAGGGAGGAATTTGTGAAACAACATTCCGAAACAGAGTAAGCATTACTAACAGTCACTCCAAATAGAGTCAGAAGGATATTGAGGAAATAGGGCCAGTGCTTGTCTTATTTCAATTTTTGGAACACCATGAACTTTTGACTTTTGTCAACTGGAACTAGACCACCCTCCTGCAACACATCCTCTTACTTTGGAGTGAAACAGAGAGAATGTTAATGCCTATTAGCCAGTCAATCATGTATTCTAGTTAGTTTAAACTCTGGTACCACCAATCATTATTCTTCAAAACAAGTTACGTACCCTTGTGGTTTCTGCCTCTATAACCCTGCACTCCCCACTCGTTTGGAGTACACTTTGGATTTCAGTCAAATCTGTGTGTCCCAGATTGCAGTCCCAAAGATGCCTAAGAAACTCTTTTGGTTGCTTTACAGCCTCATCATCATGAGTTGACACCATTACTGAACATGGAAACTGTTTGGGGGGGGTGGGGTTGGTATCAAGAAATTGTTCTAAAATGACTGCAGTGATGGTTGCAAACCATGTGAATATACCGAAAATCACTGTACTCTGTAAACGGACAAAATGAATTAATGAGTATGTATGAATTCTATCCCCGAACTGTAAAGAACTAAACACAGCATTTCCCTGTTATCAGCACAGACAGGCACATGACCCAATGAAAGCCAATGAAATTAATTATAGACTTCTGGTAAAGCAATCATACACAAGGCATGTCCAAGACGAAGCTATTTGGGTATATACCTGGATATGCTGCAACCACTCAATGAAGGGAGAATGAAGTCAATGCTGAAGACAGCAGAGCTCAAAGACAGGAATGTCTCTCTAAAGCCTAAAAATTTTCTTTTCTTAGATTCACAAGCTAGATCCAGCCGAAGATGGAGCTACTTGAACTTCTAATGATGTGATCCAATAAATTACCTTGTGGAATTAAAAAAAATAATTTGCTTATGATTTCTTTGTTTCTTAAAACCTAAGGTGCACAATATTTCATATAACATTTTGCAACTTTAAGAATAGATTAAAGATTTTACTTACAAAGAAGTCTTGTAATTTAATACATCTCAAGAGAATCTTAGTTATTGTCATTAAATCTTTGCAGTCATTACAACTATGAGCAAATGTCTCACTTGAGACATTTACCTCAACAGGCCAGCCTCTAACATTGCCCTTCAATTTATAAGCACACTTAAGATCCCAAGAATATATACACTACAATGCTGCCTCCCAACAAACCATTTAGAATTCCTCAGAGTCTGCAAGATTACTTCTTTCTTTACAAGTCTTATTACAAAGTAAATTTTAACTTGCATTTCTGGAGACAAGAGTTGGTAAACTGTCGTCTCTTTATCTCAAACTGAATGCTTTCCATGTCTGTTTCAGAGTATGCCTTACATGGGGTGGGGGGGCAGAAGGGTGGAGAAGGCCTCCATACTCACACACAAAAACTGGAAATTCACTTTTATAAATACCTTTTTAAAGATTTCATTATTTACTTGAGAGAGGGCACAGGTGCATGCAGGAGAGGGGGCAGAGGAAGGAGGAAAAACAGAGGACCCCCTCCCCCAGCCCAGCATGGGACAGAGCCGGACATGGGGCTCAATCCCAGGACCCCAAGACTATGACCCTAGAGAAGTTGGATGCTTAACTGACTGAGCCACCCAGGCGCTCCTATAAACACCTTTTTAAAAAGCAACATCAATTCCCTAAACATTTGCACTCCTATTTGTGCCAGACATCAATAATCTAAACGGGAAGAGATTCCTGTATATCACACAGTAACATGGAAAAACAAGTCTTTCGGGCAAATCTGCCCTCGATAAAGAATTTAATGGAGGCATTCCTGATTTCAAATTAAGCCTGCAGGTAAAAACTAGAGCTGTGTCTGGTACTTTCCTACAAAAACTGGACCTACAGCAGGGTCTATAATGCAGGGATTTAATCAACACAAAGCTGGTAAACTGACTTGGAGTTGGGTCAACTTAGAGATTACATTAGCAGACTGAATTCCCTATTAGGCATAATGTTGTCTTGGGCTATAAAATATCTTTCTTCTAACAAAACAATAGCTAAAATTTATTAACCACTTACCACTTATAGCTGACAGCTATTCCAAGTGTGTTGTATGAGTAAAATCATGTAACTTATCCCAACAATGCTATGAGGTAGGTGCTCTGTCATCCCCGTTTTACAGATGAGAAAACTAAAGGAAAAGGTTAAATAATTTTCCCAAGGTTGTATAGATAATAAATGGTAGAGCCAAGTTTGAAGCTTAGCAATTGACTGCAAGGCCATGGTCTTAATCACTACGGATTATTTCCTGACACAACTTGGGTGTTTACAGAATAGAAGCCCTAGAGATGATCTCTCCAGCTTTCTATCCCACAGAATGGTTCTCAGAGTTGTGCTCTGTGGTGCCTTATCCCAACCCCTTGCCAGAAATAATAAAACCAAATTTTAAAAAATCAAGAAACAGAGCAATCTTAAGTAGACCTCTACCTGAGTTGACTTGAACCCGTCACCTCACCATAATCTACTCTTCCTTATCTTGCAAAGATTAACAACTGAATTCTCTGTGCTTTGTCAACCATACCATTTCTCCTCAAGTTTTGTCATCAAATCCATTGTGTCCTACCATTTAATGTTTAACCAATTTTATTCCCTAACAGATAAATTAAAGAAGGTTACTTGGAGGTAACATACTTACTTGTAAGGACAATCTTACTCTTATATTATTGTGTATGTTCCCATTTCCCTCTGAAAACGTGTTCCCCCTTCACACAGTGTTTACTTCTTTGGTCCTAGGAAGAGCAAGAAACATTTAGTAATTAATAATAATTTAATATAAGATTTATATTTTTATGTATGTGAAATTTACTTCAAAGTTACAATAAAAGTATATGTTAATCTGTTTACTTGATACAACACTGCTGTGCAAAACTCAGTTCCTTTAAGGTTGCACCAAAAACATACTAGGTTTACAAAAATTCTTCTTAGGTGTGCAAAGTAACAGAAATATAAACTAGGTGTGGCCTAAAATACCATTCACTGTTTAAGTCAGAATTCATGTGCGGTCCTCCAGGTTCACTACTGTCCTACCATTCTAAAACAAAACTACTTTGTCTTTGCAATTTTCCTGAATAGTAAGAGAAAAATAAGAGAATCCGAATCTCCCCTATGCAGGAGAAAAAAAAAAAAAAAAGTAAAACCTTAACATTCGTGCACGTTAACACTGAATAAAACATACGGTTTACAGCCAACATTAAACAGAAAAATCCCCAAACAAGCCCTGTGACGCGCCTATTCAAATGCACCCCAAGTTGAATCACATCACCGGCTGTTCTATTTTAAAAATAGGCCTTTTCAAAATGTTACAAATAGGGGCGCCTGGGTGGCTCAGTGGGTTAAGCCTCTGCCTTTGGCTCAGGTCATGGTCTCAGGGTCCTGGGATGGAGCCCCGCATCCGGCTCTCTGCTCAGCTGGGAGCCTGCTTCCCCCTCGCTCTCTGCCTCTCTGCCTACTTGTGATCTGTGTCAAATAAATAAAATCTTAAAAAAAATTAAAGTGTTACAAATTAAATGTTTTCACTGAAACGATTCCCCCAAAGGGTGCTGCTGAACTCGGGACCCTAAGGACACTCGCTCGGGGCATTTCGCATCCCTCGAGAATACCTAAAAGCGATATGCATTTGTGCATTTAAAAATGCCTCCAGGAACTAGCTACTGCTGAGAACGGAGAGCACAGGAGGTACAGAGGCGTTCGCGGGCCACTTGGAGATACGAGCCGAGCAATCCTGTTTTGGGAGGGTCAGAATAATGGAGGTGGAGAGGAAAAGAACGCTCGAGAAACAGTAAATGCAAAACACAGATTTTTTTTTTCCACGCCGACGACAGGAAATAATGACAAACATAAGCTTTTTTCACACCCACTGCCTAAACAACCGCCTGTAGTTCAACAAAATGAGTACTCGCTCTCTCCACCCGCGACCTCCACCACAAGGAATAAGGCAATTTAAAGAAAACACCCAACGAGGCTCCGCCCTCCGGCTCGAGCTCGGCGTCCGCAGCTGGCCACCGCCAGTCCCGCGCGGCCTCAGGGCCACGAGCGGGGCGGGTGGCTGGGCGCGGGAACCGCCTGGCCAAGGCCCGGAGCCGCCTGAGAGTCCGCGACCCCGCTACCCCGTCCCCTCCTCAGAACAAAAGCGCCCGCCGCCACACGCCGGGCCCCAGCCCGCGGGCGTCTACACTTCTGGCGCCCAGCGCCCCATGGGGCGCCGAAGAAGGCGAGCGAGGAGCCGCGGGCTACCCGGCCCCACACTTACCGACCGGCGAACGACCTAGCGCGGGCAAGCGGGGAGGACGCTGTGGCCTCCCGGGCCCCTGAGTTTAAGTCAGCTCAGTCCGCCTCCAGGGGCGGGTCGAGCGGCAAGGTCCCGGCTCCCCGCACAGCTTGGCCCCGCCCCCGGCCGTGGGCGGCAGCGGTGAGGCCCGTGCCGCCCGGGTCCTAGCGTCACCCGTGTGAGCAAGGCAGTGGCCAGCCTGGCCTTCCAGTGCCTGGCGGCGAGATTTGCAAAGACACGTTTACGTGTCTGATGGAGAAGCCCTCTCCATCAGTGGTCCTCTGCCTCTCACTTGCATCAGAACGGCCCAGAGAGCTTGTTACAAAGGGATTAAAGATTAAAGACCGCTACCTGGGATGCCAATTCAGTGGGCTGAAGTAGGGCTGAAAGCGTAGATTTCTAACAAGTTTCCAGGATAGGCTATTGCTGCTGGTGTCCAGACCAATGATACAGAGAATGGGGTCGGCAAACTTTATAACACATGTAAAAAAAACCGCACCAAGTGAAGCTAAGGAGATCCCCCCCGCCCCTCCACCCCCAGGCCACTGGAATAGGGAAAATATCCATTAATGCAGAGGAAACTTCTCAAAAGAAAATAGACCATTTTTCATATGAGGGCTTGTATAGGAAGACGTAAATAAGGGAATACGACTGAGGGTAAAGAATAAGAAAGGGTAGTGGTGGTTTGTTCTTGCTTTGGGGAGGGCAGAGTATTCCTTTGCCCCCGAGGTTTGGATCTTGGCTCTGCCATTCACTAGACATACAACTCTGGGAAAATCACTTAACCTGTCTCTGCTCAGTTTTCCTGCCTCAAAAGAAGAATTAACAGGAATGCAGGTTTCTCCTGCTATCCAAAAGTAGAGAATTCCTATGAAAACTTTCCTAAGCCAAAATGGTATAAAGTGAGGAAGCGATGACCATTAATTTATATGGAAACATTTTTGAACATTCCCAGACCCAAAAAATAACTCCTTCTAGGCTTTCCTTAGGACACATCTTGGTAACAGATGCACAAAATAAATTGGGATACAGCACAGATGCTCCCAGACATAATTAAAAGCTACAGCAGCTCAGTGCTGAGATACCCACTGTCCTCCCCAAGGATGGAGTGTGGTGGTGGCCCTCTGGCTGCTCAGGGTCCACGCAGTAAAATAAATGTTGAATACTATTTTCACTTACCACCTTTTTTTTCATGAAAGCAAAAATCCTCTTCAGATTTCTGAGGGTTAGTGAAAACAGGTACTAATGTTAGTGGCATAAGTACCTTATGTACTAAGTACATTATGCCACTAAAAGCCAAGTGCATAAGGAGAACTTTTGAAGAGTGAAAAGCAGGGCATACCTATACTTCCTTTATAGGATTATTGAGATCATTACGTAAAGTAATACATAATTTAGACCGTCTCCTGGTACATGGAGTGGTGCACTTGGCTCAGAAAAGGGGTTTTCCAGAGCCTCCACCACACACATCGGCTATGAGATATCAACCCAAGGGAGAGGGAGTTTTATTGCCAGAGAGTCTGATGCAGACCCCACTCCTATACCACCTAAGGAAGGTTTAATGCCCAGCAAGATTTAATGCCCAGGAAGCTACAACCGTATTTGGGATGAAGCTGCTGATCTCTCTTCCCTGTATCCTTGCCTATGTTTATGCTGACTTTCTCCTTTTGCCTTTGGATAAGTAAAGCTTGTCTGACTTCCGGAAAGCGTTTGGTCTTTCCAGAAATCCTAAAGTACAACCGGCAGTCATCAATACAGTAGCCCTGAAGGATCCCTAGTGAGGAGACTTGCAAAGGGAAGACACAATCTCTAGGACTTGAAAGTATGTTTAATCCACGGCTGGACTTAACATTGCCTTCTTTTTTAAAAGGCTTAAAAAAGAGATTTTATTTATTTATTTGAAAGAGAGTATGAGAGAGAGAGAGAGATCACAAGCAGGGAGGAGGGGTAGAAGGAGAAGCAGACTCTGAGATTATGACCTGAGTCAAGGTAGATACTTAACCAACTGAGCCACCCATGCACCCCTACATTGCCTTCTCTTTCAGGTACTTACAACACAGTGTGCCGTAGTATGTTGTTATCCAGATGTTCAGCCTGAGGAAAGATATCCATCCCTGTTGGAACACAACCCAGATCCTGTCCAATGTGACTGCTGTCCTGTGAAATCTTGTGAGAAAATACCAGAAGATGGAGGGCAAGAATCTTCCTGGGCCAACATCCGGATTAAACGTGGGAGGATCCCTGGAGTGTTTTCCTGTCCTCCTTTAGATAGATCTGATAATTATGCAGAATCCTTAACTTGCTCTTGTCATTTAAAGCTAAGAGATATTGTCATTTAAAGCTAAGAGATAATTGTTGCTCACTTGTCTCGCTTGATTGCCTGCACGTAAATCTCATTTCACATGTAGCCCACCCCCTGCACATAAATCTATATCCTGTTTGTAATCGGATCTGTGGAAGGTATAAAAGAAGTGATTGTAAGAAATAAAGATTCCTACTGATCATCAGTCAGTAGTCCCCCCCATCATTTCGGCCCAGATCATCAGGATCCCCACCTCACAAAGGTGACAATCCCCAAAAGATTAGATCGCTCTATCCTATCTCTCCCATCATAAATTATACATCCTCTCCCTATATGTTTCCCAACATTCGAAAGCAAAAATTCAAAATTAATTTGACTATAGATATTATCTCAATCTTTGCATGACATCATTAGCATGTCTATAGTAAGAAATTATAGCAGTGTACAAAAGGTGACTATTATTCATTTAAGTTGCAAATTAGGACATTGATTTTCTTTTTCTTTTCTTGAATGTCCTCTATATTCTGTTTCCCCTTTCTTTTAGTAATACTTAGCTGGGTACAGAGCCACATAACTGGAGACTACATTTCCCAAGCTCTTGCAGCTAAGTAATGCCATATTTCAGTTCTCAAAATGACATATGAGCAGAATTGTACACAGCTTCTGCCTAAGGGAATGCTTTAACCCAAAGTTCCTCTATCATTCTCATTTGTTTAGATTGCAATGTAGAAAAGACAATAACCAAATTTCAACCGTACAAAGGAAGATAATTCCTGAGGACAGGAATTCTTTTCCTTTTTGGGGCCATAAACTCTCTTTGGTAGCTTAGTAGAACCCATAGAGTCCTACTTAGAAAAGTGTTTGGGAATGCTTAAAATAAAATACGTAAGATTACAAAGGAAATTAATTCAATATGAAAGTTCTGAAAATATTTTAAAAACTAATTATGACCTAGTAATATGTGTTTCCTTATTAAGAAATAAGATCTAGTAGGAGACCCAATAACAACTGTGATTTTTTTTGAACCGATGGACTGAAATGATATTTCAAGATGATCTGCACTAACTCTAATAATCTGAAAATACCTGTGATTTGTATGATGACAAATATATTGTTAATACTGTTATGTTACTGTGGATTTTTTTTTGTCAACATTCGTAAATGAGGATGTGAAAGAAGATTCAGAATGACCTATCTATTGCTAAAATAGTCACTCTAAATAGAGTTAGAAGGATATTAGGAAGTAAGGCCTATGCACATCTCCTCTTTCAATTATCAGAACACCATGAACTTTTGACTTTTGTCAATTGCAACTGGACTATCTCCTGGGATATATCCTTCTACTTTGGACTGAAATAGAGATAACCTAATACCTGTTAGCTAAATAGCCAATCATGTATTAGATGAAAGTCTGCCAGCACCAATTATAATTCTTTATTTTTTTAAGATTTTATTTATTTGAGAGACAGAGATCACAAGTAGGCAAAGAGGCAGGCAGAGCGGGGTGGGGGAGGGCGTGGAAAGCAGGCTCCCCGCCGTGCTGAGAGCCCGATTCGGGGCTCAATCCCAGGACCCTGGGATCATGACCTGAGCCAAAGGCAGAGGCTTTAATCCACTGAGTCACCCAGGTGCCCCACCAATTATAATTCTTCCAAAACAAATTACGTTAACTTATGTTTTTTGCCTTTATAGTCCTGCAATTCCCACTCATAATTTGCAAATTCCCAATTCAAGCATCCTTTGGATTTAGATGGACTCTGTGTTTTCCAGATTGCAATCCCTAAGACCCCAAATAAACACTTTGATTGCTTCACAGCCTCTTCCTGACCGAATGACAAAGAATATGATACATTTCAGTAAAGTGTGAGTAAAAATAGAGTTAATTATTTTGCCATTATCAGGGAGCAAGTATTCCTTTAAGGGAGCAAGGTCCATTTCAAGGGTCCTTCTAACTGGACTGAGAATCAAATTGACATGAGACAGATTAACTGGAGAAAATAAAATTTAATAGCATATGTATGAGGAATTCACATAGACATGGAAATTCCAAAGATAGGCAAAATGAGGTACATGTGTCATTCTGAACTAAGGAGAATGGTATAGGGATCTGGAACTTCAGAGGAAAAGAATGTAATTCACAGGGTGGTAAGAAAAGAGAAGATTTTTGATAATTAGGTGTTTGCCCTGCCATACAGATGGGTCACTCAGATAAAATTTATCTTTGCTAATAACCCTTATTCTGGAAAGACCCTCCAATTTAGATTCTTCTATATAGTAGAGTGAGGGGCAAAAGTTTCTCCTAAGCCCACAAAGTCTCGATTGCCTTCAGCTCAAAATAGCCCATATGCCAAATGCCAAAGTGGGGGTTGGGGTGAAGAGTGGGGGCTGTCGCACTGTCCCAAACTCCTTCACCTTCCAAATTCATGGTATTACTAAATTCTATCCATGAATGTAGTAGGCAGAATTTTGGTGCCTGGAATCTTTACCTCCTGATGTTACTCCATGGTTATGTTAGTTACATACAAAGGGGATTTTGCAGAGATAACTAAGATTACTAATCAGCTGATCTTAGAATAAGCAAATGAATCTGGATTATCCGGGTGGATCCAGCCCAATGTGATCATATGATCCCTTTAAAGCAGAAAAGGAAGATGGAGGAGGAAGCCAGAGAGATGTGGCAGAGGTGGAAGTCTGAGGTTGAAAGGATCAGAGAGGCTCAACTCACTGTTGCTGACTTGAATGGAGGGGACCACAAGGAAAACATGAGAAGCAAGTAAATTCTGCCAGTTACCTGAATGGGCTTGAAAGCTCTGTGAGATAATAAGTAGGTGTTGTTTAAGCAGCTCAGTTTGTGGTAATTTATTATGGCAGTAATAGAGAAATAATATAATAGACTCCAGGTTATAACCCCTACCCAAGGCAAGGTTTAAGGAACAAAATGGAAAGAAAATAGATACGGAAAGATCTGTAAAGAAGAACTCTCCACCAGCCTGGAACAGCCAGATTATCTAACTGAGAGAGAAGTAAATTCCAATCTTTTAAAAGTTTATTAAAACTCTGGATATGAAGGGGTATTGCCTTATGTGAAATGAAAAATGAAAAATGAGATGAGGACCAAGCCTCAAAAAACTCTAAAGTTTAATGGCAAGAGAAAAGGATAAACCTTAAAGAGACAAAGGAGTAGCCAGAAAGAAAGAAGGAAAACCAAGAGAATGTTGTTACACAGGTGAAGAAAAGAATGGGCTAGATGAGTAAATATTGTGCCATTTGTTAAATATCAAGGAAGAGAAAATAGGAAAATTTCCTTTGGATTTGACAAGAAGAGGATAATTGGAGACTTGAGCCTGTAAATAGAAAGGAATGAGAAACCATCCTTAAAAACACCTGAAGGGGGACGCCTGGGTGGCTCAGTTGGTTAAGCAGCTGCCTTCGGCTCAGGTCATGATCCCAGCGTCCTGGGATCGAGTCCCACATCGGGCTCCTTGCTTGGCGGGGAGCCTGCTTCTCCCTCTGCCTCTGCCTGCCATTCTGTCTGCCTGTGCTCGCTCGCTCTCCTGTCTCTCTGACAAATAAATAAAATCTTTAAAAAAAAAAAAACAAAAACACCTGAAGGACTTTCACAACCTGATTTCAAGACTTACCCAATAACGATACACATGGTTTGAGTACAGCGATGAACCACCAATTCCCTTTCATCCATGTGTACTTCAGTACTTTTCTCCATGCTCACTCCACCATGTATTAATAAATAAACATCCATACAGAGGGATATTAGTCACCATTTTATTAAATAGCATATGTTACACACTTCTCTGATTTGGCTTCCAGGTCATAGAAATTGTTATGTCATTTTTCTTTTTAAGATTTTATTTATTTATTTGAGAGACAGATCACAAGTAGGCAGAGAGGCAGGCAGAGAGAGAGGAAGGGAAGCAGGCTCCCCGCTGAGCAGAGAGCCCAATGTGGGGCTGGATCCCAGGACCCTGGGATCATGACCTGAGCCGAAGGCAGAGGCTTTAACCCACTGAGCCACCCAGGCGCCCCTGTTATAGGTCATTTTTAATAATTAGTTAAATTGCGTCTTATCCAATGAAACTCACTTTGTTTCCAATTTTTTGCCACTTATGAACAATCCATAAGTATTGGAAGGATTCCCAGGAGGAGGACTGTTGGGCTGAATTGTAATTTTAACATAACAGATATTGCCAGATTATTTCCTTTTTAGGCTATAAGAATTTCCATTAAAACCCAGAAAATTATCCTTTCCCCATCATTAGCAATGACTATTTACTTCTTAACTTATGTAAAGTTGATCTCAGTCAAAAAGATCCCCCTGAGTAGAATTACCAACTGGAAAACAAACTTCAAGGGGAGTTTGGAAAACAAAAACCAAGGAGGATTAAGAGGTTGTCACAGGGTTCAGCAGTCAAAAACAAAATAGCCTAGCAGTGCAGATGCTAAGAGCTTTGATTTTGGAAGACTGAATGTAAGATGCTAATAACTAATCAATTCATTCTTTGTTGAAACTACTATTCTGTTCAGATTCATGTTCAAGGAGAAAAAAAATCCTACCATCATTGAGAACCAGTTTTTAAAGGCTGAATTTCAGCCCAGTTTTGTTAGGTCAATTTATTCTCAGTGGTGGTATCCCAGGTGACATTGAATGTTGTTAGAGACACAGACGGTCTAAGAATTTTCCACACCTGTTCCTGTTCTTGTTCCCACAGTTGTCCCTCATCACACCTTCTTGCGCATGACCATAGCCCCTACCTATTATCACCCTCAACTCTTCTTGACAAAACCGATCCCGTCCTGTAGGTAGGTGGAAGTTACCAGTTGGGGTTGGGAAATGTAAAGTAAAGTTGCATTGAGTAGTAGGCACATTACAAGCTATGCAAATGCAATTGGCCTCCAATACATTATTAGATGCTGGAGAATACACCTATGTAAAAATACAAATAGGATCTCCTGATACTTACTATAAAAATTATCTTCCCATTATGGTTATGATAAACTCGGGCCCTACAAGACCGTTGGCCCTAGCCAACTTTTGGATACATATGGCTCTGAATATTATGAATCAATCTCAGTTTTGTGTTGCTGATGGTAACTCCCCACAAAACTTGCTTTTCAATAGCCTAGTGGGTGTGGGGGCCACGCAGGCCAAAGTTTTACAACTCAACAAGAGTCTTACCACTCAATTTGGAATAATTCCCTATAGTTCAGGCCCTCAATACATCTAAAACATGTAATCAGAACCAATTGCAGATGCATGGCCAGTAATGAGCCTACTACTCAATACAACTTTACCTTACATTTCCCATCCCCAACTAGTAACTCATAACTTCCTAGAGGATGGGATCTGTTTTGTGCCTGTATGGACTATATCATCTCTGAACAATTCTTATGGGGGTGTTCTATAGGTAAACTAGGATTATTGATCATGTCACACCCAGTGACACATTATCAACAAGACTTGCTGCATCTCACCCCACCCCACCCTCCATTAGGATGATAATGTGGCTCTCATATCAGATAGGGAAACAGCAGGCTTGCCTCTCTCTAGTGGGACTCCGAGCACTTGGAAAAATCTTACACCATGGGATAAAACAAACTGTGTGCCTACTCCTTAGAACCTTGAATGATATGTCCCAAGAGTTAGATGCCCTAAATCAAGAACTGAGCGAAGTTAGGGGACAACTTCTGGAGAATCAGGCAACCATTGATTATTTATTACTTTGCGTCACTTAGATTGTAAAGAGTTTCCACATGTGTTGTTTTAACTGACAATTCTTATAAAGTCTCACAATATATGACATTCGAGCCGAACTGGACAAAATCAGGTTCTCTTCTGGATTATTTAGCTGGCTTGGAGAATGGGATCATTATTTCAGGGATACTATTTTGCTGGTGAAATAATCATTGGTTTGTGTTTTTTCTCTCTGTTTTTGTCAATGCCTGCGTCACCTCATGCCTTTCAACATCTCCCCAGAGTTGTACCGTGGACCTCCTGACCAACCCCAGGGTAGACTCTGACTGCCGCACCCTCATACCCTCCCTTTCCAGCATGAAGAAGTCAGAGCTGTCATCATTCTTACTCCCTAATGGCAATCAGGGATCCTCTTCCAAGAGGAGGGATGAATAGGGAAAGCAGGGGACTTTCGGGAGGGAAAGAAGGGCCCTAACTAGGCTCTGAGGGTAGTCAGGTATGCAGGCACCAAGACAGAACAAAAATAAAAATCAGAAAGAATAATCAGACCATCCTGCCCCAATGGGTAGGGTTGAAATGTTTGATGATAATTACACTGTGACCACAGAAAATAGAAAATGACCACACACCAAAAAAATGACCAGGCCTTAAAGGAAAAGTTAACCATCAAAGATGTTATCACAAATCCTTGCTCAACAAAAGACGTCATGGGAATTGGAAGTCTACAAGTTTCCTGGTCAGTTTTTTTTTTTTTAAGATTTTATTTATTTATTTGACAGACAGAGATCACAAGTAGGCAGAGAGGCAGACAGATAGAGAGAGAGGGGGAAGCAGGCTCCCTGAGAGCACAGAGCCTGATGTGGGGCTCGATCCCAGGACACTGGGACCATGACCTGAGCCGAAGGCAGAGGCTTTAACCCACTGAGCCACCCAGGTGCCCCTCCTGGTCAGTTTTAAACAAAACACTGCCAGTAAAAGCCCCCATTGGCACCCCTGGTTGGGACCCCTCTCACTCCTGAGAGCTTCCTCTATACCTTTGCTTTACGAAAATCTTATCACTTTGCTCACTCTCCTTTGTCCACGAGATTCATTCTTCGACTCATTAAGAGAAGAACCTCATCTCCTGCTTCACTCTTGACCAAACAATGATTACCAATCCACAAGAATTATTACACTCTTTCTTAAGGACACATCTTTGACATTCTGTTCCCCAAATTAGCCAAACTGACCCCCCCCCTACTAAGATGCCACCCTTTTATAAGTGAGACTGCTCATTTGGAGGCTTCTCATACTTGGCATTCTCCAGTAAACATTGTTTCTGTAAGGGCAGGGAATGCTATCTTAGTCATGACATTATTGCACAAAATGGAAAGTTTCTTTCCCATCAAAGAGTGGAAGCTCTTAATTACTTTACCTTGCTAATCACCAAAGCATAATGTCGAGGAGTTCTTGGACTCCTGGTATATTGTAGACATTGCATTCCTAACTTTTGGTACTGGCTATCCCTTTATACAACCTTTAGTTGACACATGTCAGGGAATAGGAATTTCCTGTCCCCTCTTATGTCCTTTTAGCCTGACAAAGAATCAAATTGATATGAGACAGATTAACAGGAAAAAATTAAATTCGCTTTTTTGCATGTACACAGAATCCACATGGACCTAGAAATTCCACAGATGCTCAGGCAAAAATGAGGTATACATGTTGTTCTGAATGAAGGAGAAGGGGTTAGTGGTCTGGGACTTCAGAGGGAAGGGATGCATGCAATTCACAGGAAGATGAGAAAAGGAAATGTTTGGTAAACAAATGTTGCTGGATCACTCAGAAATACTGAGATATAAAGGGCTCAGCTCAAAGAGGACTTGCTAGATTCCTCCTTGTCTACCATACCTGGTTCCTCTCCAAATGTGGTACTGATTAGCTCTCTTCCCAGAGCAGGTTGCCTATCTAAATTCTTTTTAGACAGTTGAGGGGGAGGTAAAGAGCTTTTCCTGAATCTACTGGTTTTGGTTGTTTTTTAACTTGAAGTAATCTTCATGCCAAAGAGGCCCATTTGGGGATAGCTGGCCCTTAATTCCCACACACCTGGGTCTTTGCCCTGAATAGACTCGCCACCCTTGGGTTCCCTAATTATCACAACCCTTTCTTTCTACTTGTATATTAAAAAATCAGGACAAACTCTATGAGTCTTAACAATAGCATAATGGACATCAGAGACCCATTGATTATGTCCCCTTATTTGACCCCATTGCAAAAGGCCACCCACCTTGTTTGGGTGTAATGACAGCAGCTACCACAGTCTGGTGACTTAGCCTTATTACCTGTACTTAACCTCGTGGTCCCTGAGGCTGCTAGACTTTATTCTTAACTGAAAATAGCTAGCATTTTTCTGCATCTAGATTGGCTTAAGTCAGGGACAGGTGGGGCTAGGTGGGGAGATACAGAGGGCCATGGGATCAGGCTCACAAAATTCAAAATGTGGGAGATGAAAGGAAACCAGAGATAAGAGAACAAACCAGACCATCCTGTCCTAGGTGTCAGAGGTGGGGTCTTGGTTGGTCACAAGTAGCTGTTACAACAAGAATTACTGGACCCTAAAAAGGAAGTAATCCCCTGAAGGTGTTATCACTAGTACTTACTCAGTGGTGCTATTGATATAGTTGTTAAAAGGATTTAAGTTCTCTGGTTAGCTTTCTATAAAAGATCATCCCTAAAAGTCCTCAGTGGTAACCCTGTGGGGACCCCTCTCACTCCTGAGAGCTGCTTTTCTGTATCCTTCCTTAAAAAACTTCTGTGGCTTTATTCACTCTCCTTTGTCTGAGATTCATTCTTCAACTCCGTGAGAGAAGAACCTTGCTCTCCCACATCAAAATCATCTCCACTCTCCTGTACCTATTTATCCATTGCAGGGACACTCTAGAACCCACCCCAGTTCTTCCTTATTCAAAACAAGGCAAAACAAAACAAGCCTCTTAACTGTGATGGGATTATTTGGCAATCGTACCTACCTTAGTGAAACTCCTTTAGATGATCCATGTCTAAAGCGCCTGGGTGACTCATTTGGTTAAGCATCTGAATTAAGGCAGGTCATGAACTCAGGATTCTGGGATTGAGTCCCGCATTGGGCTCCATGCTCAGCAGGGAGTCTGTCTCTCTCTGCCACCCCCCAACCTGGACTAGTGCGCGCGCTCTCTCTCTCTCTCTCTAATAAATAAATAAAAATCTTTTAAATAAATACATAAATACATAAATAAATATTAAATCCCTCTGTAGATGGGCACTATTTGAGGACCAAAGAATGCTATCATGCTGGACATGATGTTACAACCCTCTCAGATTTCCTTGGACCCAACCCTTTCTCAGAGGCCAGTTCTTCACAAGAGTTTGATAGCCTCTTGCCAAACAAATTTCTATATGCTGCGATAAGTGATTAACTTGAAATTACCTGTTCTGAAGTGAATGATATTTGTTTTCTTAACTACAAATTCATCAAATAGAATATAGAAAGTGAATTAAAAAATTTTTTTTAAAAAAGATTTAATGTATTTATTTGTCAGAAAGAGAGAGAGCACAAGCAGGGCGAGCAGCAGACAGAACAAGCATAGGGAGAAGCAGGCTCCCCATGGAGCAAGGAGCCCAATGCAGGACTCGATTTCAGGACCCTGGGATCATGACCTGAGCCGAAGGCAGACGCTTAACCAACTGAGCCACCCCGGTGTCCCTTGAAAGTGAATTTTTATTATTAGAAGTCCCCAAGTTTCAAAATAAAAGAGCTAGGCTTAAAATATCTGAATCGTATGGTGTGTTTTTTCCTCTAAGTTTTCAGTTTCGACTCAAGTAAGCAGGATTACAAACAATACAAAGAATACAATGACTTTGTACTACATCAATTTACCAAACTTCAAACTAACTTTCCCAGAATTTCTTTGCCTGTGTGATTCTGTGTTACAGTTGACCACAGGAGAAGTAGGAGTGTTTTAGAAGGCTTAAGTGAAGTAGTTGCCATTTTTTTCATGCTAGAAGTCAGTATAGGGTGCCAGGCATTGTGGTAGTGATCGCATGTTGCTGCTGATGTCCTAGCACACCTAGTAGTGAATGGTAATACCCAGTTCATAGTTCCTCAAGCACACACCATATCCCTTCCTTCAGCTTTCCCTAATTCTGGGCCAGGTGTGGGTGTAGTCCAATGAGGAAGGGCACCAGCTTCTACCACAGGTCACCCAACATCATGGTTTGTCCTCGTGGTTTCTAGTTTCTTCTTATTGAATCCAGTTCTTTCTTTTCCCTACTTACACCCAGCCCCTGATTGCCAGCCGGCATGACATCATGCTCTTAACAAACATCTTCTCAACCAGCTACCATAATCGTCTAAGTTCTAATGCCTACAATAAACTCCTTATCCTATTATTGATAGTGTTTCTGCTTCTCAAATCTAACACTGCCTAACACAAGGATTTTGGTGCCCTTATGAAAAAAACATCTTTAAAGAGAAACATAAAAGGATATTTGTAGCATTTATTGTTTACTGTGCCAGACATTTTGCTAACTATGCCTTATCTTTACCACAATAATCTTCTACAGGTGAAGAATTTGAGCTCAAAGAGATTAATACTTTTGCTGAAGGGCACAGTGCTAGAATATGAAAAGCTAGGCAATCAAGAGTTTTTGTTTGGGGGTACCTGGTTGGTTCAGTCAGAAGATCATGGGACTCTTGATCTTTGGGTCATGAGTTTGAGCCCCACGTTGGATATAGAGATTACTTAAATAAATAAATAATAAACTTTAAAAAAAAAAAGGAGTTTTTGCTCATAACCCTGCAGGCTTTCTGCCTCCCCCAAAAGCATAAATTTGGCACAGCAATGAATTCTTTACATAGAATGCTGAATTTTTACCTTATAGACATTGTGACTTTATTCCTTTTTGTTTGAAAGGGATCTAAATATGCTTCCCCAAAATATGCCACTTTGGTGTAAGTTTTTTTTTTTTTTTAAGATTTTATTTATTTATTTGAGAGAGAGAGAGAGCACGAGTGGGGGAAATGAAAAAGGGAGAGGGAAAAGCAGGCTCCTAGATGAGCCGGGATCCCACATGGGGCTGAATCCCAGGACCCCAGGACCATGACCTGAGACAAAGCCAGATGCCTAACCAATTGAGTCACAGAGGTACCCCAAGTGTAAGGATTATTTTGTGCTGAAGACATTAAGAATCACACCTCTACCCACAACCACCCCCACCAGAGAGGCAAGAGTGACTCTCATTGTCCAAGCCAAGGAACCATCACCAGGATGAGTTTGCATAAACAAAACTTATTAAAATAGCTTTTATCTTCCATTAGTTTCACTTCCCCACCATTTATTGTCCTTGCAAGCCCAAACTCCCTTTCTCTTGTTAAAGGATATATAAGCTCTGTTTCTCTGAGTTTCCCTTCTTTTCTGTGAACTCCTATACACATTAAAAAAAATGAGTGCCTTTTCTCCTGCTGTTATTTAATTTGCTTACTCCCAGGTATTAAACCTAATAAGGTAGAGGTTTTTTCCTCTGAGTGTCTACTAAAAAAAATTTCCAAATAGATAGACCATCTGAAGAAGCTCCTTTGATTAACAACACAGCACAGAAATGTTGTCTTCTTAGTAAAAACTTGCAAGCCTTTAATTCAATCACAGTTTAAAGTGTTAACTTGCACTCCTTTAAAAAAAAAAGTCCCCTATCAAATATCCATTATGTGAGGTAAAATTCTTAGTTGTGGGAGGGAACACAAACTATAAGCTTTTGTAAAAGTCACAAAAGGCCAAATTATTGCATCACACATTCTCAAAGAGTCAGGGCATGCTGAAACATGCTATGCTCTGTTTGTATCAGTGTTTTCTTCATTATTAAGGTGAGGTGCTCATTAGACAATGAGGAAAATACTGAAAAATAAAAATTAATAGCCTATTACCCTAAGATGGATGACTATCATGAATATATTGTTTTTTCTTCCCATGATTTCTTTTCTATGCATACTTTAAAAAAAACAACAATAGTTTTACATGTTAAAATGCAATCTTTGGGGTGCCTGGTTGGCTCAGTAGGTAGAGTGTATGACTTTGAGCCACACATTGGGCATAAAGTTTACTTAAAAATAAAATCTTTGGGGTGCCTGGGTGGCTCAGTCATTAAGCATCTGCCTTCAGTTGAGATCATGATCCCAGGGTCCTGGGATCGAGCCCCACATCTGGACCTGCTCAGAGGGAAGCCTATTTCTCCCTCTCCCACTCCCACTGCTTATGTTCCTGCTCTTGTTGTCTCTCTCTCTGTCAAATATATAAATAAAATCTCGAAAAATAAATAAATAAATAGATAGATAAATAGATAAATAAATAAAATATTTAGGGTCACCTGGGCGGCTCAGTTGGTTAAGTATCTACCTTCAGCTCAGTTCATGATCCTGGAGTCCTGGGATTTAGTCCCACTTTGGGCTCCCTACTCAGTGGGGATTCTGCTTTTCCCTTTCCCTTTGCCCCTCCTCCCAACTTGTGCTGTCTCTTGCACTCTCTCTCTCTCTCTCAAATAAATAAATATTTGAAAAATAAATAAAAAATAAATTTAAAAAGAAAATATTTAAAATAAAATAAAATATAATCTTCACAAAATAATTTTAATTATTGTGTATTTTTCCAAAGAAAAAAATATCGTAGTTTGCTAAATCATTTCTCTAGTGAACAGAGTTCATGGAAACGTTGTTTTCTTTGTTTATACTTCCTTTTTATTGACACAATAACATTTTTTTGTGTTCTCAATTAAGGGACATTTAAAATACAAAATTAATAAAGAAATGTAACAATTCAATGTCCTACTTGCATCCCCAGAAGTAAAACCATTGTCTAATTTTCTTTTTGTACATTCCTTCCAGAGACTTGTCTATAAATATACAATTATATTGAAAGGCAAAATTCTTAGATAAACCTGTTAATACATGTAAAGTTTTTTTTTCTTTCTTTCTTAAATTTATTTAAGAGAGAAAGAGCACAAATGTGGGGGCAGAGGGACAGAGGGGCAGAGGGAGAAGCAGACTCCCTGCTGAGTAGGAAGCCCGACACAGGGCTGGATCCCAGAACTCTGGGATCATAACCTGAGCTGAAGGCAGATGCTTAACTGACTGAGCCACCCAGGTGCCCCAGCACATGCCAAGCTTTTATTGAATTGTGAAGGAATTAGCAGGTAAGAACAGAGCTGGCTTGAGAAGTTTTTGAAGAACAGCATCTTATTTATTTGGTTAGAGGAGAAAGAAATGCCAAATAAGATTGCAAAATTGGCCATAAAAGTGGTTAACATTTTCAGAGCAATAAAGGCCTATCACTTATGGTTAATATCTCCACAAGGTAGTATGTATCCTAACAACTTACAGGTTTACATGTTAACTTTTAATTTTATCGATCAGTTGTCTTTCTGTAACTTCATCAGATGTTGATTATTGTCAAATATATAGTGTCATTTCCCAAGCGTATCACATTAGTGTAGGCAGTTGGGGGAGCTCCAGAAAAAGAAAGGTGAGATGTAGCTCTCTTGACATAAGAGAAGTCATTTTATAGAGCCTGGCCATCTTGTGATCTCTGCTTGATCAGCACTGCTTGTCCACAGCCCATTTCTTGCAGAACTTCTTGGGATATGTTGAAATGGCAGAAGAATAGACCACAGTAGTTAATGATTTTAAGAGAACAAAAGAATGTAAGACCAAATAGCCACTATCAGGCCAGGAGATAGCCTAATCATATCAGAGACAATAAATCAGTAGAAAAACTCCCAGTGCCAGTTCAAAAGTAAAGATTGACCTTATGCACATTCTTGAGTTATCTTTGCAGGATTTAAACTCCTTTGAGCACTCAAATACCAGACCTGCTGGAGCCAGAGAATTGACGATTCTGACCCTTGCTGGCCCCCATAACTTCAATCAACCAAGACCTAAAGTCTGTCACCTTAAGATAACTTTTGCCCCAATTCCATGCTAAATTCCACACTGCACAAGCCCTTTCATGAATATATATGCATCCTTAGCTTAAAACTTCCCTAGAGTTGTTCTGTTGGGAACTAGCCCTGGTCTTCTTCTTCACTTGTTGTAAGTAAAACCCTTCCTTTTCCTATTCTTTGACTTGGTGGTATCTTTTCGGCTCAACACCCACCAGGAGGTGAATCCAGTTTTAGGCAAAGTGAGGGCAAGCAGACTCAGCGTGTATTAAAAAAACAACTAATTATCATATTATCTCTTTCCAAGTTCGAGATAAATTTTCTTTAACTATATATACAATGTATATACAATGTATATTTAAGGTACACACATGCACACGAACACACATTCACCCCATTACTTCAAATTATAAAGGTATTCTACAAATTTTTTTCTGGTAAATTTGTATCTTTGTTTATCTTTAGATTTTTAAGTCTCTTCCTCCCCCAAATATTTATTATTATTATTATTTTAAGTTTCATTGGTTTAAGTAATCTTAAATCTATGCACCCAGCGTGGGACTTAAACTCACCACTGCCAGTTCAAGAGTCACATGCTCTTCCCACCCAGTCAGTCAAATCAAAATATTTATTATTTTTGGTGTGATGTGTGAATCTTTTTTTTTCTTTTTATCAGAACAGATAAAACAGTACTTACCCAATAATTCATTTTTTTCCCATTGATTGAGATGAAACTTTAGGTAACTATGCAATATAAATATATCTAATATAACCACATAGTATAAATATATGTCCTTAATGGTTTCTGAACTTTCTTCCCTTTTAGTGGTCAATTTGTTTATAACTGCTTCAATAGGACAAGTTTTAATAACTTTATATTTTGATATCTAGGAGAGCATGTCCCCTATGTTTATTTTTCAGTTCAAAATATTTATGTGAACCTGCTCTCTAGACATCCTTTTTAAAAATTTAATTTTATTTTTTTAAAAAATTTTTAAAGATTTTTAAAAATTTATTTGACACACAGAAAGAGAAATCACAAATAGGCAGAGAGGCAGGCAGAGAGAGAGAGGGGGAAGCAGGGTCCCTGCTGAGCAGAGAGCCCAATGCGGGGCTCAATCCCAGGACCCTGAGATCATGACCTGAGCCGAAGGCAGAAGCTTAACCCACTGAGCCACCCTGGCGCCCCGACGTCCTTTTTTATTAATAAGTCATATTCTTTTGAGCTGATAGAAGTGGAATTTTGGAGTTGTTGGGAATGTTTATGTCAAACTCTTTCTCAAAGAAGTTGTCCCACTTGTTGCTCCCAATGACAGGGCACAAAGGTTCCCATTGCTTACTTTCTCACCAATATGTGGTTTTATTAACCTTCTTAAACTCACTCATTCTGATGGGTATATAGATGTAACTTACTGTGGATCTAGACATAACTTATTCTGCTTTTACTGATTATTATGGGGAATAGCATTTCACTGATTCATCATTTGGAATTTCTGTTTTATGTGATGCCTATTTAAGACTTCAGCATATTTGGAGAGGAGAGGTCTATCTTTTCTGTGTTTTCACTATGGTTTTAAGTTCACATTTTTGATCCACTGTAATTAATTTTGGTGTATGTTAAGTTGTAGGAGTTTGACTATCACTTTCCAGTTGGCTAGTTAGTTGTCATAATACTACTTACTGAATAATCCATTCTAGATCATTGATAATTATAGAATCAGTTTTTGTACATGTGTACGTGTGTCTGTCTACTTATATTATATAAATTCTATAAAGACTTCCTTTATATTGCATGGAATGCATAAATAAACTAGAGGAGAGGGGCGCCTGGGTGGCTCAGTGGGTTAAAGCCTCTGCCTTCGGCTCAGGTCATGATCCCAGGGTCCTGGGATCGAGCCCCGCATTGGGCTCTCTGCTCAGCGGGGAGCCTGCTTCCTCCTCTCTCTCTGCCTGCCTCTCTGCCTACTTGGTATCTCTGTCTAATAAATAAATAAACAAAATCTTAAAAAAAAAAAAAAAAACTAGAGGAGAGCTTCCTTGTCTTTTTTTTTTTTTTTTTTACATTGAGTTCTCCAATCCAGAAACATAGTATGTTTCTCCCTTTATCCAGGTGTTCTTCTATGTCTTTTTATACAGTTTTATAATTTTCTAGATAGTCTAGTTTCTCTTACTGTTATAAGGATCTGTGCATTACATTTTCTAATTTCTTCTCTTTTTCCATGTGCTTAAAAAAATCATGGTAAAATATATATAACATAAAATTACTATTTTAAACATTTTGGGGTTTTAAAAAAATGATTTATTTATTTATTTCAGAGAGAGAGAGTGTGTGAGTGTGGGGAGGGGCAAAGGGAGACTTCAAGCAGACTCCCCATGGAGCAGAGTCTTACTCAGGGCTTCATCTCACAATCCATGAGATCATGACCTGAGCCAACACCAAAAGTTGGATGCCTATCCAAATTAGCCATCCAGGTGCCATTCCCCCACCCCCATTTTAACCATTTTTAAATATATAATTCAGGGGCGCCTGGGTGGCTCAGTGGGTTAAAGCCTCTGCCTTCAGCTCAGGTCATGATCCCAGGTTCCTGGAATCGAGCCCCACATCAGGCTCTCTGCTCAGCAGGGAGCCTGCTTCCCTTCCTCTCTCTCTGCCTGCCTCTCTGCCTACTTGTGATCTCTGTCTGTCAAATAAATAAATAAATAATCAAAAAAAATAATTCAATGGCATTAAGTGTATTCACAAAATTATACAACCATCACACCATCTTCCAATTTATGCCCTATATTTATCTTACTCGTGGCTACTTACAAAGTCTATCCATTCTGAGAACTCCTCATGGACAACTTTAATCACAAAAACATTGGTAACTAAATGTTTAAAAGCATTCACAAGAAACTGTTATATTTTCCATAAATTAATTTTGTAACAGAGAGCTTTCCACTAAGACTAGACAAAGGCAGTGGATCTGGTTACTTTAGGAACCTACTAGTTCAATCAAGAAATAAAGAGTGAGGGATGCCTAGGTGGCTCAGTCATTAAGTGTTTGCCCTCTACTTAGGTCATGATCCCAGGTTCCTGGGATCGAGCCCCACAATAGACTTCCTGCTCAGTGGGAAGTTTGCTTCTCCCTCTCCCACTCGCCTTGTTGTGTTCCCTCTCTTTGTATCTCTCTCTATCAAATAAATAAATAAATAAATAAATAAATAAAATATTAAGGAAGGAAGGAAAGAAAAAAAGGAAGGAAGGGAGGGAGGGAGGGAAAGAGTGATTCGGGGATACCTGGGTGGCTCAGCTGGTTAAGTACCCAACTCTTGGTTTTGGCTCAGGTCATGATCTTAGGGTCATGAGATTGAGACCCATGTTGAGCTCTGTGCTTGGAGTCTTCTGGAAATTCTCTCTTCTTCCTTCTTCCTCTACTCCCTACCCCCACCAACATCCCCCACCCCCTGTCTCTTTAGCTTTCTTTCTTTAAAATAAATACATAAAATCTTAAAAAGAGAGACAGAGAGAGAGAGAAAAGGAATTCCTTAAAAAAAAAAAAAGAAAGAACGAGTGATTCAATAATTGTTGATTGGGTAAATGCTGTAACAAGGCCAGACACATACTCTTCCTCTTTGCCTGAACCTGCTTTCTACCTCACCAACTTCCCATTCTTTGTCTCCTGATTTTCAGCTAAGATTAGAACTATTTGTCTCCTTGAAACTAGCCAACTAGAGAGAAAAACATTTGTTCCAATAACTGACTGAGACTTCCCCTGCTTACAAAACAACCTCCACTGTAAATTACCCCTGCCTATAAAAGTCTGAGGCAATACCACCCCTCTGAGATACTCTGATCTGAATAAAATCAATCTTCTTGTCTGGTTTTTGTCATTGACCACTGCAAATGAATAGTATGTATGTCCTACCAGGAAAAGTCACACTTAACTAAGACAGAGACATTTATTCTTAGAAACTTTATTTTCCATACCCATTCATTCTTTTGCAAATGTAGGAAGCAAAGCATATATTTGCCAGAGCCACCTTAAATGATTTATCTTCCCCATAGAGCCTAACAAACCTAGATCATGTAAGGTACATAAGGAATTGAAAAATTGACTTTAGTCCTTCTGGGAAATATTAATTACATCCTTAGGAATTCATCCAGAATCATTAAAAGGTAGCCAAACTCTTTGTTTAGCTGACTATGCTCTCTCGCCTATTAGTTATTGAACTAAGAGCCAGGGGTTGGTGTGTGTAATGAAGCATCTCATAACCTACACACCATTAGGTATGAATCAGAAGATCTGAATTATAGTTCCAATCCTGGTACTAACTTTAGCAAGTAATTTAACCTTTAAGCATTCAATATTTTCTTTAAAAAGTCCTTTAAAAAGGACTTGAACTAGGTTGCTCCTAGATCTCTTTGCAGTCCCACACAACAACATTATACAATTAACCCGTAACTGGCAGAGCACTTGTTTCAAGGAAAACTAGACTCCAGGCTTCAGTCTTTCACATCTGTTAGATCTCTGAGTATGACTTCTCATTTCTAGTCAATTTGCTTTCCCCTTTTTTGTTCTCTTTTATTTCCTTTCTCCTTCCTTCCTCTCTGTCTCTGTCTTTCCTCCCTCCATTTCTTCCTTCCCTTTCTTTTCTTCTCTTTTCTTTTCCTCTCCTTTCTTTCACCATCATGAAGAAATTCATTACCTTACATAATGGAAAATCTAAATACAGAATATTCTGTCTTTTAACCTAATACAACAAGTACAAAAATTTTTGAGACTCTTTTGGGAAAAAGAAAGCTTGATCTTCATTACCCTTAGGATGGCTCCAGTATGGCTTGGGGATTTGGGTGCCTTTGAGAACTACCCTTGGGTAAACACACTAATAATTGTTACTTGTGTCCGCTAGGTTTAGAAGTAGCCATTTAAATAAAGTTGCCACCTGAGTCCTCAGTCTTCTAATCCTCTGGGATTTATTAAGTTCAGTTGTTAGGGACTCTTTTTACAAGACAAGTCTTTATGCTTAACCATCTTACTTTACTAAGATCCCACAAGAGAACTCCACTATTTCCAGTCCACTGAATTAATAACAAACAAACAAGAAAGGAGTGGAATTACTAAAGAAAAAAAATTATAGAAATTTTTGCAACCCAAGAGAATTTGTTTTATGAACAAGTTCTATCAAATTTGGAACCTCATTTACCTCTTCTTGAATCTTTTCTCATATCCAACTTGTCCTTGGTTTACATCAACCCTTACTAACTCTTTACCCCAATAGATAGCCTACAGTCTTTAATCCTGTTCCAATCCAAGCTTCACACTGCTAACTCACATACCTCATATACACTGTAATATGTGCTGTGGGAGAAAAAAAAAATGATATAACCCTGACCTCATGGAGCTTGGAATTTTAGAGGAAGCAAAATATACAGATATGAGGTTATTATAAATCAGTATAAAGAATTGTTTTAAAAATGAAAACTAATGAAAAAAAAAAAAGGAAAATTCCCATCGTATGCCATGAGTTCTAAAAGATTTTAAACTGACAGATAGGCAGCATAAAGACAAGGGAATTTGGTAAACTATATATTTTTATATTTGAAGAATTTCCAAGTTAAAAGACAAACTTAAAAACAAAAATTTGAATAACACAACAAAAGCTTAATATCCTTAGCATAAAAAACTGGGTATTAGAAAGTTTTTAGGCTTCTTGAAGAAAGATTCAGTTCTATAGTCATGATAACAAGCAACTCTGTTAATCAATTTGCTTTTGTGAAAATTCCTTTGAAAGCCATCAGAGACAGCCCAATATTCCTGAAAGCCAGCCAGTCACCAAGATGTTGAGGAGGAAACAATTTTCTCTATCCTTCAAGATTCATCTGGCTGAAGAATTAAATTAACACAAGACAGGTTAAGAGAATAATAATAATTTTAAAAAAGCTTAATCAGATGCACATGGAGGCCCAGTGGTAAAACTGACACCCAAAGAAATGACCAAGAAAGGCAGTTTTATATGCTTTAGACAAAGAAGCAGAAATCTGTGAGTAATTGATCAAAGAAAATGGTGACCTTTAATTAATAAAGAATTCTAAAGATGATTCAGGCTGAGACAGTAAATTATTAAAAGTAACAAGGTTTGTCTATATAGGTTTCTTCAACCCTGAAATCCCATCTGTGGTGGTAACTATACTTCTCTCAGTCTCCAGGTAAAGATGGGGATGCCCTTCACATGGGAGAATTATTTCCTGCATTCAGGAAGACAAAGATTCAAGATGCCCTTCTTGCCCTAGCTGCTTTTCAAGTAATTCAAAATAATCATTATGACATTGTGGCATATTTTGGAGTGGTCTTCCCTGGGCCCCCTCAAAGTCTTCCCAGAATAACCCACTCACTTCTCTTTAACTAGTAGAGGTCACATTTTTAAGGCTGATGTAAACCCACGCTTGCCTCTATAATTAATACAACCACTAGACAAATGCTTCCAAAGAACCTCATTAGATGAGGAGTTTGTTTTCTTCAAGGATACTGTGCCTGGTCATATAATTTTCCTTTACTTAAGTAAGTAATAAGATCCTGTTTCTCTTCAATTACAGATACTGAGTTGTAATCCCCTCCTTTGATGGAACCAGGTATAAACTATGCAAATATGCCATTAGATGTACAAAGGATATGAGACAATAATTCATGAAGGGGGAAATCCAAATGCCTGCCCCCCCCAAATTCAACTTTACAGATAACCTAAATAAAACATTATACCTTTTTTCCCCCTGAAAGATTAATGCTGGTAAGTGTTTACTGAAATAAACAAATTTATTTATTTTTTAAGTAATCTCTACATACAACCTGGGGCTCAAACTCATGACTCTGAGATCAAGAGTTGGATGCTTCACTGACTGAGCCAGCCAGGTACACCTGAAATAAATTTAATGCCTTGAAAATCTTTATTTTACCTTAACTCGAGAATCTTATTTTTATCTCCACCTCTTCCAGAGAGAGAAAGAGAGAAAGGGAAAAAGAAGGGGAGAGGAAGAGGATGGGAGGAGAGAAAGAAAAAGAAGGAAGAAGGAGGAGATGGGGAGGACAGAAAGGAGAGGAAGAAGAAGAAAGTTGAAGGAGAAGAGAAAAGAAGATGCTTTATGAACAAATTTTGGTGTAATAATAGGAAATATGAGATACCATCATGTTTTGATGGTCGAATTATATAATCACAGGGATGAGTCAGCCATGGATAGTCTTAATTCTTATCTTTTTTAAAAAAAGATTTATTTATTTGAGAGAGAGAGAGTGAGAGCAAGAAGCAGGGAGGGGCAGAGAGAATCCCAAACATACTCCATGCTGAGCATGGAGCCTAACACAAGTCTTGATCCCATGACCCTGAGATCATGTCCTGAGCTGAAATCAAGCTGAATGCTTAACTGACTGAACCATCCAAGTACTCCTTATATCCTTATCTTGAACACTGCTAGCACAAGGCCTTGTTTATTTCTAATAATGTTATTTGTGTTGAACTCTATTCTCATTTTGATGTAGCTATGATGGTTTTCATTTTGCCTATATACCTTTTCCATCTATTCATTTCTATTCTTTTCTATTATCGTTTACTTTTCAAATTTTCAAATTTCATTTTACTTTCCAAAGGTCTTGCATGCAGTCTATAAATAAATTTTTGCAATTGAATCTTTTTTAAACTACTAAGGCATCAAGTTCATCTACTTTTACTTTATGAAATTAGTTTCATAAAAATCTACCATCCTAGTTTATGCCTTTACTTCCTGTTTTTTGCCTCCTTTTGGATTAATTTTACTATTTTTCTACTAGTTTGGAAGTTACACATTCTATTTTGTTTAGGGATGTGGTTTTTGTCTTTGTTTTTTGTTAGTGGTTACCCTCTATGTTGCCATGTAATTATTTAAATTACAATGTCTGAAGTTAATAAATATCCTTATCTCCTCCAGAAGATGAACCTGACATATTATTTTGGATTTTGTTCTTTTTCAATATACAAATCATTAAACATCATCATTGTTTTATAGTTGGCATGTGTTTAGATTTATTCAAATATTTACTAATTATTTTTCCCCTTTGTTTCTTCTTATATCTTAGACCTTTTATCTGGGATTACTTTCCTTCTGGCTAAACTTTCCCTTTCTTGAAGACACAGTTTTATTTGTCTGAAAATGATTATATTTCACCCTTATTCTTGAAAGATACTTTCACTGGGTTTAGAATTCCAGGTTTTCAGTTACTGTTACTTACTCTTAGCACACTAAAGAGAACATTTCATTGTTTTGTAGATTACAGTGCCCCTAAGCCAAGTGTGACTAACTTTGCTTCTTTGAGGATTACGTCTTTCCCTCCTATTCCCAATGATAACCTCTTTGCCATTACTGTTCTGCAGTTTCACTATTTTGGACATAGGTAGGAATTTCTTTAATAGGTTCCTATATTTAAAGCCTGAGAGGAGTCAAGATGGTGGAGAAGTAGCAGGCTGAGACAACATCAGGTAGCAGGAGATCAGCTAGCTAGGAGATAAGATAGCTTATCAAACCATTCTGAACACCTACAAATCCAACAGGAGATTGAAGAGAAGAAGAGCAGCAATTCTAGAAACAGAAAATCGACCACTTTCTGAAAGGTAGGACTGGAGGAGAAGTGAATCCAAAGCGATGGAAAGATAGACTACGGGGGGAGGGGCCAGCTCCCAGCAAGCAGCGGAGCAACAAAGCACAAAATCAGAACTTTTAAAAGTCTGCTCCAGTGAGGGACATCGCTCCAGAGGCCAAGCCAGGGTGAAGCCCACATGGGGACAGCATGGCCTCAGGTCCTGCGGGGTCACAGAAGGATTGGGGCTGAGTGTTACAGAGTTCACAGGTATTAGGGCAGGGAAGCCAGCTACAGAGACAGAGCTGAGGAGTGAGCTCTCAACTCAGGGTTACTTTAAATCATGATCCATGGGACAGACGACTGCTCTGTGAGCAGGGACCCCACAAGATCCAGGGAAACCCCCCTGGAATAGCTCATGGATCTGCGGGGTTCAGAGACTCCAGGCAGGGCTGTGTGCCCGAGACAGAGAAGCTTGGTCACAGGCTGGGTGAGCTCAGAGCGCGGCGGGAGGCCAGGGAGATGGGAGTGATTGAGTGCTTTTCTCTGAGGGCACACTGAGGAGTGGAGCCCTGAGGTCTTGGCTTCTCCAGGACAGAGATTGGGAGGCCGCCATTTTCATCATTCCCGTCCTCCAGAACTCTACGGAAAGCGTTCAGGGAACAAAAGCTTCCGAAAGTGAACCAGAGCAGATTACTTAGCCTGGCCCCTGGTAAGGGCGGTGCAATTCCACCTCGGGCAAAGACACTTGAGAATCACTACAATAGGCCCCTCCGCGAGAAGATCAACAAGAATTCCAGCCAAGACCAAGTTCACTTATCAAGGAAAACAGCAGAATTCCAGAGGAGGAGAAAGCAAAGCTTGGAATTCATGGCTTTCTCCCCATGATTCTTTAGTTTTGCAAAGTTAATTATTTTTTAATTTTATTTTTTTCTTCTGCTAAATTTTTTTTTAACTTTTACCCTTTCCTCATTTAACATTTTTTAAACTAGTTTATCTTAATAATACCTTTCATTTAAAAAAAATCTTTTTTGAACCTTCATTATTATATTTTATCCTTCATTCTATGCAGCCATCAAAAGAAATGAAATCTTACCATTTGCAACAATGTGGATGGAACTAGAGGTTATTATGCTTAGTGAAATAAGTCAATCAGAGAAAGACAACTATCATATGATCTCCCTCATATGAGGAAGTGGAGATGCAATGTGGGGGGTTTGAAATGTGGGGGGTAGGAAAAGAATAAATGGAACAAGATGGGATCAGGAGGGAGACAAACCATAAGAGACCTTAATCTCACAAAACAAACTGAGGGTTGCTGAGGGGAGCGGGGTAGGGAGAGGGCGGTGCGGTTATGGACATTGGGGAGGGTATTATGCTATGATGAGTGCTGTGAAGTGTGTAAACCTGGCGATTCACAGAGTTGTACCCCTGGGGTTAATAATACATTATATGTTTATTAAAAAAATATTAGAAAAAGAATAAAGCCTGAAAAAACACGCATAAAGCATAGACTGATAGAATCACCAGAAGAAACAGATAAATCTATAATTATAGTGAAGGAATGTGTCTAAACTTCCTAGTAACTAACAGAAAGTGTTTGACAAATTAGAAGATCTGATTCATATAACTTACAAAATTTGACATAATGAAAACATGGAACTCCGCACTGAGAACTGCAGAACAAACATACAAACAAAAAACAAAACAAAAAAGCAACCTGCACACACACATTATCTTTCAGCACACATGAAGCTTATGAACTGAATATGTATTTGGCTGTAAGGCAAATCTCAACAAAGTTCCCAGGATTGAAATCACATAGATGACATTCTCTGATAAATGCTATTAAGTTATAAGGAGACAATAAAATGATAACTAGAAAATCTCCATGTGCTAGGAATTTAAGAAAGACACTAAGAATTCAGAATGGAAATTATGATATGTTGAACCAAATGATTTTTTTTTCCTTTTCAAATTTTTATTTAAATTCTAGTTAGTTAACATACAGCATAATATTGGTCTCAGGAGTAGAATTTAGTGATTCATCACTTACATATAACACCTGGTGCTCATCATAACAAGTGCCCTCCTTAATACTCATCACCCATTTAACCCATTCCCCACCCGCCTTCCTCCATCAACCCACAGTCTGTTCTCTACCCCTAAGAATCCCTTCTGGGGGTCGCCTGAGTGGCTCAGTGGGTTAAAGCCTCTGCCTTCAGCTCAGGTCATGATCCCAGGGTCCTGGGATGGAGCCCCACATCGGGCTTTCTGCTCAGCAGGGAGCCTGCTTCCTCCTCTCTCTGCCCGCCTCTCTGCCTACTTGTGATCTCTGTCTGTCAAATAAATAAAATAAAAAATCTAAAAAAAAAAAAAAAGAATCCCTTCTGGTTTGCTTCCTTCTCTTTTTTTCCCCTTTCCCTATGTTCATCTGTTTTGTTTCTTAGCTTCCACAGATGAGTGAAATCATATGGTATTTGTCTTTCTCTGACTGACTTATTTTGCTCAGCATAATATACTCTAGTTCCATCCACGTCATTGCAAATGGCAAGATTTCATTCTTTCTGGATGGTTGAATTATATTCCACTGTATATAGATAGTATACCATCTTTTCCATTCAACAGTCAGTGGACATTTGGGCTCTCACCACAGTTTGGCCATTGTTGATAATGTTGCTATAAACATCCAGGTACATGTGCCCCTTTAAATCAGTATTTCTGTATCCTTTGTAAGTACCTAGTAGTGCAATTCCTGGGTCATAGGGTAGCACTATTTATAACTTTTTGAGGAAACTCCATACTGTTTTCAGAGTGACTGTAGCAGTTTGCATTCCCACCAACAGCATTAAGAGTGAACCTAATGATTATAAAAACATTACAGATGGGATGTCTGAGTGGCTCAGTCTGTTAAGCACCTGCCTTTGGCTCAGGTCATGATCCCAGGGTCATGGGATCCAGCCTCACATCAGGCTCCTGGCTTAAAACAGGGAGCCTGCTTCTCCCTCTCCCTCTGCTGCTAACTCATACTTTGCTTTCTCTCTGTGTGCTCTCTCTCTCTCAAAAAATAAAATCTTGGGATGCCTGGGTGGCTCAGTCAGGTAAGCGGCTGCCTTTGGCTCAGGTCATGATCCCAGCATCCTGGGATTGACTCCCACAATGAGGCTCCTTTCTCAGCAGGGAGCCTGCTTTTCCCTCTGCCTCTGCCTGCCACTCTGTCTGCCTTCACTCTCTCGCTCTCTGACAAGTAAATAAAAATAAAATCTTTATTAAAAAAATCTTAAAAAAAAATTACAGATGGCAAATGCAAGATGCAGGTAAGTAATAGAAATGTATGAACTTAAAAAGCTTGTATTTGAAAAAAAAGCAGAAAAATCAATAAGTAAACATCTATAATAAATCAATGTAAGAGAGAAAAGTTTTCCTTGATCCTCTTACGGTCTCCAGTTGGGTCTGAACATTAAAGACAGATTAGCAGAAGAAAGCACGCAAATTTATTTAATATATCTTTTTGTGTGACACCGAAGCCTCCATAAGGAAATGAAGACCCAAAGGCACAGTTCGACCTGAGTATTTTATGCTAGGTTTGATGAAGAGTGTGCAGTTGTTTAGAAATATGATTGTAATTGGGAGAAACATAAGAAGGCTTGTTTGTTTGGATTCTTCTCCCTGTTCCTTTGTCCTTGGAGATAAGGACTCTCCTTTCCTTCAGCAGAGGGAGAGCACCTCCTATATCATGGCTTTCTGACTTGTTTCAGGGAAAGAGGACAGGGGAAAGGTCAAAGTGACCTTCCTGCTTCTGCTTACTCAAACCCTTTCATTTTAAAATTTTCAATATGCCAAGGTGTCATATTTAGGGGTAGCATGTCCTGAACCCCATAATCACAAAAACAGCAAAAATAAATCCAGTTAAAAGCAACAGTTATTTTAAAAGAATAGACAAATCTGGCAAGAATGATAAAAAACAAGACAAAAGTGTGAAAACATATTTTGCCTAAGAAGTTATATGAATGGCAAATAAGAACATCATTTAGTCATTGAGGACATGCAAATTAAAACCATGAAATACCACTTCGCACCCACTTGTGACTCAAATTAAAAAGACTAACAATACCAGGCATTGGTGAGAATGTGGAGCATTTGAAATTTTATTTCCTTGCTGGTAAAAATAATAAAAAAATGGCTCAAATACTTTGAAAATAGTTTGTTAGTTTCTTTTCTTTTTTTTTTTTTTAATGTTGTATGTAAATTCTAGTCACTTAACATACAGTGTAACATTAGTTTCAGGTATACAATATAATGATTCAACACTTCCATGCATCACCTGGTGCACAACAAGGACCCTCCTTAATCCCCAACATCAATTCCACCCATTCCCCGCCCCACCTAGCTCCCCTGAGGTAAGCATCAAATTGTTCTCTGGAGTTAAGAGTCTGTTTTTTTGGTTTGCCCCCCTTTTTTCCCCTCTCCCATTGCTCTTTTATTTTGTTTCTATCATACGGACTTTGTCTTTCTCTGACTGACTTATTCACTTAGTACAATACTTCCTAGCTCCCTCTACGTTGTTGCAAATGGCAAGATCGCATTCTTTTTTACGGTTGACTAATATTATGTTATATATATGTGTGTATATACATATATGAACCCCACCTCTTCTTTATCTTCATCAATCAGTGGGCATTAGACTGTTTCCTTAATTAGGCTATTGTAGATAATGCTGTTATAAACATCGGGGTACATATATCCCTTTGAATTAGTGTTTTTGTATCCTTTGGGTAAATTCCTAGTAATGCAATTGTTGGGTCATATGGTAGTTCTATTTTTAACTTTTTGAGGAACCTCCACACTGTTTTCCAGAGTGGCTGCATGAGTTTGCATTCCCACCAACAGCAAGAGGGTTCCCCTTTCTCAGTTCTCAGTTTGTTAGTTACTTTCTTTCCTTGTTTTATTTTTTTTTGTAGTTTTTATTAAGTGAATATATTTACCACATGACCCAACAATTTAACTCTCAGATATTCACCCAAAAGAAGTGAAAAAATATAAACAAACGTACACGTCTTTGTGAAGACACAAAAACTTGTATACAACTGTTCATTGTAGTTTTCTTTCTTTTTTTGTTCATTGTAGTTTTATTCATAATATCCCAAACCTGGGATAAATGAATAAACTGCAGTACAATACTACTCACCAACAAAAATGAATGAACAATACATATCACAACATATATGAATCTCAAAAGTATTATGTTGAATACAGAGTAAGACACAAAAGACTATATGATTCCACTTATATAAAATTCCAGAAAAGTCAAGCTATATAGTGACAGAAAACAGACCCACATGTTGGAGACAAGCATCAGATAAATTGACTGCAGGGGCACCTGGCTGGCTCAGTCAGTAAAGCATGTGACTCTTGATCTCTGGGCTGTGAGTTTAAGTCCCATGCTGGGTGTGGAGATTACTTAAAAATAAAATGTAAAAAAGAAAAAAAAAGACAGACTGACTGCAGTGGGGCATGATGAATATTTTGGGGTCATAAAACTGTCCTTTCCTATCCAACTGTAACAAAAGCATGTGAGTTCACTCCTTGGTGAGTCACATATAGAAACTATACCAAGTTGAGTGGTTCTGTTAGGTCCGTAATCAAAGGAGTGAGACTGATACAAAGTGAAGGTCAAGCAAAGCTTTATTTCATGCCAAGCATTGTAACTCAAACCAACCGGTCGGGGCTGCCTTTTACAGAAAGGGTGACCCCTCCCTGCCTTACAGACTAACTTTTAAAGGGCAAAGGCCATGTGGTTGAGCCTGGCCACACACAGGTGGCCAATGAGATTGTAACACACAGAGAAAGTTGCATAGTCATGCTAGGTCACACACGGGTGGCCAATTGAATTACAATTTACCCTATAGTAGATATTTGAACTAGCCTATCACCTTGGTCAGAATTGGTGCCCAAAAGGTGAGGCCCACACTCCTTGGTAGTTAGGGAGACAGTACGCTAGCCCCATTGATTGGATGTCTCCACCTGGCCTGACCCACCCTTGTATTTGGGCTCTGTTACCTGGGACTGGTCAACCATATTTTACTAGTTTCCCGGACTTGCTTTTTTTTTTTTTTTTTAAGATTTTTATTTATTTATTTGACAGAGAGAGATCACAAGTAGACATAGAGGCAGGCAGAGAGAGAGAGAGAGAGGGAAGCAGGCTCCCCGCTGAGCAGAGAGCTCGATGCAGGACTCGATCCCAGGACCCTGAGATCATGACCTGAGCCAAAGGCAGTGGCTTAACCCACTGAGCCACCCAGGCGCCCATCCCAGACTTGCTTTTAAGTAAGTCCCCTGTGGAGGAGGCAGGGTCAGTTTAAGTTTTACTGCAGAAACAACAAAATGGCTGTTCAACTGAGATGGAATCGCTCTGGCTAAGCAAGGCTCTTACATTCCCCCCTTTTCTTTGGAGATTAGTCAAATCCTTGACTCTTCTAAGGAAATCTCTTGCCAGACTGTCTTTAATGACTCCAATGTGATTTACCCAGAAACAGCATTCCTCTCCTAGGGCTATGCAGAGCCCCCCTTTTTCTAGAAATAGCATGTCAAGCCCTAATTGTCTATATTTCCCACCTATACTTTAACAATAGGAACAACAATGAACTCAATGAACTCATTGTTTTTTTGAGTCTTAGCTTTAGTCCACAATTGGTGGGGTCCATTGGCAGTGGCATCCATCTCTGGGGGGCATTCTCATCCTCGGCTCATTTGATGTGACCCACATGATCCAGGCCCGGATGCCTTCTACTTTTATTGCCGTGGGGGTGGTCAGGATGACAGTAAATGGTCCCTTCCAGCGAAGCTCCAAGTTTCCCACTTGGTGGTGGCATATCCAAACCAAGTCCCCATGTTGGTAAGGATGTGGTTCCACCTCCGTCTTCATCTCAGTGTGGGCAGTTTGGATCCCTGCGTGGGCTCTTTTAAGACAGACTGTAATTCCTGCAGGGACTGGAGTACAGGCTTATCAGTCATTTCTGCTAGGGCAATCTCTTGTAGCTGAGGGCAGTGTGTTGGGGGGAGGGTCTCCCGAACATTATTTCAAATGGGGTCACCTTGTTTAAGTAGGGTGTACATCATGCCCTGAGGAGGGTGAAAGGAAGGAGATCCACCCATCCACTGCCAGTCTCCAGAATTAGCTTTATCAAGATCTCTTTTAAGAGTCTGGTTCATTCTCTCTACTTGCCTGGAGCTCTGGGTCCATTAGGCACAATGTAATTTCCAATTAGTGCCCATGGCCTTTGCCAATGCCTGTGAGACTGAACTCACAAATGCAGGGCTGTTGTCTGACCTGATCACGAGAGGCAGCCCAAACCCAGGAATTATTTCTTCTAGCAGATGTGGGAGGCCACAATAAAGCTTGGAGATGAGGACCAAACCAGGCCCTGACTTGTGCCTCCTTTAAAGTCCGAATAACCTAACAAAAGGTTTAGGATGGAAAAAGTTGAGTAGCACTGAGAAAGGGTCTGTGCTATGTGTTGTGTGCTTACCTATGTGACTTCCCACATGCTTGCTAAACAAATGAGAACAATTTGGTTGGGGTCATCAGTTCGTGGCTGGTCCTTGCTGCCCTAGTACAGCCCATAAATTACTTTCAGGTTTGCTGTATCAATACAGAACAATTGTACTAGCATCAGCCATTTGGTGTCAGGAAGTCTGCTTATAGTTAATTGTGAAACTTATTATGGGAACTTGTGGTTGTTTAGCTAGACACAGATGTATTGCTTCTCCTATTGTAATATCACTATATACATGGCCTTAATGCTTTGAATAAACTTAGCACTGTTGGACATCCTCTTCAGTGCTCCTCCTGCCCCCATCTCTCTGCTTCTCGAGTTCTTTTCTTCATCCTCTTACCCTCATGTTCCTGGTCGATTTGTCACACCAGCCGCGACAAGTAGATTTTTGGCTACCACTATTGCCATCTAATGTTTGGTGAAAAAAAACCTCTACCCAGCCTGAAAAGGTACCCATAAAAACTAACATATACTTGTGTCCATACTTTCCCTGTTGTTAAACATCTTTTCTGCTATTCCCACTAACTCAGTCAGATTCTTCCCTTCAAATCCTTTAATTTTCTGAAGTTTCTTCCTTATATCTGGGGCCAACTGGCAAAGGCAAGATCGTCTAAATGAGCTATTGTGCAACTTCTCTGAAGTTTACCTCAAATTGTCTACCTTAGGTAAACAAACATTTAAAGACAACCAAATCTAGAATTTAACATCCCTAAAGTTGTGTTATTAAAACAATTTTTCTCTCTAAAATAACCCTCATTTCCAGAGATAGCCAAATCAGGACTAATTTATTTGAAAAACAAGTCCAGTTTTAACAAACTTGGCCTAATTATTTACATAAGCTCAGCAAGAATAGTGAGTTATCATATAGATCTTTTAGAATCTGCTTTGCTGGAACTTCTTATAAGGAATCTCTAAGTTGAACTTTTAGTAGCCTCTCCAGGCCAGAAGCCAAGCCACGTACTTGCCATCAGATATGCCTGCAATACCTGTCGGATTTGGGCGTATTACTCTTCCTGAGGTGCCCAAAGTATCCTCAGGCCCCTGCACCTGCCAGGAAGTGACATTCTTTACTTACATGGTGAGGCTGCTGGGAACTCTGTAAGCAAGGTATCAGGCCAACAGTTCCAAAGGGCTTTATGGCTCCAGGTTTTATAAAGTCAACCTTAGTTCCTTTAAGCTGTCTGGTCATATCTGAGTCTTTTTCAAATATGACATTCCAGTCAAAGCCTTGGTAAAATAACCAGTGTTTCCAATGCTGTCCTGTTACAAGGAGAACAGATTCTTATTGAACTTATGCAAATGACTGATTGCCATGGAAGAAAGAATACTAGCTGAGACCTTTTGAGTTTCAGAGGGTTCAGATAGAGAGAAAAGTTGAATGCTTTGATTTGTTTCCAAGTGAATACTTTTACATCTCTGTAAGTTACAGATTACTTAAGAAAAAGTTTCCCTAGTCTGGAAGAGCAAACATTACAGAACCAGTAATTGTTTAAAATAAGACAAAACATTAAGAGACACAACATTACAATCTTTCAGTTCATCTAGTCCCATGTTGCTAATTCTAGTTTAGTCCGAAGGCAGCTCTTACTTCTGGAAATTCTTACCCATTTCAGTTCCAGGATTTCAACATATCGAAGACCTGTATTTGTCCTGAAAGTCTCCCACATGAATTTCCTTTATGGCGGAATTCATTTTACAATAGAATCAAAACAATTACAAATGACAAAAACTCAGAATAGATATGGTTAAATATCAAGTGATGACCCTTATCAAAACATTAAAACTTTAGAAAATGTATAGAACTTCTAGAGTAGTTACAACATGTACCCAAAAGTAATCCAAGGTTTATCATTGGTTTAACAGTACTTCCTGAATCAATTAACATATCAAGAAAAAGCCTTATGAGTCAAAGAGACCTCATTTACAATCCTGGGCAGGCAAAGAGAAAACCATTTACATTTTCTTAGAAACATCTCAATCTCTAATGAAGACTAAATATTAACCAATTATGAACTGTTACAACAGAATTCTTAGAAGGCAAATTTATGAATCAGTTAAGCACAAAACATGTTTACCAACAGATTTCAAAAGCACAAACCTAGTTCTAGCAACCAGTGATCTAGCATTTTATCCCATTTGGTTAAGACCTAGATGTCCAACAAATTCAATTCCATTTGTCATCCAAGCAAAACTTTAAAGTTTCAGGTTACCAAAAACTTTGAAAGCTACTTAACAATTACCCATTAAAACTTTGAGACAGACAATTAACCATCAGTTTTAGTCATCTCTTTGTTCACAGATTTCAACAAATAACATGAGCTTATCTGACCCTCAGTAAACTTTGATTGAAGTTTCACATTTACTGCTGTTAACTCAAAAGACATGTTCATCCTAATTAAAATAACAAACTTAACTTAGTTCAAATACTGATTTACATTCCATCTGGGCCCACTCCACTTCAAATGTTTACCTGAGACCCGGGTGGGAAGATCCGGAGTGGGCGGGTGTTAGGTCCAGGGAGTGCTCTTCTTGTTTCCCGACAGTGAAGAGAGAAGGAGTCGTGGTGTAGGAAGCACCGAGGATGGTTTAGGGGCCAGTTACGCAGGCCGCATCCATGTTGGTGCAGAAACAGAACAGGGAGACAGAAGAACAAAGTGCTCCCAGAAGGCAGAGAAAGGGTTCCCAGTTTTAGAGCTCACCAGCTCCAAGAGAGGAACAGACGCCAGGCTTTCCTGCCAGCAAGGGGGAGGCAGTCCACGTTGGGCCAGAGAAGGCAAGGAATTTCCCCGAAACAAAGGGAGTTTTGGCAGCTGCTTGGGAATATTCCTTACAGTCTCTGTCTCGAGTTAGACCAACCCCAGTTGGCTCCAGTTATAGCCATTAACACAAAAAATGAGAAAAGGAGAAGCCCCACATCTATTAGGAGGAACAGAGAGATGAAAGTTAGAGTCCCCTGACTCTCTGCTTTCCCCATTTCTTCAAACACAACAAACAACATAACAGACAACAAAAAGACAAGACAAAGACAACCGCAGACCCAGCGGCCCTTACCCAGAACCTGCTGCAGGTGGGGATTTTCTCAGTCCCTGCAAACACTCGCTGGTGGGGATTTTCTCAGTACCCTACAAATGAGCAGCACAACAGACAACAAAAAGACAAGACAAAGACAACCACAGACTCAGCAGCCGGTGGGGATTTTCTCGGTCCCCTGACCGCCTAGTGGGACTCAAACCCCCTGGTGATCTACCAGAAGATGGATGGGGCATCCCCGCATCCACTCCAGCCCTGGGGAGCAATGCTGTGTCCAGCTTCTCCCCGGTGGGCCATACCCTGGAGCTCCACAACCAGACAGACAGACCGGATCTCACAGAATAAAATCTTGAGATCTTACCTCCGGAGGATTTTCCCAGAAATTCTGATGCTGGCTCAGTTCTTGTTGTTTGATCCCGGGCGAGCCCCAATGATGGGTCCGTGATCAAAGGAGTGAGACTGATACAAAGCAAAGGTCAAGCAAAGCTTTATTTCGCGCCAAGCATCAATAATCAAACCGACCTGTCAGGGGCGCCTCTTATAGAGGGGATGACTCCTTCCTGCCTTACCGACTAACTTTTAAAGGGCAAAGGCCATGTGGTTGAGCCTGGCCACACACAGGTGGCCAATGAGATTTTAACACACAGAGAAAGTTGCATAGTCATGCTAGGTCACACATGAATGGCCAATTGAATTACAATTTACCCTACAGTAGATATTTGAACTAGCCTATCACCTTGGTCAGAATCATCACCCAAAAGGTTCCCAAAGGGCAGGGCCCACACTCCTTGGTAGCTAGGGAGACAGTATGTGTGCCCCACTTGGCCTGACCCACCCTTGTATTTGGGCTCTGTTACCTGGGATGGGTTGACCATATTTTACTAGTTTCCCAGACTTGCTTTTAAGTAAGTCTCCTGGCGGGGATGGGGAGGGGCAAGGTCAGTTTAAGTTTTACTGCAGAAACAACAAAATGGCTGTTCAACTGAGATGGAATCTCTCTGGCTAAGTGTAAAGTAGGCCCTTACAGTTGCACAAAGTAAACTTTATTTGCTCCAAAGAAGGAGATCACAGGGAAAATTTCCAAAGCTCTGACTCTTTGAGCAAGGTTGGATAGATTCCTTCTATTTAGGGTTAGGATGAAAGTTTAAAAAGGGGATTGTTGTCATCATATGTAGAGGCAGGCATAAGGTGATACATGTACCTTAAGGAACATGCCCAGACCTACATTGTATGTTATGTAAATGAGACTTGTACCCCTCTAGGGGGTAAATTTTAGTATTACAATGAGATAAAGGTAATTGTGAGTCACTCTAGAGATCACTCTATGGTCCCTCTCTACTGTTTCAGGTCAGAGGTTATGCTCAAACTGGTCTGGGTAGTCTGAGCCACTGGACGTCTTGTCAGGCAGTTGCTATTGCTCGAGGGGTGCTTTTGCTTTCCAATTGCTGAGTTAAAAGATAGGCTGGGGCACCTTTCTGGCTCATTCAATAGAGTAGAGCATGTGGCTCTTGATCTCAGGATTGTGAGTTCAAGCTCCATGATGGGTGTGGAGATTACTAAAAAAACCGGGGGGGGGGGAGGATTTTTTTTTTCCAATTTAAGGAATAATGTGGGAAAAAGATTAGTGATTATAAGTAGGTGTAACGTGGGGAACAAAGGCAAAAGAAAAAAATTAAATTTCCTTATAACTTACAGCCCATTGACAAGTTCTTGAGACAGGCTGAATGAACTTCAGCTGCCTTGATGTTGACACTTTGTTAAGGGTAAAAGACAATTTCACCTTCACATTATCCAAACCTCCAGGACCCTGTAAGTCTCCTTTAATATACAAAAATTCCTTTGGAAACTTCCTTTATCTCTAAGCCCCCAGGATATATGTTAGAATCATCCTCCAAGCGTATGTCCACCAGTATATATCTGAAGGGTCTGATAACTAGGGTTTTACTATACCTTTCCTAACAATAGCTAGCCCCTCAAGGTCCTAGAAACCTTGCTTTCAAATTCCTTAGAGACCTTCCCTATCTCTGACCCCCTCCCACCTTGAAAGTCTATCATCAGCCACCCCTCATGACACCAGTGCTGCTCTTTTTGCCCATGAGTCCTCTCCCAGTGCTTTAATAAAACCACCATTTTGCACTGAAAACATCTCAAGAATTCTTTCTTGACTGTTTGCTCCTGAACCCCAACATTTTCACATGAGGTGGGCAGTAAAGCTCAGGTCTTGGGGTCTAACTGGTGACATAATGATAGGATAATCTACTGCATTGGTTCTCAATTTTCAAGTTACAACCCATTGGTCAATTCATAAAACCACGTGGTAGGTTTTTACCAGAACTATTAAAAAATGAAGTTGAATGAAATGGGCTAGAATATGACAGAAAAGAGTAGAATATGTAATGTCAGAGTGCACTGCAAAGCTACCTTGCAATTCTCTTGTGAAATTTTGTTTCAATTGTATAAAAGTCTATGTCTATATTGGGTGGTGATAAAAAATTGAACTTTAACATGGTTTCAAACAAAGCTCAAAAAATATTGACTAAAAACAAAACAACCCCCACACACACTGACTTAGGGGGTTAATGTAGGAAGGGGCCTTGGCAACATTGATCCTAAAAAGAACAAGAACATACTGAGGATATGGTCCATCTCTATATTTCACAGAAGAAACAATAACAGAGGTAAAGTCAAACAATGAGAGGAAAACGTCAGATAAAATTAAAGTTGCAAAACCATTAGCTATTATTGGTGTCCTATGCTGGGGTTGCTTAAATCATAGGAAGACTTCATAAATGATCATCCCAGCAAGGGTACCACTGAGAGCCAAGATTGCAGGTATAAACTAGGATCTTGCCAGGCAATTGAAGAAATACTTAAAACTAAATATTCAGCTGTTTTTAACTATGAAGAATGAGTACGTGTCAAAACTGTCATCTAACTACAGTGTTTTATCACCACCAGTGAATTATGAAGGGTTTTCTGAGTATCTGCCTTCATTACCAGGGCCTTGTCTGACTGTCTCCCTCCACTAAATCTATCCTTGTTACAATCAGGATGATTCACCTAGTTTAGACTCTAAACTACATATCTGATTATGTCAGTGTGATGTTGTGATTTATAAAAGAAATACATATATATATTTATTTATATATATATATCTTTTACATATGTATCTTTTATATATATATTTATATATATCTCTTTTATATATTTTATATATATATTTCTTTTATAAATCACAACATCACACGGCATAGACATAGTCTCTGTCTACTGTTCCTGGCAAAACGTTTATAATTTTCAGTATTAGAGTTTTAGGGGCATCTTTTTTACAATTTTGATTTTTGTTCCCAGTTCCTGAAATAACTCCGGGCAATGATGAGTGCCTTTTGTTATTCATGTAATAAGCCCCTTTCAGCCACATCTGAGTTTATGTTAACAAGTAGATGTGTGCATCTAAGGATGGGGACTTGGTTGCCAGCGGAACAAACCATGTGATTAGAGCGCTGGAACTTTCAGTCTCTCCTCACTAATCCCCATTTCTGGTGACCGGAGAGGGGCTGATGGTCAAATCACTCACCAATGGCCAATGATTTAACAAGTCATGCTGTTTAATGAATCTTGAACTGCTGCGATAGGCAGAGGTGCTGAGAAAGGGGCACTCCTAGAGAAGACAGAAGCTCAGCATACATTCCTACCTTTCTTTTTTTTTTTTAATAAGTATCTTCTTTTTTTTTTTTAAATTTTATTTATTTGACAGAGAGAGAGATCACAGGTAGGCAGAGAGGCAGGCAGAGAGAGAGGGAAGCAGGCTCCCTGCTGAGCAGAGAGCCTGATGCGGGGCTCGATCCCGGGACCCTGAGATCATGACCTGAGCCAAAGGCAGAGGCTTTAACCCATTGAGCCACCCAGGCGCCCCCATTCCTACCTTTCTTGCATACCTCGCTTATGTAGCTCTGCATCTGGCTGTTGCACCCTGTCCTTTAATGCTTCGGCAATACACTGGTAATCTATAAATGTTATAGAACAAAAATTCAACGAGCAAATTTGAGTATCTGATTGGCTTTATTGGATTCACAATTGGACAACAACCCTTCCAGCAAATAGATAGGCTTTTTCAGGAATTTTACCAAACAAAAGGTTTTTTTATAGGCCAAAGGAGAGTGGGGCAAGGAAGTTATTAGCAAAAGAAAACACAGGTTGCTTGAGGTCAGGCCATCTCCTTTTGGGAGGAAGGGAATACAGGAGACTTATTATGGAGATTATCTCACAAGTGCTGATCAGGAAATTTCAGATCCACCCTTTAATGGTCACATTTCTGGGAGCTAAATCTTGGTTTGCTGTGGTGGGGGCAAGTGACCATATTTTGACCCCACTATTTCTTTACCAGCATAAGTTAACTGTTTTCCTCAGTTGTATGTGCTGCTCTAGCAAATTAATTGGAAGGTGGGATGAAACTCCAATTTATAGCCTGTTATAAGAAGCACAGGTTACAACCAGGGCTTGAGATTAGAGTATGAAGTGAGCCCTTAACCTGTGGGACCTGATGTTATCTCCAGGTAGATATCCTCAGAATTGAGTCAGGGGAGTCTGGGTCGGTTAAGCATCCAAATCTTGATTGCAGCTCAGGTCATGATCTCAGGGTCATGAGATTGAGCCCATCATCAGGCTCCCTGCTGGGAGTGAGGTGGCTTGGGATTATCTCTCTCTTTCTGTCCCTCCCCACTGCATGTGCGCACACACACACACACACACACACACACACACACACTCTCTCAAATAAATAAATATTTAAAAAAAAGAAAAAAAAAAGAATGAGTTAAATTGCAGGACATCCAGCAGGTGCCCCAGAATTGCATGATGTGTGAAAAACTCATGTCTGGTGTCATAAGTGTTGTTAAGTGAAGTGCTCTGAATGCTCAGATTAGTGTGTGTAATATATATGAAGATAATAGTTTTCCTTTACAATCAGACACAGCTTTAAACTTTGCATTCACAAACAAGATTCAATTTATGTTTTAAAGATTTGAATCTCCATAGCACTGTTTACAAAGGAAGGCTCTTCATAAACTTGCGACCCTCTCAGGTAGCTGATACTCTTTCAGAACACGCTTCCAGCTTTTTGGAACTTCAAAAATTCATTTTACCTGTTCTCCCAAATCCATTTTAGCATATCTTCTCCTGGAAGTCTTCCTCAGAGTCCCAAGATAGGCTAAGAGCAGAGGTGCCTGAAATTCTTCCTAGGGGAGCTTTAGCATGGCAGTCTGCCTGGATGGGTTGAATGATGAAGGGATTTATTTTGATATATCATTTGCAAAAGATGGACACTTTGGGAGGGGGGAAATAGCCCCTCTCCCCAACCCACTCCCCTAGGCCAGTTGATTCTTATGGCTGGACTAATAAATTGACACAAGACATATTAACAGGTGAGTGTCCTGCTTTTTTAAATTGAATTCTAGTTAGTTGATATAGTATAATATTGGTTTCAGGAGAATAACTTAGTGATTCCTCATTTACACATAACACCAAATGCTCATCATAAAGTGCCCTCCTAAATACTCATCACCCATCAAATCCATCCCCACCCACTTCCTTGCATCAACCTGCAGTTTGTTCTATATGCATAAAGAGTGTCTTATGGCCTGTTTCCTCCCTTATTTTTTCTTTTCCATACGTTCATCTGTTTTGTTTCCTAAATTCCACATATATGTAAAATCATATGGTATTTGTCCTTCTTTGACTTATTACATTTAGCATAATACACTCTAGCTCCATCCTTGTTGTTGTAAATGGAAAGATTTCATTTCTTTTAGATGGCTGAACAATATTCCCGTGTGTGTGTGTGTTGTGCGCGCGCGCGTGTATCACACCTTCTTTTTCCGTACATCAGTCAGTGGGTATTTGGGTTCTTTCCATAGTTTTGTTATTGTTGATAATGCTACTGTAAACAGTAGGGTGCCCCTTCAATTCAGTATTTTTGTATCTTTTGGGTAAATACCTAATAGTGCAATTGCTGGGTTGTAGGGTAGCTCTATTTGTAACTTTTTGGGAACCTCCATACTGTTTTCAGAGTGGCTGCACCAGTTGCATTCCCACCAAGAGTGTAAGAGGTTTCCCTTTCTCTGCATCCTTGAAAACATCTCTTGTTGCCTGTGTTGTTAATTTTAGCCATTCTGACAGGTGTGAAGTGATATCTCAGCAAGGTTTTGGTTTGTATTTCCCTGATGATGAGTGATACTGAGCATCTTTTCATGTGGTTCTTAGCCATCTGGATGTATTCTTTGGAAAAAAGTCTATTCATGCCCTCTACCCATTTCTTATCTATTTGTTTTTTAGGTGTTGAGTTTGATAAGGTTCTTTATAGATTTTGGATATTAACCCTTTATCAGATAGGTCATTTGCAAATATCTTTTCCATTCTGAAGGTTGCCTTTTAGTTTTGTTGATTGTTTCCTTTACTGTGCAGAAGCGCTTTATTTATTTTTTTGTAAGATTTATTTATTTGAGAGAGAGTATGAGCCTGAGAGCAGGAGAGCAGGACAGCTCAAGAGCACAAGCAGGGGAGGGGCAGAGGGACAAGCAGACTCCCTGATGAGTAGGGAGCCCTAATGCAGGGCTCTATCCCAGGACCCTGAGATCATGACCTCAGCTGAAGTCAGACACTTAACTGAGTCACTCAGGTGCCCCAGAAACTTTTAATCTTGACCTAGTTCCAATACTTCCCTTTTGCTTTTGTTTCCCTTGCTTCCAATGACATGTCTAGTAAGAAATTATTACAGCTAGCCAAATGGGTTGCTGCCTGAGTTCTCTTGGATTCTGATGGTTTCCCGTCTCACACTTAGGTCTTTCATCCATTTTGAATTTGCGTTTGTGGTGTAAGAAACTGGACCAGTTTCATTTTTCTGCATGTTGCTGTCCAGGTTTTCCATCATATTTTGAAGAGACTGTCTTTTCCATCGGATATTTGTTCCTGCTTTGTAAAAGATTAGTTGACCATAGATTTGTAGGTCCATTCTAGGTTTTCTATTCTGTTCCATTGATCTATGTGCCTGCTTTTGTGCAAGTACCATACTGTCTTGCTGACCACAGCTTTGTAATATTGCTTGAAGTCTGGGATTGTGATGCTTCCAGCTTTTCTTTTTCAATACTGTTTTGGCTACTCAGGGTCTTTGTGGTTCTATACAAATTTCAGGATTCTTTGACCTATGTGAAAAATGCTGGTGGTATTTTGATAGGGATTGCATTAAATGTGTAGATGGATTTGGGTAGTATAGGCATTTTACAATATTTGTTCTGATCCATAAGCATGGAATGTTTTCCAATTTCTTTGTGACCTCTTCAATTTCTTTCATAAGTATTCTAGTTTTCAGAGTACAGATCTTTCACCTCCTTGGTTAGGTTTATTCCCAGGTATCTTATGGTTTTGGGTGCAATTGTAAATGGCACTGATTTCTTGATTTCTCTTTCTGCTGCTTCATTATTGGTGCATAGAAATGCAACAGATTTCTGTATACTGATTTTCTATCTTGTGACTTTGTTGAACTTGTTTATATCAGTTTAGGAATATTTTGGTGGAGTCTTTCATTTTCTACCAAGAATATCATATCATAGGGAATAGTGAAATTTTGACTTCTTCCTTGTGGATTTGGATGGCCTTTATTTTCTTTTGTCTAATTGCTGAGGCTAGGACTTCTAGTACTATGTTAAATAACAATGGTGAGAGTAAACATCCCCATCTTGCTCCTGACCTTAGGGGAAAAGCTCTCAGTTTTTCCTCATTGAGGATGATCTTAGTTGTGGGTCATTTGTATATGACCTTTATGATGTTGAGATATGTTCCCTCTTATTTTCTTGAGGGTTTTTATCAAGAATGGATGCTGTACTTTGTCAAATGCTTTTTCTGCATTTATTGAGAGGACCATATGGTTCTTATCTTTTCTTTTATTAATGTGGTATATCATCACATTGATCGATTTGTGAATATTGAGCCATCTGTGCAGCCTAGGAATAAATCCCACTTGATTGTGGCAAATGATTCTTTAGTCAACTGTTGGATTTGCTAGTATCTTGAGAATTTCTTTGCACTAATGCTCATCAGGGATACTGGTCTATAATTCTTCTTTTTAGTGGGGTCTTTGTCTAGTTTTAGGAATCAAGTTAATGCTGTCCTATAGAATGAGTTTGTAAGTTTTCCTTCAATTTCAATTTTTTGGAACAGTTTCAGAAGAATAGGTATTAACTCTTCTTTAAATGTCCAGTAGAACCCTCCTGGGAATCCACCTGGCCCTGGAACTTTGTTGGGAGATTTTTGATTACTGATTTAATTTCTTTGCTGGTTATCAGTCTATTCAATTTTTCTATTTCTTCCTTTCAGTTTTGGGAGTTTATGTTTCTAGGAATTTATCCATTTCTTCCAGATTGCCCAGTTTGTTGGCATGTAATTTTTCATAATATTCTCCTATAATTGTTTATATTTATGTGATGTTGGTTGTGATCTCTCCTTTTTCATTCATAATTTTATTTATCTGGGTCATTTATTTTTTCTTTATGATAAGTCTGGCTAGGGGTTTATCAATTTTGTTAATTCTTTCAAAAAGCCAGCTCCTAGTTTCATTGATCTATTCTACTATTTTTTTGTTTGTTTTCTGTATCATTTATTTCTGCTCTAGTCTTTATTATTTCCCTTCTCCTGCTGACTTTAGGCCTTACTTGCTATTCCTTCAGGTGTAAGGTTAGGTTATATATTGAGACTTTTCTTCCTTCTTGAGGTAAGCCTGTATTGCTATATTCTTTTATAACCACTTTTGCTGCCTCTCAAAGGTTTTGGACCATTGTGTTTATTTTCATTTGCTTCCATGTCCTTTTTGCATTCCTTCTTTAATTTTCTGGTAACCCAGTCATTCTTTAGTAGGGTGTTCTTTAACCTCCATGTATTTGTGGTCTTTCCAAAGTTTTTCTTGTGGTTGACTTCAAGTTTCAGTGTTGTGGTCTGAAAATATGCATGGTATGCTCTTTTTGTACTTGTTGAGGGCTGTCGTTGTGGTCCCATGTGTGATCTATTCTGGAGAATTTTCCATGTGCACTCAAAAAGAATGTATATTCTGTTGCTTTAGGATGAAATGTTCTGAATATATCTATTAAGCCCATCCTGTCCAGTATGTCAAACTATTGTTTTCTTATTGATTTTCTGCTTACATGATCTGTCCATTGCTGTAAGTGGGGTGTTAAAGTTCCTGTATGGCTACTCTAGCTTTCTTTTGATATTCCTTAACATGATACATGGTTATCCAACCTCTCACTTTCAATCTGCAGCTGTCTTTAGGTCTAAAATGAATCTCTTATATAAGGCAGTGTGTAGATGGTTTTTTTTTTTTAATCCATTCTGATACCAGATGTGTGTGTGTGTGTGTGTGTGTGTTTTCTTTTGCTTTGTTTTGTGAAAGAGTGAGAGTGTGAAGAGTGGCTAGAGGAGGGGAAGAAGGAGAGAGAGAATATCACGCTGGTTCTACATCTAGGGCAGACTCCAATGCAGGACTCAATCTGCTCAAGATCATAGCCTGAGCCAAAACCAAGAGTCAGATGCTTAAGTAAGCTACCCAGGTGCCCCCACCATGTGTTTTGATTAGAGCATTTCCCATAGACATACAGAGTGATTATTGATATATATGAATTTAGTGCCATTGTGTTACTTGTAAAGTTGGTATTTCTCATGATGTTCTCTGCTCTTTTCTAATCTTTATTGCTTTTGGTCTTTTTCCCCCCACTCAGAATCCCCTTTAATATTTCTTGCAGGCTGGTTTAGTATTCATGAACTCCTTTAGTTTTTGTTTGTCTAGAAAATTCTTTTTGTTATTCTGAATTACAGCTTGCTGGATAGAGTATTCTTGGCTGCAGATTTTTCCCATTCAGCATGTTGAATATATTATGGCATTCTCTTCTGGCCTACTAAGTTTCTATGGACATATCTGCTGCAGACCTGATCTACTTCCCTTGTAGATTTTTTTCCCTTGCAGCTTTCAGGATTTTTTCCTTGCCTGTGTATGTTGTGAATTTGACTTTGATATGTCTTGGTGTTGGCCTGGTTTTGCTGGACTTAATGGGAGTTCTCTGTTCTTGGATTTCAAAATCTATTTCCTTCTCCAAATTAGGGAAGTTTTCAGCTATAATTTGCTCAAAAAAACCTTCTGCTACTTTTTCTTTCTCTTCTTCTGGGACTCCTATGATATGAAGGTTATTATACTTTAAGGAGTCACTGAATTCCCTAACTCTACGTTTAAAATATTAAGGACCCCCTTTTAAAATATTCATCCTAACACTAAGTAAAAGGAAACCATCCACCTTTGCTTGTAGAGTCACAGCTTTGGAATCATTTCCTGTGATTTCTTTATTTGCTACAAATAAAGTTTACTTTGTGCAACAACTCAACCTGGTGTAATTTCTATGTTAGTCTTTAAGGAGTGAACTCATGTTAGTTTAGTCATACTATGATGATGTACATTCAACTTGTGCCTTTCCACAAAGTCAGCTTTATTCAATCATAAAGCAAGGTTAACATAACTGTAAAGCAGGTTCAGAACTCCAAATTCACTGGCATTTCACTATGCATTTACCTTGGCTTCCTACACATCACATAAAGGAAAATACAATCAAAATCACACAACAGACAAGATACAAAAAAGGGGTAAGAAGTTAAGGAACCAAACAGAATGAAATCAGTCTGAGTACACAGTTGAGGTGAAGCCTCTGTCCAGTCCAGGTCAGCTTTTGGCATGTACTGTTTATTATATTTTAGCAGTGGAGGGTTCTATAATGTTCAGAGATCAACTGGGTAATGTCTTCAGTGGCAGTTGTCTTTCAAATTTGGACAGAGATGGAAGAGTCAGTGTCTGGAGAGCCTGACAATTTGATGCAGTAGTTCTCCCTTTTCAAAGGAGTTTAATCAGTGTTAGGACTTTGCAGATCCCTTCTAGTTATAGTGATTATCAGCTCCTGGTTTACCCAGGTTCGAGCAGCCTTACTGATTATCCATCCTTTGTACTGCTGGTCTGTGCTGGCTTTGGTGATATTTGGTCTTAGCTTCAACACCATTGCCTGCTTACATCACTACTTGACGTGAGTGACTCCATCTTTCTCTCTACATACTCCCCTTAGGATGTCAACCTTGCCTAAACAATGCATTTCTTACTAATAAATTCCTTTCTTCATTTTTTAATGCCTCCTTTCTGCCTTTTATAAACCTTCTTTTGTTTAGCTCAGTGGAATTCCCTTCAGCTTGCTAGATTGGAAGCTGCCAGTTCATGAATCATTTAATAAAGTCATTTGGATCTTCCAATTTACTTAGTTGAATTTTGTTCCTTATTTTTTAACTTTTATTTATTTAGTCAATTAAGTAATCTCTGCACCCAACATAGGGCTCAAATTCATGACCCTGAGATCAAGAGCTGTATGCTCTTCTGACTGGTCCAGCCAGCACCCTGAATTTTGTTTTTTAGTTAAAAGAACAGTGAGTGTGAGATTACTGAAATGGGAGCAATCTTGATATTAAGGAAAAAATTTAAATTCTGTAAGAAAGCAGAAGACATCCAAATGTCATTTTCCATTTTATATTGCTTTGTAATGCAGAATGAAATGAAACAGATGTAAAATGATATCATAGAATTCTGATGTGTTTATCCTGCATGAAGTTTTTACTCATCACTAGGCATCTTCTTCTTCACACACACTCCAGCTGTACTACTCAGCTGAAAGATACCACTCTGTTGTTCCCAATACAGACAGGCCCACTCTCCTACCCACTACCTGTCACATTGATTCACCCCCCAACTTTAAAGTCAATTTATTAAAATCTCACTCTAAAACAGTAATTAAATGACAGTTGTTAAAAAAAAAATGACCCTAGTTTCTCTATTGTGGGATCTTAGTTAAGTCAGCTAAAATATAAAGTAATCCACCATGAAAGAAGAACATCAATTGAATCAATGAGGTAAGTATTCATGTAAGGCACACATGGTCACTCAAGCATATAAGTATGAAAATATGAAATGACAGTTTAATATTCTAAAACCTATCTACATTAATGTGAAATATTCTGTTAATCATCTAATTGAGTTATATCCTGAGGGGTCACATAATGCAATGGCAATATAAATTAAGCTAAACAAAAGACAGTGTATATCAATAAAGATATATTGATAAAGATAGCTTTTAAGTTAGCTTCATTGACATTAACATTAATTATCAATATCAAAGGCTATTCTAGTTAAGGTGGCTCTTTGGAGAGGCTAGTAGAGATTAAGGCTCTGCCAAATTACTCCTTTTTTTTTTTTTTAAGATTTTATTTATTTATTTGACAGAGAGAGAAACAGCAAGGAGGAAACACAAGCAGGCTTCCCACTGAGCAGAGAGCCCGATTCAGGGCTTGATGGTGGGCTATATGGCCAGGACCCTGGAACCATGACCCAAGCCAAAGGCAGATTTCTAAAGTCTGAGCCACCCAGGTGCCCCGAAATTTCTCTTTTTAAAGCTAATTGGCAATCACTTATTATATGAAGAAAATCTGCCTTCTACTGAGATTGGGAATTCTTTAAGGGCAGAAACATTTTCTGTCATACACTTCTTTGTTTCTCCAACAGATATCCCATAAATATGGACCATAAGTAACTCTTTGTTGGGGAGTAGCAGTAGAGTAGCACAGCATTCAGGCAGAGGGAAAATGATCAGTGTTGTATTCTGAAGGATGCTGGAGTCAAACCTTAGAGAAGAGTCAGCTACTGTAGAAATCCTGGGAGGGGGGCTAACATGAGGGAGGTCCAAATTAGTGAGAGCTTTAGTAATCTGCCCTAAAAAACAACAGGATAACTAGAATTGTATAGGGGGTCTATAATGAGATTATCCAACCCTATAATTGGATTGACCTGTCACTTTCCTGGGGTTAGTTTAAGGAATAATTTAGAGAACTGCCTTTTGAAACTCCCTTATTTCTTTATTAATATTAGGCCACACATCCTAGGCTGCTTCTTTTTTACTGACCAGATAATGGGTTAATAAATTACCTGCAACCTATTTTGTATAAACTGTGGGCTAAGAGTGGCTTTTTAAATAGTTGGAAAAAATATCAAAAGAATAATAATATTTAATGACCCATGAAAATGATATGAAAGTCATACTTTAGTGTCCATAAATGGTTTATTTGAACATAGCCATGCTCATTCACTTATGTATTATCTGTGGTTGCTTTTATGCTACGATGGCATAGTTGAGTACTTGCAACAGACACTGTATGGCCTACAAAGCTGAAAATATTTATTTTCTGGTTCTTTAAGAAAAAAAATTGCCAACCAGATTAACTCATCTAAAGAAAAGTCAATGTGAGGGTGGTAGCTCAGCCAGGTAAATGGTGTAAAGACTAAATTTACAAGTTTTCTTTAGCGCTTTTGCAGTGAGGAGGCTTTAAATAACAGACTGCAGGTGTTTAGTTCCCTTTAAGAAATCTTCTCTAAGCCTGAAACCATCTTGCTTCTTCTACTCTAATTGTTATTTGGCATTAAGTTAGGTCAGTCCTTAGGAACAAAATTCACATCATAAGGTTCCCGACTATAGTATTTCCCCTCTCTGCCACAGTGATTTTTACCTTATAAATTAATGATTGGGTCCTTGAATGTGATTGGTTTCCTGGATAGCTTGAAGTCTGAAAGAGAATGTGTTCCTCATAGAGAATTGAGCATTCTGATCTCAATGTAATTGTAAATTAATACATTGACTTTCCAGCTTTTCAAGGCCATTTCAATAGCCTATTTAACACTGGTTCATTTTCTTCTTCTTCTCCTTCTCCTCCTCCTCCTTTTTAAATTTATTTATTTTTGAGAGAGAGAAAGAGAAAGACAGAAAATAAGTGGGGGATGGGCAGAGGGAGAAGCAGACACCCTGCTGAGCAGGGAGCCTGATGCTGGTCTCAATCCCAGGACCCTGGGATCATGACCTGAGCCAAAGGCAGATGCTTAACCAACCGAGCCACCCAGGTGCCCAACACTGGTTCATTTTCAAGAGATGGACTCACTTTTGGTGAATTCAGGGAAGTAGCTAGAGCATACCAGTTTCCAAGAAATTATACAGATTATTACCGAAGACTTACATCTAGGGGAGACAATGGATTGATAAGAGTTATTTTTCAATAAACTGCATTCTGATTTGTACACTACATGGAGAGTCTATTTAGTATGAGTCAGTTCTCTTAAGCTTGCTTGTTCCTGAATGTTCAAAGAAACTTGAGGTCCTGGCCCTTGAAAACAAAGGATGAGAACTTGGAAATAATTTGTCTGAGCATTATTTATTTATTATTAATTATTTATTATTCATTTGTCCAATGCTCATTGAATATCTACCGTCTACAAATCACCACACTGGCCTCTGGGGTTCAAAATTTGAATAAGACATAATCTCTGCCCTCAGGGAACTCATGACACTTAAACAAACTAAGTTATAAGTACAAAGATATAGAGAGGTGTGAACAGAACTTGTAACAAGGATATATGAGGAGTACCTTAACCTAGTCAATGGAGACTTCAGAGAAGTAATGCCAGGGCTGAATCTTAAGAAATGGATAGTGAATCTGAGTAAATAAAGAACTCCTGGGAGTAGAGGAGGTGAAGGCATGAACAAGGTAGAAACCAAAGAACATTATAAATTGTGGAGGAATGTATATGCAGTGTAGTAGACTGGAGTGATGAGCATGAGCCAGTTTAAATTTTCACTTTTAACATTTTTAGGATATGCTGGGAAGTCCCTGAAACTACCACTAACATTTATTGAGCATGGTACTGTTTTATATTCTTTAAGTCATTTAAGGTTTTCCATTACACAGTAAATAGACAACATTATTACCTCCATTTGTCAGAGGCAAAAACTAACACTCAGAATGGTTAATTGTTCCAAGACCAGGAAGCAACACATGGCAGAACAAGGATTTGAACCAAAGTCTTTCTAAACCCAGAGGCTATGTACAATAGAAGCACTGTGGAATAATGCCAAGCCCATACATTTTGAAGGAAAGTTGTCCAAATAACTGTCACCAATTCTTTCTGCCTTGATTTTCAAGTTAGACTTTGAGGAGTCATTCTCAACCCTCCCTCCCCTTGAAAACAGCACACAAAACCCTTTTCATTTGAATTGAGTCTACTTGAGGAAACACATATGGCAGCAAGGTTAAAGGGCTAAGCTTCTCCTCATAAACAAACCAAGTGCAGACAAGATTCTCATCCCAGGTTAAACATGGCAGTAGGCATTTTGGGGATGACATTCTTAGCATGTCTGTGTCTACAGTTACATCTTCCCCAATCTGGACCAGTTGCCTTCTATGCTTGGTGCCTGCTATTTATTTGTGATTTCCTTTCACTATCATGTCAGGTATTCCCCCTTGTCTCTCTCCCATTTTCTATATATCATACCTTATTCTTTTTTAGTTTTATCATTTTTGTGGCACATATCTGCCAGTAGTTTCTTAACAAAGGATACATGGAGAGTATTTTCAAAATCTTTGCAAATTTTTCCTTTTTAAAAAAGTCTTTGCAAGTTTTTATATAAAACAGCAATTATTTCAAAATTTGGTTGACTAGAGAGTTCTCTATTTCAAATAAATTTTCCTTCAGAATTTTTAAGGCATTCCTGTACTGTCTTCTAGCATCTTAATGATGGGGCTCCAGACACACAATCTCAACATATGGTACCTTGGCATATGCATATATTAATTTGGAGTTTGAGAAAATAGCAGGAAGTTCACTCTGACCTCTCCATTATACCCCCTTCTTCCCTCAAAGGAGGAGATAAATCTTCCACTGAAAGATACCTTTCCTGTCCCATTAGAAAAGGATGTGTTCTAATATTTAGAGATAGGGAATTTAAAGTCCAGAAGCCTTTATAAACAAACCTTGTTACCTATTTACCATGTACTATCCATAACCCAAATCCCTTTGTCTTGTTAATTCCTTACAAATTTATTGTCCTTTTGTTTAAAAGGTATAAAAGCTTCCTTCTCTGGTTACTTCTTCTGGTCTTTATTCTCTTATGAAGGCTTTTTTGCACATCCAAAAATTCTATAAAGTTTATATGCCTTTCTCCTGTTAATCTATCTTTGTCAGTTTAATATTCAGACCCAGCCAGGAATCCTAACAGGTTTAAACCCTACAGGTTTAAAGAAAAATTTTCTTCCCCTACACCACATTGCCAAAGCAATTCTGATTCCTGTTCCTCCTTTTTGTCCCCTATCTCCTCCTGTCCCTTTCCTGGAAGACTGAGAATCTCATCTTCTGTCCTAAATGTTTTAAATTTCACAATTATATGCTTTGGTGTAGGACAATTTTAATCTGTTAAAATGGGCTATTTCAATTTGGAAATTTGTGTCCTTCAGCTCTGGAAATTTTCCTTGAATTATTTCATTGTTGATTTCGTCCCCCCTCCCCTTTTTTTCTTTCCTGGAAATCCCATTATTTGGCTGCTGAAATTCATAGACTAATTTAATTTTTCTTATCTTTTCCCTCCTATTTCATATGCCCTTATCTTTTTGCTGTTCTTTCTAGTGATTTCTTCAATTTTATATCTCAATTCTTTATTGTTTTCACTTCTTATCATACTTTTAACTTCCAAAAGCTTCTCTTTGTTCTATGAACGTTCCTCTTTTTAAAAATAGTGTCTTGTTCTTGTTTTAATAATAAAATACCTTCCCTTACCTCTCTCAGGACTGAGAAATGGAAAACTACTGAAACCACAACTTGAAAAACAAAAGAAAAAAGCACAGAAACCACAATTGCCAAGATAGATAATTTCAACAACAGCTTATGTGTTCAGAAAAGATAAAACCACAGACTCTTTCACAACAGCCTAGCCTAGCCTATCAAAGCAGTCAGAAACTCAAGTCTCTTGCAAATTCTGACCAATTCTTTCCTGTCATAGCCCTCCACTTCCTTCCTGCCCCTCCCCCATCTTTGTTAACTTCCACCTAAAACCATCCTTTGACTAACTCCTCCCCAACGAAACTTTATAAAACTCAAGTGCCAAGTCTTCTCAGAATCCATTTGATGGATTTTAATTGGCCAGTGTCTCCCTTTTCTGGCATATTTCTAATAAACTGTGCTAGGTATTTATTGCTGTAATCACAATGGAGTTCTTTGGTGGTCTCTTCTGGGAAGCTTTGAACAGAAATTATGTAACATTTTCTTTCTCCTACATATTCTCTTCCCTCAACAGGTGCTTCTTCTATTTGCTTGGTCTTTATCTTTCATGATAGACACTTTCTTTAAAATTCTGGCGATCTTTAGCTTTCTGCTCTAAATTGAGAGCAAAAGACTAAAGAGTTGATTGGAAGTTCTGAGTACATAGAGAACTCTTGTATACTTTGAGTTTACTCTAGGGACATTCTTTTTGTTGCATAATCCCAAATGTCAGTTTCTCTATTTTTTCTCTCTTGGGTTGCATATATAGAGAGGTGTGTTAATATCCTGTCTAGAGGGTAAAGATACGGCAGGCATAGTTTTGGGGTTGAATAGTTAATAAGTCTATGGAATAGAAGATAGAGTCTTAGCATGCATATGCATGTCATTATGTTGCCAGGGAGGAAGACCTCCCTCTGCCCTATGGTCATTCTAGCTGGATTTAGAATCAAATTGACATAGGGCCAATTAATAGGAGAAAATCAAATTTAATAGGTGTACATATGGGGAATCCACAGACATGAAATTTCAAAGACAATGAGACAACATGAAGCTTATAGAAGCTATGGAGAGGGGTAGAGTCAGAGGATACAAAGAGGAGGGAGGCCATTAACAGGAAGGTGAAAAGAGATATTTGTGCAGATAATTTCCTTAGGTAAAGGGAAGTCTCTGTTAATAGCTCTCTTCCTTGTATAGGCTCTTCTTTGCAGATTTAAGCAGTTGAGAGGGAGGCAGAGAGCTTTTCCTACATCTGCTGGGATTTGGATTTGGATTACTTTTAACTTGAAATAATCTTTATGCCAAAGTGGCCCATCTTGGAGCAGTCTGCCCTTGGCCCCTATTATGTAAACCTCCATTTTTGCATGGTACCAATGATCTCAATTTTTCTTACTATTCCCCAGTACAGAGACACAGTTTTATCTTCTCCAGAGATTCCTAGCCTCTACAGGAGTCATTGAGAGGTAGTCATCCAATACTATGGATTTAGGGAGAGAAGAGGGGGAGAGGATTTGAGTCTGTGGGTATTTCTGCAATATAGTAATGTCTATTTTCACTTTTTTTCACTGTTTCCAGAGAACTCAGTTTTCTCAGTTCTTCTAAGTTATTTTGCAACTAGTTTGTTTTCCAGCTTTCAAAGGTTTATTGTTGTTCTTGCCCACCCCATCTTTATTCATTCATGTCTTTTAACATAATACCACTATTGTAGTTATAGAGAAGAAAAAAAGTCAGATTGGTATGTTCTATGTACTACCTTAACCCAGGATGGATCTAATCCTTTTTTTCATTAGCCATGTGGCCTTACATTGGCATTTCACCAGAAACATATCTGGGGCAATAGTTTTATAAAGAATCATTCACTAGTGGCCAAACTGTTTTGGGAACATTTAGACATAAGATTAATCAATGAAATGGTTTGACTAGTTAACATTGAAAAATTTTTATAGACAAAATTTAACCAATAAATGGCTTAGGAAATGGATGCAGCAGGATTTTCTTTAAAAATTTTCTCTTTATTTTGTGAATCACAAATGAAAGTGGTATAGTTTAAGAATGTACTGGGTATGAGGTAGAGAAAGAAAGAGAGAGGGAGAAGAAAGAGAAAAAGAGAAAAGAAAAGAGGAAGAGAGAGAATTGTGTTTGTAGAGAGTTTAGAAGAGGAAAGATATTCCCTCTATCATTCTAGGTTCAGTAGTTGGATCTATAAAATGAGCTGGCAACAGGAAGATTACCAGGAGAAAAGGTATACAACTTTATTAATTTTTAATGTTACATGCACAAGGGAATTACAGGGAAAAAAAGACTAAATACTCAAAAAAGCAGTAAGATTTAAGAGCTTACATACAGTGTTTTTGTTTGTTTTGTTTTGTTTTTAAGTACATACAGTCTTAATAGAGGAAGGGGAGGGAGGATTAGGCTTCTGAAGGAAGAGTAAGTGATATTTAGGATTGAGAAATGGGCCCTTAGAAGAATTGATAGAAGATAGGATTGTGATAGTTTTCTAGTTTCTCCTGTGTTAAGAACCAGTTTTCTCTGGTTGATGAAACTCCAGAGAAAGAGATCGGTGACAATTGAGTTATTTTTGGAGGATCTGTCTATAGATAGATAAAGGGAACTTAAAGTCTCGTCCTGTATTTGTTATTTTTCAAGTAACTTTAGCTCTAAATAATAATACTCAAAATAATATGCCAAAAGGCATATTTTAGGGTGCTATATTCTGCCACCCTTCAAGGGAAAACTGTCCTGTCTGCAGGCTTCTCATGCTATCTTGGAAGGTCATCCATTCTAGTTTAGAAATTAAACTGAGTTTAGAAATTAAAATGGTGGAGGAGGAGTTAAGATGGTGGAATAGTAGGGGAACCCTAAGGTTGTTTCATCCCTCAAACACAGCTAGATAAATATCAAATCATTCTGAACACCCAAGAAATTGATCTGAGGACTGAGAGAACAAATAGCATAACTAGAGGGAGAAGAGAGACCACATTGTGGAAGGTGGGAGGTGCAGGTGCATGATTTGGAGGAGAAGAATCATGGATGCTGTGGAGGGGAGGGGGCCGTGATCACAGAGAGAGAGAGAGAGAGAGAGCGCGAGCGAGCACAGTGCACAAGGAATTGCACAAGAAAAACACTTCCCCCAAACCATTGACTAGGAAAACAAAAAGGGCTGTTTACTGTGAGTTTTTACAAACAGCAGAGCTCAAAGATGGAAGTTTTAGAAGCCTACCCCATGGCAGGTATGGAGGCTGGCAGGTGTAGCTGTGCTCCTATGGAGAAGGAGGGCAGAGGCCTAGAAGTGGACAGTATGGTCTGAAGATCCCCCAGGGTCACACTGGGAGAGAAAATTCTTCTTGGAGTGCATCTGGGAGGTGGCCCAGCCTCTCAGGGATCAAAAGAGCTGGCGGGCAGCATTGTGCTGCCCCATTCATTAGCATAGGGGCAAAGACACCTGCGAAGGGCAGCTAACCTGGAAACTGCTTTTTGCTGCACTATACTCTAAACTCTAAGCCACTGCATGCTTGTGCAACTGTCCTTCTGGGACAAACCAGCACCAGCTACAGCATGGTGAGTCCCTCCATGAGGGGATCAGCGCAGGTTCATGCTGTACTGTGTCCTTAAAATTTGGTGTTTTGAAACTCAGCTGGTATGCCTGAGAGAAAACACAAGAGCATTACACCACTAGGTGGGCAGACGGCCTGGACACAGATAGGAAGAAGGCAGGGATTTTAGGGATGCCTGGGACAAATAACAGGAGATTATTCACTCCTCTTTGAGGCTTCCTGGTTACTGGTGGGTGAGAACTCCCTTATCTGGGGATGAGAGGTTGGTTGATGCTGTTTTTATCCCCCACCTATGAGTATTGATGGACTTCAGTGAGCAGCACAGTGTCCATAGTGGAGGTGCTTACGCTTGAGGTGCTTACACCAAGCCCCGCGCCGTGCACTCTGCAGGGTTTTCTTTACTAGAGCAAGTGTGCCTGAGAGCCCCAGCAGCAGCAGGCCCTTCCCCAGAAAACCAGCACAATCTCCTCCAACACCATGTCTACTGACCATAGAGTGCAGGAAAGCTTTAGCTCTAGTGGAAATAAGATCAGGCTTATTTTAACAAGCAGACAAAAGAGAAACTAAAACTTGCCACACACTGGGCAAGGAAAAAACAACCCACTGCAGGTAAGAAGAAACTCCACATAGGATTTATTGAGAGAAAGAGCAGAGTGCACACAGCATACACCAAACACTTCCTGAAGTGATAGGCACTGGACAGTATATGACCTCTTCTTAGTAAAATCATTAATCTCAGGAGCAAGAAACATAACAGGCTTTCCTAACATAGAGAAGAAGACAGAGACCTAAATAAAAATGCCAAGATGGAGGAATTAATACCAAAAGAAGGAACAAAGTTATAGCCAGGGTTCTAATTGAAACAGATATAAATAATAAGCCTGAATCAGAATTTAAAACCACAATCATAAGGATACCAGCTGGGCTTGAGAAAAGCATAGAAGACACCAGAGAGTCCATTACTGCAAAGATAAAAGACCTAAAAACTAGTCAGGCTGAAATAAAAAATTCTATAACTGAGATGTAAAACCAACTGGATGTAATGACTATAACAATGGAACAAGCAGAGGAATGACTAAGCAATATAGAAGATAAAATTAACAAAAATAATGACGCTGAAAAGAATAGAGAAAGAAAATTATTGGAGTAGACTTGAGACATGAGAGTAAACTTAGGGAACTCAGTGACTCCATAAAGCATAATAATGTTCATATCACAGGAGTCCCAGAAGGAGAGGGAGGAAAGGGGGCAGAAGGCTTTTTGAGCAAATTATAGCTGAAAACTTTCCTAATCTGGGGAAGGAAATAGACATTCAAATCCAGAGGCACAGAGAACTTCCACCAAATACAACAAAAGCAGTCAACACCAAGACATATCTTAGTAAAATTTGCAAAATACAGAGATAAGGAAAATCCTGAGAGCAGTAAGGGAAAAGAAATTCCAGATTTACAAGGGTAGACAAGTAGGGTTGGTAGCAGACTTATCCACAGTAGCTTGGTAGGCCAGAAGAGAGTGCCATGATATATTCAAAGTGCTAACTGGGAAAAATATGCAGCCAAGAATACTTTATCCAGCAAGGCAGTCATTCAGAATAGAAGGAGAGAAAAACAGTTTCCCAGACAAGTAAAAACTAAAGGAGTTCATGACCACTAAACCAGTCATGCAAGAAATATTAAAGGGGACTCACTGAGTGGAAGGAAAGACCCAAAGCATCAAAGACCAGAAATGAATGGAGAAAATCTATAGAAACAACCACTATATAGGTAATACAATGGCACTAAACTCATATCTAACAATAAGCACTCTGAACATAAATGGACTAAATGCTCTAATCAAAACACATAGGGTATCAGAATGGATTAAAAAAAAAAAACAACAAAAAACAAGGTCCATCTATATGTTGCTTACAAGAGACTTATTTTAGACCTGAAGACAGCTATAGAGTGAAAGTGAGAGAATGGAGAACAACTTATCATGCTAATGGACATAAAAAAAAGCGGGAGTAGCCATATCAGTCATACTGATAGCCATATTAACAGACAAACTAGATTTTAAACCAAAGACTGTAACAAGAGATGAAGGACACTCTGTCATAATAAAGGGGACTATCCAATAAGAAGATCTAACAACTGCAAATATTTTGTAAAATATTTTATTTGTTATTATATTTTTTTTATTTATTTTATTTATTTAGAGAAGTGGAGAAAGGGGCAGAGGGAGAGAATCTCAAGCAGACTCCCTGCTAAGCACAGAGCAAGATGCAGAGCTTGATTTCACAACCTTGACATCATACATGACCAGAGCTGACACCGAGTCAGATGCTTAACCTACAGAGCCACCCAGGCTCCCCTCAGTTGTAAATATTTATGCCCTCAACTTGGGAGCAGCCAAATATATAAATCAATTAATAACAAATGCGAAGAAACTCATTGATAACAGTACAATAATAGTAGGGGACTTCAACACCCCACTTATAGCAATGGACAGATCATCTAAGCAGAAAATCAACAAGGATACAGTGGATTTGACTGACACACTGGACCAGATGGAGTTAAGAGATATATTCAGAACATTTCATCCTAAAGCAACCAAATACACATCCTTTTCAAGTGCACATGGGACATTCTCAAGAATAGATCACATACTGGGCCACAAATCAGGCCTCTACAGTACAAAAATATTGAGATCATACCACACATATTTTCAGACCACAGTACTATGAAACTTGAAGTCAACAAGAAAAAATTTGGAAAGACCACAAATACATGGAGATTAAAGAACATCCTACTAAAGAATGACTGGGTTACCAGGAAATTAAGGAAGAAATTAAAAACAACAACAACAACAACAACATGGAAACAAATGAAAATGTAAACAATGGTCCAAAACTTTTGGGATGCGGCAAAAGTGGTCATAAGAGGGAAGTATATAGCAAAACAGGCCTACCTCAAGAGGCAAGAACAATCTCAAATAAACAACCTAATCTTACACCTAAAGCAGCTAGAACAAGAACAACAAATGAAGCCCAAAGGCAGCAGAAGAGGGAAAATAATGAAGACTAGAACAGGAATAAATGAGTACTTTTATGCTGGGTTTGAAGAGTGGGTAATGGAGGAACAGGATATGTTGTGAGGAATATGATAGGTTAAGGAGTATGAAGTACCTGTGATAAACTGGGGAACACTTAGAAAGCCCTGTTAGCATTTTTCTTGGTGTCCCTTTGCCTTTGGAAATAAGTATACTCCTTTCCTCTGGAGGTAGGGAGGGCACCTCTCACATGAAGGCTTTATGACTTATTTCTGGGATAAAGGGTAAGGGAAGGGGGAGGTCAGGGTGACTTTCTTCCTTATGCTGTTTTTTAAACTCTTTCAACTTAAAATATTCAGTATGCTAAATTGCCACATTTTGGGATAGCATGTCCTAAACCTCATCAGTATAAATGTGTTTATAGCATACATTTTTAAAAATTGTCTTTTTCTTAGTGATTTGTAGACATTTTAATATGTTTTGAATGCTAATCTTTTACAGGTTACCTGTGTAGCATGTATCTTCTTTCAATTTATGGCTTGTGTTTTCTCTTTTTTTCAAGTGACTCAGTACACAGAAGTTTTTCATATTAATACAGTTTCCCATTTAATATGTAAAAGTCAAGGATGGATGTTCCAAGTTGCCAGGTGGCTCTAGTCCTTACAGTCATTCAGGAATACAGATTTCTTCCAATTTGAGTCTAAGCTACTTCCTAGGACTTTGTTTCATTTTTTGGTTGAAGTGAGGTTGAAGCTACAGTCATATTTCCACTAGGAAGAAAAGGCAAGAAGAAAGTGGAGTGTCTTTCCCTTTTCTGTTAAGGGAAGGACAATGCATTTCTACTTTCTGCTCTTCAATTGGGGAGAACTTATTCAAATAACCATATCTGACTACAACTGCGAGAGAAACATCGTATCTGGATAGGAACCAGATGCCTCCTTCCTCTTGGAAAAAGGGGGAAAAGATTTTATTTATTTACTTATTTACTGATTTATTTACTTATGTAGGTATGTACTTATGTAAGTATGTATTTTTAAGTAGGCTCCATTCCCAATGTAGAGCTTAAATTCATGACCCTGAGACCAAGAGTTTCATGCTCCACTGAGCCAGCCAGGTGTCTCCTTTTTATTTTTTTTAGAGGGAAAAGATTTTAAATGTCCATTTGACAGATTTACTACAGGAGCTTTCCCTCTTTTTCTATTATTTGGAAGAGTCTGTAACAATGATCTCTTCCTTAAAGGTTTAATATAACTCACACCTAAAATCTTAAGGATCTAATTTTTTTCCATGGGAATATTTTAAATTCATGATTGGAAGTACTTTACCAGTGATAGAACTATTTAACTTTTTTTCTTCTTAAATAAGTCTTGCTAAGTTACATTTTTCCAAAAAAATTTGAAATTTATATCTAAAGTTTCAAATGTATTGGCATTAATTTATTTGTATAATTACTATTTATGTATTATTAAAGTATTTGTTGGATCTGCTATTGTTTTCCTTTTTTCTGATCCTGATATTAATTATTTGTGGCCTTGCTCTCTCTCTCTCTCCCTCTCTCTTTTTTTATCTCAACAGAAGTTTGTTTTATTGGTCTTTTCAATAACCAACTTTCAGCTTTGTAGCTCCTTCTTATTGTATCTTTGCTTTCGTTTATTTTCTGCTCTTTCCTTTTTAACTTTCTTCTTTTGTTTATTCAATTGTTTTTTTGTTTACCTCTTAAGCTTATTAATTTCCAGCTTTTCTTATTTGCTAATACAATTAAAACTAAAAAACTTTCTGTATATGCTTCAGATGCATTCTAGAAGTGCTGATATTCGGTATTTTCATTATCACTCAGTTTAGAATTTCTTTTTAAAGATTATTTGAGAGAGAGAGAGTGTGTGAGCAAGAAAGAGAGCAAAAGCCGTGGGAGAGAGGCAAAGGGAGAAGCAGGCTTCCAGCTCAGCCCATGTGGGCCTCAAGCCCAGGACCCTAAAATCATGACCTGAGCTGAAGGCAGAGGTTTAACTGCCTGAACCACCTACGTGCTCCTAGGATTTCTTAATTTCTATAATGATTTTCCTTGGTTGCATGGGTTATTTAATATTACACTTTTAAATTAAGAAATAAAATGTTTGTTATCTTTTTTATTAATTTTTAATTTAATTATATTATAGTCAGAAGTTGTGGCCAGTAGAATATTCTGAGTATCAAGCATTGTTACTATCCCTTCTTACTCTAGTACCTTTCCTTGAAAGAAACCTGTCCTTCTTAACTTTCTCTTCCTTTAGGAGAAGTTTCAGGAGTCTCCTGTCTTCTGCTTACACCTGGCCACTAGCCCAGCTGCTGTAACACATTGGCTTGAATCCTAGAGTGAGTGGAGCATAGGCTCAAACACCAATTCATGTCACATATATAATTTTTAGCCCACTATATAGTGAATTGCTTGTAATACTAGTATATAGCATTTATTGAAGGGTCACCATGTGCTGGGCATAGTACTAAAAATCTTACATACATGATCTTATTTGATTATCCCAACAACACCATTATTAACCTCCATTTTGCAGACAAGAAAACTGAGACACCAAAAAGTTGAATAACTTTTCTCAAATCACTCAGCTTCAAGTGGTTACATCAAGAGAAGAACTCAGTGTTTGTTGGGTCCTAGAGCCTCTGGTATGTAAGCACTCAAATAAGGTTTATTGAATGAAGAATTTCCCCTTTCAGCAGTTTAAGGCCAAAACGAGGTTCATTACAACTGAGTCATGCGTTCACCTAATACTCTTTTATGTCACTTTACATAAAACACTTATAGGGTGCCTGGGTGGCTCAGTTAATTGGGCATCTGACTCCTGATTTTGGCTCAGGTCATGATCTCAGTGTCATGGGATTGAGCACCACGGTGGGCTCCATGCTCAGCAGGGTGTCTGCTCAAGATTATCTCTCTCCCTCTCCCTTTGTCCCTCCACCCTGTTCTCGCTCTATAAATTAAAAAACAAAAAATCTTAAAAAAAAACATTTAAAACTTGTCAAACACACTTAGAAATTTGGAATTTCTTCCTTTTGAACTATTTCAGGTCATCTATGAGGCAATAATATGAAGAATTACAAGACAGCTGCTACCTATCTTTTAATATCAGCTGTTTTGGAGTTACATGTTTTTTTGAGAGACCAATAGACACCCTCTAACCACATCCTTCTTCAAAATGCTCCCTGTTAATGCTGTTAAAGCTCAGGAAATTGCAAATTTTCTAAATTGCTTAAGATAATTCACAATCTTCCTCAAAAGTTATTTTTATCATTTCTTGTCACATAACTTATCTTTTTCCTCATTGTATGTCATTTCCACAATTAATTACATATCTATTTTAAAGTTTTTATTGCATATATATGTTCATATGTATAAAATTTAAAAATAAAAAACTAAATACATGTTATAGAGTACACTTTATTACTCATTTTTAAAAGTTTGTGGTTTTTTGGTGAACTTAATCACAATAAGCAACATTTGAAATTATCTTTTGATTTTAATTATCTATTGTTTCTATCATAAAATGAAAGAAAAACTTAAGTATTAGTTAAAATAATAGCACTATAATGATTAATCACCTACATTTTTTATTGTGATAAAAATACTTAACACAGGGGTGCCTGGGTGGCTCAGTGGGTTAAATCCTCTGCCTTCAGCTCAGGTCATGATCCCAGGGTCCTGGGATCGAGCCCCACATCTGGCTCTCCACTTGGTGGAGAGTCTGCTTCCCCCCCTCTCTCTCTCTGCCTGCCTCTCTGCCTACTTGTGATCTCTCTGTCAAATAAATAATAAAAAAAAATCTTTAAAAAAATACTTAACACAAAATTGATCATTTTAGCTATTTTGAAATGCAATATTCAGTGGTATTAAGTGCATTCTCAGTGCTGTATAACCATTACCACTATCCGTGTCCAGAACTTCATCATCACAAACAGAAACTGTACCCATTAAACAATTCTCCCCTCCCCCAGCCCTTGGTAACCTCTATTCTACTTTCTATCTCTATGATATTGGGGGAAACAAGCAACGTTTCAGAAAATGTCCACAAATACACTGAAAGAAAAGTTGCTTGATGGATGGACTTTGGAGGGTCCATATATGAAGGAACAGACTTCATATATAAGATACATCCAAATGAATACATATAATGTGTCTTGGCCTTTTTAAATAGCTGCTTAGCATTCCATTGTTTATAGGTCATAATTTAAATCCTTTTATTTGCCCAGCCTCCTAATAGAGAATATTCAGATTATTTCCATTCCTTTTGCTTTTATAAATAATGCTACAACAAAGATCTTTGTTGACAGATCAACTTGCACAAATTGGGAATAGATCAGTAGGGCCAATTCTTACAAATAGAATTTCTAGGTCAAAGGACAGGTACATTTTCAATTTCAGTAGCTATTGTCAATTTGTTCCCTATAGAAGTTATAAATTTATACTTCTATCAACTATGTGGGATAGTGTCTATTTCTCTATACACTCACCTCACCTTTTCCAAATGAACAGGTAAAATATTTTATATCTTTTAACTTTGACTTGCCTTTCTCCTACAGGTACAATTAAACATCACATAAATATATCTTTCTAAAAATTTAATATCTCATTTTAGGTCTGGGACCTGGATTGGCAGTTTGGTCATAAGGTGAAACCCAGGTGTCACTGCATTAAATATGCCCTTCTTCACAGATGTTTTAGGTCTTTAATTCTCATCAAAACCCCCCGTTTCATATGTTAATCTCCTGTTAAAATAAGCTCCCTATAGAGAAATGATAACTATCTGTCTTTGGATATTAGTAGGAAAGAAAACTCCAAGGGTGGAGTTAGCTAGAAGGGAAGAGAGTACTGCTAATGGCAGATGAGGCACTGGTAAGGAAACCTACTCCTTAGAAATGCTTTCAACTAACTGGTAGGAGGAAGAATATAGGGAATAATCAGAGGACGTTTTAGAAGTGGTAGAGAATAATTTCATATTACTGAAGAAGAAAGTGACATCCAACATTTTTAAAAGAGACAGTGGAATGATTGAAATATTTAAATACAAGATGACTTTTGAACAGTTAGTAGAGTTGACTACAGAATGTGGTAGGAAGCCAAACAGATATTTTATAGGAAGACAAACAGAGGCTAGACTAAAGATTATGTACAGTGATAGAAAGTTTTTTTAATCTAAATGTAGGTGATCAACATCATCGTCATCACCATAATTTTCACATAGATAGTTGTTTCACCATTGCCCTGCTGTTCTCAGTCAAGCTCCTTCCAAAACAATAGGGAAATTGAGGAATCAAAAGCACTCTTCACAATGGTGTGGGAACAGTGAAGAGAAACCAAGAAAAGATGATGAAGCTTCTCAGGACTAGAAAGAGTAAGGAATAGTCACCACCCTTGGGCCCAAAAAGCCAAGGAGGGAGTAGTTATTAGAACCCAAAGAAAGTGCCTCAAGCTGGAAAAGAGGGCCACCTGATAGGAGCCAAAACCTTCACACAGGGATGCAGCAACCAGCAGCGAGGAAGCCAGAGAATAAATGCTTCAAACTTACTTTCCTTATGCTTGCTAATCTTATCGCCACAATTACCCTACCCCCAGGGGCTGAATCCAAATGGAAGCTATGTTAGACAGAGTAATGACTCTCCAAGTCCATGTTCTAAACTCTGGAACTTGTGACTATTTTACTTAACATGGCAAGAGACTTTATAGATATGATAAAGGATCTTGAGATGGGAGTACATGGGTGGGCCCAACAGAAATGTAAAAGTCCTGTGAGTGAAAGAGGGTGAAGTGAAAACGAAAGAAGTGGGATGCCTGGGTGGCTCAGTTGGTTAAGCATCTGTCTTCAGCTCAGATCATGATCCTAGGGTCCTGGCATTGAGCCCCGCACCAGGTTCCTTGCTCACTGGGGACTCTGCTTCTCCCTCTCCCTCTAATCCTACCCCCGTTCATGCTCTCTCTTTCAAACAAACAAACAAACAAAATAAAGTGAAAGAAGAATCAGAGAGAGGGAATTGAAGATGCAGTGTTGCTGACTATGAAGAGGGAGGAAGGGGCCATAAACTAAGGAATGCAGATAGGCTTTAGAAACTGGGAAAGACAGAGGAAACAGATTCTCCTCTAGAGTCTCCAGAAGGAATGCAGCCATGCTAATACCTTGGTTTTAGCCCGGTGAAATTCATTTCAGACTTCAGATTTCCAGAAGTGTAGGATAACAAATATGTGTTGTTTTAATTCACTAAGTTTGTGGTAATATTTTTGTAGCAGCAATAGAAGACTAATACAGAAACCAAGGGTAAGGAAGCCTGTTGATGCAGCCCATAATGATCCAACCCCATGGACACACAACAGGGTGGATAGGGACAGGGACTTAATCATGGGCAAATAGAAACCACAAGCACTACCCTTTTACTCCTCACCATGCATTCTGTCCCTGGACAAAATGAGAAATTGTCCCTCAAAACAAGAGATACATGGGGCACCTGGGTGGCTCAGTTGGTTAAGTGTCTAACTCTTGATTTGGGCTCAGGTCATAATCCTAGGGTCATGAAATTGAGCCCCATGATGGGCTCCACACTCTGTGGGGAGTCTGCTTGAGATTCTCTCTCTCCCTCTCCCTCTGCCCCTCCTCGCACACTCTCTCTCTTTCCCTCAAATAAATAAATTCAAAAATCTTAAAAAAAAAAAAACCCAAAACCAAAAGACACAAAATCCCATCGATCACCATATTATCATGGGATGATGTCACTTCAGTCATACTTTCAACCTGAAACCAAAAAAATTAGCAATTTCCAGAGCTCTTTATATGAGTTGTTTGGGGAAACCAAATAAGAAAGGAAAGACATTAATAGAAAATGTGTCTACTAATTTCTCAACTGCTGTATTTAGTTATAAAGTTATGTTGATAATTATATCCTCTTCATAATCTCTTTACCTCAGCTATTGGGTGTTTATGCACAATAATGAAAAAGGTTACTCCCACTTTATCCCACAGGCTCCCAGATTTATAAATCACAGTTGCTGTAGAGATGGACCTGAACACAAATAATTAGATCATGAAAATAGATGCACGCGAATCACTTACCAACACCAAACATTGCCAGAATGATTTAATTGATATATAGATAGAATATAGACACAAATGTAGCATTTATTCTTGGAGGGATACATCTTCCCAATTTCTCCTTTTTCCCACCCTGGGATGCATTTTGATTTTCACTTTATAGTGTATTCTCAGGGAAAATCACTTGGTAGATAGAAAGTTTTGCATGACTAATTCTCATTACCTAGTTCATGTACAAAAAATCTATAATTCCAGGTTTATTTACAATAAAATATAGAGACAGACAAGGCATAGCCTGTTAAAAAGGCATTTTTAGGTAATGAACTCCCTATATATTTCCACTAGCAAATGCCATTAGAAAGGGTTACAAGGCAGGATGATTACTGTCAACCATTTCCTCCCATGCCCTTGGTAGGGAGTAAATGAGTCACAGGCCTGGAGTTAATTCTTTTCTTTTCAGAAACATTTATTAGTTACTGGCTTAAGGCATAAACTGCATACTGTAGAAGGGTGTGCCAACTTCACAAGGCATCCTCTCCTGGCCGGCAACTTCAGCAGCTCTGGGTAATGGGACACATGTTAAGACAGGTGAATATTATAGGCATGAGCTCTTTGTCAATTTTTTTGCTGTAAAATTATTGTTCTGGTTTGAGTCTGTGTGGATACCATACACACAAACTGGCAGAAGTAGTTTGTCAGGGCAGGTAAGACTAGACCTGAAATGTGTATCTATCTCTATGATGACAAGTTGTTCCATCTCCATGATGGAAGGAATTAGTGTAATCAATCTGCCACAGGGTTGCCTGAATTCCCAGGGAATAATGCCATATTCAGGCTCATTACCAGCCTTCACTGTTCTTAGCAGTAGTTGCCACAACCTCAATCTGGTGAGGACAAGATGATGTTTTTAAACCTATGTGTATTAGTTTGCTAGAGCTGCCATAACAAAATACCACAGATTGGGTGGCTTAAATAATAGAAATATTTTCTCACAGTCTAACATCAAGGTGTTGGCAAATTTGGTTTCTTCTGATGGGTCTCCTTAGCTTGCAGATGGCTGCCTTCTCATTGTGTCCTCACAGGGTCTCTTTGTGTGCACTCATCCCTAGTATCTTCCTAACCCGCCCTATTTAAGATTTATTAATTTATTTGAGAGAGAGTGTGTGTAAGTGGGGGGAAGGACAGAGGGAGAGAAATTTCAAGAAGACTCCTTGCTGAGCACAGACCACTCCCTTATCCCCTCCCTGTCCCCTGACATGGGGTTGGATCTCATGACCCATGAGATCACAACCTGAGCTGAAAGCAAGAGTCAGATGCCTAGCTGACTGAGTTACCCAGGTGCCCCAGATCTCCCCTTCTTATAAAGACACTGGTCAGATTGGATTAGGGCCCACCTTTATGGATTCATTTTAAGTTAATTACCTTTTAAATGGCCCTATATCCAAATACAGTAACATTCTGAGGTTATGGGAGTTAGAGCTTCAACACATGAATTTTGGTAGAATACCATTCAGTCCATAACAATCCACCCTTTGGATCACCCAAATTAATATCTTTCTCATATACAAAATACTGTCCCAGTAGCTCAAAATTCTTAACTCACTTCAGCATCACCTCCATATTCCAGATCTCATCTAAATATTATCTAAACAAGTATAGGTGAAACTCAAGGTATAATTCATCTTATTTTTTTTGAAGATTTAATTTATTTATTTGACAGAGATCACAAGTAGGCAGAGAGAGAGGGAGGGAGGGAAGCAGGCTCCCTGCTGAGCAGAGAACCCGATGTGGGGCTTGATCCCAGGACCCTGAGATCATGACCTGAGCTGAAAGCAGAGGCTTAACCCACTGAGCCACCCAGGTGCCCCAAGGTATGATTCATCTTGAGACAAAAATTCCTCTCTGTTTGAAGCTCTGAAACCAGACAAGCTATCTACTGATAATGATGGGACAGGCAGGGGGTAGAAATTCCCATTCCAAAAGGGGAAAAAAATGTCAGAAAGAAGGGACACCTGGGTCCCTTTGAGTCCCACATCAGGCTCCTTGCTCAGCAGGGAGCCTGCTTCTCTCCCTGCTTGTGCTCTCTCTCTCTCTCTGGCAAATAAATAAACAAATAAATAAATATCTTTTAAAAAAGTCAGAAAGAAGAAAGGGGTCACAAGTCCCTTAATCATCATCATCATCCTAATAATAAATAATTAATAATAAATGTAGCAGAGTAAATTCTGTTAGATTTTAAGGCTGAAGAATAATCTCCCTTGGTTTGATTCTTTGTCCTCTGGTCCCACTAGAGTGGTATCCCTGCCTTCTGGGTCCATAGGGACAGCAGTATGACCTAGAGGCCTTCGACAGTAGCCCTACTCTGAAGGCCTATACATAAATACAGTAATATACTGAGGTACTGGGTTTGAGTTTCAACATTTGAGTTTTTCAGGGAGGGGCACAATTCAATCAATAACACCATGCATAACTTCTTTTCCTACTACCATGAACACTTGTACATGGGACAATTAAGCAAACACTGGGGTGACTGGGCAAAGAAGGTTACTCATATCCAGAGTAAGAGCCATCTTTTCTACCTGATTACTTAACTCTTTCTCCAGAATGGATACCCTCTGGTGGCACTTACATGGGACAATAATGTCTTCCCATTATATGCCCATTCTGAGAAATCTATCCCACACCTTTCTTTTTGTCCTTTTGTTGTCGGTCTTCCTATCCTCTTGTTAACAAGTCTCTGTGTAATTAATCAACCATTAGCCATGAATTAGTATAGATGATTTCAGGTTACCTCTCTTTAAGAAGTGTACAACCAAATATATGATCCAGATTTCTGTCCCAGGGAGGGTTTCTCAACCACTCTCAGAATTACCCTTAAGTGGGACTATAGTGTAGTGGCCTTCCATTTTTGGCTGATGTCAGCATATCATTGTTGGGACTGATTCCATGTTAAAACCTGTTAAAACCCTAGGGCCTGCCTGGGCCTGCTTAGCCAGAGTGACTCCATGTTGCCTAGGTAGCCATTTTGTTGTTTAATAAACGCTGCAGCAGTTACTGGTATCAGTTCTGGGTAACCGTTGCTAAAACACATGCCTAAATAAGGCCAGACAGGTAGGAGACATCCAATCAGCCAAAGCCACATACATAGAGGTCTGTGCTTGCGCTTTATAAAAACTAGCCTGTAAGACCCACGGGTGGTCGCTCTCTTCAGAGGTGGCCCTGGCTGGTCATTCTGACTTTTTTTTTTTTTAAGATTTACTTATTTGACAGATAGAGATCACAAGTAGGCAGAGAGGCAGGCAGAGAGAGAGAGAGGAGGAAGCAGGCTCCCTGCTGAGCAGAGAGCCTGATGTGGGGCTTGATCCCAGGACCCTGGGACCATGACCTGAGCCGAAGGCAGAGGCCTCAACCCACTGAGCCACCCAGGCGCCCCTCATTCTGACTTCTAATGCTTGGCATAGAATAGAGCTTTGCATAATTTTCACTTTGTCTCAGTCTTGTTCCTTTGATAATGGACCCCATCTATCATGAGTCTCATCCACAAATCAGGCCTGCATTTTTTCCTATTCTGCTTTCTGGGCATAGAACACTCCATATAAAATCTTAAATGTGAGATGAAAAAATAGTATATGTAGTAACCAAACAGCTCTAATTCACCCACTTGTGCAGTTTAATTGTACTTCTTGAATCTACTTGGGCCTAGTCTTATATACAAATTGCCATTATAAAATGCCACAGCAATAATAAAATGTACCCATGTAATGCTCTGATTTGATCATCATATAACATTTAGTTCATGAGTGGCAGTTTGGGTAAGCTAAATACTTGAATGTTCCACATTTAAGGAGTCGATCTCTACCAGGTCCTAGGAGCAAGTGAAGAACTACTTTTCAAATGAAGCATAATTGTCAGAAGAAGAAGGTGTGGCCATCCTCCAAAACTCTAGGACACTTCTGTTAAGGCTTCCTGGGGACTGAATGCAGCATCTCTGCCTCCCAAAGATGCTTCCAAGATCATTGGACTGCTGCCACCTGCACAAGTAACAGGGAAGTTTGCACTATACCTTAGACTTACTACAATAACTTCTAACTCTGGGCTTTACTCAAAATGGAAGGCCTATGAGTTACCTGGTACATTGAAAGGGGCAATATATCAAAGAGAATGTAGGTTGTCAGTTTAAGGAGGTCCTCTAAGCATGATGCCTTTCTCCCTGTGGTGCAATACCACATGCAGCAATTTCTTTCATTTCAAGGGGCAATCCAACATATCCTCAAGCCACTAGACCCCTAAAAATCCACCAAAGAGGCAGGTCTTGATTTGTGTGGGGTTTATCTGCCATTCTCTGGCAAGACTGTGCCCATGGGGTGCCTGGGTGGCTCAGTCAGTTAAGCATCTGCCTTCAGCTCAGGTCATGATCCCAATGTCCTGGGATTGAGCCCCAGGTTGGGCTCCCTGCTCAGCAGGAGCCTGCTTCTCCCTCTCCTACCCACTTGTGCTCTTTCTCACTCTCTGTCACTATCTCTCTCTCTCTCTCTCAGAAAAAAAAGACTGTGTCCATAAAAGTCACTTTTCTAGGAAACAGCAAGATCGAGAATAAAAAACTATATATGGAAGGGACACCAGGGTGGTTCAGTCAGTTAAGCATCTGACTCTCAGTGTCTGCTCAGGTCAAGATCTTAGTATCATCAGATTGAGCCCCACATTAGGCTTAAACTCAGCAGGAAGTGTGCTTGAGATTCTCTCTCTTCCCCCCACCTGCTCATAAGCTCTCTTTCTCAATATAAATAAAACTATATATGGAGGAGAAAAAGAGACATAGTGCAAAGTAAGATCGTGAAAGTTTATTCCTATTCCTGACACATGATGGCAAGATGCCTTTATCTTTGCTAAAAGGAATTGGAAAGAGAGGTAATTAGTTCATAACAATTTCCAGAGGCTATGATGATATGCTCCATAAATATACCATACCCAGGATCACAGCTGTTATTGGCATCACTTTCTGATTCTGATTTCTGGTAAAATAAAATAGCCATTTTCTAAAACAGATGTGGCTTTTGCACCAGCAAAGAATTAAGTGGGATTGTGGTAGAAGTCACCACTTTGCATCTTTTAAGTGTTTGTTGGTGATACAAATCTTTAGAATTTTCCCAAGGAAGCAGAAGAACTTTTGGAACACCATCTTAGTAGGCTTCTACTTGAACCTTCTTACTGTAATGGCACTCACTCTATCAATCAAAGAACAGTTACTAAATATTCCTTTTCCATCATACCTTCTGAGAGTACAGAAGTAACTATAGAATGGTTCCATCATGGCATTAGACCAACTATGAAACTGACTCTAGTCAAGATTCTATTTGTCACCTGGCCTCATAAGGTCCAGTTCTGACTAGCAGACTGGGTGGATTTTGTTTTTTGTTTTTGTTTTGTTTTGCTTTATCTTATTTTGCTTATTTTGTGTCTCTGAGCATTAGCTTCAGTTCAAAACCAATATCAAATAACCCCAAAAGATGTTTACCTTCTTCCAATTTCTTCACACTGGTAAGTGGCCCCACTTGTCCTTGGGGAAAGTTTTACTAAAGATTCACAAAACACAACTGTAATTGCATTGCAGAGTCCTTTGGGGCTCCAAGTCTATGAACTAATTTACTTCTACAAACCGGATAAGGGGTTGTAAATCCCCATTATGGTGACTTAAGTTAGTTTTTTACTTACTAGAACTAGAATCACTATCTGAATATGCTAAGAAGCATATTGGTATGCTGTCCTTATATTTAATTCCTAAGGTCTTGTGACCAATTATACATTGTCACATATCCCTACAGGTCACACACTCTGATTATTCCTTCATCTCTTGTGTTATTCTGGTAATTGTGCTCATCTTGTTAGTGAAGCCTAAGGATTGTCATGCTTCTTCCACTTCTGGATCTTTTCCTTCCATTTGAGGTGAGGTGAGGATACTCTATTCCTTGGCAATATCCTTTGCTGACATCTCCAGTGGACAAAGAACTACCAAAGAGCTACCAAAGAGCTTTATAAGGATGTTGGTGTCTCCCTTAGGAAAGCATTCTGTAATACATTGGTATAGGGATTGTCCTCCAGGTTTGCCCATGGAGGCATGTGGTTCACAGCAGCAGAGCAAGTAAATTATACTAGATTCATGCCATCATTTTTGTTTCTCTGAGCCTTTAGACCATTTCCTCTACACTACACTGGGGAAGTTGATAGGCAATGAGTTGGGCCCAAGATTCAATTAGCCAACTTAGGAGAACATTTGTGCTTCTTCTAAGTGCTGAGTCAACATATTAAATTCTAATTCTAATTGATAGGGAGGTGCACCTAACTGGTAATTGTCACAACAGCAATCAAATGCCACAGTGATTTGATCTCCTGATGTCTTCAACCTGTGCATCTTCTCATGCTACTATTGATAATCTGGGTAATTGTAATGCCATTACATTCTGTGGATTCTCAACATTTCACTTGCTTTCAACAAGGGGTTTAGTCATTATTCCTCAAAAATGTTAGCAATTGAATCCGAAAATTCCATCTTGAAGGTATGTTTCCTGGAACCACTTCTGGGATGAATTACTGTTATCTGTCAAGTTCTGGTAGGAAACACTACACATTTAAATAGAAACACTGTACAGAGTTTAAGAAATGTCACAGCCGGCGCGACAAATCAACCAGGAATGTGAGGGTAAGAGGATGAAGAACTCGAGAAGCAGAGAGATGGGGGCAGGAGGAGCACTGAGGAGGATGTCCAACAGTGCTAAGTTTATTCAAAGCATTAAGGCCATATATATATAGTGATATTACAATAGAAGCAATACACCTGTGTCTAGTTAAACAACCATGAGTTCCCATAAGTTTCAATTAACTATAAGCAAACCCATGACGCCAAATGGCTGATGCCAGTACAAGTGTTCTGTACTGATACAGCAAACCTGAAAGTAATTTATGGGCTGTACTAGGGCAGCAAGGACCAGCCATGAACTTATGACCCCAACTGAATTGTTCTCATCTGTTTAGCAAGCGTGTGGGAAGTCACATAGGCGAGCACACAACACATAGCACAGACCCTTTCTCAGTGCTACTCAACTTTTCCCGTCCTAAACCTTTTGTTAGGTTATTCAGACTTTAAAGGAGGCACAAGTCATGGCCTGGTTTGGTCCTCATCTCAAGCCTTATTGCGGCCTCCCACAAAGAAAAATACAGGTCAAATGATTTTTGACAAGAGTGCTGAGACAATTCAAAAGGACAGTGTTTTCAGCAAGTGGTGCTGGAACAATTCAATCTACATGCAAAAGAATCATGTTTGGACTCCTACTTTTTTCTTCCTCCTTCAGCACTCCATTTCCTTCATACAAAAAGTGACTGAAAATGGATCAAAGACCTTAGGTCTTTGTAAGAGCTAAAACGCTTTAGAAGTAAACTTAAGCTTACTCTTAAAAGTAAACTGAAATTTCTTAACCTTGAGATAGGCAATGGACTTTTAGACGTGATACTAAAAGTGCAACCAACAAAAGAATTTTTGCCTTCATAAAAATTAAAAATTGTGTGCTTTGGGAGCTCCCCTCGACTTGCTAGATGGGATGTTGCCCAATTGATGAATCACTTAATAAAACCAATTAGGCTAACATCCCTAATTTTCTTTTTCTTTAAAAGACTTATAAAGAAAGTGAAAAGACAACCCATAAAATGTGAGAAGACACTTACAAATCATATCCAGGGACTAATATTCAGAATGTACAAAAATCTCTTACAACTCAACAATAAAAAAATAAATAGCTCATTTAAAAATGGACAAAGAATCTAAATAGACTTTTCTCCAAAGAAATATACAAAGAACAAATATGCATATGAATGTCAGTGATGATGAATATCATTAACCATCAGGGGAATGTAAATCAAAACCCCAATGAGATACCATTTTATGCTCATTATGATGGCTATAATAAAAAAGATAGATGAGTGTGGTGAAGATGCAGACAAACTGGAACTCTGATACATTGCTGTTGAGAATATAAAATGGTGCATCTGCTTTGGATAATAGCCTGGTAGTTCCTCAAAAGTTTAAAGTTATCACAGGACCTAACAATTTCATTGCTAGGATATATAATCTCATTCCTACAGAACAATACCTAAAAGAAATGGAAGACAAATGAAAACATCCTTACAAAAACTTGTACCAAATGTTCATAGTAGTTATTCATTATAACCAAAGTAGAAACAATCCAACATGAAGAGGTGTACTCATTGGCAAAGTTCTAACTCTTGCTGTTCACTTGCCCTTTATTTGGCAGTGGTGAGGTTTCCCTTGCACATTCATTTATCCACCTAAAACAACCAAGTTCCTCACCATCAAATTAGAATGACTATAAACATCCACAACTCTTGAAGAGTGGATGGCCCTCAGATTATGTGTTTGTTTAGGCTGGATGGGATGGAGGTTGACTTCCCCTATCCTTCATGGTTTTCATGATGGTGGGCCCTCTTCTCCCTCTTTCCTTCTTCCAGCACTCCATTTCCTTTCAATTCTCTATGCAATCAACCTGCTCTTCTGTCTCCTTCTCCCTACCCCCATCTACAATCTCATCTAATCTATATGAAGTAAAGAACTGGTTTTAAGAATTAAATGGCTTTGCACATATGTATCTTAATCTTTTCAATTCCTGCTTAAGTTAGCAAATTTTTGGATTCCTCTTTCTGTGACACTGTGGCCTGAGGAAGAGGTAAAATTAGCTCTTAAGATACCATTAAGAGAGAAGGGTGGTACAAATTGAAAATGAATTAATCTTATGACATTTAACCATGCCACATCACAACAACAGAAACCCCTTTCCTAAGACCCTTGTAGTCATCACTCCTTAACGCCCAGACATGTTGGGAGAAGCAGGAGACCCTTCTGACTTAAAGAACCTTCAAATCAGTAAATATTTACTGAGGATTCTTGCTGTATCATGTACCATGCCAAGTGCTAGGGAAAATTGATTAAACACAAAACACACAGTTTCTGCTTTTGAGGAGCATATTTTTATTAACTTCACGGGATGGGGTCAGTGTGGGTACTATATCTAGCCTTTTGTTGAGAAAACTTTTACATATATTAGAGAAATGGCTCTCTACTCCTATTCCAATACTGTCTCCAACTCCCTTTTAATTCAGGGCCTTCTTCATTAGAATCAACATCCCAGAATCAAAATTTAGACTCAAGAGTATGCAAGGCACAGTATAGGCCTAGATATAAAATGGGAAACCTATCAAAGATACCAATTTAATCACATTTCATATCTCAGATGGGAGGAAAAGGGTTTCTCTCATTAAGAAATTCCTTTGGAGATTAATGAGGAAGGAATGTAGGATGTACAAGATAATATTCTCAATCCTAATAGCTCTTAACCTAGAAGAGTAACCTAGAAGAGACCCAAAGTGTTAAAGTGTTAATCATCATGATGGTCTCTAGAGCAGCAAAAAAAAAAAAAAAAAAAAATTTCTATCCCAATATATTTATAATCTTGTAGGAAAAAAACTTCTTTTTTTTTTTTTAAAGATTTTATTTATTTATTTGAGAGAGAGAGATCACAAGTAGACAGAGAGGCAGGCAGAAAGAGAGAGATAGAGGGAGAGAGGGAAGCAGGCTCCCTGCCGAGCAGAGAGCCCGATGTGGGACTCGATCCCAGGACCCCGAGATCATGACCTGAGCCGAAGGCAGCGGCCTAACCCACTGAGCCACCCAGGCGCCCCAGGAAAAAAACTTCTTATACAAAAGACAAAATCTCTAATCCAGAGGACATAGAAGAAGAAAAAGATTCATATTTGACTACACAGAAATTAAAACAGCAAATTAAAACACATGATTAAAATGTTAAAAACACTTCTGTGTACATATATATGTGTGTGTGTATGTGTGTATATATATATGTGTGTGTGTGTGTATATATGCACACACACACACACATATATATGGTGAGAGAGAGGGAGGGAGAGAGAACTCTTGCAAGTAATAAGAAAAATACAATTTAATAGAAAAATTGGTGGAGGATGTGAACCTACTATTAACAGAAAAATAAATATTAATGGCATATAAACAAGAAGATGCTCAACTGCATTTGTAATTAAACAAATGCAAATTAAAACAGCAAAATACCATTTTAACTTAGATGGACAAATTCATGGTGCTAGAGAATTTATTGGAAAATAGACATACTTAAATGCAACTATAAATCTTTGAAGTCTCTTTGGTGGGCAAATATTGGAAACATATATTAAAATTGAAAGCACAATACCATTTCCATCAGCCATGACCCGTTTGCTTCATTTCTTACTCTTCTGTTCAGCTCTGTCTCACCCCTGCAAACTACAGTCCCCAGTTTCCTTTGCCCATGAGTTTCCAGAGGTTCAGTCAATGGGAATTTCCAGCAGGAGATACAAGAGGCAAAGAATAGAAGAAGCTAGTATATTTATTTTCCCTTTCTGCTTCCAGGGCATTCTCAACACTGGCTTCCTCTGACTCATATATGACCCATTTCCCACCAGGCAGGACATCCTTCCCTCTATGGTCCCAGCTCCCACAAAGTGCTTCTAGCTCCAGCCTCTGGTCATACTACCACCTCTTTGTCTCTCTAGCCCCTAGTGGCTTTATACTGTTACTGATCTTTGAGTGGCCTACTTGCCATTTCAGGCTCCCTTCTACCTCTCTGAAACTGGCTCCCTATATCGAATTCCTTCTATTAAAAGTAACCTGGAGTGGGATTTTAAAATTGTTTGTTTTTAAAATATGCTCTAACTGATATACTCTTTGACTTAGCACTTGTAGTAATTTTCCCTACATTCTTAGATATGTGAGCACCTTGTGTGCAAAAACCTCAGTACAAGGATATTCAGTGAAGCATTGTTTTAAAAGGCAAATGCACAAATATAAAATAGATATTTACCTGTAGGTAATTCATACAATGGAATACTGTACAGCTACTTAAAGGTACTGGGTGGATTTATAAATGTGTTGCTGTGGAAAGACAGCCAAGATATTAAGTGAAAAAGGCAGAACAGTATGTGTAGTACAAGGTTAAAAAAATACATATGTGTATATACACTCTTTAAAATCATGGCTGAAGGAAAGTTCTCTAGAGATACACTGCCTGGGATTACATCTCAGTTCCATAACTTGATAACAGTGAGAGCTTGGGCAATTTCCTTGAGCTTTCTCTTCCTTACCTGTCCCTGTTTCTTTATCTGTAAAATGGAGATAATAATACTCATATTTTTTGTATTAAATGAACTAATGCAAGAGTTGGGAAACTATAGCCCATAGGCCAAATCTGGCTATTACCTATCTTTATAACTAAGGTTTTATTAGAACATAGTTACACTTGTTATTTATATACTCTCTATAGCTGGTGTCCTTTGAGATGGGGGGAGCTAAGATGGCAGCATAGTGGGAGGATCCTAGGCTTGCCTCTCCCTTGTACACAGCTAGATAACTTTCAATTCATTCTGAATACTCAAAAAATTAACCTGAGGATTGACAGAAGAAACTGCACAACTAAAGGGAGAGAAGAGGCCACATTGAAGAAGGTAGGAAGTATGGAAATGTGGTTTGGGAGAGAAATGGATTATGGGTGCTACTGAGAGGAGGGAGCCCTTGTCACAGAGAAAGGTGAGAGAGGGTGGAATGCACAGGGATAGACACAAGGAGATCACTTCCCCAAAGCCATTGGTTGGGAAAACAAAAGATGCTGATTTTCATGAGTTTTTGCAAACAGCAAGGCTCAAAAGACTTAGAGGTTCACAGGCTTGGCTGGTATTGAGACCTAAGGGTACTGCCCTATTCCTGGAGAAAAGATATGTAAGCAACCCCAGGGCAGATGACATGATCTGAGATCACTTAGTGTGCATAGGTGGTGGGTGGTGGTGGGGGATTGTTCCCTCTACATGCAGTGTAACCATAACAGGGACAAGGTAGACAGTGGGCACCATCTCACACCCCTGCCTCTCAGCATCGGCACAGAAACATCTCCTGGGGTTGGCTAACTTGGACACTGGCTGTTTAGCCTGCTTTGCTCCAAATCCCAAGATCCCATGCTCTGGGTGACTGCCTTTCTGTGTCATACCTGCACTGGTCTCAGTCCAGTGAGACTTTCACAAAGAAGACCAGTGTGCATGCCCACCACACCAGGTTCCTAAAGTTTGGAGTTATCCGGCTTAGCTGTGATAGAGCCTGAGGTGTACTACACTCCTCCAGGTAGGCAAGCAACCTGGAGATGGACAGTGTGAAAACAGCAATCTGAAAAATGCTTAGGATGCACAAGGGGAAATTACTTCCTCTTTGGGAGGACTTGCCTGAGAGCATCAAGCATGGATTCCCATCTATGGAGACAAAGGTTCTGGCTGACACCATTTCCGTCTCAGACCCCTCATCATAAACCAACTTCAGTAAACAGTACAGGGACAATAATGGCTTATACCTTTTTATATAAGGTCCCACCACCCCCTGCACTCTGCTGGTACTACTTTTCTTTAGCAAGGATGTCTTAGAACCAGTTCACAAATGCCCATACACATCATGTCTTCTGACCACAGAGTTCTGCAAAGCTTCAGTTCTAGTGGAAATAGAATCAGGTCTCACTTAACAAACAGACCAGAGCACACCTAGTTAAAACTTGCCATCTCTGGACAAGGTCTAAACAGTCCTCACTATAGGCAAGGTGAGCCTCTGCAGATGACTGACCTGAGGGATGGAGCAGCCAAAACATAGTAGCAGAGTGCACATAGCACACACCAGAGACACTTCCTAAAGCACCTTGTGGTGCTTTCCCATTATACAACCACTTTCCTAAGGTGCTTGTATAATGTCCAGGGACATTATACATTATACAACCACTTCTTCATAAAGCCATTACTCTCAGGAACAGGAAATATTAAAACAATTTTCTAAAACAGAGAAGAAGACACAGACCTAGACAAAATGTCAAGACAGAGGAATTTATCCCAAAAGAAAGAACAAGAAAAAGTCACAGCCAGAGATCTAATCGCAACAGATATTAGTGATATGCCTGATGGAGAACTTAAAGCACAGTCACATGGATGGTCACTGGCCTCCAGGAAACCATGGAAGATATCAGGGAGACCCTTACCACAGAGATCAAAGAGCTAGAAATACCAATCAGGCAAAAATGAAAAATGTAATTGAGATTCAAAACTGGATATAATGATCACAAGGATGGAAGAAATAGAGGAATGAATAAGTAATACAGATGATAGAATAATGAAAAATAATGAAGTGAAACAAAAGAGAGAAAGAATAACCATGGATCGTGAGAATAGACATAGGGAACTCAGTGACTCCATCAAACATAGTATCATTCATATCACTGGATCCCAGAAGAAGAGAAAAGGGGACAGAAGGCTTATTTGAGGAAACAGAACTGCAAACTTCCCCAATCTGGGGAAGTAAACAGACATCCAAATCCAGGAGCACAGAAAACTCCATTCAAAACCAACAAAAATAGGCCAACACCAAGATATATTGTGGCTAAATTTGCAAAATTCACTGCTAAAGAAAAAAAAATCCTAAAAGCAGCAAGACAAAGGAAGCCCCTAACTTAAAAGGGAAGACCCATAAGGTTAGCAGCAGATCTCCCCATAGGAACTTGACAAGCCAGAAGAAAGTGGCATGTTATATTCAACGTGCTGAATGGGGAAAATATGCAGCCAAGAATACTCTATCCAGCAAGGCTGTCATTCAGAATAGAAAGTGATAAAGAGTTTCACAGACAAACAAAAACTGAAGAAATTCATGACCACTAAACCAGATCTGTAAGAAATATTAAAGGGACCCTCTGAGTAGGAAGAAAGACCAAAAGCTGCAAAGACTAAAAAGGAACAGAGAAAATCTCCAGAAACAATGACAAAATAAGTAAAAATGGCAGTAAATAAATTATCAGTAATTACTCTGAATGCAAATGGACTAAATGCTACAATGAAAAGGCATAGTGTACCAGAATGGATAAAAAAATATTACTCAAGGGCAATCCTCTTGGATCCCCTTGGGTCTCCTCACTCCTTGGCAGCTTTGTACTATTACTTTGCTATTGTTCAATAAATCTTGCTTTGCTGCCCCCCCACCCCACAAAAACCATCTATATGCTGCCTATAACACACGCATTTTAGATCTAAAGATACCTGCAGATTGAACGTAAGGAGATGGAGAAACATTTATCATGCTGATGGACTTCAAAAGAAAGCCAGAGTAGCAATACTTATATCAGACAAACTAGATTTTAAACCAAAGACTGTAACAAGAGATGAAGAGGGGCACTGTATTGAAATAGAGGGGTCTCTCTGAAAAGAAGACATAACAATTGTAAATATTTATGCACCCAACTTGAGAGCACCCAAATATATAAAACAATTAAAAACAAACACAAAGGAACTCATTGATATTAAAATGATAATAGTAAGGGACTTTTAACACCCCACTTATAGCAGTGAACAGATCATCTAAGCAGAAAATCAATAAGGAAATAATGGCTTTGAATGACACACTGGACCAGATGGACTTTAAAGATATAGTCAGAACATTTCATACTAAAGCAGCAGAATGCACATTCTTTTCAAGTGCGCATGGGACATTCTCCAGAACAGATCACATACTAGGTCACAACAAATACAAAAAGACTGAGATCATACCATGCATAGTTTCTGACCACAGTGTTATGAAACTTGAAGTCAACCACAAGAAAAAATTTGAAAAGACAACAAATACATGGAGATTAAAGAATGTGCTACTAAAGGGGTGCCTGAGTGACTCAGTTAAGTGTCCGGTTTTTGGCTCAGGTCATGATCTTCAAGTCCTAAGATTGAGCCCTGCAGGGAGCCTGCTTCTCCCTCTCCCTCTGCCCCCTCCTCTGCTTATGCTCAATTTATCTCTCTCTCTGTCAAAGAAATAAATTCTTTTTTTAAAAATATTTTATTTATTTATTTGACACAGAGAGAGAGAGATCACAAGTAGGCAGAGAGGCAGGCACAGAGAGAGGGGGAAGCAGGCTCCCCGCTGAGTGGAGAGCCCAATATGGGGCTTTGATCCCAGGACCCTGAGATCATGACCTGAGCTGAAGGCAGAGGCTTAACCCACTGAACAACCCAGGTGCCCCAATAAATAAATTCTTAAAAAAAAAAAAAAAAAAAAAAAGAACGTGCTACTAAAGAATGAATATATCCACCAGAAAATTAAAGAAGAATAATAAAAATACATGGAAACAAATGAAAATGAAAACATATGGTCCAAAACTTTTGGGATGCAGCAAAAGTGGTCATACAAGGGAACTGCATAGCAATATAGGCCTAACCTCAAGAGGCAAGAACAATCTCAAATAAACAACCTAATCTTGCACCTAAAGAAACTGGAACAACAAATGATGCCTAAAGCCAGCAGACAACGAGAAATAATAAAGATTAGAGCAAAAATAAATGATATAGAAACAAAAAAGAACAGATCAACAAAACCAGAAATTGGTTCTTTGAAAAAATTAATATTGATGAATCCCTAGCTGGAGTTATCAAAAAGAAATGAGAAAGGACCCAAATAAATAAAATCACAAACGAGAGAGGAGAAATAACAACCAATACGACAGAAATACAAACAATTTTAAGAGAATAGTATGAAAAATTATATGCCAATAAATGGGGCAATCTGGAAGAAATGGATACATTCCTGGAAATATATAAACTACCAAAACTGAAATAAGAAGAAATGGAAAACTTGAACAGACTGAGAATTAGTAAAGAAATTGAATCAGTAATCAAAAATCTCCCAACAAAAAAAAGTCTAGGGCCAGAAAGCTTCTCAGGGGAATTCTACCAGACATTTAAAGAAGAGTTAATACCTATTCTTCTCAAACTGTTCCAAAGGATAGAAATGGAAGGAAAACTTCCAAACTCATTCTACCAGGCCAGCATTCCCAATTCTAAAACCAGACAAAGGCTCCACTAAAAAACGAGAACTACTGGCCAAAATCCCTGATAAATATGGATGCAAAAATTCTCAAAAAGATACTAGCAAATTGAATCCAACGGTACATTAAAAGAATCGTTTGCCTTGATCAAATGGGATTTATTCCTGGGCCACACAGGTGGCTCAATATTCATGAATCAATCAAGGTGATACACCACATTAGTAAGTGGGAGGATAAGAATGATACGATCCTTTCAATAGATGCAGAAAAAACAACTGAAAAGTAAAACATTCATGATAAAAACTCTCAACAAAGTAGGGTTAGAGGAAACATACTTCAATATCATAAAGGCCATATATGAAAAACCCACAGCTAATATCATACTCAAAGGGGAAAAACGGAGAGTTTTTCCTATGTAGTAAGGAATGACAGGGATATCTACTCTCACCACTGTTATTTAACATAATATTGGAAATCCTAGCCTCATTAATCACACAACAAAAAGAAATAAAAGGTCTCCAAATTGGCAAGGAAGAAGTCAAACTTTCAGTATTTGCAGATAACATGTAAATCTTGCAATTTACAATGATGTGGGTGGAGCTAGAGAGTACTATCCTAAGTGAAATAAGTCAGTCAAAGAAAGACAAATGCCATATGATTTCACTTATATGTAGAATTTAAGAAACAAAACAGATGAACAGGTGAAAAAAAAGTCAAATGAGAAAAACAGATTTTTAAGTATAGAGAGCAAACTGAGGGTTACAGGAGGGGAGATTTGTAGGGGGATGGGTTAAATGGGTGATGGGGATTAAGGAGACACTTCTTTTTTTTTTTTTAAAGATTTTATTTATTTATCTGACAGACAGAGACCACAAGTAGGCAGAGAGGCAGGCAGAGAGAGAAGAAAGGAAGCAGGCTCCCTGCTGAGCAGAGAGCCCCGATGTGGGACTCGATCCCAGGACCCCGGGATCATGACCTGAGCTGAAGGCAGAGGCATTAACCCACTGAGCCACCCAGATGCCCTAAGGAGACACTTCTGATGAACACTGGGTATTGTATGTAAGTGATGAATCACTAAATTATACACTTGAAACTAATATTACACTGAATGTTAAGAAACTGGACTATAAATAAAAACTTGACAATGATAAATATCTATCTATAGATAGATAAATATTCTCTATAGCTGCTTTCATTGTATGACAAGAGTTGAATATCTGCAGCAGAGACCAAATGGTCCAAAAGGCCTAAAACACTTACTATCTGGCCTTCACAGAAAAATTTTGCGAAGCCCTGAATCAAATTACAGCCCAGCTGTAAAATGGGCATTTAATAACTGCATTATATTAATATGAGAGTTTAATGAAATAATGTGCCTAGTCAGCAACTGGCCAGTCAGATATTGTCAGTGTTATAGAATTTACAATTACAGTTGACTCTTGAAAAATGCATGGGTTAGGCGCTCTGCTCCACACCTGCACAGTCAAAAATCCACATATATCTACTGACTTCCCCAAAACTTAACTACTGATAGCCTACTGTTGACCAGAAACCTTACCAAAAACATAAGTCAGTAAAGACATATTTTGTATGTTGTATTATTATATACTATATTCTTACAATAAAGTAAGCTAGAGAAAAGAGAATGTTAAAAAATCATAAGGAAGAGAAAATACATTTATAGCACTGTACCATAATTATTTTAAATAATATGTGTGTAAAAGAACTCACACAGTTCGAACCTGCATTGTTCAAGGATCAGCTGTGAAGTTCTTTCACATCAAGATGGGGAGGACTGTTGGAGTCTGAGTTTCAGCATGTGATAAACACTAAAGTATAGATGTTTTCATATATGTAGTTGTGAAAGATACAAAACTACTGGGGACACACCGAGGCCCCTCTGGGAGGATCTGCCATATCCAGAGCTACATTTGAAGGCTGGTTCATGGGAGGGCACAGAAAACATGAATCAGAAATTTTCCACAACAACTCAAGAGTTTTCTCTTTTCCCCATCTGTCTGGATGGGATGCTTATAGCTCTATAGATGCTCCTTAGAAGAATCCTGCAAATTGTGGGACGAGAGCCTTGCCCAGAAATTATGCTAAAATCATCTCTGTAGCTATTTTAGTTATGTAATGCTAGATAATAAACTATTCCAAGCTACTCATGGTTCCGTAGTTTAAACTCCAGGCAGGGTTTGACTACATGGTTCTTCTCTGTTCCCTGTGGCAACAGCCATTGATCTAGGTATGGGCTCAGCTAGGCTGGAAGGCCCAAGAAGATGTCACTCACATTTCTAGTGCCTCAGTGTTCCTCCACATGGTCTTTCTTTCTCCACGTGGTCTCTCCCTTCAGTAAACTTGCCTGAACTTCTTTACATTGAAGGGGTTTAGGGCAGCCCTGCCAAAATGTGCCACTTTGGCATATGGACTATTTTGAGCTGAAAGCAGTGGAGATGCTATGGGATCAAGATAAACTTTTGCCCTTCCTTTAACTATACAGAAGAACCTAAATTGGGGGTCTTTCACAGACTAGGGTTATTGCCAGAGATAAATGTTATTTGAGTGACCTACCTATAGAGCAGAGCAAACATCTAATTACCAAGCATCTGTTCTTCTTACTGCCCTGTGAATTGCATCCTTTCCCTTTGAAGTCCCAGACCCCTCCTCCCTTCTACTTAGTTCAGAATGAAATATATAACTCATTTTGCCTGTCTTTGGAATTTCCATGTCTGTATGGATTCCCTGTCTCAAGGAAATTAAATCTGATTTTTTCCTGGCAATCTGTTTCATGTCAACTTGATTCACAGTTCAGCTAGAGAGACCTTGAAGGGGACAGGAAGTTCTTCCTCTTCAACACCATGAAATCTAGCTTCTTGAAACAAAAATGGAAACTTCTAGACTCCTGAAAAGTTAAGCTTAGAATTGGCGCAGCATCACTTTGTTGGAAGGAAAACTTTTCTTCTACTAACTTAGGTCTATTCATTAGGAACCTGGAAATTAATTGACAACAGACAGATTAACAGGAAAACAACAACAACCACAACCACAACCACCACAACAAGAACAACCCACCAAGTTTTATTTACTTGCATGCAGGAATGTCCAAAAGAAGAGACTCACTGAACAGTTAGGGATAAAGGAGAATGAGGAGGGGGTGTAGATATAGGACTTCTATGAGAAAGAAATAGGAGAGCAAATGGAAGATATTACAACTTGTAATCATATTTCTTTATGAAATTTCTCTCTCTATATATATACAGAAGTCTCTGTATTAAGTCAGATAAGGGAAGCTCAGAGAAGGCTTCTTTTCACATCTGCTGTGTATCTCAAATATCTTTATTTTAAAACAATCTTTATACCATCTTGGTGGGTTGTGAGTCCCTTCAACTTCCACTTTATTTCTACTAATCAAGGCAAGTTACAGGTCAGACCAGATGCACAAAAAGGAAATAATTTCAACTTTCTTTCTTTCTTTCTTTTTTTTTTTTAAAAGATTTTATTTATTTATTTGTCAGAGAGAGAGAGGGAGAGAGAGCGAGCACAGGCAGACAGAGTGGCAGGCAGAGGCAGAGGGAGAAGCAGGCTCCCTGCTGAGCAAGGAGCCCGATGTGGGACTCGATCCCAGGACGCTGGGATCATGACCTGAGCCGAAGGCAGCTGCTTAACCAACTGAGCCACCCAGGCGTCCCTCTTTCTTTCTTTTAAGTAGGCTCCACACCCAGCATGAAGTCCAACACAGGGCTTGAACTCATGACCCTGATATCAAGATTTGGATGCTTACCTGACTGAGTCACCCAGGCACCCCAATAATCTCTTCTTCTTAATGGCTGGAGTAGCACATGCATGGAAGGAGGAAAGAATTAAGGTAGGTCATCTTTAAGGACTATCTGCCACAGGAGCTGAAGCTAAAGGACTCGAAAGGACAGTTCTGTGTAGGCTTTCCTAACTGTGGCTCCATGGACATTTTCTGCATTAGACAGGAAAAAGAAGCTCCCAGGAAAGTAAAATGGCTGTTTCCTAAATCCCTCAAGGGCTACCCAACTATTGCCCCACCAGCTACTCCAGATATATCACAAAGAAGCCTAGCCTCTCAAAAACCCCAAATCAGAAGTCTCATCTCTGGCTCTTGTTCATGAATCAGGTTATTACTGAATGCGGCCTGTTACAATGATGAAGGCAGGATGAAACAGAACTGGAGAAGATCCAAGAATAATGGGCAGAGATTCATCAGAAAAATCTTTTTGAACATATAATAGGTATGTGCCATGTTATTTAAGCTGTATTATTCACTTTAACTATAGAAAACTTGAGAAATAAACAAGTGAAGATACATTGAATTATTTAGAGACAAGTAGTTTGTGAGACAGGTAGAATTCATAAGATGTGCTCATGAATGTTGTATTCATGAACATTGAATATACACAGGGTATACAAAGCAACAAAAAACTGTGAAGCATTAAATACATGTAAGAAAAACAAGTGCTAAGTGTTTATGAAGTCACAGTTGGGCAATCAGCAATCCCTCTTGTTCAACTATAAACCACAATAGTTAAAACCAGAAATAGACAAGACCATTTAACTCATGCTTGAACTAAAACCCATTGTTCTTATTTCTTATCACACTTTCTTGAAGGACTGATGACGATGTTTTACAGTGACCAGAACGTTCCAACCACGGGGCCACAAAAGCCCTGATAGCAAAGAGAATGCCTAGAAGACCACACCCCACACTTTCCCTTCCTTGCCCATGATCACATGCTGAACACATACCAAGCCCCATCCATGATCACATGCTCCCTGCCTGCTCTCTTACATGCACCACCCCACCCCAGCAACATCTGCTTAGAGCTTTAGGTGCCCATCTTTGCAGCCTAGAGCTTGCCACCGCTCTAGGCTGCCACCACCTGAAATAAATTTCTCCCTTTCTCTTTTCCAAACCCTGTTCTCTTAAGTTATTGGCTTCTCTTGCAAAGAGTTTATCCCAGTATGTTGGCAAACCCAGCTGGGACATTCACTTTCAATTTGCCAGCCCCTCAGGATTCCCTGGAATGGAGTAGTAGGCATGGCATTATGGGTTATGGGTTCGATTCCAAAGTAGTAGCTCTGATAGATCTGTAACAGCCCTTGCCATGCAGATAAAAGCATGGTTATTCAGCAGGCTAACTGGCAAGTTACAGCTGTGGCCAGGTGTATTTACCTCTGGGTCTCTCCGATATGGAAACCCAAATACCTTTCCTCTAATTGAACCCTCTTGCTCAGACTTTGAGTCTTGTTCCTGAAACTATGTGAGTAGCAGGGAAGGCTGCTGCAGCAGAGAGAGTGGCAGAACATATGAACATCATATATCTCAGGATTCAGGTGATAAGGCCATTGTATCCCACTCACATCCCATCTTTTTCATTTTTATTTTTCACTTGAACTCTATCTTAATTGTGTTAATTTCACTCCATCTCTTTTCCCTTACCACTTGCTTGTTTCAGATTTATTCACTAAACCATGTGATCTGGGTACCTTTATTTGTCTGTGAACCTTTCTGTACCATAGGCTCTGAGTTAGCTTGTTGGGTAGTATAGTTGGCAATTATAACAGATAATCTCCCACAGAACAGGAAGTTTCTTAAATTCAGATTGAAATGTTGAGTTTCTGCTTCCATGATATTAACATGCTAATAATTTTTTTTTAAAGGTTATGAGAATCAGCCTGGTCTCCGTTTTTAATTTATCCTGGGACCCTAAGAGCCCAGGGTTTATGAAGAAGAGTCCTTGTAAGTTCTACACTACATGTAAACAAAGAGCAGTGAGCATTCCCTTGAAGAATTTATTTCTGGGGCTGACCCTTTTCATTGCTCTTTTACCATTTCCTTTTTTCTTTGTTAAACCTCTCAAGAGTAGTATAAAAAATTGTTTTTCTTCTCCCCAATCACTTACCCCATAACCTACTGCGGTCTACCCTTCCCACTTACTTGCCACTGAAATTCATCAGTTGAATGTTCCAGTGCCATTGTAATGAATAAATCCAAAAGTTTGTTTTCATTTCTTACTTTGTGCTCATGTGTCATTTGACACTATTAATCTCTTCCTATTTGGCTTCCCTGGTATTTCAAACCCTGTTTCTTGTACTTCAAGCCCTTTTACTCCACTCTCTGGGATATATTTTCAAAATCCTTCTTCTCTATCTCTTTGGGTAGTATAGGGGATCAAAATATGTCACTCCCAAATATGCCACTTTGGCATAAAAATTATTGTAGGCTGGGGCGCCTGGGTGGCTCAGTGGGTTAAAGCCTCTGCCTTCGGCTCAGGTCATGATCCCGGGGTCCTGGAATTGAGCCCCACATCAGGCTCCCTGCTCAGCAGTGAGCCTGCTTCCCCCTCTCACTCTCTGCCTGCCTCTCTGCCTACTTGTGATCTCTGTCTGTCAAATAAATAAAATCTTTAAAAAAAAAATTATTGTAGGCTGAAGAAAACTGAGAAACATCACACACCAAAAAAGTTCTCTGCCCCCCTATACTTGCCTAAAAACACATACATTTTTTCAAAAAAATTTTAAAGTTTTTATTATTTATTTTTTTAGGTAAGTCTATGCCCAATGTGGGGCTTGAACTCATAACCCTGAGATTGAGTCACATGTTCTATAGACTGAGCGAGGCAGGCACCTCTAAGTTTTTATTTAAATTCCAATTGGTTAACATATAGTGTAATATTATTTTCAGGTGTACAATACAGTGATTCAAAACTTCCATGCAACACTGGGTGCTCATCACAAGTGTACTCCTTAATCTCCACTATCTATTTTAACCCATCTCTCACCCCTACTCCTCTTTAGTGACCATAAGTTTGTTCTCTATAAGAGGTAAAAGTCTGTTTTCTTTTTTTTTTTTTTAAGATTTTATTTATTTGACAGAGAGAGAGATCACAAGTAGAGAGAGAGAGAGGAGGAAGCAGGCTCCCCGCCGAGCAGAGAGCCCGATACAGGGCCCGATCCCAGGACCCTGGGATCATGACCCGAGCCAAAAGCAGAGGCTTTAACCCATTGAGCCACCCAGGTGCCCCAAAAGTCTGTTTTCTTGTTTGCCTCTCTCTTTTCTTTTTTTCCTTTTGCTTATTTGTTTTGTTCTTAAATTCCACATATGAGTTAGATCATACAACATTTGTCTTTTATTGAGTGAGTCATTTCATTTAGCATAATACATTCTAGATCCATCCATGTTGTTGCAAATGGCAAGATTCCATTCTTTTTTTTATGGCAGGGTAATAGTCTATCATGTATATATACCACCTCTTTATCTATTCATCAATTGATGGACAGTTGGACTTTCCATAATTTGGCTATTGTAGATAATGTTGCTGTAAACATCAGGGTGCATGTATCCTTTTGAATTAGTATTTTTGTATTCTTTGGGTAGATACCTAGTAGTCCAGATCATAGGGTAGCTCTATTTTTAATGTTTGAGGATCCTCCATACTGTTTTCCAGAGTAGCTACACCTGTTGGCATTCCCACCAACAGTGCAAGAGTCTCCCTTTCCTCCACATCCTTGCCAACACCTGTTGTATCTTGTGTTGTTGGTTTTAACTAGTCTGAGAGGTATGAGGTGATAACTTACGTAGTTTTGCTTTGCATTTCCCTGATGATGAGTGATGTTGAACATCTTTTCATGTGCGTGTTGGCCATCTGTACGTCTTCTTTGGAAAAATGTCTATTCATGTCTTCTGCTCATTTTTTAATTGGATTATTCATTTTGGGGGTGTTGAATTTTATAAGGTCTCTATATATTTTGGATACTAACCCTCTATCAGATAAATCATTTGAAATATCTTCTCCCATTCGATAGGTTGCCTTTTGGTTTATTGTTTCTTTTGCCCTGTAGAAGCTTTTTATTTTGATATAGTCCCAATAGTTTATTTTTTATTTTATTTCCCTTGCCTCAGGAGACATATCTAGAAAGAAGTTGCTATAGCTGATGTCAAAGAATTTACTGACTGTTCTCTTCTAGGATTTTTCCATTGAGTATTTTTTCCTGCTCTGCTGAAGACTGATTGACCATATAATTATGGGTTTACTTTTGGGCTTTCTATTCTGTTCTATTGACCTATGTGTCTATTATTGTGCCAATACCATACTGTTTTGTGCCAGTACCATACCACACCACTATATTACAGCTTTCTAATATAACTTGAAGTCTAGAATTGTGATGACTCCAGCTTTATTTTCTTTTTCAAGGTTGCTTTCACTATTCAGGGTCTTTTGTGATTCCAAACTAAATTTAGGGTGGTTTGTCCTGGCTCTGAAAACACACTTAGCCTCTTAATCACCAGAGACTCTTATTAGTGCAGAGATGGCCCTGAGAGGAATATACATAATCAACTTTATGAAAACAACTCCTGTCTTCCATTATTTTCCCTTCTATATTTACCTTCCTGTAGTTTGCCATACCTGGAAGCCCAAAAACCTTGAAGGGTAGAGGAAAATTTTACTTTCTTCCCCTGTAGTGCCTTTTCTTGTTCCTCTCGGCATCCTTTCCATCTCTATTCATTGGCCCCAAAGAGTAAGTGAACAGAAGTAGGCCCAGCAACTTAGGCAATGGAGATCAGGCAAAACCCTAGCAACAAGTGCTCTTTGCATTGCTTGCTACGCTACCCCCCTTTAAGCAAAATGCTCCCAGTGACTAGAGTATTTAAGAGAGGTTGGGGTTGTGGTAGCGTGGATAATAAAGCACATTCTGTGTCGTGGAGAGGCTTGACAGTCTTGGAGAAGCTGACACTAGAATCAGAGATTAAAAAAAAAAAAAATCAGAGATCATAACCTGAGAGCAAAAATTTGAGTGCTCGAATACCACAAGGTTTTATTATTGCTACCAGCTGCTCATGGTGAATGGCCAAATTAACATGTCAGGGAACTGTCTCACTGTGACCTTGAGAGAGAGAGAGAGGGAGAGAGAAAGAGAGAGAGAGTGTGTATGTGTGTGACCAGTCTGTGTGGCGTTCCTAAGAGATAGCTGCCTTAAAAAACACAAAATCAAAGAGAGCAAAACCACAAATAATCCACCATCCTGGAGGCTGGGGGAGACTATGGGAAGTGATATAAGACAGTCATAATGCCTAAATCACATCTCTGTGTGTAGATTGATGTTGTTAATGTTAAAGATTTTACTTATTAATTATAAGAAAAAACCCAGGAAAGATGTTATAACCTATTCAAAGAAGTCAAAGAAGGGCACCCGGATGGCTCAGTCCTTAAGCAGTTGCCTTCAGCTCAGGTCATGATCCCCTGGGATTGAGGCCCAATTTGGGCTCCCTTCTCAGCGGGAAGCCTGCTTCTCCCTCTTCCACTCCCCCTGCTTGTGTTCCTACTCTTGATCTGTCTCTCTCTGTCCAATAAATAAATAAAATCTTAAAAAAAAAAAGAAGTCAAAGAAGAACAAGTTTATGTGGAATAAAGAAATGTTGAAATTAATGTGCAAATGAAAGCAAATGGCTTGGGGTGGGGCCAGTGGTTGTCCTTCACGTGAACAGACACCATTTGCATATCTATGGGCAAGAATTATTTTCCATTGTTTTCAATGCTTTGATGTTTCAATCAATTATTTTGAATTGCTAACAAACTTGCAGAGGTGTAAAATAGCTAGGTTTAGAATCAGATAACCAAAGAAAGTGTGCTGTAGACAATGGGGTTTTCCACTGAAGCAATTTTTTCCCTAAATGCAAATGCTTGGAAGGAGACACAGCAAACATCTTTGCCAAAGTTAGGGAAGTGCTCTGTGTTTTCTTTCAGACAGTTGTATAAAATGGGCTCTTAAAAAAATGTATTCAGACGTTTGTTCTAAAAACAAGGGAAACAGTATTTAAAAGTTGACTTAAATTGAGTGCTGCACAATTTAAAGGATAAACACAAAACTCTATAGTCAGTGACTGAGTTTGAATCCCAGATTCACCATTTGACAGCTGTTTAATCTTGAACAAGGTACTTAGCCTTTGTAAGTCAGTTTTTTAAGCTACAAAAATAAATAATAATAACACCATCCTTCTTGCAACTATTGTAAGATTAAATGAGAAAATGTATGTAAGGCACTTAGCACTATGGCACATAGTAAACATTTATAATATTGCCTATTATTATTATTATTAATTGCTATGAAACTGAAGTAACATGGAATGGCAGGACCTGAAGAAGACACTACGAGGCCAAAAACTGTGAGTCACTCTCTGAGTAACATCTTCAGAAGGGTCTTGATTTCAGACAATGTAAAGTTCAAATATATGTTAGTAACTTTGGGAAAAGTTATGCCTGGAAGAGTTTGAAGTGTCCTGTGTTAGCCAGTTCATAGAATTATAGAAATTTAGAGCTGGAAGTAGTCTTAGTCCAGTTTTTTTTTTCTTGCAGGCTAGGAAACTATTATGGACATGTTGCTTGGATGTCACAGAAAACTAAAGGACTGTAATGGGAAGCTCTGAGAAATGAAGGAGAATATGCCATCCCAAAATATGCCAAAATATGTATTATTTCAAAGTGAAGACAATTGAGAATTAACAGATGGAGAAAGTAGTCTTCTTGGAGATTCCCTCATCTGATTAAAAGTAGAAACTTCTGAAAAATGATGACAGCCCTAAATCTCCTTTCCAGGAGAGTTCTATGACCATGAAGATGGAAAGCTAGCACTGAGATAAGTCTATACAAACAAATCTTATTAAAATAATCTTTATTTTCTCTTAGTTTCTCCACATATTTACCTTCTCTAAAAGTCCCCTTTCCTTTATCCAGTACTTTATAGATATTTTATTGCTCTTTGTTAAAATGGTGTATAAGCTCTCAAGCCTAACTACCTTTTCAGCTTTCACTTCTTTTCTGTAACTCCCAATGCATATAAAATAAAAAATATAAACATCATCAAGAATTTATATGCTTTTCCTTCTATTCTCCTTCTTTTGCCAATTTAATTTGCAGGCTACAGCTACAGAAATTAAGAGGGTAGAGGAAAGTTTTTCTTCCTCCACAGAAATAACTGTCAGGGGAAGATCAGGTGTCGCAGTAATCCTAAAGGCCTAGGAATGAGAAAGCTATCTGACTTGAGAAAACTTGAGCAGGCAAGGTCCCTGTTTACCTCTCAACTATACCACCCAACACTTCACTCTGATAATCCATTTCCTATCTCTCTTCCCTTCTCCTTTCTCTTTGAACAGATTGAAAATCAACCAAATTTAATGACTTTCTAACAGAGACACTATGTTTTTATGAACACTTAGTTCTTTGTCTTCTGATATGTAGCACAAATAGAATCCCTCCTACAAAATCAAGCCAGGAAATAAAAACAAACTGGCTTTAACCAATTTTGAGCACATCTGGGGAAAAACTTTTCCTCTACTCACTTAGGTCTTATAGCCAAGTGCCTGCAAATTAATTGACAATAGGCAGATTAACTGAAGAAAACACATTTTATTCACATACCTGTAGGAGCATTCAGATGAAGAGGTTCCCTGAATAGCTAGAGATAAGGGTTTAAATACCAGTTTAATAGGGGAATGCAAGGAGGGAGAAAGGGCTTCCACGGGGAAGAGCAAATGGGCTTTTAGGGAAACAAATGAAAGGTATGACATTTTGTGATAATGTTTGTTTATGCAATCTCTTATCCCTGTGTGAGTGGTCAGTCTTCGCCCTAGGAGTAAGGCTCTCTCAGAGAGGGAATTTATGGCAGCTTCACTCTCTGCCTGTTAGTCAGATAAGGGAAAATTTGAAAAGGCTTCTTTCTGCATCTGCTATATGTCAGTGTGTCAGCTTAATCATCATACCAACTCTGGGAATCTGAGTCTCCACAGAGAACTGTCTGATGCAAAGGAAAGAAAGTCACTTCAAAGGAAATTCCAGAAATTTAACAATATCCATATCCATATAAAATTTCAGGTGATCACATTAAAGTTTATTTTTTAGAAAATAATAACGAAAAATATAGTGATAATTATACTGTTTCTATGAAAAAGACTGATGAAAATTAGTCAGTGACTCAAGAGTTTAAGGAACACAGACATATGTAATAATGACTTCTATACAATTGAATTTCTTATGTAATAGGGAACAAAACATTTAATATCATTGAAAATTTGTCATCTATGATTCCTAGAATATGGGAACAGTGAGTACCTTGATATCCTGGGGATATGTTAGAAGCACCAATGCTTTATGAAATTGTTGAGTATTTCATTTTTCCTCCATTGAGGCCACTGCGATGTTTAGAGCTACACTTTCTACTCATATTTTGTGAGTTTGTTCTATATCTCAGTACCATGACATTTTCCAGTCTTAGGTACTGGGGCAATCTGATTATTTGGTTGTGTATAGAACACCACCTAACCTACCCTCACAATATGATATTTTTATTTGGCAATCAACTGTCCCCAAACTCAGTGTTTTAGGTTAAGCTTGTTGCTTTATTGAGGCATATCATCTATCTTGACTTGCCCTGAACTCTCAAAGCCCCAGTGACTTTCCCAGGATTCTTTTTAGTAGATCCAAATCTATGTACTCACTCAACAAATATGAGTTAAGCATTTATTATTTGCTAGGCATGTTCTAGACTTCTAGAAATACAAAAAAGAATATAACTTATACAGGTTTTTGTGAATCTCAGCCTAGTAAAAAAGAAAGACCTGTAAATAAATTATTGAAATATAATGTCATACATGTTGTAATATAAATGAGCACAATAGAAGCCTCCTTAAATGACCTCTTCTTAACCTACTCAATGGATTAACCAATGCTCATGGTTCTTTCAGCAAGACTAAAAGAAGACTTCAGCTACCTTCATTTGGACCTCAGTCTGTACTTTCTAATACATTAAGTTCTTCTTTCCATCTCATCTCTAAACTCAGGCAAAAAACCCAAAACTACCCCTCAAGCAATAACAACTGCCCCAAGCCAGCAGTACCTCCTGTGGTTGCCAACAACAGACAACAATCAACCAGACTTTTACTGCCCACCTGCATGTACCCACCTACCTTTGTCTCACATTCTCCTTATATGAACCTAGAAGTATTTTCAGCATTTTGGAGAGGCTTTTTGAGACGTTAGTCCACTATCTACCTGGTGTTGGCCTCACTGAAATAAATTTCTTCTTTTACCACTGCCACTCTCTGCCTTTGGATTTTGTCAGTGGTGAGTAGCTGAACCTGGTCTGTTTGGGACCCCTGGAGCCAGGTGCTTTTATACTTCTTCACCCCCGTTATAAGACATGGCTGATAGTCATGGCAATTTGAGCATTTTCAACCAGTGGACTCATGTCTATAAATATAATCACCTCTGCTTTTATACTGTCATAATGCATTCTTACTAATAATCAGACATGTAAGAAGAATAAAAAAAGGAAACTTGTTCAACTTCTATTTATTATAGAGGTATACTAATTAAAACAGTATGTTCTATAGGAGGGGGAAAATTTTGATGTATGATGGTATATCATGCTTCGGGGGGGGAGGGAACTAGTCAATAAATTGAGCTGGAAAAATAATTATCCATATAAAAAAAGAAATTGGATCCCTAACTCATACCATGATAAAAATCAAACACAGAGAGATTAAGGACTTGAAAATTAAACATAAAAATTTAAAACCTTTAGTAGCAAATATGGATAAATATATTTCTGGCTTTTGGCTAGTGAAGGAATTCTTAAGACACAGAAACTACTAAACCTAGAGGATATGAGAAGTCTGCCATATAAAATAAAGAATGTGTATTCATCAAAAACACCTTAAAGAAAATGGAAAGTCAAGACACAAACTTGAAGAAGATACATTCATTACACATAACAGATTAAAGGATTAGTATCGACTATAAACAACAACAACAACAACAACAACAACAACAACAACAACTATAAATGAAAAGGAGAAGGACCAAGCCATTGGAAATAAAATGGACAAAGAGCATGAATAGGTTTACATCTGAAGAAATACTAAGTTCAATAAAATTGAAGAGATATTCAATTTCGACAGTAATCAGGACCACAATCAAGACCATAGTGATGTGTCATTTTCTACTCATCTGATTGGCAAACAACATCAAGTACTGGAGAGGATGTGGGTCAGCATACATCTTAAACATCGTTGGGAAGGATATAAATCAATTTAGACATTTTTGAGAAAAGTAACTCTACTCCCAGCTATATACCTTAGAGAAACTAGTTTATGTACACCAGGATTCAAATACAGGAATGCTTGCTTTATGACTCCTTGTAATATTTAGGTGTAACACAAAACACCTAAAAGCTCTTCAACAAGAGAGTGAATATGTATAAAATATTAGAGTGAAGAAAATGGATAAATGAACACATCAATATGAAAGAATCCCAGTAATGTTGTATTTGAATGAAAAAGCTGAGACTGATAATATTATGGATAATGCGATGTACATTTGATAAAATTCAGAAATAATGAAAGTTAAATAGCATATTTTGGGCACACATGTAAAAATAACTTTAAACAATAAAGTAATATAAGCAGATGAGCAGAATATGGAATACCATATAAGACAAGTTATCTTGTAAGTATACAAGATAAGTATCTCATATTCTCAGAAGATTAAAATAATACTGCAGGGAATGGCTAAAATTAACAAGTCAGGAAATGACACATGCTGGCGAGAATGCGGAGAAAGGGGAACCCTCCTACACTGTTGGTGGGAATGCAAGCTGGTGCAACCACTCTGGAAAACAGCATGGAGGTTCCTCAAAAAGTTGAAAATAGAGCTTCCCTATGACCCAGCAATTGCACTACTGGGTATTTACCCTAAAGATACAAACGTAGTGATCCAAAGGGGCACACACACCCAAATGTTTATAGCAGCAATGTCCACAATAGCCAAACTATGGAAAGAACCTAGATGTCCATCAACAGATTAATGGATAAAGAAGAGGTGGTATATATATACAATGGAATGCTATGCAGCCATCAAAAGAAATGAAATCTTGCCATTTGTGATGATGTGGATGGAACTAGAGGGTATTATGCTTAGCGAAATAAGTCAATCAGAGAAAGACAGCTATCATATGATCTCCCTGATATGAGGAAGTAGAGATGCAACATGGGGGGTTTGGGAGGTAGGAAAAGAATAAATGAAACAAGATGGGATCGGGGGGGAGACAAACCATAAATGACTCTTAATCTCACAAAACTAAGGGTTGCTGGCAGGAGGGGGTTTGGGAGAGGGGGTTTGGGTTTGTGGACACTGGGGAGGGTATGTGCTATAGTGAGTGCTGTGAAGTGTGTAAACCTGGCAATTCACAGACCAGTACCCCTGGGGATAAAAATACATTATATGTTTATAAAAAAATAAAAAAATTTAATAAAGGTAAAAAAAATAATACTGCAGGAGTAGGAAGTAACTAAAAGATAAGCAGAGGATAAACATTTTCAAATTTGCATTTAAAAATTTATCAATCTGGTGGCTGCATGGAAGATCATTTACAAGTATATGGACAAAAACCTCACTGGTTAAAGTACAGGCATACCTCAGAAATACTGCAGCTTTAGTTTCAGACCACCACAATAAAGTGAATATCACAATAAAGTGAGCCAAATGAATTTTTTGTTTCCTAATGCATTTAAAATTATGTTTATCCTATGCTGTAGTCTATTAAGTGTACAATAGCATTATGTCTAAAAAAATGTACATACCTTAGGGGTACCTGGGTGGCTCAGTTGGTGAAATGTCTGCCTTCGGCTCAGGTAATGATCCTGGGATCCTGGGATCAAGCTCTGCACCTGGGCTCCCTGCTCAGTCTCCCCCTCCCTCTGCTGCTCCCCTGGTTTGCACTTTCTCTCACTCATCACCAGCTTTCTATCAAATAAATAAAATCTTTAAAAAAAATGCGCATACCATAAATAAAAAATACTTTATTGCTAAAAAAAAATACTAACCATCACTGAGCTTTCAGCTAATCATAATCACTTATCACAGATGACCATAGCAATTACAATAATTATGAAAAAGTTTGAAACATTGTGAGAATTACCAAAATGTGACACAGAGAGACTACATGAACAAATGCTATTAAAAAAAAATGGCACCAATAGACGCTCGACCCAGGGTTGATGCAATCCTTCCATTTGTAACAAATGCAATATCTGCAAAGCATAATAACAAAAAGTACAAATAAAATGACGTATGCCTGTATAATGACACATGAAAATCACATAAAACCATGTCCCTCTTCTTCTTCTTGTAGCACAGTTAAATAAGTATACAATTTATTGCAGGCTTGATTGTAATTGTGAAATATTGGAAGCAATCTAAATGCCCATACATAGAAGAGTGGTTGAATCAATTATGGCACATCTACTCAATGGAGGACTATGTAACTGTGCAAAACAATGAGGATGATCTCTATAAACCAGCACAGTTTTTGTCAACTATTGTGACTATTTGTCCATTTAATTTATAGATGCTTATTTCTAGAATTGTGAAAACATTGACTTTATACCTTTTGTATATTTATCTTGAATCCAACTACCTTGTTAATACTTCCATTGATTCTTGTAGGTTTTCTGTTTGTTTGCTTTTTTATTAGAGTCTTTGGAATTTCCAGGTATAAATTTTATAATCAGTCCAAAGGGATCATTTTATCTTTTCTTTTCCAGCATACATGCCAGGGTTTGTTTTTTTTCCACTTAAAAAAAATCTTACTGAATTTATTAGAAGATTTAAGATAATAATAAAAATTAAAGTGATAGATGGCATCCCTGTCTAGTTGCAAATTTTAATATTTCACCATTTAAAATAAGAAAAAGATAGAAATTATTTAAAGGAAAAGATAAATCAATTCCATTATATTACAATTTTAAAACTTTGTTAATCAAAAGACCCCATAAAGAAAATGAAAATTCAAACTACAACCTGGAAGAAGATACTTCGTACACATACATAATCCTGACAAAGATTAGGAGGATTAGAACCCAGAAAATGTAAATAATTTTTACAAATAAGTAAGAAATACTAAATAACTCACAAGAAAAATGGGGGAGAGGTGCTGGGGCAGATTTTGACTTCAAGGGACAGTAAACTGGGTGCCCATCACCCAATTACCCCACCCCCTCCACCAACTCTGTTTTTTCCCTGTGGTTAAGAGTCTCTTATGGTTTGTTTCCCTCTCTGATTTTAACTTATTTTTTTTCCCCTCCCTTCCCCCGTGGTCCTGTTTGGTTTTTTAAATTCCACATATGAGTGAAATCATATGGTAATTGTCTTTCTCTGATTGACTTATTTCACATACCTCCTAGTTCCATCCACATCATTGCAAATGTCAAGATTTCATTTTTTTGATGGCTGAGTAGTATTTCATTGTGTGTGTGTGTGTGTGTGTGTGTGTGTGTGTGTGTGCATACATACCACATCTTTATTTATTCCTCTTTCAATGGCCATCTGGACTTTTTCCATAGTTTGGCTATTGTAGACATTGCTGCTATAAACACTGAGGTGCAGGTGCACCTTCAGATCACTGTTTTTGTATCTTTGGGGTAAATATCTAGTATTGCAATTGCTGGGTCATAGGGTAGCTCTATTTTCAACTTTATGAGGAATCTCCATAATGTTTTCCAGAGTGACTGTAACAGCTTGCATTCCCACCAACAGTGTAAGATGGTTCCCCTTTCTCTAGATTCTCACCAACATCTGTTGTTTCCTAACTTGTTAATTTTAGCCGTTCTGACCATGCGAGGTGGTATCTAATTGTGGTTTTGATTTGTATTTCCCTGATGCCAAGTGATGTGGAACATTTTTTCGTGTGTCTGTTGGCCATTTGTAGATGGTCTTTGGAGAAATATCTGTTCATAGCTTCTGCCCATTTCTTGATTGGGTTATTTATTCTTTGGGTGTTGAGTTTGGTAAGTTCTTTATAGATTTATCTGATAAGACATTTGCAAATATCTTCTTCCATTCAGTCAGTTGTCTTTTGGTTTTGTTGACTGTTTCCTTTGCTGTGCAAAAGATTTTTTATCTACATGAAATCCCAATAGTTCATTTTTGTTTTTGCTTCCCTTGTCCTTAGAGATGTGTCCAGCAAGAAGTTGCTGTGGCTGAAGTCACAGTAGTTGCTGCCAGTGTTCTCCTCAAAGATTTTGATAGATTCCTGTCTCACATTAAGGTCTTTCATCCATTTCAGTCTATTTTTGTGTATGGTATAAGGAAATGGTCCATCTTCATTCTTCTGCATGCGACTTTCCAATTTTCCCAACATCATTTGTTGAAGAGATTATCTTATTTCCATTGGATATTCTTTCTTGCTTTGTTGAAGGTTAGTTGGCCATAGAGTTGAGGGTCCATTTCTGGGTTCTCTTTTCTGTTCCATTGATCTTTGCATCTGTTTTTGTGCCGGTACCATATTGTCTTGATGATCACAGCTTTATAATAAAGCTTGAAGTCGGGAATTGTGATGCCACCAACTTTGTTTTTTTTTTTTTTTTTTAACATTCCTTTGGCTATTTGGTATCTTTTCTAGTTCTACACAAATTTTAAGATTATTTGTTCCAGCTCTGTGAAAAATGTCAATGATATTTTGACAGGGATTTCATAGCCTGCATCCATGTTCATCAGGGATATTGGCCTGTAATTCTTTTTTTTATTGGTGTCTTTGTCTGGTTTGGGGGTCAAGGTAATGCTGGTGTCATAGAATGAGTTTGGAAGTTTTCCTTCCATTTCTATTTTTTTGAAACAGCTTCAGAATAATAGGTATTCATTCTTCTTTAATTGTTTGGTAGAATTCCCCTGGGAAGCCATCTGGCCCTGGGCTTTTTGTTGGGAGATTTTTGATTACTGCTTCAGTTTCCTTGCTGGTCATGGGTCTGTTCAGGTTTTCTCTTTCTTCCTGTTTCAGTTTTGGTAGTTTATACATCTCTAGGAATGCATCCATTTCTTCCAGATTGCCTAATTTGTTGGCATATGGTTGCTCATAGTATGTTCTCATAATTGCATTTCTTCAGTGTTAGTTGTGATCACTCCTCTTTCATTCATGGTTTTATTAATTTGGGTCCTTTCTCTTTTCTTTTTGGTAAGTCTGGCTAGGGGGTTATCTATCTTATTAATTCTTTCAAAGAACTAGCTCCTCGTTTTGTTGATCTTTTCTACCATTCTTTTGGTTTTCTGTTTTATTGATTTCTGCCCTAGTTTTTATTAATATTTATTAATTCTCTTTTCCTGCTTAGTTTAGGCTTTATTTGCTGTTTTTCTTTAAGGTTGAAAAATATCCCATTGTACATATATGCCATATTTTGTTTGTCCATTCATCTGTTGGTGGACATTTGGATTATTTCTACCTTTTGGCTAATGTCAATAATGCTGCAGTGAAAATCAACTTCCCAGTATCTGGTTAAGTCTCTACTTTTAGTTCCTTTGGGAACAGGCTTATTAGTGGAATTGCTAAGTCATATGATAATTCTGTGTTTACTTTTAACAGGAACTGCCAGACTGTTTTTCTATTGGCTGCACTATTTTAAGTACCCATCAGCAATGTATAGCAATTTCTCCACATTTTCACCAACACTTGCTATTTTCAGGGTTCAAAAAGAACCATAGCCATCCTAGTAAGTGTGAAATGGTGAATATCATTTTGAACCCCAAAATAGTTCTAAACTTATCTGCAGCACTAATAGGTATAATTAATGAAAATGATTTTCTACCTTCACAGTGGATTGATCATTCAGCTAGGTACAGAATTTTATGTTGGAAATGAAATTCCCTCAGAATTTTGAAGACATTGCCAGAAAACTTCAAAAATATTCTTTTCACACTGTTCCTTCACTATCATCATCTTGGGTCGAAGAAAAGGAAATGGAAGGACATGAATACAAAGAAACCATGCAACAATATGAAGATTACCCTATTCCTATTCTGAATCATTTTAGCAGATATGCTTGACAGGATATATTAAAAAAATTTAAATAATTTAATTCACATGATACAAAATACAAGATTTACATTGATGTCTACATACCATAAATTACATTATTCTCTCTTTACTCCCCTTTTATTTATTTATTTATTTATTATTTATTTATTTATTAAAAAGATTTTATTTATTCATTTGTCAGAGAGAGAGGAGAGAGGAGAGTGAGCACAGGCACACAGAGCGGCTGGCAGAGGAAGAGGGAGAAGCAGGCTCCCTGCCAAGCAAGGAGCCCGATGTGGGACTCAATCCCAGGATGCTGGGATCATGACCTGAGCTGAAGGCAGCTGCTTAACCAACTGAGCCATCCAGGCGTCCCTTGACTCCCCTTTTTTATACAAGTGGTAATTCTAAACACAGTTCCTAATATCTAATATAATAGGCTCTTTAAAATAAATTGTGAGAGATGTGGAGCTTTCCTATCGCCTCATTTAGCTCAAGATTATTGTCCCATATACCACGTATCATTGTACTTTTTGCCAAAATATTGTGATTGAACACTTTAAGTTTGTCACCCACGGTGTTTTGATATTGAGGAAATTAGCAGGACTTAATTGGGAGTCTCCACAATTGAAACAGTTGGAAAGAATGAGATTTTTTTTTAAGGCAAGTACAGTGGAATGTTCAAAACCAGAACTTTGAGGGGGGGCAACTTAAGAGATGTTAGAAGACAATTTTCCATAATCTGTAACCCTCCTACATATTTAGCACATATGCCCCAGTACTATCTGTTCAGGAATGCTTGTATAGGCAGATAGGCCTGGAAAGATAGGGACAGGGACTCCCCTGGGAGCAAATGAATTTGTATTCCTAGATAAGTAAAGATCAAAATGGTGACTCCCTCTGTGAAATTTACACATAACTTTCCTCAGGAAATTTTACTTACATTTTAGGATAGTAAAATAATGTCTTTTTCTACAAGGTAGGATAAGGTAGATTTGCCAGCAACACTGTAAAGATCAGAGTCTCTGAAACTTGGACTTCATCTTCTTTATTGAGCCCCGGAAGCATGTGTAGGTACCATTTGGCCCTTCCTGTGTTGCTCTTTGAGGACTGGGGCTCAGGAAACCAGAGCTATCTATATGTTTCCTTGGTTCCTGCCTTCACTGTGAGTACACAGTTTTTGTCTCTGACACAGAGATTTCCTGTTTACTGCTAGTGTGTATACAAAACCCTATGGGATCATAATGTGTTAGATTGCAAGCAGCTTAAAATCTCATACCTTTCATAGTTTCTGACTTAGCAAGAAGAGATTAGGGAAAGTAGAGTTGGAAAAGAGTGAATATATGAGCGTCATTTAAATAAATGGGGTATTGATCCTCTTCTAGAGTGACAGGGCAACTCTCTTAATTTAAAAATAGTAAGATTCATGGTTATTGGTGTTGCTCACTAATAAATGATACTCCCCTTCTTTCTGACACATAGGATTAAATTGAGGTTAGATTGGACCAAGTTAATAGTTCTGGTCAATGGGTTATGAACAAAAGTGACATATGTACCCCCCCCTTTTTTTTTTTTGCAGATGTAGAAAAGCCAATCCTAAAATTTGTGTGGAATTGCAAGAGTCTGTGAAGAGTTAAAATATTCAAAAAGTATTCAAAGTATTCAAGTATTCAAAAAGAAAAAAAAAAGAATAAAGTTGGAGACTCATGTTTCTTCATTTAAAAACTTACAACACAAAATTACAATAATCAAAAGGGTATGATACTGTCATAAAGACAGACATATCAACCAATGGAATAGAATTGAGAATCCAGAAATAACCCATACATTTGTGGCCAGTTGATTTTCAACAAAGATGCCAAGGCCATTCAATGGGGAAAGGATTGTCTTTTCAACAAATGATGCTGGCTTAACTGGATATCCACTTGTAAAAAAAATGAAGTTGTACCCCTACTTCATACCACATTGGAAACTTAATTTAAAATGGATTAATGACAGGGACCCCAGGTAACCTAGTCAGTTAAAGGGCTGACTCTTGATTTTGGCTCATGATTTAGTGTCATGAGATTGGGCCTGTGTCAGTTTTCACACCCAGCAGGGAGTCTGCTTGAGATTCTCTTTCTCTCTCATCCTCTGTCCCTCCCTCTGTTCATGTATTCTCTCTCTCATTCTCTAAAATAAATAAATAAAATCTTTAAAAACAAATGGATCAATTGACTGGAATATAAGATCTCAAACTATAAAATTTAGAGTAAAACAGGGATAAATCTTCAGGACCTCAAATTTGTCAAGCAATTCTTAGATATGACACAAAAAGCACAATAACAAAAGGAAAAAAATAGATTGGATTTCATCAAAAGTAAAAAGCTTTTGTGAAGTAAAGGACATTATCAAGAAAGTGGAAAGACAACCCACAGAATGGGAAAAACATTTGCAAATCATAAAGATCTTATTCCCTGAATACATAAATATCTCATTACTCAACTACAAGAAGACAAACAACCCCATTTAAAAATGGGCAAAGGAATCAAATAGACATTTCTCCTAAGAAGATAGACATACAACATCATTTGTCATTAGGGAAATGCAAACCAAAATCACAAAGAGATACCATACCCACTAGAATGGCTATAATAAGAAATAAAGAAAGAGAGAAAGAAAGAAAAAACAAGTGTTGGCAAAGATGTGGAAAAATCTCAACCCTCATATACTGTTTGTGAGAATGTAAAATAGTTCAGCCATGTGGAAAATAGTTTAGTTCCTAAAATAGTAGAACATAGGATTGTCATTGATTCAGAAATTCCACTCCTACATATATAGCCAACAGAATTAAAGACAGAGATTGAAACAAATACTTGGACATTAATATTCATAGCAGCACTACTTACAACAGCCCAAATATCCATCAACAGATGAATGGATAAAAAAAACTGTGGCATACACATACAATGGGATATTATTCAGCCATAAAAAGAGGTGAATTACTATTACATGCTACAATCTAAACAAATCTTGAAAACATCACAGTAAGTTTAAGGAGCCAGGCACAAAATGTTACTTATTGCAGGATTCCATTTCTATGAAATGTCCGAAATAGATAAATCTGAAGAGACAAAAAGCAGACTGGTGGTTGTCAGAGACTAGAAGGTAGGAGGAATGCAGAGAAACTGCTTAATTTGTACAGGGTTTTATTTCGGGGTGATGAAAATAATTTGGAACTAGATTTGGAACTAGAATTGGGTGATTCACAACATTCACAACATTGTGAATTCACAACATTGTGAATGTGTTAAATGTCACTGAATTGTTCACTTTAAAATGGTTAATTTTATTTATGTGATTTTCACCTCAATTTTTGAAAAAAGTGACATGTCATTGCCAGCATAAGCATTTAAGTGCCCAATGTGAGAAACTAAGTAATTTTCCTCCCTAACATGGCAAATGCCAATGTTCAAGATGGCAAGTACTTTGTCAGCTGAGTGACTGAATGACTAAGCGTCTAAGATGAACAAAATCTCTTGAAGAACCCTGGGGTTCATGTAAGTAGCAAAAACCTTTGTTGTTTTAAACTACTGCGATTTTGGGATTATTTTCTCTGCAACATAATCTAGTCTCTCCTAACTGATAAAGTGCTACTAAGAAGTATTCTTATACTGTGGGGTTTATGTAAAAATGAGGCTGGTCTGAAAGGATTCCTTAGGGAAGTTGTATTTGAGCTGAGTTGAAGAGCCTATGAAAAAGAAAAGGAAAAACACCTCAAGAGGAAAGAATATTATGTGCCAAGGTTCTGAAGTGGATGAAAATAAGGCGCATTCATAAATGTGGTTCATATTTTGAAAGCAAAGGGAAGAATGTAGGCAGTGAACATAATAAGGTAGAAAAGGAGAGATAAGGTAGGGTCTTACAGGCCTTGTTAAAGATTCTGGTTTTTATGATAAGAACAACAGGAAGTCTGAATGGTGTTAATGAAAATAATGACAATAACACCTAATATTTCTTGAGCAATTATTATGTTCCACTTACCATTCTGACAACTTTGCAAGTATTGTCATTCAATCCTCTGCAAAAGCTCTATAAACTGTTATGATTATCTCCTACTTTACAGATTAAGATATTTAAATACAGGAGAAGTTAATGGTTTTTGCCTGTTTCCACAAAAATTTGTAAGTAATAGAGCCATAATTTAAAACTAGGAAATCTAGTTTCAGGGTCATAACAAGATTTCTATCCTTACATTGTATTACACCTCAGACCTGAAATCATCTTTTTTTTTTTTTTTTTTCAATTAAAAGCCAATGTTTCCTTTTGGGGGGTAGTATGTGCTCAATGCTACTGGAGTGTCATTGCTTCTGTACCACACTAGTGAACAAAATTAGGAAGTGACACAGTTTTTAAATCATGAATTGATATTGACTTTGACAGTTCAAATTTAACATTACTGTTTTCCTCTCATTTTATTTTTGTTTATTTCTTATCCTTCTGTATCTTATTTGTCTTACAGTTTACTCTTGATATACTTTCTTATTTGCTTTATCCTATGATATATGTAAAATAGTTATGTATAGTTTTTAAAAGCCAATGTCATGAAGAAGAAAGAAAGAAGGAAGATGAGGCAAATGTTCTAAATTAAAAATGTCCCAAAAGACCAGACAACCAAATATAATGCATGAACCTTGATTGGATTCTGGGTAGAAGAGAAAAACTAACAAAGAAACAAAACTAGCAATAAAAGGCTGTGTTGACCCTTGGGGGAATTTGAATATGGACTAGGTATCAGATACCATTATAGAATTATAGTTAATTTTCTTGGATGGGGTAACAGCTTGTGGTTATGAGGAGACTCTCCTTATTTCTAAGAGAGAATTGCTGAGATATTAATAGATGAAGTGTCATGATACCTGCAACTTTCTTTCTTTCTTTTAAAAAAATATTTTATTTACTTATTTGAGAGAGAATCACAAGTAGGCATAGAGGCAGGCAGAGAGAGGGTGGAGCAGGCTCCCTGCTGAGCAGAGAGCCAAATGTGGGGCTCCATCCCAGGACCCTGAGGCCATGACCGGAGCCAAAGGCAGAGGCTCAACCCACTGAGCCACCCAGGAGCCGCTGCAACTTACTTTCAAATGGTTAGGAAAAAATGCCTAAACACACAGACACAGACAATAAAAAAGTATACACTAAAATGAATAATTTCCTTTTAAATGGAAAAATAGTTGGTTCCAGGTCTGGGGCAGGGAAATGTCAAATAAAAACAAACCCAGACTTAGGTAGGGAGAGACTTTAATTAGAAAGAAAGACTCTTGTCTCAGAAATCTGCAAGCAACTAAAAATAAAACATAAAATTATTTTTCTTTTATAGGGTAAAAGAGGAGAAGCAGAGATATGCAGAATCTTTTGTGGAGAAACTGAATAACCAAAGGAAGGACCAGTGAGAGGAAAAGGGTCTCACTGCAGCCAGCCAGAAGCTAATAAGCAGGTGCATGTTCCACTTTTTTTTTGCATGGTTCTTGCTGAGTCTCAGGACAAGCAGAGTTAGGAGCTTGTAGGGAAATAGAAGCTTGACTACACTTTGGTCAAGACAAAAACAGAGGGAAAGAAATGGGCAGTTGTGAATACTTAGAAAATACAAAATTAGCTTAGAATGTCTTGATGTAACCATAAAATTAGATTTCCTAGTATTTCGTTTTGTTTTATTTTGTTTTGAGGAGATGTTCTAGTTTTAGATGATGGCTCCACCACTTGCGAAATTTGCAGAAATGGCACAACAAAAAATTATACACACAGACATTAAATATGACAAAGTTAACAGTGACTGAATCTAGGTGAAAGTCATATAGATATGTATTATATTATTTCTATTTTCCTGTGTGTTTGAAAGTTTTTCATAATAAAAAGTTGGGGGAAATACAACCCCCAAAATATTGTCATTTCAACATGTAATTATGAGCATATCTCAGTGACTGACAGCATGGACTCTGGAATCTAATAAAGCTGGGTTGAAATCCTGGCTCTACTATTTGTTTTGTTTTATCCAGTGCCAGCCAATATAAATAATTCAGTCCTTATAACAATCCTATGAGGAAAATATTATTATCCACATTACACAAATGAAGAAACTGAGGCACAGAGAGATTAAATAACTTGGCAAGGATTACAGAGCTAGCAAAGTGTGGAGCCAGGAACGAACCTTGTCAGTCTGGCTCCTGAAGCCCTACTAATGAACTACTGTATCTGGTTTTTGTATAGAATCTGGTATGGTGTCTCAGTGGAGAGGCCCAGGATACCACTGAGAACATGGAAAGGGAAATAGAAATGTAAATTTTAGAGTCATCAGCCAGTAACCAGCTTATATGAATGTCAACGCAATGAGGTCCATATATGAAAAAAATTTCCCCTCAAATCAGAGCTTTCAGTCATGCTCTGCTGAATTCCCTTTTCATATCCTGTAACAACATCTATGGACAGAGTCCATGATCTCCATTTGGATTCCTCACTTTCAGTTATGAAGACTTAGTCAAGCCCAGTTAAAAAATGCAATCACATGGGGGCACCTGTGTGGCTCAGTCCTTAAGCATCTGCCTTTGGCTCAGGTCATGATCCCAGGGTCCTGGGATCAAGCCCTGCATTGGTCTCCCTGCTTGGCGGGAAGCCTGCTTCTGACTTTCCCACTCCCCCTGCCTCTGTTCCTTCTCTCACTGTGTCTCTCCCTATCAAATAAATAAAATCTTAAAAAAAAATTCAATCACATGTCTGATTCAAAACTTCTCTACCCTCCATTTCTTGCTAGAGTTTTGGCTTGAGAAACCAAAAGTAGTGGCTGGTGGGGATTGGGTCAGCAAGAGTCAGTTCCTTTATTTCCTCCACCATACTGACATGAGATCTGGCTTTCACTTGATCAATTCCTCCTCAACCTACCCCCACCCATCTTTCTCCAGTTTTTTTCTGCTAGGGTCCCCTCACCTGACTAACAGTGATTTGGGGCCAGCTAAGGGCCCAAGAAAACATGCCATGCCAAATAGAGTTGTGACCACTCCAAGGCTGCCTCTCACGGTCATGCTAACAACTCTAAGGTTCATCTGGATAAGAAATGTCAGTCTCCTTTTTCCAGGCATTCCAAGCTCTCTCAGTGTTTCTGTTGGAGTCTTCACTCTCACTTGGTTTTGTGAATGAAGCAAGGACCATGTGGCTATGGGCAAGTCTGACTCAATGTTGCTTTCCATACCACTCTCCAGCCCTCTTCTGTAGACTGGAGTTGGGGTAGGGTGAAAGCTGGTTTGAATAAAGCTCATACTATCGTCTGTTGGTAAGCTCAGGGGTAGAATCTAGCCCCAAAATGGGTGACTATTTTAAAATGTCTTTCTTGTTCTTTGCCTCAGCTTTCAACACTAGCCCCTGATTCTGATTCAACAGGAAGAATCACTTTCACCATCTTTGTTATAGATGCACATATGGTAAATGAAACCATGAGAGTTGACCTAAGACTTCAGGAACTATAAAGATAACAGAGAAGGAGATCTACTGTGTCCTTTATTAATAATCAGGTCTCAATTGGAGTGATAAGATTTTTAAAAATGGTATAGTATTTTTGAAAGTTGTGAGAAAATAGACCCTGAGAGTGCTCATCACAAGGAAAAAAACCAATTTTTTCCTTTTCTTTTTTTTTTGTGTATCTATGAAATAATGTTAACTTATTGTAGTGCTATATATCAATTATATCTCAATAAAACTGAAAAAAGATGTTAAAATATGATTATGCATTGGCAATGATAGTAAAACATTAAATAGCCATTGTAGAGTCACATCTTGAAATGTCTTATGTTGGCTAAATATATCCAGAGTTGCCATTCAAAACATACATCATGAAGGGCAAGAGGTCCTATGCTGGCTAAATGTCTATGAGGAAGAAAGAAACAATTAGAAGATCCACATTAATAAGTACAATAGAACAAAGGGATTCCAGGGAAAAAGAAAAGTCAGGGACAACCAAGAAAGCTGACATGAATCTTCCATCTCTGAGAAAAGAAGTATCGAGGACAAGGAGATGGAGCCCATGCATAGATGTCTTCTATTGTCCCAAAGGACCCAACTGAGCCCACACCCTGGTTTATGATGCCTTTCTAGGTTGACTACACCTTGAGTGTCAACAACAGGGACCCACTGGAATTCTTCTCAAAAGTGTTTATTTCATCACATTCACTGCTTCCTGGTTCAGAGTATTTCCCAACACAGCACAGCACCTCCTCTTCAGTGGTCTTCAAATCAGGGTATGTTCCCTTTAGGGGAACTTAAAGAATTCTATGATGTGCATGAGTATGAAAAACTTTAAAAGAACCAATTTCTGTCTCTCAGCTTCTATTTGTTGTCTCATAGAACCGACCTGCCTGGGAATGCATCTGGGGTCTGCTAGTATTCTTATTACCCTTCTCCCACCTTACAAAATAAGGCACACCTCTGACCCATCCTAAAATGTGTATAGTGTGTGGAATGTGAAGGTGGAAAGCTATAAAAATGCTCTTTGAGACACTAAATAAAGGGACTATTCATCACATTCAGCTTTATTTCCTCCAGATACCCAAATGACCAACCCATGCCTTGATCAATTAGCTATTTATCCATTACTACATAGAAATCACCTCAAAAATTTAGTAGTTTAAAACAATAAACAAAGCTCCCCTGGGTCCCTAAACCCATGGTGGGATAGGCTTTCTCACCAGTTTGAACCATCAAGATACATACAGGGAATCTTGGCTTCTGGAGAGGCCGAAGCAGATATTTCCAGCAGGGTTTTTTCCCCTCTGATCACATAATCAAGTCAGGTGATCTAACTGGTTAGGCTGGTTGGAAACCATCAGTAAAGAAAGTGACTGTGGGGTTTGCCAGGGGAGTTTCAGATTTTAAACAGCACATCATAAATTCCACCATATTTATGTTAACAAAGAGTCAAAATCCAAACATCTAGCCTTCCCCAAAGCTATAAATCAACCTATTGTCTAGCCACATTTTCCCAGTAAATGGCCTCTCTTTTAAGAGCTCTTCATACAAACTCAACAAACAGGGGTTTAATGCATATTGGGAAAACAACTAGACACGTTAGTGCCTATTTGATACATATTCTGTAAGTCTTTGCTGAGAGAAAAGAAGAAGGAAGAAAAAGGAAGAGAAATAAAAAAGCAACATTTGTGGGTCCATTTCCCTTTCTGCTCCTACTCTTTTCCTCTCCTAAGCATTTTCACTTCCTCATCTATACTGCAGTTCCACTCTTAGCTGTTTAAACTTCCCCTTCCTAAAAGGGCCAGTGTAACCTTGCTATCTTAACCTTCTGATACCTATAAATTCTGTTTCCCCCTTCTAACACTGATTATATGCTCTTTTCTCTTATTCCTGCATGTCTATGGTCTGAGCTCCTACTGGGTCATCTTTTAGCTCATCCCAAGATAGACGTTAGACTTCTTGCTGTAGAAGATAGAATAGACTTGATATGTCCTCCCAAATAAAAAATACCCTGTGTATACCTGAAACTAATGTAATGCTGTATGTCAACTAACTGTAATTAAAATAAAAACTTTCAAAAAATAAAAAAAACAAATACCACAATATCAATATCCAGGTTCTACTTACCACTCTTTTTCTTAAGCAAATAGGTTAAAACTGATTTGTAACCTTTAATATTTGTGTGATTGATTTTAGTCACTTCCTTATTATTTTTTTTGCAATCTGTTTTCTCCTCAATAAATTTGTTCTCCATTCTTTGGGGATATTGAATTTTAGTGTGTGAATCTTATTAATAAAGATCCAGAATGCTAAAAACTCTCTTTAAAAGACCACCCATGAGGTAAGCCAACACATCAGGTCTAGTCACTCAACCCTCACATCTTCAAGGCAGCCTTGAACTATGGTTGACCTTTGGCCAGCCCACAGCAACGTGGTCCTCAGAGCATTCTTTACATGACTAATTGCTGATTTTTATTGTGTACATCCACAGTGATGCACAGTGCATGAAAGCTTGCCAATTTGCTTTGCACACGACCAAGATTGATGACGTATACCTGGTTTCATTGTTGAGGTCCTGAGTTTTGGTTGCTACCACTGGTAGCACATAAGGATATGCCTGCGACTGGTCCTCCATAAAAGCCTCATTCTTTGAATCCTGAATGAGCTGCTCTGAGCAAAGACATTCCATCTATATCCCTGTAGTTTGCTTCTAGATATAAAACATACCTTGTGTGCCTTCAGATTAGGAAGAACTTATGAGTTAGATGTCTCTAGGTACTACCTAATGCCTGTCATTTTCCTATTGCTTTTGCTCTGTAGCCTGTACTAAACTTTAGCTGTAATTTTAACTTGCTATTGAGTCTTGTAAAAATCACTCAGCTTGGCGTGATCTTGGAGCCCCCAAAACACCATCTATCCCAACCCACGTATATGTTGCCTTTGAAATGTCTCTGGTAACTAATCATTCCATTGTTGTTTAAATATGTCCAGTAATGGTGAATTCACCACGTCCTTGTGGTACCTAAATTTAGAAATCATTTGACTTTAACAATTATATAATGCAATATTCCTGACTAAAAACTGAACAGAAAAGTTGAGTGATAAGAAACTATTCTGTCAGGGGCACCTGGCTGGGTAAGCATCTGCCTTTGGCTCAGGTATGATTTCCAGGTCCCTGGAATCAAGCCCCACATTGGGCTCCCTGCTCAGCAGGGAGTCTGCTTCTCTCCCTGTTTGTGCTATCTTTCTGTTTCTCCCCTTCAAATGAATAAATAAAATCTTAAAAAAATTTTTTTTATAAAGGAACTATTCTCTCAGTCAGAACACTATCCTTTTTAAGAATCTAGGAGAGCCTCAAGATGGCAATATTTGTTTTTTTCAGTAGAGATTATATCAGGAAGTATGAAAGAAAAAAATCCACCTCATAGAGCAATCATGAAAAGACAAATAACAAGTGTTGGGGAGGATGTGAAAAAATAGGAACCCTCATACAACACCGGAAGGAAGAGTTTAGAAGTTCCCCAAAATGTTAAACATGGAGCTATCATATGACCCTGCAAATTACTCAGAACTATATACCCAAGAGAAATGAAAACATGTTAAAAAAAAAACCTGTACATGAATATTCAGAGCTATTATTCATCATAGCCAAAAAGTAGAAACAAATATCCATCAATTGATAAATGGATAAATTAAATGTGACATAGCTATACAATGGAAAATTATTCAGCAATAAAAGGAAACAAAATACTGATGCATGTTATGACATGGATGAACCTTGAAAGCATGGTAAGTAAAGAAGCTAGTAACAAAGGACTGCTTTATTAATACATGAATTTTATAAAATGTCTGAAATAGGTAAATCCAGGTAGACAGAAAGCAGATTTGTGGTTGCCTAGACTTTGAGTAGAAATGGGAGTGATGAGTGATGAAAATGTTCTAAAATTAATTTTAGTGATGTTTGCACAATTTTGTGAATACACCAAAACCACTGAATTACATACTTTATTATTTTTTTTAAAGATTTTATTTATTTATTTGACAGACAGAGATCACAAGTAGGCAGAGAGGCAGGCAGAGAGAGAGGAGGAAGCAGGCTCCCTGCTGAGCAGAGAGCCCGATGCGGGACTCGATCCCAGGACCCTGAGATCATGACCGGAGCCGAAGGCAGAGGCTTTAACCCACTGAGCCACCCAGGCGCCCCTGAATTACATACTTTAAATGGGTAAGTTCTATGGTAATTATTGGAACCTTCAATTCATTATTTCTAAACTAACAAAAACATGCTATTATTAACTGCACTATGTATTATGAAGAGTTTACAAGCATATGTTACTTTCATGATAAAATATTTTAAAATTATATGCTACTAGAATCTCTTGCTAGTTGTTAATTTTAACTAGATAGACTCATAGACAGTTTGTTAAAATAAAAAAAATCTAGCTAAGTCAAAGGCTTTCCCCCCATTATGCATGAAAGAAAAGAGGAACTAACGATCTTCTCATTTGCAGAGCACTCTTACAAGAATTTATACTATTTATACCCGCAGAGATGTCAATTGCAATGTTACTAATGGGGCAACAAATTATCAAGTAAAGCAACAATTCAGAATTATAAACTTCAAGGAAGAAGGGAGCTAAACCCTTGGAGTTAGCATCGTCACATGTCCTCTGAACACATTAAGACAAGATCTATCTTTCAGTCTTGTTTAACATGCATATCAAGATTTAACAAGTGTATCTGCCTCCCGGTTTGAAGTTGGCACCATGAGTGGTCACGTAGGAGGAATATGTGTACATGACCAGATTCCTGTAAGAATTCTGGGCCCTGCGACCTAAGTGGGCTTACCTTGGCAGAGATATCTTATACAAATTCCTATAATTTGCTACTAGACTGAAAGAACTGTAGTGTGACCGACACGTAGGGAAGACCTGGAAGTCTGTGCCTAATCTCTCTGGTCTTCACCTAGGCATATCTTTTTTTTTTTTTTGATCCTATTTTGTATCTTATGCTGTATAAACTTAAGCCATGATTATAACCTGTTATTTAAATGAGTCCTCCTAACAAATTTTCAAACTAGTATGTTCTTGGGACTCTCCAAGTACAAGAGTTTCTCTGAAGGTTATTTTTAAGGACCTATTAAACAACTAAATGCTGTGTTTTAATAGTTTTACAAGATTCCTTTTCTTAAAAAATTATACTTCCAGGATACCTAGGTGGTGCGGTCAGTTAAGTGTTGAACTCTTGGTTTTGGCTTAGGTTGTGATCTCAGGATCATGAGCTTGAGCCCCACAACTGGCTCTGTGCTCAGAGCATTATCTGCTTTGGAGTCTCTCTCCCTCTGCCCCTCTGCATGTTCTCTCTCTCTCCCCCCACCCCTCTGTTTTTAAAATAAACAAATCCTAAAAAAATTATAATTCCAAGGAAGATATTTGCAAATGATATCTTCAATAAGAGGTTAATATTCAAAGAATTGCTAGTTGTTAATTTTAACTATATAAGACTCACACTTTGCTAAAATAAGAAATCTAGCAAAACACAGGCTTCCCCCTCTCCCCAGCATGCATGAAAAAGAAGAGGAACAAGAAAGGAACTCACACAGCACATCTGCTTATTTCTGGAAGTATCTGGAGTCACGGTACCGACCCTTAGCCAAATTCTGGGACCAAACTTATACAATTCAACATCAAAAACCCCCAAATAATCTGATTAAAAATGGGCAGGGGACCTGAATAGACATTTCTCCAAAGAAGACATACAGATGGCCAATAGACACTTGGAAAGATGTTCAACATCACTCGTCATCAGAAAAATGCAAATCAAAACCACCAGGAGATATCACCTTACCTAAACCTGTCAGAATGGCTAAAATCAAAACACAAGAAACAACAAGTGTTTGTGAGGAAAGGAACACTATATACTGTTGGTGGGAGTGTAATTTGGTGTAGTAACTATGGAAAGCAATATGGAGATTCCTCAACTATGGAAAGCAACATGGAGATTCCTCAAAACATCAAAAATAGAAATACTGCATGATCTGGTAATACCACTAATGGGTATTTACCCACTAAAAATGAAACCACTAATTTGAAAAGATATATGCACCCTTATGTTAATTGCAGCATTATTTACAATAGCCAAGAAATGGAAGCAACCTAAATGTCCATCTGTACATGAATGGATAAAGAAGACGTGGTGTGTGTGTGTGTATATAATATATATTATATATATATAATTATATATATAATTATATATATATTACATATATATATATAATGGGATATTACTCAGCCATCAAAAAGGATGAGATCTTGCCACCTGGGACAATATGGATGGACCTAGAAAGTATTATGCTTAATGAAATTAGACAGAGAAAGACAAACACTGTATGATTTCACTCACATGATTCTACTTTATGTGGAATCTAAAAAACAAATCAAATGAATAAACAAACAAAAAGCAGAAACAAATCCATAAATACAGAAAAAAAGCTGATGGTTTCCCAAGGGAAGTAGGGTGGGTGAAGGAGAATAGGAGGCTTCTAGTTATGGAATAAATAAGCCACAGGGATAAAAGGTAACATAGGAAATATAGTCAATGGTATTATAATAGCATTGTATGGTGACAAATGGTAGCTGTACTTGTGGTGAGCACAGCTTAATGTATAAACTTGAGTCACTATATTGTATATCTGAGACTAATGTAATATTACATGTTAACTATACTTCAATAAAAAATAGTTTTAGTAAACAGAAAAAAATTATACTTCCAAGGACAGATTTATAATAAGAAATAGAACATTCTGAAAGTAGTTATGAAGTTACACCATCTCAATTTTGCACAGAAAAAAAATCAATATTTTTGTGACTACCCACCATTTAATATTTAAAATCAAATATTTCAAACAAATTTTATGTCACAGAAAGATAGTTCTTCCTCTGTGGTATGGGAATAAAAACATATCATTTATCTCTTTCTGAGTCATCTTTTGTTAATTAGAAAGTCTTGCATTGATAAAGAAAAGCTCTAGATTTTCAGTAGTTAACATTACAAGCTAAAAGCAGAACTATGAAGACCAATTTTACTGGCATAAATATAGTTAAGAATGAATAAGATCTTATAACAACAATTAAATAAGGAACACATAGCATTACTTTTTCACACTGTTTGGTCACATATTTATGAATGTGACAATAAAGGAAGTATCACTAGAATGCTACTCTCTACAAATTTATGGCAATATAAGCAAATATACCCTAAATGCTGCTTTATTCCTTTATAAGCAATTGTATATTTACATATGCTTTTCTGTCAGGTCAGGCAAATTTTACTTTGATATGACAAGAGATAATGGGTCATTAGGTTAAAAGATAATAGATTTGAGTCACAGGGTCACCTGGGTGGCTCAGTGGGTTAAAGCCTCTGCCTTCAGCTCAGGTCATGATCCCAGGATCCTAGGATCAAGCCCCGCATTGGGCTCTCTGCCCAGCGGGGAGCCTGCTTCCCTTCCTCTCCGTCTACCTCTCAGCCTACTTGTGATCTCTGTCAAATAAATAAATAAAATCTTAAAAAGAAAATAGATTTGGGTCACAGCCAGGGAATATAAACTTAAGTTGATTTGTGTATATTTATAACAGGACAAAAATTTGAGGCTGTTACCCAGAATGCACAGTTATCTAAATTGTCTCTGAAGTAGAAATTATTTACTTTTCAAAAAAAGTCCTTCTTTCCTATTTAAACACAAATAAACAATAATAAATTAGAATAAGTGGCAGAAAGTAAAATAAGAAAATTCCTATGTTGTTTTCTTCAGCTTTATGTGGAAAAATAAACCTTTCTGACAATAATCTCTCTTGTAAATATACCAGGTATGTATCTGAAACCTTATCACACAGAGCAGGATAGCAACTCCCTGACTTCATAAAAATAAAACAAAACAAAAACTTGTGAAACAGTCCTCTATTATGAACCAGAAAATTGTTTCCTAGATCAGGAATGAGGAAGATTGTTTCTCAAGCTCAATTTCTTGCTTTTTATTGTCTTCAGTTCTTCCTATCTACCTATCTATCTATCCATCCATGTGTCTGTCCATATTCCAGCTTTACTGAGATATAATTGACATGGGTTCTTACTATTTATATTGAAGTCATGTGTTTTGTTACCAGGTCAACTAGCCTACTCCTGAAGTGCTGATCCTGGGAAGAAAGTGGTTTTTGTTTTTTTTCTCCAACAGTAAGAGGTATATCTCTGATGACCTTGGCCTTCCAAGTAGGATACAGAACACAGAAGAGATCTTTTTAAATGACAAACTTGATAACTATAAAAAATTACATAGCTTAAGTCAAGAATTTATTAACAAAGTCAAAAGACTTTGTTATAAGTCTTTTAAGATATAAGAATACCTGGAAACACACAAGACCCATTAAGGTGATTGGGATGTAATATCATTGAGAAAGGACTAGAATGTAATTGTATCCAACATTGCTAAAATATCAATTTTACACTGTCCAAAGAAATTTTGCAGTAAAAGCAAATGTTAGAGGAGATAATTAAATGATAGCAGGAGAGTAAGTTTTGGCTCTGATTACCTAATTACTATCGTTAAATCCAGAGAAATTGACTATGGTGGACACATTTACTTTGTGCCTGAAGGATAAAGTTGGTTTACTTTACTCATAATTTGGGTCAAGAATTTCATAGTTTTGGGTAAATGAATATTCCTGTTGTTCTAATTCCATTCTCCCCTAAGTAAACTGATTGTTAAATGCTTCCCAGTCACCTAACCAGAGGGCATGAAAAAAATATATAATTCCACTATAAATTTTTCTGATAGATGTCCTGGCTTATAAACACTTTCTTCTGAGTTTAGTTATCAGGGTATTCATGGAGTGTGATCAATTCTGGATTTATTAACAATTTTAAATTTTCACATCTGTGAGCTGAGAACCAGACTGTATATTGATGACTCTAATTAACAGTTTCACCTCATGAGCCCTTACCCAAGGAGCAATTGATCTCAGACATTCCTATTTCAGGTAGCCTTTGGATGCATTACAAACCAACCGCAAAATCAGTAATCTAAAACCTAAAATGTATTGTTCATAATTTCTGTGGATTGCAGTTCATCAGCTGGGTGGTTTTTCTATTGATCTTTCCTGGAATCACTCATGTAGCTACAGTAATCTCTCCAAGTCTCTGATGAGACTCTCCCAAGTCTCATTCACATCCCTGGCACTTGTGCTGGCTGTCAACTAGCGTTCCTCATTTATGGCCTTTTCCTCCAGTAGCTGAGACTGAGCTTATTTACACAGTAGTCTCAGGGCAGTATTCTAAAAGAGTAAGAGCAGAAACACAAGACCTTTGGAGTCTGAAATTCAAAAATCTGTAATACCACTTCTACATTTTATTGGACAAAGTAAGTCATTAGACCAGTCCTAGATTCAAGAGGTAGGCATGATAGTTAATTTTATGCATCCACTTGACTGGACTGGGATAAGGGATGTCCAGACAGCTGGTAAAACATTATTTCTGAGTGTGTCTGTGAGGATGTCTCTGGGAGAGTTTAGCATTTGAATCAGTAGGCTGAATAAAGAAGATCATTCTCACCATTGGGAGTGGGCATCTTCTAGAACAAAAAGGGTGGAAAAATTCATTCCGTCTGCTTGAGCTGAGACATCCATCTTCTCTTGCCCTCAGACATTGGCACTACTCCTTCTCAGGTGTTCAGACTCAGACAGGACTCATACCATTGGTCTCCTGATTCTCAGAAATTCAGAGTTGGACTAACTTATACCACTGTTTTTCTTAGTTCTTTAGCTTGCAAATGGCAGACCTGGGACTTCTTGGCCTCTGTAATAACATGAGCCAATTCCTCATATATATATATATATATATATATATATATATATATATATATATATATATATATATCTAGAACTGTTTCCATATATGTCTTATTGGTTCTGTTTTTCCGGAGATCCCTTACTTACACAGTGGAGAAACAGTCTCCATCTCTTTTCAGGAGTAGCTACGAATGAATCTGTAGCTGTATGTCATCCTTCACTATTTCTAACATAAATTCATCAGTTGTTCCAATGATGTCGTTTATAGAAAAAGAAAAGATTCTGTAGTTCTAGGACCCAATTTGGCATCACATGTTGCATTTAGTTGTCATTTCTCTTTAGTCTCCTTTAATCTGGAACAGTTCCTTAGCTTTTGTCTTTCAAATGACATTTTAAAATTTTGTCTTTTGAACTATTTGACATTTTGAATTTTATAGAATATCCCTCAATTTGTCTGATATTTCCTTGTAATTAGATCATGTGTTTTTGGCATCAACATTGTATAAGAGAGGTTATGATCTTTTTGTTATATTACATCAGGAGGAAATAGTATCAATTTACTCCTTTATTGGTGATGTTAATTTTGATTGGTGTTTCCACTGTAAAGTTAGTTTTTCTTTTGTAATTAATCAGTAATTTGTGTAATGATATATTGTCCCTTATTAAACATAAAACTTTTACTTGTTAAACTTTTTAAACCTTTACTTATTAAAACTTTTACTTATTAAACTTTTACTGACTAGTTTTAGTATCAATTAATTATTTCAATTATAAAATTTATAGAAGAAAACATTTTTAAATTTAGGTTTAAATTTTGGTTTGCTACATTTCAGCTGTATGATCTTAGGGCACTCATGATGGCTCTGAACCTTAGTTTCATCACGTGTAAATTGTAGACAACACCAATTATTTTATAAAGTTCTGAACATTAAAATAAGATAATATATGTAAAGTACTTAGCAGAGTGATTGCCATTTATTTTTTTAACTAGTTTTTACTGGGGTTCTCTCATTTTTATTAGTGTTCTAGGAAGACATGAGTAAAACAGTATCTTTGCCTTAAAAGAGATTATAGTCTATTCTATTGCAGATGTCAGCAAACTTTTTAAATAAAGGACCAGAATGTAAATATTTTAGGAGCCATACAAGCAATACATAAATGAATGGGTGTTGCTGTGTTCCAATAAACTTTACTTAGAGAATATGTTGGGGACTAGACTTGGCCCATGGGCCATTGCTTACTGATCTCTTTCCTTTTTTTTTTTTAAAGAGTTTATTTATTTATTTGTCAGAGAGAGACACAAGCAAGGGGACCCGCAGGCAGAGAGAAGCAGGCTCCCTGCTGAGCAAGGAGCCGGATGCGGGACTTGATCCCAGGATGCTGAGATCTTGACATGACCTGAACAGAAGGCAGACACTTAACTGACTGAGCCACCCAGGCACTCCGCTGATCTCTCTTCTATAGGAAGTAGACCAAAAATAATTATAAATTCCCGTAAGTGCTATGAAGGAAAAATACAGGTATTAGGAGATTATATAACACTAACCTCATCTTGTCTAGAATATCAAGGATAATAAAGCTGAGGAAATAACATGTACACTAAGACCTGAAAAATAGCTGGTAACCAAATATATGGTGGCTAGAAGCTTTGCAGGCAAAGCAAATAGGATATGCTAAGGTACTCAGGGAGAAAGTTGCACTGCATTTTTTAAGACGACAAATAAAGCCAATGTGACCAGAGGGCAAAAACATAAGAAAGGTATTGTGAAAGTCTTTTCACAAATGGCTATTAATTTCTACTACATGCCAGGCATTGTTCTAGCTAAAAGGAATAGGTTAGTGAATAAGACTGACAAGGTCTCTGCCCCCCTGTGGTGGACATTTGGGAGGGACAGAGATGGACAATAAATTAATAAATAGTTACATATTTAATATATAACTGCATGTATGTATATGCATGTATAAATGAGTGTAATAACATATTGTGGTAAGAGCTAAGAAGAAAATAAATGATTTCTTCTATGACATAAAACACGATGAGAGTATTTTATTTTTTTTTTAATTTTTTTATTTTTTCAGCATAACAGTATTCATTATTTTTGCACCACACCCAGTGCTCCATGCAATCCGTGCCCTCTACAATACCCACCACCTGGTGCCCCCAACCTCCCACCCCCCACCCCTTCAAAATTCTCAGATCGTTTTTCAGAGTCCATAGTCTCTCATGGTTCACCTCCCCTTCCAATTTCCCTCAACTCCCTTCTCCTCTCCATCTCCCCTTGTCCTCCATGCTATTTGTTATGCTCCACAAATAAGTGAAACCATATGATAATTGACTCTCTCTGCTTGACTTATTTCACTCAGCATAATGATGAGAGTATTTTAGATGCATGGTTGGAGAATACTTTTTGAGGAAGTGACACTTGATCTGAGATTTGAACACTGAGAAAAAGCCAAACACAGCAAAGCAGGAAGAATAACATTAAAAATGTGAAACAACAAAAGGAAATAAGAAAAGAAAGAGCCAGTATTGAGGACAGAACCCTAACCCAAAGAGATAATGCTTTGAAACAAGATTGAAGACATAGGCATAGCTCAGATCATTGGAGTCCTTGGTGAGAAATTTAGATTTTACTTGAAATGCACCAAAAATCCACTGCAAAGTTTTATTGAAGGGAGTTACATTACATTTATACATTGAAAAGATTTTTCTGGGTAGTAGCATGGTGAATGCAATAGAAGACACCAAGATCGAAAGCAGAAAGGCAAGTTAAGAGACCATTTGCACTAATCCAGGTGAGAGCCTACAAAGCAGCTACAAGAGGGTGGCAACAGTATAGATGGAGGGAAATGAGCATATTAGAGAGATATTTAAAAGTCAAAATTGGTTGGATATGGTGGTTGATTGGATATGAGCATTAAAGGAAAAAGATGATCTCTAGGCTCCTGAAGGGAGAAGTTGGGTGATTGGTGGAGCCATTCACTGGGACATCCAAGTGGAAATGGTAAATATGCAGTTGAAAAGAGGATTTCAGGGGTAATGGGGTTGCTCAGTAGGTTAAGCCAGTGCCTTAGGCTCAGGTCATGATCCTGGAGTCCCAGGGTGAGTCCCACGTCTGACTCCCTGCTCAGCAGGAAGTCTGCTTCTTCCTCTGACCCTTCCCCTTCTCGTGCTCTCTCTCTCTCTCTCATTCTCTCTCTCAGATAAAGAAATAAAATCTTCAAAAAGAAAAAAAAAAAAGAAAACCCCAGGAGCTCAGAGGAGATTTTATAAAACTGGGGATGCATTTTTTTTCCATTGGTGGTCACCGAAGCCACAGATGTAGATAGCAACACCTGAGAAGAAAGCATGAAGAAGGGAAGCCAGCCTAAGTCTGAGTCTTGAGAAACTTGGACATTTAAAGATGTCAGAGGGGACAAACTGATCAAGGAGACTAGAAAGAATTGAGTATAGTGTAGGTAGAAAACCAGGAAGCATACCATCATAGAATGCTTCTGAGGGACAACAAAAATGAGGAGTGAAAAACAGCCACTGGATTTAAAGACAAAGAGATCATTGATAACCTTGGTAAGAGTTATTTTAGCAAAGAGCACAGAGCTGGATTACAGTGGTGATAGGGGGCATAGAAGACTTTGAGAAATGTCTTTTATCATAGATAGATAGAGAGATAGATAGAAGATAGATATAAAAGGAGTAGACATAGGCCACAGAGTAACCTCTTAGTCAATAATTGGTTTTGTTACTACTATCTTATAGTCACTTAATAAATGTCATAGATACTTGGGATTTTTCAATTAAGTATCAAATTTGCTTGCTTAGTCCACATTAATTTTTAATGTTAATTTTGCTTTTTAGAATATGTAATACACCCAAATGGTTCCAAATTCAAAAGGAACAAACAGTACAGTGAAATGTTTACTTCTCACCCTGTTCCTCAACCCCCAGTTTCTTTCCCAGAGGAACCAATGTTATGAGTTTAGCTGTCTCATTCTTTTTAACAACTGCATGGTAAGTACTCAGTTATGTATGTTACCATACTTCATTGAACTCGTATGCTAGTGATGGATATTTAGCTTGTTAAGAGTCTTTTCCTATTACAAATAATAAAGCAATGAACAATCTTGTATGTGTGATTTCACATATGTGTAAGTATCTTAGGTCTGTCTCTCTAGAAGCAGATATTCTGGTGGAGATTCTCCTGCAAGTGTTTTATTAGAATACTCAGGAGTAAACCTAAAAAGAGTGAGGGAAGCAGGACAAGGAAGGGAAAGAGGTAAAGCAAGAATGTGGTTCAGATGACTGGATTCAGTCTATTCCTATAGGGAGTTCTAAAGCATAAACTTCAAGCAGCTTCTATCTGCCCTTAGGCTAGGGACCAGAACATTTGTACCCTCACTGTAGGAGTGCTGACAACACTGACTCCATCTTTGGCCGTCCGTTTTGGTCAGGCCTTCACGATGACCTCCCTCAAGGCTGTGCGTTCCAGGGCCCGTGGAGGTTAATGTATGACGAGAATATAGGAAGGTTTGCTCTGATCTTTCCTAAATTGGCACACAGAAGATGCCACTTTAAATAACTAGTAGAGAAGACTGGCTGACAGGAGGCACCACTTTAGATAACTACCCTTTGACCTCACAACAGTGATCCCTTCACTCAAAAAGTCATGAGTTAGGGGCACCTGGATGGCTCAATGGTTTAAAGCCTCTGCCTTCGGCTCAGGTCATAATCTTAAGGTCCTAGGATCGAGCCCCACATCGGGCTCTCCCCTCAGCAGGGAGCCTGCCCTGTCCCCCGGCCTGCCTCTCTGCCTACTTGTGATCTCGGTCTGCCCAATAAATAAATTAAACCTTAAAAAAAAGCCATAGGGTTAGGGTCCAAACTGGGCAGAGAATAGCTGTGTGATGTCTGGATCCTTGCCCACCTGACCTCCTCCATCACTAAGTTAGTCTGACTAATACTCTGTGTACATGGTATGGAGCGGCTTGCTTCATTTTTCAGTCTCTAAAAGGCATTCTCAGTCTGGAGAATACTTCAGTGCCCCTCCCTCCACCTTCTAACACCCAAATAGTCACTGGCTACTCCAGGTTGGGGGTGGGGATGGGGAAGTATGGGAGATCTGCTCATAGCTCCAGGCACTTTAAAGTTCAGGTGGCTCTAATCATCCAAGGGCAATCCTCTGGGGTTGTAGGTAGGAGCCATTCCCAGGAGCTCCCACAGCTGCAGGGTGTGGGGGAAGGGTCACAGGAATAGGCACACCAAAATGGTAGCAGGGATGCCAGGGGCACCAACACATTCTGCAACAGTAAGTAAAACTGTAGGATAAATTCCTAGAAGCAATATTGCTGTATGGAGCTAATATTGCTAGTTGTCTACTCAAACAAGATCCACCCCACTCCTGCCCAATTCTTCCTAATAGATCACAGATTTCATTCGAAGTAGCTGTGTGCCCCATTCAAAAAATACTTTCCCATCCTCCTTTGCCTCTGGGCTGGTCATGACAGTTTTTGAAATAAGATGGAGGTAGTAGGTTCTGGGAATAGTGTCCCTTTCTGAATAAAAAAAAACAAGCTTATTTTGTCTTCTTTGCCCTTTACTTCACATCTTTCTTTTTGCCAGGAATGTACAGAAATGGGTCTGGAGGTGCAGCAACCATCTTGTGACCATGAGACAGAAAGAAGGAAAATGAAGTTCTGTGCAAGAAATTGGGGCAAGTCAACGGAAGCCATGAATTAAAAGTGTCTTCCGGTACCCAGGCTGTTGTAGGGTCAGTAATAATTATACAAACTGACATTCATTTATATGGTATTTTCTAAGTCATAGGTGTGCTTTCACAAAATTCGCCTCACCCTCATTCTTTCAATGCCTCCACCTCTGTGTGATAGGTATCAGTACGAGGTGGGGGTAATCTCCTGCAATATTAAGAGCACATAATTCACTGATGGTTAATTTTGAGTTTGCTCTCCTTTTAGCAACTAGCAAAGATCCACCACCTTAAAAGTATGGAACTTTGTAATTTGGGGACACAGGACAAAAGTATTCTTGTGGCATAGAGTATTTTGAAAAGCATCCCATACCCCCAAATTTAAGTGTTATAGTCCCACAAAAGTGCCAAAGGTCAAAGGAAGAATGCACTAAATGGGAGGGAGAGAGCCCAGAAAACATGTCCATACATTATAAAACACGAATTTTGCCCATTCTGAAATTCTGCACTACAGTCTCTGGGAAAATTAATTTTCCCTGTGTTCCTGCAGGACATTGAACTACCGACATTGATCTACTATGAAGATGAGAATACTTGCCCTTTACAGCCAGCTTGTAGAAACATTTGCTGCCATTATAAGGGTCATGAAACTTACCTTACCTGGAGTCGAAGCCTTACATCCTGACCAGGAACTTTCTCTCCTCCCTAGAGATGCCTAAGGAAGGACTTCAGGAACTATCTGCCTGTGTGTTTACACATCAAAAGAACAGAAAACTGGTTGCAATTTCAAAGAGGCTAGTTTTATCTTCCCTCTGAGACAATTTAGATAACTGAGCTTCCAAAGGGTAACAATCCAAGATTCTTCAACTTCTGTTCTAAAGATAACTTACATTAGAAGCAGACTTCACTTCTTCCTTTAAGAAAGGGGAAGAAAAACAGTTATTCCTCCCTATATAAGCTCTCAGAGTCCCTCTTTTGTAGGGTGATCCTTCCCTACATATAGGGCTAGCCACCATACTCTCACTGAGTCTGCCTGCGTGGGGTGTGAGGCCTAAGGGACAATGCAACACTATTAGTCCACCTGGTGTTACTGCAGTGAGTAAATAAGGCTCTGATCTCTCATCCAGAGACCAGGTGTTTTTACTAGTACCCCCCTGTCTCTCATTCTCCCATTCCCCCTACCTATTTACCTAACTCTGTGCAAGCAGGGTAGCATCTAAGACCCATCTCACTTCCTGACTTGACATTATCTTCCTTTAAGAAATTAGTGAATTACTCAACACTGAGTTTCTAATATGTATAGGATATCACTTCCACATTTCTTGCCTAAAATGGAGGAAATCAAAACATTGGAAAAAATCTTTTTTTTTTAAGGTTATTTATTTATTTGATAGAAAGAGATCACAAGTAAGCAGAGAGGCAGGCAGAGAGAGAGGGGGAAGCAGGTTCCCTGCTGAGCAGAGAGCCCGATGTGGGGCTTGATCCCAGGACCCTGGGATCATGACCTGAGCCGAAGGCAGAGGCTTTAACCCACTGAACCACCCAGGCACCCCAACATTGGAAAAAATCTTAATGGGCAAACATTCTAAAAATGTACTTTAAAAATGTCAATGTCAAAGAAGAGGAAGGCTGTAGAACCATTCCAGATTAAAGGAGACTAAAATGACATAGGAGCTGAATGAAAAATGTGAAGGAGGAGGTTTGTTACAGAGGGCATTACTGGAACAATTGGCAGAATTTGCACATGGGCTGTATATTAATAATAAAAGTGCATTGATATTAAGATTCCTTAATTTGGTAATTATACTGTGGTTTTGTAAGACACTACCTTTTTTTAAGGATAGATGTTAAATTACTTAGGTGTGATAGGTCGTGATACCTGTAACTTAGTTTTAAAGGGATAAAGAGAAAAAAAATCAAATTTGGCAAAATGTTTACTGAACATTGTTGATCTAGGTGAAGGGAGTTCCAGAGTTCATGGTACTATTCTTATAACTCTTCTCTAATTTTTTTTTTTCAAAATAAATGAGAGGAAAAGTATTCCTTTCCAGTGACTAATATGTGGCAGTATGGAGGCCAAGAAAATTAAGGCCATCCCACCTCAAGTTTAACATTAGCATGAGTACAGCCATCTTAGCTTCGGCAGCCATCTCAGGCCCCTGTGACCAGGGACTGAACTTTACCCTACTTTAGCTTTAGTAACAGGATCCCACCCTGCTTTAGTTCCAGGAAAAACAGGACCCTGCCTTTAGTTCCAAGAAAGTACCTAACCCTGTAAACAGCCCGGCAACAGCTAATCAGCTTACTGCAGGAAAGTCTGAAATTTTCCTGTTCCCCTACCCCAAGCCTCTGGTAACCACACATAAATACCCCTGCCTTAACTAGACTTGGGGTCCAAGTCCCTACTCTGCTGTGTCGGGTATACTTGGGCCCAAGTTTAAGCTTGTTGAATAAACGCTCGTGTGATTGCATTGGTGTTGGCTCCTTGGTGGTCTCTCGGACACAAAAATTTGGGCATTACAGCAGGCTCTGAGCTAGCCACAGCCCCAGAGAGTAATTGATGTGATATATTCCCAGGCCTCAAAAACCTGACATCTAGTAAGGAACTAAACAGGGAAATTGATACAATGTGATAAAATTTAAAAGCACATTATTTATGTTTATGTTTATAACTATTTTCTTTTCACGTGGCTTATGTGACACCCCTCTCTGTTTATCTTCCTCCTGTCTCCCTGGCTACTACTTCTCAGTACCTTTGGCTAATTCCTCTACATCTCCTCACAGAATTCACTCTTCAGACTTTTTCCCTTCTCTGGCTACTCTTGATCCTCAGGTGTACTTAATTAGTTATATGGCTTTAAGATCATCTATAAGCTGGTAACTCCCCAATTTATATATCCAGCCTAGTCCTCTCCTCCAAACTCCTGCCTATTCCACAACCCCGCCTGAATGTCAGGGATCACAAACTCAATTTCTCTAAAAACAAACTCCTGATTTCCTTTCAGTCCTACCCTTCCTGGAAAATATGTGCAAGTCATATATCTGACAAAGGACTTGACTCCAGAGTATAGAAAGAACTCTCAAAAGGCAGAAACAGGAAAATAAACAGCCTTATTTTTTAAATGGTAAAAGATTTAAACAGTCACTACACCAAAGAGGATGCCCAGATGGCCAATAAGCACATGAAAAGATGCTCAACATTAGGGAAATACAAAATAAAGCTACAATAAAAATGAATTACTACATACCTATTAGCATAACTACACACAAACAGCCCACAAAAAATTGACAATACGAAGTACTTTGCATCCTCAAAGTAACTGGAATTCGTATACATTGGTGAGAATGCAGAATAGGACAACCAATTTGGAAAACTCTTTGGCAGTTTCTTTTAAAGCTAAACATACACTTAGTATATTTATCTAAAGTTAATGAAAATCTATGTTCACACACAAAAAACTGTATGTGTTTAAAGCAACTTTATTCATAATCATTAAAACCTGGAAACAACCCAAATAGCCCTCAACTGGGGTGGGGGTCGGGGGAAATCCTACCCTTCCTATAGCATCACCCAGCTCAGTGAAGAAAAATTTCTTTTACATGTCTAGGACAAAAATGATGGAGTCATCTTTGATGTCTTTCTCTCAAACTCTACATGAATCCTTTAACAAACTATATTGGCTTTATTTTTATTTTTAAGATTTTATTTATTTATCAGAGAGAGAGAGAGCATGAGCAGGGGGACCAGCAGGCAGAGGGAGAAGCAGGTCCCTGCTAAGCAGGGAGCCTGATGCAGGGCTTGATCCCAGGACCCTGGGATCATGACCTGACTTGAAGGCAGACGATTAACCTACTGAGCCACCCAGGCATCCCTATATTGGCTTTAAATTCTAAATGTAATATATCCATAACTAATCACCTCATAGCATATCATTGCTACCACTGTGTTCCAAGCCATCATCATTTTTTTTCAAGATTTTATTTATTTATTTGACAAGGACACAGCAAGAGAGGGAACACACACAGAGATTGTGGGAGAGGGAGAAGCAGGCTTCCCACCAAGCAGGGAGCTGATGGAGGGTTCAATCCCAAGGGATCATGACCTGAGGCAAAGGCAGATGCTTAATGACTGAGCCACCCAAGTGCCCCCAAACCATCATTATTCCTTGCCCAGATTATTGCAAAAACTTTCTAGTTAACCTCAATACTTCTCTGTATCTGTTCTTCATACTATTAAAAATGCAACCCAGTTCATGTCACACTCTGGCTGAAAGCCTGCAATGACATCCTATATCACTCATGATTTTACAACCAACACCTAGCCCTAGCTACCTGGTCTCATCTCCTTTTGTTCTTCCCATTGGTCCCTAAGCTCCAACTATACTGGCTTCCTTTTTGTTTGCTGAATACAAGCATGCTTCTACCTCAGGACCTTTGCACATATTTTTCTTATCTTTTCTTTCAAATTTTTATTTAATTTCTAGTTAGTGAACATACAGGGCAATTTTGGTTTCAGGAGTGGAATTCAGTGATTTGTCATTTACATACAATACCCCGTGCTTATCATAACAATGCATTTGCTTTTCCTTCTGTTCGGAATACTCTTTCATCACATGGTCATTTTGCTAAATCACTTCCTCTCTTAATTCCTTCAGGTCTGTATTTAGATGTCATCACTTTCATGGTGAAGCTTTCCCTGACCACCTTATATACTATCCTATATTTTTGCCACCTCACCCCAGGACTGCTAACCCTCCTTGCTCTTATTTTTCTCCATAGCGCCTATTACTGTTTGATATAATATCTATTTATTTGTTGTTATTTGTGTTCCCCAATTAAATCTAAACTCCCTGAGAGCAAAAATTTAGTTTTCACCCTGTATTATCCCTACACCTAAACCAATGTCTGTCATATACTGGGTGCTCAATAAACATTTATTGAAAATGTGAATGAATGAATAATAGAATATAAGAAATAGAATCATAAATAACAATTATATTTGGTTAAAAGCCTTGGAAAATGGTGAACTTGGTCATATAGATATGGGTATCTGGAGGATTTTAGGTTCTATGAGAAAATTGTTCTGGTCAGCAATAAAGAAGAATGAAGTTACATAGCTGGCTCTCAGATAAGAGATAAGAAAATGAAGGCCAAATTTGGCTTCAGACTTGAGACTGCCCCACCTAACTTACCATGTAAGCCAAGAACACACTGGAAGCTGGCCAAAGGAGTCGGTAAAAGGCTCCACAAAGCAGGACTCCCCAGGCATGCACTGGTTTCCAAGGAGATGAGTCTCCTCCTGAGGATAACATTATAATGAAAAAAAATGAAGTAAATTCTCTATAAGAGTTGAGCAGCACATTGGTTTAATTAGTGCCACCTTGGAGGAAGATCTGGGGGAAATGAAACAGTAGATTAAGGATAAGACAACCTGAGCACAGATTTTAGATTGTAAATAAAATATAAACCAAGAATGGGCTCAAGAACTTCATGGGTACTGATCATCCGTGAACCTTCCTCTGATTGGATTAGTGTTTAGGGTTTGTGTTTATAAATTTGATGTTTGACTCAACAACATTGATTCATTTTATATTTCAGTAAAAACAAAGTTCTTTCTTTTTTTTTTTTGTCTGAAATGAAACAGAACTTATTCTTTAAGTAGTTTGTGTGCCTGGCAAAGGGATAGAATGCCTATGGCCTCTTACTGCTTTGTTTGCTTTCTCTGCCTCTTATTATATTGTTGCAAAGAAACTATCCTGACGTGGAGAGTAGTAGAGGGAAGAGCAACATAAATCATCATTTAATATACAATGGAGGATGTGAACTAGGATTTTTGTGATTGTTTCCCAATATACAAAAACAAATCCTTATGCTGTCAACCTGAAACTAATATAAAGTATGTCAATTATACCTCAATAAAAATTATATATTCACACAAATGTATTCACACACAGTATAATGGTGCAGGTCAGTAATATTAGTCATAGTCATTTTAAAATGTTATATTTATGTGGTACTTTACAAATTCAAATGTGCACTATCCTCTCATTTCAATATTACTACTGCCCCCTTGAGTTAGGTGTCAGCACTTCCATTTACAGTGAAGAAACTGAGGCTCAAGCAGGTTAAGAGCACTAGCTCAAAGTCATTCTTCTGTGACCTACACCGAGAATGAAGATATATACTGGTGTGTCTAGGATAGTCCCAGTTTGTGCCTATTGTCCTAGTGTAATACTTACTAATAGCAACTCTTTGGCTCTCCAAAGTCACCTAGTTGCACAATAAATTTATGGTCAATCTACCAATATCTACTTCTTTTATTCACTCAAGTCCAGTCCTTTATTTCATTGTTGCTTTGTTTCTCCTATTTACAGCAGTTCGGGGTGGTTATAACAGCGCAAACAGCTGGCTTCAGACCACAATGAGTTCACTTCTCTGAGAAAGGGCATTTCAGTTTGCAAACAAACTCATCCTTAACAAACTTTTAAAATGGAAAATTACCAATATAGTATAGCAGTTAAATGACCAGGGTTTCAAGCTCAGCTCTACTACTTCCTAGCCATGTGACTTTGGGGAAATTAATGTAGAAAAAAATCAGCCAGAACACCATTAGCATAGGACTTTACTTTAAAATGTTGGTCCTAACATGAATAGACACTTTTTTTAAAAATTTTATTTATCTATTTGTCAGAGAGAGAGAACACAAGCAGGGGAAGCATCAGGCAGAGGAAGAACCAGACTCCCCACTGTGTAGGGAGGCTGATGTGGGACTTGATCCCGGGACCACAGGGTCATGACCTGAGCTGAAGGCAGATGCTTAACTGACTGAGCCACCCAGATGTCCCAAATAGACACTTTTTTTAAAGAAGATGTCCAGATGACCAACAGTCATGTGAGAAGATGCTCAACATTACTCATCATCAGGGAAATGCAAATCAAAACCACAAAGAGATACTATCTTACACCTGTCAGAATGGCTAAAATTAACAACACAAGAAAATACAGGTGTTGGAGAAGATGCCGAGAAAGGGAAACCCTCTTGCACTGTTGGTGGGAATGCAAGCTGGCGCAGCCGCTCTGGAAAACAGTGTGGAGGTTCCTCAGAAAGTTAAAAGTAGAGCTATCCCACAACCCAGCAATTGCACTACTGGGTATTTACCCAAAGGATACAAAAATACAGATCCAAAGGGGTACATATACCCCAGTGTTTATAACAGCTTCATCAATAATAGCCAAACTATGGAGAGAGCCTAAATGTCCATTGACTGATGAATGATGAATGGATAAAGAAGATATAATGGATAAAGAAGACGTGAGATATATATATATATATATATATATATATATATATATATACACACACACACACACACACACATATATATATATATCATCAAAAAGAATGAAATTTTGCCATTTACAATGACGTGGATGGGGCTAGAGTGTATCACACTAAATGAAATAAGTCAGTCAGAGAAAGACTCCATATATGATCTCACTCATGTGAAATTTAAGAAAGAAAAATAGATGAACATATGAGAAAGGGGTAGGGAGGGAGAGAGGGAAATAAACCATAGAGCCTCTTAATAGATAACAAACTGAGGGTTAGTGGAGGAAGGTGGGAGGGGAGAAGGGATAGATGGGTAAAGGGTATTAAGGAGGGCACTTTTTGTGATAATCTCTGGGTGTTTTGTATGTAAGTGATGAATCACTGACTTCTACTCCAGAAACCAATGTGCACTGTATGTTAACTAACTAAAATATAAATTAAAAAATAAAGTAAAATAATAAAATAAAATGTTGGTCTTGAGAAGGCTCCTGAAAGAACTAGAAAACAGTTTGTCTTCAGGAAGGAAGGGGCAAGAATTTTACAGAATTTGGCTGGAGTCAGGGAGGAGAATGTCAGTCAAAACTCAGCTAGTTTTGGGAATAGCTGGTTAGAAAAGCATCTCAGAAGAGGAAAAAATTGCTATTGCACAGTAGCAGCCATCATTTGGGCAATTTGAATTTATCAAAGTGGATGGGAGACACAGATCAGGATTAAAATCCTGTGCAAGAAGGAATGGGAGGAACAATTCAGGCAAAGTAGACATACAGGGGGCATATGGAAAACTCTTGGAACTTCAAGGACTGTCACATAAATTAACCTCTCCAAAGCTCAATTTCCTCATCTGCAAAATAAGGGGATATACAGAACATACCTTCTCACTCTTGTGAGAAGAGTAAATATATTATTAAATATAAAGCAGGCAAAATAGTGTCAGACACATATTAAGTGCTTAATAAGTGTTATTATTATTATTTTCTTTCTTTACTTACCTCTGCCTTCTTACCTTTTACTTTGCCTCTTCCTTCTAGGATGGAAATGAGGGTGAACACATATTTGCCAGAAAGATTTAAGGCACTGCCATCTCCAGAATTTTTTTTATAAAGTTGGGCTTAGGGCTCACAATTCATTTGGAAGGGGGTCAGTAACAAAAAGAGGCTTGGTTTAGTGCTTTGATACTTTAAATAAATTTGATACATTAGTGCCTTGATACTTTAAATAAATTCCCACATATATCCTTTGATGTGGAAAATGACTCTTTCTCAGAGAGCTAGCCCAACACTGGGTGCCTGGGTGGCTCAGTGGGTTAAGCCTCTGCTTTTGGCTCAGGTCATGATCTCGGGTCCTGGGATCAAGCCCTGCATTGGGCTCTCTGCTCAGCAGGGAGCCTGCTTCCCCCTCTCTCTCTAGCCTACTTGTGATCTCTGTCTGTCAAATAAATAAATACAATCTTAAAAAAAAAAAAAAAGAACTAGCCCAACACTAATCCCTGTGACACCATACCATTTGCCATCCTTCTCAACCCAACCAAGTTGCCATCTCTAAACCCCGATGTACTGAATCTGCAAGGAACAGCTAAGGGACTGTCTCAAGGATTTCTTGTATTTCATAATAAGTTCACCATTTACTACTTAGATTACATATTTATTTTAGATCAATATGTAATCATTTACATAAATAAAACACAATTTACTAAATAATAAATAAAACACAATTTACTAAAGAAGATTTGATTTATACTTTCCGTACATTTGAGGGGGAAAAATCAATTGTTTATAATAAAAGATGAATGTTCTATAGTTCCTCGAGTACAGATCCTTACCTCTTTGGTTAGGTTTATTCCCGGGTATCTCATGGTACTTGGTGCTATAGTAAATGGAATCAATTCCCTTGGTGCTATAGTAAATGGAATTGATTCCCTAATTTCCCTTTCTGTATTTTCATTGTTAGTGTGTAAGAAAGCAACTGATTTCTGTGCATTAATTTTGTATCCTGCCACATTACTGAATTGCTGTATGAGTTCTAGTAGTTTGGGGGTGGAATCTTTTGGGTTTTCCATGTAAAGTATCATGTCATCTGTGAAGAGAGAGAGTTTGACTTCTTCATTGCCAATTTGAATACCTTTTATTTCTCTTTCTTGGCTGATTGCTGCTGCTAGGACTTCTAGTACTATGTTGAACAAGAGTGGCGAGAGTGGGCATCCTTGTCATGTTTCTGATCTCAAAGAGAAGGCTGCCATCTTTTCCCCATTGAGGATGATATTCTCTGTGGGTTTTTCATAGATAGATTTTATGAAGTTGAGGAATATTCCCTCTATCCCCATACTTTGAATCGTTTTAATCAGGAACAGATGCTGTATCTTGTCAAATGCTTTTTCTGCATCAATTGAGAGGACCATGTGGTTCTTCTCCCTTCTCTTATTGATTTGTACTATCACATTGATTGATTTGTGAATGTTGAGCCAGCCCTGCATCTTATGGATAAATCCCACCTGGTCATGGATCCGTACTTGAGGAACTACAGAATGCTCATGAAAGAAATTGAAGAAGACACAAAAAGATAGACCATTCCATGCTCATGGATGGGAAAAATAAACATTGTTAAAATGTCTATACTGCCTAGAGCAATCTATACTTTCAATGCCATCCCGATCAAAATACCAGTGGCATTTTTCAAAGAGCTGGAACAAACAATCCTAAAATTTGTATGGAACCAGAAGAGACCCTGAATTGCTAAGGAAATGTTGAAAAAGAAAAACAAAATTGGGGGCATCACATTGCCTGATTTCAAGCTTTACTAAAAAGCTGCAATCACCGACAGCATGGTACTGCTGACAGACACATAGACCAGTGGAACAGAGTAGAGAGTCCAGATATGGACCCTCAATTTTATGGTCAAATAATCTTTGACAAAGCAGGAAAAAATATACAGTGGAAAAAAGACAGTCTCTTCAATAAATGCTGCTGGGAAAATTGGACAGCTATGTGTAGAAGAATGAAACTCAACCATTCTCTTACACCATACACGAAGATAAACTTGAAATGAATAAAAGACCTCAATGTGAGGCAGGAATCCATCAGAATCCTAGAGGTTAACATAGGCAGTAACCTCTTCGACATTGGCCACAGCAACTTCTTTCAAGATATGTCTCCAAAGGCAAAGGAAACAAAAGTGAAAATGAACTTTTGGGACTTCATCAAGATCAAAATCTTCTGTACAGCAAAGGAAACAGTCAACAAAACAAAGAGACAACCCACAGATGGGAGAAGATATTTGCAAATGACAGTACAGACAAAGGGCTGATATCCAAGATCTTTAAAGAACTCCTCAAACTCAACACACAAAACAGATAATCATGTCAAAAAATGGGCAGAAGACTTACAAATGGCTAACAGACACATGAAAAAATGTTCATCATCATTAACTAGCAGGGAGATTCAAATCAAAACCACATTAAGATACCACCTTACACCAGTTAGAATGACCAAAATTAACCAGACCATAAACAACATGTGTTGGAGAGGATGTGGAGAAAGGGGAACCCTCTTGCACTGTTGGTGGGAATGCAAATTGTGCAACCACTTTGGAAAAAAGTGTGGAGATTCCTTAAGGAAATTAAAAATAGAGCTTCCCTATGACCCTGCAATTGCTCTACTGGATATTTACCTCAAAGATATAGATGTAGTGAAAAGAAGGGCCCTCTATACCCCAATGTTCATAGCAGCAATGGCCACAGTTGCCAAACTGTGGAAATAATCAAGATGCCCTTCAATGGACAAATAGATAAAGAAGATATGGTCCATATATACTACGAATTCTTATGCCTCCATCTGAAAGGATGAATACCCAACTTTTGTCGCAACATGGACAGGACTGGAAGAGATTATGCTAAGTGAAATATGTCAAGCAGTCTATTATACTATATTATACTATAATATTAATATATTAGTCAATATAGTCAATTATCATATGGTTTGGCTTACTTCTGGAGCATAAGGAATAACATGGAGGACATGGGGAGTTGGAGAGAAGTGAGTTGTGGGAAATTGTAGGGGGAGACAAACCATGACTGTGGACTCTGAGAAACAAACAGGGTTTTGGAGGGAAGGGGGTGGAGGGTTGGGTGAGCCTGATGGTGGTTATTATGGAGGGCACATATTCCATGGAGCACTGGGTGTGGTGCATAAACAATGAATTCTGGAATACTGAAAAGAAAAAAAAAAAAGATGAAAACCCCAAAAGTCATCTGAGGCGAGGGATAGAGAGCATACATAGAGATTATGGAGACAGGGAACTTCCCAAGCTGTACTCAGACCTCACCCACTCAGAAGACTGGAACCCAGACCAGCAACTCATGGTAGTTTAAAGGTGTTTTATTTGTTACTCATTACTTAGAGATTTTACTATATTTTCCTTGGGGGAAAAATAACTCCTCCTTTTGGCTTTTGGAAAATAAGGTAGATTTCTTCAGATGTCAAAAGTATTAATGACTAGTCCAATAACTTCTATAGCTCAAGACTAAAAGAATAGTGATTAACTTCCATTTGCTGTTTAGTAATTTTGTTCCCAGAAATCACAAATTTTCTGTTATTTTCTTGCTGGAACTGTTTGAACTCTGTCTAGAACCAAAGGCTTAGGTGATAAGAACAGTTTCTATTGTTAAGTGTCAACGTTCTATACATTTTTCTCTATCTGGACAACAGAACAAATGCTTTATGAGATATGTGCTGCTATGAATCAAGGTCTGGAGAGGTTGTCCATTTTTTCCTCTGTTCAAGGAGATCAAGGAGACCTGTTCAAGGAGAGGAGTCTCCTCTGAAATCAAAACTCACCTAACAAAAAAGAAACTTGACATTTTACTTCATGGAACAAATTAACACTTTTATAAAGGCAAATTATTGTTTCTAAATTCAAAGTTTATATTTTTGGCACCAGACTAGATGGTCCTTCCCTATCCCAAGATTATACGAATACTCAACTTGGGTTTTTTTTTTCCTTTTGTATTTATTGTTTTATGACAAATGTTTCATTTCATTTTACTCCTTTATGTTTTCCGTATTTTAAATTGAACAAGTTTTACTTTTATAATAAGAAAAAAAAAATAAAAACAAATTTATAAAAATGCACATACAAAGGGATTCACATAGTTTCAAAGAAATGAAAAGGTAAACAATAAGGGCAGAAAGAGTTCTGAGAAAAACAGATGGAAACTAGGGTGGCAAGTCTGCTTTGCAAGGGCAGTGGGATTAAAATGGCCTTGAACAGGGGTGCCTGGGTGGCTCAGTGGGTTAAAGCCTCTGCCTTCGGCTCAGGTCATGATCCTGGGGTCCTGGGATTGAGCCCCGCATCTGGCTCTCTGCTCAGCGAGGAGCCTGCTTCCCTTCCTCTCTCTGCCTGCCTCTCTGCCTGCTTGTGATCCCTGTCTATCAAATTAAAAAAAAAAAATGGCCTTGAACAGAAGTGACATAGATTAGAGGAGAGGAAAAGGAGAATGAAGGATCAGGGGAAGGAAAAAAAGCAACAAAAGCACTGTGAAGTTTATGCTAAGGGGGAAATTAGTCAGTTTGTTAATTAGTCTGTTTGAATTTTTATGCAAAAGAGAAAACTTCGGGGATGTAGTATCCACACTGTAAAGAGTTTAGAATTCGGATTAAAGAAACTTTATTCTGCAAATCTCAGACACAAATTCAAGAACTGAGTAGAGTCATAACTTGAATTTGCAAAGGAGACAAGTTAGTGCAGAACTGGCTCACCTAATCAAGAAAAGAGAAGCCTATTTCTAGGTCAGGCGATAACTCAGTTTGTTCTATGGTAGTCAGTAATTCTGGTTGGATAACTTTTGGGTCCATTTTGATAAAAAAGAAAAACAAAATGTTTCTGTCTTTGGAATAAAACACAACTTTATGGCTTATCTTAGAATTCAAGGCTTTTTAGAATATTCCTGTTTTTTAAGACTCAGAGTGCAATGTTTTTAGAAATGTCAGCCTTTTCTAGGCTTTGGTACAGGATGGGCTTGATTAGTCATTGTTGTGGACAGGGTTGGACAAGACATCAGTTTTCTTTGCCATATTGTGTAGACTAGAGTGTAGAGCGTAAAACACCCAGAGGTTTCAGCCAGGCCACGGGGTAGGGCTGTGATTCCACGGGGTAGAGTTGTGCACTGCACAACTGCAGGGGGTGTTATGTACACAGTGCCCCCTGGAGTTATACAATGCAAAATTGGCTCAGCTTTCCTTGAGAACCTAGAAGCCAGGCAAGTAACATAAATCAGTGTAGCATATGACCAACCTAAAGGATTCCAACTAATTAAAAAAACAATGTTCAAAACACAGTGAAGAAATAACACAAATATATTTTGACTATATCCAGCCTTGGAGCTCCACTTTGCAACTTCTGCTATAGAGGGTAGAAACAGTCAATCTTTTTAAGCAGTGTAATGATGCATTAAAGGGATTTGTAAAATGAATCATAGAGAAAAAAGACTAGAAAGAAGGAGACCAGTAAGAAAACTACTTCAAGAGTCAAGAGCAGAGGAGAAACAAGAGCCTGGCCTAGGCCGAAGATAGTCGGATAGAAAGGAAAGAATTTTTAGGATTCATTGATAGAATTCAGATTTGATTCAGAATCAAGTCATTTCAGATGACTTCCCACAAGGAAAAAAGCAAAGGAGTTCAGAGTAATGCAAGGTTTTGAACCTAGGTCCTTAGGAAAATACTTGGAGAAAAAAAGATTTACCTTTGAAACAGATTCAGATTTTTTAAAAAAAGGTTTTATAGATTTTAGATCTAAAAAATAACTTAAATTTTACATACAAAAAACCAATTTTAGACTATAATAAAAATCATGTTTTGAAAGATTATTTAATGCTATAGTACTGCTTATGTTGAAAATATGGGGGAAAAAGCCAAAAAGAGGGAGAGAATTGGAAAAATTATACAAAAATGTTAACAGTGATTACCTTTGAGTAATGTGATTATGAGTTCTAATAATTTTCTTCTCTATATTTACATGCAGTTTCCAAATTTTCTACAATGAAGCTGCTATGTTTATAATTAGAAAAAAATTCTTTTGATATCCTAGGAACTCACCTTTTACAAAATCAATAAATTAAATTTCCACTGTTTTGTTTTTGTGACAAGTATTTGCAGTAGCAAATGCTAGTAGGTTAGCTTTCTTTTTTTTTTTTTCCCCTTTGGTTAAGTAGGCTCCACACCCACTGTGTAGCCCATTGCAGGGCTTGAACTCAGGACCCTGAGATCAAGACCTGAGCTGAGATCAAGAGTCAGACACTTAACTGACTGAGCCACCCAGGCAACCCTAGGTTAGCTTTTTGGTGTTGGGAAGATAGAGCTTGTTCTATAGTGCTAAATACAAAGTCCTTGCAATCTCAAAGAAGTATTCAATATTTTCCAGTAATGTAGACTTGCAGGCATTATTTTTTGACTGAAAAATTAATTTCAAATGTGTTAATAATATTGTTTAAAAGATAGTGGTTTTGTTTTCTTTTTTTTTTCAGCATTAGCTATTAGCCTTTCTCAAGTTGCACTTAAGACTTAAAGACCATCTGAGCTCTTGTCAAGAACATAAAAATTTAAGGTAAGAAGAAATGTTAAAACAGTATCAACAATGAAAATAATAATATGTTTATAGCTTTAAAAATAGCTTTACATATATTTGATATAAGGCTATTTGACTTGGGGCGCCTGGGTGACTTAGTCATTAAGTGTCTGCCTCAGGTCATGATCCTGGCGTCCTGGGATCCAGTCCCACATTGGGCTCCCTGCTCAGTGGGAAGCCTGCTACCACTCCCCGTACTTGTGTTTCCTTTCTCACTGTATCTTTTTCTGTCAAATAAACAAAAATAAAATCTTAAAAAAAAAAAAAGGCTATTTGACTTTTAAGAAAAAAAATCGACTGTAATAATGGCAGGGGTGTTTTTTTTGTTTGTTTGTTTGTTTTAGCTCTACTTTGTGGAGGAGACATTGAGACTCAGAGAGGTGTCTCTTGCTCAGTAACACACAGCCACTAAAGAGTAAAATCAGAATTTAAATCAAGGTCTTCCACTTCCAAGTACTTGATTTTTCCCACAAAGTATTAATGGGAAACCATGAAACCCATGTTCACCTCATTAGACCCTTCTCTGGTCTGACAGCAGGGCCCGATTACTCTTTCCACCTTTGGCCGGGGCCATGACCTGGTCAAGCTCTAGGCTCTCACTGTGGTCCAGCCTGCTCCAACCTAGTGAAACCCAAAATACAACAAAGGAGAAGAGATAGTGATAAAAAAACAAAAACAAAAACAAAACAAAAAATTCTTTAAGAAATAAGCCACTGTCTTTCATTTCTTTGAGGCATATTTGGCATTTTAAACTTTGAACAATGGTTTGCAGAGAAGTCCTTCCTAAATGAATATAAAAGTAAAATTCTGAGATAAATAATGGAAATGACTGCAAATTTACTAGTTCATTATGCAATAAGTCACATCTACCAACAGAATAATTTTTTATGCATGCATCTTATACTTGTCATAAATGGGCAGAACGGGGACACAACTCTCTTGGATGACCTGAGGTAGAACTTCAAGAATCAGCTTCAGTTCCACCTGGTTTTATCCCCCAAATTAGTTTTCCCTTCATACTTCTTTTATATGATCGCATTTGTCAGTTACATCCACTTGCTGGAAGAATTTCTCATTGTTCTATGATCAAGGGTATCATCTGTCTTAACTGATACTCCACTCACTGTTCGTCATGCAAACTTGATTTTTGCTTTGAACATGACTTTGATTTGATATATTCTCAGATTGTTCTTCATGCATGCATGGGTTCTTTGTTGGTGTCATTTTTTTCTTCCTGGATCACTGACTTCTTGTATACACTATTTGGAGATTTGTTCATGCTTTTATGCTTAATACCCATACTCCTTTGTTCAGTATGGGTGGGTAATTTGGATATAGTAGCAAATAGCTCACCTGTCACTCTACTACTCACTTTAAAAGCAACACTGCCTCTAAAGTTTATAGCAATGTCACATAATAAATATTTATCAAATGAATCATTAAATGGATATCAGCTAAGAAGTATTATAGACAACTTTGAGTGGGATGTTACAAAAAGTAGGAGATTCTGATGCAGGTTTTTTTGTTTTGGGCTTTTTTTTTTTCAGCAATAAAAATGATTAAAGTTTAGTTGTAAGTTAGAATTTGAAATATTTCAAGATACCAAACATTAGCAATAAAGAATAAGCTTAATGAACAAGAACTTGTAAAAATGACTGGACTTGATAAATTCTTAGGAGGAGAACATCCTTCTGCCCAAAGCTACTCCCTACTGTATTATTTATCTATTTATGCTGGTAGGGTTCAGAACATGCTATTCCAAAATATGAATATTGAAAATTTTAACTGAAGGAATTTGAGAAAACAAACAGAAGCAGAAAGATCACTCTGACCTTTCTTCTACACTTCTGCCTTGAATCAGGTCACAAAACCCTCATGTGAGAGGTCCCTCCCTATATGTGGTGGAAAGAGCATCGTTATCTCCAGGATAAAAGGACACCAAGAAGAATCCACTTAAATAGGCCTTGCTAAGTGTGTTGCTACAATACCTCATACTCCTTAATCTATCATATTCCTCAACAACAATGTACTCTTCAAACCTAGCATAAAAGTACTTGGGTCTGTTCCTTTGGGTCTTCATTTCCTTATGAAGGCTCCCCTGTCACATAAAACGTACTCAATTTGTATGTTTTTCTCCTACTAATCTGTCTTTGTCAGTTTAATTTTCAGACCCAGCCAGGGACCTTCACAGTGTTGAGGAACACTTTTTCCTCCCTGACACTGCATAGCAAATTACTTGAGACTTAGCATCTTAAAACAATAAATATTTATTATCTCACACCATTTCAAATGGTGAGGAATCTGGGAGAAGCTTAGCTGATTGTTTCTGCCTCAGAATTTCTCATGAGGTTACAGCCAAGATGTCAGCCAGGGCAGCAGTCCTATGAAGGCTTACCTGAGCTGGAGGATCCCCTTCCCAGCTCCGCATTTGGTTGTTGGCAAGAAGCCTCAGTCCCTCACCAAATGTGTCTCTCCATAATACTGCTTATGAAGTGACAGCTGGCCTCCCCCAGAGCAAATGATGAGAGAGAGAGAGAGAGCGAGAGCACCAAGATGAAAGCTACAGTGTCTTTTATGACCTCATCTCAGAAGTGATACAACATCACTTTTGTTGTGTTCAGTCAGTTATGAAGACCACCCCTGGCACAACCTGGGAGGAAATGACAATAGTGTGTGAATACTGGGAAGCAGGGCTCATAGGGGAACATCTTGGAGTCTGGCGACCACCCTTCCCTTGTATTCTTTATTACCTTCTCCGTCTCCCATCGCTCTTTTGATCTTTCAACTTCAACTACTTTCTCCTTACTAGGTCTTCCCCTATCTTGGTTTTAGACACTCTGAAACTATACTCTGAAGCTCCACTTCTATACCTTCTTGGGGGAAAAAGAAAAAACAAAACCGTTCAGAAATGTTCCTCCTAGTTCAGCTCTAGTTACCCACTGTGTCTCCATGGTTGAATTCCCGAAAGAGAAGTCCACACACGCTTCCACTTCTCCACCTCCCATTTCTTCAGCCCACAGTGATTTGACCTGCTCCCCAAACTTTCCAGGGGAGCCACGGTCCCCAGGTCACTGGAACGTTGCAAGGAGTTCTCAGTTTAAAATTCCAGAACATTTTCCCCCCTTACTTAATGTCTGCAGCATTTGTTTTCCATGAATCTCTTTTCCCTGGGCTGCTGGGACACCATTCCTCCCTGGCTTTTGTCCTAACCCTTTCATGACTATTTCTCAGCTTCCATTGCCGATCTTCCTCCTTTACCTCCCCGTAAGTATTGGCATTCTCCACAATTCAATACTTACCTCTTTCTTTCTTATTATTCTAAACACTCTCCCTGTATTTTTTCTATTCCAGAGGCTTTAGCTACCATCTCTACACTGCTAACCACCAAATCTAAATCTCCAGATTCGTTCTCTTTCTTCAACTGCACACCATTATAACCTACTCCTGACTTAAGAGTATGAAAGCCCCACAGGTTTCTCAATAGAGAGATGAGTTGGTTCAGTTCAAGGAGATCAATTACTTCTGAGAACTTTAGCTGGGAGGGGAAATTTTAAAAAAATCTATTCTAAAGGAAACCTTATCTCTAAAAAGAGTTTTATCCATTTGGTACAACCTCTAGTACAAAGGCATGATGGAGATGATCCCATCAGAGGGCTTCCTCTCTTCCTAGAAGAAGCCACCAATATGTCCACCAAGCCATTAGTCATCATTTTGGTTTAACATGAAGAACAGAAGACGGCTCACCCTCATTATTAGTTTATGCAGAGATTGGTAAAAGCCAGAGCTGCACTGAGCCCCATAATCAACTCCTATCTGTCAATACCTCCTTCAGATACTTCATGGTAGCTGTGCCAAGACTCCCAGAATCTTGCCACATTCTGTCCCCCTGGACAAATTGTTCAGCTAAGACCAACCTCTCCCTGGAATGCTCAGGGTTTCAGACCTAAATCCCCCCTAAAGTCCTGTCATGAGACCACGTTCTGAGTCACGTTCCACAGTGTGTTGTTAGCACAGTCACTCCTGTTTCTACTGCAGCTACTCCTGCTGCTCTCACACTTTTACCCGTAAATGTGCTGTGAGCAGAAGCATTTCAAGCTCAACAATGTCGTGATGTGATGCACTGATGTGATGTGCTGTCAAGCGCCCCAGACAGCAACCTGCTGTTCTTATACCTACAAGGTCAGGAACATCTCACATTTTCCCTGTTGGGATGTGCCCTGCCTCAGGAGCAAAGCTAGGAGTCAGGTGAGTAGGTGTTTCCTTTTATTCGAGCCACAAACCTTGTTTTTGCCAGGGAAATGACTGGCATTGAGACTAAGCCCCCAGAACTTCTTCACCTCTTGGAGTCTCCAGAGCCTCATTCTAAGGCTAATGAGACCATCTCTGTACTTCAAGCCCACCTAGTCAAAGAGACTGCCAGAAACCAGACAGCAGTGCTACTGCTCTTCTAAGGTATAAAACTGATCGGAAAAAAATAAAAGAAATAAAACTGATTAGGGATCACAAGAAAAACTCTTCTTTCACCAAGGAGAAAATATCTAAACATTGAAAAGCTTCAGTAGTATGGGGGGAATTGAAAAATAAAATGAAACGTTAAATAGAAAGAAAATTTGACATACGTACTGAGAAAATGCCATGCCTAACAAATTTAATGCTAGTCCTAGATTACTTATGGAGAAAAGGCAGAGAAGAAGAAAGGAAGAAAGGAAGGAAAAGGAAGAAAAGGAAAAGGAAGGGCAAAGTGAGAGAAGAGAGAGCAAAAGGAAAAAGTATAGAAAAAGGGCCTCTTTATCTAGAAATCAATGAAAAAGTTCCAAGGTTTGGTTCTAGATACTCTGAAACTATCTGTGCCATTTAGTCAAGTTCCCTTCATCTCATAAGTGCTACTTTTTATTCACTGCGATTCCATAAATTTATGGCTGGTGCTGTTTTATACCGATATGCTTGTATTTTTGTCATTTTGAGAATGCTTGATAAACTTATAACTAAGACATAATTCACAGGTGAAATAGACAAAGGGGATTATGAGTACACTTATCTTGATGAGTGCTGAGAAATGTATAGGATTGAGTTATTATATTGTACACCTGAAACTAATACAACTTTGTATATTAATTATACTTCAACAAGAAAAGACATAATATGCATCCTTTACCACGTTAATTAACTGTAGCCACATGTAATCTTGATGTTCTGATGATTACTGGGAAGAAGACACAAAAAATTTCAAATATCATCTCTAGCACCAGGACAAACCAGAAGCATTCTGATCTGACAGTTGTTCAAAGACTGAATAGTACTATCTTCACAGCATACCAGAAGCCCACAGTAAGAAGTAAAGCTACTAGATATGACCTTCAAGTCCACAGTTGTCAACTTAGGAGGAAGAATTTTGACAGCAGGGCAGAATACAACCTCACTCCGTCTGCAAATACAGCAGAATACAACCTCACTCCATCAATCTGCCCAGTCTAACTCTGCACATTACACTGGTGCATATATGCAAAAGGAAACACCGAATGACACTGAGTATTACAAACACTTACAGAATGTAGGTAATGGTAAGGAGGCTCTTAGCACTGTTGTAATCAGGGTAAATTTGGGATGGTTTTGATTATATATGTTTTTTTCAAAAGTTTATTCTCATGTGCTGGGTTTGAAATAGCACAACACTGGCATGAATCACAAATTCAATAAAACCTTCCAAGGTTCTGTAAACCTGGCACCTCTGTCTTCTTGACATTCTCTTGTTATGTTTAAGACAAGCTGTTGAGTTTGAGCAGGAGGTTAGATGGGCAGCCTGAAGAAAATTGTAAGTGTTTGTAAAATCTGTTGAGGGAATTTTAGAGAAGTAGATGGCCCAGAACAAATAAAAAGATTGCCCAAGCTCTACTGGAGGTTCACCTGAGTTTAGAGGTCATGGACTTATTGTCCCATGGTGGAATTTGTCCCATGTAAAACCCCATATGGTACATTCTTTGCCAAGTTGCTTCCTAATAGGAATGGGGAAGGCCGACTGTTGGTTGGGGGTTACAGTACAGGTGGAATAGGAGAGTGAGAACATGAGAGAGTTGAGAAGGCTGCAAATAATGACGGATGGTGGGGCCTCTAAGCTAGGGATAACAGTGAGGCCAGAAGGAGCCTTCAAAATGGGGAGAACTGGAGGGACAGGTTGCTAAAACAGGTGAGGTGAGGGCATTTCTGGGAGTCTTTTCAGATGATGCCAGAAATTTTACAATGTAAACCAGGTGAGAGATATGTCCTGAGAAGTTGAAGTATGTCATGAAGGGTCACAAAAGAACTAATACAGTTCCAGCTGTGTTTTCACTTCTGAGACAGTCAGAAGCATACTAATTATTTGGTTCTTGAAAACCTAAGTAGGAGGGAGACAGTTCATTGCCATAGCCATCTAAAAAATAAAATCTGCTCCAAAGATTTTACAGCTTTGTGTTGAGCACAGGAAAAATGAAAACTATATTGATCATTGTATTTACAAACTAAGTGAAGAATGTCTGAAGAACATTTTATGAAAACTTGTTTTTCTACCTACACCTTTCTCCAAAGAACCGTTTTATGACTCCCGGTAATTCTCTCAAACAAAAAGAGCATTAACACAAGCCTAGAGGCAATAGGTTTTTTGTTGCCTAAAGATAGTCCTACTGATACAAAGAAATTGAAAGCAGGTATCTTTTTTTAAAAAAGATTTTATTTATTTATTTGATAGACAGAAATCACAAGTAGGCAGAGAGGCAGGCAGAGAGAGGGGGGAAGCAGTTTCCCTGCCGAGCAGAGAGCCTGATGCCGGGGCTCCATCCCAGGACCCTGAGATCATGACCTGAGCCAAAGGCAGAGGCTTTAACCCACTGAGCAACCCAGGTGCCCTGAAAGCAGGTATCTTTATTTGCTTTGTATTAAAAGGAAGGAAAATATATCAGAGGAAATCTGTCATTTACAAAAAGAGCAGAGCACATCAAAATGAACCTTTCTGGAGCGTGGAGGGCAAGAAAGGAGTGTAGGTATAAAAGGGGAACCTGAAGGATCCTTGCGTTGCTGGAAATAATCTGTACCTTAACTGTATCAGTGTCAATATGCTGGTTGTGATTCTGTACTATGGTTATGCAAAATGTTACCACTGGAGAGATCTTTATATTATTTTTTACAATTGTGTGTGTATCTATCATTATCTCCAAATAAAGTTTAATTAAAAAGAAAAACACAAAATGAACTTTCCTAGCTATAGGGAAGAACAGTCACTTCCACTCCTTGTGTTCCCATATGCAGTAATTTAAGTGAGACCAGAATGGTTCTCTAACCTGGCTGCTCATTTGTTCTCTGGGTAACCTCAAATTTCCTGGAAAGCTGAGAATCACCGAGTCTCTCTCTACCCTTCATTTACTACCCTCCAGGGGGATAGGAGAGCCTTGGAGGAGAACCACGTGTGAGTTGGGGAGAATAAACAGCTCAGCCCTTCCCCCACACTTTCTAGACCTGTGTTTTGCAGAGAGTGTGTCAGCTTTCCTCTCATGGGCCTGTATTCTTCTGGGAAGCCCTGTGTTATTCAACTGTACCAGTAACTACTGGATTAAGTCTGGGAAAAGTATGACAGCACCCACTTCGCCATGTTGTCTAGTCAGCTTTATTAAGGTGACAGTTTGACCTTCATTTGTCTGATTCTGTATCTCCTTCAACAGACACCAAATCCAAGAGGGAGAAAGGGACACTATTTTTGAGGTACCCAGTTCCTGCAAGAAAAGAGTTTTCGGCTGGCACGAACTCATACCTCAGACCCAGGGACGCCTGGGGATATGACCTCAGATTTGCCTTCTTGCCATTCGGCTCTCCAGAATGTAGCAAAGCAAGATAAATGTGGAATGTTAGGAGCTCACTTTGCACCTGGTTTACAGAAGCACGCATTGTGAAATCTCTGACTAATGAGCTGCAGCTGCACCGGGAGGCATGTGACTTGGCATCTACTCCTGAAGAGACTGTACAAACGTGGGATTACACACAGGTAGGGAATAGAAAGGGGGGCTGCCCCAATGGGAAGCTGTCTGCCCTGGGTTCAACCTCATCTCTTGTGCCTGAGCCCTGCGGAGTGGAGGAGAGTGGAAGCCACACCTAACCTGTCACCAGGTATCCTACAACCTGTGTAGCAAGTAGTCCACTGACATTCTAGCACCTGCTAGCAGTACTTGCCCTTCAGTCACTGGATGAAATTCTTTGCTAGGTTCACTTCGCTAAGTTCTCTTAGCTGTTGCAGTCATGCTGGAGGTTAGTGCAGCTATCCCTCATTCTGACACTGATTTCCATTCTCCTTCCCTTTCTAGAGATGCAGCAGAGCTCATGTACCTTCTCAGATTGCCTTGCAGGTAGAGCTGGCCCCCAAGTCTCTGTTCTGGCAAATGAAACATAAACTGCACTTTTCTGGTACTGCCTCTTCTACTTCATTTTTCTTGTCCGGACCACATGCATGATGTTTGAGGCTTACAGTCATTGCGAAGTAAGTACATGGCAAGACAGGAGGGGTCGGTTGATGGTGTCGTGGAGGCACCAGACCAGTCTTGGACCTCCTATCGCCAGACCTGTGGAGTGTCTGGATTATCCAGCTAGACCAATGTGATCATAAAAGTCCTTATAAGGAAAAGAGGGAGGAAGAGAGAATGATCAGAGAAAGATGTGGCAACAGAAGCCAGGTCAGATGAAAGCTGTGTTGCAGGCTTCAAAGGAGGAGGAGAGAGGAGGAAGAAGGCTGTGAGGCAAGGAATGTGGGCAACCCCCAGAAGATGGAAGAAGAAACAGATTCTTCTCCAGAGCCTCCAGAAGGAATGCAGCCCTTCTAACACCTTAATTTTAGCCTAGTGAGGCTTGAGTCAGTCTTCTAAACTACTGAACTATAAAACAATAAATCTGTGTTTATACCACTAAATTTGAAGTAATCTTTTACAGTGGCAATAGAAAATTAATAAGCTCTATTAAGACCTTTTAATAATAAATTATGATTGATCTAAGGAAATTTTTTCCTTTCAGTGCAAGACACGTGTAGTTTTCAAGGCAAAAAGAGACGTAACTTATTTTTTAAGAATTAAAAAAAAAAAATCCCCAGGAACCTAGGAAATGACTGATATTTTTATAGCTTATGGTAACAAAGACCAAAGCTGGTTTTAAGCCTATTTAATTGATCAGTGACAACTTACTCCAGTAAACACGTCTCAGGAACAGGAAACATGCTTTTATAACCCATGTTTCTAAGGCTGATTTTCAACTACTCCTGCCTCAGTAACCAGTATGTCCCCAAATAATACTCCTATAAAACCTCTATTTGCTCTGTTCAGTGAGACTATGTCTGATCAGCATAACTTTCCCTTACCTAAGTAAGCAATAAATTCAGTTTCTAGGTTTCACATTTTGGGTGATGATCTTATCCTTGGTATACTGTACATTCTTCTTAATTTAACAAGGTTCAAAGAAATCACAAGGTGCCAGGTTTTCATACTAACTGTTAAGTGAGGAAGTTGGGAAAGAGAGAAATAGGAGAATTTGTTTTGGTTACGTGAAGAAATCAAGAGTTGTTTAAAACTCTTGATTTGTTCTTGTGTTTTATTTGAAAAACAAAAACCCTAAAACTAAATAAAACCACTCACAATTCCAGCATCTTCATTTTTTAAGTATTTAAAGAAGTACAAGTCCTCCATCTCCTTCCAATCAATCCCACCCACCAGGAGTAACTGCTAATAACAATTTTTTTTTAAGATTTTATTTATTTATTTGACAAAGAGAGATCACAAGTAGACAGAGAGGCAGGCAAAGAGAGAGAGAGAGGGAAGCAGGCTCCCTGCTGAACAGAGAGCCCGATGTGGGACTCTATCCCAGGACCCTGAGATCATGACCTGAGCCGAAGGCAGCAGCTTAACCCACAGAGCCACCCAGGCGCCCTGCTAATAACAATTTTATGTAAATCTTTTCAGATGTAAACTTAGGTACAGAGGTGTTATAATGAGCCTATTTGAACTGGTTGCCATGGTGTTGCTGGGGTCTTTGAAATGTATTTTATATGGTTAATTATGGTTTGGTATTTTAGCATGGTTGTGCGCTTCATGAGAATGGTAACCATGGTACATTCTTCTCTCCATAACAAATTACGCTACATAATAAATCTTCAACAAATATTTATTGAGTTTAACTAAGAACTAAATTTCTCTAAATAAGATCCCATTTAATTTCTGGTAGAGAATATAATATTTAGTCCTAAGGTGATAGAGATAAAGATATTGAGTCCAACTGTGGTAGACTCTTTGGGATTTTAATGTTTGAAGTTCTAGAGCAATACTGCTCAAAGAGTGGTCAAAAAAGTTTGGCCATTTCAAGGGAGAAAGCAAAGAAGTTATTTTGTTCCCACACAGTTCATAAAGGTGAAGTTAAGATTAATTACTTCTTTTACAGAAATCCTCTTGTATTTTTAGTTTATTATTTTCAAAATAGATATGATCTTCATGATTCAAAGTTGAAAATGGCTGGGGTGCCTAGCTGGCTCAATTGGTAGAGCATGTAAGTCTTGATCTTGGGGTTGGGAGTTTGAGCCCAATGTTGGGTAAGGCAGTTACTTGAAAAATAAAAAAAATGAAAAAAAAAATTGAAAAAGATAAAAGGATAAACAGTAAAAATTCTAACCATATCCCCTAGCCAATACTGATTTGTCTGTTATGTATCCTTCCAGAGATATTTTACAATATATAAGAAAACCCACACATACACACACCTCTGATCTTTTCATCCGAGTAAGTTCAGCTATACACTTTTCTGCACCTTGTTACATGCAATAGTATGTCTAGGACAACCTTCCATATCAGTACACAAAAAGCAGCCTCATTTTCTTTTACAGCTGCAGAGAATTCTTGAATGGACACAAAGGTACTTTTCTTTTTAAATTACAAAGAAGGTCTTAACAAATAACTTTGTACAAGTGTTAGTTCATACATTCTTGAATATATCTGTAGGACAAATTCCTAGAAACAGGCTTGTCGTGTCAAAAGGTATGTGAATGTATAACTTTTAAAGTTAATTGCTAAAGTCTCTTTTCATGGAGGCAATTCATCCTCTCATTGAAATTAGAGTTCCTGGTCCCCCATAGTCTCAGCCACATAATACATCATTATCCAACATATTTTCTCTGCTAATCAAACAGCTCAAAACTTACCTCTTAGCAGGACATTAACTTTCATCCTATTGTGAATGAAGTTAATTTTTTAAAAATATGTTTGAGTCATTTGCATTACTTTTTCAGTGAATTGTCTGGTTAAGTTGTTATTTTAGGAAAATTAACCCTCTGTGATATGAATATAAAATGAATTTCCTCAAGTAGCCATTGCTATTACTTTATGATAACTCCTCCCATGAAGAATTTTTAAAAATATGACTTGCAAATATTTTATCATTTGGTTGTCTCTTCACTTTCCGGATAATGTCTTTGAAGCACAAAATTTTTAAATTTAATGAAGTCCAAGGAACCCATTATTTTTTTCTTTTCTTACTTATGCTTTTGGTGCCATATCTAAGAAACCACTGCCTAATGCAAGGCCATAGAGACTTTTCATCTATGTTTTCTTATAAGATTAAGCTCCTGTATCTAGGCGTTGATCTATTTTCAGTTAATTTTTGTATACAGCAGGTGGTACTTGGGTTTTAAATTTGTTTATAAATTCCAGGTGCCCCAGAACTGTTCATTAGTTCATTACTTCCCAAGAATTCTTCAGGAATTGTCTTGACAGCCTTATTGAAAATCATTTTACCATAAGTATATGGGTTTTTTTCAGTTCATTCCATTCATCTATATGTCTATCTTTAATGCCAGTACCACAAAGTCTTCAATATTCTAGCTCTGAAGTAACTGAAATGGGGAATTGTGTGTTCTAGTTTTAAATTTTTTATTATACATCTGAAATAGTCTTTAAAAAATTGACATACAATATTGTAAATATTGTATTACTTTCAGGTATTTAACATAATGGCTTGATATTTATATACACTACAAAATAGTCACCACAATAAGTCCATCACCATACAAAATTGTAACAGTATTATTGGCTATATCCCTTATGCTATATATTATATCCCTGTACTTTACTTATTTTGCAACTGGAATATTGTGCTTTATTTTCAACATTGTTTTAGCTCTTCAGGGCCTCTTGACATTCTCTGTGAACTTGAGGACCAGGTTTTTCATTCCTGCAAAAAGGCAATTGGAATCTTGACAGGGATTGTATTGAACTGGCAGATTAATCTGGGGGAGTACTATCATCTTAACAATATTAGATATTCCTTTCTATAAACAAGGATATCATTTCAATTCATCTTCTGTCATTTTTTTCAATGGTATTTTGTTTTTCTATGAGTCATCCACTTCTTTCATTACATTTATTTTTAAGTATTTTTTTCTTTTTAATACTATTATAAATGGAATTATCTTCTTTAGTTTTGGAATGTTATTACCAATGTATAGAAATACAGTCATTTTTGTATATTGATCTATATCTCTGCAACATTGCTAAACTCATTTATTAGCCCTAATGGATTTGTGGATTCTTCAGGATTTACTATATATTAAAAAATGTCATCTGCAAATAGAAATAATTTTACTTCTTCTTTTTAAATCTAGATTCATTTTATTTCATTTTCTTGCCCAATTGCCTTGGCTGGAACCTCTAGTATGATGTTGAGTAGAAGTGATGGGAGCAAACATATTTATCTCCATATTTTTTAACTTCTAATTTTCCCCCAAATTATAAAGATAATTGCATTATCTAGGAAAATGTTGGTAGAAATAGTAGTCATCATATTTTTAACCATTTGTTAATGGGAGTGCTTCTAATATTTTCCTATTGATCATAAGCTGGCTTGGGGGTTAAAATAGATTTATGGTAAGGTAATGTATTCTATTCTTATTCTTTTATAAACATCTTTGAGGCAAAAGTAGATTTTATTTTATTTTTCAAAAAGAGATTTTAAATTTTTATCAAATTCTATTTCAAAGTCTGTAGAATTGAACTTCTTTATATCTATTCATAAAATATATGTCCTGATATTTAATCACCTTTGTATTCCTGAAATAAATCCCATTTTGTCATGTTATTCTTTTAAGATACTGCAGGTTTCCTTTGCTTAATATTTTATTTAGTATTTATTTCATCAATATATATAAGTGAAACTAATGGACATTTCTTTTCCCTATCATCTTTGTCAGATTTAGTATCAAAATTATTCTTGCTTCATATAAAGAATTTGGGAGGTTTCTTTCTGTATGTGCTGGAATAACTTAAATTTTGGAATTATCTGCTCCTTAAAGTTTCAGCATAACAACTTATAAAAAGTGATTTGATTGTGTTGGATAGCTCTTTATACTTTCTTTTACAGTAATTGACTTGTTGAAACTTTCAGTTTCTTTTGAGATCAGTTTTGGTATATTACAGCTTCTTAAAAACAAATCTATTTTATCTAGAATTTCCAAATTATTGCATCAAGTAGATTTGTGCTTTTTTTTCTTAATTAATTTACTTAAAAGTTTATCTTTTTTTTTTTTAAGCAATCAGCTCTTGGGTTATTTAATTTTACTATTTTTTATTTTCAAATTAAGTAATTTCTTCTTTTATCTTTTTAATCTCTTCTCTCTGTTTTCTTAGATTTATGTTGCTGATCTTTGTTTAATTTCATTTGGATGCTTACTTCATTTGTTTTCATTCTTTCTTCTTAGTTAATACGGTGAAATTTTCTAACTGCTTTGTAATTTATTTACCTGTGACTAAGAGCTAGTTTGGAATATTTATAGAGCTATATTCTAGGATATGTTTTTGTCAGCATGACCTGACATATATGCAATTTATATCTGCTTAAAAAACAAAATCATTTAAGCAGGCACTGATAGCCAATGACAAAACTGGTCAAACTAAATGCTTGACATAACTTTAGTTTGCTAAGGGATGGCTAACCCTAAACTTCATGTAAACTTTCTGTGCTGAAGCTGGTTTGCTCCATCTCAGACCCAAACTCCACCCATATGTCTAACCACCAACTAAAATTTCCTGCTTTGATCTTCCTGCTTTTACAATATTTAACAGAGTTCTTTAAGGTCAATTTTAGTACGTGCCTTCCTCTTTCCACAGAACACCTGTTCCATGGTCTCTGCACATAAAAGTTTTGGTTGCCCACCTCTTCTCAGAGATGTTTCTGGCTTAGGTTTTAAGTATCTCTCTATTGCAGTAGTCCCCCTTAATAAACTCTTGCCTTTCTAATGTCCAGACTTCACATTTTGGTTTTGACACCAGAAGAGTTTGAAAGATACTTTGATTTCTAGAACTTCATTGATTTTTGGATTTAAGTTTTGTTCCTAGTGATTTTTGCTTATTATAGGATATTTACATATGTAGTAGGTTTTTTGAAAGCTCTAGTACAATCCCCAGGTATTTTAAGCAAATTGTGACATATTACCAAAGTATTTAAAATATGTTTCCTCTAAACACTGCTTTAGCAACATGACATATGTTCCAATATGTAATGTTTTTATTATTTGTTTTATCTAAATAGGTGCAATTCCATTTTTCCCTTGGGCCCAAAAGTTTTTAACCCAAGATATTTTATTTCCAAGTGGGCCCTTTGTTGCCTTCTAGTTTGATTGTATTGTTTGTTACTAGAGAAAGTTATCTGTACTGTTTTTGTTTTCCTTTTCTTTTTGGAATTTATTGAGATTTCCTTCTTAATTAGGAACATAAATAGGAGGTATATTCTCTGACTTCAGAATCACAGAATTTGACATGCAACAATTAACTCTACAGTATTATGTTTTTTAAGTCCATTATATCCTCATTTGTTTCTTTGTATGCTTTATCTGTCATGAACTGGAGGGATGAACTAAAGTATCCTGCCCCTAATGCACTTCTGTCTACTTCTCTGTATAGACCTTAACTTTTGTTTAAGGACTATGCTTATATTGATGCTGTTATTTGTACATAGATATCCCTGCTATGTCTGTGAATTGCACCCTTCTCCAATTGATGTGCCCTTATCTTATGTAATGCTTTTTCTCCTCTTATTTTTAAGTTTCTCTTTCCTTAACGTGTAGAATTATTTTTTATCCAATCTGACTTTCCCCCCTTTTACTGCATGAGTTTAACTCATTTATAATTGTTACATGTATTTACCATTATTGATATGAAAGATATGTTTAGTCATGGTTATGTCATGTTAGATTGTGGTATGATTCTTGCTTTTAAAGTTAAAAAATTATTTCCTATTTGGGATTTTACTTGGTTATATGTATGTATAATTCTTCTGATGACTATGACTATTTGTATTTTTGTCTAATGTCTAATCTTTTCTTTCTTTAGGTAGGATTATAAATGCCATAGTCTAAGCAATAAATTAGTAACTTGCTCCATCCTTCCACCTCCCCTTTCTCTTCACAACTTCCCAATTTTAATTAATTATGTTATCTTTCTTAATGTTTAGCTTTTTGTGTAGTAAAAATTAATGCCCATAATTGTTTTCATTTTAATCCTATTTGTCAGCAGTCCTTAATGCTATCTACCTTATGTTTTCTAGTCACCTATTGTTCCATAAAATTTGTCCACTGGCAGACTCTTCAAATGAGTTAATGGAAACATCATCCCTATGATCTTGTGTTTTTAGAATTCTCTGCCTTTTTACTTACACAAAAGTTTGACTGGATATACAATTCCTGGGTCACACCTCTTTCTTTGACTTTGTTATTCTATCTATAATGCCTTCTAGGAATGAATATTATAGAGAAATCTGAAGTCAGCCTGTTTTTCTCATTATAAGTGATTTTTTTTTAACTTTCAAAGAATGCTTATTTTTGAAATCCAGTAATTTTATGAGGACATATATTGGTGTTGACCATGTGGGACTATTTTGTAAAAATAATATTTGCCTTTTTATATTGTTTTCAGACTCAAGTCTCTCTTTATTTCTGATTTTTTTCCTTGAATTATATTTTAAGTATTTTTTCCTGTTCCATTATTTTTTTTCTTCTTTCGTTTTAAGACCTATGGATTTATGCTTTTTCATCAATTCTGGAAAATTACAGCCATTATTTCTCTATATATTGCTTCTCCTCCTTTCTTATTATTCTTTCTATGTGGAACTCTAAACGTTAGATCTTGTCATTCCATCTTCCATATCTTTTAACCTTTTTCTTTTTTCACATTTTCCATTTTCATGTTTCTCATACTACATTCTGGATCAGTTCTTTGGAGTTTACAAATTCTCATTTGAGTCATCTAATTGATTTAATCCTTTCACAGTTGTTTGTTTATTTGTTTTTGCTTCCAACAATTGTATTTTTTAATTTCTGGTTTCTTTTGGATTGTTCCCAACATGTTTCTGAAAATTCCTGGATGTTTCTAATTGAATGATAAGTTTTTAAATTGTATGCTTTATTTAAACAGTTCACACACAGCTGTTTTATGTTGTACATATGTAATTATAATTCCAATCCTTGGAATTTTTAGGGAATCTAAATCTGCTGTTTATTTCTGCTGACTCTCACTCATGGTTATTGCCTTCTTGTGTGTTTGGCAATCTTGTTTGTGAGTTCACTGCTTAATCATAATCTGTCGAGGTCCTCTGGAACAAACTTGGAGAGCTCTCCTCTAGACAATGTTTGTTTGTATTTCTGTCAGTAACCAAGACCACTTCAGTCCTCTTTGGGGCTTTGGCTTAGAGTGTCCCAGGTACAGCTTGCCCAGATAGCTGCCATTCCAAGGGCTGGTACCCACAACAACTGTGTTGTTACAGGAATATTTTCTCAGGCCAGTATTGCTCTTCCTGGCTTCCTGCAGCCAGGCAGCTTCCTATTACTCTGGCTATCTACACTGTTTTCCAAGCCAACAGGAATCTTGCTATGACCCAGTGTTTTGTGTGGGAGCTTGTTTGACTTTTCCCCAGGCGATGATATCTTCTCTGCTTCTTGGACCCATGTGGATCCAGGGAAGCTCCTGTAACCAATCTGTGAATTGCATTCCTGCTTTTGAAATGAGGTATTTAGGTTCTGTACAAGAGATTTAAGTTATGTCCTTAACTTTTAAGCAGTATATTTTGCTACTTAACCCTAACTCTGAGCCAAGCCAACCTGAAACCCTAAATCTAATGAGATCTTTCTAAAATCTGCACTCTCAACATCCTCCCATACTCTCACTCCCATCCACTTATTTTGTAATTTAAGGATTTGTCTCATACTATTTCTTTTTCTACTCTTTACTTCTGGGTGATTTAGCCTCCAAAAGGAAAAATGCTAACTTTATGCTACTGTCTTCAAATAATAAGTCCTGCTACATTCTCTGTGATAACATTGTTTTAAAAATATCACATGAACTATAAGACCCGTGCTTGGCAATTTGTCTCCACTAATATTCAATTATCAGGTACAGTTCATCTTGATTTCAAATACTTTCCCAACACTTTAATTTTTGTGTTGTTACTATTGTGTGGTCTTATATCTCCAATGTTTGAAGAAATGTTATTAAGAATTTCAGAAGCACTAAAGCAAAAATATAATGATGAAAATAGTAATATAAATGTTAAAATTCAGAATGTCATAAGTATAAAAAATGAACAGGACCCCCATTTTTATTTTTATTTTATTTTTTTTAAAGATTTTATTTATTTATTTGGCAGACAGAGACCACAAGTAGGCAGGGAGGCAGGCAGAGAGAGAGAGGAGGAAGCAGGCTCCCTGCTGAGCAGAGAGCTCTATGCGGGGCTCGATCCCAGGACTCTGGGATCATGACCTGAGCCGAAGGCAGAGGCTTTAACCCACTGAGCCACCCAGGTGCCCCAGGACCCCCATTTTTAAATAAGAGGCAAATGTGATAATTTTACAGAAACAAGTAAAAAAATATATGAAGTGTGACAGTGAATATCTGAAAATTAGCAATGTAGTTTTTTTTTTTTTTCATGCTGTGCTATCTTCTAAGAAACTTTGTCAAGTTTTGGCAAGAAATTAATGACACTTTGATTTCAAGGTCTAACATAACACTGTAACCCCCAGTAAACCAATTAAATTTTTCGTTACTAAAACAAAACAACATCATACAGGATTAAATAAATATTTTTGCTAAAATCAGAAAGAGCCCAAAACTATCAATATTTTATTCAGAGTTGTGTTCCTTGTATACTAAATGAGGTAGTTCTCACTGTTGTCAAAAGTTCTGTAAACGATGTGGAAAGTTGTTGAAGATACGTTTAGAGAAAGCAAAACAAGCTACTGGCAAAATTCCATTGTCAACTTATTTGACATTACATAACATTAATGGCATTTAATGTGAAAGAGGAATTGATGTTCTGTGCTCATGCTAGCAAATATTTTATTTAGAGTTGCATGAAGCCACTAATTGCTGATGTCCAGAAAATGAATCAGTTCTTACACACATGTGGTATAAGGAGAAGTGCTAGGGGACTCTTTACTCTGCTCATTACTAAAATCCAGTGCTTCAGGAAAACTTTTTTTTTTTCCTAAGATAATCACTATTTTGTGAGCCATAACATGGACTGGAAAGGGTATGATGGATTCAGTTCTGATACTGGATAGCTATACATAACAAGGAATACATGTCCTGCTTCATAAGGAAGCAGGACATGTATGGTCATGGTGGTCAATGATATGCCTCCTGGTATTTTTTGAAAGAAACTGTAAAAAAGAAGAAAGCCAACAAACTGAATGGTTGTCACTAAGTGTTTAACTCCCCAATGTGCTGTGTAAAGCCAATCAGGTTTTTGCCTGCTTCCTCCACAAAATATCTCTTATACTTGTTGACCATCTTTACTTTGCCAAATCTAACAATTAGTTCTCTGTCTAAATCATACATAATTTTTGAGCAGTATTTGACAAAATTCCTTTCTCTTTGAAACACTTTCCTCCCTAAGATTCCCTGAAACCACAGTCTTCTGTTCACCTTCTTCCTCACTGGTTGCTCCTTCTCAGTCTCCTTGGAAGGACCCACTGCTTCCTCTGCCTACCTTCTAATTATTAACGCTCTACACGAGTCCTTGACGCTCTTCCCTCCTGTGTCTACACTGTCTCCCTGTATTATCTTGACCAGTTCCATAGTTTTATGACACCTTTATGCCACAGATTCACAAGTGTACACCTGTAGACCCACTTTTCATCCTAAACTCCAGATTCATATATCAGATTGTATTTTTGACTTCTCCACTTAGATGTTGAAAAGCTCCTCAGCTTTAACATATCCTTCAAATAGTTTTGCTTCCCTCTCCCAAAACCTTGCTCCTTCTGTATTCATTGCTGTCCCAGTTAATGGCACCACCATCTATCCTGTTACTTCATTTAAAAACCCCGTAAGACATTCCAACTGGTGTTCCTGATTTGTCTATCATTTCACTATAACATGTGTTCTCCACAGACAGGGTACTCCACATGGTATCCCAGCAACTATTTCCAATTGTATTTTTAAATCTATGAAACATATTTCACATATGGAAGTAAGTATCAATGTATATACACATAGGTTTAGAAGTGTAACATTATCTGCAAAAGAATGATGCCCACTATCTCACACTATATATAAAAAATTAACTCAGAATGGACTAAAGATCTAAATGTAAGAACCAAAACTATGAAACTCTTTGAAGAAAACATAGGGGTAAATACTGTGTCTGCAGATTTGGGAAGGATTTTTTTTTTCTTTTTAAAGATTTTTATTTATTTATTTATTTATTGAGAGAGAGCGAGATCATGCATGAGCAGTGAAGGGGCAGAGAGAGAGAAAATCCCGAGCAGACTCCCCACTGAGCAGAGCCTGATGTGGGACTCAATCTTAGGACTGTGAGATCATGACCTGAGCCAAAATCAAGAGTAGAACACTTAACCAACTGAGCCATGCAGGTGTCCCATGAAGGATTTTTTTTTTTAAGTATAACACCAAAAGCACAAGCAACAAAGGAAAAAAAATAATAAACTAAGCTTCATCAAATTAAAAACTTTAGTACTTCATAGAAATAGTACACTTCCAGTACCTTATAAGGTTGCCTCCTATTCACATCTCCTCCCTTTCTGTTGAGATAAACAAAATCCTTTTTAAAAAATCATTCTTTCCTTACTTCCATTTTGCCATGTGTGTACATGCCTAAATAATATAGTTTCATTTTATCAATTTGTAATTATATAAATGGAATCTCATTATACATATTCTTTTGTGACTTGCTTCTTATTGCTCAATATTATGTTCATGAACTGATGCTGATGGATATAGCCAAAGCTCTGTATAAAATTTCATAGTATAATACACCACAAGTAGTATCATTAGATTATACTATTTATGGACTTTGGGATATTTTCAGTTATTACCAGTGCTACAGTGAACATTCTAATACCAGTCTCCTGATACTAACGTGCAAGACTTTTTCTTGCACATTTTATATCTATATTTATATCTATCTATCCATATCTATATCTATATCTATATATCTATACACATACATACATACACACACACAGAGACATATAGTTATGTATGAATATAGGTACTGGACTGTCTTAATAAACATGGGGGCTCCTGGGTGGCTCAGTCAGTTAAGCATCTGATTCTTGGTTTTGGCTCAGGTCATGATCTCACAAGCAAGAGACAGAGCCCTGCATCAGGATCATACTCAGGGTGTAGCCTGCCTGAGATTCTCTCTCTCCTCCCTCTCTGCCCCAACCCCTCTGCCCCCCCACCTCCTCTCTCAAACAAATAAATAAAATAAAATAAAGATGTATACTTTCTATTTTCCAAAATGGTTATATCAATTTAATACTGACCACAAGAGGATGAGTTTGCATTACTATTGTCAAAGTTCTTTGGTAATATCAGTTTTTTTTTCCTACTTTTACCAATCAAATGGCTTATATGGGTATTTTATTGTGGTTTTAGCATATACTTCTCTGGTTGATTAATGAGATTGAACATGTTTCACACGTTATTGACCATCTAGATTTTCTCTTTGGAGAACAGCTGACTCCAGTATTTTGCTGATTTTCCAATTGTGTTTTTTTGTCTTTTATCATATTTATCTGTAGGTGTACTTTTAATACTCTAGGTACTAGTCTTCTTTAGTTATTTGTGTAGCAGATATTTCCTCCAAATTTATGACTCCAAACTGATCTGTTTAAAATACGCATCATTTTGTGATGTCCTTGTTTAAAGACTTCCAGTGACTCCCAATTACAGTTAGCTGTAAAATCTAATCTCTCATAATCATCAAGGCCCTATAAGATCTAGTCCCTTCCCACCACTTTGTACTATCTCTTTCCCTAAACTCCAACAACACTGGCCTTCCTTTTGTTCCTCAATTATGTATATGAGATGGACTTGAGCTTGCTCCCTTGCACAACTCTGGAAAAGTGCCAATTCTTGACAAATGCTCATTTGCACCTCTGCAGAGTGTTAGAAAGGCCCAGCTGCAAGGTGCATGGCACTAGCTCTGATAAAAATGCTTTCTTTTAATATATAGAATTGTTGAATCAGAATGTTTTACACCTGAAACTAACAGAACATTGTATGTCAATTATAGTTCAATTATTTTCAAATGATTTTTTAAAAATGCTTTCTTGTAATTACGGTAAGACCAAAACAAACAAACAAATCAATCCCAAAATAGCAAATCTTAGCCACAAAAGAGAAAGACAGAAACAAAATTGGGTAATATCTATTGTTAAAGCTGTATCCAATGGAAAATTATCAGCTTAATTAGTAGGCTATATATTATACATAAGGAGGATGCAACACCTACCTATTAGTCAGAGAAGCAGTCCTTCAGATGAGACAAGATCCCACTTACTAGTGGCTACAGTTCTGTTGGAGGGCACACATGCTGAGTGGATTGAAGCCTAGGAAAACCACATTCCTGGGAAAGAAACACAAACAGGGAATATCACACCTGAAATACAGGGTATTTCTCTACCTTTTGTTAAAAGTTCTGAAATTGAGTTTCATATCCTTTGTGAATGGATGACCTATAACTAAAGTTGGCTATGAGAATTCTCCACTGAATCAAACCCAGTGAATCAAATGATTTTCATGATTCATACCAAGTTTGTCTAGTCTCAGGGCATTGCATTTACTGTTCTTTTAAAAAAATAACATCTTTGAGATATCATTCATATGCCATGTAATTCACTCCCTCAAAGTATATAATTTAATAGATTTTAGTATATTCACAGATGGTGTGCAACCATCATCACAATCAATTTAGAACATTTCATCACCCCAAAAAGAAACCCTGTACTCTTTCTCATAAACAGTTAATTTGTTCTTCTTTACACCTAGATGGCTAGTCCCCAGACTTCCTATGACTGACAACTACTTCCTGACAAGACTCAGGCAGGCATTACCATCTCTATGGAGCTCATCTTAACACTTTTTAATTATGCCCTGCCTTTCTGTGGATGATGGTGTTTGTTGTTTATGGTTATTCCCTCTCTGTCTCATCCCTTTAACAGCATCATTACTTTGCTCAGATATCCAGTACCTACATGCTACAAGGGTGGTCAGGCTCATGCCCAACCCTAAGGGATAAACCACGACTGATCTAGACCAAAGATGATGTCTCGTTCCCCTTGGCAAAATTGCTAATGTTATGTGCTATAATACTAAGGGTACAGTGGAGGGTTCTTCTAGGAGAAGATTTCTGTGATCTTTAAAGAGAGATGTGAAAAAAATTAAAAAAATAAAAGAGAGATGTGAAACTGGAGGGAGGAAAGATGATGGAAGAGTAAGGGGCCTTGTTTCATCTGGTTCCTTGAATTTAGTTAGATAACTATCAAATCATTCTGAACACCTATGAATTTGACCTCAGATATAAGAAATGAATTGCTAGAATTAAACAAATAGAAAACCAACCACTTTTTGCAAGGTAGGAAGTGCAGAGAAGTGAATCTGAGGGGATATTTTGGAAAATATATGGCAGGGGGAGGGAGCCTCTATAAGTCAGCTAATGGAGAGTGATATAGTCCTGGAGAGCAAAATTGGAACCTTTAGAAATCTGTTCCAATGAGAGATGTCTCTGCCTGAAAGGTGCTCATGTGGTAAAGGGGGGTAGGCAGAATCATAGGTGGGACAGCGCAGTCTCAGAATCCCTGGGGTCACAGAAAGAATGGGGGTGCCTGAGCCCACAGAGTTCCCAAGTATTGGAGCGGGGAAACCAGTTATGGTCAGTGAGCCCAGAAGGGGACTCTCAGCTCTGTTCACCATAAACCATGAACCTTGGCATGATTGTCCCTGAAAAGGACAGAAAAGCGGTGACCCTCCATCTTCTTGCCAGAGGCATGGCATGGAAGCATGCATGATCAGGCGATGGCTCTCCATGTGGGGGCCCTGCAAAGGACTGAAGCACTGTGAACCTCTGCCTTCCCTCAGGAGGACTGGTGTGGGTGCAAATGGCAACAGAGTTTTGCACACACAAAAGTGAAGACCGCTTATCCCTGTGGGTTTCCTGAAGACAGGGATCACAATCTTTCAGCCTTGGGGCTGGATATCAGGGGATGGCCATTTTTATTTTTATTTTTATTCTCATTTTTATTTTCATCCTCTAAAGAGGCATGGAACGCCTCCAGGGAACAAAAACCATATAGAGCAACCAGTAGCAGCTTACACTGAGTCCAGTCCCCCAGAAAGGTGTAGTGTGACTCTGCCCAGGCAAAGACTCATGAGAATCAGCACAACTGGCCCCTCTCCCAGAAGACCAGCTGAAACACCCAGTGAATACCAAGTTTATGGAGCACATAGGACTGCAAAACTCCAGCACTAGGGGAAAATAGTATATAGAATTCAAGTTTTTTCCTCATGATTCATCTTTCATCTTAAAATTTTCATTTTCTTTCTTTTTTCCCTTTCAACTCGTTTATTTTACTAATTCTTTGTTTTTAAGTCTTTTTTAAAAATTTCATTGTTTACATTTACATTTTATAGATAAATTTTTCATTTTTTACTTCCTTTCACTGTATTCAGTTTTATTTTTTGTATATATGTAAGTTTTCCTTTCTTTACACTTTTGGGATTTAGTGTCTTCTAACAGACCAAAATACAACCAGGACAAAGTGGATCACCTTATTTTGTCCACCTAGATTGTATTCTTCCCCCTTCTTTTTTTTTTTTTTTTTTCCTTTTTCTTTTCTTTCTTAGTTTCTGATCTCCTTGGATTTGTCTAGTGTGTATTTTGGGTCATGGTTGGTATTTTTTATGTTGCTCTCTCATTCATCCATTCTTCTCTGGGAAAAATGACTAGAAGGAGGAATTCACAACAAAAGAAATAACCAGAGGTAATACTCTGCCACAGATCTAAGTGATATAGATATAAGTAAAATGTCAGAACTGGAATTCAGGATATGATTATAAAGTTACTAGCTGGGCTTGAAAAAAACATAAAAGACACTAGAGAATCTCTTAGTGCAGAAATAAGGTCTAATCAGGCTGAAATTAGAAATGCTTTAACTGAGATGCAGTCTAAATTGGGTATTCCAACAGCTAGAGTAAATGAGGCAGAAGGGCAACACAGAAGACAAGTTGTGAGAAAGTAAGGGAGTTGAAGAAAAGAGAGAGAAACAACTAATGGGCCATGAGGAGAGGCTTAACATAGAGTAAACTATGTTAGAATTATTTGGGTCCCTGAGGAGGAAGAAAAGAAAGAGGGACAGAAGGTATATTTCAGAAAATCATAGTTGAGAGCTTCCCTAATCTGGGGAAGAAAACAGGGTTTCAAATTCAAGAGGTAAAGAGGGCCCCTCTTAAAAAAAAAAAAAATCAAAATATAATAGTGAACCTTGCAAATTTTAGAGATAAAGAGAAAATCCTGAGCACAGCTCGAGACAAGAGGTTCTTAACCTACAGAAGAAGAAACATTAGGCTGGCAGCAGACCTATCCACAGAGACCTGGCAGGGCAGAAAGGGATGGAATGATATATTCAGGGTACTAAATGAGAAAAATATTCAGCCAAGAATACTTTATCCAGCAAGGCTGTCATTCAGAATGGAAGGAGAGATAAAGTGCTTCCAATACAAACAGAAACACAAAGAATTTGTGACTGCTAAACTAGCCCTGCAAGAAATATTAACGTATCCTGTAAGCAAAGAAAGAGCCCCAAAATAACAGAGACCAGAAACAAAGACAATCTACAGAAACAGGGACTTTACAGGTAATACAATGGCATTAAATTCATATCTTTCAACAGTTACTTTGAATGTAAATGGGCTAAATGCTCCAATCAAGACACGGGTGTCAGTTTGGATAAAAAAAAGCAAGATCCTGGGACACCTGGGTGGTTCAGTTAGTTAAGTGTCTGCCTTCAGCTCAGATCATGATCCCAGAGTCCTGGGATCATGTCATGCATTGGGTTCTTTGCTCAGCAGGGAGCCTGCTTCTCCCTCTTCCTCTGCCTGCCAGTCCCCCTGCTCATGTTCTCTCTCTATGTCAAAGAAAGAAAGAAAGAAAGAAAGTCTTTTTTTAAAAAGTAAGAAAGCAAGACCCATGTATATTCTATCTATAAGAGACTCACTTTAGACCCAAAGACACCTCCAGATTGAAAGTAAAGGGGTGGAGTACCATTTATCATGCTAATGGACCACAAAAGAAAGCTGGGATAGCAATCCTCATATCAGACAAAGATTAGATTTTAAATCGAAGATTGTAGTAAGGGATGTAGAGGGACACTATATCATAACTAAAGGGTCTACCCAACAAGAAGATCTAACAATTATAAACATTTATGCTTCTAACAGAGGAGCAGCCAATTATATAAGGCAACTAACAACGAAATTAAAGAAATACATTGATAATAATACAATAATATTTGGGGACTTTAATACCATACTCACAGCAATGGACAGATTACCTAAGCAGAAGATCGATGAATAGGGGCACCTGGGTGGCTCAGTCTTTAAGTGTCTGACCTCGGCTCAGGTCATGATCCCAGAGTCCTGGGATTGAGCCCCACATTGGGCTCCCTGCTCAGCGGGAAGCCTGCTTCTCCCTCACCCACTCTCCCTGCTTATGTTCCCTTTCTTGCTATGTCTCTCTCTGTCAAATAAATAAATAAAATCTTAAAAAAAAAAAAAAGGATCAACAAAGAAACAAGTGCTTTGGAAGACACCCTGGACCAGATGGACTTTACAAATATATTCAGAGCATTCCATCCTAAAGCAACAGAACACACATTCTTCTCAAGTGCACATGAACATTCTCCAGAATAGATCACATTCTAAGTCACAAATCAGGTCTCAACCAATACCAAAAGATAGGGATAATTTTCCTGCATATTTTCAGACCACAGTTTGAAACTTGAACTCAATCACAAGAGGAAATTTGGAAGGAACTCAAACATTTAGAGGTTAAAGAGCATCCTACTAAAGAATGAATGGGTCAACCAGGAAATTAAAGAAGAATTTTTAAAAATTAATGGAAACAAATGAAAATGAAAACACAGCTGTTCAAAACCTTTGGGATGCAGCAAAGGCAGTCCAAAAAGGGAAGAACAGACCAATACAAGCCTTCTTCAAAAAATTAGAAAAGGCACAAATACACAAGCTAACCTTACATCTAATGGAGCTAGAGAAAGAACAGCAAATGAGGCCCAGCAGGACAAGAGAAACAATAAAGACCAGAGCACAAATCAATGAAATAGAAACCAGAAGATCAATGAAACTAAGCTGGTTCTTTGAAAGAATTAATAAGATTGATAAACCCCTAGCCAAACTTATCAAAAAGAAAAGAGAAAGGACCCACATTAATAAGATCATAAATGAAAGAGGAGAGACAACAACCAACACCAAGGAAATACAAACAGTTTTAAGAACATATTATGAGCAACTACACGCTAACAGATTAAGCAGTCTGGAAGAAATGGATGCATTCCTGGCAACTTATAAACTACCAAAACTGAAACAGGAAGAAAACCTGAAGAGACCCATAACTAGCAAGGAAACTGAAGGGGTAATCGGAAATCTCCCAACAAAGAAGAGTCCGGGGGCAGATGTCTTCCCAGGGGAATTCTACCAAACATTTAAAGAAGAATGAATACCTATTTTTCTGAAGCTGTTTCAACTCATTCTATGAGGTTAGCATTACCTTGATCCCCAAACCAGACAAAGACCCCATGGAAAAGGAGAATTACAGACCAATATCCCTGATGAACATACCTCAATATCATAAAAGCCACGTATGAAAAGCCCATAGGGGACATCATTCTCAATGGGCAAAAACCAAGAGCATTTCCTCTAAGGTCAGGAACATGACACATGCCTACTCTCACCACTGTCATTCAACATAGTAGTAGAAGTCCTAACCTCAGCAATTAGACAACAAAAATAAATCAAAGGAATCAAAATCAGCAAAGAAGTCAAACTCTAACTCTTTGCAGATGACATATTTTATGTGGAAAACTCAAAATACTCTACCCCAAAATTACTAGAATTCATACAGGAATTCAGTAAAGTGGCAGGATATAAAATCAATGCACAGAAATCCGTTGCATTTCTAACAATGAGACAGAAGAAAAAGAAATTAAGAAATCAATCCCATTTATAATTGCATCAAAAACCATAAGATAAAGGAATAATCTAACCAAAGTGGTAAGGGATCTGTACTCTAAAAACTACAGAACACTTAAGAAAGAAATTGAGGAAGACACAAAGAAATGGAAAAACATTCCATGCTCATGGATTAGAAGAATAAATATTGTTAAAATGTATATGCTATCCACAGCAATCTACGCATTCCATGCAATCTCTATAAAAATACCATCAGCATTTTTCACAGATATGGAACAAGTAATCCTAATATTTGTATGGAAAAAGAAAAGACCCTGAATAGACAAAGGAATGTTGGAAAAGAAACCAAAGCTGGGGGCATCACAATGCCAGACTTCAAGCTATATTACAAAGCAGTAATCATCAAGACAGTATGGTACTGGCACAAAAACAGACACATAGATCAGTGGAACAGAATAGAAAGCCCAGAAATGGACCCTCAACTCTATAGTCAACTGATCTTCAACAAAATAGGACAGTATCCAATGGAAAAAGGGACTGCCCCTTAAATTAATGGTGCTGGGAAAATTGGACAGCCACAAGTAGAAGAATGAAACTGGACCATTTTCTTAAACCATGCACAAAGATAAACTGAAAAGGGATGAAAGACCTAAATCTGAGATAGGAATCCATCAAAATCCTAGAGAAGAGCATAAGTAGCAACCTCTGAGACCTCGTCTGCAGCAACTTCTTACTAGACACATCTCCAGAGGCAAGGGAAACAAAAGCAAAAATGAACTATTGGGACCTCATCAAGATAAAACACTTCTGCACAGCAAAGGAAAGAGTGAACAAAACTGAAAGGCAACCTACAAAATGGGAGAAGATATTTGCAAATGACATATCAGAGAAAGGACTAGTATCCAAGATCTATAAAGAACTTATCAAACTCAACATCCAAAAAACAGATAATCATGTCAAGAAATGGGCAGAAGACATGAACATACATTTCTCCAAAGAAGACATACAAATGGTTAACAGACACGTGAAAAAATGCTCCACATCACTTGGCATCAGGGAAATACATATCAAAACCATTGAGATACCATCTCACATTGTCAGAATGGCTAAAATTAACAAGTCAGAAAACAACAGTTGTTGGCAGAGATGCAGAGAAAGGGGAACCTTCATACACTGTTAGTGGGAATGCAAGCTGGTGCAGCCACTTTGGAACAGTATGGAGGCTCCTCAAGATGTTAAAAATAGGGGCACCTGAGTGCCTCAGTCAGTTAAGCGGCTGCCTTCAACTCAGATCACGATCCCAGGGTCCTGTGATCGAGCTCTGCATTGGGCTTCCTGCTCAGTGGAGAGCCTGCTTCTCCCTCTACCTCTGTTTCCCAGTTTGTGCTCTCACTCTCTCAAATAAATAAGTAAAATCTTAAAAAAAAAAAGAAGTTAAAAATGGAGCTACCCTATGATCCAGCAATTGAACTACTGGGTATTTGCCCCAAAGATACAAATGTACTGATCCTAAGGGGCACCTGCACCCCAATATTTATAGCAGCAATGTCCATAATAGCCAAACTGTGGAAAAAGCAGAGATGTCTTTTGAAAGATGAATGGATAAAGAAGATGTGGTGTGTGTATGTGTGTGTATATATGAACACACATACACACAATGAAATATTAGTCATCCATCAGAAAGAATGAATACTTACCATTTACATGGACATTGATGGAACTGGAGGGGATTGTGCTGAGTGAAATAACTCAACTAGAGAAGGACAATTATATGGTTTGACGCATATGTGGGAATATAAGAAACAGAGTATAGGATCATAAGGGAAGGGAGGGAAAACTGAATGGGAAGACATCAGAGAGGGGAAAAAAATCATGAGAGACTCTTAACTATGGGAAACAAACTGAAAGTTGCTGGAGGGGAGGTGGGTGGGAGGATGGGGTAATTGGGTGATGGGCGCTAAGGAGGTCATGTGATGTGATGAGCACTGGGTGTTATACACAACTGATAAACTATTGAACACTACATTTGCCATATGTTGGCTAACTGAATTTAAATTAAAAAAAAAAAAAGAAGATGTGAGAAAAAACAGATTTTCCTTGCCTATACCTTGGTTGGAGGATATATTGCTTAGAACTGTAGGGTCATCTTACAAGCATGAGAAGAAATCTTGAGAATCACAGAGATGCTGAGCTGTAGTCAGGATGTCATTGAGCCAATGAGTAACCAACCATGGAACAATCCTACTCTGACTTTTCCTATGAGATAAAAATCTTAATGCTAAAGGCATTTTGAGTTGGGTTTTCAGCCAAATATATCCTACCCAATAACCTGTCACATTGCCCTCTTTTATTTTCTTAGCACTTAACATTCTGTGTAATATCTTGTTTGTTTATTGCTTGTCTCCATCAATTAGAACATAAGCTCTTTAACATCAGGGAGCTTCTCTCATTTGCTACTGTACCTAAAGCATCTTTAATGGTACTTAGTATCTAGTCAAAAGCCAATAATTATTAGTTAAATATGAATGAATGAACAATACCTTGATTTCTCTCTTTCCCTCACTTCTAATCCTTCAGCAAGTCTATTGTTTAACCTTCAAAATATATCCAAATTTGACTACTCTGACCATACCTGGGATTATCATCAGTAAGTGTCCTAGTTGGAAGCATCTCACCCTCCTGTTTACCTAGTAATCTCTTTACTCCTCTTCCTGTTTTCATTGATCCCATGTTTATTGAGGTACATGCAGGGCACTGGGCCACTCTCATGAACCCATAGTCTAGTCGGAGAATTGAGAGAGGGATACTGACACAGGTCATTACTGCATAAGAAATAGGAGATACAAAGGTGGGTATGGTGGTCTGGGCAGCTGGAAAACTGCAGTCCTCACTCCAGTTGCACAGAAGACTAAGCAGAAGACAAGGAGCCCCTGTGTTCTGTGCAGGGGTGGAGATGGGGTTTAGTATTAGGTTGGGAGCATTTCCTTGTATATATAAGGAAAGGTCAGGCAGATACTTGCAAATGTTCTTCCCCTCAGATGACATTAAAAACAAAAATAACCCTTCAGTCTAGAATGAGTACCCTTATCATACCTCTTCTCTCACATATTTAGGTGGGAGGGATCAGCCAGCCCCATCTGAGAGATCAAGAATTTAAGACTTGGCAAGAAGCCATTTCCCTAGTGTCATGCACCGCTTCAGCAATAAGACCAAAAGTGGACCATATGCCTTTTCACTCAGAACCAATTCACATTACAGCTCACTGAGCACCCAGGCCAAGCCTCCCCAGAACAGGGACTCAGTAAACAGGAGTTATTCCCCAAACTCTGGGGTCCTTGGAGAGGACCTTTTTAGAAATAGGAAATAGGAAATAGAAATAGGAAATAGGAAATATTTTTAGAAATAGGAAAACTGAGAAATAACTTGCAAGGAATAGCAGCAGACAGGATGACTTGCTGCAGGAGCTCTGATTCTAATCATAATTATAGTCACTATTTATGGAGTACTTCCTATGTGCTAAATCTTGTGCTAAATCCTGTTCCAAACACCTTAACCCATATTTTTTTTCCATCCCCCAACAACCCTGTAAGATTATATGATACAAGTATACAATCCCTTATCTTAATTTTGAAGCCCCAAAGACTGAAAACCAATAGAATTTTCCTGTATTTGCTGCCCAAACACTTCTGGTGGCAAAATCTGTCTTAAACAGATATAAGGCTGCAGTCTCCCCTGGGTTCAAATGGGGAACAACCCACTTCCAAGCTCACTCATGTTATGGGCAGAATTCAGTTCCTTAAGGTGATAGGACTGAGGGCTTCAGTTTGGTTTTGGTTTTTGTGTGTGTGTTTTGTTTTGTTTGCTGCCGGTCAGCCAGAGGCTGTCCTCAGCTCTTAGAGCCTGCCCATCCATATTCACTGCTATGTGGCATACCCTATCATGGTCATGTGCTCCCTCAAAGCCAGCAAGAATGAGGCATGGGGGAAGAAAGACCGAGACTCCAGCAAGATGGATACTATAATCTCATCTGACATAATCACATAAATACGTGTATACAATCACAGAATCTTATTATCTTTACCAAATTTTCAGTTAGAAGCAAGCACAAATCTTGCCCACACTTGAAGGGACAGGATCAAGTAAGGGAGTGAACACATGGAAGTGGAAATTGTGGAACCACTTTAAGAGTCTGTCCACCATAACACCTTTCAATGCAGAAATATCAATGTTTGATTTGCCCTAGAGCTCCATGGGGGTGTCTCATGATATCTGGTATTCTCACCATGATAGCATTCTAAAATCCTGAAATTTAGAAATTCTCATACACATTGTCCTCATGGATTTTGGATAAGATACTGTATTACTATCCTTATTTTACAAATGAAGAAATTAAATTACCAAAGAATTAAGTGACTCAGTCCAAGGAAAACTCACTTCCATGTGTTTCTCCTCTACTCCCAATATTCCACTACTATATATCTTCCTCAACTTATGATGAGGTTACATCCTGCCAAAGGTATGAATTGAAAATGTCTAATTCAAATACGCATTTAATATACCTAACTTAACAATCATAGCTTGGCCTACCCTGCCTTAAACATGCTTAGAACACTTACGTTAGCCTCCAGTTGGGCAAAATCATCTAACACAAAGCCTATTCTATAATAAAATGTTGAATATCTATGTAATTTATTGAATACTCTGCTGAAAGTGAAAAACAGAATGGTTATAAGCGTATTGGTTGTTTACTTTTGTTAATCGTGGCTGACTGGGAGCTGAGGCCCGTTGTCATTGCCCAGTATCACAAAAGTGAATGGTGCTACATACCACTAGCCTAGGAAAAGAACAAAATTCAAAACTTGAAGTACAGTTTCTATGGAATGCATATTGCTTTCACACCACCATAAAGTTGAAAAATCATAAATTGGGCCATTATAAGTTGGGAACCATTTGCACAGGACTTCATTTCTGACATTAGATGTCCGAGTTATCCACACATCAGGCAATTCTGCAGCACAGCTGGGTGTCTTACAATTTAACTATATGCTGACACTATCTACCTGGAGACAACACCAGATCCCACAGGTTCAAGGCTCACAAATCCCCTCCCACACTCATATCTGATGCTAACCACAAGTCCAGGCTGTCACCTATGCTTCTGACTTACTGCCTATAAAATGGAAATTCCAATGAACCCCTTCTTGGGTACAATTACTTTGGTAGAACAGCTCACAGAACTCAGGAAAAATTTTTACTTACTAGATTACCAATTTATCATAAAAGAATATAACTCAGAACAGCCAGATGTAAGAAACACCGAGCATTAAGTTTTGGGAGAAGGAGCATGGAGCTTACATGTTCTCTCTCGGTGCACCACCCTCCCCAAATCTCCATGTGTTCACCAATCCAGAAGCTCTCCAAATCTATTCTTTTGAGTTTTTATGGAGGTTTCACAAGCAGGCACGGTTGACTAAATTGTTAGCTATTGGTGATTGATTTAACCTCCAACCCCTCTTCCACTCCCCAGAGATGGAGGGGGACGCTGGAAGTTTCAATCTTCTAATCAGGTTAGTTCCCCTGGCAACCAGCCTCTCTTTAGGGGCTTTCCAAAAGTTAATGCATTAACATAAATTCAGGTGTCATTGAAAGGGGCATGTTATGAATAATATGACATATTCCTTTCACCTTTAAGGCTCTGGAGCTATTTCAGGAACCAAGGACAAAAGACCAAATACTATAACAAAAGATGTTCCTATTGCTCTTAGGAAAATTCCAAGAGTTTTAAGAGCTCAATACCAGAAACAAGATGGAAACCAAAACATATATGTATACATATGTGTGTGTGTGTATAAATAATTATAAATCAACCATATTATTTTATACATATAAAATACATGTAAACATATGTAATTTATTATACATATATATCAAATATATAAATATACATATTTTTTATTATTACAAGTCACAATACTACACTCACCTTAGGCAAAAATAAGGGTTCAGACTCTGAGGTTAGAGCCCAAGCTCTTAGCCACATGCAGGCTCCATGGTTCTGAGATTATCACCACCATGACAGCAACCCAGGATTACAACCTTCAGAGTCCCAGGCATAAAGGCCCTATGGATGCACGTGCTGCTTACTACCACCATAGTTCTCCTTCCCTGGGGGCTCCTTCCACCTGCTCCTTATGTCCTTTCAACTTTATTAGGCACATTTTTTGCTTCAGAACCTTTCTCTTCCATCTCCAGAGCTCTGCATGGTTAGCTCCTTTAATCCTTCAGGTCTGTTAAGTTAATTAAACAAGGAGGCCATTGGATTGAGGTGGCTCTAATGCCATAGTAGCCAACATGTACAAACCAGAGTCTAAGCCTGGAAATGCCTGAAGGTTCCAATATCAAAACACTAAGGATAACCAATCACAAAAAGCCAACTAGACTTTAATATATAGCCAACCAAACAATTTCCTTTCTCTTTTTCTGCACTTTGTCCCCAGAAGTCTTTCCCCTGAATTCTATTGGCTCAGCACTCATAACTACATTTGGTTTGACAGCGCCTAATTCCAATCAATTTTTGCTCAAATAAACTTAAAAATTTCAATATCCCTTAGTTTATCTTTTAACAGATCTCAACAAAAATGTAAAGATAGCCTTAAAGATACCTTCCTTGGGGCACCTGTGTGGCTTAGTTGGTTAAGCATCCGACTTTGACTCGGGTCATTATCCCAGGATCCTGCGATCAAGTCCCGCATCAGGCTCCCTGCTTAGTGAGGAGTCTGCTTCTTCCTCTCTCTCTCTGTCCCTCTGCCCCTCCCCCACCACTCATGTTCTTGTTCTCTCTCAAATAAATAAATAAAACCTTAAAAAAAAAAAGATACCTTCCTTGACCACCAAGGCAAAATGAATCCCTCTATTTCTGTCTCTCCCTCTCCTTCTTCCTTTCTCTCTAGTACCCTTTGGTACCCCATCCTATCTTGTTTTTTATAGTTCTTACCTCCACGTATTTTTTTGTTTGCATACTTGTTTTCTTGCTCTCACACTAAAATATAAACTCCAAGAGGACATGTTTGTTTACTGATTTATCCTGCCTGGCATGTAATAGGCATTAAATACTTAGTTGAATAACTGTTGCTAATGGATTTTTAAAGTCTATCCAATGGAAATGCCAGGCATTTGATTCCACTGCAAATGACCAATAAATGTGAGTTAGGAATTGCATAACTTTATAAAAATAAAAATAACCAATGAAGTTAACTAGAAAAATACAGGGCTTACGCTGTCATTGCCCAGGCTCTCAGAATCAATAAAGACCACAGTTGCCATCCTTTTCAGTTATAAAACTATAATAATTATTATTTTGGCTCAGACTGACTTATTACTCATTAATTTCTCAAAATGTTCATGATATTTAATTATTTTATCTAAAAACCAATGACTTATAAACTGGTTATTTTCCACTCTAACTTTCCCAACTTTGGGATTTAAGAGACTGACTTTTATAGACTGCACAAACTGGGATTTCTTGACTTCTAAATTCTGGGTGGGTTGAAACTATAAGCAGAAGCACCAGGAGATCAAAAGGGGGGATGGAGAATAGGGTTAGAATATTTATTCTTTCAGGATCCCTCCCAGCTGGGTTGTCACAGGTGGACAATGTCCTTTTACTGACCCAAAAGCCATAGGTCCTTCTAGGTGACCTCACCTATGGCCACTCTCTCCTGGTTTTGGTAACATTCCCTCCCCGACTTTCAGGACTAGGAGAGGTAAGGGCTTTCTGCTATTGCTAGTGTAAGGGTATTAAACCACCCTTAACTCTGCTTTCCCTTAATTCCGGTCATACCTTTATGAACAGTTTCTTTATTAATACTTCCTTGCCTGACCTGTTTGAACTTGCCCAGCTGTTTCCTGCAAGGATCCTGAGTCATATATTTTATGCCTCAAATTAAATCAAGGGCTAAGTCAATGGAAAATTTTAACAATGCACAAGAATTCATAAGCATGGGCACTGTTGTTTCCAATTTGGAGTAAGACAGGATATGAAATATAAAAAGAAATTAAATAAAAAGAACATTTTCACATTGGCATGAATTAAGGACATTCCCACTTGGAAATAACCCATACATGGTAGGATAAAAAAGTAATCACTCATTTGGCTTCTCTTTATTCTGCTTGTTTTCAGCCCCCTTCAGATTTATAACCTAAAGATCAGGTTTAGAAAATGTATTGGACATGGGATTGGCAAATATATTCTAGTCCCACCTTTGTTCAGAAATTGAGAAATCAGTCAACTTTTCTGAAACACAGTGGCCTGGACTGCAAAATTAAGTTGTTGAAATAAATTATAGCTAAGATATCCATTAGTTTTAAATCTCTGAAAGCTGTCAAGAACTATCAAGAGTTTTTATTTTAAAGGTGGTAGGGGCAACAATATAGGATTATTTAAGAACCCAGCTCTGCAGCCTAATTGTTTGGCTTCAAATCCCAGCTCTACCACTGACTAGCACATGAAATTGGGCATGTTTCTTAATCTCTTTGGGCCTCAGTTTCCGTGTCTGGAAAATGAGTATGATAACAGTACAAATATCTACATGAGGGTTTCTTTGAGGGTGAAATGAGTTAGAACTTGTAAAATACTCACTGTGTGCAAGGCATTATTCTAACCCCTCAATAAATGTTACAGAAAATTTTCCACAATTTACCGATCTAGGAGGTTTTATTCAGCAATTCCTAAATGGGGCAACATCTCATCTAGCAGATAGAAAAGAGCTCTACAAAGTTGTTCAGGACAAGAAATGTTTACAGACTAAAGTGAGAGGGAACAAGGAAGTTATACTTGGCATTTGCTGATTGGTTAAAGGATTACTTCGCTTATATGGAGGAAAGGAGAGACTTAGAGCCAGGTCAGATAACTTGTGCTGGTCAGGCAAGCACTGATTGGTTGGCCAAGGCCCACTTTTTCTGGGAAGGGTAAGCATAGAACTTAAAATTCCAGTTTGCTGATGTGGGATTAGCATAAGTGGTTCCATCTTGCACCTAGTCTAGATACTAACAATACCCAACTGAAATGATTTGGGGTTAGTAGTAAATGATAATGTATAGGTTATACTGAGCTGAAAATTAACATTAGATGAGCCATTCCTGGGGCACCTGGGTGGCTCAGTTGGTTAAGCTTCTGACTCTTGATTTTGGCTCAGGTCATGATCTTGGGGTCCTGGGATCAAGGCTGGTGTTAGGCTCCATGTTCAGCAGAGAGTCTGCTTGGGATTCTCTCTCTCTCACCCTCTGCTTCCAGCCCCCTGTTTAATCATGTGTACTCTTGCTCTCTCTCCCTCTCTCTCAAATAAATAAATAAATCTTAAAAAGAAGAAGAGCAATTACTATTTGAATCTATATTTAGATTTAAGTAGTATGCTTATATTTAAGCAGTATAGTTTAAAAGTGAAGAACCTAACTCATAGCCTGTTCTTACATTTTGAGATATGACATGTAAAGATGATTTGAACAATTTATTGCTATCTACTTGTATGTACACGCATTCTTTTTTTTTATATTATGTTATGTTAGTCACCATACAGTACAACATTAGTTTTTGATGTAGTGTTCCATGATTCATTGTTTACATGTAACACCCAGGGCTCCATGAAATCCATGCCCTCCTTGGTACCCATCACTGGGCTTCCACCTATCCCGCACACCCCTCCCTTTTAAACCTTCAGTTTGTTTCCCGGAGTCCATAATCTCTCATGGCTCATCTCCCCCTGATTTCCCCCCCTTCATTTTTCCCTTCCTTCTCCTAATGTCCTCCATGCTGTTCCTTATGTTCCGCAATAAGTGAAACCATACGATAATTGACTTTCTCTACTTGACTTAACTCACTCAGCATTATTTCCTCCAGTCCTGTCCATGTTGGTACAAAAGTTGGGTATTCATCCTTTCTGATGGTATACACATACATTCTTAACAAATGACCCAATATTCATTACATACATACATACACACACATACACACACAGTTGACCTAGGGGCCCCGACCTCCCTACACAGTCGAAAATCCACATACAACTTTTGACTCCTCCAAAACTTAATTATTCATAGTCTACTATTAAGGAAGACTTACCAAAACATAAAGTCAACACATATTTTGTATGTTATATATATATTTCATACTATTCTCCTACAATAAAGTAAGCTAGAGAGAAGAAAATCATAAGAGAAAATACATTTGCAGTACTGTACAAAAAGAAATTCCATATAAGTAGACCTGCACAGCTCAAACCCATGTTGTTCAAGGGTCAACTGTGTGTGTATGTATATGCGCATATCTGTAGACACTTATTATGTATTTTTCTACATGTACACAAACACACTAGGAATAAATAGCATGATTTAAGGTAACTAATGGGGCTTATTATTCCTATATAACCTGCCCAGAAAAACAAACCATAAGTTTTTTTTATATGGTAGCGAGGACAGAAAATGGAGGAAGTTCTGAGCTAAAGAAAACTACAATAAAGTGGGCACAGCAAGCAAAAAGGGGAGAATGGGAACATGACATCTTGCTCTTAGCCTAGTGCTGTCCACAAATCACTTACCATGCACCAGAAAAGACTTCAATAACCTTGCATTCCAAGATAAACCATGAATAACAGGAACCTCCTAAAAGCATTGACTAACAGGAAATCCTGAAAGCTTTGCTTCATGAGATAAGCCACAAAAATAAGAACATCCTGTTTTCCTTACTAAAAGACAGGAACATCTTATTCTTATCCAATCTAAATGGTCAGCTGCCATATCTGAGCTATAAATATCTGCCATATCATCAGAGCTATAAATTCCTCCTCTTCCATGGGATGAGCCACTACTTCTGAACTGCTAGTGAAAATGTTTTCTGAGGCAAACAGGTAAAGGGGATAAAGAGGTATAAACCTGCAGTTGTAAAAGAAATAAGCCACAGGGATGAAAAGTACTGTATAGGGAATATAGTCGATAATATTATAATGAGTCAGTATGGTGACTGATGGTAACTTAACTTCATCATGGTGAGCATTTCATAATGAATATAACTGTTGAAACACCATATTGTACGCTGGAAACTTATATACTATGTCAACTGTACTTCAGTTTGTTTTTTTAAAAAGTTTCCCTGTGTTCACATTTGTCTCTGTATCTTATTTTAACAAAGAGTTATTGAATAGTCAGTAGAGTAGTAGTAGTAGTAGTAATAGGATTTCCTTGGGAATTCCTGCATATACTAAGGCCAGCTTCATGGGTGGACCACTGGTGCAGTTGTACAGGTTCCTCCCTTGGTTTAATGTTCTGCTTTACCATCTTGAAAAACCTAGTAACTTTCTGAAAAGGGGCTTTGTGAGTTATACTGATGATCTTAGATGTACCATAAACCTCTCTCCTGAGCATTCAAATAAAGTAGAAACAGCATTGTCTTTGGAGTCTGACAGACCTACTTACTTAGGTCTTACTCACTCACTGTCATCTATAAAATAGCATAGCTCAGACTTGATTGATGACTACATGAGATCATGTAAACATATGTTTTACACCTAGAAGGTCCATAAATAACAGTTCTGAGTTATTCCACTTTACCTTCTATAAAGTAGAGCTATACCCTTTTACAATCTCCTTTTCTCAGCATGAGTCTTAATAGAAGCATCAAGTCATGTGAATAAGTACATATGGTAAATGAGAGTTGGGCTACTTGTGTGTTCATTTCCTTACTTACCATTCATTCCTCCCATTAGAATCAGACTACATCCTCCATCACCACCTCAAAGAGCGTTGATGACCTTCTTCTGGCTAAACCACCTTTAAGTGTTATCTCACTTGATTTCTCTTCAGCATGTGACAATTTGGGTCATGTTTATCTTCTGTAGCACCCCACTATTTTTTTCTCTACCTCTTTGGCTGTTCCTTCTCAGTGTCCATCTCCCGTCAATTGCTATTCTCAGCTATCTCTCCAAGGACTTGTTGTTCTCACTCAAGGTACATCTGATCCATTCACTCTCTAAAATAAATAAATAAACCTTTGAAGAAAAAAGAAAAGTTCTAAGAATTGTGATACCATGTATGCATCTTTGACCTTTAAAATAATTGGCTAAAGGGGCACCTGGGTGCCCCTCAGTCAGTTAAGGGGCTGTCTTCAGCTTATGTCGTGATCCCAGAACCCTGGGATTGAGCCCCATGTCAGGCTCTCTGCTAAGCAGAGAGCCTGTTTCTCCCTCTCACTCTGCCTGCTTGTGCTCTCACTCTGTCAAATAAATGAATAAAATCTTAAAAAATACACAAAAATTAAAAAAATAAGATAATTGGCTAGAAATAACTAGGACTTTGTCATCTTACCTCATTATATAATTATTTTCTTAAAAGAAAAAAAAAACCCAGCTGTGATGACTTCCTTTGACTAATGAGAAGAATTATGGCACCCTGAACATCTCATAATAATGGGCAACGGCCTGTATTTTCCTAGTCTTGAAGAAGCAAGTAATCAGTGGGAAGACCCAGATGGACAGTTGTGCAGACTCAACAGGTAGGAAGGACCATGAAGTCCTGTTAGGACCAATTTAACGTTAAAACCTGTTAAACCCCTAGGACCTGCCTGGGCCTACTTAGCCATAGTGACTCCGTGCTGCCTAGGTAGCTGTTTTGTTGTTTAATAAATGCCTCAGCTGTTACTGATACCAGTTCCAGGTAACCGTTGCTAAAACACATACCTAGGGCGCCTGGGTGGCTCAGTGGGTTAAGCCTCTGCCTTCGGCTCAGGTCATGATCTCAGGGTCCTGGGACCGAGCCCCATGTCAGGCTCTCTGCTCAGCAGGGAGCCTGCTTCCCTTCCTCTCTCTCTGCCTGCCTCTCTGCCTACTTGTGATCTCTGTCTGTCAAATAAATAAATAAAAATCTTTAAAAAAATTAAAATAAAACACATACCTAAAACAAGGCCATTTTGTTGTTTAATAAACGCCTCAGCAGTTACTAGTATCGGTTCCAGGTAACCGTTACTAAAACACACAGGTAGGAGACATCCAATCAGCCAAAGCCACATATGTAGATGTCTGCGGTTGTGCCCTATAAAACTAGCCTGTAAGACCAAGGGGTAGTTGCTCTCTTCGGAGGCGGCCCTGGCCGGTCAGTCTGACTTTTAATGATTGGCATAGAATAAAGCTTTACATAACTTTCACTTTGTCTCAGCCTCGTTCCCCCTGGCTGGTCAGTCTAACTTCTAATGCTTGGTATAGAATAAGGCTTTGCATAACTTTCACTTTGTCTCAGTCTTGTTCCTTTGATAATGGATCCAACAGTCCTACCCTCATCTGCTCTGTCAAGCTTTCCCCTGATATTCCATATGGCTCTCAGAACAGCAGAGGATTCTTCAAGAAAAAAAAAAATTACTGTATTAATAAGTAAATGCAAGTATTTTCACTGCTATTCAATCTCTTCTTTAAAAGCAAACTAGCACAATTTGCAGACTTATAGCTCCATGCCTCTATTGTCCATAGATACTTCAAAAGCCACATGTCCAACATTTAAATATTCTCCTCCTCTCTTCAAAAAACTCCTGTGATCCTCTCAGCTTAAATGGCATCACCATATGCCACCCAATTCTCAGAATCCAAAGCCTAAAAATTCGTCTCAACTCTTCACTTTCCCTCATCCCCACCAATCTCTAAATCCCATCAGTTCAACTTCCATTACCTCTTGAATCTGTCCATTCCAGTGCTACTACTTCAGCTCAGGCTATCATCAAAGTACTCCTATCTAGTCTCTACCTGCGACCTCTAGAGTTCTTTTAACACTTCACAGCCAGAGTTCTTTCTAAAACTCATTGTCCTATGCATGCCCTGTCCCTGCTTAAAAACTACCTATAACTCCACCCAAAGTCCTCCAGACTAAACCTAAATTGTTCAACATAATGTAGCTCATCAGGCCCCATTTTGGCTTTCTGGTCAGAAGAGAGCATACCACCAGCCAGCCAAATCCAGCCCACTGCTCGTTTTTGTACTTTGCTACGTAAAGCTTTCAGTTTTAAATGGTTGAAAAACCAAAATATAAATAAAATTTCATGATAGTGAAAACTACCTGAAATTCAAACTTCAGTGTCCCTAAGAAAACTTTATTAGAACACAGCTCCACTCATTCGTACTGCCTATGGCTTCTTTTGAGCTACAAGTTGAGTAGCTGTGACCAAGGCAGTATGACCCAAAAAACTCTACAATCTTTACTGTCTGGCCCTTTATAGAAAAAGTTTGCCAATTCCTGCTCTACATTCATCTCTCACCATCCCCCATTGCAGCCACCTCCCTGAACTGTCTGCAGTCCCTAAGTGCCCGCAGTTCTTTCTGTGAACTGCTTCCCCTACTCCTCCCTGGGTGCTGGCATAGAATTAACTTCATCTAAACATTTTTTTTTTTTTTAAGATTTTATTTATCTGACAGAGAGAGATCACAAGTGGGCAGACAGGCAAGCAGAGAGAGAGAGAGGAGGAAGCAGGCTCCCTGCAGAGCAGAGAGCCCGATGTGGGACTCGATCCCAGGACCCTGAGATCATGACCTGAGCTGAAGGCAGAGGCTTAACCACTGAGCCACCCAGATGCCCCCTCATCTAAACATTTAACAGTTATTCTAATTGTCCTACTACTGGTCTGGTGCATGTGTTCACCACTGAATCCTCAGCACCAGCTCTATCTCCACTCTCCTTCAGGCTTGATTTATGTGTATTGCCTGAGTGAGCAGCATCCTGAGAAGATGAACAAAACTGGGTTCCAACTTTCAGCAGCTCACAAAAGGAAGAGAAACACATAAACAACAAATTAATCCACAAGGAAGAATGAAAAACTCAAAAAATAGCCAGTACTCTGCGGCATAACCAAAATGAAATAGTTCCACCTGGGAAATGGTGCCCCTTCTTTAGAATCCTGATTTGAACAGATGCCCCTCCCCCAGGATGAAATTCTTACTGAGCTTTTTTGCTGGCATGTAGTGTCCTCATCTATAAAATAAGGCTAAATAATCCCGACTTCACAGGATTAAATGAACGTAGTTAATTGAGAGCACGTACTGAGGTACGTGCTTCAGAGAAAATGCTCGGTGAACAGCGGTCACTCCTGGTTGCTCTAAAACGCTCCGTTTCACGTTAATGGAGTCCACTTCCAAGGGAGTCTCCAGTATGTGGAGACGCCAAATGCATGGACCAGCATCAAATACAACCCTACAGGAAAAGCAGCGGCTTCTATGCAGAGCGCCGCTGGAGGTGTGCCGGGTTAGGCTGCGCGCGGGGCTTGAACTCCAGGGAAACCGCCTGTAAACAGAGCCCGCGAGGTGGAAAAACTACAACTCCCGTCGTGCCTCACCGAGTTTAGGGCTACTCTACATTTTATCACCTCCCTTCTCTTCTTTCCCTCTGTAGTCCGGAGCGTGGCTGCGTCCCGGTCACCGGAAGAAGCCGTGTGACGTCACGAGGGCCTACGCGTCGCGCGGGGGGCAGGAGTTGACGGACGGTCTCTGGCTACGTTTGGGCGGCCCTGGGACCACGGAAGAGGCTCTCCTGGGCGGCCGCGATGCCTAGCTCGCGGCGGGTCAGTCAGCTTCTGGATCTGTGAGTCCACCCGGTCCCCGCCTCCCCTTCGCCCCGCCCCAGCGGAGCCCTGTGCTTGCTCTCCCTCCCCGCCCCCTCCCCACCTCTGGATCTCTGAAAAGGTCCTGCTGGTGTTTCTGAGTTCCTGATTTCTTGTCTCCTCAACAACGACAGTTGTGCCAAGTGGGCTGCTAGGCAGGTTTGCCCCTCTGTCCGCCCTGGGCGCCCCCAGATTGGTGTCCGAACTCTCAGTCACCCTTGACAACTCGATGCCCAGGCAATTCCTGGCCGTGGCCTGTTTCTGACGGGAGCTGAAAGCCTTAGTAGATCAAAACAAAATACTAGATGTGGCTCTCAGAAGCCTTCAGCAAAGTTCCACCGTTCCTGTAACCGGGATAGGTACTGATTCTTCGACGGAGCACGGATCCTCGTTTGCTTGATTGCGATTACAGGGTTTAGCTTCCAGTCCCATTCACCAGCTGTGTGACGATGGAGAGGAATGTAACCTCCGTGCCTGAGTTCTTGACCTATCAAATTAGTGTAACACCGGTACCTGTCTCTTGGAGTTGTAGTGAGGAATAAATTTTACATATGTAAAGTCCTTAGAAGGATGCCTGGTGTCAAATGTCAAGGAGCTTTACTTGGTAATAAATATTTTAGTGAGGGAGAAACGAGAATCTCAGAGGCATGTCTTTGCAAAATGAGCTATAAACGGGGAATGACTAGACTTGTTTAACCTTTACAGTGATTGGTTATTACAACGATTGGTACCATAATTTAAAGAACTGCGAGGGATTGGTTAAACGTGATTATCTTACATTATTTTAGGGAGATGATTTAAGTTTGTTTTTTTTTTAAATGATTATCAGAGGGATTTACAAGAAATAACTTGTTAAGTTTCACTTATGTTCATGAAATAAACCAGATTATGTTTCACTTATGTGATCTAACTGGTTTGATCTGCTTGGGGGATTTTCAAGGGTGGTCTCCATTTTGTTTTATCTAAAAAATTACCCCCTTTTGGTTGTTCCCTCAGCTAGCTGAAAGTGTGAGCCTATATACTATTACTCTCGCTACCACTGTTGATGTAGTCATTGGGTTGTATGGTCATGTAGTTGCCATTATAAACAGTTGCATAGTCATTTTAGGCATGGGCAGTGGGATTATTGAGTTCTTTGAGTTGTGTAATTGTGATGGATATCATTTGGTGTGTGAGTGGCTGCTGAAAGGCAGTTAAAACTCTTGAAAGGAGACAGTGCACTAGTGTGAGAAGGTGGGGGAGTTACTGTAAAGTAACCTCTAGACCTAGCAGGTACTTGGAAGGCAAAAAATGAAACAAGCCTCTCCAGACTGTTTACACAGACTTTTATTCAACATGACCTACTGACAAGGGAGCCATTGGGTCCAGGTGCTATGCAGCTATTCTCCACCCAGTCCAAACCTTAAGCTACAGCTTTTATAGAGCAAGGGGCTTATGGTGCGGTCAAACCGGGTTATCTAAAGTGGTGCCTTTTGTGCACCAGTCATCTCTCCGCCTTATCTAAAGTGTGCCTTCTGTGTGCCACTTGAGGGTAGTATTTTGGTCAGGGCATACATTAACGTCCAAGAGGCCTGGAACATGTAGCCCCGTGGGAGATCATTGCATGAGCATAAACAAAATGGTGGGCCAAAGATGGAGTCAGTGTTGTCAGCACTCCTACAACTAGCAAGGTTAATATGATGACTATGAGGGAAGTAATAGATAAGGATTGAAGAATTCCTGGGAGCAGAGATTCCCAGGAGCCAAGATTTAACCAACTAAATAAATTGGTGGAATAAGTATCACCTATTTGATGAAAGACCGACATTTGATCTTTAAGATCTTTTAAATTGGGAGTAATAATTCCTAATTTATTAACATGGATTTTTTTTTTTTTAACCAGTTAGAGCATATGCATCTCCTTGTTAACTGGTTAGGGTGTCTAAGGCTGTGTAGTTATCTAATATAATTCTGGCTAGAGAGTTTATAGATTTTTGCTATGATTGTAGGGATTTTGCAGAAGAGACGATTTCTCTTTGGAAATTTATAATTTTTTAAAAAGATTTTATTTATTTATTTGACAGACAGAGATCATAAGTAGGCAGAGAGGCAGGCAGAGAGAGAGAGAGATGGGGAAGCAGGCTTCCTGCTGAGCAGAGAGCCTGATGCTGGGCTCCATCCCAGGACCCTGAGATCATGACCTGAGTGGAAGGCAGAGGCTTTAACACACTGAGCCACCAGGCGCCCCTCTCTTTGGTAATTTAAAAGCAGTCTTTTTTTGTTGTCTTTTCCAATAAAGTAACTCTCTAAGTTCTCATATCTTCATTTGGAATCCATCACAGAAAGCTTCTTAGACCTGGTGGAAAATAAGTTTTTTAATATTGTTTAGTGCCTTACACTTTTGAATCATGATTACTTAGGATAAACATGAGGATGTCTTATTTCGGGAGTGTTATAGGTGACTTCCATCTAAGATGGTCCTCTATACAGTGTGAGCAATCAGGCATTTCTGTGGAAACAAAACAAGGATAAAAATTAATCATTGGAGCAAATTACAAATTCAGTTTCTGAGTCTGGAGAGCAGCCAGTCGAGAAAATTTCTAGATTTGAGCTCAAAACTTTTTTAGATAATGGCGTGAGGATGGCAATTTCAGTCTGTTTGATTTTCCTGATTTGCAGTTTGAATGACTTTGATGATGTCATTGGGTGTTCTGGTGAACTCTCTGAATGGCATGTATAGAAATAAGCACGAAGGTTGTCTGTACATGATCTGTTGTGGTGATATCTCTGAAGTTTATACCAAGTTGTCTGGCTTTAGGTTGAAGAGCTTGGGTTAAAGGACAATTTTAGTTTTTATTTCAAATCAGAATGGTGAGAAAAAATTGGAAATGTTAGTTTGGAAAGTTGTAGCCAGATGTTGGAGGAAACTAGGAGAATTCAAGACCAGTCCAGTTTACAGACAGATAACAAAACCTCAAAGGTAATGAACAGGACTAGAATCTGATAATAGGTATACTATAGTTTTCTACTGAAATACAATGTTTCTCTCTATAGTTCCTTCATTTTAACAAAGATAATCACAATAAAATTGCAAAATAAGTCGTTTCATTAAATTCAGCTTATTATTTATGTAAGTACAGCAGAATAGTGATTTTATACACAATTTCAAATATGATATTCCAGTCCAAGCTTTGGTAATCCAAAGGGTTTTATTGGCTTCACAAATCAAACCTTAGCTTCTTAAGAACTGGTGGTAAGAAATCTCAGATAAGATGTTTAAACACCTCTTTAGGCCAAGAAGCCAAGCCAAGGGCTTGTCCAATTATATCCTGTTACAAAGAGAATAAATTCTTGTTGAATTTATGCAAATACCTACATTGTCATGAAAATAAGTCTACTCAATAAGGGATTTTTGTTGTGTTTTTTTGTTTTGTTTTGTTTTGAGTTCTGAAGAAATCAGGTAGGGAGAAAAAAATAAATGTTTAAGTTTTGTTTATAAAAGTTTACCAAATTGTTATAAGTTATATAATGGGTTGAAAGGAGAAAAGGGGTTCTTTAAATTTGGAGAGTAAAACAGTAGAGAACCATAAATTTTGCAAACAATGTCATAAAAATTATAATCATCTCCATTAGTTGATTTAGTCCGAATTCTTGTTTTCTTACTCTTGGGTTAAGTTTTGTGAATCAGTTTCTCCATAGCATGCTAGAAATTCTTACCTAGTTAAGTGGTATGATCTTGAAGTTATCAGAAACTTGTATTCTAGAGTACCTGTCAGTGTCTTTTCCATGAATCTCCTTGAGTACAAAATATTTTGGCCTGTAGTTGACTATAAATGTTTTCATGGAAGAATTCAGTATAAAACAATAACTGTCTATGAATGACAAAAGACTTAAAGATAGCCTTGTTAAAGAGTTCACTATTAAAAAAAAAAAAGATGTGGTTGACAGGTAAGCTTGGCTACTCCTGTGGTATACAACATTTAAAAATAACTGATAACATTATACCAGGGCATATCAGATTCCTAGGAGTTCTATGCAATTTCTGGCACACTTATATTAATAATATATCCATACAAATATAAACTAAGAAGATTAAGCATCCCCTTTACTTGATAATGTTTCCCATGCAATATGACATTTGAAAAATTTATAGTTCAATGCCTCGTCTCGGTTTTTATAAGAAGAGAAAAAAACCCTGAGATCTTCCAGGGAGTTTTGGGAATATCCCAAAGTTAGTTCGAAGTCAAAGACTTCGTTTAGAATTTGATTTTGGGAAGTTTGTAAAAACTGTCAAAAGGTTTCAGTCACTTGATTAGGGTGCCTGAGTGGCGCAGTCTCAGACTCTTGATTTTGGCTCAGGTCAGAATCTCAGGTTCGTGCAATAGAGCCCCATATCCGGCTCTGCGCTGGGCATGGAGCCTGCTTAACATTCTCTCTCTCCCTCTCTCCCTTCTCCTTTCTTTTTTCTCTCAGAACAAAACACCACTTGATTAAATAGGATCAAAGGTCACTGTGAAAAAACACTTAGTTATCTATTCAACCAAAGCAACAAAAAGATTTCAGAAGCAAATATAGAAAGTACATAGTTGTTTAAAAAAAAAAGCCTTAGCTCTTTTTAATGTTGAAAAGATTATTTTCCTAAGCAATCAAAAACCTGATAAAGACAAAGTAAAACACAGGAAATTATTTTCATGAGACATAGAATCTTTGTTTCCTAGACAAAATACACAAAAGGTAAAGAAAACCTTTCAAAATCTCTTATTAAAAACAGACTAACAATCTAAGGAACTCTGTCCTTTTAACAGAGAGAAAAGTAAACTGTTGTTTTTTATTAGTGTATTATTCAACTCAGTTTTGGAGAACTTTATAAATAAATACATTTAATTTTAGCTAACTTTGACCATGCAGCATAAAATTTCTTCGCAAGCCTTCTGTAACTTTCTGCATCCATTTAGATTTTTGTTTTATTCCTTTTTTCTTTCTCATTCTGGGATAACCATTTTAATTTAGGACAAAATTACTCTTTTTTTCCTTAATAAGAACCCATCCTATATTCTTTGCATTCTCTTCATATAAAATATACATCCCATTCTCCTCTCATACTTTGTATACATAGTTTTCTTTTACTCTTGTTTTAGTAGGTTTCTATTTATTTAGGGATTATGAATTTTAAGTGTTAGTAACCTTTATTTTCCAACAAAAACTAGGAAGCAGGCAATGGTAAACATCTGCCATACATCAACACCTTGTAGTAGATTAGCAAATTTATGAACACTTCATTATAAGAAATTATATATATATATTTTTAAAGATTTTCTATTTACTTGACAGAGAGATCACAAGTAGGCAGAGAGGTAGGCAGATAGAAAAGGGGAAGCAGGCTTCCCGCTGAGCAGAGAACCCAACGTGGGGCTCGATCCCAGGACCCTGAGATCATGACCTGGGCTGAAGGCAAAGGCTTAACCCTCTGAGCCACTCAGGTGTCCCAAGAAATTATATTTTTTAAAGACATGCACTTTCACAGTACATTTTTTTTATGTGGCAAAAGACATGTCTACAAAGATCCAAGTATTTTTGGTTTCTTTATAAAAATTAAGTGGCCAAAAGTAAATAAACTTAAACATAAGTTTGGCAATTAATGTTTCAATACATTATCTTATTTGGAAATGACCTACATTTCATTTCATTTCACTCAGCTACATTAGATGAATATCCATCATCTAATTTGTCTACTTAATTTGTTTTTAATAATTATGCTTGGATTAACTATTAAATACCTAACATCTTAAGTTTTTCTTGCTTACACATTTTGTAATGGAGATAGCATCAGCTTATTTGACTAGTAAACCCAGGTAGGAAAGATTGTATATTTGCATTATATTTAATGTAGACTACTCTGAAGACGCCTGTTTTAATTAAATCAACACATTTAAACTATTTGCAAAGCATTTATTCATTGAAGATTATCCCAGATCTTATGAACTTGAAAAGCATTTGGGTTAGTTTCTATATTTCTGAGAGTTTTGAGAATGCTTAACTTATGTAAGTATTTATTTTTCTTCAAGCAAATTAAATAGGGCTCTTTTTGAAAATCACATATACATGATATACATTCATAGACACATATACATTAATACATAGGCAGCTGTAAATAGATTTTATAGCTTTCATTTCAAGATTTTAACTGTGTGTCAAGTATAGTAATACAAAACTCAAAAGAACAGCTGGACCCAGATTGTGTTTCTGGCAGATAGAATAATTGAAGTTTATCTACTCAGATGATTTAAGCTTTTTACCACAAGTTTTTTATTTGTGTGCTGCAAGAATTCTTTAGAGAGCTATTTTTGGAGTCATTTGTCTTATAGACACTTTGGCATACCAACAAATGAATGCATTTATGTCTTTAAGAAATTTTTTATCCTCTTTTTTAAAAGGTGTCCCTAAGGTGGGCTATTTTATCTAAGTTAAGGATTTTCCCAAAATGGTCAATACAGTTCCACTTATTCTTTGTAAAGTTTACCCATTTTTTTCAAAAAGGCGTAAGATCCTAGTCTGAGTTTTGGACCAGGTGGAACCCATCTTTGCCTTAGATTCCCTAGGAAATCTTAATTATCAGGGGTACTGTTTTTCAGCGGCTGTTCCAAAACAGAGGGGATCACACATTTCACCCTCTTTTGAACAGAATAGCGGACTTACTGAAAAGCTTCAATAAAGGTTACTCAGTAAAACCAGAAAGGTAATTGTAAAGGGAATTGAGTTTGAATCTGAGAAAGACTTACCCTGGAATTCCATGTTTGGTAAGAAAGCAGTGTGCAGTGGGCTTCATGGGTGTTGGATCCTGGTTACTCACTGGCCTTGGGACTGAGCTGGGATCATCTTTGGATCCCACTTCTGACACAAAAAACTGTTAAAATAAAATTCAGAGTTTTACTTGATAGGAATATTTTACTGAGCGAGAGATAAATTGTTAGCAAATTAGGAGACTTCAAACTAGAAGTGGTTAGAATCTCAGAGGGATGTAATTACAGGATGGCTTACAAGGTGAGAATGAGGAAGTTGTTTAATCTTTACAATGACTGGTTATTTACAAGAGAAATTTACACAGTATGCAGATTCCTCAAAAAGTTAAAAATAGGATTACTGTACGATCCAATAATTTCACTACTGGTATTTACCCAAGGAATACAAAAACACTAATTCAGAAAGATATATATACCCCATGTTTTTTTTTCCCTTTCTTAAAATTAACATATAATGTATTATTTGTTTCAGGGGTACAGGCTTGTGTACCCCTCTGTTGATTACAGCATTATTTTCAATAGCCAAATTAAGGAAACCACCGAAGGTTCCATTGATAGATGAATGAAGACATGAAACACATGCAATACATGCTCGTGCACACATGCATGCATGCACACATTGAAATATTATTCAGCCATAAAAAAGAATGAACTATTTTCATTTGCAACAACATGGATGGAGCTAGAGAATATAATGCTAAGTAAAATAAGAGAAAGAAAAATATCATAATATTTCACTCTTTCTTTTTTTTAATTAACATATAATGTATTATATGGGGTTATAAGGGGTACAGGTCTGTGAATCACCAGATTTACACACTTCACAGCACTCACCATAGCACATACCTTTCCCAATGTCAATAACCCTACCACCCTCTCCCTACACCCCTCCCCACGGCAACCCTCAGTTTGTTTTGTGAGATTAAGAGTCTCTTATGGTTTGTCTCCCCCCCCATCCCATCTTATTTCATTTATTCTTTTCCTACCCCCCAAACCCCCCACATTGTCTCTCAACTTCCTCATATCAGGGAGATCATATGATAATTATCTTTCTCTGATCGACCTATTTCGCTAGGCATAATACCCTCTAGTTCCATCCAAGTTGGTGTAAATGGCAAGATTTCATTTCTGTTGATGGCTGCATAGTATTCCATTGTATATATATACACCACCTCTTCTTTATCCATTCATCTGTTGATGGACATCTAGGTTCTTTCCGTAGTTTGGCTATTGTGGACATTGCTGCTATAAACATTCAGGTGCACTTGCCCCTTCGGATCACCACATTTGTATCTTTAGGGCAAATATCCAGTAGTGCAATTGCTGGGTCATAGGGTAGCTCTATTTTCAACTTTATGAGGAACCTCTGTGCTGTTCTCCAGAGTGGTTGCACCAGCTTGCATTCCCACCAACAGTGTAGGAGGGTTCCCCTTTCTCCGCATCCTCGCCAGCATCTATCATTTCCTGACTTGTTAATTTTAGCCATTCTGACTGGTGTGCAGTGGTATCTCATTGTGGTTTTGATTTGTATTTCCCTGATACTGAGTGATGTGGAGCACTTTTTCATGTGTCTGTTGGCCATCTGGATGTCTTCTTTGCAGAAATGTCTGTTCGTGTCCTCTGCCCATTTCTTGATTGGATTATTTTTGGGGTGTTGAGTTTGATAAGTTCTTTATAGACTTTGGGTACTAGCCCTTTATCTGATATGTCATTTGCAAATATCTTCTCCCATTCTGTCAGTTGTCTTTTGGTTTTGTTAACTGTTTCCTTTGCTGTACAGAACCTTTTGATCTTGATGAAGTCCCAATAGTTCATTTTTGCCCTTGCTTCCCTAGCCTTTGGCAATGTTCCTAGGAAGACATTGCGGTGGCTGAGGTCGAAGAGGTTGCTGCCTGTGTTCTCCTCAAGGATTTTGATGGATTCCTTTCTCACATTGAGGTCCTTCATCCATTTTGAGTCTATTTTTGTGTGTGGTATAAGGAAATGGTCCAGTTTCATTTTTCTGCAAGTGGCTGTCCAATTTTCCCAACACCATTTCCCATTGAAGAGACTGTCTTTTTTCTATTGGACATTCTTTCCTGCTTTTTCAAAGGTTAGTTGACCATAGAGTTGAGGGTCTATTTCTGGACTCTCTATTCTGTTTCGTTGATCTATGTGTCTGTGTTTGTGCCAGTACCATGCTGTCTTGATGATGACAGCTTTGTAATAGAGCTTGAAGTCTGGAATTGTGATGCCACCAACTTTGGCTTTCTTTTTCAATATTCCTCTGGCTATTCGAGGTCTTTTCTTGTTCCATATAAATTTTAGGATTATTTGTTCGATTTCTCTGAAAAAATGGATGGGATTTTGATAGGGATTGCATTATACGTGTAGACTGCTTTAGGTGGCATAGACATTTTCACAATAATTGTTCTTCCTATCCACTAGCATGGAACATTTTTCATTTCTTTCTGTCTTCCTCAATTTCTTTCGTGAGTACTTTATAGTTTTCTGAGTATAGATTCTTAGCCTCCTTGGTTAGGTTTATTCCTAGGTATCTTATGGTTTTGGGTGCAATTGTAAATGGGATGGACTCCTTAATTTCTCTTTCTTCTGTCCTGTTGTTGGTGTAAAGAAATGCAACTGATTTCTGTGCATTGATTTTATATCCTGACACTTTACTGAATTCCTGTGCAAGTTCTAGCAGATTTGGAGTGGAGTCTTTTGGGTGTTCCACCTAAAGTATCATATCATCTGTGAAGAGTGATAGTTTGACTTCTTCTTTGCCGATTTGAATGCCTTTAATTTTTTTGTTGTCTGATTGCTGAGGCTAGGACTTCTAGTACTATGTTGAATAGCAGTGGTGATAATGGACATCCCTGCTGTGTTCCTGACCTTAGCCGAAAAGCTCTCAGTTTTTCTCTATTGAGAATGATATTCGCAGTGGGTTTTTCATAGATGGGTTTGATAATATTGAGGTATGTACCGTCTATCCCTACACTTTGAAGAGTTTTGATCAGGAAAGGGATGCTGTACTTTGTTTAATACTTTTTCAGCATCTATTGAGAGTATCCTATAGTTGTTGTTCTTTCTTTTATCAATGTATTGTATCACATTGATTGATTTGTGGATGTTGAACCAACCTTGCAGCCCTGGAATAAATCCCACTTGGTCGTGGTGAAGAATCCTTTTAATTTACTCTTGGATCCTATTGGCTAGTATTTTGGTGAGAATGTTTGCATCTGTGTTCACCAAGGATATTGGTCTATAATTCTCCTTTTAGACGGAGTCGTTGTCTGGTTCTGGGATCAAGTTATTGCTGGCCTCATAAAATGAGTTTAGAAGTTTTCCTCCCATTTCTATTTTTTGGAACAGTTTCAGGAGAATAGGAATTAGTTCTTCTGTAAATGTTTGGTAGAATTCTCCTGGGAAGCCGTCTGGCCCTGGGCTCTTGTTTGTTGGAGATTTTTGATGACTGCTTCAATCTCTTTACTGGTTATGGGTCTGTTCAAGTTTTCTATTTCTTCCCGGTTCAGTTGTGGTCGTTTATATGTCTCTAGGAATGCATCCATTTCTTCCAGATTGTCAAATTTGTTGGCGTAGATTTGCTCATAGTATGTTCTTATAGTTGTCTGTATTTCTTTGGTGTTAGTTGTGATCTCTCCCCTTTCATTCATGATTTTATTTATTTGGGTCCTTTCTCTTTTCTTTTTGAGAAGTCTGGCCAGGGGTTTATCAATCTTATTAATTCTTTCAAAGAACCAGCTCCTAGTTTCGTTGATTTGTTCTATTGTTTTTTTGGTTTCTATTTCATTGATTTCTGCTCTGATCTTTATGATTTCTCTTCTCCTCCTGGGTTTAGGGTTTCTGTCTTGTTCTTTCTCCAGCTCCTTTAGGTGTAGGGTTAGGTTGTGTATTTGAGACCTTTCTCGTTTCTTGAGAAAGGCTTGTACCGCTATATATTTTCCTCTCAGGACTGCCTTTGTTGTGTCCCACAGATTTTGAACCATTGTGTTTTCGTTATCATTTGTTTCCATGAATTTTTTCAATTCTTCTTTAATTTCCTGGTTGACCCATTCATTCTTTAGAAGGATGCTGTTTAGTCTCCATGTATTTGTGTTCTTTCCAAATTTCCTCTTGTGATTAAGTTCTAGCTTCAGAGCCACTGTGGTATGAAAATATGCAGGGAATGATCCCAATCTTTTGATACTGGTTGAGACCTGATTTATGACCCAGGATGTGATCTGTTCTGGAGAATGTTTGATGTGCACTAGAGAATGATGTGTATTCTCTTGCTTTGGGATGGAATGTTCTGAATATATCTGTGATGTCCATCTGGTCCAGTGTGTCATTTAAGGCCTTTATTTCCTTGTTGATCTTTTGCTTGGATGATCTGTCCATTTCAGTGAGGGGAGTGTTAAAGTCCCCTACTATTATTGTATTATTGTCGATGTGTTTCTTTGATTTTGTTATTAATTGGTTTATATAGATGGCTGCTCCCACGTTAGGGGCATAGATATTTAAAATTGTTAGATCTTCTTGTTGGACAGACCCTCTGAGTATGATATAATGTCCTTCCTCATCTCTTATTATAGCCTTTGGCTTAAAATCTAATTGATCTGATATAAGGATTGCAATCCCAGCTTTCTTTGGGTGTCCATTAGCATGGTAAATTGTTTTCTACCCACTCACTTTAAATATGGAGATGTCTTTGTGTCTAAAATGAGTTTTTTATAGACAGCATATAGATGGGTTTTGTTTTTTTATCCATTTTGATACCCTGTGTGTTTTGATTGGGGCATTTAGCCCATTTACATTCAGGTTAACTATTGAGAGATATGAGTTTAGTGCCATTGTATTGCCTGTAAGGTGACTGTTCCTGTATATAGTCTCTCTTCCTTTCTGGTCTACAATTTCAGGCTTTCTCTTTGCTTAGAGGACTCCTTTCAGTATTTCCTATAGAGCTGGTTTGGTGTTTACAAATTCTTTCAGTTTTTGTTTGTCCTGGAAGCTTTTTATCTCTCCTTCTATTTTCAATGATAGTCTAGCTGGATATAGTATTCTTGGCTGCATGTTTTTCTCATTTAGTGCTCTGAATATATCATGCCAGTTCTTTCTGGCCTGCCAGGTCTTTGTGGATAAGTGTGCTGCCAATTTAATATTTTTACCATTGTATGTTACAGACTTCTTGTCCCGGGCTGCTTTCAGGATTTTCTCTTTGTCAGTAAGACTTGTAAGTTTTACTATTAGATGATGGGGTATGGACCTATTCTTATTGATTTTGAGGGGGGTTGTCTGTGCCTCCTGGATTTTGATGCTTGTTTGCTTTGCCATATTAGGGAAATTCTCTACAACAATTCTCTCCAGTATACCTTCTGCTCCCCTCTCTCTTTCTTCTTCTTCTGGAATCCTAATTATTCTAATGTTTTGTCTTATGGTTCAGTTATCTCTCGAATTCTCCCCTCATGATCTAGTAGTTTTTCTTTCTTTTGCTCAGCTTCTTTATTCTCTGTCATTTGGTCTTCTATATCACTAATTATCTCTTCTGCCTCATTTATCCTAGCATTAATAGCCTCTATTTTTTATTGCACCTCATTAATAGCTTTTTTGATTTCAGCTTGGTTAGATTTTAGTTCTTTTATTTCTCCAGAAAGGGCTTTTATTTCTCCAGACAGAGTTTCTCTACTATCTTCCATGCCTTTTTCGAGCCCAGCTAGCACCTTGAGAATCATCATTCTGAACTCTAGATCTTACATATTACCAATGTCTGTATGGATTAGGTCCCTAGTCTTCGGTACTGCCTCTTTTTTTTTTTATGGTTTATTTTTCTGCCTTGTCATTTTATCCAGATGAGAATATATGAAGGAGAGAATAAAATACTAAAAGGGTGGCAAAGACCCCAGGAAAATGTGCTTTAACCAAATCAGAAGAGACCCCAAATCGTGGGGGGAAGTAAGGGGGTAAAAAGAAGTTCAGAAAAAAAATTTTTTTAAAAAGAAAAAAATAAAGAAAAAATATGAAAAAGAAAATATATATATTAGACTGGTGAATAGAACAGAGTCACCCACTTAATTTTGGTAGTATTTTGGTGTCTTAGAAGGAACTACCTACCAAAATTTTAAAGAATGAAAAACTTTATATATACATACACACAAAATAAGGGTAAACACAATGAAGGGATGGGATTATGACTCAAAAGATGAAAATTTTTTTAAAAAAACATTTGAAAAAAGAGTTTATAAGATAAATTGGTTGGGAGAATAAAGAAAAAGAAAGTGGGGAGAATTTGCTCAGGCTGGAGAGTAGAACAAAGCCCTGTGCTAGATTTAGGGTATATTTTGCTCTATTAGAAGAAGTTCTATCCCAAATTTTTTTTTTTTTGGAAGAAAAAACCCTATGTGTATACAAAAAATAAATTTTAGATACAATGAAGGATAAAATATGATTATAATAATGAAGGTTCAAAAAGATTTTTTTATGAAAGATATTGTTAAGATAAACTAGTTAAAAAACATTAAAAGGGAAAATAGTAAAAGTTTAAAAAAATTTAGCATAAGAAAAAAATAAAATTAAAAAAATTAACTTTGCCAGACTAAAGAATCATGGCGAAAAAGCCATGAATTCCATGCTTTGCTTTCTCCTCCTCTGGAATTCCGCTGTTCTCCTTGGTAAGTGAACTTGGTCTTGGCTGGATTGCTGATCTTCTGGGGGAGGGGCCTGTTGTAGTGTTTCTCAGGTGTCTTTGCCTGAGGCAGAATTGCATCGCCCTTACCAAGGGCCGGGCTAAGTAATCTACTCGGTTTTGCTTTTGGGAACTTTTATTCCCTGAACACTTTCTGTAGAGTTCTGGAGGACAGCAATTAGAATGGTGGCCTCCCAATCTCCAACCCAGAAGAGACTAGAGCTCGGGACCCCACTCCTCAGTGCTCTCTCAGAGGAATATGCTCAATTACTCCCATCTCCCTGGCCTCTAGCCACTCTCTGAGCTCACCTAGCCTGTGACCAAGCGTCTCTGTCTCTGGCACACAGCCCCGCCTTGAGTCTCCAAACCCAGGAGATCCCTGTGCTCTTCCAGGGTTGTCGCCTCACATCTTGTGGGGTCCCTGCTCACAGAGCAGTGGCCCTACTGTGATCATGGTCTAAGGTAACACTGAGTTGAAAGCTCACTCCTTGGCTCTGTCTCTGTAGCTGGCTTCCCTGCTCTAATACCTGTGAGCTCTGCGACACTCAGACACCCCCGATCCTTCTGTGACCCCATGGGACCTGAGACCACTCTGTTCCTGCATGGGCTTCACTCTGGCTTAGCCTCTAGAGCGATGTCCCTCAGTGGAGCAGACTTGTAGAAGTTCTGATTTTGTGCTCTGTTGCTCTGCCACTTGCCAGGAGCTGGCCCATCCCCCCACGGTCTATCTTCCCGTTGCTTTGGATTCACTTCTCCACAGGTCCTACCTTTCAGAAAGTGGTCAATTTCCTGTTTCTAGAATTCCTGCTCTTTTCTTCAATCTCCTGTTGGATTTGTAGGTGTTCAGAATGGTTTGATAAACTAATTGATCTCTTGTTACCTGATGTCATCTCAGCCTGCTATTCCTCTGCCATCTTGACCCCCCTCCCCAATTTCACTCTTATGTGGAATTTAAGAAACGACGCAAATGAGCAAAGAGCAAAGAGAGAAACAAAGCAAGCAAAAAATTCTTAAATATAGAGAACAAACTTATTTTATGTTGAGGGGCAGCAGGTTGAGTGTGGAGAGATGGGTGAAATAAGTGAAGAGGATTAAAGAGTGCACTTATGAGCACTGAGTAATGTATAGAATTGTTGAATCACTACATTATACACTGAAAACTAATATAACACTGTATGTTAAGTATACTGGAATTATTTTTTTTTAAATGGGAATTTGTAGATGGCAGGGGATTGGTTAAAAGATGATTTAAGTGTTATTTATCATTATCAGAGACATTTACAAGAAATAACCTAGGTTAAGTTTCTCATATTCATGATATAAGCTAGATTAAATTTCACTTATGTGACTTAACTGGTTTTGTCTGCTTGAGGGATTTTCAAGTGTATCCATGTTATTTCATTTTAACCCTAGAAAGTAATAAGCACCACCAAGTGTTAGCTATTGTTATTATTTCACATGGGATATTTTGCTGGAAGTTGCAGTTATAGTGGCAATTGTTTCTCTCCAAGACCTTTCAGTTCATTAATATTACATTTAAAATATTGCTATGTAAAAATTAAGGCTGAGGAGAACCAATTATCTTAACCTGCTGAGTGCTTTTGAAATCACTGAGATGTAACCTTTACATTATATCTCATAAGCTTCTGGCTTCTGGCCCTCAGTCCATGGTCATGTGTTTTTTTTTTTTTTTTTTTTTTTAAGGTTTTACTTTATTTATTTGAAGTGGAGAGAGCATGCTCAAGAGAGAGTATAAGCAGGGATTGGGGAGGAGGCAGAGGGCATAGGAGAAGCAGACTGCCCTGAGCAGGGAGCCTGGTGTGGGCTCCATCCCAGGACCCCAGGATCATGACCTGAGCTGAAGGCAAATGCTTAACCATTTAAGCCACCCAGGCGCCCCCACAGTCACTTTTTATAAGAGAAATCTGTTGTTTCTCCTATGTGTAACTTGGGCTTGGGTAGAGTCCTGAGTAAAGTATCTTGCTTTCATTCTTGGCTTAAATTTTATGCCTAATCAAAATAGGATTTTCTTCCTCAGTGAAAAATAGTTGGAGAAGTAGTTAAGAGTGCAAGTTAGGAAGACAGACTAAAATCTAGCTGAATTCTTGTCTTTATTCTGACACTTCCCTGATACATCCATACAAATGATCCTCTGAACTTCTGTGACTAGAATCAAGTCTTTTATCTCTACATAGCCACAGTTCCTTATTTTTAGGAGTTGCTCAATATTCGGGTAAGCATGTATTTAAAGTGCGCATTTGGCATATGAAGCACTGTGCTGATGGTTGTGGGAAATAACTAGCATAAAGAAGTTACAGTCTTGTGGGACTAGCATAAGGCAAATGTATAAATAGCAATAGTATAGGTAATGATAGCACAAAAGAGGAATTAACAAAGTGTTTTGAAATTTCTGATGAGGAAAAGAATATACAAGACTAGGAGAAGGCTTTGTAAAGGGGGTTGTACTTGAAGATTGGTAGCATCTGATAGTTAGAAATGGGAGGAAATGCATCCAAGAGGGAGTGGAATAATAAGGGCAAAGGCTTGACAAGCAGGAAAGTTAGAAATATGGGAGAAGACCAGAAATCAGTATTTCACCAGAAAGTAGCATTTCAATTTGGCTAGAGAATACAACATGAAAGACAGAGTAGTATGACATAAAGCCATTTATTAGGAGTAGAGCTTTGGGGACCAGAATGATATAACAGTGTTTAATTCTGTTCAGTAGGAGCTATAAAAGGTTTTGGAATGGTGCTGGGAGTAGAGAGAGATTTGAATTAGGGAGAAGTTGAGAATAAAGAGTCTCTTGGGAAACTACTGCAGAATCTTGGAAAAAGGTAAAAAGAGCCCAAACTAGGAGACACATGTGAAGATGTTCATTGCAGAATTTCACTGTGGTGACAGAAAATTGGAAAGTCCATCACTGGGCAAGGTGTCATCGAGTATTATGCAGCTGTTAGGGAAGTGAAGAGTAGAGGTATATGGATGGAAATTTAAAACATCATGCTGGAGTGCCTGGGTGGCTCAGTTGGTTAAGCCTCAGACTCTTGGTTTGGGCTCAGGTCATAATCTCATGGCTGTGGGATCTAGCCCCCCATCCTGCTCTGTGTCTGCTCCCTCAACACACACACACACACCCAAACCCCCCTTCTCACCTCCCCGTCAGGTCTGGAGACCAGCCCCACATTTGATGGCGTGGAGTCTGCTTGAGATTCTCTGTCTCTGCTCCTCTCCCTGCTCGTACACATGGATACATGCTCCCCCTCTCTCAAATAAAGTCTTAAAAAAATAAAATATATTGCTTAGTGAGTTAGGAAGGACATTAGGTTTGAGGTTGGTATTGAGGAGAATAACTACCATGACTTCCAGCGCTTTGACAAAACCTCAGTTGTTAGGCCTTCTGGCCAAGTAATCTGTGATTTCGTATTGTTGGAGCATTCACTGTACCCCTGGGGGTTGCATCTTTCTGTAAGTTTGGCTGTGGCCAAATAAACAACTTGATAAATAAACAACTGACATAAAATAAATAAATAAAACATAATGCTTACTGAAAAAAAAAAGAGGAAACAATAACACGTTAAGAAAAATTATCTAGAACTTGGAAGTAAAGCAAAAGGATTGGGGTGCCTCAGTCAGTTAATTATCTGCCTTTGGCTCAGGTCATGATTCTAGGGTCCTGGGATAGAGCCCCACATTGGACTCTCTGCTCATTGGGGAGCCTGCTTTTCCCTCTTCCTCTGCCTGCCACTCTCCCTGCTTGTGCTTGCTCTCTCTCTCTCTCTGCAAATAAATAAAATCTTTTAAAAAATAAATTAAATAAAGCAAGAAGATGACCATATGACCTTCATTGTCATGTTGGGTGTTGTCCCCTGTAGGGTCCATATTTGCCTTGAGAATCATATTTCCTAATCCTTTTGGGAAAAGGTATGTTCAGGTTGGTAGTTGGTCAGCAAGCTATTTCTGAGCTTGATCCAGAGTAACAATCAACTCTTTTACTGAGTGCCCTATTTAGTCCAGAGGACGAGACTTCTCCGTGCAGCAAACTGCTTGGTTTACATCCTTGCATGAGTTCCTAATCTCCTCACTGACTAGCACATGGAATAGCATTGCCTTAGAGAATCTTTTGGATCTGGGATGTGGTGAATAGTTTTAAATAGAAAGACCAAGGAAAGGAAAAAAGCAAAAATTAAAGTTTTCAGCTTTGTTGACCAGGAGAATGGTGATTAACATTAGATAATTATGGAGAAGCAAGTGTCTTATGAGAAAAACAAATCAAAACATGCATTAGAAATATCAAATAGTCAGATCAAGGCTTGAGTCTAAGATTAGGAGTAAATTCCTAATAGATGATAGATGAAGCCATTGTTAAGTTTAAAAAAGAGAATATGGGGAGAAGAAAAGACCTAATTTTATGCAACATTCATATTAGAAGTAGGCCATTTTGCCAAAAATCATTTCTTTGTTACATTAATTCACCATGGTTAAATATAAATGGGTTTTATATTTGGGTTAAATATAAATAAGTTGTTTCTTTTAACTATAAAATTTGGAGCGATTCATATTGGGTGAGATGTCTACCTCACCCATCCTCCCACTCCACTCCACCCTCCCCCTTTTTTTACAGCTTTTGAAGATTTTGTTAAGTTTTAGCTGACCAGTTTTCATCTTCATCTTGAGAACTTAGACCACCTGTGTCAACCGATGGGACTGAAAACTGAGATCACTTATGTCAATATAACTTGCTCCAGGAAATATTTGCAATCTGTTTATCTAAACAAATGTTTGGTTACTAGAACAAACATCTTGATTGTTAAAACAAACATTGTTTGTATCAGGATAGATTGTTCACCAAAGCCTGCTTTGAGACCCTGTATCCATCAGTCTTACCCTGTTAAATCACAGATTTTGCCCAATATTAACCTACTCCCCATCTTGGAAGGAGAATCCTGAATGTGCTCTTGCATAACTTGCCCCTATTGAGATACTACCAAAACCCTGTTAAGTCCTTGCTGTGATAAATTTAATAAACTTTCTTTGTTTGATCAACACACTTTTGGATAGTCTTCATAAGCCATTTAATAGTTCTTATAGCATTATTTTTCAAAATACTGAATTTGTTTCTGTCCCAGCTCCCTGGTGTTACAGCTAGAGGGAACTGGAGCAGAAAGAGGAAAGCATTTACTATGGAGAATACATGGTACAGGCTAGACAGCTGAGCTCAGGGAAGATGACCCTAAAAGGGGCCAAATGAAAAAGACTGGGAAGAGAGCAGAAACAAGGATGACATTGTGGGGAAAAGGAAAACATTTAAAATGTAGCTGAAATCTGCATAAAGGAAAATATAAGGGGAATGAATGTCAGTATGGAGTCTGATTTTACCCTTCTTATAAGCTAATATGTTTTTTAGTCTGGTCTTGTTTCATGGATGCTGTTAGAACAGAGGCTCTGGGTCAAAGGCAAATGGACTTTATTACTCATTGCACAGCAAGCAGTATGAGCATTAGCATGTTTATGTCACTTCCCCTTCACCTCCAAGACACACAGCAGCAACACAAGGGGCTCAGATGGATGTCAACACAAGCAGTGGGCTGCATTCCAAAAGAGTAACACAGAGGTCCCAAATGAATGTCTAATCAATCTGTGAGATGTGTTACAGGCAAGAAACACTGAATTTGGGGACTCTACCATTGTATAGTAAGCAGTATGTAATGTAAGAAAGATGTTGGGCTTTAAAGCCGACCGCCACAAAAGAATTCTTGAGATGTCTTTGGTACAAAAAGGTGATTTTATTAAAGCATGGGGCCAGGACCTGTGGGCAGAAAGAGCTGCACTGGGGTTATGAGGAGTGGCTCATTATATACTTTCAAGTTGGGAAAGAGTTAGAGATAGCGTAAGTCTCTAAGGAATTTTGGAAGCAAGGTTTCCAGGACCATGAGGGGGCTAGCTATTGTTAGGAAAAAGTCATTTATTACTGTCTAATAAAACCTTAGTCATGAACCCCTCAGATGTATATCAGTGGGCCATATGCTTGGGGGATGATTGCCAACATATATCTTGGGGGGTTTAGAGATAAAGGAAGTTTCCAAAAGAATTCTTGTATGTTAAAATAGGCTTACAGGATCCAGGGAAGGGGCAGCAGGTTGGGCTAGGATTGCCTTTTGCCTTTAGCGAAGTGTCAACATGGAGGCAGTTGAGTCCCTAGAGGAATGTCACTCTTCCTGTTTCATGGACTTGTCAATGGGCTGTAAGCAGTAAGGAAATTTAATAACTTTTCTTCTACCTTTGTTTCCCCCATCACATTGAGTAAAGGTAAAGAAGTGCCATTTTTTTTTAAGTATCATTTTGGGTTAGATCACAAAGTGGTGTAAATGGGGAGAGCATTTGCTACTAGATCCCAAGGAGTCTCATATCCCCAGACCTGGCTCACAAAACTTTTCTCCTCCTACTTCTATAAAGTTATGTTTCCATTAGCATCCCATTCTCACCACAAAATTGTTAGATCTAGGATTTGATTTCACTTGATGAGACTGTTACTGTTCATACTGTTTGATAGTGGCTGAAGACATAAGATTTCTGGGCTAGAGACAAAGGACTTTGTTACAGCACAGAAAGCCACATGAAAAGTTTATCTCATTTGTCCTTTTCCCCAGATCTCATGAGGATGACACAGAGGGCTCAGATGGATGCCTGAGCAGTAGGTATATTGCAGGAAAAAACCTGAGCTCAAGGAATACACAATTTATAACAACCAATAAGCAAACTTGCCCTTTGTCTTGGCGGGAGATAATACCTCATCTCTCAGAACTGTTTACTACAAACACAACCCACTTGAGAAATGGCCCAAATAAAGAGCAGTTGGGACCTTACCTTTTGAGCATACCTATGGAACTATGAAAGGCCTAACTGACCACCAGCCAGAAGGGAAACTATCTCACCTCAATTTTTAAAACAACTTAGCAATTTTATGGATTTTTAAAAATACATTACTATGTCTTTCTCTCTCTCTCTCTTTCACCATTTCTTTCCAAGAATTATTGTAGAATCAGTTGGGATAGAAGGACCTTGTACTGAAAATTAGGCAAACTTAAAATGACCAACTTATTTGAAAAGAGCCTAAGTACATATTTGAAAGAAAAGGAGTCATGATATTTCTTCCTAATGGGATACAGGTGTTAAATGGATGAGAAGATTGATGATATTTGGAAGACTTAGTGAAAAGAAAGTATGAGGAGGTCCATAGAGCTGCTCTCCAGCAGAATAAGCATAAAAGTTGAAAATTATAAAACAAAACCAACTGCCTCAAGTCTCTGGAAGTCCTCCTAAGGGCATACTGCAAATGAAAAAACATTCATTCAAGATAATCTTTTGAAACTCAGAACAACAGCGGTCTATGGCATTTGAAGTATACCTCCACTGTAGGTGGGAATAGCTAAGGTGATGGAACTACCTCTCCCCCAGCTCCTTGTCAAGGGTTTCAGTATTTTCCTGGAAAAAACAGGATGCCAGCATTTCTTATCACACTCTTCCCTAGATACTTGTTCACAGGCTAAATATGGTTGACGGTTGAGGGATTTCTACCTCCACCTAGCCCACACTTACGGAGGAGAAGTTCTATTTCAATATGGCATGCTGAGAATACTGAGATGATGATCTCCCTTATCCCAGCTCATACCCCCACACATTACTGAAAACATTAGAGCAATTAATCTGTAATGCATGAAGGTTTACAGCTTGATTGTGTGTATTGTGTGTGTGATACCAATACAGATTTAACAGAATAATCGGAGAATGATAGTCACAGAGAACCCTACCCAAACCACTGACATACTAGGGTAACAATGTTTATGTCCAAGCTGTGCCCACTAAGAAGCAAATCAGAGCTTGCAAACAGTGAGGGAAATAGACTTCACTAAAATAGTCCAGCCGTGACACTAAAAAAACAAGTAATCACAAATGTGTGGGATCAATAGCCAAAGTTACTACATTATATTATTTAAACTGTCCTGTTTTCAACAAAAAATTTCAAGACAATGAAACAGAAAGTTGGACCCATATGCAGAGAAAAATAGGCAACAGAAACTTCCTTAGAGAGGACTCAGATGTTGGACTTAGCAAGACTTCCAAGAAACTGTTATAAACATATTCAAAGAATTAAAGGAAGCCATATATTAAGTAAAGGGGAAAACTGCTTGACAGTTCCTCAAAAAGTTAAACATAGAGGGGTGCCTGGGTGACTCAGTTGGTTAAGCGTCTGCCTTCCACTCAGGTCATGATCTCAGGGTCCTGGGATCAAGCCCCACATCAGGCTTCCTGCTCAGCAGGGAGACTGCTTCTCCCTCTCCCTCTGCTTGCTTCTCCCCCTGCTTGTACTCTCTCTCTCTGGCAAGTAAATAAATAAAATCTCTTAAAAAAATAAAAAAGCTAAATATAGAATATTCATATTACCCAGCAACTCCACTCACAGGTATATACCCAAAAGAACTGAAACTAGATATTTAAATAAATATTCATACATATATGTTCATAGCAGCAGTATTCACAATAGCCAAAAAGTGGAAATAGCCAAAATGTCCATCACCAACGATTGATCATTAAACAAAATATGGGGGACACCTGGCTGGCTCAGTCAGTAGAGCATGTGACTCTTGATCTTTGGGTTTTGATTTCAAGCCCTACACTGGGTGTAGAGATTACTTAAAAATAAAATCTTTTTTAAAAATGTGGTTTATCCATATAATGAAATATTCAGCCATTAAAAAAGAATAAAGTATTGATGCATACAACAACACAGATGAACCTTGGAAACATTAGGCTAAGTGGATGAAGCCAGACACAAAGACAACATATTGTATGAATTCATTTATATGAAATATCTGAAATAGGTAAATCCACAGCAAGAGAGAGCAAGTTGGTAGTTGCCAACTGGGTAGATACCCAGTGGAAAGAGGAATGGGGACTGACTCCTTAATAGGTACACATTTTCTTTTGAGCTAGTACAAATATTTTATAACTAGATAGAGGTGGTATTTGCACAACATTGTGAATGCCACTGAATTGTACACTTTAATTAAGTTCATGAATTTAACCTTGATTTCAAAAAAGAAAAAGGAGGTATGATGACAGTGTCTCATCATATAGATTATATCAGTAAGAGATAGCAATTGTATATGAAAAAGAACCTAATGGACATCCTGGAATTGAAAAAGCACAGTAATTGAAATGGAAGAACTAAAAAATGTTATGCTAAGTAAAAGAAGCCAGTAACAAAAGACCACATATAATTTCACTTATGTGAATGTGCACGACAGGCTAATCTAGAGAGACAAAGTAGCTTGGTGGGAGATGGGAGAGATTGGCAGTTGACTGCTAATGGGTACAAGATTTATTTTTAGAGTAATGAAAATGTTCTGGAATTAGATAGTGATGATGAATGCACAACTCTACAGATATACCAAAAAACACTGATGTTATGTCAATTATATCATAATAAAGCCATTACCAAAAAATTAAGAGTTTTTTTCATTAAGCTTCTAACTTTTAGAAAATGATATAAATGTTGATAATGGAGTATCTGATTTCAGTATCATAACAGTAGAAGAGAATGAGAGCTAGGAGTGTATAAACTTATTAACCTTTATTATGCCATGTAGTCTGTTCAGTATGAATTACTTAAAATGTATAAACATCTAAATGAAAGATAGTTTTGGAAAATGAGAGTGACAGCCATAGAGATATGCCACTCGTATCACTCCTCAGGGAAGGACTTGCTGCCCACCTGTGGAGAGAATGGTCAACAGATAGCTTGCATTACTCAGCTCCTTCAGAGTCTACCCCTGCTGCAGAACCACCTACCCCCACCCCACAGAGAACAACCCACATCCACTGACAGGGATATAAAAATTCCCAGCCAAAAGTGGAATTCCTGTTGAAAAACAGTCTTTCATGCCTTTATTATGCACAGGTGTATGACTTGAATTTTCACCGTGAATATGTTGCAGAATCCTTAAGATGAATAAATAACATTAACTCTGCTTTGGAACTTGTAAATACTCATGGGATCTGCTATAGGCTGAATGTTCCTTTAAGCCCTAAATTCACATGTTAACATCCTAACCCTCAAAGGTCATGGTATTAGTAGGTGGGGGCTTTTGGAGGTGTTTAAATCATGAGGGTAGTGCCCTCATGATTGGGATTAGTGCCCTTTTTAAAATTTCCAGAGAAATCTCTGGCCCCTTCCACTATGTGAGGAAACACAAAGAGGGCACTAAATATGAACCAGGAAGAGGGCCCTTATTCAACCATGCTAGCACTCTGATCTCAGACTTACAGCATCCAGAACTGTGAGGATTAAATTTCTCTTGTTTATGAGCTTGCCAGTCTATGATATTTTGTTATTGAAGCTCAACCAAATACAGGATCCTTTAGCAGAGAAAACCTAGACCTTCGCTATGGGGATGCATCACAAAAAGAACATAGGACTCATGAAAAACTGCTTGTGTAAAAGAATTTTCATTAAAAACTTAAAAAGTCAGGGGAGTGTGCCTAGGTGGCTCAGTTGGTTAAGGAACCTACACTTGATTTTGGCTCAGGTCATGACTTCAGATTTGTGAGGTTGAGCCTTGCCTGGAGCCCTGTGTCCAGCCCCACCTCAGGCTCCAGGCTTACCCGGGAGTCTGCTGGAGATTAAAGAATTAAAAACAAAACAAAACAAACAAACAAACAAACAAAAACTTACCAAAAAGTGGCATGAAAGAGACTCAGCAGAAAATAGAGGAGAATTGACTGCAAATAATAGGACAGTTTGAAAGGTATTTTAAAACAAATGTATTGGATATATTAAAAAACAAAGAAACAGTTATCCTTAAGAGAATACAGGTAATAGATTTTTAAAAATATTTTACTTATTTAAGAGAGAGAGAGAGAGCACAAACAGGGAGGAGAGGCAGAGGAACAGGTATAAACAGCTTCCCCACTGAGCAGTGAGCCTGATGTGGGGCTTGAGGCCCAGACCCTGTGATCACAACCTGAGCTGAAGGTAGATGCTTAACTGACTGAGCCACCCAGGTGCCCCAGAATTTTTTTTTTTTTTAAGTAGAAGCCCACAAAAGAAAAATATAGTCATTGAAATAACAATCTAAATTCCTTTACATGTTTCATAGTGGATGATAGATTGGATTACATCCTGTCTAAAATGACACTTACTGGTCCTCCCCACCCTTCCATACTTATACACAGTTAGCCGAGTCTGGGACTTTGGGGGTGTTATCAAGGTCATTACTACAGATTGGCCTAATCCTGCTATTTGGAATACTATTGATAGTAGCCTTAATTAAATGCTTTAAGAGACAAATTGATCAGATTTGGTTTCTGCCTTTGTTCATCAAATTAATTAGAGTAGCTGACAGAGTGGCATACTTTTATAAATATTTGAGTTCAGCCAAGAACATGTTGGAAGAGGCAATCTGCCATGAACCTTATGGGTATGCCAAGAATGTAGGGCCTTGACTTCTCTTTACTTACGGCATTTCTCGAGGTTGTTTGTGCAGCAAATACTGTCTCCTTCCAAAAAAGAACAAACTTGCTTCAGTTTACCATAAAAATTGTGAATCACCCAAGCTCAGTGTTTTGTTCTGCAATACAACCCACCATGTGACCAAGCATTCATCCGGACCCTCCCTTACACTGTAGGACTTACAGGGTATGGGGAACCAGCATAAATGTGAAGCTCTGGCTACTGCCTTGTCACAAGTAATAAAGCCCTTTTTCTTTGACCCAGGTATCTCTGGGTCTTCTGCCAGCATTCATAAATTGGTAATAGGCTCACTTGTAAGCTTGTAAGTGGGGTAAACTCTCAGATTCTGCATAGTTCCTTACAACTGCAACAATCAATTCCAGGTAGTTTTTTTTTTTTTTTTAAGATTTTATTTAATTATTTGACAGAGAGAGATCACAAGTAGGGAGAGAGGCAGGCGGGGTTGGGTGGGGGGAGCAGGCTCCCTGTTGAGCAGAGAGCCCAATGTGGGGCTTGATCCCAGGACCCTGAGATCATGACCTGAGCCGAAGGCAGAGATTTAACCCAGTGAGCCACCCAGGTGCCCCCAATTCCAGGTAGTTTTTAAGTCAGAAAGCAAAAGGTAGAGGCACCTGGCTGGCTTAGTTAGTAGAACATACAACTCTTGGTCTCAGGGTTGTGAGTTGAGCCTTACAGTAGGCACAGAGAATACTTAATTAAAAAAACGTTTTTATTTTTATTTATTTTTATTTTTTTATAAACATATAATGTATTTTTATCCCCAGGGGTACAGGTCTGTGAATCACCAGGTTTATACACTTCACAGCATTCACCATAGCACATACCCTCCACAATGTCCATAACCCCACCTCCCTCTCCCGACCCCCCTCCCCCCAGCAACCCTCAGTTTGTTTTGTGAGATTAAGAGTCACTTATGGTTTGTCTCCCTCCCAATCCCATCTTGTTTCATTTATTTTTCTCCTACCCCCCTAACCCCCCACATTGCATCTCCACTTCCTCATATCAGGGAGATCATATGATCGTTGCCTTTCTCTGATTGACTTATTTCACTAAGCATGATACCCTCTAGTTCCATCCACGTCGTCGCAAATGGCAAGATTTCATTTCTTTTGATGGCTGCATAGTATTCCATTGTGTATATATACCACATCTTCTTTATCCATTCATCTGTTGATGGACATCTAGGTTCTTTCCATAGTTTGGCTATTGTAGACATTGCTGCTATAAACATTCGGGTGCACGTGCCCCTTCGGATCACTACGTTTGTATCTTTAGGGTAAATACCCAGTAGTGCAATTGCTGGGTCGTAGGGTAGTTCTATTTTCAACATTTTGAGGAACCTCCATGCTGTTTTCCAGAGTGGTTGCACCAGCTTGCATTCCCACCAACAGTGTAGGAGGGTTCCCCTTTCTCTGCATCCTCTCCAGCATGTCATTTCCTGACTTGTTAATTTTAGCCATTCTGACTGGTGTGAGGTGATATCTCATTGTGGTTTTGATTTGTATTTCCCTGATGCTGAGTGATGTGGAGCACTTTTTCATGTGTGTGTTGGCCATCTGGATGTCTTCTTGGCCAAAATGTCTGTTCATGTCTTCTGCCCATTTCTTGATTAGATTATTTGTTCTTTGGGTGTTGAGTTTGCTAAGTTCTTTTTTTTTTTTTAAAGATTTTATTTATTTATTTGAAACAGAGAGAGAGATCACAAGTATGCAGAGAGGCAGGCATAGAGAGAGAGAGGAGAAAGCAGGCTCCCCGCTGAGCAGAGAGCCTGATGCGGGCCTCGATCCCAGGACCCTGAGATCACGACCTGAGCCGAAGGCAGAGGCTTAACCCACTGAGCTACCCAGGCGCCCTAGTTTGCTAAGTTCTTTATAGATTTTGGACACTAGCCCTTTATCTGATATGTCGTTTGCAAATATCTTCTCCCATTCTGTCAGTTGACTTTTGGTTTTGTTAACTGTTTCCTTTGTTGTGCAGAAGCTTTTGATCTTGATGAAATCCCAATAGTTCATTTTTGCCCTTGCTTCCCTTGCGTTTGGCGATGTTCTTAGGAAGACGTTGTTGTGGCTGAGGTCGAAGAGGGTGCTGCCTGTGTTCTCCTCAAGGATTTTGATGGATTCCTTTCTCACATTGAGGTCCTTCATCCATTTTGAGTCTATTTTTGTGTGTGGTGTAAGGAAATGGTGCAAGTTCATTTTTCTGCATGTGGCTGTCCAATTTTCCCAACACCATTTATTGAAGAGGCTGTCTTTTTTCCATTGGACATTCTTTCCTGCTTTGTCGAAGATTAGTTGACCATAGAGTTGAGGGTCTATTTCTGGGCTCTCTATTCTGTTCCACTGATCTATGTGTCTGTTTTTGTGCCATTACCATGCTGTCTTGATGATGACAGCTTTGTAATAGAGCTTGAAGTCTGGAATTGTGATGCCACCAACTTTGCCTTTCTTTTTCAATATTCCTCTGGCTATTCGAGGTCTTTCTGGTTCCATATAAATTTTAGGATTATTTGTTCCATTTCTTTGAACGAAATGGGTGGGATTTTGATAGGGATTGCATTAAATGTATAGATTACTTTAGGTAGCATAGACTTTATGTACTATATATGTACTTTATATATACTTTATATGTATATATACTTTATATATATATATATGTACTGTATATATGTACTTTATATACATAGTACTTTATAGTTTTCTGAGTATAGATTCTTAGCCTCTTTGGTTAGGTTTATTCCTAGGTATCTTATGGTTTTGGGTGCAATTGTAAATGGGATGGACTCCTTAATTTCTCTTTCTTCTGTCCTGTTGTTGGTGTAAAGAAATGCAACTGATTTCTGTGCATTGATTTTATATCCTGACACTTTACTGAATTCCTGTACAAGTTCTAGCAGATTTGGAGTGGAGTCTTTTGGGTATTCCACCTAAAGTATCATATCATCTGTGAAGAGTGATAGTTTGACTTCTTCTTTGCCGATTTGGATGCCTTTAATTTCTTTTTGTTGTCTGATTGCTGAGGCTAGGACTTCTAGTACTATGTTGAATAGCAGTGGTGATGATGGACATCCCTGCCATGTTCCTGACCTTAGCAGAAAAGCTTTCAGTTTTTCTCCATTGAGAACGATATTTGCGGTGGGTTTGTCATAGATGGCTTTAATGATATTGAGGTATGTGTCCTCTATCCCTACACTTTGAAGAGTTTTGATCAGGAAGGGATGCTGTACTTTGTCAAATGCTTTTTCAGCATGTATTGAGAGTATCATATGGTTCTTGTTCTTTCTTTTATTAATGTATTGTATCACATTGATTGATTTGTGGATGTTGAACCAACCTTGCAGCCCTGGAATAAATCCCACTTGGTCATGGTGAATAATCCTTTTAATTTACTCTTGGATCCTATTGGCTAGTATTTTGATGAGAATTTTTGCATCTGTGTTCATCAAGGATATAATTCTCTTTTTTGATGGGATCCTTGTCTGGTTTTGGGATCAAGGTGATGCTTGCCTCATAAAATGAGTTTGGAAGTTTTCCTTCCATTTCTATTTTTTGGAACAGTTTCAGGAGAACAGGAATTATTTCTTCTTTAAATGTTTGGTAGAATTCCTTGGGAAGCCATCTTGCTCTGGGCTTTTGTTTGTTGGGAGATTTTTGATGACTGTTTCAATCTCCTTACTGGTTATGGGTCTGTTCAGGTTTTCTATTTCTTCCTGGTTCAGTTGTGGTCGTTTATATGTCTCTAGGAATGCATCCATTTCTTCCAGATTGTCAAATTTGTTGGCGTAGAGTTGCTCATAGTATGTTCTTATAGTTGTCTGTATTTCTTTGGTGTTAGTTGTGACCTCTCCCCTTTCATTCATGATTTTATTTATTTGGGTCCTTTCTCTTTTCTTTTTGAGAAGTCTGGCCAGGGGTTTATCAATCTTATTAATTCAAAGAACCAGCTCCTAGTTTCGTTGATTTGTTCTATTGTTTTTTTGGTTTCTATTTCATTGATTTCTGCTCTGATCTTTATGATTTCTCTTCTCCTCCTGGGTTTAGGGTTTCTGTCTTGTTCTTTCTCCAGCTCCTTTAGGTGTAGGGTTAGGTTGTGTATTTGAGACCTTTCTCGTTTCTTGAGAAAGGCTTGTACCGCTATATATTTTCCTCTCAGGACTGCCTTTGTTGTGTCCCACAGATTTTGAACCATTGTGTTTTCGTTATCATTTGTTTCCATGAATTTTTTCAATTCTTCTTTAATTTCCTGGTTGACCCATTCATTCTTTAGAAGGATGCTGTTTAGTCTCCATGTATTTGTGTTCTTTCCAAATTTCCTCTTGTGATTAAGTTCTAGCTTCAGAGCCACTGTGGTATGAAAATATGCAGGGAATGATCCCAATCTTTTGATACTGGTTGAGACCTGATTTATGACCCAGGATGTGATCTGTTCTGGAGAATGTTTGATGTGCACTAGAGAATGATGTGTATTCTCTTGCTTTGGGATGGAATGTTCTGAATATATCTGTGATGTCCATCTGGTCCAGTGTGTCATTTAAGGCCTTTATTTCCTTGTTGATCTTTTGCTTGGATTATCTGTCCATTTCAGTGAGGGGAGTGTTAAAGTCCCCTACTATTATTGTATTATTGTCGATGTGTTTCTTTGATTTTGTTATTAATTGGTTTATATAGATGGCTGCTCCCACGTTAGGGGCATAGATATTTAAAATTGTTAGATCTTCTTGTTGGACAGTTCCTTTGAGTATGATATAGTGTCCTTCCTCATCTCTTATTATAGTCTTTGGCTTAAGATCTAATTGATCTGATATACGGATTGCCACTCCTGCTTTCTTCTGACGTCCATTAGCATGGTAAATTGTTTTCCACCCCCTCACTTTAAATCTGGAGGTGTCTTCAGGTCTAAAATGAGTTTCTTGTAGGCAGCATATTGATGGGCTTTGTTTTTTATCCATTCTGATACCCTGTGTCTTTTGATTGGGGCATTTAGCCTATTAACATTCAGGGTAACTATTGAGAGATATGAATTTAGTGCCATTGTATTGCCTGTAAGGTGACTGTTACTCTATATTGTCTCTGTTCCTTTCTGATCTACTACTTTTAGGCTCTCTCTTTGCTTAGAGGACCCCTTTCAATATTTACTGTAGAGCTGGTTTGGTGTTTGCAAATTTCTTTCAGTTTTTGTTTGTCCTGGAAGCTTTTTATCTTTCCTTCTATTTTCAATGATAGCCTAGCTGGATATAGTATTCTTGGCTGCTAAAAAAAAATGTTTTTTAAGTGAAAGTTAAAACAATATATATAGTGAAAATTTTTTTGAAGATCTTATTAATTTATTGACAGAGACACAGTGAGAGAGGGAACACAAGCAAGGGGAGTAGGAGAAGGAGAAGCAGGTTTTCCGCTGAGCAGGGAGACCAATGCAGAGCTCAATCTCAGGACCCTAGGATCATGACCTGAGCCGAAGGCAGACGTCCAATGACTGAGCCACCCAGGCTCCCCACTTAGTGATTCTTTTCCTAGATGAAAGCATAGCAGAATATCTTCATGAACTTAGGGCAGTGAAAGAGTTCATAAAGAGAACCCAAAAGAAACTTGCCATAAAGGAAATATTAATATATTGGACTGCATTAGATTATACTCCTCTTCAGCATAAGACATGATTAAGAGAATGAAAAGGCAATCTACAGAATGGGACAATATATTTGAAACACATATAACCAACAGAAAGCTCATATCCAGAATATAAGAGGAACTCCTGCATATCAGGAAGTAAAACACAGACCCAAAAGAAAACTAAGCAGGATACTTGAACAGATACTCCTCAAGAGACCATCCAAATGAACAATAAGGAAATGAAAACATGCTCAAATTAATTAATAATAAGGCACTGAAACTTAAAGTCACATTACATTGCTACATTTATAAATTGGCTAAAATTAAAAAGACTGACAATGCCAGGTGTTGGCAAGCATATGGGTTCCAGGAATCAGTACAGTCCCTTCAGAAAACTATTTTGCATTTAGCTAAATATATGCATACCTTATCAGCAAGTAGTTCTATGCCTAGATATATACTTGATCAAAAAACAGGCACACATGCAACAAAAGACCTGTCCAAGAGTACTCATATGACTATTCATAATAGTAAATTATAAACCACTAACTGTTCATCAACAATAGAAAAGATAAATTGTAGTGTTCAAACAATGGAATAGTATGCAGCATTGAAAATTGACTTGAACAAATGGAAAATTAAAATGAACAAATTATAGCTATCTTTAATAATGCAAATGAGTCTTATATTTTTATTATTATTTTTTAAATTTTTTATTTGACAGACAGAGATCACAAGTAGGCAGAGAGGCAGGCAGAGAGAGAGGGGGAAGCAGGCGCCCCACTGAGCAGAGAGCCCAATGCAGGGCTCAATTCGAGGACCCTGGGATCATGACCTGAGCTGAAGGCAGAGGCTTTAAACCACTGAGCCACCCAGGTGCTGCAAGTCTTATAAACATGTCAGCAAAAGAGGGGCACCTGAGTGGCTCAGTTGTTTAAGCATCTGCCTTCAGGTCAGGTCATGATCCCAGAGTTTTGGGATTGAGCCCAGCATGAGGCTTCCTGCTCAGTAGGGTGTCTGCTTCTTGCTCTCCCTCTGCCTTCTCATGCTTTCTCTCTCAAATGAATAAGTAAAACCTTCTTAAAAAGTTAGCAAAAGAAGCCAAAAAAATATAGAACAACTTTAAAACTGGACTGAATACAATCTGATGTGAAAAATAATATGGATAGAGATATTACTTAATGATAAAAGGAATATTGCCCAAGAAATTATAATGATCATGAATTTGCAACTAGTACCCAAGTCTTATGAAAAGGAAAATTGTCACTTACGAGGACAATTGACAATTTCAGCCATGGTAGGAAACTTAATACACTACATTTTGCAAATACAGAAAACAGTAGTCTCATTTATGCATATATATATTTTAGGAGTAAAAATAAAATCATGGACACAAGCTGTTTTTAAAAACTTCATGCTAGTGGTTGCCTCTGCAAAAGGAGATAAAGAGGAAACGTATGTAGGTGTGCAAAGGAAGCTTTATTTTTCCTGAAATGTTTTATGTCATCACTTTTCATCCTTTTGGCTAAAATCAAGTGTGAAATGTTTTATGTCTTAAGAAAGATATCTGACACAATATGATAAATAATAAATTTTAAAATTCTAGATTTATGGTGCAGGGATATTATATCATCCTATTTTATTTTTATGTATTTTTGAAATTTTCATTATAAAACAGTAATGTACAAAATGCAAAAACTCAAGTAAATGAAAGTAAAACTTGATTTCAAAATATAAGTATTGTAAATTAAGATTTCTACAAATTTAGGGGCACCTGGGTGGGTCAGTTAAGTGTCCGACTCTTGGTTTCAGCTCAGGTCATGATCTCAGGGTCGTGCGACTGAGCCCTCTGTCAGGCTCTATGCTCAGTGCAGAGTCTGATAGAGATTCTCTCCCTCTTCCTCCCCCTCTGCTCCTCCCTTCTGCTCATGTTCTCTCTCTCTCTCCCTAAAGTAAGTTAATAAAATATTAAAAAAAAAAGAATTCTGCTAATTTAGAAAAAAAGTAACTAAAGAATTTGATAATACTATCAAACAACCATATAAATTCACATATTTGTGTGCATATACATATACTTATATGGAGAGATATTTCTAGACATACATAATATACTAGAACATTACATCTCTCTGAGAATATATATTCTCTGAATACTTATGGAACAAATACAAATTCAGTCATATATTTAGTCACAAAAACAACTCGTTCAAGTTTAAGTCAAAAATAGCAAAATAGGCAAAGGATATGAATAGACAGTTTTAAAAAAAGCATATCTAAAGAGCCAACAAGTTCATAAAAAGATGTCAAATTTACTAGTAATTAGAGGAATGCAAATTAAAGTAATAAAAGATACCACTTTTCACACATGAGATCTTCCAATATTTAAGAGTATGTAGATGTAGGGGCACCTAGGTGGCTCAGTGGGTTGGGAATCTGCCTTCAGCTTGGGTCATGATCCCAGGGTCCTGGGATTGAGCCCCATGTTGGGCTCCCTGCTCTTTGGGGAGCCTGCTTTTCCCTCTCCCCTCTGTTTGTGCTTTCTCTCTTTCAAATAAATAAATAAAACCTTTTAAAAAAAGAGTATGTAGATCTTAAAAACACTGGTGAGTGAAAACTAAAGAAATCTATGACAAATGCCAGATATATAAATTAGAAATACATACAACAAGCATGTTAAAAGGACACATACAACAAAAGGGTACACACTAGAAATTAGAATGGATTCCTGGAGTGGTGAGGTGGGACTGGGAAATGAAGACAATAGAAATAAGTGGAAAAATAAATAAAATGAACTTGTTGCTTGACAGATAGAGGAATACAATACTCTAGTACTGATGATAGAAATATGAAGTGTCACTGACTTTCTAGAAAACAATTTGACAACATATGTTAACATGTCCTAGAAACAGTGGAATGTTCATAAATAGAATAACTAAATAAATCCTCCATACTGTGAAATATTATATAGCCATTAAGGGAGCACTAAAACTATACTTGGTACCTTGAAGAATTCTGTAAGACATTATTGAATGAAAGAGGGTATAGAAAAGTGAGTATACAGTGAGGCCATTTTAGGTAACAGTGATCCCCCCCATCTCTTTAAATGTGCTTGTGTTGTGTGTGTGTGCACACACGCATATGTGTGAAAGCACAAAAAAATAATATACACTAGATATTAGTGGGAGGAATAATCTAATGGAATGGGGAAGGATAGGAGAGAGAAATTAATGAATGTCAAATTATATCATTGGAGGTATTTGTAGTAAGAGATTTAAGGAAAATTTATGTTTGTTTGTTTAAAGTATGATTTTCTCAGATAGTTGGAATTTCAGGCTACATAGGGGATGTGTGGGTCAGATGGGCCTTGATTATTGCCTGCTCTGATAACTCTTCTTTATACACACACAATCCTGGCACTAAGTTTGTTATCTCTATGATGTGTACTATTTGTGTAATCTTTGCAGTTGTAGTTCTTTCGTTTCATTATACACATAATTTTTAAGAAAAATAGTGAAAACTTTGCTAGATAGATAAAAGTTGTCAATCAGTAGGCCCTTGTTCAATATTTATTTGGAATACGTAACTGATCTTGGTTACTAATACTTAATTGGTTACTAATTACATATTGGTTGGTTACTAATCTGTCTAACTAGTCTAGGTAGTAACTGTGTCTTAGGAATTATACTGACCAAGGAAAAACTTTTTTTGTCATTTTTTTTGAAGTTTTACTTTAATTTTTTAAATTAAATTAAATTTTGTGATTTTTTGTCATTTAGAATGCATTTTAGTAAATGAGGTATGCTGAGAAAAAAATGTAAAGGAAGAACCTCAAAGCCTAACAGAGCTCATGCTAGACTTTCGAATCTTAGCAAGCTTTAGTTGCAAATACTGATACAAATGTACACCCAGTTTATGAAAGGTCTGAGTGCAAGTGAAGAGCATAAATATTTGGAATTGGTACCAATACCATGTAATTTACTGTACTGTATTTGTATTTCAGATGCCTGTGGTGCTTCATGAAGAACATTTCCAGATATATCACAGACATTAAGCCTCTGCCTCCCAACATAAAAGATAGACTGATTAAAATAATGAGTATCCAGGGGCAAATAACAGATTCAAATATAAGTGAGGTAAGATTATGTAAAATTGTGGGGCACCTGGGTGGCTCAGTGGATTAAAGCCTCTGCTTTCAGCTGGTGTCATGATCCCGGGGTCCTGGGATTGAGCCCCAAATTGGGCTCTCTGCTCAGCGGGGACCGTGCTTCCCTCTCTCTCTCTGCCTGCCTCTCTGCCTACTTGTGATCTCTATCTGTCAAATAAATAAAAATAAAATCTTCTAAAAAAATTTTTTAAAAAGAGTATGTAAAATTGCAAAGCAAACATATTACATATTACTGTTTAGATGTGGTTTCAGATTTTTGGAGCAATGGCATATAGTAGACTCAGTAATAATTTTTAAATATAACAAAACATTGGGGTTCTTTTTTTCCCCTCCAGATAGCCAACTAAGCTTGGCTAATTGGCTATTCTATAAGGCAGTAAGTATAGTAAGGCCTTCTAACCTGAACTGAAATCCTAGCTTTGCCACTCTTTCCGACATTGAGCCTCAGTTCTCTTAACTGTAAAATGGGTTTGCAGCCATCATCACTGTCTGCCAAGACTCTAGTCTACACTAGGCTTGTCTACTACAGAAACTCTGATTCTAACCAGTTGCTGACTTTACTACACATTCTGCCCAAAGTCTATGATCAAAAGGAATCTGATGATAGCACTCCAGCACATGACTGTCCCTGTAACATTGTAATTGCAGTTAGATGTGCCATTAGTGTTTCTTTTAACATTAACCCGAGGTATCTGTAATGCTGTTTTCTTCATTTAGCTTGCACTGGAACATAGACATTTTAGTGTTGTTGTCTGCTTAGCTCTACTGAGGTAGAATAATATCCCCAGGTTCTTACTGTTAATGGTTCTGTGGATGTATCTAGTTTGTGTGTGATCCACAGAATAATCCTTATGACACTACAGAAAACTGGTGGTTTTCTTCACTTCCCCACCATCCGCATTTTGTTCTCACCCATTAACCTATATTGCAGTAGCTTAGATTTTTGTTTTATGGCAATCCTTAACATTCATTTAAACCTAATTTTACCTGAAAAACAAAACAAAACAAAACAAAAACAACCAACCCTAATTTTACCTGAATAGAAAAGGGCTAAGGAATGAATGACATAGAAAAAAAACAAATATGATTTATTTGGTGCTCTCCCTTATTCTCCATCCTTACAAGTCCTACTTATGAAATTATTCAAAAAGCCAGATCTAACATCCATTACAAAGTTACATGCATCATTGGATGGCTCTCTTTGAAATATTTCCTAAATCTTTTTATAGTTGGCTGGAGGAGACCTTTCTAAACATGACACCAGAGTTAGAAACTAAGAAGAAAAAAATTGATGGATTTGATTACCTAACAATATGAACTTCCTTATAGCTAGAAGAAAAAAAAGAAGCAAAATCAAGTAACAAAGTAGGAAAAATATTTGCAATACACATGTAATTCTACAGATTTGTTATCTTGACAATTTAAAGAATCCCTATAAACCAATAAGAAAAATCAAAACAAATACTAAAACAAAAGAATTAGGAAATACTCAAAGGAAAATATATAAATCCCTATTAACATATAAGAGGAAATTTAACCTAATTAGTAATAAAAATCACAATTTCTTTCAGTTTGGCAGACTTAAAAAAATAGTAATACCCTTGGGGCGCCTGGGTGGCTCAGTGGGTTAAGCCGCTGCCTTCGGCTCAGGTCATGATCTCAGAGTCCTGGGATCGAGCCCCGAATCCGGCTCTCTGCTCAGCGGGGAGCCTGCTTCCTCCTCTCTCTCTGCCTGCCTCTCTGCCTGCTTGTGATCTCTCTGTCAAATAAATAAATAAAATCTTTAAAAAAAAAAATAGTAATACCCAGTGTGGACAGTGGTGTGGTCAATAGTCACTTTTATCTCCTGTTGGTTGAAGTGTAAATTGATTAAAACAAAAACAAAAACAAAAACCTTTTAGGAGGACAGTTGCCATTAACTATCAAAAGTCCTAAAAAGGTGCTTACTATTGACTCAACAGTTTTAGTCCTAGTATTTTTTTTTGAGTTTTATTGAGATATAACTGACATATAACATTGTATAAGTTTAAAGCAAACAATATAACATGATGATTTGATGCATTTATACATTGCAAAATGATTATCACAGTAGGATTATTTAACATCTCCATCACTTCATATAATTATAATTTACTTCTGACATTAATTCCAAGAAAATATGGAAAGCACACAAGTATGCTTATCATAATATTTATAATAATAGTTGACAGTTATGTATAGTATATATTATAAGCAAGGCACCTTTACTTCTCACAAAATATAATCCACGTTTTAATAATGAGGACATTGAGGGCCACACACACACATACAAAAACCAGAGCTTGATCACACTCATAGGGTTCAAACTCAGGCAGACTGCCTCTAGATGACATGTTCTTAATCACTATACTGTATTGCTTTCTAAATCAGCCTAAATGTTCAGCCGAAGCATTTGTCAGTGTAGAATGCATGTAATATGTTATGGTGTGTGCATAGAATGGAACATAACACAACCACAATAAATCATTTTTGTAAAAAGTGTTCATCTTATAAGTATATATAATCTGATCCCATTTTTCTTCAGTTTTTTTTTTAACTCAAAAAAAAATCAGAACTAATACTATGTTTTTCTCTGTGTATTGGTATTATGGCTCATTTTAGTTATAGTAGATAAAAGCATGACCTTTAGAATTAGAAAGAGCTGGTTTTTCAATCCTAGCTCTGCTTTTTTTTGGACTATGTACTTTGTTTTTACTACTTAAGCTCCAGGTGCCTCAATTCCCAGATTTATAAAAAGTCTTTCAGGGGTCTGTCTTTGAGAGAGAATATTAAATGACATAATGTACATAGCACACTTTTTGTATCCTTCCTGGTAAGTGCTCAATAAATAGAAATAGTTATTTTACCATTTTTATAACTTTTCAATATTGTCTGGTTCTTTTACATTAGTACTTTTATTACTTTTATTCAGAAAAGTAAAGGTATTTCTACTATGGAAAAAAGTAGAAAGCAGCCTGCTTAAGATTCTCTCTTCTCCCTGTGCCCCTTCCCATCCCCTCATTCTAAAGGAGGGAAGGAAGGAACATAGGAGAGGAGGGAGGAAAGGAGAGAGGGAGGGAGGAAGGAAGGAAGGAAGGAAGGAAGGGAGGGAGGGAGGGATAGAGGGAGGGAAGGAGCGAGGAAGGAAGGAAGGAAGGAAAAGCCAAGAAAGAGAGCTCAGAACACTTTGAAATCAATTTGCTGTTTTTTGCCCTTAAGTAAACAATCAGTAATACTAGATTTGTTGTACACTCCCATTAAGAATGAAGGACATAAATGTTATAGAAAAGCGATACTCACATCCTATAACCATTCAGTATATAGAGACTAAATACTCATACCTGCTGAGCAGAGGCACATAGCTAGGATCTCTAATAACAGTCAGAACTACTGGAAAAAGATAAGCACATGCCACCACCACCTCTCAGATCTGGTGGGTCTTTACTCTGTACCAGCTATCTCATCAAAGCCATGTGTCCCAGTAAAGACTTTGGCAGCACTAGAAACTGTACCTCCAATTGAAAGTGGGCGTATTTTTTCCTGCTTTATGTATGTGTCTGCACTCAGATAGCTTTTTGTATTCTTTGCTATATTTTCCATCCGCCATTTGTCTGTCATGACCACCAAAACACTAAATATGGAACAAACTTTTATATTTATAGGAAAAATTAATTTTTTGCAATGATGTTTTTTATAGATTTTACACCCTGAAGTCCAAACTCTAGATCTGCGAAGCTGTGATATTTCAGATACTGCTCTCCTGCACCTGTGTAACTGCAGAAAACTAAAGAAATTAAATTTAAGTTCCTCAAAAGAAAACAGGATTTCCATAACTTCAAAAGGTATGTTTATTAACACTGAATAAATTGATAGATTACTATTCACCATCTAGTATAATTTTGGAACAACAAAGGGGTAGTGAATATGTCAAAAGTGAGTATGAAGATGTTAAAGAAGCAGAAATAGAAATATTCAACAGAATAGAATATTTCTATTCAATAGAAATATTCAAGCTAAGATAAAGAATCCAAATTAGAATTCCAACTTACAACCATTGCTGGAATTTAAATGATACACTAAGTCACTACTTATAATTTAAACATATTTGAAGTAGGGGGCGCCTGGGTGGTGCAGTCAGTTAAGCATCCAACTCTTGGTTTTGGCTCAGGATCATGATCTCAGGATCATGGGATGGAGCCTGGCATGGCATTCAGCTCCAGGCTCAGTGAGCCCTCTGCTTAGGGTTTCTCTCTCCCGGTCCCTCTGCCCCTGCCCCTCCAACCCTCATGCTCTCTCTCACACTCTCTCTCAAATAAATAAGTAAATCTTTTTTTTTTTTTTTAAAGAGAGAGAGAGAAACATATTTAAAGTAAACATGGATGGACATCTATGTAAGAGAGCTCAGAACACTTTGAAATTGATTTTCTATTGACCAGTTCACACTCTGTTAAGGCTTTCTTGATGTAAAATTACCACAGAAAGTTAAATCACTATCAGATTAAATTTTCTAGGCACTCTCCTATCAGTCTGTACAATGATAGTTTGTTTTTTGTTTTTATGGGTTGGGTTTTTTTAAGATGGCACTACCATCTGTCATCATACAACACTATTACAACACCATTGACTATATTCCCTATGCTACTTTTTATCCCCTACAGCGCATAGTTTTTTTATAGCCAGTCAAACCACATTTTTCAGTGTCATTATTACATGAATTAGAGGATTTTTACCCTTTTAAAAAAAATCAATAAAGGATTTTAACCTTTTCCTTCAATATCAGAAAGAGGGACTTGGGCACCTGGGTGGCTGAGTCAGTTAAGCATCTGTGTTGGCCTAGGTCATGATCCCATGATCTCAGGGTCTTGGGATTGAGTCCTGTGTTGGGCTCTCTTCTCCACAGGGAGTCTGCTTCTCCCTCTGCTCCTCCTCCCACTAGTTCTCTCAATCTCTCTCTCTCTCAAATAAATAAATAATCCTTTAAAAAAAGAGGAACTTATTTGACTAGCTAGGTTTCTGGGAAGTTTTGTGAGTAGTTGGCTGTATTTTGAGATCATCTTGGTTATCCAGTTAGGCTATTCTTAATATTACAGAGAAGCCTAAGTTTTTAAATGTTTACACAAATAATGCCTCACAAAAAATACTCTTATTTTTGTACATTATCATGTACCAGTCTCCAAGGTGTATTTACATCAGTTTAATTGGATTTAAATGTAAAAGGGGAAGAGAGAATGGAGAGGCAGAAGTATGATCCTTAAGAATAAGCATGAAAACAATCACCTAAGACATTTGGGCAGTTTAACTTTTGATTTCCCTTTAGACTCCACAAGAAAATTAACTTTATTACTTTAAAACTTTTGTTTTAATAAAAAGGAGATTAATCTATTATTTAATGATCTAATTTGATTCTGAATGTCTTTTGGCTATTTCCTAAAGGCAAATTTAGTTGTCAACAATAAAGGCTTGCCACTCCCTGCAGATGTTCCCAATGATATACTACAGCCTATGTAGAGAATTCCCAAAATATTCCAAGAGAGTTTTAATGATGAAAGCATCACTGGAAAGTAAGTATATCCTCAGAGATGGACTACTTCGCAAAAGGCTAACATACAGTTGGATATATCAATACCGGTGATTGCTAAAATGGAAATCAGTTGCATTTCTCATGTATATACGTGTATAGCTCATTGATACATAATTGTTTTCCCTCAGGAATAAAAGCTGTGGCTTCCTCTTGTTCATACCTGCATGAAGCTTCTTTGAAAAGATGCTGCAATCTCACTGATGAAGGAGTCCTTGCTCTTGCACTCAACTGCCGGCTGCTAAAGATCATTGATTTAGGTGGCTGTTTAGGTATTACTGATGTGTCCTTACATGCATTAGGAGAAAACTGCCCATTTTTGCAGTGTGTTGATTTTTCAGCTACTCAGGTAAATGAAATAGAGACTTGAAATATTAAGACTGTATGTGTTTGCCCAGTGATTTTCCATGACTCATTAATTTTTTTTATTTTTGTTGGAATTGTTGACAACCTCATGCTTCCATAGTTATACAACTTGGCACGTTCCTGTCAATTATTTTAAGCAAGAGTGAAAAAGATAAGGGTGGCTATAACATAAGTTTGCTGAATGGTGTTAGGGTCTGTGATCAAAGGAGCGAAACTGATACAAAGCGAAGGTCAAACAAAGCTTTATTTCGCACCAAGCATCGAGAATCAAACCAACCATTCGGGGCCTCCTCTTTCAGAGAGAGCGACAACTCCCAGCCTCACAGACTAACTTTTATAGAGCAAAGGCCATGTGGTTGAGCCTGGCCACACACAGGTGGCCAATGAGATTGCAACACACAGAGAAAGCTGCACAGTTGTGCTAGGTCACACATGGGTGGCCAATTGAACTACAATTCACCCCATAGTAGCTATTTGAACTAGCCTATCACCTTGGTCAGAATTGGCGCCCAAAAGGTGCCCAAAAGGTGGGGCCCACACTCCTTGGTAGCTAGGGAGACCGTATGCACGCTCCACTAATTGGATGTCTCCACCTGGCCTGACTCATCCCTGCATTCAGGCTCTGTTATCTCCTCGTGACCTGACCCACCCTGGTATTTGGGCTCTGTTATCAGGGACTGGTCAGCCGCCATATTTTACTGGTTTCCCACAGTTGTTTTTAAGTAAGTTCCCCTGGGGGGGTTGGGGGACAGGGTCAGTTTAAGTTTTAGTGCATAACAACAAAATCACTGTTTAACCAAGATGAAATCACTCTGGCTAAATAGGCCCTTGCATTCCCCCCTTTTCTTTGGAGATTAGTCAAATCCTTGACTTTTCAACCAGTTCTATGTTCTCTTTTTAATGGCTGCCAGACTGTTTTTAATGACTCCAGTGTGATTTACCCAGAAACAGCATTCCTCTCCTAGGGCTACGCAGAGCCCCCCTTTTCTAGAAATAGTATGTTAAGCCCTAATTGTCCATATTTCCCACATATACTTTAACAATAGGAGCAACAATGAACTCAATGAACTCATTGTTTTTGAGTCTTAGCTTTAGTCCACGATCGGCAGGGTCCATTGGCAGTGGCATCCATCTCTGGGGGGCATCCTCATCGTCGGCTCATTTTACGTAACCTGCGTGAACCCAGGCCCTGATGCCTTCTACTATTATTGCCGTGGGGGTGGTCAGGATGACAGTAAACAGTCCCTTCCAGCGAGGCTCCAAGTTTCCCACTTGGTGGTGGCATATCCAAACCAAGTCCCTGGGTTGGTAAGGACGTGGTTCCACCTCTGTCTCCATCTCAGTGTGGGCAGTTCGGATCCCTGTGTGGGCTAGACAGACTGTAATGCCTGCCGTGACGAATACAGACTGATGAGTCATTTCTGCTCGGGCAACCTCTTATAGCCAAGGGCAGAGCGGGGGCAGGGGGGTTCTCCCAAACATTATTTCAAATGGGGTCACCTTGTTTAAGTAGAGTGTACATCGTGCCCTGAGGAGGGCAAAAGGAAGGAGATCCACCCATCCGCTGCCAGTCTCCAGAATTAGCTTTGTCAAGGTCTCTTTAAGAGTCCTGTTCATTCTCTCTACTTGCCTGGAGCTCTGGGGCCAGTAGGCACAATGTAGTTTCCAATTAGTGCCCATGGCCTTGGCCAGTGCCTGTGAGACTGAACTCACAAATGCAGGGCTATTGTCTGACCCAATCGCAAGAGGTAACCCAAACCTCTAGTAGCTTTTTGGCTACCACTCCTGCCATCTCATGTTTGGCAGAGAAAGCCTCTACCCAGCCTACTGTCCAAATAGATGTTGGTGGTTTTACCCTTGGCCATCTGCAGTGCCTTGGTGAGTGCAGTCAGCTCCGCTTTTTTTGCGCCGAGGTTCCGTGTGGCAGGGCCACCATCCAGAGTTCCTGCTCAGGAGAAACCACCACAGCCCCTGTATACCTCTTTCCATCAATCATGTAGCTATTCCTGTCTATGAACAGAGTCATCTCTGCATCCAGGAGGGGAGTGTCTCTGAGATCTGGCCTTATTCCTGTGACCTGGGTTAGGACCTCCCCCAGTCATGTAGATGGTCAGCTAGCTCCTCTGGCAGCAACGTGGCTGGATTTAGCACCACTGGGGGCCAGAAAGTCACTTTCGGTTCATTGAGGAGGAGGGCCTGATACCCCGTCACTAGGGCATTTGTCATCCACCGGTCTGGTGGAGTCCGGAGAAGGCCCTCCATAGCGTGAGTGGTGGTCAAGATGAGATTTTGACCCAAAGTCAATTTACTTTCATCCTTGACCAGGAGGGCGATGGCAGCAATTATGCAGAGGCAAGGGGGGAACCCAGCCACTACTGGATCTAGTTTCTTGCTAAGATAGGCTACTGGCCTTTGCCAAGGCCCCAGAGTCTGAGTCAAAACTCCTTTGGGAATACTGTTATGCTGAAAAAAAAAAACAAAAAAAAACAAAAAAAAAAACAGACTCATAAATACAAAGAACAAGTGTGGTTGTAAGAAAGGAGGGGTAGGGGGATGGATAAAATAGGCAAAGGGGATTAAGAAGTATATATTTTAACTTTCAATTAAAAATAACTACGTTATAGAGATGAAGAGTATATCACAAGGAATATAGTCAATAATATTGTAATAACATCATATGGTAACAGATGGTGAATACACTTACCATGGTGAGCACTGAGTAATGTATGGAGTTGTTGATTCACTATGTTCTATGCCTGAAACTAATATAACATTGTATATCAACTATACTTCAATAAAAATTTTAAAGATCATGACCAAAAAATAACCAAAACAAAACAAAAAAAAAACAAACTCCTTTGGCCACCCCTGCCTTTTCATCCACATACAAGTGGAAGGGCTTGGTTACATCTGGGATGGCCACTGCTGGGGCACTCAGTAAGGCTGTTTGCAACTCCCAAAATGCTCCTTCTGCCTCAGCTGTCCACTCTACTATAGTGAGTCCTCCCTGAGTCACTTCATAGAGAGGTTGGGCAATCTCCGTGAATTGCGGTATCCACAGCCGGCAGTGGCCCACTGTCCCAAGAAACTCCCGCACTTATCAGGGCATGGTGGGGCGGGGGTATTGGGTGATCACCTGTTTCCTGGACTCAATGAATGCACTCCCTCATGGAGATCAAAGCCAAAATAAGTGGCGTGGCTCTGACAAAGCTGTGCTTTCATTGCTGACACCCGATACCCTTTTTCATGAAGAGTCTGTAAGAGAGCTTTCATCCCCCATAAGCATGACTCATAGTCCTCAGCGGCTATTTCTCCTATTCCCACTAACTCAGTCAGATTCTTCCCTTCAAATCCTTCAATTTTCTGAAGTTTCCTCCTTATATCTGGGGCTGACTGACTGGGAAAGACAAGATCATCTAAACGAGCTATTGTGCAACTTCTCTGAAGTTTACCTCAAGTTGTCTAGCTTAGGTAAATAAATATTTAAAGACAACCAAATCTAGAATTTAATAGCCCTAAAGTTGTTTTATTAAAACATAATTTTTCTCTCTAAAATAACCCTCATTTCCAGAGATAGCCAAATCAGGACTAATTTATTTGAAAAACAAGTCCAGTTTTAACTTGGCCTAATTATTTATATAAGCTCAGCAAGAACAGTGAGTGATTATATAGATCTTTTAGAATCTGCTTTGCTGGAACTTCTTATAAGGAATCTCTAAGTTGAACTTTTAGTAGCCTCTCCAGACCAGAAGCCAAGCCATGTACTTGCCATCAAGCATGCCTGCTATACCTGTCAGATTTGGGTGAATTCCTCTTCCTGAGGTGCCCAAAGTATCCTGAGGTTCCTGTACCTGCCAGGAAGAGACATTCTTTACTTACCTGGTGAGGCTGCTGGGAACTCTGTAAGCAAGGTATCAGGCCAACAGTTTCAAAGGGCTTTATGGCTCCAGGTTTTATAAAGTTCCTTTAAGCTGTCTGGTCATATCTGAGTCCTTTTCAAATATGACATTTCAGTCAAAGCCTTGGTAAAATAACCAGTGTTCCCAATGGTGTCCTGTTATAAGGAGAACAGATTCTTAATGAACTTATGCAAATGACTGATTGCCATGGAAGAAAGAATACTTGCTGAGACCTTTTGAGTTTTAGAGGGTTCAGATAGAGAGAAAAGTTGAATGCCTTGATTTGTTTACAAACGAATACTTTTACATCTCTGTAAGTTACAGATAACTTAAGAAAAAGTTTCTCTAGTCTGGAAGGGCAAACATTATAGAACCAGTAATTGTTTAAAATAAGACAAAACATTAAGAGACACAACATTACAATCTTTCAGTTCATCTAGTCCCATGTTATTAATTCTGGTTTAGTCCAAATGCAGCTCTTACTTCTGGAAATTCTTACCCAATTCACTTCCAGGATTTCAACATATTGAAGATCTGTATTTGTCCTGAAAGTCTCCCATATGAATTTCCTTTAAGGAGGAATTCATTTTACAAGAGATTTAAAACAATTACAAATGACAAGAACTCAGAATAGATATGGTTAAATATCAAGTGATGACCCTTATCAAAACATTAAAACTTTAGGAAATGTATAGAACCTCTAGAGTAGTTACAGCATTTACCCAAATGTAACCCAAGGTTTATCATTTGTTTAGTAGTACTTCCTGAGTAACTTAGCATATCAAGGAAAAGCCTTATGACTCAAAGAGATCTCATTTACAATCTTGGGCAGGCAAAGAGAAAAGCATTTACATTTTCTTAGAAACATCTCAATCTCTAATGAAGACTAAATATTAACCAATTGTGAACTGTTACAACAGAATTCTTAGAAGGCAAATTTATGAATCAGTTAAGCACAAAACATGTTTACCAATAGATTTCAAAAGCATAAACCTAGTTCTAGCAAACAGTGATCTAGCATTTTATCCCATTTGGTTAAGACCTAGATGTCCAACAAATTTAATTCCATTTGTCATCCAAGCAAAACTTTAAAGTTTCAGGTTACCAAAGACTTTGAAAGCTATTTTAACAATTACCCATTAAAACTTTGAGACAGACAATTGACCATCAGTTTTAGTCATCTCTTTGCTCACAGATTTCAACGATTAACATGAGCTTATTTGACCCTCAGTAAACTTTGAAGTTTCACATTTACTGCTGTTAACTCAAAAGACATGTTCATCCTAATTAAAACAACAAACTTAACTTAGTTCAAATACTGATTTACATTCCATCTGGGCCCACTCCACTTCAAATGTTTACCTGAGACCCGGGTGGGAAGATCCGGAGTGGGTGGGTGTTAGGTCCAGGGGGTGCTCTTCTTGTTTCCCGACAGTGAAGAGAGAAGGAGTCGTGGTGCAGGAAGCACCGAGGACGGTCTAGGGGCCAGTTATGCAGGCCGCATCCATGTTGGTGCAGAAACAGAACAGGGAGACAGAAGAACAAAGTGCTGCCAGAAGGCTGAAAAAGGGTTCCCAGTTTTAGAGCTCATCAGCTCCAAGAGAGGAGCAGACGCCATACCTTCCCACCAGCAAGGGGGGAGGGGCTAGGCAGTCCACGTCAGGCCAGAGAAGGCAAAGAATTTCCCCAAAACAAAGGGAGTTTCAGAAGCTGCTTGGGAATATTCCTTAAAGTCTCTGTCTTGAGTTAGACTAACCACAGTTGGCTCCAGTTATAGCCATTAACACAAGAAATGAGAAAGGGAGAAGCCCCACATCTATTAGGAGGAACGGAGAGATGAAAGTTCGAGTCCCCTTACTCTTTGCTTGCCCCATTTCTTCAAACACAACAAACAACACAACAGACAACAAAAAGACAAGAAAAAGACAACCACAGACCCAGTGGCCCTTACCCAGAACCTGCCACTGGTGGGGATTTTCTCAGTCCCCTACAAACACTCACCGGTGGGGATTTTCTCGGTCCCCTACTAACATAACATGCAACACAACAGACAACAAAAAGACAAGACAAAGACAACTGCAGGTCCAGCGGCCAGTGGGGATTTTCTTGGTCCCCTGCAAACACCTGCTGGTGGGGATGTTCTCGGTCCCCTGACCGCCTAGGGGGACTGGAACCCCCAGTGATCTACCAGAAGAGGGATGGGGCGTCCCTGCATCCACTCCAGCCCTGGAGTTCCGGTGGGTATACCGTGGAGTTCTGCAACCAGGCAGACAGACTGGATCTCACAGAATAAATCTCGAGATTTTACCTCCAGAGGCTTTTCCCAGAAATTCTGATGCTGGCTCAGTTCTCATAGTTTGATCCCGTTCGAGCCCCCATATGTTAGGGTCCGTGATCAAAGGCGCGAGACTGATACAAAGTGAAGGTCAAGCAAAGATTTATTTTGCACCAAGCATCGAGAATCAAACCAACCATTTGGGGCCTCTTCTTTCAGAGAGAGCGACTACTCCCAGCCTCACAGAATAACTTTTATAGAGCAATGGCCATGTGGTTGAGCCTGGCCACACACAGGTGGCCAGTGAGATTGCAACACACAGAGAAAGCTGCACAGTCATGCTAGGTCACACAGGGGTGGCCAATTGAATTACAATTCACCCCATAGTAGCTATTTGAACTAGCCTATCACCTTGGTCAGAATTGGCGCCCAAAAGGTGCCCAAAAGGCGGGGCCCACACTCCTTGGTAGCTAGGGAGACCATATGCACGCTCCAATGATTGGATGTCTCCACCTGGCCTGACTCATCCCTGCATTTGGGCTCTGTTATCTCCATCTGACCTGACCCACCCTGGTATTTGGGCTCTGTTATCAGGGACTGGTCGGCCATATTTTACTGGTTTCCCAGAGTTGTTTTTAAGTAAGTTCCCCTGGGGGGGTTGGGGGACAGGGTCAGTTTAAGTTTTAGTGCATAACAACAAAATCACTGTTTAACCAAGATGAAATTGCTCTGGTTAAATAGGCCCTTACAATGGGAGGCAACAAGACTATATATAAATAATTAATAATATTTAGAAAATTTTACTTTCATCTTTCCCATTTATGTACCATGTTGCTTGTATTCTTTGCTTAGGTATCTGATGATGGTGTGGTTGCACTTGTTAACGGATCTTGTGCCAAGAAATTAGAGGTAATTTTAAGATATCTATAAATTTGATGCAAAATAAATTTTTATATTATCCTCAGAAATTGCTTTTTGAATGAAGAGAGCAACCAGTGCCTTATTATCAATAGGTGTTTCCATGACGTTTTTTGGGTTTGGTTTGGTTTGGTTTTTGCCTCTAACTCTTTATTTCCAGAGTGAGGAAAAACTGGTAAAGTTAGGAGGTAAAGCATGCTCTAAATAAAAACCCATTTTATGTCCAGTGAAAGTTCCCATTTTCCAGAAGTTTTAGCTTCTAACACATTGAAGGATAGTCTTATTATAGTGATGATTATGAAAGTTTATCACGGTAAAGTGATATTCTTTAGAATTTTCATTACCAGGACTATTTAGTGGTTTGCCATTCTATTTTCTTAATATACGTGGAGGGATCCAGGATATACCTGTCACATAAAAATTATTTTGAGCTAAAGATGTTTAAGAATCAACAGATGTCAAATAGAAGTTTTGTTTAAAATGCTTTCCCTACATCTTCCTAAAACCAGAGCTTTCCGAAAGATTCAGCTACCATCAAATCCCCTTCAAGGAAGACTACCCCATCCCAAGGAAGATCTCTTCTAGCATTGGAGGAATCAGATGAGAGATGACATAAAAGAAAATTGTCAAAAGACTATCACACCTCCCATTTACTCTCTCAAGGCCCACTTTGTTTTCCCTAAAAGTCTTTTTTTCTCTAAGTGTCCTTTCTCCCCCTCCCTTTTCCTATTAAGCTGACCTATAAACTCTATATTGTAGCCATTTCTTTGAGCTTTCTTTGTGAGCTCATGTGTGACCAAACTTGCCTTTTCTCTTGCTTTTGTCATTTTAATTCATGGGCTCCCAAAGGTAGAACCCAAGAGAACTTAAGAGGAAAAACGTTTTCCTCCCCAACAGCCACATTTATAGCTCTTTAAGAAGATCCTAAATTAGTGTTCAGGCCTTCCATTTGGTGACTGATGTGGCACTTATAACCTGCTTCTAAGAAGCCTTTTACCCCAGGATTTTGGTTTCTTCCTTTCCCAGTTGTAGTAAGGTTTTTAATCTTATTCAATATAGATATGCTTTTTAATGATAACCCACATCAGGGGTGCCTGGGTGGCTCAGTCGGTTAAGCAGTTAAGTATCTGCCTTCAGTTCAGGTCATGATCTCAGGATCCTGGGATCCAGCCCCATGTGGGCTCCCTGCTCAGTGGGGCGTCTGCTTCTCCCTCTCCCTCTGCCCCTCCCTCCTGCTCCTGTTCTCCCTCTCTCTCAAATAAATAAAATCTTAAAAAAAAAAAAGCCACTACAAATTCTTTTGGGAAGTAAACAGGCTATAAATGAATTATAAATGTTAACAATAACTATCATAAAAGCATAGCAGTGCTATGTTTTTGCTAAAATATTTCTCCTTGAGTTATTGCCCAGAGACAATTTTTTATCCTTTTATATCTTCATCCTGCATGTATTTATGTGTGTGCATGTGCATGTTATATAGCATATATTTTTTACAAGTATTTTGATTAAGAAATTACCATATTTTCTTATACCAAGTTCCAAATTCCAATTTGCATCCTTACTGTAGGGGCAATAAACTCTGCCATAATGTTTACTGTTTGAAATACTAACATTGGTTAGGCACTAACTATATTCCAGCCTCCAAACTTACTATTGCTTTATATTCATTAGGTTATTTAATTCTTATAGTAACATTATCTTATAATCATCATTTTTAATAAAGTTCTGAAACAGTTAACATAGTTTATCTTTCCCTAATAAAACCACCAGGAAATTAGTTGTCATGCAGTGATAGGAAACACACCAACATATTTACTTCAGCATTATAAAATTAGGAGCGCCAACCTAAGCAGACTTAGAAAAAGATTCAGTTACCAATAAGTGCTGGTGATTATAGTGCCATATCATTGTATTTTTATTTTTTCAATTTTCCAAATCTTATTTCTGTAAGTGCCAAAACATTTCAATGGAAATCTCTCTAAACTTTATTAGACTTAATTTCTTCCTTAAACAGAGTAAATATACTTTAACCTTTGTCTCATAGCATCTAGTATTTTTGTGACCACAATTTCTGACTCAAATTGAAATACAAAATTTTTCATCTTTTTTACTGACTTTTCTGGACAATGTGTAGTCCTTTGTTTTATCACATGCTCTGTTTTAATCTCTTGCTTTTCGTATGTTCTGTTCCTGAAAATTATATTATCAATGTTGCTTAATTGTTTATAACTTGAAAATAAATTCAATTAAAAGTCTAAGCACCTCAGGACACCCAGCTGGCTCAGTCAGTAGAACATGCAACTCTTGATCTTGGGCTTATGAGTTTAAGCCCCATGTTGGGGGTAGAGTTTACTTAATAATAATAAAAAAAAGTCTAAGGACATCTCCTAAAGATTGGTAAACACATGAACATGTTATAACATTTATTGAATGGTATGATTATTTCTGAAATTTCTGTTGATCTGAGTTCCCAGTGAACATAGACCATTTTGTTCATCATTTTATCATAATTTTAATCCCCATGTTTTATTGCAGTTCCAGGCACATGATAGTCCTTCAGTAAATGTTATGACATTAACTTTATGTGATAGTCATTTTATACGTTTCTATAATCTTCATGGTTAGAAGCTTATTTGCCTATAGAATTTCATTTGTTGAACAAAGATTTATTAAGTACTTGCTATATTCTAGGCATTGGTACATCAGAGAACAAAATCTGTTCATAAGATGTATCATTCTTTCCTTTTTGTGGTTGTTGGTAATTCAGATTATTTTCAGTTTTTAGCCATTAGAAACAATCATTTGTTGGGATTTATTCTTTTTTTTCTTCCATTGCTGTAATAAACTCCAAAAAACAGAACAAGTGGATCAATAGGTATGGCTACTTTAATGGTCCTAAATTCATATTGTAAAATTGGTTCCCGTGAAGGTTATGTTGTGAATTTACAGTTTTGCCAAGACCCCAGTTTGTGGCATTGAATCTTTTTTTATGCCTTAATATATTTTAAATGTTCAACACTATTCCTTCCATCTGTTCTCAAATTGTATTTCTTTGTCTGTAGCCTTTGTCAATTTATATCATAGGACATGTTTGCCAATTTATAACAAGATGCTTTTTTCCTCAGTTTTTAATGAGTTTTCAATATACTCAGGTTTCCTTTATTTGTGAGATAGATTGATTATACTATGTATAACCAAATTCATATCAATTTTTCAGGAGGAAAAAATATTAATACCATAAATATATATGTCAACTATTAGATAAATCTTACTTCCAGAATTCTTAAAATGTTTTTTATTATGGTCCTGTATGCATAACACAGAACTTACCACTTTAACCAATTTTGTGTACAATTCAGTGAAATTAAGTAAATTCACATTGTTGTGCAGCCATAGCCATAATCCTCTCCAGAACTTTTCCTCATCCTACCCTGAAATTTGTTACCCATGAAAGAATATCTCTGCATTTTCCCTTCCCCTCAGCCTTTAGCTACCTCTGTTCTGCTTTCTTTCCTTCTTTTTTTTTTTTCTGTTCTACTTTCTGTCTCTATGAATTTGCCTATTCTAGATAACTCATATAAATGTGATGAAGTCCTAGAACCTAGGTCAGGTTCAGTGGGGTGAGGTTTGGAGCCAACGGCTAAGAAAGAATTCTTAAGACATCTCTGGTGCAAAAGGTGGTTTATTAAAGCACGGGGACAGGACCTGTGGGCAGATGAAGATGCAGCTGCCCTGGGTTGTGAGGGATGGCAGGCTATGTACTCTGGGTTGGGGGAAGGTGAGGAAAAGGGAGGTTTCAACGGAGCTTTCATATGCTAAAGAGGGCCTACAAGGTGCTGGATACCGGAGGTCTCCTGTGGCTTGATCACTGTTGTCTTTTGGCAAGCCATTAACATCAAGATAGTTGGGAGATTCCTGTCTTGTAGGATTGTAATCTCTGCAAGTTAACTATTTGTTTCTCATTTATGGCGGTCAGGGGTGCCTGAAGAATGCTACACATATTACTGAGGGGAGCGGATGGAGAGGGGGTGCAAGGTGCCAGCTTTTGCTTTGTCCTCAGTCAGCCTCCTGCTCCCTCATCAAATGGATCATACATTTGCCTTTTTCTGACTTAATGTCACTTAGCATAATGTTTTCAAGGTTTATCTGTGTCACTGCATGTATCAGAATTTCATTCCTGGGGTGCCTGGGTGGCTCAGTTGGTTAAGTGTCTGCCTTTAGCTCAGGTCATGGTCTCAGGGTCCTGGGATAGAGTCCTGTGTTAGGCTCCCTGCTCAATGGGGAGTCTGCCTCTCCCCTACCCCTCTCCCCAGCTTGAATTCTCTCTTTCTCTCTCAAATAAGTAAATAAAATCTTTTTTTAAAATGTCATTCCTTTTATAGCTGTATAATATTTCATTGTGTATATATATGTTGTATTCATATATAAGTATGTTTATATGTACATGCTTATGTGTCTGTATGTATATACATAAACATTTTGTTTATCCATTCATCTTTCAATATTTGTTTCTACCTTTTTACTGTCATGAATACTGCTGCTATGAGCATAGGTATATAAAAGTCTGTTCCAGTTCCTGCTTTCAATTCTTTGGATATATACCTAGAAGTGAAATAGCTAGATTATATGGTAATGCTATGTTTAATTTTTTAAGGAACTGTTATCACAGTGGCTGTACCATTTTATACTCCCATTGCCAGTACAGAAGGATTCCAAATTAGACCATCAAATGAGGGGTATATAATATCTCTAACATATGAAAAAGAACAGAAAGTTATATAACATTAACCTGTGGACTAGCTGCTTAAATTTTAACATTTTCTGTACTTATTTCAGTTCCTCGTTAAAAATTATATTTACATGTAAAGCTCCCCGCACATTTATTCTCCCTTTCCTCCTTCAAAGTACCATGTTCTAAAGACACCTGTGTATTTTCCCTTGTATGTTTGCATACTTTACCTATATATGGAAAACACATAGAGATAGAGATCCGTAAAACAACATGAAGTATTGTCTTATGTTTTAAACTTTCACATAATAGTTTTATAATATATGTGTTCTATTACAGTTTGCTTTTCATTCAAAATTATGTTTAATTTTTCAAGCTTTATTAAAATATAATTTGCATGCAATAAAGTTTACCCATTTTAACTGTACAGTTTGATGAATTTTGGTAATTGTTATACAGCTTTTAACTGCCACCACAATTAGGTATAAAATATTTCCATCACCCTACGAAGTTTTCTCCCATCCCTTTGCAGTCAGTTCTCTGCCTGCCTCCATCCCCAGGCAACCAGTGATTTACTTTGTCATTATAGCTTTTTTTTTTTTTTTTAAGATTTTGTTTATTCATTTGACAGAGAGAGAGAGAGTACAAGCATGGGAGCATCAAGCAGAGTCGGAGGGAGAAGCAGGCTCTCTGCTGAGCCAGGAGCCGCATGCGGGACTCAATCCCAGGACCCTGGGATCACAACCTGAACTGAAGGCAGCTGCTTAATGAATAGAGCTACCTAGGCCTCCCTGTCATTATAGCTTTAAAGTTTCTAGAATTTCATTCTAGAAATGGAGTCATGCAATGCGCAGTTTTTTGGTTTTTACTTTTTTCTTTTACTTCTTTCACTTAGCACAATGTTTTCGAGATTCATTCATATTGTTGCATGTGTTAGTATTTCCTTCCTTTTATTTATTTGTTTATTTTGCTGAGTAATATTCCATAGTGTGGATATGACACAGTTTGTTCAGACATTCCCCATTTGATGGACAGTTGGGTGGTTCTAATTTTGGACTGTTATGAATACTACTGTAAAAATTTGCATACAAGTGGTGCCTGGGTGGCTCAGTGGGTTAAAGTCTCTGCCTTCGGCTCAGGTCATGATCCCAACATCCTGGGATTGAGCACCACATCGGGCTCTCTGCTCAGCAGGGAGCCTGCTTCCCCCTCTCTCTCTGTCTGCCTCTCTGCCTACTTATGATCTCTTTCTCTGTCAAATAAATAAATAAAATCTTTTTAAAAAAAATTGCATACAAGTCTTTGTGTAGACGTACATTTTTATTTTTCTTGGGTAAGCACCTAGGGATGGGTGTTTACTGGATAGCTCAGTCGTTAAGTGTCTGCCTTCAGGTCATGATCCTAGGGTCCTGGGATCATGCCCCCTAGGGCTCCCTGCTCAGCAGGAAGCCTGCTTCTCCCTCTTCCACTCCCCCTGCTTGTGTTTCCTCTCTTGCTGTATTTCTCTCTGTCAAGTAAATAAATAAAATCTTGGAAAAAAAAAAAAAAACCCACCTAGGAATGGGATTGCTGGGTCATATATTAAGTACACATTCAGCTTTAAAAGATATGACTTACTATTTGAGATTTATGTCTATTAATACAAGTAGATATTTTTCATTTTAACTGTTTCATCTGTTCCATTAATAAACTACCATTTGTTTACCCATTGTCCACTTTTTTACTATTATAAATAATACTAAAATGAGCACATTTATAAATTGTTTCCTTGGGTACATATACAAGAGTTACTCTGTATATGGTATACATTTTCAATTAGAACTGCTGGGTTCTGGGATATACTTATTTTCAGTTTTAATAGATTTTGCTATATTGCTTTATAAAATGGTTGGGGGCTTAAATTTTAAATCATCTCTACTTTACAAATTATTGCATACTTTTCTTTAGTCCTTTCTATAGAATGTTTCTTGCAAATAGATGATTTGGTTCTTTTTGTTTATTTGTTGTTGTTTTTTAAAGATGTTTTTATTTATATATTTGAGAGAGAGAGAGAAAGAGATCATGAGCACAGAGGGAGAGGAAGGGGAAGAAGCAGACCTCCCCACTGAGCAGAGAGCCTGACAATATGGGGCTTGATCCCAGGACCCTGAGCTGAAGGCAGATGCTTAACTGACCCACCCAGGCACCACAGTTTGTTGTTTTTTAAGTTTTATTTATTTGAGTAATCTCTACACCCAACATGGGGCTCAAACCCATGACCTCAAGATCAAGAGTCTCATGCTCCTCCAACTGAGCCAGCCAGGCACCCCTAGTTCTTTTTGTATCAAAGTATTGCCCATGCTTTTTCATGCTGTCATCACAAATCTGTTTTTTCTTTTGACTATCCTTTCTTTATTTTTAAATAGGAGATTCATATGGGACACTGTGTGAATCTGACTGATGAGGCTGTAGAAGCTGTCCTAACTTGCTGTCCTCAGATACGTATATTACTCTTCCACGGATGCCCCCTAATAACAGGTTAGTATGATAGACTGGGTGGGTTCAAATCTTGGCTTCATCTTTTAGTAACTGTGTGAGCTTAAGTAAACTATTCAACCCATTCCATTGTTCAGTTTCCTCATCTGGAAGATGGATATATTAGCAATACCTACCTCATAAGCTTAGTCATGATAATTACCTGACAGCACCTTATATGGTGGCTAGCCCATAGTGACAACTCAATAAATGCTAGTCATGGGGCGCCTGGGTGGCTCAGTGGGTTAAAGCCGCTGCCTTCGGCTCGGGTCATGATCCCAGGGTCCTGGGATCGAGCCTCACATTGGGCTCTCTGCTCAGCGGGGAGCCTGCTTCCCTTCCTTTCTCTCTGCCTGCCTCTCTGCCTACTTGTGATCTGTCTGTCAAATAAATAAATAAAATCTTAAAAAAAAATAAATGCTAGTCATGATGATGATGATAGTGGTCTTGATATTAAACATGATGTTTTACGTAGACAAAAAAAAATCAGGTTTATACTATTACATCTATTAAATATGCTAAATGACCTGTTGGCTCTAATCTCATCAAACTATAGCCATTGAGATTCAGACCAATTTGGACCCTTCGGCTAATGTGATACATACTTCACTGAAGGAGAACAAAGTAGTCACAGCCCATTCAACCTGCATAAGAGACATGATACTGGAAATAAAAAGTGCAGCATAGGAAATATAGCCAATGATGTTGTATGGTAACAGGTGGTAGCTGCATTTTTGGTGAGCATAGCATAACATATTGAGAACAATTTGGATTCTTAAGCTAATATGATACTTTACTGAAGGAGAACAAAGTAGTCACAGCCCATTTGTTCTGTGTAAGAGCCATGATACTAGAAATAAAAGTACTGCATAGGGAATATAACCAGTGATATTGTTGTATGGTGACAGATGGTAGCTACATTTGTGGTGAGGATAGCATAATATAGATATTGAATCACTATATTGTACACCTGAAACTAATATAATATTGCATATCAACTATACTCAAAAAAATTTTTTTTAAAGAAAAAAGGACATCTGGGTGGCTCAGTTCATTAAGTATCCAACTCTTGATCTCAGCTTAAGTCTTGATCTCAGGGTTGTGAGTTCAAGCCCTTTGTTGGACTCCATGCTGGGTGTGGAGCCTACTTTAAAAAGAAAGGAAGGAAGGAAGGAGAAATAAAAAGAGGAGAGGGAGGGAGGGAGAAAGGGAGGGAGAAAGGAAGGACCACTAAAGATAGTAAAAGGAAAGATTTTACCTTTAAAAATATTTTATTACTTATAAAATCCAATAGACAGATAATCGTAATGTATAAGAACATAAATTTTAAAATTGTAAAAATATTTTTGTGTCATAATTTATATAAAATAATAAATAAAATACTATATTATTGTGGGGAAAAAAGAGCCATGATACATACAACTGTGTCCTGAAACCACATTTTTGCATTATGCCTGCAGTGGCCACGTACCACAGTATAACCTATACCTCACTTGGAAGTCAGCGCTGATGCCCAGTCCTTCCAGCTCATTTCTCTGATTACAGTCTAAACAGTTACTCCTCTAGGCTGAGTTATGATCCTAGAAGTCCTTTTAACAACCTCTGTTCTTTCTTATGTTTGGACTGTCAATGTAAACCAAGTATACAATGTATTTGGTATCAGTGACATCTATTACGAAGACTAGATCTTTTGAGCCAAGACACTTCTCAAAAAACTAAAGCCATAAAGGACATTAGAAACTGTTAACAGTGCTTACCTCCAAGGAAAGTTGTTCAGGGACAAGAGTAGGAAAAACCCTGTACTATACACCCTTTGTACCTTTTGAATTTTCTATCATTGGATGGTTTTATCTATTAAAATTAGTAATAATAATTTAAAGAAAATCACTTAGAACAAGAAAAAGTCATGAGACTGAGTGCAGGAGATTGGTACTTGCATACATTATCCTGGGATTTGTGAGAAGGCCAACAGAGGTTCCCTGGTCATCAAACAAGGCAGAAAATTGTATTCTAACCAGTAGGCTCTTATTTTAAGTTAGAGGAGACCACAGTATACAGAATGTAATAAAAGCAATCTTTGATAATCTTTCCAGAATACCAATCAAGGTGTATAAATCTATCCACTGAGCTATGTGTGCATTTGATCAATATATTGAACAAGCAAGGGGTACTTGTAAAGTGATTCTATTTTCTTCACACTACTTTATTACAAATCTGCTCTAAAGAGACTAATTTTTCCCTACTGCCAGATAAAATCTCAGGTGCCACTGACTTATCCTTCTCAGGTAATTAAAATGTCTTGCCATTCCATGTCACTGAAACCTCTCATTTCAGTAATTAAAATGTCTTAGGTCCATGTAGTACTCCAAACAAGCTCAAGTTAAAGCTTTTGCTCCCTCCAGTCAGCTCAGATTTGGCTGCAATGGGTAAGGGGACGTTCTTGGTTTCTGTATTTTACCATTCCTCACTTCTCTTCTTCCTTCCCCAGCTTTCCCATATGGTTTCTGATCCCACCAATGTTAGTACAGGTTGGGACTGGGATAAGTAGGAACAGGGGTACTGGAAGGGAAAGTCTTGACCAATCCTACTGTGATCAGGTGTCAGCACTCCAGGCCCTATGGGTGAGCTGATCCATCCTCTCTCAGCAGTGGGGCACTTTTGGGGTTCTTCAGGGTCTACTTCCTACCAGCCCCTCATCATTGCATATACCTCCTATCTGCAGTTCTCTTAATTCAAGCCAGCATGTCTCTTCCAGTTAGTAGCTATTATTTTCTTCTTCTGTCCCCAGGCATGCAGCAATATACCTTCAGTCTCTTTCTGCTCAGGTTTCCTAACTTAGCTGGGTTGCTTTCTTGAGCAAAATATAAGGCAACCCCTTGGCAGCCCTCATATGACCACAGGAAACACATACTTTAGGCAATGACAGTGCAGATACGTCCCAACCTCAGTCTTCCCTTTAGCTTCATAGACTCTTGCCATAGCCTTTTGCCCTTAGTTTTCTCAGATGTGGGTCTGATATTAGCATCCTGTGTCCCCCAAGCTCCAAGGGACATATCAGACTCTCCAACCAATCTCTTAGAGTTTCCTTTCACTAGGCTTGAATGGAAAAGCAAGCACCGCCAACCCTCTTTCCAGAACTGTCTTCAAAGAAATCCTTTCTTCAACTTCCAACTCTCTGTCCCTTCTCACTGTAACACTTTTGTATCTTTGAATGGATGAAGTGCCATGGATTTCAAAATCAGATTTCAGCCAAGCATTTGCAAGTCATATACAGGTGGTCTTGAATTTCACTGGAATAAGAGAGTAGCTGGTACCTCTAGTCCTGGAACCTTAGCTGAAATAGTTCTATTTTAATGTTCTGTTATATTTGTCTCAGGACAACTTGGGTGGCAACATATTATCAAATCAACCTTTGCTAATTTTACCTTCATTATCTTTCTGGTTACCCAGTGGACACTCTTCTTTGATATTACCCCCAAACTCAGTAAGTGGTCATTTCTTAAAGGTTAGTTGCAGTGTGGAAGGTGAAAATATATCAATAAAATTTTTATACACTCACATTACAGTCCACTGGTCTGTCTTGTATTTTGATCAGATCTTTTACCCATACGTGATTTTGCAATGTCATGCATTGGTAGTTTGGAGAATATTGGTTCTCTTAGTAATATGGATCTTCCAATGTCTACACATTTTATTATAGCAAAAAAAAAAATCACATTTGTTAATATGACCATTGGATAGTTGTCAAGTTCATAATGGCAGCTACAAATTTTCTAAAATCCATTTGAAAGCTAAAATTTTATCATTGGCAACAAACTCTGACATTTGTTTTCTTTGAAGTGATAGGCTGGGGTGCCTTGGGTGGCTCACTGGGTTAAGTGGCTGCCTTCTGCTCGGGTTATGATCCAAGGGTCCTGGGATTGAGCCCCACACTGGGTCCCTGCTCAGTGGAGAGGCTTCTTCTCCCTCTCCCTCTGCCTGCCACTCTGCCTACTTGTGCTCTCTATCTCTCTGTCAAATAAATAAATAAAATCTTTAAAAGAATTATTTGAAGTAACAGGCTCATTTTGCTCTTTTTCAGGAATAATCCATGCTGGCTAGGAAGTGGGTGGGGAGACAGGGTAACCAGGTGATGGACATTAAGGACGGCACTTGATGTAATGTGCAGTGGTTGTTACATGAAACTGATGAATCACTAAATTCTACCTCTGAAACTAATAATACACTCTATGTTGATTAATTTATTAAAAAAAAAATAAATAGTCTGATAAGTACACAAGTCTGAACAACCTTTGGTTGTCAGCTGTCCTTTCAAGTAAAAATAATGTTGCATGAATAAAGTGACTATCCTAGCTCACAACCCTAAAAGGGTTTCAGATTGTAGGATCTATAGACCACACTTCAAGAACCATTGCTTTATAGTAAAGAACAATTATCAGTTAACGTCAGCAGTTAGAGCAGGAACACATTATCCCTTTTGGATCACTTCTTATATTTTCATGTGGCTTTACTAGAAGTGAAAGTACACCCCAAGATGACAGGAGTTCAAAATACTTGGAACAGAGTAACAGTAGTTTTGACCTAAAGGATTATCTAGGCCAGCAATTAACAACTGTTACTGCTATGTAAATGAATCAAAGATGGCTTCTATGTAGTTTCTTTCTTTCTTTCTTCTTTTTTCTTTCTTCCTTCCTTTTTTAAGATTTTATTTGAGAGAGAGGGAGAGAGCATAATCAGGGGAGGCAATAGAGGGAGATGCAAGGGGCTTGAACCCAGGACCCCAGGATCATGACCTGAGCTGAAGGCAGACACCTAACCAACTGAGCCACCCATGCACCCCTATGTAGTTTATTTCTTGATAGCATATTGGGACTATTAGTTCAAAAAGCCCACCAACATCTAAATCTTAATTCAGTCAGTGATTTTCTTTTTTTTTTTTTTAAAGATTTTATTTATTCATTTGACAGATAGAGATCACAAGTAGGTAGAGAGGCAGGCAGAGAGAGGGGGGGAAGCAGGCTCCCTGCTGAGCAGAGAGCCCGTGTGGGACTCAATCCCAGGACCCTAGGATCATGACCTGAGCCAAAGGCAGAGGCTTTAACCCACTGAGCCACCCAGGCACCCCAGTCAGTGGTTTTCAATACAGCCTAAAGAAGCAGAGTTTTAGCTATCTACAGCTGCCTGTTTTGCATACCCTGAAAAACTGCACTCAAGCCACTCTTGCCCTTTGGAGCTCTCTGACCTAGAGACTCCTTTATCTTGATGCTAAGCAGCAACATCATGGCACATAAACTTCCTCTCCAGTCCTCTGGGAATTCCTTTACCCTCCTTTCCTTCTCAGTAGTGCCCCCCTCCCCCAAACACACATTGTTGTCTTTGGAAGGTATCATGTTGTGAGGGACTTCTGAAAGCAAATCTGTCAAAGTGCTGCCCAAATAAAGCTTCTTGTGTCCTACTGCCACCTTGTGGTCGTATCTTTTTCCTTCCTCTGCCCTGAAATCCCTTAACTATAGTGACATCATATGATGTCCTAGAAAATGCCAGAGGTATAGTGTTGGAGCTTAGGGCAGGCCATCCCCAAAATATGCCATGGAGTATTTTTATTATTTTGAGTTAATGTTAATTAAGAAACAGCTAATACAAGAACACTCTGACCTTCTTTGGTCTCCCAAAAGTAGGAAACAAATCTCCCATGTGACTGGTACCCTCCCTGCACCAGGAGCTAGAAAGACATCCTTATCATCAGAGATGGGGAATTCAGGGCCTAAGAAGTTTATATAAACAACTGTTATTACTTTTACTAATTTACTACCACAGCCTCAATTCTGTTTAGAATTCCTTATTAATTAAAGCTCTTAAACATAAGTTTTCTTTGTCCTGTCAGGTCATCAAAAATTTGTTTCTCTGTCTAAAAAGTATAAAAGCTATCTTTCTCGGTCACTTCTTAGGTCCCATATCTATAAGACCTCCATACATGCAAATTAAATTTGATTTTCTCCTGTTAGTCTATCTCCTGTTTAATTCAATGAGCAGCCAGAAGAATCTTAAAGGATAGAGGGAAATTTTTCTTCTCCAACAATAGCATAGAACAAAAAGTGGCTTTTTTTTTTTAAAGAAAGATTTTATTTATTTGTTTATTTTAGAGAGAGAGTATGCAAGAGCTGGGGGTGGGCCAAGGGAGAGGGAGACGGAGAGAATCTCAAGCTGACTCCACACTGAGCTTGGAGTTCAATACAGAGCTCAGTCTTCTGACCCTGAGATCAAGACCTGAGGTGAAAACAAGAGCCCAATGCTTAACTGACTGAGCCATCCAGACACCCCAGAACTAAAAACGTTTGTGTATCCAAAAAGTTTGAGAAATGCAGCATACTGCTATAATGAATGTTAATTTATCAAAGGGTCTGAGAAATTTTATAGCTAAGAAACTTTTCTAAGCATTTCCCCCAAATTTTTTAGCACAGAACTTTTTATGGACCTCAACTTGCCCTTGTGTATAATTGTGAGTCATAAAATTGGGAGATCTGATAACAATCCAAAAGAGTTCATATATGATTGCTTTATTAATAAAGGTTCATAAAGAGAAGAAGCTGAAGTTTTTCAACTACCCAGATCATTTCTACTCTTCTTCCTTTCCTGGAAGAAGTATACAACTACCATTGTATGCTTTTGCTACCATCATTAAATGAAAATAAAATGGGGTTATATATTCACCTTATATTTAATTTTTATTTCTTCTCCAAAGAAATAAATGATTTCATTTAGCAGGTTGGCCCAGTAAATGAAAGTTTTTTCTTCTTTTGATAATTTATGTAACATTTTTCCTCCTGCTTATATATTTATGTGGTTGCTTATATGTGACTATATAAGACAATATGATTTACTTTCCATAAAAATATATGTACATAAGTATGTTCAGTTATAATATAATACAAAAATATGTGTACATTAAGTATGTTCAATTATAATAACATAAAAATTTTTGTACATAAGTATGTTCAATTATAATCATCCTCAAAGCAATCTGACCCCCAAATTGACAATGTTATTATAGTTTCCCCTCAAGGTCCCTAAATTAATGGGTTTATCTTCTCTATCATAATTCTAAGTATTTTTCTTTTTATTTCATGACCTTAAAGTTGGACTATAAACAGAACTCCACATTATAAATCATGCCTTGAAACTATTTGAAACACCTGATTTTATTTCTGCAGAAAAGAAAATAAAAACTAAACTGCTATTTAAGATATTGTAAAGTCTAATTTCTTAGAAAGAAAACTGCAGGTCCAAGGTAGAGTCACCTGCCCCAGTGCAGCAAACTTAGACTTAACTGAAGTTTCAGTTTCTCCAAGGAGTGAAATTTTAAGACAATCAATGTAAAATTTCCTGGTAAACACCAATGAGGTGATCTGTCACATGAGCCCTCCTCATCCCCCCTAAAGAAAGGTGAGGTAATTGACCTAATAGAACCCTTTGCTTTTCCCTCTATGAGAAGGTGACCTTGACTGAACCAATCCCTACTTTTTTTTTGCTAATAACTTCTTGCCCTACTCTCCTTCCTATAAAAATCTTCCATTCTGTACAACTCCTTAGAGCTTCCCTCTGCTTGCTAGATGGGGTGCTGCCTGATTCATGAATCAATTAATAAAAGCCTATAATTTACTTGGCTGAATTTTGTTCTTTGACACAATATAATTTTTCTAGATGTTATAGAAGCAGGAAAAATAATTTTACAACTTGTTAAATTCTTTTAAATTCAGTTATGCCTGCAATGATTATCACTAAGTTCAGCTCACACACCTTTACTAATCTCCTACAACAGACATGCATTTCAGTTTCTCATAATTATCTATACATGTTTCACAGTATTTATGGGCACAGAGGTTTAGATTTTAGAAGGACAATAAAGCAGTTAGACAGCAGTAGATTTAATTTACATTTTACACTGAAAGGCAGGAAAAACCAACAGGAAATCTGCCCTTTTTGATCAAATGGATCCAAATTTTAGTTATATGTGAGGATTTGTTTCAGCCTGATTACTATACAAGGAGGTTCTTTACTTAGACCCCTAGATCGTAAATATGTCAAGATTTTCCACTTAGAGCCCAAAACAAATGTATTTTAAGACCCAAGTACTTTGCTTCAGAGTTTCCTTTAATTAAAGTTTATTCCTTGCTTAAAGGACAACTCTTTTTATTATTTTGTAGTTTACTTTTTCTAACTTCTATATCATTTGTTTCCTCATCATGATTTATTCATTCATTACTGACTCTGTGCCACAGAACTTCTTTATTCTAGACACTGTAATGAAGCATTGGAAATTTGACCATTGTTTGTAAGAATCTGCCAGACTTAGTTTTTTCACTGTGTATTCTACAAAAGCATCTAAATTACATTTTCCTTGATCATTTGAAAAAGTTAGTTAATTTCTATTTCCCACAATTTCTTCTTTTTCTTGGTGTTCTAAAAGCCCTTAAAGTGGTCTCTGTCTATATTAATCATAGATATTGAGAGATGGTAAAATCTTCCTTAGACTTCATCTACACAATACCCTTGTTTTAAGGATAAGGGAAGAGAGAATGACCTTAAGTGGAAATACTTGGTACTAGAACTCGAAGTAAAAACTTAAGTCACCCGATCCACAATCTCTAATTCTTTCCCCAGTGAAGCAATTTCCTGTGCCTTGGTGTCAAGTGGCTTAACTATTACTAGAAAAGGGAGGGGGGCGTCTGGGTGGCTCAGTGGATTAAGCCTTTGCCTTAGGGTTAGGTCATGATCTCAGGGTCCTGGGATGGAGCCCGGCATCTTACTGGGCACTCTGCTCAGCAGGGAGACTGCTTCCCACACCCCCCCACCCCCGCCTGCCTCTTTGCCTACTTGTGATCTCTTTCTGTCAAAATAAAGAAATAAAATCTTAAAAAAAAAAAAAAGAGGGAAATAGAAAAGTGACATCAAGCAACAGAAGTGTGATTTGTACTGATGACTTTTTGAGTCTTTTTCAATCTTGAGAGTCTGTGTTCAGAAGGGTGGTAGAATATGCCACCTCAATATGCTTCTTTAGAATAAGGATTTTTTTGAGCTGATTATTTTTGAGAAACAGCAGACTCTAGGAAAGCTCTGAGTAAGGAGCAGAAGTTGTTAGGGTACGGAGTCGACCACCCCTCAATTAGACAGAGAACACTATCGATAATGCAAGTCACACAGCGAGGTTTATTTCTAGCTAGCTGGGGTCCAAGTATCCGCCTGGTGCAGTGGGTTTCAACAAGGACCCCGAGCACTCAAAGCCAAGGGTTTATATAGCATTTTCAAGGCACTTTTTCATAGCTACATACATATCTTGCACCCCACTTTGACAGTTTAACTTTGTTTAACCTTTTGCCACCCCGGCGTCACCCTGGCGGTTAAGTGAGATTTAGGTTTAGAAGAAATTTAACTTTATTTACATTTCCTTCTGCCTCAGCCTTCTTCAGTTTTATGGTGGGGAGGGTGAACTTAGGCCTCGAGGTACTGAGCCATTTGTCTCTGGAAACTGGGCCATTGAAGAGATAGACTTTTTGTTGTAAATCAGCAGGACATTTGCAAACCAAGGGAGACTCCTGTCTTGCAGAACTGTGATCCCTGCAAGTTAACCATTTGTTTTCTTTAACATCCGGTCCCTGTGGCGCCATCACCTAACCGCCCTGGTGGTATATGATTAAGTTGTTTCTTAGGTTTTAGCTACTTTCTCCTATCTCAAATTATGTGTGCCATGTGGGCTGGTTAGGGACGCTCAGTGAAATGGCTTCCCGGCCTTCAGGATGGCCATTCTTACGCTAACCCACTCTTACAGTGCAAGGTGCCGGCTTTTGCTTTGCCAAGATGGCTGTACTTATGTCAGGGCTAGACTCGAGGTGGGTACAGCCTTGTTTTTCTTGGCCTCCTCACCTGGAGCTGGTTTCCAGGACTTGTTTTTAAGTCCCCTGAGGGAAGGGGAGCAGGGAAAGTTTAAGGGTTAAACAACAAAGTTATTGTTTAACCTCAATGGAAGCCTCTGGCTAAAAGAAAAATATAAAATAGGTCCTTACAAAGTTACCCTTTTATAAGAGAAATTTGCATTTATAAAGAAAAATCTCCATCTTTATCTCCCTCTCAATGCTAGGAAAAAAAGGGCAACTCTAAATCACAAGAGAATCAGAACAAAACAAAGAACAACAGAGACACCGACACAAATCTGTATAGAAAACCATACCTTTACTTTTTACTGTGCTTTTTCTAATAACCTCCTACAATTTGATCCCTTTCCAACCCCTCCCCCCAACATCTTTCTTTTGTCTTTAGCTGAAGTTGGTATTTAAGGTGGTGGCTAGGGCCATCTCAGGGAGTTTACTCATTTTCCCCGGGGTATCTCTCATGCATGCATGAAGTATACATATTGATAAACTGTTTTTCTCTGGTTAATCTAATCTTTTATTATAGGGGGGTCTCAGCCGAGAACTCAGAAGGATAGAAGGAAGATTACTTTTCCTTCCCTACAGTTTCTACAGTGTTCTGGCAAGGGATCACTAAATACTTGGAGAATCCAGTTTCTCTTTATAGCATAATAAACTCACAGGCATTGATTATTCCTACTATTCAAAGTCATAATCCTAAATACTCTGTTTTCTTCAGAAAAAGGTGCCTGAGCAGACTTGGAGTAATGTAATACTGCCATCTAGCATCAAAATTTCAAAATTACCTAAAAATATACTATATGGTTTACTGGAGGGAAAAATATCATCCTATTTATGTATAATAATAAATTTCTATAGAAGGATGACACTAATGCGGTCAGAAAACAGATATGTATGTATGTTTGATAACATGTTCATAATCAGTAAAAATGCCAAAATAATTTAAAAACACCAACCACCAACCAAAATGAAATCGGGAAGTATAAGTTCCCAATTTAATTTTTCTTTTTAAAATTGTATTTGTTGCTCTGGGTCTCTTGAATTCCCATATACATATTAGGATCATCTTGTTAATTTCTAAAAAAAGAGAGAGAGAGACAGCTGGGATTCTGGGAGAGATTGCATTGAATCTGCAATCAATTTAGAGAGTATTGTCATGTTAGTACTATATTCTGATTTATGAACACAGACAGATGTCTTTCCACTTACTCAGATCTTGAATTTCTTTCAACATTGTTTTGTAGTTTTCAGACTAAGTTTTTCACTTTTGTTAAATTTATCCCTAAGTATTTTATTATTTTTGATGGTAATATAAATGAAATTCTTAATTTAATTTTTGGATTGTTCATTGCTAGTGTATACAAATATATTTGATTTTTGTATATTGATCCTGTACTGTGCAACCTTGCTGAACTCATTTATTAGTTTTAATTTTTTAGTGGATCCCTTAAGATGTTCTGTAATTATACAGGACATTCTATATGAATTACATAATGTACAAATAAAAATAGGTTTACTTCTTTCCTTCCGACATGAATACCTTTTATTTCTTTTCCTTCCTAAATTTCCTTGGCTGAAACCTTCAATGCAATGCTGAATAGAAGGGGGGGTAAGAATAGGGAGACCTGGGTGGCTCAGCCAGTTAAGTAGCTGCCTTCAACTCAGGTCATGATCCCAGGGTCCTGGGGTCTGGCTCCCTGCTCAACGGGAAATCTGCTTCTCCATCTCCCTCTGCCCCTACCCACCCTGCTTGTGTGTGTGTGCATGCATGTTCTCTAATAAATAAATAATCTTGAAGAAGAAGGAGAAGAAGAAGAGGAGGAGGATTTTTTTGAGCAGATTATTTTTGAGAAACAGCAGACTCTAGGAAAGCTCTGAATAAGGAGCAGAAGTTGTTAGGGTACGGAGTTGACTACCCGTGTCGATTGAGATGATCATGTGTTTTTTGTCCTTTATTCTAATGATACGGTATATGTCATAGGCAGACTAGTACCCGCAATCAAAGATGTCCACATTTTAATGCCCAGAACCTGAGTGTGTTACATTCCACAAGGCTGCAAATGGAACTAAAGTTGCTGATCAGTGGACTTTAAAATAGGGAGATTATCCTGATTATCCAGGTGGGCCCAGGGTAATCATAAGGGTCTTTATAAGGGAAGGAGGCAGGGGAAGGAGAATCTTAGAGTTGGCAGCATGAGAAGGACTCTGTCCACTGTTACTCATTTTGAATATGGAGGCATGCAAGGAATGTGGTGGCCCCTAGAAGCTGGAAAAGTCAAGGAGGTGAATTCTCTCCCTTGAGCCTCTAAAAAGAAGTGCTGATCCAGATTAGCCCAATGAGGTCTAATTTGGAATTCTGACCTCCAAATTATACAATAATAAATTTGTGTTGCTTTAAGTCACTAAGATTGTAGTAATTTATTACAGTAGCAATAGGAAACTAATAAAGTATATTACATTGATTGATTTTTCAGATGTTAAACCAAACTTTCATTCCTGGGATAAATCCCAGTTGATCATGGCACACAAGTTTTTTTAATATATTGCTAGATTTGATTTGCTAGTGTATTGTTGAGGATTTTTGAGCATATATTCATTAGAGATGTTGGTCTATAGTTTTGTATATGTGTGGTGTCTTAATTTGGCTTTAGCATCAGGGTAATACTGGTCTCATAGAATGAGTTGGGAAGTACTCTCCGTATCTGCTATTAGAAAAGCCACTCCAGCTTTGTTATAGTTACTGTTTTCATGATATAACTTTGTCCATGCTTTTACTTTCAACGTATTTGAAACCTGTCTTTAATCTAGATTTCCTATATAATGGATTTCTTTTATAATAAATGATATTTTTATGGCAATAAAACTGCACTTTTTCTCTTATGAGCTGTAATTTTTTAAAAATTAGCTGATGTAAACTTTTGTTTTTTTAAGTTTAATTCCTTTTCATTTTCATATGCTCTGGTTCTCTTTTTTGCACTAAGTCTTGGTATTTGGGCTTCTTTTTGGTTTGTTTAAAATAAAATTTAGAGAGTGCCTGGGAGGCTCAGTCATTTAAGCATCTGCCCTCAGCTCAGGTCATGATTCTAAGGTCCTGGGATCAGAGCTGCACATCAGGCTCCCTGCTCAGTGGGGAGTCTGCTTCTCCCTCTGCTCCTCCCCTGCTTGTGTTCACTCTCCCTCTCTCAAATGAATAAATATTTAAATATTTAAAAAATTAAAAAATAAAATTTAGAAACTGTATGTTGGACCCACTTTTTTTTTTTTCTATTGGTTTGTGAAATCTATAACTCTAACAGCCACTAAACTAGAAAATTTCCAAGACTAGTTTGGAGTGCTGTTGTATACACAACATAGGCTGTTTCTATTAAACAAGTTTAGTAAACTTATGAATAATTTTTAAAGTAGTAACATTTTATCAGTATTTTTGCTTTAACTCGTATTTTTTTAAACTTTTTAAAAAAATTTTAATTTGTTTATTTGACAGACAGAGTTCACAAGTAGGCAGAGAGGCAGGCAGAGAAGGCGGGGGGAGGGGGAAAGCAGGCTCCCCACTGAGCAGAGAGCCCGATGTGGGGCTCGATGTGGGGCTCGATGTGGGGCTTGATCTCAGGACCCTGGGATCATGACCTGAGCTGAAAGCAGAGGCTTTAACCCACTGAGCCACCCAGGCCCCCCTTTAACTCGTATTTTTTTAAAAGACATTATAAAATTGACTTTGCAAAAGAAATGTAAACCATATTAAAATCACTACTATACATTGAGAATTGAGAATAATTGAGAACCATCTAAAAGTCCAATAATATGGATTGGTTAAATTATAATGAATTCATGTTTTACTTATCTATTAAAAATCATGCTTTATAATAGTATTGTGTGACATGGAAAATGTTTACCTCTAGGTCAAGTTGTCCTATTCTAGTAATTGCTCCCTCCCCTAGCCATTTTGGGTATGTTGCTGCTTCCCAAATTGTCTTATCACATCTATTGGCTTTCTTTAATCCTGCTCACTCCTTTGCACCCAGTTGCTTTGTTAATCCTTGCTCAAGCACACCATGTTAGTGTGTCTGTTGCCTGCCAGGACCCTGAGAAAATTTATACACAGGTTAATGGTGACATTATAGCTTTAATCTCTGGCTGGTGAAATTAAGACAAAATTACAGAGAAAATGATGAATGCCTAATTTCAAGTATTATTATGATATGTGCACTGCAGCTGATAATGAGGGTTACCACTAATTAAATGTTTTAAGTTATTGTTATTTATATATCATCCCCTTTAATCTTTTCAATAACCCTATGAGGTATCATAGTTATCATCCCTAGTTTATACATGAGGACAAATTAAATATCTTTGATTATTGTGAATTAATATATTGTCATTGTTTTCTTTTGTAGATCATTCACGAGAAGTCCTGGAGCAATTAGTAGGCCCAAACAAACTAAAGCAAGTGACATGGACTGTTTATTGATGCTTATTGAAGCTTTTCAAAGCAAGGATCTTTATACTACATTCCCAGGAAACAATGGTCTTAGAGATTGGCTTTCAGATAATGTGCTTTTTGCTTTGAAGTTAACAGACCCTTAAACATTTAATAGTGCTATTGTGTTTGTTTGCAGAGTCATTTGTTTTTGACATGGTAAGCCTAGCATGCCCTCTGATGTATTGGGGTGGGGGGGGGGGCGGGAGGGGAATATTGTGTTTGTTTCTTAAATAACAAAGTTTTAAATTACCAGTTTTTCCTGGAGATTTTCTTCTCCTACCTACCTAGTTGAGCTGCCATAAGAGAAATTTACCAGTATGAATAACTACTAGGAGAATTCTTAGTATCTCTAAAAGCGTAATTACCTTCCTACTTATTTTCTGGCCCCTACTTTCCTTAAGTATTTAAATGCTCATTGGCCAAAAAGCAAAGCTGAACATCAGGCCTATATATCCTCACAGAATTTAATATTTCAATAAAACAAAGAAATAGAATAGTTTACTGTCATAAACCCATGACATCATCCAACTCAGCCATTCAGAATATAAATGTTACTGAGACCCTTGCCCAGCCACTTCATTAATTGTCATGGCTACTTTTCCCAAATACATGCTATTGATCTATGAAACTTCCTCCTTAACAACTGCATTCAGGAAAGCGGAAGAATGAGTAAATAGAAAGTATCAATATAGAGGCTGTTTTCTAAAGATCTGTCAGTTTCATATCCTGAACTAAACAACACAGATCTTAGTTTTCAAATGAATTGCATTACTCTTTTATAATCATGAAATTCTCTGAAGTATATATAGTGTGCTTAAACCATCCCAAATTTAGTATATTCCCTGTGCCATGAGATTGTCTCAGTAGGACTTTTTTTTAAAAGATTTCCTACTTTAACTCTGATGTAGTACAAAAGAAGGGAAGTATGGGATGGTAGATTTCTTCTACATGTTTAGAAGAGGGTTTATACAGTCAACTCTATTTCTTGACCTTACTACTAATTACTTTATAAATGCGGTATATTATATATAATATATATTGCCCCTCATAGGTAGGACATATGTATATATGTGTACAATGGGTAAAGCTTGTTCCACCTATGAAATTTTTCTAAAGACAAATTCAATAAAATGTAATAGTAAACATCAAGCAAAGTTGGTAGCTTTTCCCCCTTTTGGGGAAACAAGTTTTTCAAGATCTAAAGTGTCAGCTTTTTAGGGTCTATAAGGAATTATCTTCCTGGAAGCACTTTGCAGTTTAATAGTCTTGCCTTTTTTATATTGCTGGTTGTATTAACTATTTCTGTTTAAAATTTCAGTACCCCATTCCTACCTATTTCTATCATCCTCACTTCATACTTCGACCTCTTTATTTTTCTCCTTACCATCTATCACCCTCTGGCATCTTGTCTGTTTTTTATTATCTACTCCCTAGAATATAAGCTTCATAAAGACAGGAACTTTTGTCTTTTCTTCCCAGTGCCTAGAACAGTATCTGGTACATAATAAGCACCCAATATTTGTTAAATGAATAAACACACAAAAAATGAATAAATAAAGGAGAAAAATGAATAAATAAAAATAATACCCATACTTCCAGTTTCCACTTTGATGTTATTAAGTGATTAGGAGTCCTCACTCCTGTCCCTCTAAGATAAAAGCTGAACAAACTGAAAATCATGAAGTAGTACAGTATTACATGAATGTGGACTTGGACTAGATATATGTGTATACTAGGGCAACCACTAAACACAAATTTTTAAATATGTATAATTTCTATCCGAGAGGAGAGAAAATAGAATCATATAAAATTCTCAATTAAAACCAGAGAAGGCAGGAAAAGAGTGGAACACCAAAAAAGAAACAAGGAACTAGGGCAACAAATAGAAAACAGTTATAAATATGGGTAGAAATTAATCCAGCTATATCAATAACCCCTTTAAATGTGAATGGTCTTAATACAAACCTCTTTGTTAAACTATTGTTGTGGAAAATCTGAAGCAGCCGAGGAAACTCAAGCGGCACGCAGCAAAGCAGGAAGACTTAGCTTTATTATAGCGGGCAGGCCCAGCGGGATCATTTCCCAAAGGCTGAGCACCCAATAGGGTTAGGAGTGAGTTTTTATGGTTACGGGTGATGGGGGATAGCAACAGGACGTTTTCACAGTCTCTCAAGGCCAAATGGCCCCTTCAAGTGGAAGTATAATCTATGCGGAGGCATCTCAGGAGAATGCTAAATCACCCCCGGGGACTTGTTTCTTTTTTTCTTAATCAAACAGGACCCGCCTCTGGTCTTTTTCTTCTGCCACAGCAGAGCAATGAGTTGTTATCTTATCTTAACAAAATGGGATGGCCATTTGGTCTTTTCTTCTGCCCCAGCAGGAGCAATGGGGAGTAGGTGAGGGGCAGGGGCTGGGGCCTTGGGAGTCTCTATCCCATCACTATGAAGTCATTCAAGGCTCATCATTATATACAGGGTAGATTTTAAAATATCTTAAGTAATGGGCACCTGGGTGGCTCAGCTGATTAGCTGCCTTCAGCTCAGGTCAAGATCCCCAGGGTCCTGGGATCAAGGGCTCCCTGCTCAGTGGGAAACCTGCTTCTCCCTCTCCCACTCCCCTTGCTTGTGTTCCCCCTCTCTCTCTGTGTCTCTCCCTGTCAAATAAATAAATAAAATCTTAAAAAATAAAATAAAATAAAATATCTTAAGTAACATTTGGATATCTCAAAGACCTTGTACCCTCCTAATAAATCACCAAAAGAGGATAACAAAAACAGGGTTTGTAGATATTTAGACTTAAACGTAAATCTTCTCTTTGTCTCATCAAGTTGACTTCCACAGTGCTCCAGAGTATAATTTACTCTTCTCTTTCTGGGAAGTACAATAACCAGGAGAGCACTCTGAATTTTCCAAAGATATTGTCAACAAAACTTTTTCCTCTCAAATAGCATCCGGTGCCATTGTAACCTTTAATTTCTATTAATTTTAACCAAGTCTGAATCAAAATTTAGGTTGATCACATTTAAGACCCAACATACCAATGGAAATTAGATGCACAAAAGTTGTTTCACTGGGCTGAAATAAACTCTGACTTCCAAGTTCAACAATTTCCAAATCCTCCAGAGCTGGGCTCCCAAACTCCCGTCGAATTATCCTATTTTCCTATCTAAGCAACAACTTGCCCTTAACTGCTTTCTCCACATTCCCACTGTATGACTATAACTCTGATCACATCTCCCTGGTACCATAATCCCAATGGTATGCACGCGTTATTAGAAAGTTTGTATATAATGCACATGTTATGAACAACTCCAAAGCAGTGCTTGAAAACATAAGAAAGCACATTAGAAAGGCTGCATTTTATATTTCACTTGTAACATATATAATGCTGGTGTTTAGTTTTAAATTAGAGAATAAAAAATCTATAGTACAGAATCATAAGACCCAAAGGTAAAACCCGGAGACCTCCCACCCCAGTCTCCCAGGTATCTGGTATCCTCCCAGAAGACAACCACAGTTAGCAATTACTTATTTATCTTTTCAGGGATATGCTATGTATGTTGCAAACAAATATGTATTGTATTTGTATATATATACATATATATATATGTATATATATACACATATGTGGGTACATACATACATCTTTTCATATGTTCCTCTATAAATAGTGGTATGCTATACATATTCTTCTTCACATTCTCATTTATGTCATAGGGTTTTTATTGATATATAAGATCCTGACAACCTGGACCATGTAGTGGTAGCATAACCAATTTCTAGCTAACCTTAGTGAACCATAAAGAAGCATCAAAAAGTGTCATGGTATCACTAGGAAATTCTAAAATCTTTATTTTATTTATTTATTTATTTTATTTTAAAATCTTTATTTTTATCCATGACTGTCAGTTGAGGTCCTATTGTGTACCAAGTACTGTATGAGGCACTTTATTCTTTCATTTAATAAAATAGCCTTGAGGTGAGGTTTCTTAAGTTTGTTACAGTTTTATAGATGAAGAAATTAAAGTTCAGAGAGCTTAACTGGCCTAAAGTCCCAACTAGAAAGTGACAGAGTTGCCTGACTCCAAAGCCCACATACTCTGTAGCACACTAAATGCAGCTCTGATCTTTACAGGTCATTGTTTTTGAAATATAGTACTCTTTTCTATTTTGTATTGGGTCTAATTTGAAGATCCATCATATAGTTTTCTCAACTACAGAAACAGACTTCGCTTTTTCATTTTCTTTCTCATTCTTCTCTACTACTTAAGTTACATGTTGCTACCATTTTGGTACTGCCTTCTAGAATTCTATTCCTATAGCAGTAAAAGTAGAAAACTGTCAGGTAGAGATTTGCATATTTGGCATAATGCAGAATGAGTTACATGACAAAGGCTGACAAAACTTATGACTTAGTATTTTGGAAACAAGATATACATGCTTTAAACTGGAGGGTCTTTTAGCGTTAAACCCAAACATAGTTATATTCACTTGGAAGTACTTGGACAACTCAAGGCTGAAAATCCCATACTGTGCTTGTTGTCAACCCATTGTTTTCCCTCCTGGTAGGCTCTGGAAGTGAATATTCTACCACTTTGTGCAGTTGATGTTGAATGCTATGTCCACTAAACTGGGGTCGTCCAGGGTCACCAATCAGTACTCGAGTTCTGTGGGTCCAAAAGCAATTCTTCAGCCATTGATGAAGACTGTCTGCAAGGTCTTCATCATAAAACATATCTCCAAGCACAACAAGGTCCCACTTTTCTTGTTCCAAATCCAAAATGTTTTTGGTTAAAATGGGAAAAGGGTTCAGTTGGTTCAACTCACAATTCAGTATGATAGCCATTCCTGCAACTTTAAAAAGCACATAATGAATTGGTTTATGCTAGGCAGTTTTAATCCCCTATTGATTAATTTAAGTAATTTAGAAAATCTAACAATATTTTTTCCCTTTTATTGAAAGTTGTTTTTTAGGTAAAGAACATCTACCAACATAAACTATTTACTGCAATTTTCAAATATATGAGTGGATATCCTAAAAACAAAACAAACAGTACAAAACACCTAGAAATGTGGAGGTTTCAAGGAATATTTACTGATCTAATAACCAAGAGGTTTGGTTTATTATAGCTGTCCAGGGAAACAGGTCTTGGACTTGAGCAACCTGAGTCCCCTGTATAAAATAAGGATCTTGGGGCACCGGGGTGGCTCAGTCCATTAAGCGTCTGACTCTTGATTTCAGCTCAGGTCATGATCTCAGAGTTGTGAGATCAAGCCCTGCACTAGGCTCACATGCTGGGTGTGGAGCCTGCTTAAGATTCTCTCTCTCCCTCTTCCTCTACCCCTCTCACCAGATCCTCAGTAAAATTGAAAACTAAAAGAAAATCAGATAAAATTAAAACTGACTTGTTTCAACTTGGGTTTTAATGGAATAAAATCACCCTCAAAACACAAGGCCTATCTTCACTTGGGTTTTGGGTCAAATATATACAACCTACATATTTCAGGAAATCCCTTGCCCAGAAATTAACAGTAAGTGCTCCCAGCTTGGTACACTTTGGGATATCCGACAGATATAAATACAAATCCTCTTAAGAAATATGCACTTCAATTCAGGACCCACAGGATCTTCACAGATTATGTCCCACTGAACATAAGTTCACAATATCTGATGACAAAATTATGCATGGAAATAAGCTATCATGTTGAGGCATCCATACATATTTATCCTGGAAGAAAATAAAGATGAGCTTTAAATATTTTTAAATATGAGATCCTTACTAGGGTCTATGTCGTTGGCCAAGATCCTTGATGCCCCACTCATCTTGGCAGCAATAGCTGAAGCTCCACATCCACTCCCAAGATCTAACACAGACTTTCCTCTAACAACATCAGGATTATCCAAAAGATACCTAATTTGGAAAGAAAGCAAAGAACACTATCTGAGATAGAAGGTTAGCAGGAGGTATTAAAAAAAGAAAATCTTTTCTTTTTTTTTTAAGCTCTATGCCCAACATAGGGGTTGAACTCATGACCCTGAGATCAAAAGTCACAAGCTCTAATGACTGAACCAACCAGGCAATCCCCCCAAAAATGTCTTTTAAAAATACTGAGCACCTATTATGATCCTGAAACAGTCAAGCACCTACAATATAGACCGACAAAATACTGCTATAATAAGGATTCAGTAAACTAGATTCAAAATTTAAAATTTAAAACTGATTGTCCATCATAGAGTGGTTTTACCTATAGCTTATGTTGAGTTATAATGACCTCTCTGGTAGGTACAAAGTCCAGTTCAATCAATTTGGACTGAGGCTAAACAGTTATCAAACACTGAAGATGGATGAGAAACCCTGAAATAATATATATCAACCAACACTTGACCTTACTACTGAAAAATGAAGAATATCAGGGATTATGGCAAAGTAGGGGTATACATGGCTGTCTAAATGGAAAGCTGCTACCCATTTTTAGCTCACTGCTGCCATGTAGAAATCCTGTGTTAATCAGATACCTCTGTTTTTTCAAGATCAGACCTTTTTACATGAAATTTCCCAAGTTTATTTTTATTTCTTATTTTTTTTAAACTTCCCAAGTTTTAAATGTTAGCAACTGATTTTTCATTTTAAGTTTACAAGTAAAGGCCAAACAAAACACATCTGTGGGTGTACCAACTTGTGACCTCTGATTCAGTCTGTTAAGGAATTTGATTGTATTTTTTTTTTAATTTATTTATTTATTTGACAGACAGAGATCACAAGCAGGCAGAGAGGCAGGCAGAGAGAGGAAGGGAAGCAGGTTCCCTGTTGAGCAGAGAGCCCGATGCGGGGCTCGATCCCAGGACCCTGGGATCATGACCTGGGCTGAAGGCAGAGGCTTTAACCCACTGAGCCACCGAGGCGCCCCTTTGATTGTATTTTTATTTGAAGTTGACAAACAATCACTTTAATAGACGTCACTGAAAATGTCAATATTTTCAAGGTATGATGTAAGTGAACATAGCTTGAAAATTTGGCAGCAACCAGAAAATCAGAATTGTTTGATAACACCTGGAAAGTTTTCCAATCATCAGGATTCTCTAAACAGCTCTACATATGCATTTATTTATTTTGCATTTAAACTATATACAACATTAATTCTGTTAGGTCATCCCACTCCTGCAAATGAGAAGTGCTTATCCATTTAATTTCAGAGGTCAATAGGCTAAAGGTATAAGCAAGTTTAATCATTAAACAATCTAAGAGCAAAAGCCAGACTGAAATGCTAAAAGCTCTTGCCTTTGTCTCAGCAGTTGTGTTTTAATAAAAAGCATAGTGTGATGTATGAGAGAATGTCCGAAAGAACATTTCTGCAGTGTGGGGGCTGAGGGGTGGGTGGAAGAGGAGACCTTAACAATGCAGATTCAGGGCACACCTGGCTGGCTCAGTTTGTACAGCATGCAATTCTTGGTCTCCGGGTTGTGAATTCAAGCCCCACCATTGGCATAGAGCTTACTTGAAAAAAAAAAGAAAATGCAGATTCAAGTCCAGAGTTCAACTGAGATGTCACTAAGTCACTAGAGAAGAGGGAATCCTTGTGGGGCCCACTCACCCAGATCTCTTGTTTTTTGGGTAATTGAAAGAAGTGAGCCTCCAGGGAGGGATGGAGTGTGAGGCTCGAGGAGCAACATTTATGAGATTAAACTAGGAGAGCTGAAGGACTGGGGCTTTAAGAAACTGCACTGGCCATACTTTATGAACCATGAACCAGAGAATAGTGTGAAATTTCCAGATCATTCATAGTATCTAGGGTCTTGACAGCTGATCCTAGGGTTTCTCTTAGAGAACTATATTTGGGGAAATACATTGATAAGCCTGGAGTATGCTTAAATTGCTCCAAATTAAGAAAATAAGAATTTGGGGGTTTCACTGTTGTTTTGTTTGTTTGTTTGTTTGGTTTTGTTTTTGTGAGGAGCAAAGAGAATGCAGCGTTGGAAGTGGCTGAAAAGAGAATCTGAAGAAAACGTGATCTGTTTGGGCTTTAAAGCTTCCCATTTCAGATAGGGAAATACCTAGACAGTGCCTGGCCTCCTGGCCAGTAGATTGCCCAGTAAGGCTCGCTGTAGGGCCACAGGTCAGCTTTTTGCCACCAGAACTTGCATCTGGGCGTCAAAAGCCGCAACTGGATTTCAGGGGTGAGGCTGCCACTGCTGGTGACTTCGGTGTTCTCTTCCAGGAAAGCTTTCATCTTGGGGTCCAAAAAGCTTCCAGTTCTTCTCCAAGGGGAATGGCCCCAGGGAAACAAGGAAAGACCATTGCTTCTCACAGCTTTCAGAAAGACACCACAGTGGTTCATGTGAAATAGTGCAAATGCTCTCCAACCTAGGCTCAAAGCCATCATCCTTTTCCAAAACACAGGTTCTGTCAACGTGGCTGTTGATAAGAACTGCTGCTCCTCCTGAGGAAGGAAGGGTCTGGCTGCTACCGTAATCTCAACTGGAATCTGTGGGTCTCTAAAAACAGAAATAATACTGAAAATTCCAAGGTTCACTGACACTTCCAAATCCCATTACATAGGAAGAAAATATTATAGTATAAGCTCTGTAGCAGATGATTCACAAGTGCAAGTCCATTTCAGATGGAAATATTGGTGCATCAACTTAGGAAAATCCAACTTTTTTTTTTTTTTAAAGATTTTATTTATTTATTTGACAGACAGAGATCACAAGTAGGCAGAGAGGCAGGCAGAGAGAGAGGGAGAGGGAAGCAGGCTCCCTGCTGAGCTGAGAGCCCGATGCAGGACTCAATCCCAGGACCCCAAGATGATGACCTGAGCCGCATGCAGCAGCTTAACCCACTGAGCCACCCAGGTGCCCCCAAATCCAACCTTCTAAAAGGAAGTATTTTGGAGTGCCTGGGTGGCTCAATGGGTTAAAGCCTCTGCCTTCAGCTCAGGTCATGATCCCAGGGTCCTGGGATTGAGCCCAGCGTCTGGACTTTCTGCTCAGCAGGGAGCCTGCTTCCCTTCCTCTCTCTCTCTCTCTGCCTGCCTCTCTACTTGTAATCTCTGTCAAATAAATAAATAAATAAATCTTTAAAAAAAATTTTAAAGGAAGTATTTTCACAACAAAGACCTTTTAATAATTTAGAACAATAAACATACAAGCATTTGATTTTGAGAGAAAACCTCCGGAACATGCCAGTTACATAAAATAAGGTTTAAAGTTCTTTCACACACACACAAAATAAAGTTCTTTAACACATTCAATAAATCACTTACTTTGAAGCAGGCACTGTGAGCAAAGTCAGTCTCCATCTTTGGGATGCTTAGATTCTAGCGGTGAGGTAGAGCTGTTACCAGGGCAAACACGGTTCTTGGCTTTATGAAGTCTTGCCAAGAGTTGTAGAGGTTACCAAACTATAATTGTGGACAAAGATATACAAATTATACTGAGTACACTCTATTTATGTAATGGCTGTTGTAGCATAAAACATCAATGTAATCAAAATTCAGATTTTTTCTTTAAAACTTTATGGACTTGTCATAAAAGATTATCAACTCGCAAATATCCTCCTGTAACTACCTCCGATGACTCAATTTTACCAAGCCTCGGCCGAAAAGGCTTACTCCAATAGAAAAATGCCTTGATAATAAGAAAGAATAAGAAACAGCAATTTAAACACAAACTACATGCCCAATTATTTGGGACCGCTGAACTGTTCTGCATAAATGTTTTAAATAGTCCTGTACCCATCCGCCCAAATATTTACAGTAGGCGCCCCAAACTCAAACGCCTACCAGGGGGGCGGACTGGTGACCCTGAGTGGCGCCGCTGGTTATAACAGAGGGGCTGTGGCGACCTGGAGACTGTTTCTGAGCAGTGCAAAGGGGCCAGCAAACTGCTTCCCGGTAAAAGAACACGCTGCCAGATCTTCCAGTTTCTCAAGATAATCCAGGGCTTCACACATAAACCCCCACTTGTAAACAAAAGCGATCAATTAAATTATCAGAACACAGGGCTGGCTAAAACTCCTGCCACGCCACTTGTGTATGAGTTCAGGGTAGACCTGCACTGGGTATCATCTCCCCATCGTGCCCTCGGGATCCCAGGGTCTCTAACCGCCTCTTCTCTCTGGACTAATTCTGTTCGGAAGCGTTGGGTCAGCCCTTGAATCGCAGGAGCCGAGGCTTGTAAACACAGCCCCGCAAACAGGAGGCGATTTTGGTTTGGAACCTCAGGTCGTCTACACCGGCGCCTCCCCCTTCCACCCCAGCACCAATGGAGCATCCTTTGTGCACGTGACTATGCGGGGGACACAAAGTACCTGTTATTAATTGTTAAGGAAAGAAGAGGGGTTAAAAGGGTAAGTTTCCCAAAGTGTTCCTGACCACGTTATTGCACTCCGAGGAGAACGGAACTCGGTCTTAAAGGGGCAGGCACAGTCGTCCTTTTGTCCTTACCAGGCTGGCCTAACAGTGGCCCAGCGAAGCGCTCGCCTTTGTACGTCTTTCCTGGCATTCTTCAGAATCGTACCTGGTGCGCCGAGATCCCCCCAACTAGACAAGCTGCGCGCGACTCCGGGTGCCGAGCGTGGACCGCGCACCCCGCCCTCCTTCCCCAGCAACCTCCCTCGGCCTTTTCCTACTTCTCTTAAAGGGGCAGGGCCTTCAGGAGAGGCGGCGCCCGACCTCGCTCTGGAAGCAAGGGACCGTAAAACTCTGATTTCTGCGAGATCCAAACTGTGGAGCGTCTGCTTTTGTCAGTCACTTGTTGGAGAGGAAGAATGTTTCTCTTCCCTTCCTCCATCCTTCAAAGCTTCTTCCAGCTGCTCTTAGAATTGACATGAAACACATCAACAGAAGAAAACCAAATTGGATCTTATAACTGTGGGAAGGCCAGGTGTAGGAGAGATGCAAAAATAGAAAAGTAAAAGGTTTACATGTCACCCTGAACTAAGGAGAAGGGAGTTTGGGACTTAAAAGGGAAAGAAAGTAACGCACAGAAGATGAAAAGGTATTAATGTTTACTGGGCTGCACAGAAACAAGAGGACGGGGAGAGAATTTTAACAACAGACTTCGCTGAATTCCTCCCTATCACACCTAGTTCATATTATGCTGTAATTATCTATGGAAATAGATTTCTTCTGGACCACATCCTCTATTTATATTGTTTAGGTTAAAAGGCTTCCCTCCGGAGGCCTGGCTCCCAAGCCCTCCAATTTAGGGACGCCTGAGCCACACCCCAGGACTCCGCCTGCCACCCAGGAGGAAACCTTGCCTTTTGGAGCTGTGCAAAACCCTCAGAGCTGGAGAAACCTGCATGGACCCGCAAGGCCACCCCCACCTTCGGCGCCCACTGCTGCCCACTAACCCAGAGCCTGATGTGCAGCCCGATCTCCTTCCTGAACTCTGCCCCAGGGGAGCTCCCCTTAGCGTGGGTCCGCTGTGGTCCCAGACTGGTGAAAGACACACTTAGCAAGAAGGCCCTCCAGACACCGGGTGGGTGCACGGCCAGAATCGCTACACAACGCCCGGCCAGCTCCAAACAGCACAGTTTCCTCCTGGGTGCCAGGTGGAATCCTGGGGTGTGGCTCTGGGTTCCCCAATCTGGAGGGCTTGGGGGCCAGGCCTCTGAGGACAAAAACCTGAAAACACAACCTAGGGTTAGGGTTAGGGCCTAGGGGCATGGCAGGCCTGATCTGCTAGTGCCGAGGCTGAGCGGGATCCCCCCGGGGACTGAGTGGAGGGCAGGGGTCAAAGGGGGCATCAGGCTGAGTTTGGAGCCAGGTGGTGCTGGGGAAGGTGGGAGTGGCCTCAGGGAGGAATGAAGGTTTCTCCTGCTCTGAGGGTTCCTCGGAGCTCCAAAAGGCTGGTTTGCTCCTGGTGGCAGGTGGACTCCTAGGGTGGGGTTCAGGGGCCACCAATTTGGAGGGCTTGGGGGCCAGATCTCTGGGCACAGAAGCCTGACAATGCAACCATACCGTTAGTATTAGAGCCTAGGGGCAGACAGGCCTGATCTTCCAGCGCTGAGACGGCATCCCCAGGGGGCTGAGTAGAGGGCAGGGCTGGCCAGCATTCTGAGGTGATCTGGGCTGGGCTTGCGCCTGGTGATTAGAGGGCATTCTCACAGGGTGCCCGCGGGCACCACTGGGGACCTCCGTCTGGGCCCAGGCGGCTCCCCTGAAGGCTTCTGCCATTGGAAGCGAGTTTGATGGGGGTTTCTGCCCAATTCTAATGAGCATTCTGCCCAAATTGGTACTGATTTGGGCAGAATGCTCTTGAGAATTGGCCGGTGTTGGTGGCAATTGGGGCTGTGTGTGCACCCTGTGTTGGGAGAGCTTCTAGCCCTTCTAGCTTCTCACTAGGTGCGTGTTGGGTTAGGGTTAAGGTTAAGGTCAGGTTTAGGGTCAGGATTTAGGGTCATGGTTTAGAGTCATAGTTTAGGGTCAGGGGTTAGGGTTAGGGTTTAGGGATTTGCTAGGGTTAACTTATTTGCCTTTAATACAAGATGTCCACGCTTAAATAAGACATTTTTTTAGAGTATTTTACAGTGAGCAAAGGTTAGCATGAAACCCAAATAGTTACAGAGAAGAACCAAATGTTCCAAAGCAGCACTTAAAACAATTAAAAATTGAATTCTTCTGTGACTCTTCTCCCAGATGAACTCGCTGGCCCTGTCTTTCTGGTCTAGGCTGAAAAGCATTTTCTCAGTGACTTCCTTAATGGGCCTCTCTGAATAGAATGGCTCTCGTAGCCCGTAGCCTGCATTACTTCCTATCTTTGTTTTATTGATTATATCCCACAGTCTTTGCAAACTCCCAGGTGGTATTATATTTGCCCTAAGATACTCCATAAGTATTTATTAATTCAACAAGAATGACTTTCTTTTTAATAAAAAAATATTCATGTTTTATCAGTGAATTTTTTTTAACCATATCAGAATATATTTGGAGAAAGCTATTGCTCCATGAATATACATCTGTCAAGGCTGTGGCTTTATTATGTCCTGTCATGCTTCCCTGAGCTAGTCGGAGTGCTCATGACCCATGTATGAAGCTCAGCCTCAAACCTTGTGGGTGAGTTCTGTGAAGGCGCTGGGGGGTATTTGGGGGACTTGCCCTGCTGGGCACCACCATATCATCTGGGGCCAGATGTTACACGAGCACCCTCTCTTTCCCTAGTTTTTTCCATCTTCCTCTACCCTCTGTCAGCATGTGGGTTTCCCACCAACCATATCTTTGCAGACAAACTCTGAGATGGCCTATGGCTTGGGACTCCATTGACATCAAAGTCTCGTTATAACAAGTGTCAGAGGTTTCTGTGGCACTGACATGACCTTTGTTCCCAGAATAGGCCCCATGAAGAGTCCCTGAGAGTCAGGGAGTCCAGGAAAGATAAATGGGTGATTGTGGCTCTAGCTAAAGCCACTCTGGGGGATCATGCCAGAGGCCACCTCCCATCTCAGTCTGGCTCTTTTGCTGATTTCCAATATGACCTAGGAGAGTCCCTTCATTGGAGCTTCAGGCTCCTCATTTCTAAAATGAGGAAATGTTTTTAGATTAATTGATTCATTGAAGACTGTGGAATGAAATCCTAGGAAGTTCTGGGCAGTCTCCAAGATAGATTCTATCTCAGGAGTTCTGACTCCCATCATCCCTGCTCCTGTTGATTTCCCTCATTGGACACAATGGCTATTCCATGGAAGTTCCCCAGGGCAACACTGGACTAGCAAGCATCTTCAGGGTGTGCCCCCAGGCCATCTGATTTGGCTGAGAGGCCATGAGCAATTTTGAACCCAAACCAAGGTTTTGGCTGTGCTGCCTATTTGCACACAAATAGCAGTGCCTGAATCAGGCCTTCACTGCAACAGCTGAGCTGGCTTAGTGAGGGCCTTGTCCAAGACACTAGCCCCATGACACTATGAGGGCACAGTGAAGTCAGGCAATGCGACGAGGGATTCTACATCAGGGTAGATGATGCAAGGAATCGTTTCACAGCAAACATGACAAAAAACATTTAAATGACAGAATAGTAAGTAGTTAAACATACTCTGTATGATGGCAGTGATGGGAAAAGTGAACGATGGGGTCAGAAAGGGGACTGGGAGTTCCTTGAAGCAGGCTGGAGTCATCATGGGTGGGGGTGGGGTGTCTCATGGAGGAAGGGACCAGGAGACTTGTCATGGGTTACAATAGTGCCGCATCAGGGTGTGCGCTCTGCCTGACCCATGACCCCCAGGGGCATTGGGGGCATTCTGGCTCCAGAGGATCTACAGACTGCAAGTTGGCCTGAGCAGAGCCTTTGTGGTATGTCTTCTTTTTTCCTGGGTGTGGCTCTTTCTCTGCTTCTGGAGGCTGTTGATTCTCCTTTGGTTTTCCTCTGAGCTGCAGTATTTTGTGTGGATTCAGGGCTGTTAGTTGACACAAATTCTTCCTGAAAAGAAGTGGAATAGAAGTCATCCTTGTTTCCTAACTAGACCTGAATAGATTCAATAATAATAGCCCTTTCCCAGGCCCCTGGGCCTTCATCTGCTTGCCAACTCTGAGATTTTAGAAAACATCTTCTATTCTGAACAGGTTGAAAGATTTAGTTTGGTTTTAAAAAATTCAGCAAAGTCACACTTTTCATAATCTATACAACTATCTGTAAACATTGAATGAACAAGGTTTGACAGGAAAAAGGAAGAATGGGCTTTGCAGTGGGGTTTGGGGCACTGTGTACTCACTGTTGCCATTGTGTAGCCACTCTCCAGAGAGCACATGGCCAAATGTGTTCCCATTTACTGGATCAAGGGAGAATAAGGCAGAAGAAAATTGGTCCCTGAATTCCTTAGCTCCTAAAAACCATCTTCTAATTTATGAGCAGAATTATACATCGAGTATTTCTTAACTAGAGATTAGGGTTAGAATCAGGGTCAAGTTACATACATTAATTATGGACAGCTTTTTGTATGTCAATCTTACCTGCCTAAGGTGTTTTTAAAAAATAAAATGGGAGAGGATATAGTCACCAAAGCACTGAGCACATTACCTGTCCCTGGAAATAGGAAAACAAACATAATTATTGCTTCATCTTAGCTGAGGACCAGGAGCTGGTCCTATAGCTACTAGGCAGGTACCATCTGTGGCCAGCTGGCCATCTCCCGCCGACACCCACACCCAGCTCAGCACATCCTCTGCTCTGCTCAAGGGCAGCAAACGGATGGACCAGGTGCAGGTGGGACTCCCTCCTGTCAGGCATGGCTTGCTTCCGACAGGTAGAGAAGTGGGCCAGCTCACATACACATGACGTGTTCTTTTGGTACCTTGCTATCTGCCTCCCCTTTCTGTCACCTTAGTCCTGAACCTTTAGCTCCTGGGAGAACTTGGGTTTGCAGATTTCTGTTGACATTTCAAAGTGTAGATCTGTGCTACCTTTTTTCCCTTTCTGTGGGTCAGAGATGAAAGCAGGAAAAGTCATCATACTCTGAAAGCAACAAAAAGAAATATCAAGTGTACTCTGCCCCTGGCACCTCAGGCTTGAAAGCCGTGGCCAACTATGTACTTCATGTTCTGCACAATCAGGTTTAGGGACTCACAGATGCATGTTAAATGAAATTTACTGAAAGAAATCTCATTACCAAAATAGAAGACAGTTTAGGGACACCATCCCTCACCCATACTGTCATTTTCGGTCTGACCAATGCCTGGTCACACTGACACATGTAGCCACACAAGCTCACAACTGTGACATCCTCCTGGAGCACTTCTGGTACCCCGCCTTCCAGTCTGGCCAACTCTGCACAATCCCAGTCCTCCCGAGCATCCCCCGCTGTGACATCGCTGTGATCATCCTCCTGGAGCATTCCCCGTCTCCCTGCCCCCAGGTCTGGCCAACCCTGCATACCCCCAGTCCTCCTGAGTGTTCCCTGTTTTGGCGCTTGTCACACAAGGCTGCAGTGCATTACAATCTTGCCTGCATTTTACTCATGTGTTGATGAGTATTTGAGAAAGAAAAATGTTGTCAGTGCTCCCACAAATTGTACACTGGAACATCCAAATAATAAAATTTATTTTTGACACCAAGTAGGAAGTATCCTGCTGTGATTCATAGTTTAAAGCGGGGGAGGGAGCCCTCTTTCAGTAGTGGTAATGAGTATCATAGGCTTTCCCAGGGAACATTATCAGGTTCTATTGGAAACTTGTTCTTTGTTATTGTGGAAGAATCAGGAGTTGGCCAATTATTTGTCTCCTGTTTCATTTTCCATGAATATTTCTCCAATACTTAGTTTCAAATTTCTACCATTGTGAAATCATCCCATCTTTGGCAGCAGCTCACCCTTCTCTGCCAAGGGTATGTTTGGGCCAAGACAAGAGCAAATTCTGGGTGACTGGGAGACCCTAAGATCAGAATGCTGTTAGTAAGGAGTTACTAAGATCTTAAATTCTACTTAAAAAAAAAAAAAGGTTTTATTTATTTATTAGAGAGAGAGATCACAAGTAGGCAGAGAGGGAGACAGAGAGACAGGGAAGCAGGCTCCCCACTGAGCAGAGAGCCTGATGTGGGGCTTGATCTCAGGACCCTCAGACCCTGACCTGAGCCAAAGGCAGAGGCCCAACCCACTGAGCCACCCAGGTGCCCTGAGATCTTAAATTCTAAACCAGCTCCTGGTACCCAGATGAAATACATCTCAGATTTAGAAATTTCTGATAGAAATTTTGTGTCCATGATGACAACTGAAGAAAATATGTCATCCCTACACCTAACCTTAACTCCTAACTTTAATGCTGAAACCTAACCTGACCTTAAAGTCCAAACTGGAACCTTGAATCCCAAACCTGAAATTGAACCCGAAGCCTAGACTCTGAACCTGAGCCCTGGACCCAAGCCCTGAACCATGAACCCAAACCCTAAATCGGAACTCTGAGCCATGAACCCTGAACCTAAATCCCAGCATGAACCCAAACCCCAAATTGGATCTTGAACTTTATCAGAAGCCCTGAGTCTTAAACCCTAAATCATAAACCTAAAGCCCTAAACTCTAACTTGTCCCTTGTCCCTCACTCTAAATCCTCACCCTGACCCTAAACCCAAAGCTAATCTAGAACTCTGACTGAAACCTGAACCTGAACCCAAATTCAAACCCTTCAGCACACTTTGCTTATGCATTCACTAGTGATGGATATTTGCATTTTCTACCTTTTGATTCTTGTGAACACTGTTTGGGTTGGGGGCTAGGGTTAGGGTTTTGGATTGGGGTCAGGGCCAGGCTTGAGAGCTAGTAGAGGTCAGAGTGTGGGTCTGTGTCAGAGCCAGGGTCCAGTTCAGTGCCACTGTTTGGATCAGGGACTGTTGTCATTCCATATTGTTTCCAATTCATTATTCCTTAGCTATTTTTGGAGAGGTTGTGGGATATTGAGCTTTATGCAGCTTGAATTTCCAGAATGAAATGGCTTCAGCTGGACCCCAGGAGGGAGCAGGTGCTTCCGTTGAAGGGTGAGCTCCCCTAGTCCTGCACTGCCCTCCACTGCCTGAAGAGGGCGCAGGGACGGACACCCCCCCCTCCCCCACCCCTCCCCGCCAGTTCTACACCTTGAGCCTGGCCTGTGCAGCCGCAGCTGGGACAGGAGCCAGGCCTCCTCAGGACCCATTGTGGTGACTTCTGGAGGGTGTGGGGGCGCTCCCATGCTGACAGGAGAAGCTGGGGAGGATGTGGGTCCATATCCACACTGACAGGACCCCCTGTGGAGGTCGTGGGGTCGCGTCCACACTGACAGCACTCCCGCCCCCTCGGGACCTGCCGCTGGAGGAGAAGATGAAGAAAAGGCACTTGAGCGGGGACTGGTGAGGGAGTGCGTGGTCTCAGGACCCCATGGAGGAAGGGTGTGCTGTGTAGACACTGGGGTTTCTGTAGTTTTGTGTGCGGTGACGTGGCCTCCTGCGGTGCTATGCGTGGGGCTGTGGGCTCTCCCCTTCCTGGGTTTGGATGTGAGCCTGAGGTCCTGTGTCTGTTTGTGTGCCTACAGATTTGGTTCCTGGAGCTCCTCAGACAGTCTGCAGTCAGGGGGCCGAAGCCCGGCTCCGTCCTCCTGCTCCCCCTCCCTAGGCCCTGTGGGGTCCTCCCTGCATCCACACCCTCTCCAGGGTTGGCCCGGAGTCTGGCAGTTCAGGAGCGACAGCATGGATTCTGTAGAGGGCTTGGGGAGAGCAGGTATTTTCCCAGTGTCGGTTCTTCCCTGAGCACAGAGTGTCTTTTCGTCTCCATGTGTCTCCCTCCCTGTCTGTCATCAGTGTCCCACGGCTGTCAGAGGATAGGTTTGTCACCCTTGGTTCAGGGGACTCCTAGGTATCTTGTTCTTTTGGATGCAGTAGTAAATGAGATTGTTCTTCAGAGTGTCTTTCTGATGGTTCCTTCAGAGCACGTAGAAATGCAATTGATTTGTGTATATTGACTTTGTTCCTTGTAAGTTTCTTGAATTTATTAGTTCTGTTCACCTTAAACTCAAACTGCAGTTATTTGACCACCAAAATGGATTTATTTGGGAAGAGCAGAGAATGGCAATCTGGGATGAGCAAGCTATGGTCACATCACAGTCAAGTGGTGTGATACAAAGGAGAGGAACATTATTTCATGGAGAAGGAAGAAGTTGCGAGGGTTGCTTGGAAGGAAGGTCCACTGGAGAAAGGCAGGGGTTTGCAGTGATGGAGGATTCTCACCGGCCAAGCTGTGGGGATGGTGATTTCTTGTAGGAGGTGAACCCTCCAGCTTCCCCTGTGGGACCTGGAAGGGATGAGTCTCTCCCGTGGGGGATTCTAATTCTGTAATGGGTGCCAGACGCCATCTTCCAACCTCCCCTTCTGGCCTTCCCAGTCCACTTTACCGAGGCTTCCCTTCACGCTTTTTCACAGTTCTAACCAGGTTGTGGTGGAGCATTGTGGAGAATTGGCATTCCAGATCCCACTGCTTCTACTGCACTCAAGACACAGGGGCCCCTGATTTAATCCTCCCATGAGTCTCTTGCTAACATGTGGCCTCCTCCAAGGGTGAGTGGCCTCTCCAAGGTGGGTGAACTGGATCTGGGAGGGCTTGGCCTCCATCCCAAAGTCTGATGTCCTCTCTGCTTCTGTGACATGCTGCTAACGTGAATGTTTGGAAGAGTCATTTACTCTGTGGTGATTTCAAATCTGCAGTAACTTGTCACAGAAGCACAAATGTGCTTTATCTGCACACTCAGACTCCCCAGCTGTCATTTTCTTTACCACATTTGTCACTTCACACAGGTTACTTTGGTGCATTTTACCCCAAATGGTGACACTGTCCGGTGGATCCACCATGTAACCGCAAGTGAGGAAATCATGATGGTCCCCACATTTGAACGCAGACCACAGGCCCACTTCAGGTGTCATCACTGGCCTGACAGTCTGAAATATCTTCTCCATTCATTTGTTCTGGAACTTCTTCCAGGACTTTCCCTTATTTGGATAACCTTGATGGACTTAAGGAGCACAGATGGCTCCAATCTGAGTGCTATTTCTATATGGCTTATGTCACTGGGGCTGTTTTTAGTGTCCATCCACATTGTGACATGCATCATTCCTTCATTCACTTTTTCACAGTGACTAAACATAAGAATATTGACCCCTTAAAACATTTCACATACACGATTCTCTGGCCTTAGTTGAGTTCCCACAGTTGTACATTGTTCTCCAGAATTTTCTCATTCTCCCGGAGGAAGCCTGTATGCATGAAACACCATTGTCCTTTCCTCTCAGCCCCCTGTAGCCACATCCAGCTTTGTGTCCCAGATACCTCATCTAAGTGGGTTCACACAGTATCTGTTCTTCCTTGACTGGCTGATTTCACTCAGTGTAATGACTTCCAGGTTCAACCCGTGTTGTAGCCTGTGTCAGAACTCCCTTCATTTTCAAAGGCTGAATCATGTTCCATGGTGTATAAACCACATTTTGTTTATCTAGTCATCTGTCAGTGGACACTTGGATGGCTTCCACCTTTTGGCTGTTGTGAGAAATGCTGCTCTGAATATGGGTACTCCTACTTTCAAAATTTGGGGGCATATAGGCTGCAGTGGAATTCTGTGTTTAATATTTAAAAGAACCACCATATTTTTCCCCCACAAATGAATTATTTTACTTCATTCCTTCATAGTGCAGAACAAGATAGGCATTTATGGATCTACCTCATTTTGTTTATCCTTTTCCCCACAGATGGACATTTGCATAGTTTCTGGTTTTTGCCTGTTGTGAACACTGCTGCTATGAATATTCCTGTACATTTTTGTTTGTTTGAACCAGTGTTTTCAGTTTTGGGGTTATATATCTAGGAGTACAATTGCTGAAACATATGGTAATTTTGCTTTGATGTATTTGAGTGAAAGCCAAACTATTTTATACATAGACTGCACCATTTTTCACAAGCGAAGTTTAAGGGTTTCAGTTTTTCAACATTCTTTTGTTATTTTTTGTTTTCTTGATCATAGTGATTCTACTTGTTTAAAATGATATCAAAATGGTTTAAATTTTCATTTCCATAAAGACTAATGATATTTAACATCTATTCATGTGCTATTCACCATTTGTATGATTTCTCTGGAGAAGTATCTATCCAAGCCCTTTGTCCATTTTAAAAATGGGGTTGTGGGACGCCTGGGTGGCTCAGTGGGTTAAGCCTCTGCCTTCGGCTCAGGTCATGATCTCAGGGTCCTGGGATCAAGCCCCGCATCGGGCTCTCTGCTCAGCGGGGAGCCTGCTTCCTCCTCTCTCTCTGCCTGTTTCTATGCCTACTTGTGATCTCTCTCTGTCTGTCAAATAAATAAATAAAATCTTTAAAAAAAAATAAAAATGGGGTTGTCTTTTTGTTGAGTTGTAAAAGCTCTTTACATATTCTGGGTAACAGACTCTTACTAGATAAATAAAGTACAAATATTTCCTTCCATTTTAGGGGTTGTCTTTTCACTTTCTGGATGGTATATTCTGATGTACAAATATTTTTAACATTTTTTAACGTTCTTTTTTAGTGAGAGAGAGAGTGCAAGTGGACAGGGGCAGAGGGAGAAGGAAAGAGAATCTTAAGCAGGCCCCACACTCAGTGTGGAGCCTGATGTGATGCTCAGTCTCATGACCCTGAGATCATGATCTGAGCCAAAAATTAAATCAGACAGTTAACCAACTGAGCCACCCAGTTACCAGGACAGATTTTTAATTTTGAGGATATTACTTAATCTATTTTTTTTTCCTTCCCTTCTTATGTCTTGGTGTCAGATCTAAAAGCATTGCTAAATCCAAGGTTATGAAGATTGATCCCCATTTGTTTCTTCTAGAATTTATAATTTTACCTCTTACATTTCGGCCTTTAACTTATTTTGAGTTAGTGTTTATATGTGGTGTGAGGTAAGGGTCCAGTTCTATTCCTCTGTACATGGATAGCTAATTGTCTAGCACCCTTTGTTGAAAAGACTATTCTGTCCCCCCAGTGTAATGTTGTCCACCCTTGTCAAAATTCAGTGGACCATAGATGAACGGGTTTATTTCTGGGATCTCAGTTAAATCCCATTGATCTGTATGCATATTTTTAAAAAAATTATTTTATTTATTTAAATTTTTTTGGTAAATTTAAATTCAAATAATTAACATATTATTTGTTTCAGGGTGTATGCATACTTTTATGACAGTATCACAATGTTTTATTGTTGCTTTGTATTAAGATTTGAACTTTGGAAGTATGACCTTTCACCTTTGATTTTCTTTTTCAAGATGGTTTTGGCTATTTTGCAGTCCCTTAAAATTCCATATGACTATTACGATTAGCTTGTTCATTTCTTCCCAAAGGCCTTTGTGAGATTTCTTGGGAACACATTGAATTTCCACATTGCTTTGTGTACTATTGCCATCTTATCAATAATATGTCTTTTCATCACCATGGGGTGTCCTCAGATTTATTTAGGTTTCCCTTACTTTCTTTCAGCAATATGTTGTAATTTTTAGTGTATAAGACATACACCTGGATTACATTTATTCCTAAATATTTTGTCAATGTTGATATTTCCTAAAATGGAATTGTTTTCTTAAATTCCTTTTTGGATGATTCACTGCTAGTGTATACAAATAAGAGAGATTTTTGTGTATTGATATTTTGTCCTGTAACTTTGTGGAATTAGGGAACTGGCTGTAATATTTTTCTGTTGATTCTTTAGGTAGTGCTCTATATAAGATGTTGCCATCTTTGGTCTCTGAATAGACCTAGTTCTACTGTTTCCTTTCACATATGGATTCCTTATTTCTTGCCTTATTGTTCTGGATAGAACTCTCAATACTGAGCAAGGAGTGAAAGTCAGCATGTTGGACTTGTTTGTGATTTCAGAGTAGAGCTGTCAGTCTTATTGAGCATGACATTTGATTAGGGTTAGGGTTAGGGCTTAGGGTTAGGGTATCCCTGTCCTCTGCTGTACAGAGCCCATATTTCTCTGGTAACCGGCAGAGTGATCTTTTCAGAACATAACCTTTGAGCCTCTCTGTGACCTGCTCCCCAGCTGCCTGTCGTCTCCAGGCTTACTTCTCTCGCCATTTCCTCCCCACCCCTGTGGGCCTCCCAGATGTGTGGTCATCCCCATGTGCCTTGGGCCTGACTCCATGCCTTTATATTCTCCTGCCCTCTGCCAGGAGCACTCTTCTCTCCCCCTGCTTCATGTCTGGCTTGTTCCCCTGTTGGCTGGACTTGCCCCCCACCCCAGCCCCAGTGACCTGACTCATAACTGCTGAGTGTGTGTGGCCTTGTTTTCTATTTAAATGTAGTGCCCACTTTCCCTGTGTGAGCCATTTACTAAGCTGCCAGGGATGGGGCAGGCAGAGGGAAGTAGCCTTAGTGCCTGTGTGAAAAAATCAGTCTCAGGGTGCCTGGGTGGCTCACTCATTAAGCCTCTGCCTTTGGCTCAGGTCATGATCCCATGGTCCTGGGATCGAACCCCAACGTGTTGGGCTCCCTGCTCAGTGGGGAGCATGCATCACCCTCTCCCACTCCCCCTGCTTGTTTTCCCTCTCTAGATGTCTCTCTCTGTGTCAAATAAATAAATAAAGCCTTAAAAAATCAGTTTTGGAGGGGCTCACCACCCTTGCCGACAATGGGGAAGCTGCTGTCCCCACAGGTAGTCCCCTCAGAGAGACAAGACTTCCAACTTCTTGGGGCCAGGGAGATGTAGACCTGGACCTGGAAGCTTACACTCTTGGATTCTCGGCTGGGGCCTAAGCAAGCCCCTTCTTCTTCTAGCAGTTCTCTTTTCCCTTCCCTGCCCATGGGCTGGACCTGATTCCTGATCTGGGAGAGTTTGAGGGTGACTGCTCCTAGGAATAGCAATGTTGACTGATGGACCTTGTCAGCAAGAGGCCCAGTAGCCTTCAAGGGAGGACTTTGTGGGGGTAGAGACAGCTCTGTGGGGGCCAGTGACAGGTTTGCCTGGGAGATCGGCATAGGGGGAGTATTCCTGGCTCCAGCATGCTGACTATGGGGTTGGGAGCCTGAAGCCTCAGGCTCCCCTTTGTATGATGGGGTGCTGATGGCCCCTATCTCTGAGAGCATAAGGTAGGGAGGCCCCACAAGGAGACTTGCTTGGGACAGGCTGAGAGAGTGGCTCTAGCTTAAAGCAGCCCAGTGCCTACCCTCTTGAAGAAGGTACACACTTCCATGGCCCCCAGCTCTGGGGTTCTGCCACCAGCCTCTGACAGTGACCCTCCTCCCACCTTGTCCCTTGTCCCTGTAGACAGGTGGTCTTCTTGGAACTGTTCCTGCAGAGGGCAGAGAAGCCCATCATGGTGGGACAGAGGGTCACCTACTAGATCATCACCAACCAGCGGGCTGCTGGGCCCATGTGCCCCCCTAGGGGGTCTGGAGGGTGGTAGTCCTCAAGGTCACTGGTGCCCCACACTGGCAAGATGTGTCCATGCAATGCATGGCCATGGTCAGCCTCTTCTGTGAGTGGCACTTCCTCCATGAGGTGGATAACCTAGTGTGTGGGGATGTGGACATAAAGTTTTGTGACCATGTGGGCATGGAGATCCTTTCTCCCCTCTTTGACACCCTGCACTGCAGTTTCCACCGGGTGTTTCATGAAGACTTCAGCTACCAGCACTGGCCACAGTCCCAAGCCCATATCCTCAGGGACCAGGATGACGTTTACTACATGGGAGCCTTTTTTGGGGGATTGGTGGTAAAGTTTCACTGACTGACTTTGGCCTGTCACCAGATGATGGAGGTTGACCTGGCTAGTGGGATCGAGGTTGTGTGGCATGACAAGAGCCACTTGAACAGGTACCTGCTGGACCACAAGCCCACCAAGGTGCTATCCCTGGAGTACCTGTGGGACCTGGGGTGGCTGGGCTGCCCTCCCACCCTTCATGAAGAAGCTGAGATTTGAGCTGTGCCCAAGAATCACCAGGACATCTGGGACTCATGAAGAGTTGTCCCAGGAGGACCTGTGGGACCCATGGTGACTGGGCTGCCCTCCCCTACCTTCATGAAGAAGCTGAGATTCAGGCCATGCCCAAGAATCACTGGGACATCTGGGACTCATGAGGAGCTGAGCAGAGCTGTCAGGGCATGTTCCTACTTCTCCCTTCGAGAGAGACTATGGAGCCCAGCCCTGCCCAAACGGGCATGTCCAGGACCCCCAGCTGCACCCACACACAGGAGGTCTGCCTGGGGACAAAAGGTCCTCTCTTTGTGGTCACTACATTTTGATAACTTCTGGGTCATTTGCACCTGTGAATGGCTCCAGTTTTATGTTGGATGATTTCTGTGTCAATGCTGAGCAACCATCTTTAAAAAGAACAATCAAGGGAAAAGGCTTTCTTCCTGGTTCTAGACCAACACCGCCTGGTGGGGCTGGGAGTGGTCCTGCAGTGGCCATGGAGCCAGGATTGCCTCTGGTCAGGTCTTCCCTCCCAGTCCTTGCACCTTGCCATGGCTATGGGGCTTCAGGGGTAGGGGTGCACAGAACCACCTCTCAGACCTTCAGTCCTCTGACTTCCAGAGGTGTTGGCTGTGGTTGTTAACTCAGCCTCCAGAAGCATGGAGCCCTCTGAGTTATGTGCGGTTTCTGCCTTGGTTTTATTTTTTATTTTTTAATTTAATTTAATTTTTAAAATTTAAATTCATTAACCAACATATAGTACATCAGTAGATTTTAATGTAGTGTTCAGTGATTCCTTAGTTGCCTGTAACACCCAGTGCTCATTACAACATATGCCCTCCTTAATACCTGTCACCCAGATACCCCATATCCTATCCCCCTCCCTTCTGTAACCCTCATTTTGGTTCCCCAAGTCCAGAGTCTCTCATGGTTTGTCTCCCTCTCTGATTTCTTCCCATTCAATTTTCCTTCCCTTCCCCTGTGGTCTTCCGCTCTATCCCTTATGTTCCATGTATGAGAGAAACCATATGATTATTGTCTTTCTCTGCTTGACTTATTTCACTCAGCGTAATCCCCTCCAGTTCCATTGATGTCGATGCAAATGGTGGGTATTCATCCTTTCTGATGGCTGAGGAATATTCCCTTGTATATATGGACCACATCTTCTTTATCCATTCATCCGTTGAAGGACATCTGGGCTCTTTCCACAATTTGGCTCTCGTGGACATTGCTGCTATGAATATTGGGGTGCAGGTGACCCTCCTTTTCACTACATCTTTATCATCAGGGTAAATACTTGTAGGGTAGCTGTAGTTTCAACTTCGTGAGGAAACTCCATACTATTTTCCAGAGTGACTGCACCAGCTTGCATTCCCACCAACGGTATAAAAAGTTTCCCTTTTCTTCACAACCTTGCCAACACTTGTTTCCTGTCTTGTTAATTTTAGACATTCTAACTGGTGTAGGGTGTTATCTCATTATAGTTTTGATTTGTATTTCCCTCATGTTGAGGGATGCTGAACAATTTTTTATGTGTCTTTTATGAACCTCCTCAGTCTCCCCTACTCCCCTCATTTTCCTCCTCAGCCTGAAGATGATCCCAACCAATCTGCAGCTTTGAAGACCAGTTCAGTCCTGATGCCAGGAATATACCCTGGGGATCTCGGCCTCACTTACCCCATGTGTTCTGTCCATGTCAGGTGCCTGCAGACCCCCATCAGCTGGCCACCTGCTCCTCTCACAGATGTCCCCATCTCAGGAGAGGGGAACACCAAGTCCAGACCCTTGGATTCCTCTGTGACTTGTTGCTTTCCAACAGCTCTCCCAGTAGTGAGGTGGCTACTGGAGGACATTTGATGCATTCAAAGGTGTATGTGAGTCTCTGCTGCTGCGCAATGGATAAGAGTTGGTGCAAATAGAAACCAAGCAGAATCACTGGAAGAAAGGCTGAGTGATCATGAGCTTTAGGGAAGAAAGGCCTGGAAGCTCTGACTTATTCCCAAGCCCCTGGGACACTGCATGCATGGGCTGGGTGCCTGCTCAGGGCCGACCTGAGAAGGCCCTAGGCTCTGCCCTTTGGTGATTGTCAGACTTGGCAAGGAGAAAGTGAAAGCCAAGGCAGAGTGGTAAGAGGCCTGGCTGGTGCTGAAAGTGTATCCTGACATCCACACACCCAGAGGCCTCCTCCCCGTCTGTAAAGACTGGAAGTTGTGTGTGTGTGTGTGTGTGTGTGTGTGTGTGTGTGTGTTTCAGAAAGAGCGCAGTTTCCAGATGTTTAAGGAAAACTCACCCAGTCAACAGTTGACCACTACATTCGCAGGCCAGACACTTCTGTGGCCACACACGACAAGGGATACAGATTTGACAAAATCAGTTCAGAAATGTCACTAAGCTAAAACAGAGCTGCAGTGAGAAGAGCAGCAGCAGTGAACCCTGGGGATGGAAAGAACTGGTATTTGACTTGCTACATTACATTATTCACAGTGTTCCAGATCCCAAGGCAGAGAGATGAGTGGTGGTGACACAGGAAAGGAATGTATTTCAGTACAGCTGACACTGGAAGGCAAAGGACTGGCATGGTCTCAAGGTGTTAAAAACACTCCTGGGCTTTTATATGCAGAAAATCTAGGAAGAAGGCCAATGGGCAGGTTCAGGGGGTCAGTAAAGTTCAGGTCAATCATTGTCTTGGGGTCCATCATGCACAGCGTCAGGCAGTGGTTAGTGCTTGAGGGGTCATTTTGGTGCCTGCCGGGGCTTTGACTTAACAGATGAGCCTGAAAGAGGGATGTCATCAGTTAGGAAGTACAGATGAAGGTTAGAGTGGATTTGGGTAAAGGCCTCTTTCAGTCCAAGAGCAGAGGAGCTCTGAGCCTCTGCTATACACCTTGCCCTGCTCATCTCTTCCAGCTGCCGGGTCCTGAGTTCTGTCCTTTAAATGAACTGGTCATCTAGTAAGTAACATGTTTCTCTGAGTTCCATGAGCCACTCCAGCAGACTATTCGAACATGAGGAGGAGGTTTTGGGGCCCTCCAATCTATAGCCATAGCTCAGAAACATGGGTGACCTCCCTGCCCAGCCACTGGCTGATCACTAAGGTAATAGCACAGGGAGTCAGTGGCCGCTCACAGCAAAGAACACATATTTGTCAAAGTTAGTTCAGAAAAGTCACTAATCTCCCTGGCTCCCCCAGCCATGCACAGCCCTTTGCTGCTTCCCAGCAGAGGGCAGTTTTTACCAAGGTCAGAAGAAGGGATGGCTTTTCCTGACTCCACCTGCGCCCTGTCCCGCCCCCTCCTCTGCCCAGGGCTGCAAGAGAGGAAAGTTTTCTTCTACTCCTCTTAAGGTCCCTGGCTGTGTCTGGAAATTGACAAAGACAGATGAACAGGAGAAAAGCTGGTAAAGTGTATTGATTTTTTTGGTGGGAGCCTCACGAGAATGTGGAGACCAGCAGAGGCAATTGGAGCAGACAGGTCTTCTATGTTTTAGGCAAAGAAGCAATAAAAGTGTGAAGAATTGAGAGACACAGAGGTTTGAGCTAGGGCTGGTAAACAGTAAAAATGTAACTAGGAAGATAAAGGTTAGTTTAACCAGTTTTGTTCCTCTAGCCTTTGTGGCCCTAAATTACATGACTCTGGTGATAAGCATGTCCTCCCTGTGGTCTGGGGAAATAAAGTGCCACATTAGAGTATTCCGACCTGCTTCAGGGAAGAAGGGCTGATGGCTGGGGATCAGAGGGAACTTCCTGTTTCTGCTCTTTGGAAAATTCTTTCAGTTTCTATATTTAATTTGCCAAGGTGCCATATTTGGAATAGTGTGTCCTGACCCTTACTGGCCTGGAGCTATACTCCATCTCCTCCTAGTATCCAGGAACTTGAATGCACTACCCTAGAGACCTCCCAGCCCTGGGGCAGCCCCTTGTCCAGGGAGGTACCTGCCTCCAGGGGAGGGTTGCCTAGGACTTTCCACATGGGTGCCCTGTTGCTAAGGGTGGCCGCCCCTCCTCAGGGAGATTGGGTGAGACATTGCAGATCTTACTTCGAGAAACTGACTTCATTTCCTGCAAATGTCTACCCAGTAGTGGAATCCTACAGGAGTTCTATTTTTCATATTTGGGGGAAACTCCATACTTTTCCCACCATGGCTGTGCCAACCAAGGTCAATTTTGGATGATTTTACCTCAAGAACCTCTCCAGCTGAGAACAATGAGAACATTTTCAAGGCCTTGCAATGTATGCAAACCATAGGAACAAACCGGTAACTCAGAAACTGTTGAAATGAAGAACTGGTTCTCCTTCTTCCATTTCTGGCTAGCGTGCTGGTCTGTGGCTTGATCCCACCTTAGGCAGCTAGAAGGTTGACCTCCCAGGTTGGCTGTCACTGAGATGGCTACTGTTTCCAGAAATTCTTTGGGGGTATGGCTGGGTTTCCCCACCTGTGCACAGGTCAAATTGGCAACCTCTGACAGTGGAGACACAGGTCCTCCAGGCATGGTCCCATCCCCCAGTGGAGCCATCGTGCTGAGGGTTTAGGCAGACAGGAGCTGCCCCTAGGCAAAACCATCTGAGATTCCCACTGTCCCTACCTGACCTTCAGATGTTCCTCAGTTACTCCTGTGCCTCTGGTGTCTTCCTGGAACCCTGACCTGGCTGTTTTTGGACAGCTTGTCCAGCAGTACCCCCACTTTCTGGGAGGGGGATTTACTGGAATCTGCAGTGTGTCCTGCTGCCCCACCTGGATCACTTTTTGAAGGCACATCGTCTGGGCCATCTGAGGACCCAAGACCATGGGCCTGTGGTCTGGAGGGGTTCTGAGCAGAGCTAGTGGGATGGGAGGTCTGCAAGGCACAGAGGCAGGTTTCCAGAAAGCATTCTGGGGTCCCTGGCATTCTACCAATTTTGAATCAAAGCCCTGAGATCTTTAAAATGTCAGCAGTGGGGGCGCCTGGGTGGCTCAGTGGGTTAAGCCGCTGCCTTCGGCTCAGGTCATGATCCCAGGGTCCTGGGATCGAGTCCCGCATCGGGCTCGCTGCTCAGCAGGAAGCCTGCTTCCCTTCCTCTCTCTCTGCCTGCCTCTCTGCCTACTTGTGATCTCTCTCTGTCAAATGGATAAATAAAATCTTTAGGATAAAATGTCAGCAATGTTACAGTGTGGGCCAGAAAATTACATGTCTCTGTGTGCCCAATACCAATGAAACTATTGGCCATTTCTTGCACTTGAGCTGAGTACAAAGGATTGGGACTAGGAGCTTGAGGGGAGGTCCTGGGCCATACTTTGTGTTTGGGGACACAGGCCATCCAGACAAGCTTGTGCTGAGCCTCAAGAGGGGGCCTGTGTGGAGACCTCAGCTGCAGACACTGCTGTCTGCTGATGCCCCCTCAGTCCGTCCCAGTGCACCTGCTGCTGGGGGAGTGCCTGCCCCTTCCTCTCTACCCGAGGGCTCTCTCCTGCACCAGCCATGCCCTTCCCCTGCCAGTCACTGCCAGCCTGCAGCCTGGGAGGGTGGATACCCCAACCACCTCCAGTCCTGGGGACAGATCCAGTGCGGGTGGGACGTGGTCTCCCAGCAGTCCTGAGTGTCAGACCCCCACAGTGCTCACTCTCCTCCTGAGTACTCACGGCCATGTCCTCCCTCAGGCTCCCTGGGCCCTACTCCTCCTCTGCTCAGGCGCCACTCTCAGCCCAGGCTCCACACACTGGGACTGGGAGTGGGTCGTCTGGACCTTCTGGACTTGCACTTCCATGCCCATGACATGGGCAGAGGCTGGATTCACAGACTCGTCAGAGGAGACCCAGTGCAGGAAGATGCAGGCCACTTCAAGGGAGATGCCAGGTGACCTAGAGGGAGTGCACAGGTCTTACACAAAACCTAGGGCTCATGGAGCCCAGTGTGGGGTGGGGCATGAGGAATCCTGGTGAGGGTGGCCCTAGTGGGGGCAGTGGAGACCACAGAAGGGCCACAGAAAAGGCAGGAGACAAGGAAGATGACAGGACAGAGCTTCCCAAGGAGGTCGATGGAAGAGTCAGAGGATCACAGAGACCCTTGGGAAAACTCGGAGGCCCTGGAGATGGCTGAAACACTGTCATTTGGTCAGAAAAGTTGTGTCACAAACCCCCAGTTGACACTGGATGATTTACTCTTTGTTGTTTCTAGGAATCAGGGCCTATGGGCCGGCCATTAGCACTCAAACTGCATGAAGTCTAGGATATATTTACTTTTCATCACTTTTCAGGACTAGATTTTTCTAGAGGAAGTGCTAAGCATGGGTCTCTCCATTCTTTTATTTGTGCAACCAGCCTCTGTTTTCAGGAGTAGATTCCTGGTGCTCAACACCACTGCTAGCCCTGAGGACTGCCCCCTGTCACCTCCCACAGTGGACATGACCATGTGGGTTGGGGGGGGTGCTCACTGATGAAGCCTCAGTGCTCAGTACAAAGCAGGGACCCCAGATCTTCTGCTGAATGAAGGAGGGCATGAGGGAGGAAGGGAGTGGAGGAAGGGTAAAGAGGAAGGGAGGGGAAGGAAGGAGGGAAGCATGGGGGAGGCAGGGAGGGATTGAGGGAGAAAGGGAGGGGAGAGAAGGAGGTTGGCAGGGTAGGAGTGAGGGATGATAGGAGTGAGGGAGGGGAGATGAGAGGTAAGGCAGGAGGATGGGAGGGAGGGAGGAAGTGGGAGGGAGAGTAAGAGGGAGAGGGGAGAAGGAGGGAGGAAGGATGAGAGGGATGGAGTGAGGGGAAGAAGGGAGGAGGGATGGGAGTGAGGCAGAGAGGGTGATGGAGTGGGGGAGGGAAGGGAGGGTGGAGGTGAAGGAGAGAGGGGGTAATGAATGAGACGGTGAATAAATGAGGTAGGGAAGGAGTGAGTGAAAGAACAGAAGTCGGTTCATACGTCAGGAGCCATTATTTGGGGGTGAAATCTGAAGGCATCACAGCCTGGACCCTGGGTGGTAGCTCAGGGTACATCCATCTGTACTCCCAGTGCTGACCTTCCTTCTTCTTGGCCCTCCTGTCACCCTAGATCCTCTCCACCTCCTCAAACAATTCTGAATGTTCCTAGGAACAGGGTGGCAGGAAAGGGGTCTCAGGAGGGGCTTCCTGGATCCTGTACCTGGACGACCCTGGGACAGTAGCTACAGGACATTCTATCATGAGGACTGGGACCGTGGATCCCATCCATCTCCTTAAGCACTAGCACTGTTCCATTCCCTGCTCTCTCCACCATTGCTGTGCTGAGCACTGCTGACAATACATCTGTGAAAAATGGTGCCAGAGTTTCTGGGGCTGAGTCTGAGGTCGAGCACTGCTAGGTGATGGGTGCACCTGTGACCTGGGATGGGTGCTGCTCACTGTTCTCCCAGACAGGGGTGCCCATCACCCTTCTCTCCAGGGGAACTGTATTGGACCTCTGGTTCTTCACATTCTCCCCAGGGTTGCCGGTCCCCACACCAGACACCTGCCACTCTGAGGGTGACCAGCACTGCCTTCATAGGGTTTCCTTTGCCAGAGTCCTTCCCTGGGGGCTTCCGCATCTCTGACACATATTCCTTGCATGCCTATCCTCCCCTCTGGACTTGCATGCATTTGGTCTCTGTCCCTGTGGAACCCCGTTACTTGGAGCCTGGTTGGGAACAGAGTCAGGTGAAACTTTTCTCTGGCCTTGGGTTGTGAGTGATGTGTTTGCCCTCTGTGGTGTCTTCCAGCTTTCTGCATTTCCCTGGTTTCTGTGTGGGCCACAGGAGGAACCAGCCGTGTCCTGTCTGGGGTCAGGCTGTGGTGTCCCAGCAGGAACAGGGGTCTTCTTGACTCCGAGATTGTGTTTATAATTCCTAAAGGGGCCTCTATGATTACATCTCATCTGCAATCCTTTGGAGGTTTCAATATCGAATAAGGAAAATTCTATGTCACAGAAAAAAACACAGAAAAAAAAATGAGTCCTCTTTGAAAATAGGTGGACAGACACAAAGGCACATATTGTGTGATTCCACATACAGAAACATCCAGAACAGGTAAAGGAACAGAGAGAGAAAGCAGCTTAGGGGTTGTGAGAGAGAGAGAAATGGAGGAGAAATGGGCAGGGAGAGCTTTGGGTTCAGGGTCCCCTTTGGGTAAGGAGATACCCTGCAGTGATGTTCTATGGTGTGGTGGCACAGCGTTGGGAATGTACTTAATGCTTGTGACGTGTTCAAGTGAAAACAAGTAATTTTATTTAAAACAGATGATAAACAGTATGCAGACCACGGAAAGATAAAATAATTTAATATGTACCAGAAGGAAAGAATATACAGGTAGGGGATGAAGCATTCCTGCAGGCCGTCAGGGTCAGGGGACTAGAACAAGGGATAATTGTATGAGGAGCAGGGCTGTGGGCTCTGGATGTGGCTCTGGGAGCCCCCCCGGAGCAGGAGTAGGGGCAGGGGTTGAGATAGGGACAGGGACAGGAGCCAGGACAGATGCAAGAGCAGGAATACAGACTGGGGCAGGGGAAGGGGGAATGGCTCTGGCAGGGGTAGGGACAGGAGCAGGGGTAGGAGCGGGGGCTGGAACAGGGGAAGGGTCAGGGACAGGAGCAGGAACTGTAGCAGGAGCAGGGGCTGGGGCAGGGGCAGGTGCCAGCTCTTCTGGGACAGCGTCAGGTTCTCTGTGGGCAGGTGCCTGGTCACCTGCTGGCTCCTGATCTCCTGCTGAAGTCTCTCCAGGCACCACTACACGCCACCCCCCCGGAGCTGTGGATGAAGTTGGGGCCAGCTCTGGCTCTTCAGAGCTAGACCCAGGTATCCAGTCCCCCACATTCCAGAGATAGCCTCCTGCCCAGCTCATTTCGTTGGAGTTCCTGGAATGAAGAACATGATTGTGTGCCTTTGCAGAGATAGAGCTCAGCCCAGGGCCTCCCAAAGAAGCTACAGCCAGCAAGGAGCCCTCACCGGGATCTCTCCAACTGAAGTCCACCCATTGGGTGCTCTGAGCCCAGTCCTTGCTCCTGGCCCTACACCGGCCTCTGGGGTCTCCTGCCTGTGGGGCCTAGCACCATCCCATCCCCAGATACCCACATACACCCAGCCCTGGCCTTCTTATGCTTGGGCTCAGCCTCCATGTGCTGGACCACAGTCTCGTGTGGTACCACTGGGACAGTGGTCTGGGTAGTGTCAGAGGCCTTCCCAGGCAGTCCCCAGACCCTGCTCCTGGAGGGCCCCCTACGGTCACTCCCTGTGTCAGGGGGATGGAACCGGTGTCTACTAGCCTCCTGCCTGCTTCATCATCGTTGGTGTTCTCCAAAGACAGGGACCAGTAGCTGGCCTGGGTGCATCACAGCTCTACCCGGCCATCCTCGCTGTCCAACTGCCCAGTCCCCCTGCTGCTCCCATCACACACAGACCTGTGCATGCACAGCCCCACACCTGGGACAGGGACTCATACCTGCAGGACATAGGATAAACCCTGGGGAGAAGCTCTCAGTCCCCCACAGTCTATCCCACTCAGCCAGCCTTGACCTGGGGTGTGAACATGACTTGCCCACTGGGCATCTGACCCTTTGTCAACCTGCTCTTGAATGGGGTGGGCACACCTCACATGAGCCTTCTTTATGAACACACACACACACACACGCACACACGGGGAGGACACGTGGGGCTGCACAGGTCTGATCAGAGCATATGGGCCTGGGGGCTGGCTCTGGGCCTCATGGTGTTACCTTTCTGTACTTCCAGCCAAATGACCAGAGATGTGAGGGAGCCCTGATATGAAATCCCCAGTAAGGGAAAGTGTTTGCAGGGTGTGGTTTCCTCTGACTGCAGCCTCTGGACTTTGGGACGCAACACTCAAACATGTTCTTCTTTTGAGGATCTCCAACTAAATGAGCTGGGTAGGGGGCTGTCTCTGGAATGTGGGTGCCTGGTTACCTGGGTTCTGAATTCTGTTAGGCTCTGTTGTCAGGGAAGTAAGGTCACTACTTCCTGAGGACCCCTTACTGGAATTCCTCCACATACCAGAGCCCCCTGAGGGCTCCCCTCCCCCAGCTGTTCAATGCTCACCCCTACCCCACTGTCTGTACAGTTACACCCACACAGCCTACCTACAGTCCCCGCAAGGCGTGGGTGTGGATGATGTCCTTGCTGTGAGAACATAGAGCTGGGTTCAGACCAGGTTCCTGCTCATGCCCAGGACTGTGACCCTGGACAGACCCTGTGTCTCTCAGGGCCTCTCCATGCTCCCCATATGCACAGTGGGGTCTTCTAGCTCCTACTTCTAGGGACACCATCAGGGGTAGGCCTCTACATATGTTCTTGCTATCACAAGAGGCTGGGACATGCACGTGGCAATGCAAGGATGAGTTGGGGGCTGGGCGGAGCATAGAACACAGCTCAGAGGGGCCTGGGTCTGCTCTGGGGTTCAGGAAAATCCACCCTCCTCTTGCCTGTCTCCCAGCCCCCGAGGGAAGGTTGCAGTGAACTGATGCTGACCTTGTTCAATTGTGACACAGACTTCCAGGGACTCCCATTAGGTTTAGGCTCAGGTCCCAGGGCCTCATTTGTGCCCATGTGCAGGGCAGTCCCCACAGGGGTTCCTGGCATTCCTGAATCCTGGTCACACATCCCTTTGGAATTCTTTCCCCTCCAGGGTGGATGGCCTATGTGATTGTGCCCTAAGGAATAGAATGGAGCAAAATGATGGGATGTTGTTTCCAACCCGATTGAAGAAAGTCTGTGACTTCTCCTGGTTTCCTCTCTCGTATTCATTCTCTGTCTCTGTCTTCTCTGTGTGTCCCCCAGGAGCAGGACCTGGGGGCTCTGGGGGCAATGTGAGAAACCTCAGAAACCTACCTTCTCCCCATTTCCCTCTCCTGTCCTGGTGCTTGGTTCCTTCCTAAGGCCTCCTCACCCTGACCAGAGCACCGACTCTGGAACCTCTTCCAAATGGAGACCTTGAGGTTGCAACTGGAGGGCCCTGACCTTGTTCCCTAGACCAGTGGTCCAATGCTCTGCCACATTCTGCAAACCCAGGTCATCAGGCCCCCAAACCCACAGGCTGTCCTCTGCTCAGAAGGACCTCAAGGGAGTACAAAGCATTTTCCCAGGACTGGGAGCACAGTGGGTCAGGGATGAAGATCCAAGGCCAACAGAATTTTCTACAAGCCTGTGGGACCCTAGGGACACCCCATCTCTACAGCCCAATTGACAGAATAGTAAGCTGTACTGTGCTGTAACTCCGTCTGGACTTGGGCGGGGGTATCTCTTCATACTTCCAGTAGCCCAGGATGGACACCAGACCCCAGACCTGTCCTCTCCCAGTGCCCTAGAAACCCCCCTGAGCCCCTTGGGGACCCTTGGCCGTCAGCCTGGCCTGTCTCCTGACCTCATGCTCTGGGTCTGGGTTCTTGTCAAGGATCCTGATGTCCCTGCCCCATGGCCCAGCTGTCTCCGACCTTTATTCTTTCCCCCTTGTCACCCACCTCGCTCGCAGGGTGTCTGCCCCTTCTGACCCCAAGCTGGGCAGTCAGAGTGGGGTATGTGTGTGTATGTGTGTGTGTGTGTGCGCATGTGCAGGTGCACATGCCTCTACTTGTCTCAGGATGCTGAAGGTCATGTCCCCACATGGGATGGGGTGGTTAGCTATCCCTGAGGACCTGAGGGGCTCTCACCTCCAAAGTGAACCTCATGGGAGGGTTGGGGCTGGGCTAGGACTAGAGAACAGCCCTGCTCCTTGGACTTTGTACCCCTCATTTGTCCTGGGCCAGTCCCTGCTTCTCTTGACCTCAGGTTCCCAACTGTCTCTGAGGTTTGGACATGGAAATGCTTGAACTTGGCATTTCCGTGGAGGACAGGTGCACTAGGCATAGGTCCTCCTATGAGGACCAGGTGTGTACAGGGCACCTGCACACAGCACCTGTACCATGACCCAGTCCCACGGCTGATGTGTACCAGACCCATGGCTCCGCACCTGACCAGTCCCTTGTGTTTCCTCACCATTGCCAAGGGCTCTATGGCCCCAAAGTCCTCTTAGCCCTGGAACCATGACCATCCTGGGAAGCAAGCCTCAGGGTGTAAGGCCAGGTGGGTTGGACATCTGGGGACACAGAGGTCACTGAATACCCCCCACCCAGCTGGCCAGGAATGCAGACTGCCTCCCAGGATCCAGCTAAGTGCAGGGCTGGGCCAGAGGACCTAGAGACAGCAGTGGAAGCTGACTCAGGGCAGGGGAAAGAGCAGTCCACCCCATTCCCCTTCTCTCCTCCTTCTTCCTTGTCTTCCTGGTAGGACCCCGGGACAGAAGTCCAGACTGTCCCTGGCTGTAGCCTTGGCTAGAGTCAGATTGTGGGAAGGAGGCTGGGGAGGAGGGGCCCACCACCAGGATGCCCGAGTGTGAGGGTGTTGTTACTGTAATGAGGGACCCCATGGGCATTCAGGGATTTCAGCCCTTTTTAGACATGAGCAGTGGCCCCAGGACTCGGCCCCTGCCCCATCCTTCACCCTCCACAAGGCCCTGAGTCTCCCCCAGCCCAGTCCTTGTCTGTAGCCAGTCCTCCCTCCAGTCCCAGGAAATCCAGCTGCTCCAGGGACTGCAAACTCATTACAAGCTGGAGCTGAGGCAGCCCTATGGGGCCTGGTTCCGGGCCCTGGAGTGCCGCAGCAAGGAGAGGTGATGCTGCACCAGAGCTGGGAGAGGGCAGAGGGGACTCTCCCTGGAGGCCATGGCTCCCTGGTCAGCACAGACTCTGTTGTGTGCTGGCCCCTAGGGCACCCAGACTCCAGCTCCCAGGCAGGCTTGGGGAGGGAGACCAGAGTGTGCCTTCTGCTATCTTAGATGTGTCACTCTGTCCTATAGCTACAGCCTGTCCCACCAGCTGCATTCCCCCTTCTAGTCAGCCAGCAACACCCTCAGGGCCAAGAAGCACAGTCCATCATCCAGCTCAGGGGCCAGTGTGTGGGTGGGTAGGCAGGGAAGGACTTGCTCTGGGTTCAGGGAATTTCTGGCTGGGTAACGGGGGCTCAGGAGGGCTGGCCTTCCAGCCTCTCTGCTGACCAGTCCTGTGACTGGAGTCATTTGTCTCCCCTCTCTGGACCTCACTCTCTGCCTCTGTGCAATGTGGTGATGCTGAATGATCGCCCCCATGGCAGGAGCATGTGGTGTGCTGGTAATTGACCTAAGCTGGGCACAGAGCCTGGACTGCAGAGTGCAGTGGGGGATGGTGAACAGTGTCACCAGTGTGCAGCCCATTCCTGAAAAGCAATCCATCCTTTCCATGCAGTTGCCAGGCCCCTGGGAAACCACACTCCTAACACCAGGTCCCTGTGTGTGGCTCTTCCCCAGCAGTCGGAAAGGGTGGGTACCCCAGGGTATGGGGCCAGCTCCTCACCTCTGAGGGCACAAAAACAAGGAAGACTTTCCCTGGGGTCCCCCAAGTCCATGTAAGAGGGGAGGTGGCTGCCACCAAATAGGACTTTGAAATTCTGCTTCTGTTAGAACCTGAGTGTTGGGGTTTGGTTCCTTCACTTGCTGGGCCGATGAGACACACACACTCCATGACTCCTCCTCAAATGAAGAGCTCTTGCAGGGCCTGCCGCTCCCTGGATCCTGAAAGAGACCCATCCTCCCAAAGACAGGATCATTTCAGGTCATGATCCTGGGCTAGGATGGGAGACAGCCATTCACGGATCCTGACCCTGGGGTTGAGAGTACCTTTCTCAGGCACAGCAATGCCCACTGAACATGGGGACTTCAGAAAGAACACATGCCTGGCCCAGGTCCTGCCCCAGGATGGTGGCTGCCTTCCCCAGCTCTGGAGGAAGAAGGACATCCTCTGCTTCTCTGGGTGGGGTTCCTCTGATCCACGAGCAGGCCCTGGAAGGGTTCTAGTCTGCCTCTGGAAGTGCACCAGCACTGAGTGGGCCAATCACTGTCCACACATGAACATAGACAATGTGCTATGGAAGCGCTGGAAGTGATCCTGTGCAAATGGTCTGTGGCCAGCCGGGCTGGCAGCTGCAGTGCCCTCCAGAGGATCCTCTTTCCCTGGATGGGAATCCTCCTGGAGTCTCTGTCCTCAGAACTTCCTTCCTGCTGGTTTCAGGACCAAGGGAGAGCCTGTGGTGTGTCTTAGAAGGCTCCACCCCAGCCTCCCTCCTTCTATACATATTACTCCTCCCCCAGAAGCAGAGGCTGCTGCTCCCACATGCCCCATGCAAGGCTGGTTTAAGGCACTCATTCCCTCTAACGCCCAGCTGCTCTAGCTCTGTCACGTACCCAGTGGCTGAGGCTGCCTGGCTGGGCTAGGAGTCCAGGAGAGCTCTCCTTTCCCAGGATCAGCCTTCATAGTCCTGACCAGAGAAAGAAGTCCCATCTGTCCTCTGCTAGAGCAGGTGAATTCCTGGGCCTGGTGGCCCTCAGGTGCCTGAGGGCATGGGGTCCCCTGGAGAGAAGGGTGATGGGCACCCCTGTCTGAGAAAACAGTGAGTAGCACCCATCCCAGGCTGCAGGTGCACCCATCACTTAGTAGTGCTTGTATTCAGACTCACCCCAGAAAACTCTGGCATGATTTTTCATAGATGTATTTTCAGGAGTGTTCAGAACAGTGGTGGTAGAGAGAGCAGGGAATGCACCAATACTAATGCCCAAAGAGATGGATGGTGGCTCAGTTGGTTAAGTTGCTGACTCTTGATTTTGGCTCAGGATGTGATCTCATGGTGTGGGATCGATCTCCATGTAGGGTCTGGGTTCAGTGCAGTGTGGGCTCACGATTCTCTCTTCCACCTCCGCCTCTCCCACAACTCTCATGCCATGTGCGTGCTCTCTCTCTCTATATAAAATAAATTAATAAAGTCTTTATTGAATTATACAGAATGTACTTTTAAAAAATTGTAAAAAAAAAAAATCCTAACATAGATTTGGCCATTTTAAACATTTTCAGTATAAAGTCCGGTAGTGTTAAGTATATTTACACTGCTGTGAAGTATATCTTGAGAATATTTCATCATGCAAATCTGAAATTCCCTTCCCATTACTATATGTTTTTCATGTAGAAAGCATATTTATTTATTTATTTATGTTCAGTTAGCCAACATATAGTACAACATTAGTTTTTGATGTAGTGTTCAACGATTCATTTGTTGCGTGTAACACCCAGTGCTCATCACAACATGTGCCCTCCTTAATACCCATCACCCTGTTATCCCCTCTCCCTCCCTTCTGTAACCCTCAGTTTGGTTCCCAGGGTCCAGAGTCTCTCATGCTTTATCTCCCTCTCTGATTTCTTCCCATTCATTTTTTCATCCCTTGCCCTATGGTCTTCCACACTATTCCTTACATTTCACATAGGAGAAAAACCATATCGTAATTGTCCTTCTCCGCCTGATTTATTTAATTCAGCATAATCCCCTCCAGTTCCATCCATGTTGATGTAAATGGTAGGTATTCATCCTTTCTGATGGCTGAGGAATATTCCATTGTATATATGAACCACATCTTCTTTATCCATTTATGTGTTGAAGGTCATCTCAGTTCCTTCTACAGTTTGGCTATTATGGACATTGCTGCTATGAACATTGGGGTGCAGGTGCCCCTTCTTTTCACTATGTCTGTAACTTTGGGGTAAATACCCAGTAGTGAAATTGCTGGGTGTTAGGGTAGTTCTATTTTTAACATCTTGAGGAACCTCAATACTGTTTTCCAGAGTGGCTGCACAAGCTTGCTTTCCCACCAATAGTATAGGAGGGTTCCCCTTTCTCCATATCCTCGCCAACATCTGTCATTTCCTGACTTGTTAATTTTGGCCATTTTAACTGGTGTCAGGTGGTATCTTATTGTGGTTTTGATTTGTATTTCCCTGATGGCAAGTGATGTTGAACATGTTGCCATGTGTCTGTTAGCCATTTGCATGTCTTTGGAGAAATGTCTGTTCATTTTTTGCGCCCACTTCTTGATTGGGTTATTTCTTTTCTGGGTATTGAGTTTGAGAAGTTCTTTAAAGATCTTGGGTACCAGCTCTTTGTATGACATGTCGTTTCCAAACATCTCCCATTCCATGGGTTGCCTCTTAGTTTTGTTGACTGTTTCATTTGATGTGCAGAAGCGTTTTATCTTGATGAAGTCCCAATAGTTCATTTTTGCTTTTGTTTCTCTGGCCTTTGGTGATGTGTCTAGGAAGAAGTTGCTGTGGCTGATGTCAAAGAGGTAACTGCCTATGTTCTCCTCTAGGATTTTGACAGATTCCTATCTCACATTGAGGTCTTCCATCCATTTTGAGTTTATTGTTGTGTATGATGTAAGAGAATGGTTGAGTTTCAATCTTCTGCATATGGCTGTCCAATTTTCCCATAAAATTTTCCAGTTTTGGAGAGACTGTCTTTTTTCCATTGGATAATCATTCCTGCTTTGTCAAAGATGAGTTGACCATAGAGTTGAGGGTCCATTTCTGGGGTCTCTATTCTGTTCCATTGATCTATGTGTCTGTTTTTGTGTGAATACCATGTTGTCACAGCTTTGGAATATAGCTTCAAGTCAGGCATTTTGATGCCCCAGCTTTGATTTTCTTTTTCAACATTTCCCTGGCTGTGTGGAGTCTTTTCTGGTTCCATACAAGCTTTAGGATTATTTGTTCCAGCTTGATGAAAAATGCCAGTGGTATTTTAATAGGGGTGGTGTTGAAAGTGTAAGTTGCTCTGGGCAGCATAGACATTTTAGCCATGTTTGTTCTTCCGATCCATGAGCATGGAATAGTTTTCCATCTTTTTGTGTCTTCCTCCATTTCTTTTATAAGTGTTCTATAGTTTCTAGAGTATAGATCCTTTGCCTCTTTGGTTAGGTTTATTCCAAGGTATCTTACAGTTTTTGGTGCTATTATAAATGGAATCAATTCCCTAATTTCTCTTTCTACAGTTACATTGTTACTGTATAGAAAAGCAACAGATTTCTGTGCATTGACTTTGTATCCCATCACATTATTGAATTGCTGTATGAGTTCTAGTAATTTGGGAGTGGAGACTTTTGGGTTTTCCACATAAAGCATCATGTCATCTGTGAAGAGAGAGTTTGACTTCTTTGCCAATTTGAATGCCTTTTATTTCTTTCTGTAGTCTGATTGCTGAGGCTAGGACTTCTAGAACTATGTTGAACAATAGTGGTGAGAGTGGGCATCCCTGTTGTTTTCCAGATCTTAAGGAAAAGGCCTCCAGCTTTTCCCCATTGAGAATGGTATTTGCTGTGGGCTTTTCATAGATGGTTTTTATGAAACTGAGGAATGTCCCCTCTATCCCTACACTCCGAAGAGTTTTAATCAGGAAGGGGTGCTGTATTTTGTCAAATGCTTTTTCTGCATTAATTGAGAGGATCCTATGGTTCTTGTCTTTTCTGATTAACGTGCGCTATCATGTTGATTGATTTGTGAATGTTGAACCACACACTTGCATCTCAGGAGTAAATTCCAGCTGGTCGTGATGGATAATCCTTTTAATATACTGTTGGATCCTATCACCTAGGATCTTGTTGAGTACTTTGGCATCCATGTTCATCAGGGATTTTGCTCTGTAATTCTCTTTTTTGATGGGGTCTTTGCCTGAGATCAAGGTAATGCTGCCCTCATAGAACTAGTTTGGAAGTTTTCCTTCTGTTTCTATTTTTTGAAACAGATTCAGAAGAATAGGTATTATTTCTTCTTTGAATGACAGCCGTGCTAGATAAAGTATCCTTGGCTGCATGCTGTTCTCATTTAGTATCCTGAATATGTCTTGCCAACACTCTCTGGCTTGCCCAGTCTCTGTGGACAGGTCTGACATTATTCTGATGTTCTTCTCTCAATCCAGAAGAAATCTCTTCCCCGGGGTGCCTGGGTGGCTCAGTGGGTTAAAGCCTCTGCCTTTGGCTCGGATCCTGATCCCAGCGTCCTGGGATCGAGCTCCATGTCGGGCTCTGTGCTCGACGGCGAGCCTGTTTCCTCCTCTCTCTCTCTCTGCCTCCCTCTCTGCCTACTTGTGATCTCTATCTGTCAAATAGATAAATAAAATCTTAAAAAAAAAAGAAAAGAAAAAAGAAATCTTTTCCCCTGGGCTGCTTTCTGGATTGCTTTCTTGGTTCTAAGATTTGCAAGTTTTCCATTTTTAATTCTAATAGTATATTTGTAGACTATTTTATATTTTCTATGTATGCCCTCATATTATTTGTGAATAGTCACAATTATCCCCTCAATTCTTATTCTTTTTATTTCTCTTGCCTTATAACGCTTGGTAGATTCTCCAATGCAATGTTGACTAGAGTAGCATTGCTTGAAGATTTTAATAGACCTTTCTCAATATCTGATAGAAAAAGCAGATGAAATATTGGTAACAAATGTGACCTAATTGACATATATGGAGCATTACACATTAAGTACAGAATACATTATTTTCAAGTGGTCCTAGGATATTTACTCAAGTAGATGAAATGTTGGGTCATGAAGCAAATCTGCACATTTTAAAGCCTGAAATTCACTAGATTACATTCTTAGGCCACAGGGGAATTGAGCCATGGTCATCATGAAAAGAAAACCAGGAAGTCCCTTAATGTTTAAAAATTAAATGTAAATTTGCTACATATCCTAAGGACCAGAGAGGGAATCACAAGGGAAATTCTCCATCTTTCCTACATCAGATCTTGCAGACAATGGCACTCTATCTGTGAAGAGCAGTATAATTAACTAGACAGGAGTTGAGTCAGAGTTCTGCCTGCCCCAGCCACACCTGGCAACCTTGGCCTGTGGTCCCCTCACAGCTGCCCTTTTTGGTAGACCTGAGCTGAGAGGGACAACATGGCCATATGGAAATGGGAAGCTCCCCACTCCTAGTGATGATGGTGCCGCCTGCCCAAGCTGCACTTTCTGGGGACTCTGAGCTAAGGGGGACAACATGGCTGCATGGAAATGGGAAGCTCCACACCCCTAGTGATGACAATGCTATTGTATTTTCCTCACCAGTCCAACAGCATGTTTTCTGAGTGAAATATGACACAATAACAGGTTCTTGACCTTCCTTAAGGTTTGAAAATCATCTTGTGAGTCATCTCCTAAAAGCATGCATTCAACATGTGTTCTTTCTTCTGGATAAGAAACAGACCCCAATAGTAATCATGGCTTCTTGAGCACATGCTCTTGAAAGCAGCACACTGGCTCTGTGGAATTCTCCCTCTTAAACTTCCAGACTATGATGTAGATATTATTAGTCACATTTTCTAGATGGTTAGACAGGGGATCAGAGATGATTCAAGTCACAGAGGATTTGAGTGCCAGAAACCTAAGTGGGATTCCCAAACTGACTCCAAATCCCTTCCATACATGGTACTATTTCCTTCTTATCTCTGGTCTTCTCGATCTGGAAACATCTCAAGTCTCAGGATTTTCTTGTTGTGTGGTCAACTGGAATGAATTTAGCTGGCCTGTTTACCTCTGCCCATCGTGATCATTGAGTGTGGAGGACCTCCAAGTAAGGTACGCAAAGATCCCTAGGAATAGAGACAGTATAATATTTTTCTGATATTAAAGTTACTGAAAGAACTGTCTTTTAAAAATTGATTCAGGCTCTGGTATGTTCAGAGTGTGCTGCAAGAGAGGCCTGAAATAGTATTTAAAACACTCAGCTCAGCCTCTTCTACAAAGTGAGACAATGCTTATAAACTTTACTAAGCTATTCCTTTACCCATGATTACTTACTTCCCAACCATCCTAGTGTTTATGTGGTATCACCATGACTTACATTAGTCAAAATCTGCAGGGAAAGAACTAAGTGTATCCAAGCTGTTGCGGTACTTCATGTTTAAATTAGTGTTGTGCCAATGAGCTACTCTGTTTTATTCTGTAGTCCAAGAGAATGGTGCCAGACAATTCTAAGTCTGGAGGTTTTAAAATTCTGACTTGGTCTGTGTGCTTCAGAGATTTGGGCAGAAGAAAGGGAGGAGCCCAGCTTCTATGAACCCCTGTTACCCATGTTGATCATGGAACAGGTAACCTTCTGTAGGCATCATTTTGATTTCTTAGTAGGATTGTTAAAGGTGCTTTTGTCTAAAGTTCCTCCCTTTAGTAGTAATTAGAATGATAATGGAAATGTTTGTCTTTTACCATCCATGGGCCCAAATAGGAGCTTGGGTTCCTAGGGAAGCTATCCTTTAACATTTTCCCAAGCTCAAAATGACTGGGCAAAACCTCAGAGCATGGGCCCTATTTCTGCCCCAAGGACATGTTGTACATCTTCAAGAAGAAAAAGAGAACCCCCAAAATACCATTGCAAACATAAAGATAAGAAAAACAAAAGAACCTCTCTTGCTCCCACAAGATTAAAGTCATACAGACTTGTACATACTGAAAACATACAAAAGTCTGTAACTTTCTGGAATGTTCTTTGTCATGATGATGTGTCACTCTGTATGGAAAACAAAACAGAATGAATATAGAAACATGTCACAAATGTTCTTCCCCTGGAGCACTCCCTTCCTTGTGAAGATTGTGTCTCCCAGGCAGCTGTCTCAACTTTGGTTTGAATAAAACTCTCTTTTCTCTCTAAAATGTTTCAAAGGGCTTGTTCCTTTAGTGTTGACCATAGCAGTATGTTTTCTTTTTAAGTCAAAAATCGATGTTCTTGGTTCACCACTCCAACAGCACAGAAGGGCGGCTGTTCTTGTTCATCCTGGAGCTTCCCTGCAGAACCAAGCATATGAATACATATTCCAGCACAAATGGGCTCATCCTAGAAGGATGCTCCAAAGGTCTGAGAAGCACTATTCACTCCATGGGTGAGACCAGAAGGTGAAACTCCTCCTGCTTAGAGCATTACTTTTTGGGTCTTAAAATTACCTTGGAAATGTGAGAAACCATTTCATTTCCTTCCCCCCGCCCCCTAAGATTTTATTATTTGACAGAGAGAGAGACACAGTGAGAGAGGGAGCAAAGGCAGGAAGAGAAGCAGGCTTCCCACTGAACTGGGAGCCAGATGTGGGGCTAGATCCAACCACCCTGGGATCAAGACCTGAGCTGAAGGCAGACGCTTAAAGACTGAGCCACCCAGGCACCCAACCATTGCATTTCCTAAAGTCCAAGCCTGGTAAGGTCTGAGAGCAGCTGACCTTGTCAGGAGCCAGGAACAGCTCCCGCAGGCAGGGCTGGTGCAGGAAGGGAATGGGCAGGACTCTGAGGGTCTGCAGCCAGAGATGTCTCCAAAAGAGGTCAGAGGTCTGGGGGAGGAAGGGCCCAGTCCAAGACCTGCGCAAGGCTGCACCACAGAGCCATGTGTTCCAGCAAGGAGGCCTCCCCGTCCCCCCTTCCCCAGAACCTGCAAAAGTGGGGAGGTGCAGGTGTAAGTGCCCGTAGCCCAGTACAGGCAGGCGCAGCATCCAATGGACTCAGGGCACCACTCTCCCTGACTGATCAGCACGTGGGGGTGGAGCTCTGTCTTCTGTGAGTGGACCCAGAGCTTACTTAGGATGCAGAGGCAGAGTAGGCACAGGGGAGCTGGAAGAAATCCTGGGGGAGTGTCCTGCTTGGGTGAGTGCAGGCTGTGCGCTGGGGTGGGGGTCCCAGGGGTAGGGTCCTTGAAGGTCACTTGAAGCAAGTTCATTGTGGGGACTCAGATGGATTTTCCTTTTCCCTTGAAAGTCTCTTCTGCTCGATGTCCATCAACTGGCCCTCTCCCCGAGACCCCTGAACTCCAGAGCGCTCGCTCACCCAAGCTTTTGTGGGATGGGTTGTAGACATTTCAGGGTTTCCCGCTTTCCCCAGGAAGAGTGCATGTAAAGACAGCACACATTCCCCAACTTCAGTGGGGGTGCCTCCCGTCCCCTGGCACAGTGCAGGTAATGGACCTTGAGCAGCACCCTGAGTTCAGCAGAGTGTTCCCTGTTCCCCAGCCCCCACAGTTGTGGCGCTATACAAGCCCCAGAACAGTTTCCCAGCTTCAGTATTTTGCACCCTGTCTACGGGGTTGGTGGCAATGGGCTGTCAGAGTTGTGCACGAGGATCCTGCAGGTTCCTGCCCGCCCCCCCACCCCAGGCACAGGTATGGTGCTAACAAATCCCAGAGCCATCCCCCAGCTTCAGCATTGTCACCCATGTTCCCCAGGGATGGTGGTAATGGGCTGTCAGGATTCCGCTGGAGGGTCCTCCAGGTTCCTGCCCATCCCCCCCAGGCACAGGTGTGGTGGTAGCAGCCCCAGAGCCATCCCCCAATTTTAGCATTGGTGTCCCAGGGGATGGTGGTAATGGGCTGTCAGGATCCTGCAGGAGCATCCTCCAGGTGGGGATGTGGAAGCTGGTGGAAACCAGACCCCACTCAAGTGGCATGAGGAACAGGTGATTTGAGGTGTTCATTTGGAAGGATAATTTCACTTCTCCAAAGAAGACAAAGTCATTGGTCTGCTTTAGAATGTTGATAATTAACACTTAAGAAACAAGTATGTGTTTCAAAAAAAAAAAAAAAAAAAAAAAAAAGAAGGAAGAAAGAAAGAAAGAAAGGAAGGGAGGAAGAAAAAGAAAACAAGTATTTATTTTCCCTTATCCCAGGAACAGAAGCAGGTGTGCTGGCCTTAGGTCAGACGTGCCTTCTTATCCCCACCTGACAACACTTCCCTGATCTGGCTCCACGAGACCCAACATTTTGAACAACAGTATCTGAGTCAGTCGTGCAGCTTGTCACAGGATGTCAGTGTTCCCAGAAAGCAGCAGGTACATTGGGTGCAATGTCATCTATGTGTCAGGACTGGAGTTAAGACTCCTTTCTAACCCAAAACCTCCTGGGCTTTTCTCTTTGCTCTAGTTGAGCCATGAAGTAAAACTGAAGTAGCTGTCAGCAATCTAGATTTGGTGTAAGAGTTACTTAGTGTCCGTGCAGGTAGAACATTGCAGGGCATACCGTTTTCTCTGTTCACTTACTGCTTACAAAATGTAATGAACATGTTTCCTAGGAAATCACTTGTATCAGAGAAGGAAGATGAGATTTACTCTTTGTGTGATTTTAACATATAATTTGATTCTTCCTGTAACAGCATTTATTCACTTGGGCCTAGGGTATGGTCGAATGGCCAACATCTAGAGTTAGGTGGCTTTTTGCAGCCAGGTAGAGACATGGATGATGCCTCGTCATTTGTCAAAGGTGATGTTTCATAACTGATTAGTGTTTTCATCTAAAGAGTTACAACTAAGGTAGAGGGAAAGTTCCAAATTATTCAAAGAAGGCTTTTACCATTTAAAAGTAAAGCTTAACTTTCTAGTTTGACTAAAAGAATCATCTGGTGGCCTCAAGGGTCTTGACGGACCTCAGGAGCCCTGGGGTGAATTCTGGAACTGCTTGCCTGATGCTGGGTGAGTCAGATTATCCCACAGAGTTTGTTTCTCCTCATGAAATTGCTGGAAGGTAATATCTATGGAAAGGCTTTTTACACAGAAACTTTCAGGCTAGCGAAGAGCAACTAACAATGAGGTGATTTGGGCTGTATTATTCTGTAAATAATAGCTTTATAACCCCTGTCATAGTCTATGGTATTTTATTGCACAAGGAGTCCTCAGAAGTCTACAATGAAAGACTCAGATCTCAGAGCATGTTCATGTTCCCTTGATACATTACTCACAGTTTGCCCAGGTAGGAAGGTGAGTTGAGAGAAATACAACACACTTGTGAAAGCCTTGGGCCAGTGTAATTTTGACATGAGGCGGGTATCCTGGAGCTTTGCAGAAGACAGGGGAGTTCCAGGTCTGGGGAGAGCTGACAGGGGTCCCGGAGGAGAGCAGAGTACATTCTGCAGGAGGGTGTGGGCAGGGCTGGCTCCAGGAGTGGCTGTGTGTCTCCCATTTGACGTTGTGACAGGTCAGGGCTGTGAGCAGGTCTGGCTGAGGACAGGTGAGGACCGGGTGGAGAGCTGGCAGAGCCCCTTCTTCTGTGCCACCGGCCTCGCCAAGACACATGAGCTCTTTGTCTGTCCCTGTCCCTCCAGTTCAGACTTCTCTGCATTGCCAGGCCAACATGTTGGTTTGGGCTTGTTTCTCTGAGTGTGTGTGGAGTTTCTAAACCTAGATGATGGAAATGATGGGTCATCAGAACATCTGTTCCTCTTGTATTTCCTGCTCTTCTCTAAGTCACCTTAGTGAGTTGTACCTGCTAGTGGAAGGGGCTATTTGTGCATTTTTATTTCCTGTTTTAATTAAACAATGGGAAACAAATCTCCTGAAATATTAAAACAATTCTTTGTGGGTGTTGATGTTTTTCTCTTCAATGAACCACATTCCAATATTAGAAAGTATTTTTTTGTAGTAAAGCACAGGGCGGGGCTCTAACAGGGCACAGTGACCTTTGTGAGGACAAATGGAGAAGGAGTGTAGGTTGTTGAGTAGCTCAGGGAGTGGCTCATTGTGCTCCCAGAGAACATCTACCCTTCCCTGGTGGGGGTGGGGTGGGGTGGTGGCTGCTTACTTGGTGGCCATTCCTGGGTCCTGCAATCTGACCCAGTGAGTCCCTTGTGACTTGAACTGGGGAATTGATGAAGAAAACAGAATGAGCCCTGGAGGGGGCCTGCATCCTCTGCACTCAGACAACTCCACAGAGCAAAGGAACTCATCATCCATGAGGCACATCAGGATCCCTGAGAGTGTGGGCTTTGTTTCTGGGGAAGACGTTGTGTCTTCATCCTTATGTGAACCAGAGCCATGTTGTTTGGTTATGGAGACCCAGACCTTTATGTGACCACATCATTTTTATTCTTGTTATTTTAAGAGAACAATATAGACTTGACTTCGAGATCCAAATATCAAAAGGAAAAACACAAGGTAAGCTGTATCTATGAGGACTGAACTTGTGGTGCCTCTCATTTAGTATGGGCAATGTCGGGTGGCCCGTATTAGAAAGAACACGGAATTCTATTTGGATAGAAGTGTGCTGTGCCCACGTAGTGTTTTATTCTATGTTTTTCCTTACTTCTCTGAAGGGAAAATAGAGTGGTGACTGGAGCTTGGCTTCTGATTTGAAGGAATGGGAGACAAGAGATTTGAAAGAGCAGTGTTCATGCTGACGTGATGCTCTGTGCCCAGTGAGTGAGGTTTTAAGCTTGGACTTGGAAGCATTGCTATTCAGGGAGGATGTGGTCCGAGTTCCCCACAGATTTGCTCAGCTGGTCTGCCTAAACGGACCCATTCCTGCCTTTTGAAGGGAAGCTTGAAGGTAGCTCGAAACCCTAGGACACTGGAGGAATGATCTGGAAGGGACATCTCAGTGGGCCAGTGAAGAAAAACACAGGGAATTCCAGAGCTAACAATGAACACATTTCTGAGCCTGGAGTTGGCTTCTCTGTGAGCAGCATTGATCTGGGGAGGAAAGCTGTCTCTGCATCTTATGACTCACTGTGTGAGTAGGTCTGAGCCTGTCAGGGTATTCAGATCAGATAGCTGAGACATTGTGAGGCTCTATTGGTAGGCCTTTGTTCTTGATGCACAGGCCAGCTTGCTCCAGGGACAGGGCTCAGGTCCCTGGCTAGCCTCCAGCCACAGATGTGATAGGGAACTTGCTTCCTGTTTGGTTCTCCAGCCCTCATCTCAGCAGGGGGCTTGGTGGGAAGCAGTCCACAGGGAGCATTATGAATTCTTGCCCAGTGTGCCCCTTGCTTCCTGGGATGAGGCACCACAGGTGTCCTCTGCCTGGTGCCTGTGAATATAGCCAGCAGAAGCACTTCTTCCAGAGCCACACCCCTGAGAATCCTCCACTCTCCTGTGCTGTGTGGAAGAGGCCAGTTTTCATTTGGAACTGAAATTTCAGCTCCTGCAATTAGGTTACAAGGCCACACAGCACACCAGTCTCCTCGAAGCTCTAGCTCCACATAGGGTCTGACGTGCGAGACTGAGACCGATCTTGGGTGGTCTTCTGCTATTGCTGCTGCAGGTTCTTTCCTGAAAAGTGTGCAGCAAAGCCTGGTTTGTGATGACGTCCCAGGAAAGAGGGACAGGTGCCACATTCTGTCCCAGCACAGGAGGATGCCGGATGTCAGTCACAGGTGGCTGGTGCAGGGAGGAGAGATGTCTGTTTCCCAGGACCTTGGCCAGAGGGAGATTTGGACCCTGGGATGCTTTTCTGCTCAGCTTTCTCAGATGAGCACATCAGGCAAGGGGAGGACGTGTGTGTGCTCACCTGGAAATGAGGAAGGTGTCTGGTTTCAGTTTTCATGTACGAGAGGATTCCTCTTATGGCTCATTTTCCTGGTGATCTTCAGGGTGCCAGAGGGGGGCCCATTGTCCCAAGCATCCTGGCTGTGCAAGAGTTCTGGGCCACCTTTTCCCCCAGGGCTCTGGACTAGGAAATCGGAGGGAGTCAGTGGTGAGACCGTCTGAGTAGGGCTCCATTTCCCCCTTGCTGAGATGGCCTGGTGACTGTGATAACTACTCTGGAAATAGAAAGCAGGAGAAAGGGCTAGGGTTCTGCAGGGGAGGTGGTGGTTGTTCTTGCTATTTACATAGGGGCCAGGTAGGACTTCACTAGGAAGGTGATGCTTGAGTCAAGTTCTAAAGAAGGTGAGTGTTATCACACCAAGAACCTTATAAATGGAAGGGAAAGCATATGCAAAGGCCCTGGGGCAAGAGCATACCAGCTATGTCCAGGAACAACAGGCCCTGTGGCCACAGGAGACAGCTTAGGACATGACCTCAGGGAGCTGACAATAGGGTGACAGAAAGCCATTGCAGGGCTGTGATCCCAAGGGACCCTGTTTCACTGAGCCATCCTGGCTACAGTATTGAGAACAGATGACACAGCGTTGAGGATACGCAAGTGAGGTCAATGATGAAGCTTTTCCAGGAACTCAGGCAAGAGATGGGCTCCAGTGTGGACCAGACAGGTGAAGGGAGGAGCAGTTAGTGCTATTCTGGGTACCTATTGAAGATGGAGCTCACAGGATTTGCCTATGGGTTCGATATTGGTAATAGGGTAAAGGAGGAATTGAGGTAACTCTGAGCTCTTGTGGATTGTCCTGAGTGAGGCAAAGGAGGAGATTTCTGGGGGTAGGAGGTAGTCCGAGTTCCACCTGCTGAGGAAGGTCCCTTTCACAGTGGACCTGCTGAAGTTTGTGTCCGGGAGAACTCTGAACTTCCACTCCCTCTGCAACTTTTAAGTACAAGTCTTCCCCACTTTTCTCAAAGTTCATGGTAAGACACTTGGCTTTTTGGAAAGATCTATGTTATTACCCAGCTGCAGCAGCAGGAAGAAACCTGAAGAGAATTTCTCTCTTATGAAAAAAGTAAAAAAACTGGGCATCATGTTCAGCATCTGTTTTGTGGGGAACTACCACAGAGGTGGCTTGTACCCCAACCAGCTGCTTCCTGGGTAGTGCTCTCCACATCCAGCCACCAGTGCTTTGAATTGTGTCTGTGAGCATCTGCTGTGCTTTATCTCCATTTATGTTGGGCATCTGTTAGGATGTTGTGTTCTGAGGCCTAAGAAGAGCTAAAGGGAAGGAACGTGTTGTGTCTGAGCATGCTCACTCATTTTTCTGTAGAGATGAATGATAATTCCTTTTTCCTTTACACCACTTCTGCTGTGAAAGATTTCCTAGGAACACAGTACTTTCATGTAGTGGGGGAGCCTGTACCTCATCCTGCAGGGCTAGCTTTCATCTGCATGCTGCACAGAACATTCCATGGCTTGCAGATTTTATCACTCAAACATGGCACCTTTTGACTACCTTTACCCATTTCCCCCCACCATCCCCAAATCTGGCAATCACCCATCTGTTCTCATATCTGTGCATTCAGTAATTTTTTTCCCATGTGGAATGTCCATGAGAGCCTCTGGTGTTTGTCTTCCTGTGTTGAGTTACTTAGCATAAGGCTCCCAAGGTCAATGTTTCCATGCCTGGTTATTGTGAATAATGCTGCTGTGAACATGGGAGTGCATCTCTTGGAGGAAGTGTTTTGTGTTCTCCAAAGGAATACTCACTAGAGCAATTATCGGGTCATGTGGTAGTTGTATTAATTTTTTTCTGGAACCTCTATAGCATTTGTCACAGTGGCTGTACCAATTTCCATTCCCACCAACAGTGCACAGGGTCCCCTTGTGTACACACCCTGGACCACACCTGGTGTCTGACAATTGCCATTCCCACAGTTGTGAGGTTAGAGCTGATGGTGGTTTTGACTTCTGTTTCCCTGATGACAGTTAGTGATGTTGAACAACTTTCTCTGTGTCTGTTGGTCACTTGTATGCCATCTTTGGAAAGTATCTATTCACATATTCTCCCCAGTTTTTATTCAGTTGTTGTTTGGATTCGAAGGAGCATTTTGTGTTTTTTGGATACTAGCCTCTTCTCACACATACGATGTGCAGATATTTTTTCTCATTGGGTAGGTTGCCTTTTAAGGGTTTGATGGTTTCTTTTGCTGTGCAGAAATTTCAGTTTGATGTCGTTCCACTTGTTTATTATTGCTTTTGTTGCCTTTGCTTTTGGTGTCTGATGTAAGAGACTCTTCACTAAAACCAGTACCAAGAAACTTACTACCTGTTTTCTTCTTGGAGGTTTATAGATTTAGTTCTTGTGTTCAAGTCATTCAACCATTCATGATTTGTATATGCAGTGTAAGAAAGTGATCCATCACATTCTTCTGCATTTAGTGTCCAGTTTTCCCAGTACCATTCGCTGAAGAGACAGTCCTTTCCCCATTGTATATTTTCTGCTATTGTGTCGTAAGTTAAGACCATACATGTGTGGGTTAGTTTCTGAGGTTTCTTGCTTTCTTTCATTCTTTCATTTTTTCTTTCTCTCCTTTCTTTCTCTTTTTTCTCTCCTTTCTACCTTCCTTCCTTCAGGTCTTATAGTTTATTTGCTGGGAAAATATTTTTCCTGTCATAACATATGCATTGTGGACTTCATTGGTGAAGACTTCATGCTCTTTGTTAGGACTTTTCTCTGACAATTGTGCTTTTACAAATGAGTAGCTGGACCTATAGCTTTCAACAGGTTGGACATTTGGGCAGAACTACTTAAGTAGTATTCTATTCTTCCATCAGATCCCAGATTGTGTCTGACTGTCTTCTTTTGTAAGGTTCTCAATTGTGGTGATGGATATCTATATTTCCTTTTCTGTGGTAGATTTATTAAAGTGGATTTAATTTTTCTTGAAAGTGTGGATTCTAAATTACCTTTATTTTATACCATATATTTATCTAAAACAGCATGTTTAAAGAAATGCATTTATTGGAAACACTGTTGGAACAGGACATAAATATTATTAATTCTCATTCAGAGTTAATAATTCTATAAGAGCTAAGTTTAAATACACCTTTAATATACGAATGAATAAACTTTGCCAAATGTACTATGATTATCAGTTTCTGAGTTTTCCATTGTGTTCCATTGACCTATGTGTCTGTTTTTACACCCAATATCATACCGTTTTGATGACAACAGCTTTGTAATCTAAATTGAAATTGGAGTGTGGTGACTCCAGGTCACTTAGTCACTTGCTTGCTTGCTTGCTTGCTTTCATCAGGGAGATTATTTTTTAATTTATTTTTCTTTACTTCACAATAGTATTCTAAGTTTTTCTTTCACTTCTTTTTTTATTATGATTGTATAATGTGTTATTGGTTTCAGGGGTACATGTTTTTGATCCTTCCATTTTACACAGCACACAGTGCTCACCACAGCACATACCCTCCCCATGCCGAGCACCCAGACACCCCATTTCCACCACCCCTTCCCCTTCAGAAACCCTCAGTTTGTTTCCTGAGATTCAGTGCCTCTTTTGCTTTGACTCTCTCTCTGGTTTCATCTTGCTTCCTTTTTTCCTCTCTTCCACTTCGATCCTCTGTCTTGTTTCTTAAATTCCACATATCCGTGAGATCATATGATAATTGTACTTCTCTGATTGACTTATTTTGCTTAGCATAATACCCTCTAGTTCCATCCATGTCATTGCAAATGACAATATTTCATTTTTGATGGCTGCATAATCAATTATATATATATCTATATCTGTATATATGTATATATATCTATCTCCATTCATCTGTCAACGGACGCTGGAGCTCTTTGCATACTTCGGCTCTTTTTGGCATTGCTGCTATAGACATTGAGGTGCAGGTGCCCCTTCAGATCACTACATTTGTATTTTTGTGGTAAATTACCAGTAGTGCGGTTGCAAGGTCGTAGGGTAGCTCTGTTTTCAACTTCTTGAGGAACCTCCACACTGCTTTCCAGGGTGGCTTCACCAGCTTGCATCCCCACCAACAGTGTAAGAGGGTTCCCCTTTCTCCACATCCTCGCCAACACCTGTCATTTCTTGACTTGTTCATTTTAGCCATTCTGACTGGTGTAAGGTGGTTTCTCATTATGGATTTGATTTGTATTTTCCTGATGTTGAGCACTTTTTTTTTTTTAAAGATTTTATTTATCTGAGAGAGAGACAATGAGAGAGAGCATGAGAGAGGAGAAAGTCAGAGGGAGAAGCAGACTCCCCATGGAGCTAGGAGCCCGATGTGGGACTTGATCCCAAGACTCCAGGATCATGACCTGAGCCAAAGGCAGTTGCTTAACCAACTGAGCCACCCAGGTGCCCCTGTTGAGCACTTTTTAATGTGTCTATTGGCCATTTGGATGTCTTCTTTAGAGAAATGTCTGTTCATGTCTTTGGCCTATTTCTTGATTGGATTATTTGTTCAGTGGGTGTTGAGTTTAGTAAGTTCTTTCTGATTTTGGATACAAGTCCTTTATCTGATATGTCATTTGAAAATATCTTCTCTTGTTCTGTTTGTTGCCTTTTGGTTTTGTTGACTGTTTCCTTTGCTGTGTAAAAGCTTGCTATCTTGATGAAATCCCAACAGTTCATTTTTGCTTTTGTTTTCCTCACCTTTGGAGATGTGTCTAGCAAGAATTTGCTCTGACTGAGGTCAAAGTGGTTGCTGCCTCTGTTCTATTAAAGGATTTGGATGAATTCCTGTCTCACATTGAGGTCTTTCATCCACTTGGAGTCTATTTTTTGTGTATGGTATAAGGAAATGGTCCAGTCTCATTCTTCTGCATATGGCTGTCCCGTGTTCCCAGCACCATTTATTGAAGACACATTTTTTTCCCCATTGGATATTCTTTCCTGCTTTGAGGAAGATTGGTTGACCCTAGAGTTGTGGGTCCATTTCTGGTTTTTCTATTCTGTTCCATTGATCTGTGTGTCTGTTTTTGTGCCAGGACCATACTGTCTTGATATTACAGCTTTGTAATAGAGCTTGAAGTCTGCAGTTGTGTTGCCATCAGCCTTGGTTTTCTTTTTCAACTTCCCTTTGGCTATTTGGGGTCTTATCTGCTTCCACACAAAATTTGGGCATTATTTATTCCAGTTCTGTGAAAAGTGTGGATTTTGATAGAGATTTCATTGAATTTGTGGATTGTTCTGGGTAGCATAGACATTTTCACAATATTTGTTCTTCCAACCCATGAGATGGAATGTTTTTCCATTTCTTTGTGTGTTCCTCTATTTCTTTAATGACTATGGTATAGTTTTCTGAGTACAGATCCTTTGCCTCTTTGGTTAGATGGATTCCTAAGTATCTTATGCTTTTTGGTGCAATTATACATGGGATGGACTCCTTAATTTCTCTTTCTTCTGTTGCATTGTTGCTGTAGACAAATGCAAGTGATTTCTGTGTATTGATTTCATACTCTGCTACTTTACAGAATTTCTGGATGAGTTCCAGCAATTTAGGGGTGGAGTCTTTTGGGTTTTCCACAGAAAGTATCTCATTGTCTGCAAAGGGTGAGAGTTTGACTTCTTCTTTGCCAATTCAGATGCCTTTTATTTCTTTTGCCTCTTTTTGCCTCTTATTTCTTTTTTCTTTTATTCCTTTTATTTCTTTGTTGTTTGATGGCTGAGACTAGGAATTCTAGTACTATGTTGAATAGTGATGAGAATGGGCATCCCTACGGTGTTCCTGACCTTAGGAGAAAAGCTCTCAGTTTTTCCCCATTGGGAATGATATTCTCTGTGGGTTTCCCATAGATGACCTTTATGATGTGGAGATATGTACCCTCTATCCCTCCACGGTGAAGAGTTTTGATCAAGAAGGGGTGCATTAATTTGTCAAATGCTTTTTCTATATCTATTGAGAGGATCCAATGGTTCTTATTCTTTCTTCTATTAAGGTAGTGGATTCCATTGATTGATTTGCGGTTGTTGAACCACCCTTGGGACTCAGGAATAAATTTGATTTGGTCGTGGTGAATCATCATTTTAATGGGCTGCTGGATCCTACTGGCTAGTATATTAGTGAGAATTTTTGTACCGATATTCACCAGGGATAGTGGTCTGTAATTTTCCTTTTGGGTGGGGTCTTTGTCTGGTTTTGGGATCAAGGTAATGCTGGCCTCATCAAAAGGGTTTGGAATTTCTCCTTCCAGTTCTAGTTTTTTGAAAAGTTTCAGAAAAGTTATTAAATCTTCTTTAAATGTTTGGTAGAATTCCCCTGGGAAGCCATCTGGAGCTGAGCTCCTGTTTCCTGGGGGATTTTTTTTTTTTTTATAATTTTTTATTTTTTCAGCATAACAGTATTCACTATTTTTGCACCACACCCAGTGCTCCATGCAATCCGTGCCCTCTACAATACCCACCACCTGGTGCCCCCAACTTCCCACCCCCCACCCCTTCAAAATTCTCAGATTGTTTTTCAGAGTCCATAGTCTCTCATGGTTCACCTCCCCTTCCAATTTCCCTCAACTCCCTTCTCCTCTCCATCTCCCCTTGTCCTCCATGCTATTTGTTATGCTCCACAAATAAGTGAAACCATATGATAATTGACTCTCTCTGCTTGACTTATTTCACTCAGCATAATTTCTTCCAGTCCATCCATGTTGCTACAAAACTTGGGTATTCATCCTTTCTTTTTTTTTTTTTTTTTTTTTTTACCGCTTTATAAACATATATTTTTATCCCCAGGGGTACAGGTCTGCGAATCGCCAGGTTTACACACTTCACAACACTCACCATAGCACATACCCTCCCCAATATCCATAACCCCACCCCCTCTCCCAACCCCCTCCCCCCATCAACCCTCAGTTTATTTTGTGAGATTAAGAGTCACTTATGGTGTGTCTCCCTCCCAATCCCATCTTGTTTCATTTACTCTTCTCCTACCCCCTCAACCCCCCATGTTGCATCTCCTCTCCCTCATATCAGGGAGATCATATGATAGTTGTCTTTCTCCGATTGACTTATTTCGCTAAGCATGATACCCTCTAGTTCCATCCACGTCGTCGCAAATGGCAAGATTTCATTTCTTTTGATGGCTGCATAGTATTCCATTGTGTATATATACCACATCTTCTTTATCCATTCGTCTGTTGATGGACATCTAGGTTCTTTCCATAGTTTGGCTATTGTAGACATTGCTGCTATAAACATTCGGGTGCACGTGCCCCTTCAGATCACTACGTTTGTATCTTTAGGGTAAATACCCAGCAGTGCAATTGCAGGGTCATAGGGTAGTTCTATTTTCAACATTTTGAGGAACCTCCATGCTGTTTTCCAGAGTGGTTGCACCAGCTTGCATTCCCACCAACAGTGTAGGAGGGTTCCCCTTTCTCCGCATCCTCGCCAGCATCTGTCATTTCCTGACTTGTTAATTTTAGCCATTCTGACTGGTGTGAGGTGATATCTCATGGTGGTTTTGATTTGTATTTCCCTGATGCCGAGTGATATGGAGCACTTTTTCATGTGTCTGTTGGCCATCTGGATGTCTTCTTTGCAGAAATGTCTGTTCGTGTCCTCTGCCCATTTCTTGATTGGATTATTTGTTCTTTGGGTGTTGAGTTTGCTAAGTTCTTTATAGATTTTGGACACTAGCCCTTTATCTGATATGTCATTTGCAAATATCTTCTCCCATTCTGTCAGTTGTCTTTTGGTTTTGTTAACTGTTTCCTTTGCTGTGCAAAAGCTTTTGATCTTGATAAAATCCCAAAAGTTCATTTTTGCCCTTGCTTCCCTTGCCTTTGGTGATGTTCCTAGGAAGATGTTGCTGCGGCTAAGGTCGAAGAGGTTGCTGCCTGTGTTCTCCTCGAGGATTTTGATGGATTCCTTTCTCACATTGAGATCCTTCATCCATTTTGAGTCTATTTTCGTGTGTGGTGTAAGGAAATGATCCAATTTCATTTTTCTGCATGTGGCTGTCCAATTTTCCCAACACCATTTATTGAAGAGGCTGTCTTTTTTCCATTGGACATTCATTCCTGCTTTGTCGAAGATGAGTTGACCATAGAGTTGAGGGTCTATTTCTGGGCTCTCTATTCTGTTCCATTGATCTATGTGTCTGTTTTTGTGCCAGTACCATGCTGTCTTGATGATGACAGCTTTGTAATAGAGCTTGAAGTCCGGAATTGTGATGCCACCAACTTTGGCTTTCTTTTTCAATATTCCTTTGGCTATTCGAGGTCTTTTCTGGTTCCATATAAATTTTAGGATTATTTGTTCCATTTCTTTGAAAAAAATGGATGGTACTTTGATAGGAATTGCATTAAATGTGTAGATTGCTTTAGGTAGCATAGACATTTTCACAATATTTATTCTTCCAATCCAGGAGCATGGAACATTTTTCCATTTCTTTGTGTCTTCCTCAATTTCTTTCATGAGTACTTTATAGTTTTCTGAGTATAGATTCTTAGTCTCTTTGGTTAGGTTTATTCCTAGGTATCTTATAGTTTTGGGTGCAATTGTAAATGGGATGGACTCCTTAATTTCTCTTTCTTCTGTCTTGTTGTTGGTGTAGAGAAATGCAACTGATTTCTGTGCATTGATTTTATATCCTGACACTTTACTGAATTCCTGTACAAGTTCTAGCAGTTTTGGAGTGGAGTCTTTTGGGTTTTCCACATATAGTATCATATCATCTGCGAAGAGTGATAGTTTGACTTCTTCTTTGCCGATTTGGATGCCTTTAATTTCCTTTTGTTGTCTGATTGCTGAGGCTAGGACTTCTAGTACTATGTTGAATAGCAGTGGTGATAACGGACATCCCTGCCGTGTTCCTGACCTTAGCGGAAAAGCTTTCAGTTTTTCTCCATTGAGAATGATATTTGCGGTGGGTTTTTCATAGATGGCTTTGATAATATTGAGGTATGTGCCGTCTATCCCTACACTTTGAAGAGTTTTGATCAGGAAGGGATGCTGTACTTTGTCAAATGCTTTTTCAGCATCTATGGAGAGTATCATATGGTTCTTGTTCTTTCTTTTATTAATGTGTTGTATCACATTGATTGATTTGCGGATGTTGAACCAGACTTGCAGCCCTGGAATAAATCCCGCTTGGTCGTGGTGAATAATCCTTTTAATGTACTGTTGAATCCTATTGGCTAGTATTTTGGCGAGAATTTTTGCATCTGTGTTCATCAAGGATATTGGTCTGTAGTTCTCTTTTTTGTTGGGATCCTTGTCTGGTTTTGGGATCAAGGTGATGCTGGCCTCATAAAATGAGTTTGGAAGTTTTCCTTCTATTGCTATTTTGTGGAACAGTTTCAGGAGAATAGGAATTAGTTCTTCTTTAAATGTTTGGTAGAATTCCCCCGGGAAGCCGTCTGGCCCTGGGCTTTTGTTTGTTTGGAGATTTTTGATGACTGTTTCAATCTCCTTACTGGTTATGGGTCTGTTCAGGCTTTCTATTTCTTCCTGGTTCAGTTGTGGTAGTTTATATGTCTCTAGGAATGCATCCATTTCTTCCAGATTGTCAAATTTGTTGGCGTAGAGTTGCTCATAGTATGTTCTTATAATTGTCTGTATTTCTTGGTGTTCGTTGTGATCTCTCCTCTTTCATTCATGATTTTATTTATTTGGGTCCTTTCTCTTTTCTTTTTGAGAAGTCTGGCCAGGGGTTTATCAATCTTATTAATTCTTTCAAAGAACCAGCTCCTAGTTTCGTTGATTTGTTCTATTGTTTTTTTTTGGTTTCTATTTCATTGATTTCTGCTCTAATCTTTATGATTTCTCTTCTCCTGCTGGGTTTAGGGTTTCTTTCTTGTTCTTTCTCCAGCTCCTTTAGGTGTAGGGTTAGGTTGTGTACCTGAGACCTTTCTTGTTTCTTGAGAAAGGCTTGTACCGCTATATATTTTCCTCTCAGGACTGCCTTAGTTGTGTCCCACAGATTCTGAACTGTTGTGTTTTCATTATCATTTGTTTCCATAAATTTTTTCAATTCTTCTTTAATTTCCTGGTTGACCCATTCATTCTTTAGAAGGATGCTGTTTAGTCTCCATGTATTTGGGTTCTTTCCAAATTTCCTCTTGTGATTGAGTTCTAGCTTTAGAGCATTGTGGTCTGAAAATATGCAGGGAATGATCCCAATCTTTTGATACCGGTTGAGACTTGATTTAGGACCAAGAATGTGATCTATTCTGGAGAATGTTCCATGTGCACTAGAGAAGAATGTGTATTCTGTTGCTTTGGGATGAAATGTTCTGAATATATCTGTGATGTCCATCTGGTCCAGTGTGTCATTTAAGGCCTTGATTTCCTTGTTGATCTTTTGCTTGGATGATCTGTCCATTTCAGTGAGGGGAGTGTTAAAATCCCCTACTATTATTGTATTCTTGTCGATGTGTTTCTTTGATTTTGTTATTAATTGGTTTATATAGTTGGCTGCTCCCACGTTAGGGGCATAGATATTTAAAATTGTTAGATCTTCTTGTTGGACAGTTCCTTTGAGTATGATATAGTGTCCTTCCTCATCTCTTATTATAGTCTTTGGCTTAAAATCTAATTGATCTGATATAAGGATTGCCACTCCTGCTTTCTTCTGATGTCCATTAGCATGGTAAATTCTTTTCCACCCCCTCACTTTAAACCTGGAGGTGTCTTCGGGTGTAAGATGAGTTTCTTGTAGGCAACATATAGATGGGTTTTGTTTTTCGATCCATTCTGATACCCTGTGTCTTTTGATTGGGGCATTTAGCCCATTAACATTCAGGGTAAGTATTGAGAGATATGAATTTAGTGCCATTGTATTGCCTGTAAGGTGACTGTTATTGTATATTGTCTCTGTTTCTTTCTGATCTACTACTTTTAGGGTCTCTCTTTGCTTAGAGGACCCCTTTCAATATTTCCTGTAGAGCTGGTTGGTATTTGCAAATTCTTTCAGTTTTGTTTGTCCTGGAAGCTTTTAATCTCTCCTTCTATTTTCAATGACAGCCTAGCTGGATATAGTATTCTTGGCTGCATGTTTTTCTCATTTAGTACTCTGAATATATCATGCCAGCTCTTTCTGGCCTGCCAGGTCTCTGTGGATAAGTCTGCTGCCAATCTAATATTTTACCATTGTACGTTACAGACTTCTTTTCCCGGGCTGCTTTCAGGATCTTCTCTTTGTCACTAAGACTTGTCAATTTTACTATTAGGTGACGGGGTGTGGACCTATTCTTATTGATTTTGAGGGGGGTTCTCTGAACCTCCTGGATTTTGATGCTTGTTCCCTTTGCCATATTGGGGAAATTCTCTCCAATAATTCTCTCCAATATACCTTCTGCTCCCCTCTCTGTTTCCTCTTCTTCTGGAATCCCAATTATTCTAATGTTGTTTCGTCTTATGGTGTCACTTATCTCTCGAATTCTCCCCTCGTGGTCCAGTAGCTGTTTGTCCCTCTTTTGCTCAGCTTCTTTATTCTCTGTCATTTGGTCTTCTATATCGCTAATTCTTTCTTCTGCCTCATTTATCCTAGCAGTGAGAGCCTCCATTTTTGATTGCACCTCATTAATAGCTTTTTTGATTTCAACTTGGTTAGATTTTAGTTCTTTATTTCTCCAGAAAGGGCTTTTATATCTCCTGAGAGGGTTGCTTTAATATCTTCCATGCCTTTTTCAAGCCCGGCTAGAACCTGAGAATCATCATTCTGAACTCTATATCTGACATATTACCAATGTCTGTATTGATTAGGTCCCTAGCCTTTGGTACTGCCTCTTGTTCTTTTTTTTTGTTGTGAATTTTTCCGCCTTGTCATTTTGTCCAGATAAGAGTTTATGAAGGAGCAAGTAAAATACTAAAAGGGTGGCAACAACCCCAGGAAAATATGCTTTAGCCAAATCAGAAGAGATCCCGAATTGTGAGGGAGGAGAAAGGGGATAAAAAGGGGTTCAGAAAGAAAGAAAAAAAAAACTATTAAAAAAAAGAAAGCCGATAAAGAAAAAATATAAAAAGAGGAAAAAAAAATATATATATTAGATAAACTATTTAAAAAACGTTAAAAAAGGAAAATGGTAAAAGTTAAAAAAATTTAGCAGAAGAAGAGAAAAAAAAATTGAAAAAGAAAAAAAAATTAAATTAACTGCAAGGCTAAAAAATCATGGGGAGAAAGCCATGAGTTCCGTGCTTTGCTTTCTTCTCCTCTGGAATTCCGCTGCTCTCCTTGGTAGGTGAACTTGGTCCTGGCTGGGTTTCCCGTTGATCTTCTGGGGGAGGGGCCTGTTGTAGTGATTCTCAAGCGTCTTTGCCCCAGGCGGAGTTGCACCGCCCTTACCCGGGGCCGCGCTGAGTCATCCGCTCGGGTTCGCTTTGGGGAGCTTTTGTTCCCTGAGCGCTTTCCGCAGAGTCCGGAGGACGGGAATAAAGATGGCGGCCTCCCGGTCTCCGCCCGGAGGAGCTGAGAGCCCGGGGCCCCACTCCTCAGTGTGCCCTCAGAGAACAGCGCCCAATGACTCCCGTCAGCCTGGCCTCCGGCCGCGCTCCTAGCTGACCGAGCCCGCGACCGGTTCCAGGCAACCCCGAGCTGAGAGTCACTCCTCGGCTCTGTCTTTGCAACCGGCTTCCCCGTTCTAATACCGGTAAGCTCTGCGACACTCAGACACCCCCGATCCTTCTGCGACCCTGCGGGACCTGAGGCTGCGCTGACCCCGCCTGGGCTTCACCCCAGTTAAGCCTCTGGAGCGATGTCCCTCAGCAAAACAGACTTTTAAAAGTCCCGATTTTGTGCTCCGTTGCTCCGCCGCTCGCCGGGAGCCGGCCCCTCCCCCCGCGGTCTATCTTTTTTTTTTTTTTTTTTAAAGATTTTATTTATTTATTTGACAGAGAGAGATCACAAGTAGACGGAGAGGCAGGCAGAGAGAGAGAGAGAGGGAAGCGGGCTTCTTGCTGAGCAGAGAGCCCGATGTGGGACTCGATCCCAGGACCCTGAGATCATGACCTGAGCCGAAGGCAGCGGCTTAACCCACTGAGCCACCCAGGTGCCCCCCCCCCCCCCCACCCCCCCCCGCGGTCTATCTTCCCGTCGCTTGGATTCACTTCTCCGCCAGTCCTACCTTGCAGAAAGTGGTTGATTTTCTGTTTCTGGAATTGCTGTTCTTCTTCTCTTCAATCTCCCGTTGGATTTGTAGGTGTTTGCAATCTTTAGATAAGCTATTTAGCTGATCTCCCGCTACCCGAAGTAGTCTCAGCCTGCTACTTCTCCGCCATCTTGACTCCTCTCCTGGGGGATTTTTGATGACTGCTTTAATTTCCTTTTTGATTATGTGTCTCTTCATGTTTCTTTTTCTTCCCAGTTCAGTTTTGTTTGTTTTTATGTTTCTGGGAATGCATCCATTTCTTTGAGACTATCTGATTTGTTGACACAGAGTTGACATCCTATGTTCTTATAATTGTTTGTATTTCCTTGGTGTTGGGTGTGATCTCTCCTTCTTGATTTATGATTTTATTAATTTGGGTCCTTTCTGTTTCCTTTTTGAGAAGTCTGGTCGGGGATGTATCAATCTTATTAATTCTTTCAAAGAAGCAGCTCCTAGATTTGTTGATTTGTCCTACTCTTCTTTTGGTTTCTACTTCATTGACTTTTGCTCTAATCTTTCTTATTTCTCCTCTCCTTTTGGGTTTAGGCTTTCTCTGCTACTCTTTCTCCAACTCCTTTAGGTGTAGGGTTAGGTTGCATATTTGAGACCTTTCTTAGTTCTTGAGAGAGGCTTGTACTGCTATATTCTGCCCTCTTAGGATTACCTTTCCTGCATCCCAAGGATATTGGACAGTTGTGTTTTCATTCTTTTGTGTTTCCATGAATTTTAAATATTCATCTTGAATTGACTGGTTGACCCATTCATTCCTTAGTAGGATGCTCTCTAGCTTCCATGTATTTGAGTTCTTTCCACCTTTCCTCTTGTGACTGAGTTTCATTTTTCAAAGCATTGTGGTCTGAAAATATGCAGGGAATGATCCCAATCTTTTTTTTTTTTTTAAAGTACTTTTTTTTTTTAAGATTTTATTCACTTATTTGACAGACAGAGATCACAAGTAGGCAGAGAGGCAGGCAGAGAGAGAGAGGAGGAATCAGGCTCCCGGCTGAGCAGACAGAGAGCCCAATGCAGGGCTCAATCCCAGGACCCCAAGACCGTGACCTGAGCCAAAGGCAGAGGCTTTAACCCACTGAGCCACCCAGGGTCCCGAATGATCCCAATCTTTTGAGAAAAGAATGAACATGGCGGCCTCCTTATCTCTAGCCCTGAAAATGAGAGTGTGGGTCCCCACCCTTTAGTGCGCCATCATAGAACAGTCAATACTTCATGTTTCCCTGGTCTCTATCCATACTCTGTGCTCACCAGACCTGTGAATAAGCATTTCTGTCTCTGGCACATGACCCTGTTTGGAGTCTTCAAACCCAGCAGACTCCTGCAGCATGCTCAGGCACCACTTCTCCTGGGGGAGGAAGGGAGCTCTCCTCAGTTGTGCTGCTTCTTGGTCCCCTTCTCAAAGATCAGTGGCCATACTATGCCATGAATCACAGTTTATGGCAACCTCCATTTTAGAGCTCATTTCTGGTTTCACTCTTTGCAGCCGGCTTCCCAGCTCTGATACCTGGGAGCTCTGCTGCCCTCAAGCGCCCCTAGTCTTCCTGAGACTCTGAGGATCCTGAGACCACTCTGTCCCATCGAGGGATCCACCCCCTGCCCAGCCGCCAGAGTGACATCCCTCATCAGAGCAGACTTGCAAAATTTCCGATTTTGTGCTTTGGTGCCCCTAAAACTTGGCAGTATCCAGCTGACTGAGGCTCCTTCCCCATAGGATTTATCTTCCCACCTATCAGCTTAGACTCACTTTTCCATACCTCTTACCTTGTGGAAAGTGGTCATTTCTCTGTTTGTAGATTTGCAGCTATTCTTTTCTTGGACCTATTCTTGAATCTGCAGGTGTTCAGAATGTTTTGATAGCTATCTAAATTCCTTATGGTAGATGAAATGAAGGTCTCCTATTCCTCCGCCATCTTGGACTCTCTCTCTTCTTCTTTCTCCAGATTGCTTTGGGTATTTGGGGTCTTGTGTGATTCCATACGAATTTTAGGACTGTCTTTTATTTTCTTGGAATAATGCCATTGGAATTCAGATAGGGATTTCATTCCATCTGTAGATTGCTTTGGGTACGGTGAACATGTTAACATTATTAACTCTTCCAGTTAATGAGCATGATATATGTTTCCATTTATTTGTGTTATCTTCCAAATCTTTGGCCCATACATTCACCCTCCAACACACACATATTTTTCTTTCCTTTTCTACCATGTGTTCAGTATACAAGGTCTTTCTCATTCTTGGTTACTTTTATTCCTAGATTTATTTATTTATTTATTTGATGCAATTGTCAATGGCATTGCTTTCTTAATTTCTCTTTGTGAAAGTTGGTCATCAGTATATAGAAATACAAGTTGGGACACTTGCATGGCTCAGTCAATTAAGTGTCTGCCTTCAGATCAGGTCATGATCTTGGGGTTCTGGGAATGAGCTCCTTGCTCAGCCAGGAGTCTGTTTTCCCTGACTCTCTGCTGCTCCCCCTGCTTATGCTCTCTCTCTCTCTCTGTGTCAGATAAATACATTCTTTAAAAAAAAAGAAATGCAACATGTCTCTGTATATGGACTTTGTATCCTGCAGCTTTACTGAATTTGTTTATTCTAATTTATTCATATTTGTTTGCTTGTCAATAAAAATTTTATTTATTTATTTATTTTTTGTGTACTCCTCAGGGATTTCTACATATAGTATCATGTCATCTGCAAATAGTGACCATTTTCTTTTCCTATTTAGATTTCATATATTGTTTTGTTTTGTTTTGTTTTGTTTTGTCTAAATGGTTTGACTAGGGCTTTCAATACAATGGTGAATGAAAGTGGTAAGAGTGGGCATCTTTATCTTGTTCTTGCTGGTAGTGGAAAAGTTTTCAGCATTTCACTCTCGAGTACAATGTCAGCTGTGGGCTTTTCATATAGGGTCTTTGTTTGGTTGAGGTATGTTCCCTCCATACCCAGATAGTTTAGAGTCTTTATCATAAATGCATATTGAATCTTGTCAAGTGTTCTTTCTGTATCTATTGTAAGAATCCTAGGATTTAAAAAAAAAAGAATCCTAGGATTTTTATCTTTTATTTTGTTAAGGTGGTGTATGGTATTGGTGGATATGCAGATGTGGAATCATCCTTGCATCCCTGGAATAAATCCCACTGGATCATGTTGTGTGATTCTTCTGATGTATTATTGAATTAATGTTGCCGATAATTTTTTGAGGATTTTTGCATCTCTGTTCATGAGGGATATTGGCCTTTCCTTTTCTTGTAGCTTTCTTGTCTTGGTAGCAGAGTAATGCTGCCTTCATAAAATGAGTTTGGATGTATGCCCTTCTCTCCTTTTTTAAAAACAGTTTGGGAAGGAGTGGTATTAATTCTTCTTCTACTGTCTGGCTGAACTCAGTGAACCTCTGGTCTTGTGCATTTGTTTGTTGGGAGGATTTGATTATGGAATTAATCTTTTTACTAGTAATCAGTCCGTTCAGATTTTTTTTTTTCTCCTTCATGGTTCATCTAGGTTGTTGTTAGGAACGTAACCATTTCTTCTAGGTTGTCCAAGGTGTTGGCCTCTACTTGCTCATAGTACTCTCTAACGATCCTTTGTATTTTTGAGATAGTCATACGTAATAGCTCATGTTTCTTTCTTTTTTCTTTTTAAAAGCTTTCACATTTTTAACTTAATTCAGTTAACCAAGGTATAGGTTTTTGATGTAATGGTCAGTGCTGCATTAGTTGCATGTAACACCCAGGGCCTCATCACACATGTCCCCTCCTTATATACCCATCACCCAATTATCCCACCCCCAAGCCTGCCTCTCCTTCAGTTTGTTTCCTATGATTAAGAGTCTCTCGTGGTTTGTCTCCCTCTCTGATTTCTTCCCATTCAGTTTCCCTCCCTTCCCCTGTGATCCTCCACACTATTCCTTGTGTTCCACATAGGAGTGGACACCATATGATTATTGTCGTTCTCTGCTTGACTGACTTCATTTAGCATAACCCCCTCCAATTCCATCCATGTCAATGCAAATGGTGGGCATTCATCCCTTCTGATGGCTGAATACTATTCTATGTTATGTATGTACCACATCTTCTTTATCCATTCCTCTGTTGAAGGACATCTCAGGTCCTTCATAGTTTGGATCTTGTGGGTATTGTTGCTATGAACATTGGGGAGCATGTGCCCCTTCTTTCACTGCATCTGTATCTTGGGGTAAATACCCAGGAGTACAATTGCTAGGTCATAGGGCAGCTCTATTTTTAACTTTTTTAACTTTTTGAGGAAACTCCATGCTGTTTTACAGAGTGACTGCACCAGCTTGCTTCCTACCAACAGTGTAAGAGCGTTTCCCTTTTTCCACAACCTCGCCAACAGTTGTTTCCTGTCCTGTTAATTTTAGCCATCCTAACTGCTGGAAGGTGGTATCTCATTGTGGTTTTGAATTCCCTGATGACAAGTGATGTGGAGCATTTTTTCATGGACTGTTGGCCATTTATGTGTCTTCTTTGGAGAAGTGCCTCTTCCTGTCTTCTGCCCATTTCTTGAGTGGTTTCTTTATTTCTTGGGTGTTGATTTTGAGCAGTTCTTTGTAGATCTTGGATACCAGACTTTTTTCTGTCAAGCCATTTGCAAATATCTTCTCCCATACTGTAGGTTGCCTTTAGTTTTGTTAATTGTTTCCTTTGCAGTGCAGAAGCTTTTTATCTTGATGGAATCTCAATAGTTCATTTTTGCTTTTGTTTCCCTGGCCTTTAGAGACATGTCTTGCATGAAGTTGCAGTGCCCAAGGTTGAAGAGGTTGTTATCTGTGTTCTCCTGTAGGATTTTGATGTGAGATAGGAATCAATTATCTTTCTTTCCTCATTGTATTTGAGCCCTCTCTCTTTCTTGGTGAGTCTTAGCTAAAAGTTCGTCAGTTTGGTTTATCTTTCCAAAAAAGGCAACTCGTATTTTCATTGACCTTTTGTCTTGTTAGTCTCCATTGAAATTATATCCACTTTTCTTTTTTTAAATTTCCTTCTATCTACTGATTTGGGGCTTTGCTTGTCCCCTCCCCCCCATGTATATTAGGTTGGTTATTGGAGAGCTTTCAGATGGATTAATGAGGACCTGAATTTCTATGAACTTCCCCCTTAGAGCTACTTTTGGTGCATCCCACAAATTTTCATAGGTTTTCTCTTTGATTTGTCGCAAGTTACATTTAAATTTTCTTTTGATTTCTTATTTGATGATTTGTTGTTTACTAGCATGTTGTTAAATTTCCACATATTTGTGACTGTCCCATTTTCTTCTTGTGACTGATTTCTACTTTCATACTATTTTGGTTGGACAAGATTTGAACCAGAGTGTGAAGGGAGCATTTAGTGTAAAGGTTAGTTTTCTGAGGGCAGACCATGGCTTCCATGGGGACAGAGGAAGGTTTTGTGAGACTTGGGGGAGGTGGTCAACCCTTGTTAGAATTACTGATTACATTTAATTAGAATTACTCCCATGCGGGCTCTGTACCACTGTTCACACTGTAGCCCCGATGGACTTGTACTTCCTTAGAAACATTTTCCAGGAGGTGCAGGGTGGCTTTCTCTAATAGGTGCCATGTGGGTTCATGACATGGCCCCAAGTCAGCAACCAGGCTGTATGGTAAATTAGGGGATCAGAACCTGACTTTCTGTTGGAAGTGACAGAAACAGGGCATGGTGAGTTGCATGACAATAGCCAAGGTCCTGAGTGATCCACTGGGTATTGGTGGTGGGTGGAGTAGTAGGGCCATGGATCTGTCTCGTCAGAACCTATGGAATTCAGGGATACCCTCCTGTCTGTTGAGTTTGTAGAGACAGGTAGACATCAGGCATGAGAGTCACACTAGACCACCATCAGGGAGGCAGTGTGTGGTGGGAGCCAGTGGGCAGTTCTCATGAAAACTGATAGGGATCTGGTGACTGATTCCTAACAGCAGCATGGGTAGAGGAGGGTGCTGGTGGTGCACACTTCCTAGGGTTGTGGTCAGCACTAGTCTGGAGTCCATTTAAGTGAACTGTGCCTGAGCACCCAGTCACTGTAGCTGTGGGCACTGTGCTCATGGCACTTTCATGCCAGGGATCCCATGCTGCTGCCTCCTACTTTTCATCATCTTCATGATCTTGAGCCTCTGCTCTTGCCCCATGGCCCCTCGGAGTATTGCCCTCCCTCCATCTGCCTTCATCCTCTGCCTTGTGCAAGCCAATGCCAGGGTAGCCTTCTCAAGAGGCAGCTCTGTCAGTCCCCTGATGGAACACTTCCACTGATACCCTGTGAGGTGAGGATGAAACCCTGCCCTGGAAGGGGGTTGCAGGTCCCAAATCAAGAAAGTCACGTCTCCCTTTTCAGCCTGGCCTGTCCTCCCCTCAGTCCTCCTCAGGGAAGCTGTCCCTCACTTTCTCAGCTGACAGCTCTGACCCTAAAAACCAATATTGTTTTCTGTTTCTCCATGTCTTAGTTCATCCGTGGCATGTCTTTCAAACCTCTCAGTGGGTTTTCAGCAGTCCTTAGGGCCGTCTGCTCAAAGAGGGGATGACCTTAGAGGGGCAGCTTCTCCTGCCCACTCCCTCAGCATGTCCCTGCCCAGGAGCCAGCTGCCCCACAGAGTGCTGAGGGTCCTGAACCAGCCCATTCTGAGCCCAGGCTGTATCAGCAATGTAGACTGATGTATGCCAGGAGTGGTGGGCAGGTGGCATGGGCCAGGTGCTGGCAGTTTCTCTTTCTCATTCCTTCCCTGCTTTCCCTCCCAGAGGTAGGTCAGAGCAGCCTCCATGCCCCACATCATGATCCCTTGACCTGTGCCTCCAGCATTCAGCTGGTGAGCTTAGTGGTTTCCCATTGCTTCTGTCTCCCATACCTGCACCCATGGCAGTTCCTGGATCAGGGGAGGGATCATACCCTTGTCTGTACTTGACCCACTTCCTATCCCGCACTGAGCCCACCCAACTTTGTGTCTTCCATAGATGTGCTTGGAAGCAAGCTCTTCCACAGGAAATCTAGTAGCCAAATGGATCCATGTAATGACCACTGAATTAGTGATCCAGGATAGAGAACAAACCAGCTCTGAAAACTGTCCCACACTATGTGACCATCTCATACTAAATCAGAAATAGTAATAGCTTTCTGGATTATGACATGGCATCTTTCTCTACTTATATTCTCTTGAATGCAAAGGTGCTGATCCTGGATGAAAAGGGACCATGGCTCCTGTGGGCTAGGATTAACAGGTAAAATATAAGAATTCAGTGAAATTTGAATTCCAGGCATAGAGTGAATAAATATTTTGAGGAAATATTCCCAAGTAGAGCATATGAACATTGTGTACCAAAGCTTTTTCAAATAGGTCACCAAAAGAAAAATCTTCTTTATTGTTTATTTTAATTCTAGTCGAGTTAACATACAGTGCTATATTAGTTTCAGGTGTACAATAGCGTGAGTCAGTAATTCTATATATTATATATATATTATAAGTGTACTCTTAGTCCCCTTCATCTATTTCACTCATCCCTCCATCCACTTCCCCTTTGGTAATCATCAGTTTGTTCTCTTTTGTTAAGAATCTGTATTTTGGGGCGCCTGGGTGGCTCAGGTGGTTAAAGTCTCTGCCTTCGGCTCAGGTCATGATCTCGGGGTCCTGGGATCGAGTCCCGCATCGGGCTCTCTGCTCAGCAGGGAGCCTGCCTCCTCCTGTCTCTCTCTGCCTGCCTCTCTGCCTACTTGTGACCTGTCAATAAATTAAAAAAAAAATCTTAAAAAAAAAAAGAATCTGTATTTTGGTTTGTCTCTTTTTTCTTATTTATGTACGTTTGTTTCTTTAATTCTACACAAGAGTGACATCTTATGGTATTGTCTTTCTCCGACTGACTGATTTTACTTAGGATACTCCTCTCTAGAGCCATCTGTGTGGCTGCAAATGGCAAGATTTCATTCTTTTTATGGCTGAGTAATATTCCACTGTGTGTGTGTGTGTGTGTGTGTGTGTGTACACATCTCTCATCTCATTAACAATTTTGCACTTTATCAGTGGACACTTGGGTTGCTTCCATATTGTGATCTTGTAAATAATGCTGGAAGAAACATAGGGGTGCATGTATCCTTTTATTGTTATTGTTTTTGTATGCTTTGGGTAAATACCCAGTAGTGTGGTTACTGGATCCTAGGGTAGCTCTATTTGTAATGTTTTGAGGACCCTCCATACTGTTGTCCAGAGTGGCTTCCGCAGGATGCTTTTCCACCAACAGCACATGAGGGTTCCCCCTTTTCCACACCCTCCCAGCACCTGTTGTTCCTTGTGCTGTTGATGGGGGCCATTCTGACAGTATGTGGTAATATCTCATTATACTTTTGATTTGCATTTTCCTGAGCTTGAGTGATGGTGAATATGTTTTCATGGGACCATTGGCCATCTGTATTTCTTCTTTGGAGAAATGTCTGTTCATGTCTTCTGACTATTTTTTAACTGGATTATTTGTTTTTTTGGTGTTGAATTGTATCCACTCCATATGTTTCGGACACTATCCCTTTACTGCATAGAATATTTGCAAGTATCTTCTCCCTTTCATTAGGTTGTCTTATTATTATTACCTCTTCCTTGTTCTTCTGCTGTGTGGAAACTTTTTATTTTGTTATAGTCCCAGTAGTTTATTTTTGCTTTTATTTCCTTTGCCTCAGGAGACAGTCTAGAAAAATGTTGCTTTGGTCCATGTCCAGAAGTTACTGTCTGTGCCCTCTTGTAGGATTTTTATGGTTTCAGGTCTTCCACTGAGGTCTTGAAATTGTTTTGAGTTTATGTGTCTCTATGGTGCAAGGAAGCAGAGTAATTTCAGATTGAACCTGCCATGATCCCAGACCCTAACCCTAACACTAGGTTGGTGTTTTCAAGGACCACGCCCAGAGGCCTGACTCCAAATCCCCAGGGAATTTTCCTCTAAGCTGCAGTATTTTGTGTGGATTCAGGGCTGTGGCCTGCTGGCCATCTCCCCCACCCCTGACACCCACACCCAACTCAGCACATCCTCTGCTGTGCTCAAGGGCAGCAAATGGACAGACTGGGTGCAGGTGGGACTCCCTCCTGTAAGGCATGGCTTGCTTCCGACAGGTAGAGAAGTGGGCCAGCTCATGTACACCTTATATATTCTTTTGGTTCCTTGCTATCTGCCTCCCCTTTCTATCACCATGGTCCTGAGCCTTTAGCTCCTTGGAGAATTTGGGTTTGCAGATTTCTGTTGAAATTTCGAAGTGTAGATCTGGGTTGCCTTTGTTCCCTGTCCTTGGGTCAGAGATGAAGGCAGGAAAAGTTATCATAGTCTGAAAGCAACAAAGAGAAATATCAAGTGTGCTCTGCCCCCAGAACATCAGACTTGAAAGCAATGGCCAACTACATACTTCAAGTTCTACACAATCAGCTTTAGGGACTCACAGATGCACGTGAAATGGAATTGTACTGAAGTAAATCTTGTTACTGAACTTTTGCCTCACAGAAGACAGTTTAGGGACACGGCCCCTCACTCGCCCTGACATTTCCGCTTACTGACAAGTGTAGCCACAAAAGGGCATGATTGTGTCATCCTCCTGGAGCATTCCTGGCCCCTGGCCCTGGGTCTGGCCAACCCTGCATACCCCCAGTCCTCCTGAGTGTCTGCTGTCATGGCACTTGTCACACAAGGCTGTCATTTGTTATCTCTTGGTCTGTCCTTTCTGCTTGGAGTAGATCTATCTCACAGATATGTGGCTAGATGGCAAATGGGTGAATGGTTTCAGGATCTTTTGTCCTGGAATAGCAGGCATCCTTCAAAACCCTGATGGGCAGGGGGAGTCTCTGTCCCTCTGTGTTCACCAGCCTCAGTGGAACATAGTGTCCTGGACAAGGGACTTGGGAGTCCTCCCAGATGAAGTTTTTTCTATGAAGGTGACTTCCTTCTGAGATCATTATGGAACACCTTGTGTGGCTGTTCCTGTGGGACAGGCTGTTCCTGTAATGTATTCTCCTTGCACACTGTGGCTACCAAAGAGGAAACACATGCTCATACTCACAAGTTCACACTTACACCTCTGTTTCTGAGCATCACTACTATGTACACTACAGTGAATTCCTTTTGGGCTGCAGACATGAAGATGTACCATTCAACGTGTAAGTAGAGGAGGATGAAGATGGAGTTATGGCTAAAAGGATGGAAGTCCTTGTCTCTGGGGGTGAAGAAATTAGATTTTACCCAGAAGGCGCTACATTTTACTCAAAGAAGGGACATGACCTTAGGATCTTTGAGACCAGGGACTGGCACAGAATTTTCTGGAAAGTCCGTCTTTTAAGATTTCCTGTTAGGTGTTGCAGTCCATGTAGTGTCTCCGGCAATGACTCCACTCTTGCACTGTGGCTTGAAAGCAGCCACAGACTGGCCATGACTAATGTTCCAGCCACACTTGATTGTAGAATATGGGGGGAGGTCCCATTTGGCCCAAGAGTGATAATTTCCCACACCCCAGATTTGCAACATGATGGATGATGGAGGAGAGGACTCTTCTTTTCCAGTGGCAGAGTGGGAGTACATTGGGATCTATCCTGCCTGACCATGGCCCCTCCACTTGAAAGGAAAAAAAAAAAAAAGATAGTGAAATTGGCCAAGAATTAAGGCCTCAGGAATTCCCTCAAATTTCCCTGCAGGATTCGAGCTTCCCACGACACATTTGTCTGTGGTTGAATTCCATGTAGGTATTGTTTGGCTGAGTTCGTCCCCACTGCCTGTCAGGTATACCTTGTAGGTAATATACCACACAAATGGTCATCTTGTTTAGGCCAAGACCATGAGCACATTTAGGGTTCTCCTGAGTTAGCAGAGGATCTAGCATGTGCAGTCTTCAGGATAAGTCCAACAGCCCTCAGCAATGTTATGGATCACCTGGCTTCCTGGGCCCTCTGTGGTACTGGCATGGGCCTGGCCTAGGCCACTTCTGCAGTCACAATGGAAAAGCCCGTGGCCTGGGTGATCCACCCCATCCTTGGCTCTGCAGGCTGAGACCCAAGATTCCTCTCACCTCATTGGCTGGGACCAGGTCACATGCCCATGGATGAGCCAATCCCTGGAGCCAGGGAGTGGAGACATGGAGATTGACACAGGTTGTTAGGACCTCTGTTGTAATGACTTTTCTAATGGTCATGGTGGCAAGATCTTCTGGGATGCATCTGTTAATAAAATGAATATTAATTTTTGATAGCAAGTAGGTCCAATGTGCTGGTTTACCACCTAGCACCTCAGTCCTAGCACCTCGGTACTACTGTACTACTCTGCAGAGACAATGGCTGAGAATGAACAAGGTAGATGGAAACTGGTCTGGAGTGCACGAGGGAAGGGTGTGTGTGTGTGTGTGTGTGTGTGTGTGTGTGTGTGTGTGTAGGGGGTTTAAGATAATAGTTCTGGCCAAATTCTATCGCCAGATTATCTAGGTTCATGAAGGTGCGGGGAACCCATGGTGTTTCACCCTCCATCATTTTGCAGAGGAAGAATATGTCTTTTGCATGGAATATGGCAAGACTTGTTCCAAGTATTCTCTAGTTGGTATGGAAGTCAGAGAGAGCAGCACCCTCCATCCCTCCATCTGCTAGGATAGGTGTGAGAGGCTGAGTGTTCCCAAGAAGGTGTCTGGCTTTCGCAGGGCTCACCATGAGCCTGCATACAGGACTGATGAGGACCGTTCATGGTTTTGTTCTGAGGATTGAGTATTGGAAGAATGTGGTGCCCTGTGTAATCCCAGGCAACAGACAGACATGGAGTCCACTGTAGATTTACTTCGTGGGAGTGGTGGTGATCTGCAGCATTTGCTTCACGAGATGTCTGTCCTTTATTGAGTTCTGGATGTGGTTTGTGTGACTTTGTCCTGATGGCTGGGATTTAAAGGAGTGGGATTTTGGGGCTTCACTGTAAAAGTTGGTCCCCTGGGAGAGGGCAGGTCCCGTTCTGCTGCTGAGAAGTGTGTCTCTAGTGGTTGGAGTGTGTATTGTAAGCCTAGAGGTCAATGGTGAGGTGGTCAGCAGGCCATTGTTTTTGATAATTTAAAAAAAATTTTTTTAAAATATTTTATTTATTTATTTGACAGATCACAAGTAGGCAGAAAGGCAGGCAGAGAGAGAGGAGGAAGCAGGCTCCCTGACGAGCAGAGAGCCTGATGTGGGGCTCGATTCCAGGACCCTGGGATCATGACCTGAGTCGAAGGCAGAGGCTTTAACCCACTGAGCCACCCAGGCGCCCCCCCCCCAATTTTTTTTTATTTATTTTCAGCATAACAGTATTCATTATTTTTGCACCACACCCAGTGCTCCATGCAATCTGTGCCCTCTCCAATACCCACCACCTGGTTCCCCCAACCTCTACCCCCCGTCCCTTCAAAACCCTCAGATTGTTCTTCAGAGTCCATAGTCTCTCATGGTTCACCTCCCCTTCCAATTTTTATGGGTGAATTTCATAGGATGAGATGTTAGATCTTATGGCTAGGAATCTTCATTAAGTGGCTATCAAGGGTGCTTTCTCTGAGTTTCATATTGATACCTTTTGTATAGCTTCCAAGTCCTCCTTGTACTTGGTGTTCCAATGAGCAGTGCAGTACAATGTTCCCTGCATTTTACTAGTGTGTTGATGAGAATTTGAGAAAGGAAAATGTTGTCAGTGCTTCCACAAATTGTACACTGGGACATTCAAATAATAAAATTTATTTTTGACACCAAGTAGGAAGTATCCTGCTGTGATTCTTAGTTTAAAGCAGGGGAGGGGGACCTCTTCCAGTACTGGTAATGAGTACCATAGACTTTCCTAGGGAACATTATCAGATTCATTTGAACTGGTCTTTATTATTGTGGAAGAATCAGGAATTGACCAATTATTTGATTCCTCTTTCACTTTCAATGAACATTTCCCCAATATTTTGTTTCACACTTCTACCATTGTGAAATCATCCCAGATTTGGCACCAGCTCACCCTTCTCTACCAAGGGTATGTTTGGGCCAAGACAAAAGCTGCTTCTGGTAACTGAGAGACTCTAGGACCAGAATGCTGTCAGTAGGAGTTACTGGGATCCTAAATTCCACACCAGCTCCTGACACCCAGACAAAATACATTTCAGATTTTGAAACTTCAGATAGAAATTTTGTGTCCATGTTGACAACTGAAGAAAATGTCATTCATAAACATAACCTTAACCCCTAACTTTAACACTGAAACTTAACCTGACCTTAAAGTCCAAATGGGAACCCTGAATCCTAAACCTAAAATTCAACTGGAAGCCTGGACTCTGAATCTGAGCCCTGGATCCAAGCCTTGAACCAGGAACCCAAACCCTAAACCAGAACTCTGAGTCATGAATGCTGAACCCAAATCCCAACATTAATGCAAACCCAAATTGGACCTTGAACTTTATTCCATAAGCCCTGAGTCTTAAACCCTAAATCATAAACCTAAAGTCCTAAACTCTTACTCTGTTTACTTGACCCTCACTGTAAATCCTCACCCTGACCCTAAACCTATACCCTGATCTAGAATTCTGACTGAAACCTGAACCTGAATCCAAATTCAAATGCTTCACCACACTTTGTTTATGCATTCACCATTGGTGGATATTTGCAGTTTCTACCTTTTGTTTCTTGTGAACATTGTTTGGATTGGGGGCTAGGGTTAGGGTCTTGGATTGGGGGGATTGGGGGCTAGGGTTAGGGTCTTGGATTGGGGTCAGGGCCAGGCTTGAGAGCTAGTTGAGGTCAGAGTTTGGGTCTGCATCAGGGTCATGTTCTGTGCCACATGGACACCGAGCACCAGGTGTGCCCTTCCAGCCTCTCTTTCTGGCGTCCCCAGTCCACTTTACTGAGGCTTTCCTTCATTCTTTTTCACAGTTCTAACCAGGTTGTGGTGCAGTGTTGTAGATAATTAGAATTCCAAATCCCATTGCTTCTACTGGACCTAAGACATGGGGGCCCCTGATTTAATCCTTCCACAAGTCTCTTGTTAACATGTGGTCTCCTCCAAGGGCAAGTTACCTCTCCATGGTGGGTGAACTGGATCTGTCAGGGCTTGGCCTCCATCCTGAAGTCTGATGTCCTCTCTGCTTCTGTGATGTGTTAACATGGATGTTTGGAAGAGTCATTTCCTCTGCAGTGATTTCGATGTGCAGTCAACTTGTTACAGCAACACAAATGCATTTTGTCTCCATACTCAGATTCCCTTGCTAACATTTCTTTACCACATTTGCCACTTCAGACAGGATGCTTCCATGTGTTTGACCCCAAACAGGGACAGTATGCTGCAGAACTACCATGTAACCTGAAATGAGGAGATCATTACAGGTTCCGTGTTATAAAAAAGACTGCAGGCTCACTTCAACTGTGTCCACCTGCCCGTCTGTCTGAAATGCTCTTTTATCATTTTCCAGGTTTCTTCTTCTGCTTAGAGTGAGGGTTAGACATTGGAGGTTAGGAGATAAGGTTATGGGTAAAGTTATGGATAAGGATTAGGGTTAGTTTAGGGCTAAGGTGGGGATTAGGCTCAGAGTTTGTGTTCAGGGGGTTGATGACAGTAGGGGATTGCTGGGATGGTCCCAACTTTGCCTTCAGATTTCTTCTGCCCTGAAACCTTTCTGGTGATTCAATGGCAGTGTTCTTCTGTGTTGCAGGCTTTGTCCTCAGGTATTGCTCAGCTGTCCACACTCCCTGGGGCATTAGAGGCAGACCCTTGGGGACAGACCTCTCAGAACACAACCTAGTATAAATGTTTGGTGGCTAGGGCATGGAAAAACCAAAGTGAAGGTGCATCAGCTAGCTTCCCTGGGGGGCTGAGATGAGGGCGTGTGTCAGTGGCCACTAAATGTGGGTGTGGCCTCAGGTGGACATGCAGATTTCTCCTACTCTGAATCCTTATCAGATTTCCAATTGATATGGGTTCCTTCTGTATGGCAGGTGGAGTCCTCTGGTATTCTTCAGATATTCCCAACAGGTAGGGCATATATACCAGGACTTGGGACAGAACCCTGAAAACCCAGCCTAGGGTTAAGGTTAGGGCCTAGGAGCATGTCAGGCATGAACTGCCCAGGGTGTTTCATTCTCTACTGGGGGATGTGTCAGACTCCAGCTTTGTGTCCAGGGGCCGCTAAATGTGGGGGTGGCCTTAGATGGGCATGCAGATTTCTCCAGCCCTGAATCTTTTCCAGACTTCCAAGGGGCAAAATTTCCTTCACTGAGGCCAGCTGAGTCCTCTGCTATTGCCCGAGTGTCCTGAACTCCTACCCTTCGGAGCACAGCCACTAGGGATGGACCCCTCAGAACCCAACCAAGGGTTAGGATTAGGACCTAGAGGCATGGAAGAACAGATCTAAAGGTGCTTTGGGGAGTGTTCCCAAGGCTGAGTTGAGAGCATGTGTCAGGGTGAATGTTGTCTCTGGGTTTGTATCCAGAGGTCCACTAAATATGGGCATGGCCTGAGGTGGGCATGCACATTTCTCCTGCTCTGAAATCTTTCTGAAGATCCAAATGGCCTGGGGTCCTTCTGGCTGACAGGTGGTGTCATCTGGTATTGCTCTGGTGTCCCCAATCTCTGGGGATTTGAAGTAAGGCCCTTGGGGAAGGTCCTCTCAGAACCCATCCAAGGGTTATCATTAGGGACTAGGGGCATGGCAGGACTGATCTGAAGACCCCTGGAGAGCTGTCCAGGGGGGCTGAGTTGAGGGCGTGAGTGAGGCTAAGTGTCTGGCTCGGGCTTTGTGCTCCCCCCTCAGCAGGGAGTCTGCTTCTCTCTCTCCTTCTGCCTCTGCCTCTGATTGTGCTCTCTCTCTAATGAAACTTAAAAAAAAAAAAATAAAATGCATAACCTCCTCTATCTACATGTGGTTAATTCTAATTTATTATCAGTTCAGATATAATTCATAGGTTAACTTCATAGTTTTATTGACTCTCATGTAGATATCCATAGTACACCGTGCATACTTTTATCATTACAATTTCCATAAAATGATTATCAGTATGTGATTATGTTACTCATTATCACTAGACCTATAAGAATGAATGATAAACATATACATTTATTGAATGATAAATACATATACTTAGATACAGATGCTTTTATGACAGAAAATAATGTTCACACTACACAGAGTATATTTTTGAAAGTAAAAATCCAAAGAGGGGTTTGATAACATTTGTTTAGACTTTTATTCATAGTACGTGTTTTTTCATTGCATAACAATAAATGTTTCAAAAAGAGTTCAAAGGAACAGAAATGTTGCAAAAATAATTATTTCTATGTACTCCACACCTAATTTCCCCTGCTAAGCACACTTGATACACCTAATGAACTACTGCATGAACACTGTCATCAGTAATTAAATTCATTTCTTGTGTTGATTTCCTTAGTTTTTACCTGCTGTGCTAGTTTGCAGGATTCCTGGTCAGGTATTTTACACAATTTACCTCAACTGGGAATTTTCTAATTTTTTAAAATCATGCTTAGACTGAGATTAAGGGTTTTTGGGAGGAAGAACATATAGGTAAAATGCAGTTCTCAACATATCGTATGGAAGAATGTATGTTATCAGCACATAAGTCATTATGGGTGTTAAGTTTGGTCTTGGTTGAAGGAGTATTTTTCAGGTTTTGATCCAGTAACATTATTCTACCCCCCCCCCCCCGCCAATACTGTACTATTTCATAAAAGGTCACTCTGTACAGACCAGTTTTAAGGGCTTGGGAATTATGCTACAGTTGCTTGAGGTAGCAGAATCTATATGTATTAATTGGAATTCTCTTGCACAGGATACTTGTCTATTTTACCAATTTATAATCTATTTTCTTAATTTAAGTACAGGCTAAGGGATATTCATTTTCTAACTTGAACTGTAATAAAATATTTTGTATTACAAAAGCTTCATTTTTTTTAAATTTCTTTTCAGTGTAACAGTATTCATTGTTTTTGCACCACACCCAGTGCTCCATGCAATCCTTGCCCTCTCTAATACCCACCACCTGGTTCCCCCAACCTCCAAACCCCTGCCCCTTCAAAGCCCTCAGATTGTTTTTCAGAGTCCATAGTCTCTCATGGTTCACCTCCCCTTCCAATTTCCCTCAACTCCGTTCTCCTCTCCATCTCCCCTTGTCCTCCATGCTATTTGTTATGCTCCACAAATAAGTGAAACCATATGATAATTGACTCTCTCTGCTTGACTTATTTCACTCAGCATAATCTCTTCCAGTCCCGTCCATGTTGCTACAAAAGTTGGGTATTCATCCTTTCTGATGGAGGCATAATACTCCATAGTGTATATGGACCACATCTTCCTTATCCATTCCTCCATTGAAGGGCATCTTGGTTCTTTCCACAGTTTGGTGACCGTGGCCATTGCTGCTATAAACATTGGGGTACAGATGGCCCTTCTTTTCACTACATCTGTATCTTTGGGGTAAATACCCAGTGGTGCAATTACAGGGTCATAGGGAAGCTCTATTTTTAATTTCTTGAGGAATCTCCACACTGTTCTCCAAAGTGGCTGCACCAACTTGCATTCCCACCAACAGTGTAAGAGGGTTCCCCTTTCTCCACATCCTCTCCAACACATGTTGTTTCCTGTCTTGCTAATTTTGGCCATTCTAACTGGTGTAAGGTGGTATCTCAATGTGGTTTTAATTTGAAACTCCCTGATGGCTAGTGATGATGAACATTTTTTCATGTGTCTGATAGCTATTTGTATGTCTTAATTGGAGAAGTGTCTGTTCATATCTTCTGCCCATTTTTAAAATATGATTGTTTGTTTTGTGTGTGTTGAGTTTGAGAAGTTCTTTATAGATCCTGGATATCAACCTTTTGTCTGTACTGTCATTTGCAAATATCTTCTCCCATTCCGTGGGTTGCCTCTTTGTTTTCTTGACTGTTTCCTTTGCTGTGCAGAAGCTTTTGATCTTGATGAAGTCCCAAAAGTTCATCTTCGCTTTTGTTTCCTTTGCCTTTGGAGACATATCTTGAAAGAAGTTGCTGTGGCTGATATAGAAGAGGTTACTGCCTATGTTCTCCTCTAGGATTCTGATGGATTCCTCTCTTACATTGAGGTCTTTTATCCATTTTGAGTTTATCTTTGTGTATGGTGTAAGAGAATGGTTGAGTTTCATTCTTCTACATATAGCTGTCCAGTTTTCCCAGCACCATTTATTGAAGAGACTGTCTTTTTTCCACTGTATATTTTTTCCTGCTTTGTCGAAGATTATTTGACCATAGAGTTGAGGGTCCATATCTGGGCTCTCTACTCTGTTCCACTGGTTTATGTGTCTGTTTTTATGCCAGTACCATGTTGTCTTGATGATCACAGCTTTGTATTAAAGCTTGAAATCAGGTAACGTGATGCCCCCAGTTTTATTTTTGTTTTTCAACATTTCCTTAGCAATTCAGGGTTTCTTCTGATTCCATAGAAATTTTAGGATTATTTGCTACAGCTCTTTGAAAAATACCATGGAATTTTGATCGGAATGGCATTAAAAGTATAGATTGCTCTAGGCAGTATAGATATTTTAACAATGTTTATTCTTCCGATCCAAGAGCATGGAATGGTCTTCCATCTTTTTGTGTCTTACAAAAGCTTCATTTTTGACCACTGAAAGTTCTTTCAGTTGGCTCTTATGACCCTTTGACATATTTCAGTTAGCTTTGTTTTTAATCACTTTCTTGGTTTCTGACACGAAATCATCTTGTACATTCCCTGCATTAGCTCTAGTCATTTTTCTAAGGAGCCTAAGTTCCTTTTGTTATAAATGGTATTAAAAATCAAAATTAGAACACAGTGCATGCTTGTTGAGAGGTTCTGTTGCTTCTAGAGGCTAGTAGTTTACAGAGTCAAGAAATATGTGTGTATACTAAAAGTGTGTGAAACTTACAAATCGTTCTTTTTTCCAAATTTATTAATATATAATTTGCATATAAAATTGTGTTAATTAAATTTGTACAGAGTGATGATTTGATACATGTATATACTGCAAAATGATTACCACAATAGCGTTTATTAACACTTTTATTATCTCACATAATTATCATTTTTTTGTGGTGACAATATTTATGCTCTACTCTTACCAACATTCAAACACATAATACAGTATTGTTCACTATGGACTCCATGTTATACATTCAATCCAAGAAATTTACTCATAAATGGAAGTTTATATCTTTGACGAACTTGTCCTCATTTTCCCTAACTTCCAGCCCCTGGAAATCACAATTCTAATCTCTGATACTAGGATTTTGGATATTTAAAATTCCACAATTAAGAAAGATCATACAGTGTGGGTCTTTCTCTGTCTGACTTAGTTTACTTAGCATATGTCTGCATATACTATCCATGTTGTCACAAATGGCAGAATTTCTATTCCTGAATGATACTGCATTATATAGATAGATACACAGATAAGATAGAGATATAGTATGTGTATATATACATCTGTGTATTTTCTTTATTCATTGATGGGTATCCATTAGTGTACACTTAGGTCTTTCCCATGTCTTGACTCTTGTGAATAATGTTTTCATGAATGTAGGATATAGATAATCTTTTTAAGATACTGATTTCATTTCCTTATCATATATACCCATAAGTGGGATTGCTAGATTATATAGGAGTTCTATTTTTAATGTTTTTGATGAACCTCCATGCTAGTGTCCATAGTGGTTGTACCAATGTCCATTCTAAGAGCACAGAGTTCCCTTTTCTCCACATTCTTATCAGCACTTCTTAACTAATGTCCTCTTGATAAGAGCCATTCTAACAGGAGTGATGTGATTTTTTAAAAAAACTAACATATAATGTATTATTTGTTTTAGGGATACAAGCTTGTGATTCATCAGTCTCACATAATTCACAGAGCTCAATGTCCATCACCTAGCCACCCTATTCCTCTTGGCCCCCTCCCCTCCAGCAACCCTCAGTTTGTTTCCTGAGATTAAGAGTCTCCTATGGTTTCTCTCCCCTTCTGGTATCATCTTATTTCATTTTTCCCTCCATCCCCCTATGATCCTCTGTCTTGTTTCTCAAATTCCTCATATCAGTGAGATCATATGATAATTGTTTTTCTGTGATTAACTTATTTTGCTTAGCATAATGCCCTTTTGTTCCAACCATGTCATTGCAAATGGCAAGCTTTTGGGGGGTGGGGTGGGGGTGTGTTGATAGCTGTATAATATTCCATTGTGTATATACACATCATCATCTTTATTTATTTATTCATTTATTCATTCATTCTTTCTTTTTAAAGATTTTATTTATTTATTTGACAGACAGAGATCACAAGTAGGCAGAGAGGAAGATAGAGAGGGGGGGTGGAACAAGCTCCCCATTGAGCAGAGAGCCTGAGGTGGGGCTCAATCCCAGGACCCTGAGATCATGACCTGAGCTGAAGGCAGAGGCTCAACCCACTGAGCCACCCACGTAACCCCCCTTTTTAATGTATTTACTTATTTTTTATTTTTTTGAGATTTTATTTATTTTTTTGACAGAGAGAGATCACAAGCAGGCAGAGAGGCAGGCAGAGAGCCCAAGTGGGGCTCAAACCTAGGACCCTGAGGTCATGACCAGAGCTGAAGGCAAAGATTTAACCCCCTAAGCTACCCAGGCACCCCTACACATCATCTTCTTTATCCATTTATCTGTTGATGGACATTGAGGCTCTTTCCATAGTTTGGCTATTGTGGACATTGCTGCTACAAACATTCGGGTACATATGCCCCTTTGGAACACCACATTTGTATCTTTGGGGTAAATGCCCAGTAGTGCAATACCTGGGTCATAGGGTAGCTCTATTTTCAACTTTTTGAGGAACCTCCATAGTGTTTTCCAAAGTGGCTGCCCCAGCTTGCATTCCCACCAACAGTGTAGGAGAATTCCCCTTTCTCTGCATCCTAGCCAACAGCTGTCATTTCCTGACTTGTTAATTTTAGCCATTCTGACTGGTGTGAGGTGGTATGTCATTGAGGTTTGGATTTGTATTTCCCCGATGCTGAGTAATGCTGAGCACTTTTTCATGTGTCTGTTGGCCATTTGGATGTCTTCTTTGCCAACATATCTGGTCATGTTTTCTGCCCATTTCTCAATTGGATTATTTGTTCTTTGGGTGTTGAGTTTGAGTGGTTCTTTGTAGATCTTGGATACTAGCCCTTTATCTGATATGTCATCTGTGAATATCTTCTCCCATTCTGGCAGTTGTCTTTTGGCATTGTTGACTGTTTCCTTTGCTGTGCAAACGATTTTGATCTTGATGAAGTCCCAATAGTTCATTTTTGCCCTCGCTTCCCTTGCCTTTGGCATTGTGTCTAAGAAGAAGTTGCTGTGGCTGAGGTTGAAGACGTTGCTGCCTCTGTTATCCTCAAGGATTTTGATGGATTCCTGTCTCACGTTGAGATCTTTCACCGATTTGGAGTCTATTTTTGTGTGTAGTGTAAGGAAATAGTCTAGTTTCATTCTTCTGCATGTGGCTGTCCAATTTTCCCATCACCATTTGTTGAAGAGACTTTTTCCATTGGACATTCTTTCCTGCTTTGTCAAAGATTAGTTCACCATAGAGTTGAGGGTTTATTTCTGGCCTCTCTATTCTGTTCCACTGATCTATGTGTCTGTTTTTGTGCCAGTACCAGTCTTGATGATTACAGCTTTGTAATAGAATTTGAAGTCCAGAATTGTGATGCCTCCAGCTTTGCTTTTCTTTTTCAACATTCTTCTATTTGGGGTCTTTTCTGGTTCCATACAAATTTTAGGATTACTGGTTCCATTTCCTTGAAAAAAATTGATGATATTTTGATAGGGATTGCATTAAATGTGTAGATTGCTCTAGATAATATAGACATTTTCACAATATTTATTCCAATCCCTGAGCATAGAATGTTTTTCTATTTCTTTGTGTCTTCCTCAATTACTTTCTTGAATATTCTATAGTTTTCTGAGTATAGATTCTTTGCCTTTTTATTTAGATTTATTCCTAGGTATCTTATGGTTTTCAGTGCAATTGTAAATGGAATCGACTCCTTAATTTCTTTCTCCTGTCTTGTTGGTATATAGAAATGCAACCGATTTCTGTGCATTGATTTTATATCCTGACATCTTACTGAATTTCTGTATGAGTTTTAGCAGTTTTGGGGTGGGGTCTTTTGAGTTTTCCACGTAAAGAATCATATCATCTGCAAATAGTGAGAGTTTGAGTTCTTCTTTGCTGATTCAGATGCCTTTTATTTCTTTTTATTATCTGATTGCTGAGGCTAGGACTTCTAGTACTGTGTTGAATAGCAGTGGTGATAGTGGACATCCTTGCTGTGTTCCTGAGCTTAAGGGAAAAGCTCTCAGTTTTCCCCCATTAAGAATGATACTTGTGGGGTGCCTGGGTGGCTCAGTCATTAAGCATCTGCCTTTGGCTCAGGTCATGATCCCAGGTCCTGGGATCAAGCCCCACATCAGGCTTCCTGCTCCATGGGAACCTTGCTTCTCCCTCTTCCACTGCACCTGCTTGTGCTCCCTGTCTTGCTGTGTCTCAATCTGTCCAATAAATAAGTTAAAAAAATACAAAAAAAGAATGATACTTGTTGTGGGCTTTTCATGGACAGCTTTTATGATATCGAGGTATTTACACTCTGTCCCTACACTGTGAAGAGTTTTGATCAAGAAAGAGTGCTGTATTTTGTCAATTGCTTTTTCTGCATCTACTGAGAGGATAATATGGTTCTTGTTTTTTCTTTTATTAATGTATATCACCTTGATTGATTTGCAGATGTTGAACTCACCTTGCAGCCCAGGAATAAATCCCACTTGGTCACGGTGAATAATCCTTTTAATGTACTGTTGGATCTTATTGACTAGAATTTTGGTGAGAATTTTGCATCCATGTTCATCAGGGATATTTTTCTGTAATTCCCCTTCTGGTTTGGGGATAAAGGTAATGTTGGCATCATAAAGGCCAGAAAGGACTTTGGGAATTTTCCTTACATTTCTATTTTTTTTATAACACTTTCAGGAGAATAGGTATTAATTCTTCTTTAAATGCTTGGTAGAATTCCCCTGGGAAGCCATCTGGCCTGGGGATCTTGTTTGTTGGGAGATTTTTGATGACTGCTTCAATCTCCTTACTGGTTATGGGTCTGTTAAGGTTTTCTATCTCTTCCTGGTTCAGTTATGGTAGTTTATACTCTCTAGGAATGCATCGATTTCTTCCAGATTGTCAAATTTGCTGGCATTTGTCGCTCATAATATGTTCTTATAATTGTTTGTATTTCTTTGGTATTGGTTGTGATATTTCCTCTTTCATTCATTATTTTATTAATTTGGGTCTTTTTTCTTTTTGGTAAGTCTGCCCAGGGGTTTATCAATTTTAGCAATTCTTTCAAAGAACCAGCTCCTACTTTCGTTGATCTGTTCTACCATTCTTTCCATTTCTATCTCATTGATTTCTGCTCTGATCTTTATTATTTTTCTTCTTCTGCTGGGTTTAGGCTTTATTTCATGTTCTTTAGGTGTAGGGTTAAGTTGTGTATTTGAGACCTTTCCTGTTTCTTGAGAAAAGCTTGAAATATAGAAAATAGAAATAGAAATATTTCTATAGAAATATAGAAAGAAATATATAATTTCTTATCAGGATTGTCTTTATTGCATCCCAAAGATTTTGAAGAGTTGTGTTTTCATTTTCATTTGTTTCAATGAATTCTTTTAATTCTTTAATTTTCTAGTTGACCCATTCATTTTTTAGTAAGATGCACTTCAGCCTCCATATATTTGAGTTCTTTCCAAATTTTGTCTTGTGATTGAGTTCAAGTTTCAAAGCATTGTAGTCTGAATATATGTAGGGAATGATCCCAGTCTTTTGGTACCACTTGAGACTGGATTTGAGACCCAGGATGTGGTCTATTCTGGATAATGTTCCATATGCACTAGAGAGGAATGTGTATTCTGTTACTTTGGGATGGAATGTTCTGAATATATCTGTGAAGTCCACCTAGTCCAGTGTCATTTAAAGCCTTTATTTCCTTGTTGGCCTTTTGCGTAGATCTGTCCATTTCAATGAGGGGGGTGTTAAAATTCCGTTGTATTATTATTGATGTGTTTCTTTGATTTTGTTATTAATTGGCTTATATAATTGGCTGCTCTCATGTTAGGGGCATAGATATTTACAATTGTTAGATCTTCCTGTTGGATAGACCCTTTAAGTATGATAGTGTCCTTCCTCATATCTTATAGTATTTGGATTAAAATCTAATTTGTCTGATATAAGGATTGCCACACCAGCTTTCTTTTGATGTCCATTAGCATGATAAATGGTTTTTCCACCCTCTCACTTTAAATCTGGAGGTGTCTTTGGGTCTAAAATGAGTCTCTTGCAAACAACTTATTGATGTATCTTGTCTTATCCATTCTGATACCCTGCGTCTTTTGATTGCATCATTTAGCCCATTTACATTCAGGGTAACTATTGAAAGATATGAATTTAGTGCCATTGTATTGCCTGTAAGGTGACTGTTACTGTATATTGCATTTGTTCCTTTCTGGTCTACATTAATTTTAGGCTCTCTCTTTGCTTAGAGGACCCCTTTCAGTATTTCCTGTAGGGCTGGTTTGGTGTTTGTCTTGGAAGCTTTTTATCTCTCCTATTTTCAATGACAGCCTAGCTGGATATAGTATTCTTGGTTGCATATTTTTCTCATTTAGTGTTCTGAATATATCATGTGAGTCCTTTCTGGCCTGCCAGGTCACTGTGGATAGGTCTGCTGCCAACCTAGTATTTTTACTTTTCTAGGTTACACATCTCTTGTCCAGAGTTACTTTCAGGATTTTCTCTTTGTTTCTGAGACTTGTAAGTTTTACTATTAGATGGCGGGACATTGACCATTTTTATTGATTTTGAAGGGAGTTCTCCACACTTCCTGGATTTTGATGCTGGTTTCCTTCCCCAATTTAGGGATGTTTTCTGCTATAATTTGCTCCAGTATACCTTCTGCCCCTCTCTTTCTTCTTCTTCTGGGATCCTAATTATTCTAATATTATTTCATCTTATGGTATCACTTTTCTCTCAAATTCTACCCTTGTGATCTAGTAGTTATTTATCTTTTTCTCAGCTTCTTTACTCTCCATCACTTGCTCTTCTATATCACTAATTCTCTCTTCTGCCTCACTTATCCTAGCAGGTAGTGCCTCCATTTTTTATTTCACCTTATAAATAGCCTTTTTGACTTCAACTTAGTCAAATTTTAGTTCTTTTATTTCTCCAGAAAGGGATTCTCTTGTATCTTCTATGCTTTCTTCAAGCCCAGCTAGTACCTTTATAATCATCATATACTCTATTGTCATGAACTTTCATTCTGACATCTTACTAATGTCTGTATTGATTAGGTCCCTGGCAGTTGGTACTGCCTCTTGTTCTTTTTTTTTGAGGTGAGTTTTTTTCCATTTTTGTCCAGAGAAGAATAGATGAATGAGAGAACAAAATGCTAAAAGGGTAACAACTACCACAGAAAAATACACACTAAACAAGTCAGAAGAGACCTGAAACTGGGGGAAGAAAGGAAGAAAAAAAAAAAAAAGGAAAATAAAGAATAGGGTCAGGCTGGTGAATAGAACAGAGCCACACCCTAGATTTTGGGTGTATGGTCTGTTAGAAGAAACTGCCTCTCAAAATTTTAAGGAGGAAACTTATCTTTATAGTCATTCTATGAAAGGATGGAATATGACTGTAAAGATGAAAATTAAAGATCTTAAAGAAGGAGTTGATAAATTTGTTGACAAAAGAGGGGGAAAATTTTTAAAAATATGTGGTTAAGCAGGAGACTAGAACCGCCATACACTAGATTTAGGGTATATTTTGGTCTGTTAGAAGAAACTGTATCGAAACATTTTAAAGAAAGAAAGAAAAAAATATATATATACACACACATACATATATACCAACAATAAGGTTAAATACAATGAAGGGATAGAACAATGTTAAAAATGAAGGAATTGATAAGATGTTGGTTGAAAAAGGAAGGAAGAAAAAAATAAAAAATGAAAATTGGAAAAAAATAACTCCAAAAGACTAAAGAATCATGGAAAAAAGGAAAAAATGGAATTCTATATGCTGTATTCCCCTAGCACTGGAGATTTGCAATTCTTGGTGATTGGTAAACATGGTCTTGGCTGGATGTTCTTGATGATCTTCTGGGGGGAGGGGTTTGTTGCAGTGATTCTCAAATGTCTTTGCCCAAGCCTGAGTTGCCCCTCCCTTGCCAGGGGCCAGGCTAAGTAATCTCTGGTTTACACTCAGTAACTTTTGTTCTCTGAAAGCTTTCTGTATAGCTTTGGAGGATGAGAATGAAGATGGTGGCCTCCCAATCTCCCACCCAGAGGAGCTGAGAACTTGGGGCCCCACTCCTCAGTGTGCCCTCAGAGAAAAGTAGTCTATCGCTGTCTCCCTGGTCTCCAGTTGTGCTCCATGCTTAACCAGCCTGTGACTAAAAGTTCCTTTCTCTGGCACACAACCCCATTTGGAGTCTCAAAACCCAGCAAATTGCTGTGGCAGGCTCCTGTGCCACTCTTCTGGGGGAAGAAATGTATTCTCCCTGGATCTGCTGCTTGTGGGGTCCCTGTCTGAAGAGCAGTGGCCCAACTGTGCTGCAGATCATGGTTTATGGCTACCCTGAGCTGAGAGCCCACTCCTCCACCCCCGGCTCTAATACTAGGGAGCTCTGCCACACTCAGACCCTGGTCTTTGTGTGACGCCAAGGGTCCTGAGACCACACTGTCTCAGTAAGTGTTCCATCCCCTGCTTAGCCACTCAAGTGACATCCCTCACTGGAGCAGAGTTCTGAAAGTTCTGTTTTGGTGCTCCAATGCTCTCTCACTTGCCAGGAGCTGGATGACAGAGGCTCCCTATCTCTGTGTTCTAGCTTCCCAAATAGCGCTTCGGATTCACTTCTCTGCATGCCTCAGATTCACTTCTCTGCACATCCTACCTTCCAGAAAGTGGTCACTTTTCTGTTTGTAGAATTGCTGCTATTCTTTTCTTTGATAGCCTTTTGAGTTTGTGGGTGTTCAGAATGTTTCGATAACTATCTAGTTGAACTCCTGGGACCTAATGATATTTAGGTCTCCTACTCCTCTGCCATCTTGCTCCTCATAACAGGTGTGATATAATTTTTTATGGTGGTTTTGATTCACCTTTTCCTGATGGTTAGTGATGTTGGGCAAATTTTCATGTACCTGTTGGCCATCTATGTGTCTTCTCTGGAAAATGTCTATTCAGGTCTTCTCATTTTTAAAATGGACTTTTTTTTTTTTTTTTTGGCTATTCATTTGAAAGAGTTCTTTATATTTTGGATGATATTAGCCTTTTATCCAGTAGATGATTGCAAATATCTTCTCCCATTCCATCCATTGGTTGTTTTTTTTTTTTTTTTTCTGTGCAGAAACTTTTTAGTTTGACATAATCCACTTGTTTTTGTATTTGTTGCTTGTGCTTTTGGTATCACCTCCAAAAAAAAAACATTACCAAGATCAAGGTCAAGGAGTTTTTCTTTTGCTTTCTTCTAGCAGTTTAACAGTTTCAGGTCTTAAATCTTGACTCCATTTTGAGTTTATTTTTGTAAGTGGTATAAGTAGGGGTCCAATTTCATTCTTTTACATATGATTATTTAATTTTTAAGCATCATTTATGGAAGAGACTATTCTTGCCCCAGTGAGTATTCTTGGGTACCTTTTCAAATATGAGCTGACTGTATATACAAGGGTTTATTTTTTATTTACTGAGAGAAGTCTGTTCCCTTGGTCTGTGTGTTTATTTAGATGACTGTATTTGTAATAGAGTTTGAAAACAGGAAGTATGATGCCTCCAGCTTTGTTTTTGTCTTAGATTTTCTTTGGTTATTCAAGGTCATTTATGGTTCCATACAAATTTTGGAACTTTAAAAGATATTTCTGTGAAAAACAATGCCATTAGAAATCAGTTAGGAATTCTATGAGATCTATAAATGGCTTTGGGGAGTTTGGATAGTTTAACATTAGTTCTTTCCATCCCAGAACACAGGCTGTATTTCCATTCATTTGTGTCTTTTTCAAAAGACACATTGTGTCTTTCATTTTTTTTTTCTTTTCTGAGTGTACAGATCTTTCATCCCCTTAGTGAAATATATCACTATGTAATTTTTTTTCTGTTTTGGATGCTATTGTGAATGGGAGTGTTTTCTTTTTCAGATATTTTGTTTTAAGTGTTTAGAAATGCAACTGATTTCTCTATGTTTTGTATTCTTTGACTTCACTGAGAATATATTAATTAGTTCTAACATTTTTCAGTGGCGTGTTTAGAATTTTCCATATATAAGATCATGTCATCTGCAAATAAGCAATTTTACTTCTCCCTTTCTAATTTCTTTTTCTTGCCTGAATGTTCTTGCTAGGACATTCAGGACTATGTTGCAATGGGAGTGATAAGAATGGGTCTCCTTGTCTCATTCATGATTTTAGAAGACTGACTTTGTATTTTTATGTGAGTATGTGTTAGCTGTGGACTTGTCTGTTACAGTGTTTATTATGATATATTCCTTCTATATCCAATTTGTTTAGCATATTTATTATGAAAGGATGTTGAATTTTTGTCAAAAGGTTTATTACATTTATTGATTTGCATATGCTGAATCATTCTTGTATCCCAGGGATAAATCCCATTCTATTATGGAGTATAATGCTTTTAATATGCTTTTAAACTTTATTTGATAGCATTTTGTTAATATTTTTGCATTTATATTTAGCAAGGATATTGGTCTATAGTTTCTTTTAGCTTATTTGGCTTTAGTATCAGGGTAATGCTGGCCCCAACAAATCAAAGGGTAGGGAACATTCCCAAACTCATTTTATGGTTGTGGTAATTCTGAGACTGTTACAAGAAATCGCCAAAGAATCCATCTGGTCCTGGGCTTTCATTTGTTGAGAGGTTTTTAATTACTGCTTTAGTCTTCTTCATCCTTATAGGTCTATTCAGATTTTTGACTTCTTAATGATTGATTTTAATAGGTTCTATATTTGTCAGCCTATAATTCCTTATGTAATCTCTTAGGATTGTTTGTATTTGTAGTCTATCAATTGTAATATCACCACTTTTATTTCTGGTTTTGATTTTTCCTTAAGTCTACCCAAATGTTTGCCAATTTCATCTTTCATAAAACCAGCTCTATGTTGTTGTTCTGGTTCTTATTTATTTTGGCTCTGATCTTGTTATTTTCCTTTTACTAACTTTGGGCTTACCTTGTTCTTTTTCTAGCTCCTTGAGAGGTATAGTTAGGTTGTTTATTTGAGATCTTTATAAACTTCCCTCATAGAATTGCTTTTTCTACCTCCAATAAGTTATGGTTTGTTATGTTTCTATTTTCTTTTGTCTCAAGATAGTTTTTAGCTAGTCTTTTCATTTTTTTCTTTGACTCACCGGTTGTTCAGGAGTGTGTTTAATTTCTACACACTTGTGAATTTTTCAGCTTTCCTCCAGCTATTGATTTCTTGTATCATGTCATTGTGGTCAGAAAACATAATTTGTATCCATTAACTTGAATAATGTTCCCTGTTCACTTGAGATTCTGTATTCTGCTGCTGTTGGTACAAATGTCCTCTATATACCTGTTAGGGCCATTTATTCTGAACCAAAGTGCTGATAAATTACCTTATTAATTTTTTAGGATAATCTATCCATTGTTGAAAGTGGGGTAATCAAGTCCTCTGTCATGTTTTTATTGTTGTCTATTTTTTTTCTCACTATATTAAGGTACTCTGATGCTGCTTTCATGTATATTTATGATTGGCATATATCCTTGATGAATGATCCATTTATCTATAATATGGCCTTCCTTATCTCATTAGTTTTTTTTTCCTTGTTAGGTTTTGACTTAAAGTCTTTTTTTCCCCCTTAAATAAGTACAGCTATTCCTTCTCTCTTTAGTTTTCCATGTGCATGGAATATCTTTCTCCATAACTTCATTTTGAGCCTGTATGTCTCCTAAAGCTGAAATGAGTTTCTTTTAGGCAGCATATAGTTTGCTCATCTTCTGATTGGAGAATCTAATCCTTTTATATTTAAAGAGTTAATGATAAAGGACTTGTAGGTAATGTGTGATTCTCTTGTTCTTTTCTTTTCTTCTTGTCCTCCTATGTGAATTTAGGATTTTCCATAGTGGTATGCTTTGATTCACTTCTCTTACTCTCTTTTTTTTTTTTTTTTTAACCTACTCGAAGTTTTAGGTTTATGGCAAACATAAATCACACTTCTAATGGCCTATGTTAAGCTAACAACTTCAATTACATTTAAAAACTCTAATCATTTACTTTTCATGTTTTTAATGTGCAACTTTGCAACCTATATATTTTTATTGCATAACCATTAAAATCACTGTAGTTTAGATATTTGTAATACTTTTTCCTTTAACTCTTACACTAGGGTTAACTGACACCGCACAAATTAACACAGTGCATTATTAGAGTATTCTGAATTGATTGTATTAACTTTACCAGTGTATTTTTATACTTTCATATATTTTCATATTTCTAGTTAATGTCCTTTCATTTTAGCTTGGCAAATTCCTTTGAGCCTTTTTTGTAAGGCAGGTAACATGGTGATTATCTCCGTCAGCTTTTGTTTGGGAATGTCTTTACCTTACCTCCACTTCTGAAGGACAACTTTGCAGGGTAAAGTATTTTGGGTGGCAAGGTCCTGTTCCCCCTTCCTCCTGCTCTCAGCCCCAGTCCTTTGACTATATCATCCCACTCTTAATCTGCAAAGTTTCTTCCAAGAAATCCACTGGTAGCCTTATGGGAATTCCCTTTTGTGAGAGAATTTCCTCTTACTGCTCTTGCTGCTTAAAAAATTCTCTTTGTCTTTGATTTCAGACAAAACGTACAATAACGTTTTCTGGAGACAATCATTTTAGTTTGAAATTTGGGGATAACATATTATCTTAATGAGTTTGGATGTCCAGATCCCTCCCCATATTTGAGAAGTCCTCAGCCATTAAATCTTTTAAAGTTTCTATTCCGTTCTTCCTCTATTTTCCTTCTGAGATTCTAACTTACCTTTCATGATATTCCATGGTTCATGTTGGCTTTCTTCACTCTTTTTTCTTTGTTTTCCTTTGAAGAATTACAAAGGTCTTGTCTGCTACTTCACAGAATCTTTTTTCTGCTTGACCTGTATGCTTTTGATGCTTTTTATTGCATATTTCATTTCATTCTCTGTATTCTTTAGCTCCAGAATTTATTTGGTTCTTCTAAAATTATTTCTGTTCAACTTTGCATTTTGTTGGTGTATTTTTTTCTTGATTTCACTGTGTTATTCTTATTTTGGGGGGTCAAAAATTCAAATTTTTCAATATTTTCAAAGAAGAGACTCTTCTTTGTTCCTTCATTCCACTGTACAATACATGTGGAAAATATCTGTACAAAGTTTTTTGAAGCTGAATGTGCTAAAAATATCATGGATATAGTTGTTAATGTCTTGTAGTATATATGTGCAAATTCTATGACTCTTCACTAAGTTTAGAAGACAATGAATTTAATGATCCTGTGTTCTTTGCTAATGCTCCTTGACTCAATTGTAGAGGAGTTTTACAAAGATTTGCAATTTTTAAAAAAAGATTTTATTTATTTATTTATTTGACAGAGATCACAAGTAGGCAGAGAGGCAGGCAGTGTGGGGGTGGGGGGAACAGGCTCCCTGCTTAGAGAGCCCAATGCGGGGCTTGATCCCAAGACCCTGAGACCATGACCTGAGATGAAGGCAGAGGCTTAACCCACTGAGCCGCCCAGGTGCCCCTACAAAGATTTGCCAAATGTTTAACTTCAAATGAAAATTTTCTTAAAACCGTGATCACACTGCACATGAATGAGCTACATTTACATCTCTAAGAAAAGCAAAACCTCATTTGTGAAGCTGAGGAAGTATAAGAATTTATACTGACGATGATTTTACACATTTTTCTACCATAAATCAATATGCAGTTTTTAATTATTGGTAGTTATGGAAATTAGTTACAAAAACTAAGAAAAATTCTTGTAGCTCATTGAGATTCCTTAAAACAGCTATTTTGAATTCTTTATCAGGTAAATAATTGATCCTCATTTCTTTGTGGTTGATTTCTGAAAATTCATTGTGTTCTTCTGGTGTTGTCATATTTTTGTTGATTTTTTGCATGTTCCTTGAAGTCTTGCATTGCTGATTTCACAGTTGAGGAAGCAGTCACCCCCTGTATTCTTCACTAACTAGCTGAGAGAAATACCTTGCCCGCCCTGCTAGAGATTCTGAGGCTTTCCCAGACTTTTCTTGAAGATACACCTGCTGAATACTTTTTTCTACCTTATGTGACAGAATTCTTTTTTTTTTTAAGATTTTATTTATTTATTTGACAGACAGAGATCACAAGTAGGCAGAGAGGCAGGCAGAGAGAGAGGAGGAAGCAGGCTCCCTGCAGAGCAGAGAACCCAATGTGGGGCTCGATCCCAGGACCCTGGGATCATGACCTGAGCCGAAGGCAGAGGCCTTAACCCACTGAGCCACCCAGGTGCCCCATGTGACAGAATTCTTAAAGGTCATATGTCTTCCCTCATTCCTCTAATAAAGATTTTTTTTTTCTTTTTCAAAGATTTTATTTACTCGACAGAGAGAGACACAGTAAGAGAGGGAACACAAGCAGGGGGAATGGAAGAGGGAGAAAGCAGGCTTCCTGCCGAGCAGAGAGCCCGATGCGGGGCTCGATCCCAGGATCCCGGAATCATGACCCGAGCTGAAAGCAGATGCCCAACGACTGAGCCACCCAGGCGCCCCATGTGACAGAATTCTTAAAGGTCATATGTCTTCCCTCATTCCTCTAATAAAGATATTTTTTAATACCACAAAGCCAGACCTGTTGTTGATGGTCTTTGTTTTGCTTGCCCTAGAATGGTGGCAATGCTCAAGATTGTGGTACTCTTCCAGGTCCATAGATTTGGTCTAGCTTTGTGAACACACTTACTAGCTAGACCTCTGTGAAACTCCTGCTGCTGCTGAGAATGCCAGTGAGCCCTTTGGGATCTGCATTCTAGGTGTCCCCTGTGACTCACTGGGGGCTTCCTGATTGTGTCTGTGACATGTTTAGTAGAATCTGTTTCCATCTAGTACATCCACCATGCCATAGCTGTCCTTTTCTTAACCACTCACTGCTTCCAAGTCATGAAGTTCAGTACTCAGTATTCTGGATAGGGCAAAAGAGAAATGAGACTCTTAGGCAATGTTTTGCCCTGATGGAGAAGCTGCGTACTATTCACACACTCTTACTTTTCTCCCTGGAAGAAATCATGGACTGAAAAGTTTCTCTTAACACACAGAGCTGTGCTGGTTTAGGGGTTGGGTGATGTGGGTAAAATGAACCATTACCAGTTTCCATGCCTCCATCTTATATTTTTTTCATTCTACCAATGTGCTGAAACTTCCCCAATGAATCACTGGATTTCCAGGAAAGTCTTCCTTGTCCATAGGTGGTTGTCTCAATCAGTGTTCTGTAGGGGAAAGATAGCAAAAACCACTTACCTCACCATTGTGATGATGTCACTCCATAATTAATTATCCATTGGTGTCTTTTCTAAGCAAAGCACAAGTTCATGCTCACACCTCCAACTCTAATGCATCTATTTCATTCTAGCCCTTTTCCCCTTTGTTTATCTCCCATTTCAACAGTGAGAACCTGAGTGCCACCATCTTTCATCCACTTACATAATAGTTCAATTCTAGTATATAAGTATATAGGTTTCCTAATTGTTAATCAGTACACTTATAAGAAACAGCTTTACCAAATAATGCAAAGTTTTTATACAGCTTCTCTTCTCTATAGTCTTAGACTCTTTATTAATTTCCAAAGTTCTTTATATGACTACCTTGTGCTTTTCCCTTTTAGTGAGGTTCTGTCCTACATTTTGAAACAATTAGATTCTTTTCTTCTAGTTTGCCTTATGTCTTTGGAACCCCTAACCTCCTAATGGATTTAAAAACTTTTTTTTTTTTAACATTAAGTTTCACTCTTTGTACTATGAAGTTGTAATGGTTTTGACAAGTTCATGGTCCAATGTATTCATCAGTACTCTCTCACACAGAATTGGTTTATCCTCCCCAAATCCTGTTTCACCTATTAAACTTTCCTCTCCCTTAGAATCCAAGGTCATAACTTTTTTGCTTTCTGACCTATAGTTTTTACTCTTTCTGAAGGTCATGTAAATTTAATAATTCGATATGTAACCTATTCAGGCTGACAACTTTCAGTTAGCAATATGCAGTTAACATTCACTCATATTAATAGCTGATGACCTGTTATCCCTTAATACTAAATAGTAGGTATAGCTCACTGTTTGTCCTCACACATTTTGAAGGACATCTCGAGTTCTTCCAGTTTGGGGCAATTACAGTGCTGCTGTAAACTTTCACATGGATATGTGGACATTAGTTTTCAAAAGAGGTGAACAAATACAAAGAATGTGATTGTTAGATCAAAGATAAACCTCTGTTTAGCTTTTTAAGAAAATGTCAAGGATGCCTGGGTGGCTCAGTTGGTTGGGTGGCTGCCTTCAGCTCGGGGCATGATCCTCGTGTTCTGGGATGGAGTCCCGTGTCGGGCTCCTTGCTCAGCGGGGAGCCTGCTTCTCCCTCTGCCTCTGCCTGCCTCTCTGTCTGCCTGTGCTTGCTCTCTCTCTCTCTCTCTCTCTCTAACAAATTAAAAAAAAAAATCTTTAAAGAAAATGTGGAGGAGTCTTCCAGAGTGGATGCACCATTTTCATTCCTTCCAGTGATGGAAATTACTTCCTGTTTCTCCAAATCCTTGACAAAATTGTTATTCTTAGGGTTTAATTTTTTTAATTTTTACCAATTCTAAAAGGTATGGAGTGTCTTGTTGTTTAATTGTCTTTTCCCTAATGACACGTGGTTGTTGATGATCTTTGAAATTCCTTAATCTGTGATTTGTCTCTAAATAATTTTGGAAGTTTTCTATTACTATTTGAATATTCTGCTGCATCCTCTTTTTTCATCTTTCCAATCATGCCTACATTGGTACTGTTCGTCAGTTCTTAGATGTTCTGATATCTTTTTCATTTTCTTTTTTTTTAAGACTTTTTAAAAAAAATTTATTTGACAGACAGAGAGCACTAGTAGGCAGAGAGGCAGGCAGAGAGAGAGATGGGGAAGCAGGCTCCCTGCCAAAGCAGAGAACCTGATGCAGGACTTGATCCCAGGACCCCAGGATCGCGACCTGAGCCAAAGGCAGCAGCTTAACACACTGAGCCACCTAGGCACCCTTCATTTTCTTTTCATGTTCTCATTTCAGTTTTATTCTCTTGTAGTTCACTGACTCTTTTGTTGGGGTGTAAAATTTGGTGAGCTGATCAAAGGCATTCTTCATTTTGGTTAGTTGCTTCTTGATTTCTTGCATGTGCTTTTGATTCTCTTGCATTGTTGTTATCTCTCTGGTGACAGAATATTGTAAAACACTTGTCTGATAATTCCTACATTTGTGTCACATCTGAATTTGTTTCTGATGTTTTTTTTTTTAAGATTATTTATTTATTTATTTATTTGGCAGAGAGAGAGAGAGATCAAGTAGGCAGAGAGGCAGGCAGAGAGGGGGAAGCAGGCTCCTCACTGAGCAGAGAGCCTGATATGGGGCCTGATCCCAGAACCCTGGGATCATGACCCAAGCCGAAGGCAGAGGCCTTAACCCACTGAGCCACCCAGGTGCCCCGATCATTTTAAGGTTGTGTAATTTTGTTCAAATTTGGACATTGTATGTGCAATAGGTGTTATCTATGTTGTAATGTGAGAAGTTATACTAATTTGCCTAGGATTTCAGCTTTCTTTAATGATAGGTTTCAAATACCTCTACTGTTCATATTTTTACCTTTTCTCTTGAATTTAGGGCTTCTTTTTGCCCTGTTCCTCAGAAAGAGTATGCATCTTGGGATCTCTTTCAACCAAAATTCACTGTTAATATACTTGAGGTTTATTGGGATGATGGCTGGATGTGAGAGAATGAGAGCAAGCCACATTCTTTAGAATAAATCTCAGTCTTATAGTTTTCCTCTCTCTTTGGGGTTTGCCTTGCTCAAGTTTTCTAGTTTTTTTTTTTTCCCAGGGATACAACTTTTATCTTTTTTGTCCCCTCATCTGTTTTACTATCAGCATTCCCAATCTTTTTTGTTTTGTTTTGTTTTTGAAGCCCTATCCTGTTGGGAATTAGTTTTTCCTTCTCTTTTTCATATAGAAAAGGTACAGTGTTATGTAATTCCTTTCCACATGGGAAATAAGCTCTGGCTAAAGGATTCCCTGAGACTTGGGCTTCATGATGAGGTTTTTGGAGGGTATCATAGTGGTGTCTCTTCATTCATTCCTCGGAATCATGAGGTTGTTTTTCTCAGATTTTTTCTCTGAAAGCCTAGTGCAGTCTCTGGAAGGAATTATGACCCTCAGAATTTTCTTACTCCAGTCCACACTCCACTGGTAGCAATTTCTGATTTTCAAATAAAGCAAGTAGGTCTTACTATCATTAATGGCTTCTAACTGCTGCTGCTCCTGCCTCTCCACAACTGGGGTAACTGTTTGCCCTCTGCTCTGAGTTTTCTGATAGTTCTAAGAAAGTTGTTCATTTTTAGATTGTCCAGCTTTTCTTATTGTAGACAAAGAGTGCCAAATTATGATACTTTTATAACTTGGATGTAAAACCAAAAGTCTAGCTGGTTTTTTTTTAAATAATTTTTTATTAACATATAATGTATTAATTATTTAGCCCTAGGGGTACAGGTATGTGAATCACCAGGTTTACTCACTCATAGCACATACCTTCCCCAATGTCCACAACCCCACCACCCTCTCCCTACACCCCTCTCCCCAGCAACCCTCAGTTATTTTGTGAGATTAAGAGTCTCTTATGGTTTGTCTCCCTCCTGATCCCATCTTGTTTCATTTATTCCTTTCCAACCCCCCAAAACCCCATGTTGCCTCTCAACTTCCTCATATCAACTAGCTGGTTTTTAAATTAAATTAACCTTAAAATTATATCAAGGATCAATTTATTAATTACAAACAACATTATATTGCATAAGATAAAATCATAAAATCAAAATATTATATTGTTATTTAAGTGTTAAACTTGTAGGAGCATGAATTTCCAAATATTTTGTCAATATTTTATCCATGCTCAAAAACAGAATAGTCAAAATGATTTCAAACATTTGGATTTCAACTTTTAAGTTTATAGATCATCTCAATTGTACTTCTGAGCTCTCCAACAAATTTATTATAGCCTACTATTTATTTTCAATCATATGAAGTATTTTCATCAAAAGAGTATGCAGTATATAACTGTAGTATAGGAGTATAACAAATTCTTAAAAATCCTATTACTTCTACCCTTGTTTCTGCTTTATTCTTACTCTATAGGAACTCCATGAACCTCACCGTCTTCTGTTTAGGCACCAGTAATATTCTTCACTCATCTACCATTTCCAACTTCACTGATACATACAATATCCTATGAGGTGCTAATTGATACTTGTCTAATTCTTAATTCTCTTTAGGCATATTGAGTTCCTTGGGATTCTTTGGCACTCAAACTAAAATCTTGTTTCAGACCTCTTTAAGATTCATAAGCAAGTATTTGTATTCTGTCAATCATACAAAGTCTGGGTACTTCCCACTTAACAGTGGCTGTTATTTTTCTTGATTTATATATTAAGTATCAACCTATCTGTGCCTCAGTTTCTGCTATGTACTTTTCTTAAATCTTTAAGTAGACATGTGATTCTTCCTTCACTCACTAGTTTCCAAACCCCTAAATTTCTACTCTACCTTTAGAATCAGATAAATAATGCATGTAACATATGAACATTCTATAAAATTACACTGTATGAATAAAGAAATGTACATGAGGTGGGAAAGAAATGTCCATAAACTACACTCTTTCTGGAGAAGTTAACATATACATATTTATCTATTTTTCCCATTCATACATAATTACTTGGGATAAGTGTTAGGGCCAATTTAATGTTAAAAACCTGTTTAACTATTAGGGCCTGCTTAGCCAGAGAAACTCCATATTGCCTAGGTAGCCATATTGTTGTTTACATCCATGGACTTCATTCCGGGAATAAACGCCCCCGTAGTTCCTGGTATGGTTCTGGGTATCGATTCCGGGAGTAAACGCCTTAACAATAGAAGTCATGTACCTTGGATCTGCAGTTATGCCCTATAAAACCAGCCTGTGAGATTGGGAGGGGGTCGCTCTCTTCAGAGGCGACACTGGCCAGTCAGTCTGACTTCTAATGCTTGGCATAGAATAAGGCTTTGCATAACTTTCACTTTGTCTCAGTCTCATTCATTTGATAATGGACCCCAACAATAAGGATTTTTCTTCTCTACATTCTATGAAAACTAATAAGATGAGTTAGCAATTGGCTAGGTTTGCTTTCTGAAAGTACTAAATGTGATCAGTCCTTAATATGAAAATGCTATTTTAAGTAATATAGAAAAGTTCATCAGATATTTTTAATGAAATCTTATGAATTTAAATGAACAATCTGAAAGTTAACTCCAAATTTAATGATAGTCACACATTAATTACCAAGGGAGTTTGGAATTCAAGGAAGTTAGTAACAGCTAGACAAAACTTATTTTAATCATCAAATTTAAAAGCCATTCAAGTACTATTTTGTAGGAATTGGAGAAAAAGAAAACATCATGGAAGGAAGTGAAAAAATGATGGAAAGGGTGAAGAGAAAAAAGTAAAGGACATGCTCTTAGAAAAAAAACTTATTTCAGCTTTTTAACTATATTCATCAATTTGATAATATGGTTTAATATCCTATTGAGGAATGTATGTATATTTTACTAATTCATGTTTTTAAAGAGTTCACTTATTTGAGATAGAGAAAAAGAGAAATTGAGAGAATGAGTGGGAGGAGGAGTAGAAGGAGAAGCAGACTCCCTGAGGGGCAGGAAGCCCAACCTGGGACTCGATCCCAGGATGCTCAGATCATGACCAGAGCCAAAGGCAGATGCTTAACTCACTGAGCCACCCAGGTGCCCATGAATTCATTTTTGATAGTGCTTAGACCAGTTAAACATACTTAGTTACAAAAGACTTTCATTAGGATCCAAAGACAACTCTGTGGAACTATAGTTGCTTCAGTGGTATCCAGGGCTGTCATTTTTAATTTCTCAACCACAGAAGTTTAAAAATGGAGTCTAAGTAAAACCATTTGTTCATGCACAGAAGAGAGTAACAATGAGCTGAAATAGTTCAGGTCAGAGAAATACTCTACAAGGTTCAGGAGAGTGTGTGTGTTTATCAGTGACAGACATTTTATATTTGTTCTATGGGTACAAAGTGAAAAACAAACGTTTATCACTGCAAAGCTTTTTCAGCTACGAAAGTGCTAATACATTCTTAGATTTTGACTCACAGTGAGGTCTGTCAGGTCTTGGAGGGATAATTGTGGACTTTTGCCAAAAACAAGCCATGGTTACCAATATTCCCAAATCCTGACAATGGCTCATTTTCTTTTTTCTCTCATCCCCACAAACACAAGATTATCAGTTCTTGTGTCCTACTTACCCTGACTTTATTTCTGTCTTGCACTGGTTTTTTTGTTTTTTTGTTTTTTTGTTTTTTTTAGTGCTAGAGGCATAGTAACTTATCTAAAATACTTGATTTGCATTTTGAATATTTCAGTTGATTCCCTGCATCCATGAGCATGGATGGAACAAAAAACTAATGTTTCATCCAAATAGGATCCAAAAATATTGGATATTTGCCAACTTAAGAATATAAGAATGTAATCAAAATATTTGCAGTTGTCATTCTATGAACAAAAAAAAATATGACTTTAAAAGTTTTCAGAAAGTATGTCGGACAGTAAGTCAGAAAATTAAGAGAGAATGGGGGGAGAAGGCTAATGGTGAAGTTAAAAATACTAATATGTGGAGGAGATAACAAAGTTTACCACACTGAAGGAGAATTAAATGAAGGAATATGTTTTAGAATAATAAGAAAATGGTACTAAAATATAGTATAGAAAGTTTCAGTGTAGTTAAAAGTAGGTTTTTTTTTTAATCACTAGCAACTATAGTGAAAAGAAAGGTGATAAACATTCTGTTAATGTTTAAGGATTACAAAAAGAAAGGACTTCTCATAATGGAGTAACAGGGAATAGACTTATGTTTCTACTTAAAACAGTGGCTTTCAAGAAACCGGAAATCCTTAAAAAAAAAGGAAAATAATCCTTAAGAAATGTGAAATGAACCAAGGGAGCCCTGCAGTCACCCGTTTACTGTAATGAGAGTTTCCAGGCCTTAAAGCCAAAAGGGTAACTGAGGCAGAGGGGTGGACTCCAGAGGGGGAGAAGATGTTGCTGAACATCTACTAGTTCTAGAGAGTTTGGAGTCAGATTACTCAACATTTTGGTACTTCTATTTTTAATATTTTGAGGAACCTTCATACTGTTTCTACAGTGGCTGAACCAGTTTACATTCCCATGAACAGTGTATGAGTGTTGGTTTTTCTTCACATCTTCACCAACAATTGTTTCTTGTATTTTTGATTTTAGCCATTCTGACAGGTGTGAGGTGATATCTCAGTGTAGTTATGATTTGCATTTCCCTGATGTTGAGCATCTTTTCGTGTGTCTGTTGGCTACCTGTACATTTTCTTTGGAGAAATGTCTGTTCATGCCTATGTCCATTTTTTAACTGGATGGCTTATTTTCGGGGGTGTTGAGTTGTATAAGTTCTTTACAGATTTTGGATACTAACCCTTTAACAGGTATGTCATTTGAAAATATCTTCTCCCATTCCCTAGGTTGCCTTTTAGTTTTGTTGGTTGTTTCCTTTGTGGTACAGAAGCTTTTCATTTTGGTGTAGTTCCAATACATTATTTTGGCTCGTATATCCCTTGTCCCAGCAGACATATCTAGAAAAATGTTGCTACAAATGATATCAGAGACATGAAAGCCTGTGCTGTCTTTTAAGGTTTTTATGGTTTCAGATCTCACATTTAAGTTCATAATCAATTTTTAGTTTATTTTTGTGTATGGTCTTAATGGTCCCAGCTCATTCTCTTGCTATCTAGTTTTCCCCAACACCATTTGTTGAAGAGATTGTTTTTTTCCCCCACTGTATGTTCTTGCCTCCTTTGTCAAAAGTTAACTGGCCACATATTTGTGAGGTGATTTCTGGGCATTCTATTCTGTTACCTTGATCTTTTTGTCTTTTTTTGGTGCCAGTACCACAATTTTTGATTACTGCAGCTTTGTAAATTAACTTTAAGGCCAGATTTGTAATACCTCTAGCTTTTTTCTTCTGTCTCAAGATTGCTTTTGCTATTCAGGTTTCTTTTACAGTTCCATACAAATTTTAGGATTGCTTATTCTAGTTCAGTGAAAAATGCTGCTGGTATCCATAGGGATTGCATTAAATCTATAGATTTTTTTGGGTAGTAGGCACATTTTAACAATACTTATTTTCCAATCCATGAGCATGGAATATCTTTCTTCAACCAAAGAATACAAAAACACTACTTTGAAAAGATTTATGTACCCCTATGTTTACTGCAGCATTATTACAATAGCCAAATTATGGAAGCAGCCTAAGTGTCCACTGATAGATGGACACTTGTCCACTGTGTACACACACACACACACACACACACACATACATATGAATATTAACCAGCCATAAAAAAAAGAATGAAGTCTTGCCATATGCAACAACATTGATGGATCTAGAGAGTATAATGCTAAGTGAAATAAGTTATTCATAGAAATGTAAATACCATATAATTGCACTCATCCGTGGAATCAAGGAACAAAACAATAAACAAAAAAAAAGACAAACCAAAAAAGTAGATTCTTAACTGTAGAGAATACACAGATGGTGCCTGAAGGGGAAGTTGGTGGGGGATAAGTAATATAGGTGAAATGGATTACAGGTATACTTATTATGAAGCACACTAAATAAGGCATAGGATTGTAGAATCACTACATTGTACACCTGAAAGTAATACAACACCATTTGTTTACTACACTGGAATTAAAATTTAAAAAAATAAAAATGAAAGAAAATTAAAATGAAAGAAAAGATAGAGTTTGCAGAACAAAGAGAGAAGAGAACTCATTAATGTCTGCAGAGTTGCCCTCTGCAGACATTATATAATTGTGGGGTATGAACTGGCACACACACAGGTGAAGAAACTACCTTACAGTTGGAAAAGGACCAACTAAAGGGGTTAGGACAACAGTACCCAGTGGTCTCATGGGGCTGTGTTATTGCCTGTCTGCAAGCCAGAGTGGAAAATCTAATAATTCACAAGCCAATGGCAGAGAACTTAGAAAGGTCTTCCCTTAGTGGTTGGTATAATTAGCTTTAGAATAAACATGATTCTGTTGTTGCCTAAAAATATCTTAAAACACAGATTCAAACGATCAATGAAACTGTCTTCAAGTAACTTAAATATGTCCTAGCATAAAGCTAAAAAAACTTAGATCATTTTTTATCCCTAGAGCTTTCTAACCTCTAAAAAATTAAAAGTCACAGTATCTTTTAGCCATTCAAAAATTACCAAGCATGCAAAGAAGCAGAAAAACATACCTAGAATGAGGAAAAGAAACAAACCTGACACAGTAGTGACACAGATACTAAAAATAGCATGTAAGTAATTAAAGCTATAGTTTATATATTCAAAAAGCTAAATGACAGGTTAAACATTTTAAAGAGAAAGATATGAAAAGAATCAATTTGACCTTGTAGCAAAAATTATGTTTAGCATAAAATAAATACATTGCTATAAAACATTGCAGAAAAAAAATTCATAAACATGGATACTTCATAGTAACTGTTTAAAACAGAAAGAATAAAAATGGGGGATAAAAGCAATGGGATTTGTGATACAACTTTAAGCAATCATTGTACTTAGAGTCCCTGAAAGAGAGGGGTCGAAAATATTTGAAGAAATAATTACCCGACAATTTCCCAGTTTGATAAAAACTAAACCCAGGTATTTAGGATGTTCAAGGAATGTTAAGTCCTAATAACACAAGGAAAATTATACCAAGGAATATCTTAATTACATGGCTCAAAATAAATATTGGTTTATTGGTTATAAATATTTAAAGACATCCTGAAGAAAGGTATATGTACAGAGAAACAATAGTAAGGATGAAAATGAATTTTTTGTTACATCAAAGCAAGAGAGAAGTTGATCAACATCTTAGAAGTACTGAATAAAAAGTCATCAAACACAAATTTGATGAATAGAAAAAACTCTTATAAAACTGAAGGTAGGGGTGCCTAGGTGGCTCAGTGGGTTAAAGCCTCTGCCTTTGGCTCAGGTCATGATCCCAGGGTCCTGGGATCGAGCCCCACATCGGGCTCTCTGCTCAGCAGGAAGCCTGCTTCCTCACTCTCTCTCTGCCTGCCTCTCTGCCTACTTGTGATCTCTCTCTGTCAAATAAATAAATAAAATCTTAAAAAAAAACTGAAGGTAAAATAATTTTTTTTCAACTACAACCTGAGAGAATTGATGTACTAGATCTATACTATAAAAACAGGTAAAGGTAGTCTTTTAAAATCCCGGTCAAATCTAGCAAAGAAGGAAGACCCTGAACTCACCTCCATAGACATACCAAACTTACACCTATTTATATATAGAACAGTTCCTCCTGAAAAAAAGCAGAGGGCAGAACTGAACCACCACTGTGCAACAAAAGATAGGCCACATAGAAAATAGTAGGAGAGAGAGACTTGGCAATGAAGGAAATCCCCATCCCTGACAATGCAGATTGCATTAGGGAAGAATAGTACTATGGGACTAGGAGCAGATTTATCTGTCCCGGGGCAGAGAAAAAAAGCTGCCCTTTTATTTTTATTTTTTAGAGAATGGGGAGCAAGAAAGAGAGAGAGAGAGAGAGAGAGAGAGAGAGAGAGAGAGAAATCTTAAGCAGATTTCCCACTGAACACAGAGCCCTCTAGAGGCAGGGCCCAGTCTCTTGACCCTGAGATCATGACCTGAGCTGAATTCAAAAGTAGGATGCTTAACCAACTGAGCCACCCAGGTGTCCCAAAAGCTTCCATTTTAAAGAGCAACTAGTATATGAAAGATCCAGTTACTTTCCAAGTGCTGAAAAGTTCTCTGGGTTTAACAGGCTGATGAAAACCACTGTTTACCTTCCCCCTCCATCCTGATAGAGTAGCTAGGGACAGGGCTCCTTCCACATGCCATAGGCAGCCTGTAGCTTCAGTGAGCCTCCCAGGTCCTAGCCCACATGATCCATGAATATCCCAGCTATAAAAAGCTGTAAGGACAGCTAGAAAATAAAGGACCTAGTCCTAGGACCCCCAGATGGAAAGGGAACTTTGAGAACTTTTCTGAGCCTGAGGGTCTGGAAAGTGCCACTGCTTACATTCCTTATCTACCTTGATAGTTCAAGACAGGAGCAAGGTCTGGCCTACAGGAGCAAGGTCTGGCCTGCAGCCTCAGAGAGTCCTGGGTCTCTAAACCATACTCATCCTAGCCAACCCATCAAGGCAGCCCCACTCTGGGGTTCACCAGGACACTCCTGAGCAGCACTCACTACAGTTCCAGCCATTAGGCCAACCACCACCAACTGAGCACCACAGAAAACTCCAGGCCCATATCACTTCGGCTCCAAACAGCTTGGTAGGGTTTTTTTTTTTTTTTTTTTTTTAAAGATTTTTATTTATTTATTTGAGAGAGGGACAGTGAGAGAGAGCATGAGAAGGGGGAAGGTCAGAGGGAGAAGCAGACTCCCCGTGGAGCTGGGAGCCTGATGCGGGACTTGATGCCAAAATCCCGGGATCATGACCTGAGCCAAAGGCAGTTGCTTAACCAATTGAGCCACCCAGCTGCCCCGGTAGGGTACTCTTGATGTAGACAGAAAACTCTGTGACCTTCTGGCTCATACCTTCTTTTGCTATAGCCAAAACTCTCAGAGTACCCCTGCATAGAGTGCCCTTGGAGCTCCTAGCCTATGCCTACTTTGACTCCAGCCCTCACCCCCCACCAGGAGAACCTCCGTACTGAACACCCCACCATAACCTAGCATGCTTCACTTTGAGCTTCAGGTGTTCTGCCAGAGCACCCTCTCTGTGGAGAGTCCTAGTCCTACCCCAGCCTATGTCCTCTTCAGCTATAACTGTCCTGCCATAGCAACCTCTGTATGAAGAGCCCCAGGATGCTGGCTTGTTCCCCACTTTGGTTCCAGCTGCCCTGCTAAGGTGTCTCCTGCACAAATACCCCAGGCCCCCCTTGCCCACATCCTGGCACAGCTCCATTAACTTCACTAGGGTATTCTCTTATACAGAGAGCCCCAGGACACACAGACTTCCACAGTATTTTCAACTGTCCTGCCACAAGGCCCTCTGTATAGAGAGTCTTAGGACTACAGCCCATGAGCCCTTGAGATCTGCCACCCTGTCAATGCACCAGCACAAGTGTCCTGAGATCCCCAGCCCACACAACACTGCCCCGACTAGCCAGCCAAAGTCACCAGGCACACAGGTCTATGCAGGGAATGACCACACACAAGATAATTACTTCAAATTTAGAAGTAGCTGTGCTACCTAATAAATAGAAACAAATGAAGAAAGTGAAACAAAATGAGGAGACAAAATATATGCCAATGAAATAATCAGAAAAAAATCTCAGAAAAGAACTATATGCAAACTGCTTGATAAACAATTGAAATATTTTCCAGGATCACTCACATCTTTGAACCCAAAACAGATTTTTTTTTCATGATTACTGTATTTTTTTTAATTTTTATTAATTTTATTTTTTATAAACATATATTTTTATCCCCAGGGGTACACGTCTGTGAATCACACACTTCACAGCACTCACCATAGCACATACCCTCCTCAGTGTCCATAATCCCACCCCCCTCCCAACCCCCCTCCCCCAATCAACCCTCAGTTTATTTTGTGAGATTAAGAGTCACTTATGGTTTGTCTCCCTCCCAATCCCATCTTGTTTCATTTACTCTTCTCCTACCCTCATAACCCCCCATGTTGCATCTCCTATCCCTCATATCAGGGAGATCATATGATAGTTGTCTTTCTCCGATTGACTTATTTCGCTAAGCATGATACCCTCTAGTTCCATCCACGTCGTCGCAAATGGCAAGATTTCATTTCTTTTGATGGCTGCATAGTATTCCATTGTGTATATATACCACATCTTCTTTATCCATTCGTCTGTTGATGGACATCTAGGTTCTTTCCATAGTTTGGCTATTGTAGACATTGCTGCTATAAACATTCGAGTGCACGTGCCCCTTCGGATCACTACGTTTGTATCTTTAGGGTAAATACCCAGCAGTGCAATTGCTGGGTCATAGGGTAGTTCTATTTTCAACATTTTGAGGAACCTCCATGCTATTTCCAGAGTGGTTGCACCAGCTTGCATTCCCACCAACAGTGTAGGAGTGTTCCCCTTTCTCCGCATCCTCGCCAGCATCTGTCATTTCCTGACTTGTTAATTTTAGCCATTCTGACTGGTGTGAGGTGATATCTCATTGTGGTTTTGATTTGTATTTCCCTGATGCTGAGTGATGTGGAGCACTTTTTCATGTGTCTGTTGGCCATCTGGATGTCTTCTTTGCAGAAATGTCTGTTCATGTCCTCTGCCCATTTCTTGATTGGATTATTTGTTCTTTGGGTGTTGAGTTTGCTAAGTTCTTTATAGATTTTGGACACTAGCCCTTTATCTGATATGTCATTTGCAAATATCTTCTCCCATTCTGTCAGTTGTCTTTTGGTTTTGTTAACTGTTTCCTTTGCTGTGCAAAAGCTTTTGATCTTGATAAAATCCCAATAGTTCATATTTGCCCTTGCTTCCCTTGCTTTTGGTGATGTTCCTAGGAAGATGTTGCTGCAGCTGAGGTCGAAGAGGTTGTTGCCTGTGTTCTCCTCAAGGATTTTGATGGATTCCTTTCTCACATTGAGATCCTTCATCCATTTTGAGTCTATTTTCGTGTGTGGTGTAAGGAAATGATCCAATTTCATTTTTCTGCATGTGGCTGTCCAATTTTCCCAACACCATTTATTGAAGAGGCTGTCTTTTTTCCATTGGACATCCATTCCTGCTTTGTCGAAGATGAGTTGACCATAGAGTTGAGGGTCTATTTCTGGGCTCTCTGTTCTGTTCCATTGATCTATGTGTCTGTTTTTGTGCCAGTACCATGCCGTCTTGATGATGACAGCTTTGTAATAGAGCTTGAAGTCCGGAATTGTGATGCCACCAACTTTGGCTTTCTTTTTCAATATTCCTTTGACTATTCGAGGTCTTTTCTGGTTCCATATAAATTTTAGGATTATTTGTTCCATTTCTTTGAAAAAAATGGATGGTACTTTGATAGGAATTGCATTAAATGTGTAGATTGCTTTAGGTAGCATAGACATTTTCACAATATTTATTCTTCCAATCCAGGAGCATGGAACATTTTTCCATTTCTTTGTGTCTTCCTCAATTTCTTTCATGAGTACTTTATAGTTTTCTGTGTATAGATTCTTAGTCTCTTTGGTTAGGTTTATTCCTAGGTATCTTATAGTTTTGGGTGCAATTGTAAATGGGATGGACTCCTTAATTTCTCTTTCTTCTGTCTTGTTGTTGGTGTAGAGAAATGCAACTGATTTCTGTGCATTGATTTATATCCTGACACTTTATTGAATTCCTGTACAAGTTCTAGCAGTTTTGGAGTGGAGTCTTTTGGGTTTTCCACATATAGTATCATATCATCTGCGAAGAGTGATAGTTTGACTTCTTCTTTGCCGATTTGGATGCCTTTAATTTCCTTTGTTGTCTGATTGCTGAGGCTAGGACTTCTAGTACTATGTTGAATAGCAGTGGTGATAACGGACATCCCTGCTGTGTTCCTGACCTTAGCGGAAAAGCTTTCAGTTTTTCTCCATTGAGAATGATATTTGCGGTGGGTTTTTCATAGATGGCTTTGATAATATTGAGGTATGTGCCGTCTATCCCTACACTTTGAAGAGTTTTGATCAGGAAGGGATGCTGTACTTTGTCAAATGCTTTTTCAGCATCTATGGAGAGTATCATATGGTTCTTGTTCTTTCTTTTATTAATGTGTTGTATCACATTGATTGATTTGCAGATGTTGAACCAGCCTCGCAGCCCTGGAATAAATCCCACTTGGTCGTGGTGAATAATCCTTTTAATGTACTGTTGAATCCTATTGGCTAGTATTTTGGCGAGAATTTTTGCATCTGTGTTCATCAAGGATATTGGTCTGTAGTTCTCTTTTTTGATGGATCCTGGTCTGGTTTTGGGATCAAGGTGATGCTGGCCTCATAAAATGAGTTTGGAAGTTTTCCTTCCATTTCTATTTTTTGGAACAGTTTCAGGAGAATAGGAATTAGTTCTTCTTTAAATGTTTGGTAGAATTCCCCTGGGAAGCCATCTGGCCCTGGGCTTTTGTTTGTTTGGAGATTTTTGATGACTGTTTCAATCTCCTTACTGGTTATGGGTCTGTTCAGGCTTTCTATTTCTTCCTGGTTCAGTTGTGGTAGTTTATATGTCTCTAGGAATGCATCCATTTCTTCCAGATTGTCAAATTTGTTGGCGTAGAGTTGCTCATAGTATGTTCTTATAATTGTATTTCTTTGGTGTTCGTTGTGATCTCTCCTCTTTCATTCATGATTTTATTTATTTGGGTCCTCTCTCTTTTCTTTTTGATAAGTCTGGCCAGGGGTTTATCATTCTTATTAATTCTTTGAAAGAACCAGCTCCTAGTTTCGTTGATTTGTTCTATTGTTTTTTTTGGTTTCTATTTCATTGATTTCTGCTCTGATCTTTATGATTTCTCTTCTCCTGCTGGGTTTAGGGTTTCTTTCTTGTTCTTTCTCCAGCTCCTTTAGGTGTAGGGTTAGGTTGTGTACCTGAGACCTTTCTTGTTTCTTGAGAAAGGCTTGTACCGCTATATATTTTCCTCTCAGGACTGCCTTTGTTGTGTCCCACAGATTTGGAACCGTTGTGTTTTCATTATCATTTGTTTCCATGAATTTTTCAATTCTTCTTTAATTTCCTGGTTGACCCATTCATTCTTTAGAAGGATGCTGTTTAGTCTCCATGTATTTGGGTTCTTTCCAAATTTCCTCTTGTGATTGAGTTCTAGCTTCAGAGCATTGTGGTCTGAAAATATGCAGGGAATGATTCCAATCTTTTGATAATGATTGAGACCTGATTTAGGACCAAGAATGTGATCTATTCTGGAGAATGTTCCATGTGCACTAAAGAAGAATGTGTATTCTGTTGCTTTGGGATGAAAAGTTCTGAATATATCTGTGATGTCCATCTGGTCCAGTGTATCATTTAAGGCCTTGATTTCCTTGTTGAACTTTTGCTTGGATGATCTGTCCATTTCAGTGAGGGGAGTGTTAAAGTCCCCTACTATTATTGTATTATTGTCGATATGTTTCTTTGATTTTGTTATTAATTGGTTTATATAGTTGGCTGCTCCCACGTTAGGGGCATAGATATTTAAAATTGTTAGATCTTCTTGTTGGATAGTTCCTTTGAGTATGATATAGTGTCCTTCCTCATCTCTTATTGTAGTCTTTGGCTTAAAATCTAATTGATCTGATATAAGGATTGCCACTCCTGCTTTCTTCTGATGTCCATTAGCATGGTAAATTCTTTTCCACCCCCTCACTTTAAATCTGGAGGTGTCTTCAGGTTTAAGATGAGTTTCTTGTAGGCAATATATAGATGGGTTTTGTTTTTTTATCCATTCTGATACCCTGTGTCTTTTGATTGGGGCATTTAGCCCATTAACATTCAGGGTAAGTATTGAGAGATATGAATTTAGTGCCATTGTATTGCCTGTAAGGTGACTGTTATTGTATATTGTCTCTGTTTCTTTCTGATCTACTTCTTTTAGGGTCTCTCTTTGCTTAGAGAACCCCTTTCAATATTTCCTGTAGAGCTGGTTTGGTATTTGCAAATTCTTTCAGTTTTTGTTTGTCCTGGAAGCTTTTAATCTCTCCTTCTATTTTCAATGATAGCCTAGCTGGATATAGTATTCTTGGCTGCATGTTTTTCTCGTTTAGTACTCTGAATATATCATGCCAGCTCTTTCTGGCCTGCCAGGTCTCTGTGGATAAGTCTGCTGCCAATCTAATATTTTTACCATTGTACGTTATAGACTTCTTTTCCCGGGCTGCTTTCAGGATCTTCTCTTTGTCACTAAGACTTGTCAATTTTACTATTAGGTGACAGGGTGTGGACCTATTCTTATTGATCTTGAGGGGGCTTCTCTGAACCTCCTGGATTTTGATGTTTGTTCCCTTTGCCATATTGGGGAAATTCTCTCCAATAATTCTCTCCAATATACCTTCTGCTCCCCTCTCTGTTTCCTCTTCTTCTGGAATTCCAATTATTCTAATGTTGTTTCATCTTATGGTGTCACTTATCTCTCGAATTCTCCCCTCGTGATCCAGTAGCTGTTTGTCCCTCTTTTGCTCAGCTTCTTTATTCTCTGTCATTTGGTCTTCTATATCACTAATTCTTTCTTCTGCCTCATTTATCCTAGCCGTCAGAGCCTCCATTTTTGTTTGCACCTCATTAATAGCTTTTTTGATTTCAACTTGGTTCGATTTTAGTTCTTTTATTTCTCCAGAAAGGGCTTTTATATCTCCCGAGAGCTTTTCTCTAATATCTTCCATGCCTTTTTCGAGCCCGGCTAGAACCTTGAGAATCGTCATTCTGAACTCTGGATCTGACATATTACAATGTCTGTATTGATTAGGTCTCTAGCCTTTGGTACTGCCTCTTGTTCTTTTTTTTGTTGTGAATTTTTCCGCCTTGTCATTTTGTCCAGATAAGAGTATATGAAGGAGCAAGTAAAATACTAAAAGGGTGGCAACAACCCCAGGAAAATATGCTTTAGCCAAATCAGAAGAGATCCCAAGTCGTGGTGGGGGGGAGAAAGAAGATAAAAAGAGGTTCAGAAAGAAAGAAAAAAAAATTAAAAAAAGAAAACCAATAAAGAAAAAGTATAAAAAGGAAAATATATATATATATTAGATAAACTAGTTAAAAAATGTTAAAAAAGAAAAGGGTAAAAGTTAAAAAAATTTAGCAGAAGAAGAAAAAAAATTGAAAAAGAAAGAAACAAAAAATTAATTTAACTGCAAGGCTAAAGAATCATGGGGAGAAAGCCATGAGTTCCGTGCTTTGCTTTCTCCTCCTCTGGAATTCTGCCGCTCTCCTTGGTATTGAAACTACACTCCTTGGTATGTAAACTTGGTCCTGGCTGGGTTTCTTGCTGATCTTCTGGGGGAGGGGCCTGTTGTAGTGATTCTCAAGCGTCTTTGCCCCAGGCGGAGTTGCACTGCCCTTACCCAGGGCCGGGCTGAGTAATCCGCTCGGGTTTGCTTTCGGGAGCTTTTGTTCCCTGAGCGCTTTCCATAGAGTTCCAGAGGACGGGAATGAAGATGGCGGCCTCCCGGTCTCCGGCCTGGAGGAGCCGAGAGCCCGGGGCCCCACCCCTCAGCGCGCCCCCAGAGAACAGCGCCCAATGACTCCCGCCACCCTGGCCTCTGGCCGCGCTCCAAGCTGACCGAGCCTGCAACTGGTTCAAGGTAACCCCGAGCTGAGAGTCACTCCTCGGCTCTGTCTCTGTAGCCAGCTTCCCTGTTCTAATACCTGTAAGCTCTGCGACACTCAGCCACCCCCGATCCTTCTGTGACCCTGCGGGACCTGAGGCCATGCTGACCCTGCCTGGGCTTCACCCCGGTTAAGCCTCTGGAGCGGTGTCCCTCAGCAGAACAGACTTTTAAAAGTCCCGATTTTGTGCTCCATTGCTCCGCTGCTCGCCAGGAGCCGGCCCCTCCCCCCGCGGTCTATCTTCCCGTCGCTTTGGATTCACTTCTCCGCCAGTCCTACCTTTCAGAAAGTGGTTGATTTTCTGTTTTTAGAGTTGCTGTTCTTCTTCTCTTCGATCTCCCGTTGGATTTGTAGGTGTTTGTAATCTTTAGATAAGCGATCTAGCTGATCTCCCGCTACCTGAAGTAGTCTCAGCCTGCTACTTCTCCACCATCTTGACTCCTCCCCCACCCCAAAACAGTTTTAACAGTTAAAATGTTAAAACCTTTTTAACTTAAAAAGGTTAAAATTATGTCATCCAATTTTTGCAGTAAGAATCGCATAGAACTAGAAAATAATTACAAGAAAAAAATGGGAGAAAAAACAAGCATGTGGAGCCTAAACAACATGTTACTAGACAACCAATGGGTCAACAAAGAAATCAAAGAGGAAATTTAAAAATGCATGGATACAAATGAAAAGTGAAAAAGACAACAGTCCAAAATCTGGGATTCAGTGATAGAAGTTCTAGGAGGGAAATTTAGAGAGATATAGGCCTGCCTCAAGAAACAAGAGAAATCTAAAAAAAAAAAAAAAAATCTAACATAACACATAAAGGAACTAGGAAATGGAAAACAAACAAAGCCCTAATAAAAAGAAGGTGATAATAAAGTTCAGAGAAAAAAGGTAACAATCAATGAAACCAACAACTGGTTCTTTGAAAAGATGAATTTACAAATGTTTAGCCAGACTCATCAAGAGAGACAGGACATAAATAAAATGAGAACTGAAAGAAAAGTAACAAACAATACCACAGAACTACAAAGGATTATGAGACTACAGTGAAAATTTTTTAAGTATAAAAAAGTTGAGAACCCTTAGTTAGACTAAAAAAAGAAGACTCAGAACTGAAAGAGTAGATATTATACCTAGTAGAAAACACCAGGACCAGATGATTTCACGGGTGAATTCTACCAAACATTAAAAAAAAATTAACACCAGTTCTTCTCAAACTCTTTTTAAAAACAGGAGAGGAGGGAACACTCCTAAAGTAAACTTTAAAAAAAGATTTTATTTATTTATTTGACAGAGAGACAGAGAGGGAACACAAGCAGGGGGAATGGGAGAGGGAGAAGCAGGCATGAGCAGGGAGCCCAAAGCAGGGCTCCATCCCAGGACTAATTATTTATAAACATTTATTTATTCCATAACCAGGACTCTGGAATCATGACCCGAGCTGAAGGCAGACTCTTTTTTTTAAAGATTTTATTTATTTGACAGAGAGAGAGATCACAAGTAGAGAGAGAGAGAGGAGGAAGCAGGCTCCCTGCCTAGCAGAGAGCCTGATGTGGGACTCGATCCCAGGACCCTGAGATCATGACCTGAGCTGAAGGCAGAGGCTTAACCCACTGAGCCACCCAGGCAGCCCCCGAAGGCAGACTCTTAACTGACTGAGCTACCCAGGTGTCTCCAAAACTAAACTTCATTTTATGAGGCCAGCATTACCCTGATACCAAAGTCATATTAAGACACTACGTAGAGGGATATTGGCCTGAACTCATGACCATGAGTTCGTGATCTGAGCTGAAACCAAGAGTCTGTCACTCAACTGTACCACCCCATGCCCTCCTGGCCCGTGGTCTTCTTATAAATATATTTACAAAAAAATCTCAACAAAAATCTAGCAAATCAAATCCAACAGGACTTTGAGAAGAATATACACCATGATCACATAGGATTTTCCTCTGGGATACAAGCGTAGATCAATATATGCAAATAATAAAATGTAATGAATTAATAATATGAAGACAAAATCAGGGAGACAAACCATAAAAAACTCTTAATCATAGGAAACAAACTGAGGGTTGCTGGAGGGGAGTTGGATGAGGGGATGGGGTAACTGGGTGCTGGACATTAAGGAGGGCATGTGATGTAATGAGCACTGTGTATTATGGAAGACTGATAAATCACTGACCTCAACCTCTGAAACCAATAATACATTATATGTTAATTAACTGAATTTAAATAAACATAAATATGGAAAAAACTTATAATCATCTCAATAGATGCAGGAAAAGCATTTGCCAAGATTCAACATCCCTTCATGCTAAAAACACTCAAGAAACTGGATATAAAAGTAATGCATCTCAACATAACAAAATCTATATTAAAAAAAAGCCTCAGTGGGATAAAACTGAAAACTTTCCTGGTAAGATTAGGAATAAGATCAAGGTGCCCACTCTCAGCTCCTATTCAGCACAGCAGTGGAAGTCCTATTAGAGCGATTAGGCAAACAAGGAAATAAAAGGCATCCAGGTTGGAAAGGGAGAAGTAAAACTATTTCAGTTTACAGAAAATATGATCTTACATAGAAAATCCCTGAACACCCTACCAAAAAACTATTAGAACTAACCATGAAATTAAAGTTGCAGGATATAAAATTAATATGAAAAGATCAGTTGTGGGGATGTCTGGGTTAAGTGTCTCCCTTCAGCTCAGGTCATGATCCCAGGGTCCTGGGATCAAGTCCTGCATCAGGCTCACTGCTCAGTGGTATGACTGCTTCTCCCTCTGCCTGCTCTGTCCACAGCTCTCCCTGCTTGTGCTTTCTCTCTCTCTCTGACAAACAAATAAAATCTTAAAAAAAAAAAAGATTAGTTGTGTTTCTATATACTAAGAAAAAAACTATCTGAAAAAGAAACACAATTATTATAAGAGCATCAAAATATGTAGCATCAAAATATCTTTAACCTAGGAATGAACATCCTGCCATTTGTGAAAACATGAATGGACTTTGAGGACCTTATTCTGTGTGAGGTAAGTCAGAGAAAAATGAACTATATGATATCAGTCACATGTGGAATCTAAAAAAGCCAAACTCACAGCAACAGTAAAATGGAGGGTACCAGGGGCTGGGAGATAGAGGGAAAGGACAAATACTGACCAGGTTACAAATATACAATAAGTAGTAAATAAGCTCTAGAGATCTAATGCACAGGATAGTAAATAAATATGATATTATAACCATCAAATTTGCCAAGAGATTAAAACATAATTATTGTAATCACTAAAAAGAAATATAATGTAACATGGTAGAGGTGCTAATTAGTGCTACAATGACAATTATATTGAAATACATAAATGTATCAAGTTAACATTTTATACAACTTAAATTTTACAGTATTATATATCAAATCCATTTCATTAAAAAAATTTTAAGGGCACCTGGGTGACTCAGTTGGTTAAGTAACTGCCTTCGGCTCAGGTCATGATCCTGGAGTCCCGAGATCAAGTCCCACATCAGGCTCCCAGCTCCATGGGGAGTCTGCTTCTCCCTCTGACCTTTTCCCCTCTCATTCATTCTCACTCTCATTCTCTCAAATAAATAAAAAAAATCTTTAAAAAAATTTTAAGACACTAATAAAATAACTGAATTCACTGATGAAAAAATGAATGTTAAAATGTCTATACTACCCAGAGCTATCTACAGACTCAATGAAAGTCCTATCAAAATTCCAATGACGGTTTTCATAGTAAGAGAAAAAAATCCTAAAATTTTATGTAACAACAAAAGACTCTGAATCACCAAAGGAATCTTCAGGAAAAACAAAGATGGTAGTTATTATACTTTCTGATTTCAGACTTTAATACAAAGCTATAGTAATCAAAACAGAATGGTACTGGCATAGATACAGACACACAGAACAACAGAACAGAATCTAGAGCCCAGAAATGAGCCCTTGCATATATGGTGAACTCATATTTCACAAGGAAATCAAGAAGATTCAATAGAGGAAAGATAGTCTCTTCAATACGTGGTGTTAGGAGAACTGGACAATAACATACAGAAGAATGAAACTGGACTCCTATCTTATACCACTCCCCCAAATTAACTTGGAATGGCTTAAAATCTTATATGTAAGATCCCAACTGTAAGACTACTAAAAGAAAACAGGGAATAAGTTCCTTGATATGGGTCTTGGCAATGATTTTTTTGGATATGACAACAAAAGCACAAGCAACATGGCAAAAATAATCAAATAGGACTATATTCTTCTGCAAAGCCAAAGAATTAGGAAAACAAAAAGGTAATCTACAAACAGCAGAAAATATTTTTAAAACCATCTACCAGATAAGGAGTTAATATAAAATCTATATAAATTATTCACACAACTCAATAGCAAAAACTCAATCTAATTAAAAAATGGGGGGAAGACTTGATAGACATTTTCCCAAAGAAGCCATACAGATGGGTAACACCTTTCATGTAGAAAGGTGCCCAACATCTCTTCATCAGAGAAATGCCAATTTCTCTGAAATACTGAAATAGTATTTCACACCCGTTAAAACAGCTATATTGAACAGACAAGAGACATATGTTGGCAATGCCATGGGAAAAGGGGAGCCCTTGAGCACCATTTTGGGCATATAAAATGGTAAACTACCATGGAAATATAAAATGGTAAGCCACTATGGAAAACAGTATAGAGTTTCCTCAAAAACATGAAAACTACTACCATATGATTGAGGAAATGCACTCCTAGGTAGTAAATATAAAGGAAATGAAAACAGAAACTTGAAGAGATATTTGTAGCTTCATGTTCATTGCAGCATTACACACAACAACATGGAACCTACTTACATGTATATTGAAAGACAAATGGATAAAGAAAAGTTAGTATATATTCACAAAAATGGAATTTTTTCTTTAAATATTTTATTTATTTGAGAGAGAGAGAAAGAGCACAAGCAGGGTGAGGGTGGCAGAAGGAGAGGGAGAAACAGGCTCCCTGCTCAGCAGGGAGCCCAAGATAGGGTTTGATACTAGGACTCTAGGATCATGACCTCACCCGAAGGCAGATGCTTAACTAACTGAGCCACCCAAGTGCCCCTGTCCACAACAATGGAATATTATTTAGTCCTATGAAAGGAGGAAATTCTTACTTTGCAACACTTGGAAATCCTAAAAGAATTAACTCTCAGATATTTTAATTGCTCAGACCTATAAATATTGTTATCCTGATATCAATAAGGGCAAAAAAATAATCTCTCCTATGCACTTTATAATTAATAATATATAAACTGCTTTCACATAGTGTTGGGGTTTTTATAGTTAAGGTATTGAGCATTATCAATTTGTAAATATTACATTCTCTGATTTTTAAGATCCCCTTTTGACTCTAATAAACAGAAATCACAAAGAAATTTTGGCCTTTGAGCAGGTGGTATGTGTGAATCGGAAATATGCCTGTGCAAAGGAAAATTCACAGAAAAGCTTTTGGTTGCTTTGTATAAAAATATTTCAGCAAAAACATTAGAATTCCATGGGCACATCTGTGGTTGTCACGGGGGAGACCATTCTGCAATTGTGTTACATGGGGCAGGGGGGGAATTCCCTTCAAAATTATAATACTGACAAATGCATGACTATAGACATGAAAATTCTGTCACTGAGTTTATTTTTAATGAATTAAGAGAGAAAATAATAGCTGTCAGGTGGAAATTATTCATCACTTCTCTTTCAGTTATCAGAAGCAGAGGAAAATAAACGATATCTAAAAAATGTGAATTAAACTGTTTTATTCTTTCTGTTTTAAGCTCTATAAGTGACCAACAAAGTAATATATTCACTAATCATCAGCTGGTTTCTGGGTACAATAATGAAGAGATGGTGTCTAAAGAATAGTCTTGCCTGGATGAAACAGCATTAGAAGTAAAACAAAAACAAAAACAAAAAACCTCCATTTCAAATTTTAAAAATGTATGTCAGATTTCAGATTTTAAAATGTATGTCAGATTTTAAAAATGTATCTCAGAAAAAGCAAAGAAAAGTCAGTTTCAAAGTGCTACCCTCCACAAGAACTAGATTGAATTTCACTGGAAAATTCTACCAAACACGGAAAAGCAGTCAATTCTAATGCCAGTTAAATTGTTGAAAAGATTAAGAAGGACCAGAAAACAGTCAGAGCTTTTTTTTTTTTAAATAAATGAAGGTTTTGATGTTTTATATTCACTCAAGAGAGTCATTTCACTTTAGAAGGATGTTAAAGTTATAGTGGCATAAAAGATATACAATAAAAAATAAGTATGGACTACTCCTGCTTAATCACAAATAAAATAATTGCAGAAGGATCTAAAGTCACACCAAAAACAATACATCATGGTCAAGTAGGATTTATTCTAGAAAGTGGATGATTTAATACAGTATATCTACTAATATAATTCACACTATTGACATAAAAACTTTTAAAAAGTCCACTATTTGTTAACAAAGCACCAATAAAATAAAAAATTATGATGACTTCCTAACCTTGAATCTACATAGTTCTACCTACGTCAGTTGCAAAGTCAGTATCTGACACACTAAGATAGAGCAATTACCACTAAAATACAGAAAAGGACCACTAGTTTTTATACTAATATTTAACTCTGAACTATAGTTATTATTCAAAACAATAAGAACACAGAAAATGTGAGAAATAAGAATTGAAACCAAGAGAAAAAAAACTTAATTTCCTAATTTTTTGACAGCAGGTCTGGAAAGTGAAAGATAAAGTTCAAAAAGAATAAAACTTCAAGTAAGCCACCAGAATATTAAAAATTATGAAATTTAAAAACCTTTCTTTTATTCCAAGAATAATTACAAAGAAAATCTTGTTAAAACAACAACAACAACCCAGTAAAATACTTAGGATTAAAAGTGCAAAATCGGGGTGCCTGGGTGGCATAGTCAATAGGTGTCTGCCTTTGGCTCAAGTCATGATCCAGAGTTCTGAGATCAAGCCTGATCAAAGAGTTCTGGGATCCAGCCCCACATCGGCCTCCCTGCTTGGCAGGAGGCCCGCTTCTCCCTCTCACTCCCCCTGCTTGTGTTCCGTCTCGTCTCTCGCTGTGTCTCTCTCGGTCAAATAAATAAATAAAATCTTAAAAAAAAAAAAAAGCACAACACCAAGAGAAGGAAAACTTTCAAATACCTCAGAAAAACACAAAAGTAGTTTTGAAAAAAATGGAAGGAAACACCTTTTTTTTTTAATTGAACAATCAAATATAAAACATCAATCCACACTAGGTAAAATACAAATTTACTGTGGTCCCACTAAAACTAAAATTGGGGTCATTATGAAAAAAAAGAAACAATAAAAAGATCAATAAGGCAGTGTAGAATTGGCACTACCAGATATGCCTTTCTCATAAAATGTGCTATTTGTACATGAAGAATCAGAAAGATACTGGTACCACAAAGTAAAATTGGTACCTATGAAAGTATAATATATGTAAAGTATAATATATAGTAGGTTATACTTATATAGTAGATTATACCAAGTACCTATTAAAGTATAATATATAGTAGATTATACTTATATAGTAGATTATACCAAGTACCTTTTAAAGTGTAATATGTAGTAGATTAAGTCTCAGGGGAAAAAGGATTTTTGATAAATGCTTTAAAGGCAATTCAAGGCAGGCCTGGGTGGTTCAGGCCCTGATCTCAGAGTCCTGGGATCAAGCCTGCATGGCGGGGGGGTGTCTCTGCTCAGCAGGGAGCCAGTCCCCCTCTCCCTCTGCCTGCCTCTCTGCCTACTAGTGATCTCTCTCTCTCTCTCTCTCTCTGTCAAATAAATAAATAAATAAATCTTAAAAAAATAAAGGCAATTCAATGGTTATTAAAAAAACAGTAAGACTGAAAATGTTTATCATTACAGTCACTATGATAAACTCCAAATGAATCAGAAATCTGAATGTTTAAAAATAAATCATGCAAGTACAACAAAAAAACATTTATCAATTATCCTAAGTTGGAGTTGGAAAGCCTTGGTATTAGTTCTCAAAATTCAGAAGCATTAAAAGATGAATAAATTTCACTATTTAAAAAAAAAAAACCTGAAACACAGAAACACATACATAATTCAAACTAAAACCAGAATATATATGCAGATTTTTATCATAGATATTTAATCCCTGTATACATTCTTTCTCTTCCTCTCTCCCATCCAGTCCTTTCTATTATATTTCTGTATGCATCTATTTAAGAAAAGCAAATTCTCATAAAAAATGAATAACATAAAAATACCTTTGACAGAAAACATAGTGTAAATATGTTTAAATTTAGGAAAAATGCTCAGACTCGCTTATAATAAAAGAATTTCAAATTAAGAACCATATTTTAAATTTTTCTTAATTTTTAGTACATCAAAATCTACAAAAATTGATAAAACACTCTATTGCCCTTGTCAGGCAAGAGGGAGCTCTTCTCATAGTTCACTGGTGTATATGGGTAAAATTATACAAAATATATTGGGGAAAATCTGACACCACCTTGAAACACTGGATAGCAAATCCACTGCTTAGGCATCCAATTACATGTAGATGTAGTCCTTAGCAAATCCACTATGAGACATCCAACCTAAATGTAGTCCTTCGCAAATAAGGTGGAAAAAGTTGATGCCAGTGTTATCCACTGTAACACTGGTTACAGCAAAAATTTTAAAACAGTGCAAATGTTCAAATTAAGGTACTCTCTAAAATTTTTTTAAAAATGGTACATCAACACAAAGGAGTACCATATAACTATACAAAACGATGAAGGAGTTACTGAGTCTCCTTTATCAGAGTAGTGGTCAAAATGAGTGTAGAGTCAAAAGCAGAAATTTTCTGGGCACCTGATGGTTCAGTCAGTTAAGCACCAACCTTCAGCTCGGGTTGTGATCTGAGGGTCCTGGGGTCCAGGCCAGAATTGGGTTCTCTGCTCAGCAGGGAGTCTGCTTCTCTCTCCTTCTGTACTCTTTCTCAGGTAAATAAATACAAATCTTTTTTTTTTTAAGTAAAAATTTTCTGCATATATTCTTATGCAATTTTGAATTTTTAAGACTAAGTGAATATTTTACACATTCAAAACATTTGGAAAGAATTTTCTAACATCTAAAATTGAGTACCACTGAGGAAACTGATCCCAACTTTATGTCAAATTATTAACAACCAAATAAACTGAGGAACAGAGGCTCTTCATGCTCATTCTTAATAGGACTTACTCTAAAGCAAGAAAAGAACTGAAGAAAAATCTTGTAGATTTTAATGCAAAAATATATTTCTGCATTAATTGAAACATATTACATACATCTTTTAACTTAAAATAAGTATATGGCTTTATGCACTAAAAATGCCAAGAATCAATGATATCCAGAAGCAATACTCTTTATATCAACTTGATAATATGGAATATGTACTATAAAGACTCACCAAAGATAGATTCTTGAAAACAAGTAAATGGAAGGTTATCCTGAATCTAACCAAGCCTTCATATATAACTTCTATTTTACTGTTAATAGAAAAAAAAATTTTAAAAATGGTACATGTAAGAAAGCAGTAAGATAAATCTAGATTGTGGTACACTCTGTAAGATATCTGGCATGGTGTTAACCAAACATCAGTATTTTAAAAATAAGGAGTTAGGAATCTTGGAACACTGAAAAAATAAAAATAAAAATAAAAATAAATAAAATAGGAAATTAGGGAAAAAATAAGAAGTTAGGGAACTCTTCTAGATTAACAGACTGAAAAGACCTATTGACAAAACGTAAGAAATGATTACTGATAAAAAAAAGATTAATGGGATATGTTCTTATTTTCATTGAATACACTAATATTTAAGATGAAAACTGTCATAGTGTTTTCAGCTTATTGTGAAATCATATTTATACATATACATCAATATAAATACATACATGAATATCAACACACATAATTACATCCATATGCATGTGTGTAGGCAGACAGAAAGGGAGAAGAAACAAATACAGCAAAATAATGATGATCTATGTGTGCATTGTGGTGTTCATTGTGTCATTCATTCATGTTGTCTGTCTGATAGCAAATTTGTATAAAAACTAGTTTAAAAAAAACAAAGTGTACTTAGACCTATTTTTTTTTTAAGATTTTATTTACTTATTTGACAGACAGAGACCACAAGTAGGCAGAGAGGCAGGCAGAAAGAGAGAGGAGGAAGCAGGCTCCCTGCTGAGCAGAGAGCTTGATGTGGGCCTTGATCCCAGGACCCTGGGATCATGACCTGAGCCAAAGGCAGAGGCTTTAACCCACTGAGCCACCCAGGCACCCCTAGACCTATTTTTTTTTTGACAAGTTAAATTTTTTTAAAAAGATTTTATTTATTTATTTATTTGACAGAGAGAGAGCTCACAAGTAGGCAGAGAGGTAGGCAGAGAGAGAGAGGGAAGCAGGCTCCTTGTTGGGCAGAGAGCCCGATGTGGGGCTTGATCCCAGGACTCTGAGATCATGACCTGAGCCAAAGGCAGAGGCTTAGGCCACTGAGCCACCCAGGTGCCCCTGACCTATTTTTTGAAGCAGTTAGACTATGTGTTGGAAAAATGTTATGTAATTCAATACAATTCAGTTTGACTTATTAATTTTATGTAAAGAATTTCAATAGGTGAAAGGTGCTATTCAATTTGAGAAGCTAAACAATTGCTTACAGCATAGCTTATGGGGCTAAAATAAATGAAAAGTGCTTCAGAAATGCTAATTTTGGAAATTATCTCCATTTTCATACATTTTTTTGTGTTTTTTTTTTAAGATATCGGTTTACCATGCGTTTCATTTGAGGATCCTAAACTAGGAAAACCTGAATACAGAGAATAATGAAGACTTTTCCTGTAAGACCATCTGATAACTTAAGGTTTAAGAAATATCTTTACTAGAAACATTTTAGGACATGAAGAGAAGTAGCCATATTTTTAATTTACATTCAGTATCTCCCCTATTTTGATAATACACTGTTAATAGTCTCAAGTACCCAGAACATGATCATGAGTTGAAGCAAAAAACGTGGGAAGAAGATAGGGATCCCTGGGATTATAAATGATAAATATACATCCATTGGCCATAGTGAGATTCTGGCAGGAATAAGAGAAAATAAAAAGTTAGTAACTAAATGGACATCAGTTTAAGGTCACATACATATATAATATTATATAGTATATAATATATATTACACAATATATATTATATAGTATGTAATATATATACTAACATATAATATCAGTTTAAGGTCATATAATATATATTTAAAAGGCTCCCAAGAATACATTTACTTAATAAGCAGCAAACAAATATAATGAATGCTGAAAATACACACTCTGATGGCTGAACATTAAGGACAGGACAATGGAGAAGCCAGTGTATTCTAAAAATCATTTTAAAAATAGTGCCTGTCATGAGGTACAGCCTGTGAAATTATAATTAAATAAACCTAGGAGAGTAAAAAAAACAAAGAAACGTCCAAATAAGTTAATTTCTCTATTACCCTTAAATATTTTATGGATTTAATCCCATATCATTGTACTAGGGGAATGGTATAACTTTTTATTTACTTTTAAGTTCATTCCTAGATTGCCTGTATTACCAGGAAACTGCCTTGTGTTTGCATAGACTGATAACACCTGAAGCTAGAAAATGCCAGAATGTTCATTTCTTTGACTCCTTGACCAAATCACTTAACTCTTTCCTATTTAAAAAACACTACATAAAGATGATTGTAACATGTATCTAATACTTAATATTTACATCAGGAATATTCACCTTTATTTCCAATTAAATAAGTGAGTTTTAAAACTTGTGTCTCCTGCCATCACCTGATGTAGTCTCTCTCATTTTTTTATGTAGAAAATTAAGTAAAAAACATCCAAACTTGGATAACTAAGATTTCAAGGTAACCTATTAGTTGACACATCCAGAGAATCATGAGAGGAGAAATCCAACTAGCTAATGTATACTGAAATATGTTTTCTTCAAATCATGAAAGAAATACAAATTAATATATCTTCTTGTATTTTTGTTAATAAAAGTAAAAAGTTTTGAAAGAAAGCAGTTTATTTTGACATGGATAGTGTGAAATAATGCTTTCCATAATTAGGTAAATATGATATGACATTTCCAGAGGGTGATATATAAAATGGGTATTAATAATGTTCACATTCATTGAGAAAGTAATTCTACTTCTAGGAGACTAGTCTAAGGCAATTAATTAAGGCTATTATCTATTTCCTTTTTTCATGAATGGAAGTTGAATCTAGGGTTATTTGTGGTAGTAAAATGTAGAAATTGGAAAAAGTCCAGAAATAAGAAGTTGGATATATTTTGGCTGTGAGAGCTAATCAATGAATTCAGTAGTTTCAGGATATAAAATCTTAAAAACTCAGTTGTGTTTCAAGATGCTAACAGTGACATATCTAAAACAGAAGGAAATCATTCCCATTTAGAACAGCATCAAACACAATAAAATACTTATGAATAAATTTTACTAGGGAGGAAAAATCTGTACCCCATAAACTATAAGACTCTGAAAAGAGAAAATAAAAAGACACAAACAAATGGAAATTCTATATTCAAGGATCAGAATAATTAGTATTATTAAAATATCCATACCACATAAAAACTGTAAAGAGAGACAAAGAAGGACATTATTTAATAATAAAGGGGAAAATTCAACAAGAAGATATAACAATTGTAAATATTTATGCACCCCACATGGGAACTTCCAAATATAGAAAACAATTAATAATAAACATAGAGGAACTAATTGATAAAATAGGGGAGTTTAAAGCTCTTGGATCAGAAGAATAAACATTGTTAAAATGTCTGTACTGCCTAGAGCAATCTATACTTTTAATGCCATTCCGATCAAATTTCCACCGGTATTTTTAAAAGAGCTGGAGCAAATAATGCTAAAATTTGTATGGATTCAGAAGAGACCCCGAATTGCTAAGGAAATGTTGAAAAACAAAATAAAACTGGGGGCATCGTGTTACCTGATTTCAAGCTTTACTACAAAGCTGTGATCACCAAGACAGTATGGTACTGGCATAAAAACAGACACATAGACCAGTGGAACAGAGTAGAGAGCCCAGATATGGACCCTCAACTCTAAGGTCAAATAATCTTCGACAAAGCAGTAAAAAATATACAGTGGAAAAAAGAGTCTCTTCAATAAACGGTGCTGGGAAAATTGGATAGCTATATGTAAAAGCATGAAACTCGACCATTCTCTTACACTGTACCCAAAAATAAACTCGAAATGGATAAAAGACCTCAATGTGAGACAGGAATCCATCAGAATCCTAGAGGAGAACATAGGCAGTAACCTCTTTGATATCAGCCACAGCAACTTCTTTCAAGATATGTCTCCAAAGGCAAAGGAAACAAAAGCGAAAATGAACTTTTGGGACTTCCTCAAGATCAAAAGCTTCTGCATAGCAAAGGAAACAGTCAAGAAAACAAAGAGGCAACCCACGGAATGGGAGAAGATATTTGCAAATGACAGTACAGACAAAAGGTTGATATCCAGGATCTATAAAGAACTTCTCAAACTCAACACACACAAAACAGATAATCATATCAAAAAATGGCAGAAGATATGAACAGACACTTTTCCAATGAAGACATACAAATGGCTATCAGACACATGAAAAAATGTTCATCATCACTACCATCAGGGAGATTCAAATCAAAACCACCTTGAGATACCACCTTACACCAGTTAGAATGGCCAAAAATTATCAAGACAGGAACAACAGTGTTTGGAGGGGATTGGAGAAAGGGGAACCCTCTTACACTGTTGGTGGGAATGCAAGTTGGTGCAGCCACTTTGAGAACAGTGTGGAGATTCCTCAAGAATTAAAAATATAGCTTCCCTATGACCCTGTATTGCACCACTGGGTAGTTACCCCAAAGATACGATGTAGTGAAAAAAAGGGCCATACTGTACCCCAATTTTATAGCAGCAATGGCCACAGTTGCCAACTGTGGAAAGAACCAAGATGCCCTGCAATGGATGAATGAAGAAGGAAGATGTGGTCCATATACACTATGGAGTATTAGCCTCCATCAGAAAGGATGAATACCAACTCTTGTAGCAACATGGACGGGACTGGAAGAGATGATGTTGAGTGAAATAAGTCAAGCAGAGAGAGTCAAGTATCATATGGTTTCACTTATTTGGGGACATAACAAATAACATGAGGACATAGGGGAGATGGAGAGGAGATGGGAGTTGAGGGAAATTGGAAGGGGAGGTGAACCTGAGAGACTATGGACTCTGAAAAAACAATCTGAGGGTTTTGAAGGGTGGGGGTAGGAGGTTGGGGGAGCCAGGTTGTGGGGTATTAAGGAGGGCACGGACTACTGGAGCACTGGGTGTGGTGCAAAAACAATGATTCTGTTATGCTGAAAAAGAAATTTTATATATATATATATATATATATATATACACACACACACACACACACATATTTCATGTGCAAAGAAAAAAAATAGGGGAGTTTAACACCCCACTTACATCCATAGATGAACTATCTATAAAACTATCTATAAAAAAGTAAATAATGCCTTTGAATGACACACTGGACCAAGTGGACTTAACAGATATATTCAGGACATTCCATCAGAAACAGCAGAATCCAGATTCTTTTCAAGTACACATGGAACATTCTCCACAATAGATCACATATTACACCACAAGACAAAATCTTAAAAAATTCAAAAAGATCAAAGTCATACCATACATCTTTTCTGACCACAACACTACACTATAAAACTAGAAACCAACCACAAGAAAATATCTGGAAAGACTACAAATACATGTTGGTTAAATAACATGATATTAAATAATGAATGGGCCAACCAAAAACTCAAAGAAATAAAAAAATACATGGAGACAAATGAAAATGAGAACACAGGGGTCCAAAATCTTTGGGATGTAGCAAAATAATTCTGACAAGGAAGTTCATAGCAATACAAGTCAACCTGAAGAAGAAGAAAAAAAGTCTCAAACAACCTGACCTTACACCTAAAGGAGGTTGAAAAAGAATAATAAACAGAGCCCAAAGCTGGCAGAAGGAAGGAATTAATAAAGATGAGAGCAGAAATAAGTGATACAGAAACAACAACAACAACAACAACAGATCAGGTCAATAAGACTAGGAGCTGGTTCTTTGAAAAAATTAATAAAATTGATAAACTTCAGCTAGACTTATCAAAAAGAAAAGAGAAAATACCTATTAATACTATTATAGTTGGGGACTTTAACACTGCACTCATATCAAGGGACAGATCATTCGAACAGAAAACTCAGCAAGGAAACAATGACTTTGAATGACACACTGGACCAGATGGGATTTGAAAGATAAATTCAGAACGTTTCATCCCAAAACAGCAGAATACACATTCTTTTCAAGTGCACATGGAAAATTCTCCGGAATAAATCACGTACTAGGCCACAAAACATTCTCGACAAATTTGAGAAGATCAAAGTCATACCATGCATCTTTTCTGACCACAACACTATAACATTAGATATCAACTACAAGAAAAGTCTGGAAAGACTACAAATACATGTAGGTTAAATAACATGCTACTAAAAAAAGAATGGGTCAACCAAAAAATCAAAGAGGACATTAAAAATTACATGAAGACAAATGAAAATGAAAACACAATGTTCCAAATTAGGATGCAGCAAAGTAATTCTAACAGGCAAGTTTATAACAATACAAGCCAACCTCAAGAAGCAAAAAATAAATAAATAAATAAATAATCTCAAATAACCTAATCTTACATCTAAAGGAGCTAGAAAAAGAACAAACAAAACCCAAAACCAGTAGAAAGATAGAAATAATGAGTATTAGAGCAGAAATGAGTGATATAAAAACTAAAAATAAAAAAAATGAAATCAGGACCTAGTTTTTGAAAAGATCAACAAAATAGATAAATTTTTAGCTAGATTCATTAAAAAAAGAACTCAAAATCACAAATGAACAAAGAGATATAATAACTGACACCAAAGAAATATGAACAATTATAAGAGAATATTAGGAAAAATTATATGCCAACAAATTGTATAACCTCAAAGAAATGGATACATTCATAGAAACATACAAACTAACAAAACTGAAGCAGGAAGAAATAGAAAAATTGAACAGACTGATTACCAGCAAAGACATTGAATCAGTAATCTAAAAACTCCTAACAAACTGAAGTCCTGGACCAGACACAGTCACAGGATAATTCTACTGAGCATGTAAGGAAAAGATAATACCTATTCTCCTCAAACTATTTCAAAAAATAGAGAGGAAGGAATATTTCCAAGTTCATTCTATGAGGCCAGCATTATTCTCATACCAAAGCCAGTTAAAGACACCACAAAAAAACAGAACTATAGGCCAATATCTCTGATGAACATAGATGTAAAAACCATCAACAAAATGTTGGCAAATCAAATCCGACAATACAGTTAAAAAAAAAATCATTCACTGTATCAACCAGGATTTACTCCTGGGATGCAAGTGCAGTTCAATATTTGCAAATCAATCCATGTGATTCATCACATAAGTAAGATAAGGATAAAAACCATAGGATCATTTTCAATGCATGTATGAAAAAATCTGACTATGTACGACATGCATTTGTGATAAAAGCCTTCAATGAATAGGTTTAGAAAGAACATAGCTCAACATAATAAAAGCCTTATATGAAAACCCCACAGCTAACATCATACTCAATGGAAAAAAAAAAAAAAAAAGTAAGAGCTTCCCCCTTAAGATCAGGAAAAGACAAGGATGTTCACTCAACATTTTTATTCAAAACAGCACTGGAAGGCCTAGGCACAGTAATGAGACAACAAAAAGAAATAAAAGCTATCCAAATTGATAAGGAAGAAGTAAAATTTTCATTATTTGCAGATGACATGATACTATATATAATAAACCCAAAGATCACCAAAACAACCCATTAGAACTGATAAATGAATTCAGTCAAGTCACAGGGTACAAAATCAATGTACAGGAATCCATTGCATTTCTCTACACTAATAATGAAGCAGCAGTGGGAGAAATTTAGAAAACAATCCCATTTATAATTGTACCAAAAGTAATAAAATACGTAGGGATAAAAAACTTAACAAAAGAACTGTACTCTGAAAACTACAAAATACTCATGAAAGAAATTAAAGATGACACAAAGAAATGGAAAGACATTCCATTATTCATGGATTGGAAGAACAAATATTGTTTGAAATGTCTATACAAACCCAAAGCAATCTAAAGGTTTAATGGAATGCCTATTGAAATACCAATATCATTTTCCACATGACAACAATCCTAAAATTTGGAACTACAAAAAATGTTGAATAGTCAAAGCAATCTTGAAAAAGGAAACCAAAGCTGGAGGTATCACAATTCCAAACTTCAAGTTTTATTTCAAGGCTGTAGTAATCAAAACAATATGGTACTGGCACAAACACTAGGTATTTACCCAAAGGATACAAAAACAATGATTTGAAGGGATGCAGGCAACCTGATATTTACAGAAGCATTGTCAACAGTAGCTAAATTATGGAAAGAGCCCAAATGTCCACTGACTAATGAATGATGAAGAAGACATGGTATATTCACACATACATACAACACAGTGGAATTACTCAGCCATCAAAAAGACTGAAATCTTGCCATCTCCAACAACATGGATGGAGCTAGAGGGTATTATACCAAATGAAATAAGTCAGAAAAAGACAAACACCATATGATCACTTGTATGTGGAATTTAACAAACAAAATAGATGAATATGGGGAAGGGGTGGGGGAAGAGAGGGAAACAAGCCATAAGAGACTCTTAACTGAGAGAACAAACTGAGGGTTGATGGGTGGGAGATGGGTGGGGGATGGGCTGGTGGGTGATGGCTATTAAGGAAGGCACTTGTGATAAGCACTGGGTGATGAATATAGGTGATAAATCAATAAATTCTATTTCTGAATCCAATATTACACTGTATATTAACTAACTAGAATTTAAATAAAAATTGGAAAGAAAATAAAAAAGGATATGGAAGCAACCCAAGTGTCTATCAGTTGATGAAGAGATAAAGAAGATGGGGTGGATTATTCAGCCATAAAAAAAATGACAACTTGCCATTTGCAATGACATGGATAGAGCTAGAAAGTACAATGTTAAGAGAAGTCAGTCCATGAAAGACAAATACCATATGCTTTCACTCATATGTGGAATTTTAGAAAGAAAACAAATAAGCAAAGGGAAAAAATAAGAGACACAGAGAGAGAGTGAGAGAGAGAAAAAGCAAGAAATTGATTCTTCATTATAGTGAACAATCTGATGGCCACCAGAGGGGAAGGGGGATTGGGAATTTGTTAAATAGATGATGGGGATTAAGGAGTACCCTTGCCATGATGAGCACAGGGTGGTGTTTTGAACAGTTGAATCACTATATTTTATACCTGAAGCTAATATAACACTGTACATTAACCACCTGGAATTAAAATAAGATCTCAAAAAAAAAAACTTATACCACTCAACACCAAAAGACAAATAATCTAATTTAAAAAGGAACAGAAGACATGGACAGATGTTTCTCCAAAGACATACAGATGTCCAACAGACACATTAGAAGATGCTCAACATCACTCATCATCAGGGAAATGCAAATCAAAACCACAGTGATATACCAACTCATATGTACCAGAATGGCTAAGATCAATAACCCAAGAACGGGTGCTGGAGAGAATATAGGTAAAAGACAAGACCTCCTACACTGTTGGAGGGAATGAAAAGTGGTACAGCCACTGGGATAAACAATATGGGGGTTCCTCAAAAAGTTAAAAGTAAAAATACCCCATGATCCAGTAAGCACACTACTAGCTATTTACCCAAAGAATACAAAAACACAAATTTGAAAGGGTATATACACCCGGAAGTTTACTGCATTATTTGCAACAGCCAAACAAGGGAAGCAGCCCAAATACCCACTGACAGAGGAATTGGTAAAGAAGGTAAGATAGGGGCGCCTGGGGGGCTCAGTCCTTAAGCAGCTGCCTTCGGCTCAGGTCATGATCCCAGAGACCTAGGATGGAGCCCCTGCATCAGGCTCCCTGCTAGGTAGGATGCCTGCTTCTCCCTCTCCAATTTCCCCTGATTGTTTTCCCTCTCTCACTGTGTGTGTCTCTCTCTGTCAAATAAATAAAACCTTTTAAAAAAAGGTGTGATATACATACACAGTGAAATACTAGCTTTAAAAAGAATGAAATACTCCCATTTGTAACAAGGATGGATCTAGAGTATTATGCTAAGCAAAATAAGCCAGTCAGAGAAAGACAAATATATAATTTCACTCACATGTGGAATTTAAGAAACAAAACAAATGAACAAAAGAGAAAAAAGAGAGAGAGAGAGAGAGGAGAGAGGGGAAAAAAAAAAAAAAACCCAAGAAAGAGACTCAACTATAGAAAACAAACTGCAGGTGGGTCGGGGGATGGGTGAAATAGCTGGTGGGGATTAAGAGTAGACTTATCATGATGAGCACTGAGTAATGTACAGAGGTGGTGAGTCACTTTATTGTACACCTGAAATTAAGATAACACTGTGTGTTAACTACACTGGAATTTTTTAAAATGTGACAAAAACGGTGAAAGACAGATTAAGAAATCTTTAGACAAGCAAATTGTGAGGAAATTCTTTTCAATCAGTCTTTCCCTGCAGGGGAAAAAAAAAATCTTAAAACAGTTTTTTTTCAGACTAAAGGAAAATTATATAGTTTAGAAACGTGGCTCTCTCTGAAGAAGGATAGAAATACCATGCTAACCCTAATCAAAAGAAAAGTGGAGTAGCTATATTAACTTCAGATGAAGCCAACTTCAGGGCAAGGAATAAAAAGTTATCAAGAATAAAGTTAAAAGAGTAAGGTGGGGGACTATATAATGATGTGTACATCTCACAAAATTGTGGATTTTTTTTTCTTTAGCAAAATCCCATTATCAGATCTAAAAATGTGTCAATTCTTTTGTATCTAATACAATTTCATGTGGTAGTTTATCATTTGTCTTAAAAATGTCGATTTTAAAGTAGTTTGTTCCAATTACATACATTCGATTTGTTGCTCTGTTTCTGAGGTCTTTGGTAACCTAGAATTTCTTCTATTCAAATCCTTTTTCTTGTTTCACATGCTGTCACATTGCAAAAGCCATGTAAATTGTCCAATGGTATGAACTACATTTTTGATTTATCTGTCTACTTTCTATGATGTTATTTAAATTGTTGGAGGAGTTATTTTTTCCTTAAAAATTGGAACTATTATCAAAAAAAAATTGGAACTATTATCTAGAAGTCTGTATAAATTCATGTTCAACTTTAGGAATAATGCTTCTAAGAGGCATAAAATATCTGGCTGTCTCACTTTCAATAACCATAAGATTGATCATTGATGTTCTGGTGGTAACAGCCTAATTCCTCCTTTATAAAGTTCTCCATCATTTTTTTTTCCATTTAACTTTTTACCCCTCTGCCTAAAACAATGATCTTATTAAAAAGTGCAAAATGGGGGCACCTGGGTGGCTCAGTGGGTTAAGCCTCTGCCTTTGGCTCAGGTCATGGTCTTGGGGTCCTGGGATCGAGCCCCACATCAGGCTCTCTGCTCAATGAAGAGCCTGCTTCCCCCCTCTCTCTGCCTGCCTCTCTGCCTACTTGTGATCTCTCTGTCTCTCTCTGTTAAATAAATCAATAAAATATTTTTAAAAAGAAGTGCAAAATGGCAGTGTTCTATTCTGATATTTCTTCCTCATTTATTAAATCCTCTCTTTAAAAAAACCCTTTTCACCATTAGCTAAGAGTATTTGATTACACTAAAATACAGTTAATAGTAGATCAGGAGGAAAGATATTAAATTTTCCTTTAATTGCCAATTTCAGAGTAAGGAAGTAGTGCTCTAAATACCCAGGTGGTAATCAATAAAGTTTTTATTTGTGTTCTATCTTGTTATTGTTGTTTGACTATATCTTCTCTTTAAGTATCCTTATTAACTCACTTTTCATATATATACTCCATTTATATTAATGAATAGAATCTGATTTTATTTTTGTTACATGAGTTTTCCCACCTTGTTCAGTCAGAGTTCCTTTGCTTTGATCTCAAAGTCCTTTGGATATAAAATGATCACGATTTTGTTATTTCTTTGCTTTCTTATACAAATATCACAGACTCACCTGAACATTTCTTATACCAGTCCTGGAATCAGCCAGGTACAATTTCAAATGTACCAGTTGTTGTAACATTTCAGAATTCACAATTTTAGGAACAGAAACCAGACTGTCATTATTTATTTATTTATTTTTGAACAGAATTAGGATGGATGGAGGGATGGAGAGACAGACAGATAACTGATAAATATATGTGTAACATTTTTTCAGATATAGAAAGACTCATCAACAGGTTACAGTCTTTATAGCTTAACAAATTAACATAACTACGAAGTAACTTTTGTTAAAGTTATAAAAAGTACACTGTAGCCTTGACAGAAAAGACAGGGAAGAGAAACACCAAGAGAGAAAACAACTTTGGAGGTGATTTTGAGTTTGGTGTTCACAGGAAAGGAAGTCTTAGCTAACGGATTTTGAATTTGCCAGCGTTGATGACAAATGTTAAGTCTCAAGTGAAGATGGCTGTAGGCAATCTTAGGCAAAAGATGGAAGATTCCAGAACTTGCAGCAAAATTATACCATAATCTATTGTCATTAACATTTGATTTACAGAAGTCCTTTTGTTGTGAGTCAGTCTCCTTTTTAGTGACCTTCTGATGCCTATGCATGCAGGTTATAGGACAGACTTTAGCTTCTGGCACTTACTTTATTTCTGTGAATACAATTTTTCCCTTAAAGAAATGTTACCTGTTAAGATATGTGGCTTCTCTATAGCTTGGCTAAGAGAAAGAATATGCTGATGCCAATATGGTATTCACAATCCCTTCCATGTTTTGTTTTGTTTTGTTTTCAGTTTAAAATCAATGATTTAGCATTCTGATACCTTAGTCTAAAGTACATTTTAGTTAGCATTAGTCATTTTCTCAGCTACGGTCAGTCCTAGGTCTTCACAATAGAAAGTCTTCAAAGAAATTTGCTAAATAATAGCAAATATTAATAACAGCAAGACTTCAAAGAAAGGACTAGTTAATAGCAATGCCTTAAAGAAAAAAAAAGGCATTTTTTCCTCAGATCAGAGCTTCCTAAACCTTTCAAGGAAATCTGAATACAGGAAGAGCAGAAAGAAACACATTCTGAAAGGACCAGCTTCAAATAAAAAATTTCTGGAAAATCTCTTGTTTTGTAACAGAAATTCAAGTTTATTTGATGTGCTTTTTCATAATAATGCTTTTACTTATTGAGTGCTCAGTAAATGCCAGATGCTGTGTAAGTGCTTCATGCCTATGTTCCTATCTAGTTTTCTTAATTCAGCAAACTGAGACTCCAAGAGGTAAAGTAACAGACACTCTCCATGACAGGTCAGGACTTGAACCCCGTCTATTGGACGCCATATGCTCTTAAACATCCCTCTCTCAGAACAATGTACCAAGTTTATACTAAAGTTTTCCAGACTCTTGAGGTCACTGCCATAAAAGACATATATAATTACCTCATTTTTAGAAGCTTGCCATAAATCTCTAAATTATCGATCCCTCTGCCCCATCCAAGGGAATCTGGAATATTTGATCCAGTGTGGTTTCAAAGAATAAGTATTTTTAGCAAAGAACTCCGTGATTATAATGCACAGAGTAGGGGCTCACTTTAAGAAACCATATGCTTGTAGATTTCCTTCCATTTATTTCTGTATCAGCTCAGCTCCCTGTCTTGACTTTTCCTTGTCAAGGAAAAATTCGAGCTGCTGTATCCTAAGACAGGTCCCATCTGACCCCCGAGGTGGCTGAAGTGGTAGTAAAGGAACATAATGAATGGCACTGAGGCCCTGTTCCATGGGTCTCCCTTGTTCCTCAGGCAAGACCAGTGACAAGTGGTTGGTGGCAAATTTATTTCAAAGCTTTGCCTCTTGTGGCAGGCACAATGCCTTCTGCTTATCCTGAACACACCTGTGTAACAAAAAGGTATTTGCTCTCTGTGTTGGGAAAGTAGTATTGGTGTCTAGAATAGAGCAGGGAAATTGAAGATCCATGACATATTGTGGTAAATAAATTTTTCTCCATTTTTTTTTTTTTTTTGGCTAAGTAGTACGGATAAATTTTTTTTTTTTACATGGATTAAAAAGGTACCTTTGATTTTGTATACATGTGTAGGGAATTGGCATCTAAACTGATTCTAAAAGTTTCTTTAGTTTGCATGTTTTAACCATAATATAATTATGTTAAAATGACTTAACTTTCAGTAGATAGGCTGGCAGCCAATCAGGAAGTTATGCTTATCTTGGTAGGATTTAAGTAGTCAAAAAAAAAAAAAAAGTCAACCTCTATTTGGGAAATTTAAGAATATCTTTATAAATCTGGTTTCAAACCTCTAACTCTAATAGTGTTGACCATTAAGCTGCAGCAGTTTGTGGAAATACATTCCTCTGAGAGCTGAGAATTGGAATCTAGTTGTTACAATGAAATTTACTTGAAAAATTTCTCACTTGCAACATTTATAGAATATTTAGATTTGGAAGAATGGCAGGAAGAAAACCTAATTTATGTATTGGGTTGAACAACCAAAAAGGGTTGTCAGACTTTATGTTTTCCTCTCTTCCTCCTGAATGAATTAAAGGGATTAAGGGAATTCTGGTCCATAAGGTGGAAGGTTGCACTGGGGACTATTATGTTCCCCAAGTGTAGAAGAATATTTGGATACTGAGGTTTGAGGTCCAGGCCTGGGGAACCCATGGCTCATTTGAATGCTTTTGTGCAGTATTGAGTTCTGTGTTTGAACATAGATCCACAAATGGTGGCCATGTAAGGGCAGAAAACATCATCAGCCCATGGCTAAGGTCTGCCCTTTTGCACTGACATAGGGTGACAGCAAGAAGAAAATGCTGAGCAGTTTAGTAAGACAACTTCTCTAGATGTGAAGCTAGGTTTCTCTCTTTCAGCAGATTACTTGGGAGTGGGATAGATAACTGGGTATCAGTCTAATAGGGCAAATGGGTCTCTTAATTTACCAACTAATAATAGTGCATTGGAATTCACATCTATGAAACGTTCATATTCTTTGCAAATGTAGCCCAAGACAGGTGACTACGAAGATATCAATAAAAAAGAGAAAGTTTGGTTCTTATCAGAGTAGCTTGTTCATCCTGACCTGAAAAGCAAGAGACATGAAACTATTGAAAAGATTACCTGTAATACATCTCTGGCGCCACACAACTTGATTCAACACTGGATCTCAGCACGTCCGGCTATTTCACATTCAGGATATTTAACATTGTTGGGACCCAATTTCCTTATCTGTAAAATAAGAATAATTATTTATCTCACAGAGTTTTTACAAGACTACATGAGTTGCTGCATGAAAAGAGTTTTGAATAATTTCTGACACTAAAATAATGTCATTCTTGATATGTATGGTTTGGTTTATTGGTTCATTATCATTTTGCTTATGAGTGTGCCTTTAGGACATGCATTTTACCACATTTGGAAAGATTAATTTATCATAGAGGTTAATAAGCTCTTGAGTAAAGCTGCCAGATTTAGCAAATAAAATTACAGAATATACAATTAAATTCTAATTTTGGATAATGATTTTTTTTCAGTATAAGCACATCCCAAGAACTTCCTGAATACTTATGCAATATTCTAACAGCTTTCAAACCCTTTAGTAAGTACTGATTTTCTTCTCCTATAGTTGCAGTAAGATGGAATCATGGAACGAGGTTATCTTCCAAACCAGGTTAAAAAGCAAGAACCAACCTTTGCTGAAACTACTAACAACAGAAGCCATCTTTCCTAGGCACTTGAAAGCTGTTAGAATATAACCTAGCTGCTTCCAAAATAGAGACTATGCAATAAAGAGCAAAGAGATGAGAGATTCGATGATCAAAAATGCTGTCAGTCCCTTGAGCCAGATAACCAGATGTGATATACCACATTTTGCTCAAAATCATAATTGCTGTGACTTTATACAATTAAAAAATAATGGGTGGTTGCATAGGTCTTTGTGATGTACATATAAATTTCTGCAATTCTGAAGCCAGATGAACGCAGGCCTGAAAGGCAACTCTGCTAAGGATCTCAGGCAAGTTATTTTCTCTTTCTAGAACTCAGAAATTCTTACCATATGGTTGTTGCAAGGATTAAGTAAGTGAACACGTGTAGAGCACTCATAAGAGTCTGAGGCACAAGGGAGTAGTATGTTAAATGTTAGCTGTTATGATTATTAATCCATTGGTTTAATCTGCATATTCTCAAGGAGTTAGCCCATCTTATTATTTGTTAACATGCCTTACTCCCATAACTGGGTAAAATCAGGTTCAGAGAAATCAAGGAACCAGTAAATATCACACAGACTGAGTGGCAAATCTGTGTCCCAGCCTCAGATATAAATGGCGTGAAGAAACAGGGAATGTCTTTTATGGAGATGTTAATTATTTTTTTGGTGTTCTAGGAATATATGGTCAGTGTTCCCAGGGAGGTAGTAAGACATGAAGTGCTTGGTTTTAAATTCAAGACATCTATTTGCCTGTATAATTTTTCTTTCATTGAAAGCATAATTAGCCAAACCACTTATTTTAATAATGGGCCATTTTCTTGGTGCCCCTGAGTTAGGGAAGTTATCTAAGTAAAAAAAAAACCTCTGAGCTTGAATTTTGAGATGTAGGCTGTCTTTGTTATTTTTCCATTTTATTTTTTTTATTTCTTTTCTGTTCTTGTTTTCTGTTGGTGGTTTTTCCATTGTAGTTTTATCTTCTACTAAAAATAATTCATACTGACCTAGATAAAAGTTGTCTTTGTAGTTAGGCAGATTGGCAGACAATAGAGACCTGGCTTATTAAGAGCCAATTATAATAAAATATGATCTACTGTACTTTTTGGATAAGGATTGCCCTTTAGTCTCTGGTGAGGTAGCAAATACCATATCCTCGCTAAAAGTCAATAGCATATATGGAATTTGCAAACATGAGGATATGGCAAACACAGATTTGAAGCCTATGTTTAGACTCTTTATGACCAGGTTGCAAATTCTAAGGCAGCATTTACTCAGTGGAAAGTAAAGATATAACAATGACAATGCGCAAAGAAACTGCAGAGGTGATTTTGATCCTTAAGCTTTATTTAATCAATAAGGAAAACACTTTAATTTCTTTCATGAGCATTTTATAGTTTTCAGAATACAGTTCTTTTGTTAAGTTTTTTCCCCCCCTAGGTATTTTATTACTTTCAGTGCAATTGTAAATGAGATTGTTTTCTAAATTTCTCCGGCTGCTGCTACATTATTCGTGTACAGAAATGCAATGGATTCCTGTACATTGATTTTGTACCCTGTGACTTGACTGAATTCATTTATCAGTTCTAGTGGGTTTTTTTGGTGGTGTTTTTGGGTTTATTATGTAGAGTAAAAAAGATAAAAAAAGATTAATGGGATTTGTTCTTATTTTTATTGAATGCACTCTATAATATTTAAGATGAAAACGGTCACAGTGTTTTCAACTTATTGTGAAATCATATTTATACATATACATGAATATAAATGCATACATGAATATCAACACACATAATTACATTCATATGCATGTGTGTAGGCAGACAGAAAGGGAGAAGAAACAAATACAGCAAAATAATGATTATTTATCTATGTGTGCATTGTGGTGTTCATTGTGTTATTCATTCATGTTGCCTGTCTGATGGCATATTTGTATAAGAAGTAGTTTTAAAAAATGAAGTGTACTCAGACCTATTTCTTTGAAGCACATAGACTATGTGTTGCCAAAATGTTATGTAATTCAATACAACTCAGTATGAATTATTAATTTTATGTAAAGAATTTCAATAGGTGAAAGGTGCTACTCAATTTGAGAAGCTAAACAATTGCTTACAGCATAGCTTATGGTGCTAAAATAAATGAAAAGTGCTTCCGAAATGCTAATTTTGGAAATTATCTCTATTTTCATAGTTTTTTTGAGATATTGGTTTACCATGCATTCCATTTGAGGATTCTAAACTAGGAAAACCTGGATACAGAGAATAATGAATCCTGTAAGACCATCTGATAACTTAAGGTTTAAGAAATATCTTTACTAGAAACATTTTAGGACATGAAGAGAAGTAGTCATATTTTCAATTTACATTCAGTATCTCCCCTATTTTGATAATACACTGTTAATAGTCTCAAGTGCCCAGAACATGATCATGAGTTGATCAGAAACAAAAAAAAGTGGGAAGAAGATAGGGATCTCTGGGATTACAAATGATAAATATACATCCATTGGCAATAGTGAGATTCTGGCAGGAATAATGAAAAATAAAAAGTTAGTAACTAAGTGGACATCAGTTTAAGGTCACATAACATAGATAATATTATATAGTATATAATATATATTATAGTATATAATATATATACTAACATATAATATCAGCTTAAGGTCACATAATATATATTTAAAACATCATAGATATATATGGAACATTCCACCCTAAAAAACAGAATATTCATTCTTCTCGAGCACACATGGAACTTTCTCCAAAGTAGACCACATAGTGGGTCACAAATCAGGGCTCAACTAATACCAAAAGATTGAGATTATTTCCTGCATATTCATAGACCACAATGCTTTGAAACTAGAGCGCAACTACAAGAAAAAGTTTGGAAGGAATTCAAACACTTGGAAGCTAAAGACCAACCTGCTCAAGAATGTTTGGATCAATGAGGAAAGAAAAAAAGAACTTAAACTATTCATGGAAGCCAATGAGAATGAAGACACTTCAGTCTAAAACCTATGGGATATGGCAAGGGTGATCCTAAGGGGGAAATACATAGCCATCCAAGCCTCCCTCAAAAAAAAATTGAAAAATCCAGAATACACCAGCTCTCTTTACACCTTAAGGAACTGGAAAATCAACAACATGAAGCCAATGCCATGCACATGAAGGGAAATAATCAAGATTAGAGCAGAGACCAATGAGTTAGAACAATCTAATGAGTTACCAATAAGTAGAACACATAAATGAAACTAGAAGCTGGGTTCTCTGAAAGATCCAGTAAGATTGATAAACCACTGGCCAAACTAATCCAAAAGAAAAGAGAGAGGACCCGAATTAATAAAATCTTGAATGAAAGGGGAGAGGTCATGACTAACACCAAGGAAACAGAAATAATCATCAGAAATTATTAACAACAGTATATGTCAATAAGTTAAGCAACCTAGAAGAAATGGATGTGAAACCTATAAACTTCCAAAACTGAAACAGGAAGAAATTGACAACCTGAATAGACCAATACCTAGCAATGAGATTGAAGCCGTGATTGAAAACCTGCCAAAAAACAAGAGCCCAGGACCTTACAGATTCCCGGGGGAATTCTACCAAATATTCAAAGAAGAAATAATACCTATTCTCCTGAAGTTCTTTCAAAAAATAGAAACAGAAGGAAAACTTCCAGTTTCTTTCTATGAAACCAGCATTACCCTGATTCCCAAACCAGGCAAAGACCCCATCAAAAAGGAGAATTTCAGACCAATATCCCTGACAAATATGGATGCCAAGATTCTCAACAAGATCCTAGCTAATAGGATCCAAGAGTACATTTAAAAAATTATACACCATGACCAGGTGGGATTTATCCCTGGGATGCAAGGGTGGTTCCACCTTCTCAAATCAATCAATGTGATAGAACAAATAAATAAGAGAAGAGAGGGGGCACCTGGGTGTCTCAGTGGGTTAAATCCTCTGCTTTCAGCTCAGGTCATGATCGCAGGGTCCTAGGATCTAGCCCTGCATTGGGCTCTCTGCTCAGTGGGGACCCTGCTTCCCCCCATCCCCCTCTCTCTGCCTGCATCTGGGCCTACTTGTGATCTCTGTCAAATAAATAAATAAATAAATAAAATCTTAAAAAAAAAAAAAAAAACAACAGGAGAAGAACCACATGGTCCTCTCAATTGATGCAGAAAAAGCATTTGACAAGATAGTGTATCCTGATTAAAACTCTTCAAAGTATAGGGATAGAGGGAATATTCCTCAACTTCTTAAAATCTACCTATGAAAAACCCACAGCAAATATCATTCTCAATGGGAAGAAGCTGGCAGCCTTCCTTTTGAGATCAGGAACATGATAAGGATGCCCACTCTTTCCACTGTTGTTCAACATAGTACTAGAAGTCCTAGCAACAGCAATCAGAAAACAAAAAGAAATAAAAGGTATTCAAATCGGCAAAGAAGAAGTCAAACTCTCTGTCTTCGCAGATGACATGATACTTTATATGGAAAACCCAAAAGACTCCACCCCAAACTACTAGAACTCATAGAGCAATTCAGTAATGTGGCAGGATACAATATCAATGCACAGAAATCAGTTGTTTTCTTATACACTAACAAAATATAGAAAGGGAAATTGGAGATTTGATTCCATTTACTATAGCACTAAGAAGCATAAGATACCTGGGAATAAACCTAACCAAAGAGGTAAAGGATCCATACTCGAGGAACTACAGAAAACTCATGAAAGAAACTGAAGAAGACACAAAAAGATGGAAGATCATTCCATGCTCATAGATCAGAAGAATAAACATTGTTAAAGTGTCTATACTGCCCAGAGCCATCTATATTTTCAGTGCCATCTTGATCAAAATTCCACTGGCATTTTTCAAAGAGCTGGAACAAACAATCCTAAAATTTGTATGGAACCAGAAGAGACCCCAAATTGCTAAGGAAATGTTGAAAAAGAAAAACAAAACTGGGGGCAACATGTTGCCTCATTTCAAGCTTTACTACAAAGCTGTGATCACCAAGACAGCATGGTACTGGAACAAAAACAGACACATAGACCAGTGGAACAGAGTAGAGAGCCCAGATATGGACCCTCAACTTTATGGTCAAATAATCTTTGACAAAGCAGGAAGAAATATACATGGAAAAAAGACAGTCTCTTCAATAAATGGTGCTGGGAATTTTGGACAGTTATGTGTAGAAGAATGAAACTCGACCATTCTCTTACACCTACACAAAGGTAAACTCAAAGTGGATTAGTTAATTTTTTAAATATCTATTTATTTATTTAACAGACAGAGATCACAAGTAGGCAGAGAAGCAGGCAGAGAGAGAGAGGGAAGCAGACTCCCGCTGAGCAGAGGCCCTGATGCAGGGCTTGATCCCAGGATCATGACCTGAGCTGAAAGCAGAGGATTTAACCCACTGAGCCACCCAGGTGACCCTGAATAAGTAGTTTTTGTCAGTGGTATAGGTTCTGAATCCAGCTTCATTGTTTTACATTTTCATTTTTCTACATTTTCATTGTTTTACATGTGATTATTCAATTTTCCAGCACCATTTATTGAAGAGATGTCTTTTCTCCATTGAGTATTCTTGGTTCCCCTGTCAAATATTAGTTCACCATATGTGCTTGACTCTATTTCTGGGCTTTTGATACTGTTCCTTTGGCCCATTTGTTTGTTTATATGCCACTATCATACTGTTTTTGATGATAATAGCTTTGTAGAATAACCTGAAATTAGGAAGTACGATTCTTCCTGCTTTGTACTTTGTCCTCAGAATTTTATTGGTTATTAGGAGTCTTTTGTGGTTCCATATAAATTTTAGGAGTCTTTTTTCTACTACTGTAAAAAAGTCATTCAAACCCTGATAGAATCTGTATTGAAATATAGATGGCTTCTGGCAGTACTGACATTCTAACATTAATTCTTCCAACCCATGAATATGAGATAACTTTCCATTTATTTGGGTATCCTTCAATTTTTTAAAAAACTTTGTTTTATAGTTTTCTGAGTAAAGATCTTTTATCTCCTTAATTAAATTGATTGCAAGCACTTTACTATTTTTAATGCTATTGTAAATGGGATTGATTTTTTTCATTTTTCAGAAAATCCATTGTTAGTGTATTGAAATACTCCTGGTTTTTTATGCTAATTTTGTATCCTGAAACTTACTAAATTCATTAATGGTTTTTGGTTGAATCTTGAGATTCTATATAGAAAATCATATCATTTGCAAATAGAGACAATTTTACTTCTTCTTTTCAAATTCTAATACCGTTTATTTACTCTTTTCCTGCTGGACCGCTCTAGTGAGGACTTCCAGCAGCATAGTGAATATGAGAGCTTGAGTAGGCACCCTTGTTTGGGTCCATATTATAGAAATTTTATCCAGCACTGCTCTGCTCATAATGCTACTATTCTGTTTCACAGAATATGGGTTCTTGATATTGTCCTTAACTTTTATATTCCTTATATGGGGAATCTTTTAATTTTTTTGAGCAAGTTTTAAAACTTACTAAGTATGGAAATCATGCTTTAACTCTTCATTACTGTAATGCCACAGCCTGGACAATGTGAGCACAATAAGCTCTAAATAAAGATCTATTGCATCTGCTCTCCTTTTTTCTTCTTCTTCTTCTTCTTCTTCTTCTTCTTCTTCTTCTTCTTCTTCTTCTTCTTCTTTCTTCTTCTTCTTCTTCTTCTTCTTCTTCTTCTTCTTCTTCTTCTTCTTCTTCTTCTTCTTCTTCTTTCTTCTTCTTCTTTTTTAAATAAAGATCTTATTTATTTACTTGACAGACAGAGATCACAAGTAGTCAGAGAGGCAGGCAGAGAGAGAGGGAAGCAGGCTCCCCGCTGAGCAGAGAGCCCCATGTGGGGCTCTATCCCAGGACCCTGAGAACACAACCTAAGCCAAAGGCAGAGGCTTTAACCCACTGAGCCACCCAGACGCCCCTCCTTTATTCTTACATAAAACACAGACACTCCAAATCTTGGCAGCTGGAACACTCATATTAAGTTTTTTCTTTTAACTATAATTGATTCCTAGCAATGTGTGGGGATATCTTACTTACCTTTGCATTTGTAAGACTGGGACCCGCACCTACATCTACTAGGAGCCGAGTAACTTATTCCTGAGGAATAAAATGACTGAAGTCTCATTACTCTCAACCTCAGATACACATGCATAGCCAGCAGGATATATATGTTAACAAAAGAGGTCATGTTTTGAGAGCATATTGCTTATATTTGCTGTAACTTCTTTATCTCCTTACAGAATAAGTTCTGATTTCCACTAAGCATTGGCCAACCAGATCAATTGATCTCTGCTATACCCATCAGTCCATATTGAGACTAATATGTTAATATCATTTTCACTTTTAATGACAAGGCAAAGTAGTTTCCTTTTCCTTTTAAACAAATCCTTGGTTTTCATAATCTCTATCTTTGATCATCACTGTCTTTGCCAGGAGCTTTTTGATTTTAATATTCAATTTTGAATAAAAGTACCAATTGGGAAAATCTTACTTTGCTTTTAGGCTAAACATCAGTTGTGATTTTAATTTATTTTCTTTTCCTTTAGACAAAAGAAGTGTTTTCAAAGACACTGCATTTTATAAACACTGCATATGAAAAAGTTAAATACATAGAGAAAGAGAACGTTTTTACTGTGGTGATGATTTTTCTTTCAGAATTCTAAGAAAGCAGAGGGCTGGCCTGAGGTTCTCTCTTCCTCTCCCTCTGCCTTTGGTCCCTGCACAAGCTCTCTTTCTAAAGTAAATAGTTTTTAAATAAAGAAAAAATAGAAACAAACTTTAAAAGCACAAGTATTTATATACATTCTTTAAAATACTAGTACAGAAAACAGCAACTGTGTGTTACAATTCCAACATTTAAATGATGGTGTCTTCCACAATAATAAACCTAATTTAACTCCTTAAAAGTGAACTGTTAGTAGGTAATTAAGATAGATACATTCTTTCATCATGTACCATTATGTTTTATAAAATATACATGTGATTTTATATGCTAATCTGGCACTCAAAAGATGTCCGTTAAATGCCTTTCCTGAAAGCAAGTACTGTCACTGAGTATGTGGAAGGTAGCTGCCCAAAGTCTGTCTATCTCAAACTTAATGAAAGGTACCGTATGGATCATCCTTTTTTTTTTTTTTTTGTCTCTGGGGAGGAATGAAAATGTAGGATTTCCCATATTTTCTGTAATAATTTTGGATGTGAGATACTTAGAATTACTAATTTATTATCGTTCTAAACATATATGATTTTTCATTGACAAATTTAACTTTTTATTAATGAAGGTCGAGAATCAGACACCATTTTTACATTGTTGCAGAATACAGAAGTTGAACAAGTTGCCAGAAAAATAATCATTGTTTACAAAGTGAATACTTCCATTATGAGACTGCAGCTCCAGAAATAGAACACTGGAGTGTACAAGAAAGTTTCACTTCCCCAAATTAACCTTGATTGGGACTTCTAGTTTTGCCTGGTCTTTAGCTTTAAATATGTCCACTCTCCTTTGTTTCTTCAACATTATGCCTGTGAAATTTATCCATTCTGTTGCATGTAACAATGTTCCTTCATTAACATACTTACTACATTATTTTTTATATTTATAAAAAATAGAATATAGCAATTTTCCTTCATTAATATACTTACTATAGTATTCTTTTTATAAATATAAAAATAGAGTTATCCATTTTATTATTAATGAACACTTGGCTTATTTCCAATTTTACTATAGTAATAGTGCAACAATAAGCAGTTTATATTGATTTTACTGACTGAAGGTAACACTGAGCTGGGTCAATGACAAAGAATGGAATTGCTGACTATTGGGTTTGTATTTGCTCAGCTCTAGTAGATGTTGATCTGATAGATCTAGTAGACCCAATTTCCTAAAATGGATGCACCAATGTACATTTCTACCAGCACTATATGGGGAATTCAGTTACTCTGTATACTTGTGAATGCTTGGCATGTTTGTACACTTTTAAAATTAGGCATTTTGATCATATGTCATGGTATCCTATTGAAGTTTTAATTAGTATATCCCTAATGATTCATTAATATATTTTTTGGTTTTATATATGAACTCAGTACCAAGATCTCGTTCAATTGTTTTGTACATTTGCTATCTGTGTCTCGATTTTTAACTGGGTTTTAGTTTATTTTACGTTGTGGTTACTAGCCTTTGTCAAATATAATTCATTGCCCATTATTTCTTCTACTCTGTGTCTTGACTCTTCACTTTAAGGATGATATCTTTCATTTTTTAAAAGATTTTATTTATTTATTCAACAGACAGAGATCACAAGTAGGCAGAGAGGCAGGCAGAGAAAGGGGGAAGCAGGCTCCCTGATGAGCAGAGAGCCAAATGCGGGGCTCGATCCCAGGACCCTGAGATCATGACCTGAGCCAAAGGCAGAGGCTTAACCCACTGAGCCACCCAGGGGCCCCAAGGATGATATCTTTCAATACGCAGAGCTTCTTCATTTCAACCTTGTCTAAATCTATTTTTTCAGTATTCCTTTTAAGACTAAGCATTTATTAATGCATTTATTTATCTTGCCAAATAAAGAAATATTTGCATATCTTAGGGATATGAAAATATTCTCTGATATATTAATCCTTAAGAGTTCTTGTCTTTACAGTAACATTCAGAATTATTTTCATTTGAGTTAAGGTTTACCTTTTTCATACAAATATCTTGCCTGAGCAAGTAGCATTTACTGAAAAAATGATTCTTCCCCAAGTGAAGAGCAGTGCCATTTGTCATTTAAAAACATTACTCACGTTAAAACTCTAAATGTAAGGGGAATTACTATTATGGATGGGTGTGCTTCCAGATTGTTCTTTCATTTTTCTGTCCTTGCAATAGTTATATGTACTTCATTCAATAAGTATTAGTACGTGGTAGGATAAGTCTCCAGAGAATGTATTCCCCTAACAGTTCTTTGCTCTTTTGCTTCTTTTCCCGATTTAAAATAAATAAATAAATGTTAGAGTAAGATTGCTTGTTTCCATCAAATATAAACTTCTGGAATTTTGAGTGCAATTCAACTGAATCTATAGATCAAAATGAGCTGGAGCCATATCTTTACCATAGTGAGTTTTCTACTCTGTCATTATAGTCCTAGATTTTCTTTAATTTATCCTAATACTACCCTGAATATAGGACACTTTGTATGATACATTTTTGAACTTTGTAGGATGATCTTTACCTACAGAGAATATTTTATTCCTTGTGGGGCAGATAGGATTGACTAATTCAAATGTGGATTGCAAGTTTTGGGAGGCTCAGTCTAACTCTGTTCTCCCCAGGTTGTCGGGTACAGCCCTCAAAAAGTCTCATGGAAGCTCCTCCTTCAGGTCCAGAGCTGAACTCTGTGGTTTTTGTTGTTGTTTGTTTGTTTGTTTGTTTTTCAGCATGGCTAGTTTCCCAGAGTTAGCCTTGTGCATCCATGAGGTGTTTCAGGTACAAACTCCCATACCTCACTTTACCCTGGCATCACGGTTTTCTCAAATTTGGCTGCCTTGACAGCTCTAGACTTTTTTTGTTTCTAAAACCCTGTGATATTGTCAAAAGTTCTGCTTGTTTCCTTAACTCCTCCCAGATCCTTTATTCAGAATCTCATATGCTTACTCTCAGAATGTATACAAAATAGACCCATTGTCTTTTTTTCTTATACATAACTACCCTGATATTTTACATGTGAAATCCATTTCTAATATAATATTATAAGTCAACTATAATAATATTTTTTAAAGAATCACCTTTAACTTTTGTCAGATTTTGATATCTATGCTGTATTTATGCCAAAAATTTTTAAAAAGTTCTTTTTCATATATTCTACAATACTTCATGTAGTTTAGGGTTATTTGTTTTTTTAAAGAATTTCTTTAGTTCCCCTGTGCATCTCTCTGGTGTCTTTCCCCTGTGAAAACCCCTGGTGGGATTTTCTTTAACTATTATTTTCCTAGTTTTTCTTGGGCATTGGTCTTTTTGAATTTTCTGTCTCTATGGGGATAGATTTTAAGGAGAATTATTTTAGGAAAAATATATATATATTAACTTATTTAGAAAAAAGACTTTAAAAGAATTTGTTATGTATTTCACCTAGGTTTTCAAATGCATCCGCATAAAACTGTGCAAATTATAATTTAGTATGGACTAATTACTCTCCCTCATACAGTTTTATAAAACTGAATGAATCAGATTTGGTCTATGTCTTATCAGTTATTCAAATAGGTAAGACAGGCTATGAGGCCAGAAACACAGGTTCTTCTCACCTCTCAACACTTGAGCAAGTCTTACTAAATACCACAGTCTCCTCTCAGGCCCATACTAGTAATTCACAGAGAAGAGTATCTCTTTATAAAATGGGACTATCAGAAGTGGAAGACATCTATGGCCAGTTGTTTGGCTACCTTACTGAGGTCCATTGGCAGCAAAGACAATACTGTGGCAGAAATAGGCAATATTGTTCCAAATGAATTATCAGTAAATTGATATTTGCTTGAAAATGCCTCACTGAAGACCAGGAAGGAGAGAAAGAAGACAAAACCAAAATAAATTCGATTTTTGTTTCCTTGAGTAAAGAATAGATGATAGTAAATTATATTGCTAGAGCTTGAATCATTCCAATGTTACATCAAGGTTTGATAAGGTCAATCTGTAATATTCCACATTTTCAATAGAGAAACTATATTGACATAATACTTGTAAGAAACAGAGGATCTTGAATTTGTCTAAAAGTAGTATATTGTGAGTTAAAGACATTTTTCAAGGCTAGCAGAATATTTTTACTTTGTTTAGAAATCTATGACTCCGTTACTTGGGTGACATCAGTGTTAAAATGAATGTCAAATAGTTTAAGACGACAGGTCAGAAGGATGGTTGTTTACTTGAGTGTTAATGGAATAAAGCCTTATAGCACTGATGAGGAAACAGAAGGCTAGCTGAAGACAAAGCAGAAGGTGGCACCCTATACCACCAGCCCCCTCCCAGCCTGCCCTTCCTAACTTGTGTGACATTCCTCAAGTACTCCTGGCTGCCCTAAAGGAAAAACAAATAGTTAACTTGCAGAGATCACAATCCTGCAAGACCTGAGTCTCACTTTATAAATGTCCTAGTGATTTACAAGGAAGAAGCTTTCTTACCAATAACCTAACTTCCAAAGACCCATAACTCAGTTCCTGAAGCCCTAATATCATCTTCCCTTCCCTAAAATTGAGGGAGGCTGAGGTAGAGGGAAATGTAAATAAAGTTAAATTTCTTTTAAACCTAAAGCTTATTGATAAGGACATGTGATAGCAGGAGTGTGACCTTCCTCTAGGAAGCTCTCGACTATCTTACTGTTAATGCCTTACTAAAGGAAAACAACCGTAACTTGACAAATAGCAAAGCCTCTGGCATCCTTGTGTGTCTTCTTTTAAAACATGAAACTTCTTTCAAACCCTCCTTTTTCCTTACCTCCCCCAACCCCATAGTCTATAATCACCATTCCTCACAACCTTGGGGCAGGAGCTCTTTCTGCTCAGGGGTCCTGCCCTGTGCTGTAATAAACCACCATTGGGCACCAAAGATGTCTCAAGAATTCTTTCTTGGTCTTCAGCTTTGGGCTTCATCCCACTGAACCTCACTCGAATTCTAAAACTTCACCAGCATGACAGGGATAGAAAGGACTGTGGCAGTCACTTGGGTTAGTAGTTCTCAAAACTTTTTCTTTTTAATTCAAATCCTCATAAAGTCTAAATATAAAAAAAGCTAAAATCAAAGCTGCTCTATTAAAATAGCAGTCCCATCTGCCCTTAAAATTCCCCTTGTCCCTGTTAAAAGCACATCATTAGAGGAGTTTCCAAGAAATCTCAAAGAATCATTGTGGGTTTGAAAACTTGTAATTTGGTGCAAGGTTGCCTTTTAGACATGGGGATAAGTCCTGAGGCTGCTGAGAGGAAAGTCAGGCAGGGAAATTGTTCTGTTCCTCCCAGTTCTGTTCCTTTGCCACCCCAGTGGACACCAGGGCTACCCTGCTACCTGCTGCTCCCACAGCTTTTCTGAAGTCTCTCAGTGTAAGTGTTCTGGCTCTACTGAGATAAGGGAATTCAGGAGAAAATCACAGGGAAGGACTTTCCATTTGTGCAACTGAGAGTGAACAGAGAAGGAGAAATTGGAGCGGTTATTTCTCAGTACAGTCTAAGGCAGTCTGGTTCATGACAGGAAGCCTATTTTGGTAAGTTCAGCTCCCCACTGACAGTGTTGCTGCCTTTAGTCATTAATAGATAAGAAAGTTACTGGTATAGCCCACACAGACTTTTTCTTTCTGTGAATTTGTTAGATTGGAGAAAAGACCTATATCTTCAAACACATATGCTAATCTGTGGGTTTTTTTTTTTTCCTATGTTAAAAACAGTATTTTCTCTGGAATAGTGGTTTTGTTTTTGTTTTTGTTTTTGTTTTTTTTGACATTTTGTTGTTTAACATTGAGAATAATTCATGCTTAAAAAACTCTGTAATAGGAAAAGTAAGAATGCTTCCTCAAACTCTAGTGCCTATTTTGTGCAGGTAAAAACTATGGAAGGTCTATTTAGCATCTAAGAATACCCCTTCCACACAGATATAGGCATATTCAGTCAAGATCCTTAGGCCCTGGAAAAATCAACAAATTCTGAAGTATTTTGAAAGACTGCTATTAGCAATGTAACTGGAAGAGTAAAGAAAGCAAATTCATTAGAGGGCTTTTGAGGTAATTTCTTTGACAGCTGATTACCTTATTATGCTTATCAGGATTCAGAACAAAAAACATTAATATGTTTAACATACCCTAATAATTTCTCTAAGTTTAGGAAAGGCTCATGAGCAGATCAATCAATCAATCTATAATATAGCACAAGTGGGCTATAAAATAATTTTTATGCTAAATTTACGAGTACCTCTTATATAAAGGTAATGCTAGCTTCATGGGCTGAGCTGAGAAAGCCAAAAAAAAAGTTGAAAGATTGCAGGAAAATACAACCTTTGGTGAGGGCAAATATCACCTAATCAAAAATAACCCATAACTGATAGATATAGGATATAAGGAAAGAGAACATGACATGAATTGTTACACCTTTAGTACATAAGCTCAGAGAAATACTTTGTGTCATGTTCTAGGAATCACCAAGTTTTCCAGTATCACTGAAGGAAGCAGGCCTTGTTCCTAGCTCCGTGCAAACATTAATCACTGTTCCTTCTAATTCTTCCAGGTGCTTTTTTCCTGGCCTTGATTTGTTTCCTCACATGCATGCCTGGGTAAGTACTCAGCTGAATATTCAAAGGAAGCTTCTACTGATCTCTGAAATTCTCTCTGAAATTCTCCCTCTGGAACTCTTTCCTCACAGGATTCCCTACTGTGAACCCCTGCTGCTTTGAACTTCCACATTCTCTGCTACTGCTATCCCAGAGACCCAGAGAACTATATGTAGGTTTCTCCTCTGTAATGCCCCAGACTGAAAAGTCTTAATGCAGTAAGCTTGGGTCTTTCTAGGGCTCATGTTCCTCCCCACCCCATTTCTAAGGGATCCTTTTTCTTCATTTCTTGTGCCCAGTGTCTTGGAAACCACTTTTCCATAATCTTGTTCATTTTTTTAATAGTTTCACTGGGAAGCATAGATCTGGCTCCTGTTATTCCATCCTGGCTGGAAACTGAATTTCTGTACTGTCTTGCTTCTTACTGATAACTCATTTCTTATTGAAGACATTTTCATTCTGTTAATGTCAGATTATAAGTAATATTGTGTCTTATTCCTGAAAAATGTCTTCATTTTGCTCTCATGTTTGATGTTTTCCCAAAGTAAATATAGAAAATTACACATTTTTTTTACTTATTTTTTGTTTTTATTTTATTTATTTTTATTTATTGTTCAATTGCATCTAAGTGTCATTCTTTTTAGTTTTAACTATTTTATTTCTGGGTGTTTTATCTGCTCCATTTGTGATTCTTCAGTTATGCTTTCAGGTCTTTATATTAGTTCATCAGACCCATAAATTTCTAGTCCATTCTCTACTGCTGTAATCTGTCCCATATCCTGTGTATTCTTCCATCTGGAAATTACCATTATAAATGTGCTAGAACCCTGTCTTTTCTCATATGTTTATCTTTCTGTTCTTATGTGTGTCTAAGAGTTCTTTAATTTTCTTCATTTAATAATTTTTAGGCTATTTATTATATTAAAAATCACTCTGTATTTTCATTTCTACATATTGATTTTGCTCTCTTATTTAAAGTTGTGTTGTCTTATGGAATTCTGATCTCTTCTCATGTGTGGTCCACGACTGGGGATTCAAGTTTTCAAAGCTCTTTTTATTTTTCCCATCCATAGCATAAAGGAAAGAAAAATTCCATTCTGTATCTTGCCTCCTTCATTTTTAGAGATTATCTGTCACTTCAAGTGCCCCAGCTTTGTGAGTGGTCTTCTTTATAGCTTCAAGCTTGTCCTCAAGTAAGGCCACATCACTATTCACCATAGTCCATATGGAAACCAAGTCCTCAGGACCAGGCAAGGATCACCACTGTCAACCTGATTTCTTTACTCTGAGATTCTTCTTATTTGTCTTTCTAATTTGAGACAGAGCTTCCTTTTTACCATTTTTTGAAAAAAATATTTGACATATAATGATGTTTTAGTCATAGTTTATCAGTAGTTTTCATGAAGTTTTGCCTGCATAATGATCCACACTAAATCCATTTGCTAAGATTGTCAGAAAACTTTATATAACTTTTAATATAGATTATTTAATTTATTCCACATAATGACCCAATGAATACAGGTGGATAGACACACACACACACACACACACAAGGTAAGTCCTAGTGTTTTAAAAGACTTTGCCAGAATTACATGATTAGCAAATGTTTTGACTATGATTCAAATCCAGGTCATGACATCTCCTGGTTATGCACTTAGCTATTTAACCTCTATAACCTATCTTTAAAGACATAGGACATTTTGACATCTTACAGATGTATTTTTCTAAAAGGAGAAAGGACCTCAATTATTTGACCTGTAATTGACAATTGAGTATGAGTATATCCTATGCTCTTTGCTATTTAAGTATCTTGTGAATCTGTTCAAATTACTGGAATTGGAAAAAAATGCAAGAAAATAAGGAAAAATAACATAATATGAGACACTGGCAGGTGGATCAAGCTTATGTCTCTTCCTTTGCTGAAAAGCTATACTATTTCAAATTCCACAGATGGCTACTGCATACCTTCCTCTCATGAAAATTCTGAGTTTACTTTGTGATGTGCTAAAATCAGACTATTTGAAGTTACTCATGATCAGTCCTTGATATTGCTTGTGCTTTACCTATTTACCTTGAATTTAAAAGCTTACTTAAGTGATGTATTGTCCTCAATTCAGTTTGCTATTTCAGCACTACTGTCATTTGCATTTAAAAGGTTAACACATAAAGCCCTAATGAATTTCTCCTTTCAACAGCAAAAGAATCACTTACTCTACCAATGAAGTTAAGTAGATACATGTCATTGATATATTGTCATCATCATATCCCTATACCAAAATGTAAAGTTCAAGTTATTTTCTTTAAATGTTGATATTTTCTCTATGATGTTTTTCTTCTATTCTGCAGAATTTTCCAAAGAGTTTCTCAAAATCACATAAATTTTAGAAACTCCCAGTGAATTATAATAAGCATTTGTATTTCACAGATTACTGCTCATCTGAAGTTCTAAGTCAGATGGAATCTTATTCATCCAGTCCCAATTAATTTGAAAATAACACTATTTTGTAAGCACAATGTCCTAACAAGATAGAAGTTTCTATCCTTAAACGTTTGTCCTAAGTATTTTCCAATTCTCTTAAAATTGTAAGACTTGCACAGTATACCACCCACATGATCATAAGCAAGGATAATTATATCAGTGATAGAAAAACACTGAAGGACACAGGATGGGACTTTTTCAATGTGACAAGTTATATAAGCTTATGGGGATGACTGAACAAAAGAGGAATCTGTTTAGCGGTCAACTTCTAGACCCCACAAAATAGCTCACTTCAGGTATGTGAGGTATAAATGGTTTGTGAGGTGTAAGGGATTCATTCCACTTTTGCTGGTGAGAAGGCGGATGGATTTTAGAAGCTTGCCTTTACTGTTTTGTACTCCTGTGTTCTGTCACCCATCCCCAAAAATGCCTGCCTGATTCTGTCTCAGCTACTCAAGAGACTTGAATATCTTTCTTTCTATTGCTCTAGGTTCTAAGCACAAACCAACTATTATGAACTGTCTCTGAGATTCAGAAAAGTTAAAGTTAGTCACCCTAAAACAAAGGTCAGTGGGTCCTAGCTTTAGACCTTTGTGAGATCCATTCCTGTATGGTCATATGAAATTCCAAAACTTTAATTAATCAATTCCAGTGGCAAGCTTGACCACAATGCTAATTACCAACATAACCTCGACAAGTTTTTTAGAAATTAATCTAAATCTTGTTTAGTCTAATCAATTACTATACTAGCATAATTCTTGCCGGTTTATTTGTAGGCAGGGACCATAGGCCAATATGAGAAATGAATCCAACTTCTTTAATGATATGTATAAGCCACTGAATCAACTGATGCCCAATCTACCCATTTTAATGTACTTAATTTGAAATAAGTCACTCTATTAATTCAGGAACTTTTCACTGGTTACTTGTACCTAAGCGTAACTTAATTGATTTATTTTCTCAATATTGGCCATGAGTTATCAATGTATCCTATTGAATACATTTTTATGGTATTCTTCTAATTTCTGAGTTATACATTTTTAGAGGTAGACTTTGTATGTATGAGGGGTTGGGTCATAGTCATGCTGTTAAAGCTTTAGTGTCTACTAAGCAAGTGCCCTCCAGGAAGGTTGTATTAATTTATGTCCCTGAGAGCATTACATAATCATCAATATTAGGATGAAGAGGAAGAGGAGGAAGAAGGGGAGGTGGAGAGGAAGGGCAAAGACTACTACTACTACTCTTTAATTTTGGTCAGGGGTAAGGTTCTATGTCCCCTGAAAAAAAGTTTGCCTCTAAAATTCAACAATTCAAAGACCTACATAGATTTCTTTTCTTGAACGTACTGGATCATGTTTTTAAACATGATTGAAAAAGTTATTTTAAAAAATTGAAATCAAAAGTTTGAAAAGTTCACTAAATATTTCAGAATGTAGATATATAAGAGAGAGTGACAACAAAAAGAAAAAGACTCAATGGAGAATCTAATACTTTGTAGAAAGACTCATACACAGACACATCATCATGAAATTTCAAGATTGAAATAAAACAAAGAATGTAAAAGGAGATAATAAAAGACATTTCAATGTAAATAATATTCAACAAGTATTATCATTACCTACAAAACAATAAAAAAAGATTCAACATGTACTTTCATCAGCTACCAAACAGTTAACCATACGTGTATAGAATAAAAACATTTCAAACAGAAAAACTCAGAAAATTTACCTCTTTTACACTCCTTTCTTATGGAGGTTGCTTCAAGTTGTGCCCTGGCAAATTCAAAAGGTAAGCAAAGAAGTAACAGCAAACAGTGGATCCAACCTGAGAAATGAAAGAAAAGATATTCCAGTTGAAAAATCAAGAGTTAGAAGTATAAATGTATTTTTTTTAGACATGATGATGACTCTCAAGAAAAAAAGTCAAAGTAATCTAAGAGAGTTATAAGTTGACTTTGTAGATAGTATCTGTGTTTACTAGGTACATTGCTTTTTATGGACTACAATATAAATTTTAGAAATAACCCTTTTATTACAGTTGATATTTATTAATAAAAATGTGTTAATAGAAGAAAACCATGTCTCCGAAAATGTCTGTATCTTAAATCATAAGCAGATGTATATGTGTACATATGCAACACTTAGTAACTGTCTTATTCATCAATAGATCTACGGGAACTCCATATCCACAAAGTTTTGTGGAATCAATGAATCTCCTCATTCATTGACAACTCTATGGATTTCTAGCTTGACGAATCCCAATATACCTGAACCCTTCTTAGAGAATGACTTATTAGTCAAAAATTCATGAGAATTTGTATCTTTTCAAGTAAGTGTTTTTGTTTTCTTTGGGTAAATACTAACTAGTGGAAGACCTGGATCCTATGGTATTTCAATTTTTAATTTTTTTGAGGAAACTCTGTACTGTTTTTCTTAGTAGCTGCACCAGTTTGCATTCCCACATGGTACATGAGACTTCAATTCCTCCACATCCTTGCCAACACTTGCGTGTCTTATGTTTTTTATTTTATCCATTCTGACAGGAGTGAGGTGACAGTTCACTGTGGTTTTTATTTGCATTCCCTGATGAGTGTTGTTAAGCATCTTTTCATGTCTCTGTTGGCTGTATGTATGTTGCCTTTGGAAAAATGTCTATTCAGCTCCTCTGTTAATTTGTAATTGGATTTTTTTTATTTGGTGTTGAGTTTTATCAGTTCTTTATACATTTTGGATATTTGTTGCAGAAGAATGAAAATCAGACCAGCAAGAGATCAAGGGACACTCAGAGAAGTAGGAGTACCGGGGACCCAGATGAGCTTATGCTCGAAACTCTGGGCCCCGGGCAATAGGGTCACAAGGCTTTCACAGGGGACTGCAGGCAGTCAGGTTCCCAGGGCTATACTGACTGCTGGTAGGTGGGTTTAAACTTTCAGCAGGAACAGCACTGCAGGGAGCCTGAGGCAGGAAGCCTGTTCACAGAAGAAGAGAGGGCTGGTTAGCTCTTGCTGCTGTAGGGCTTCTGCTTATCCCTAGGTTATTGTTAGGTAACTTTCCATTTTCTGGGGCCTCCTGGCCCAGACCTGCTCTGGGTAATTTTCATATTAACCCCTTATAGGATATATCATTTGCAAATATCTTTTCCCATTTAGGAGATTTCCTTTTTGTTTTGTTGATAAGCAACCCAAGTGTTCACCGCTAGGTGAATAAATGAAGAAGATGGGACATATATATACAATGTAATATTCATTAGCCATAAAAAATACAGATCTTCCCATTTGCAAAAACATGGATGGACCCAGAGGGAATAAGGCTAGGTAAAATGAGTTAGAGAAAGACAAATATATGATTTTATTCATATGTAGAATTTAAGAAGCAAACAAAGAAAAATAGACAAAAAAGACTCTTAAATAGAAAAGACAGGTGGTTGCCAGAGGGAAGCGGGCGGTGGGGGTGGGGGGGGGTTGCTGAAATAGATAAAAGAGAGGAAGAGTTCACCTCTCGTCATGAGGACTGAGTAATGTACAGAATTGATGAACCATTATATTGTACATTCGAAACAAATATTAAGACTGTATATTAATTATACTTCAAAAAATTCATGAGAACACATGATTTCAGAAAAGTAGTACCTGACCAGGAATGGACAGCAATCCCTGTACTGACAGATGAAAGATTACTCCAACCTTTGCTGTCAAAGACAGGCAAGGCAAGAGGGTCAATGCTTAGAGACCCTTTGCCACTCTTTGCTCCTGCTTTATGGGTCCTTCAGGATGTTACGTCCACGTTTTCACATCTGAGAGACCACCAAGGAGCCAACACCGATGCAATCACACGAGGGTTTATTTAACAAGCTTAAGCTTGGGCCCAAGTATACCTGACACAGTGGAGTAGAGACTTGGACCCCGAAGCAGATTACAGTCTGAGTTTTTAAAGGCAGAGTAGGGGTGGACTCCGAGGTGGGTGAGGACAAAGGGGATATTCAGAAGGGATATCAAGGTAAAGAAGACTGTCAGGATATTGGAGGCCTGGTTATTATCAAGCCAAGGCCATTTTTCCCTCTAATGAGGCACTAACATGAAGACAATTGGGAGTTTCCTGGTGGAATGTCACATTCCTCCTATCAAGTGTCTTTGTTAGTGAGATTTAGGTTTAGAAGAAATTTAACTTTATTTCCATTTCCTTCCACCTCAGCCTCCTTCAGTTTTATGGAGGGGTGGGTGACATTAGGGCTTGAGGAACTGAGTTATTTGCCTCTGGAAATTGGGCTATTGATAAGATAGTTTCTTTGTTGTAAATCACTGGGACATTTGTAAACTGAGGGAGACTCCTGTCTTGCAGGATTGTGATCTCTGCAAATTAACTATTTGTTTTCTTTTAGGGCAGCCCCGGGTGGCTGAGGATGTCACACATACTACCGAGGGGAGGGGAGCGGGTGGAGAGGGGGTGCAAGGTGCCGGCTTTTCTTTGTCAAGATGGCTGTACTTATGTCAGGGCTAGACTCGAGGTGGGTACAGCCTTGTTTTTCTTGGCCTCTACAAGGATAATCACAAATCTTTACCACTGTTTCTCAACAAGGGGTCTTACTGAAACTAGGAGGAGCTGTTTCCAGGAAAGACACAATACACTAATCTTCTTGTTCTGTAAGTTCTGCTAAACATAGCCTGGGGGACAATGCACACATCTTAGATCACAGGACAGCTGCTTGGACTAACAAAGCTTTAGGGAAGGCACTTCCCTGTGGCATTCCAACAGCAGAGTGGGGAGGGTGAGCAGGCCAGGGCTTTCCAAAGGCCTCCGCCCTCCTCCAAAACCTTCCATAGCCCCCTGTGCCCCCTGTGTTATGTTTTAGCAAACCAGGTATTGCTGCTGATTTCCTGCTCCCCATGAGTCCCAACAGTACCTGGCACTGCTCTATGGTGGATCCTCACTGTGGCACCAAGAAAGGTAAGAATTTGTTTTCATAAGGCTCAGAACACCACTCTCTACTTCTTTGTCAACTTTCCTCTACTCTTGTTGATTTGTCTTTTTATTCACCTTTTGGATAGCAGGCAAAAATATCAAATTCCTTTATCATAATGAGGCAGAGATGGTGGCTACATACGTATTGTGATCTAAATTATGGCACAAAGTCTAAAAGCTTTGAAATTATCTGGCTCTAACTAGACCTCCAAGGTCACATTTTAAGAAAAAAAAAAAAAGAAAAGGTTATTAAAGTGAATACCCATTTTAGGAAGGCACACAGTTACCGTGGGCATTTCACAACCTTCCAAATGCAAACAATTGCTTTCTGAGGTTAGATTAAGTGGACAGTCTAATTTGATCTGGGGTGTATATTAGGGGGCAATCACTAGTTTTTCTGCTGCTCATAAAGGAAGTAGTGGACAGTGTCCCGTCCAGGCTGGTGGCACTGGGGCACAGGTAGGACAGGGGTATGTTGAAGTCTTCATAAATGCCAGTCTTAAACCTATGACAAGAGGAAAGGGATCTAAACAGTACTAGTGGTTGGTTTCAAGCTTCCCCGGGGCTCTAGTATTTGTGGAGGGACCTGAAGTGGAAATTTTAAAAAGATATGAATAGAATAGGATTCTCTAGAATTCTCTAGAAACACTTGGAGAAAAGTAGTCCAGAGTTTGTTTTTTGGGAGGGATGCATTGGTTTGAGTTAAACAGGAATCTTGGTTAATTGGTACAGTGTTTCTGTGAAAGGGAGACAATTAAAAGTAAATAAAACATGAAATTACAAGCCCTTCCCAGATGTGACTGTACAGTTTATGTTGCTTGGATTAAATAACTGCCACTGGAGATCGGCTTGCAGGGCATTGGGTGCTGAAATGGGGCAATCTAGGGAGCTCTTTATCATTGAACTGGAAAATGAAGCTAGATGGCGATGTTAAAAATAAACTTGTTAGTAGGAGAAAAGCACTCAATGTCATTATGCCTATGAAAAGAACATTCTTAACAAACATCTCCTTCCCCCCAAGCCCCTAATATTTAATCAGAATAAGTGATTTTAGCATTTTCCAGAAGTTCATGTGGTATTTTCTATTTGCCTGCTCCCATACTTAGTGTTATATATGCCTTTTTCTGCCAAAGGTGATTTTTTTGCCCTTCTATTTAGTCATAGTGATGAAGTTTTAGAATATAAGTGAGGTTCAGTGGGATGGAGTCTGTAACTGATGACCAAGAAAGAATTTTTGAGATGTCTTTGCTGCAAAATGGTGGTTTATTAAAGCAAGGGAACAGGACCTCTGGGCAGAATGAGCTGCTGCCCTGGGGTTGTGATGGGCAGCTGATTATAGACTATGGGGTTGGGGGAGGTAAGGGAAAAGGGAGATTTCTAAAGAAATTTTATATGCTAAAGAGGACCTACAAGAAACCAGATACCAGAGGCCTTGCCATTTTCAAGGTTTTTCTCTCTAGCAAGGTGTAGTTGGGAGATTCCTGGAAGAGTGTCACACTTGTCCCACCCAGGAGTGGGGGTTGGCGGGGAGGGTGCAGGTGTTGTGCTTTGTCCTCAGCTTGTCTTCTCTTCCCTCATCAGTAGTGGAATATGATTCCAAAGAGTCAGAAACAAGAAAGTTTTCATTTTGTTTTTCATAAAATCATTCTCTCATTCTGCATAATGATGCTGCCTGGCGTGTTTTTACAGGGCAAACTTCAAAGATAACAGTCTGTGCTCCAAGCAGTGTTATAAATTGAGTGTCTTTTAGAGATTTTTTTATAGAACAATTTAGCAACCCTTCACCAGCTGAGTATGTGGTACCAGTAAAAATGTTCTTTAGGCCTTCCTGAGTTTGGAGGCACTGCACACTCATACTTCCAGTGGGACAGTTCATCATTTGTAATAACTTAGCGTCATACAATGTGATGGGTGACACAGACAAAATTGGTGGAGTAAAATAAGTCAATAAACATTTACTATTAGAACCATATGAAAAAATATGATTATGAGTGATTCTGACCCATAAAAGCCATAAAGGAGATGTTCATCATCCTGAGAGACCTCTGGAAAGTTGCTGTTACTTATTTTTACTTACATACTTTGGTATATACTTTACTATATACCAAAGGAAAATGGGAGTAGTACAAAATTTCTTTGAATTATTGACAAACATATTCAGAGAGGGAGAGAGAATGTAATACTTCTTTATACAGTTTGCAGTATGTGTTTGAGATTTTCTAAAAATAGTTAATTTTTAAAATATTTAAATAATGATCTATGGTTTTTTGACTAGTCTAAATGTTATTAAAATCCCAAAGAATGAGAAGAAACTGCTCTGTAAAATTCTCAAGAATCTAAGTAGCGAACTAAGTAGCGAACTTCTATACTGCAGTTATCAATAGAAAGTCATACAACTGTACATACAGAGAGTCACCCAGAGATCATGAAATTCAGTTTTCTACTCCTGTTAGCATGTTGCCTCTTTCACTCAGCAAGGGACATGAGATATTCCACTCAGGGTAAAACAACAGTGATGCATTTTTTTTCCTTGACAACCTCTCCACTCCCATAGCATTCATGGCTATATGCTGATACAAAGCCCATTACTTGATATTTAACAAATATTTGGAGATTATAAAAGGAAATTAAGTATTATATTAAACACAAACTTCTTTGCTAAAAATAACACACATTTATTGATACAGTTACATCCCAAGTATATGAGTGTTACGAAGTTTTCATTTAAGCCTTTTTTTAATTTAGTCTAAACATACCTCCCAATTGCTTTTGACTCTGGTGTGTTAGGGCATCACCATAACTGACTGATATTTATGGCCTGTGTGAGTGGCCAATAATAATTTACTACCTTTTGGTTAAAAGTAAAATGTTGAGGCATATTGAAGAAAACCCCAGTGTTCCATTTTGTTTCATTTTTAACTACAGTTGCATTTTTTTCTCCATCTTGATCCCCTTTACCCAAAGTAGATTATATATCATTTAACATCATGCCTTAAAAGCATTTCATAAAATTTAGCCAGAAGCAAATTTCAAGTTTACTAATTTTCAAAGGAAAATTCCATTTAGGACCTACTATGTGCCAGATACTTTTCTTGCTCTGAGGATTCAGTGGAGAACAAGGGGCAGACTTCTCTTGGGACTAGCATTCTTGCTCTTTGAGTATGTGTATTTGGTTTTCTCTTGAGGTCAGGGAAATTGTTCTTTAGCTAACCTTGATAGCCTGCCCAATTCTTTTCTATTCCTGAAAATCCAAGTATCATCCTATTTGGTTTTCAGATTTTTTTCTCCAAGTCTCCTCTTTTCCTTCATGTGTTTTATATCATTCTTGATACTTTAAAATACTATTTCCACTTGATTTTAGAAGACAAGCAATTTTGTCCCACCATCTATGGACTTGAATTTGTTATTGGGGAAGACATTTTTCAGTTACCATAATGTGGTTAGTGGGATGTGATGTGCTTCATTTTCTACACAGAAGACAAAAACCTTTCCCCTGAGGCCTGGCTGGGCAGCGGGAGCACTGGGGGAAGCTGAGAAGACTCCCAAACCCAGAAACAGCCCAGGACCCAGTCCAGGCAGCTGGTAATTCCTTATCTCCCAGAGGGCGGGTCAAGCTCCTACACACAGTCCAGTCAAGCTCCTTGAACAGCACTCTCCAGGCTCCATGTGGAGGGAAAGACCAGCACCAGATCTTCGCTGGAACATGCTCCGAGCTCCGTGCCTGCCCTGCTCCCTGGGTGGTTGGCTCAGGAGAAATGACAGAGAAAGTGTGTACAGCTGGGTGAGTATATGTTCAGTGCCATGTCTTCCCAGAACTTCTGTGGGAGACACCAGAGTACTTTTTTTTTTTAATTTTTTAAGAGAAATCTCATCCTATAACTTTCTCTTACGGAACATAGCACTAGAATCTCACTGCCATTAAAACTATTGAAATCTTTTGCATCCCTGTGCCCTCAGAGTATGGATTATTTCTAAATTTTTTCTGCCTTTTTTTGTCAGCCAATCATATTGGACTGGACAGACTGCTTCCAGATCTGCATACCACATTCCTTCTCACCTGAGAGCTCACTACTCTCTTTTCCCTTCTACTTATCAGTCTCCCCTCTCTTCCTTTCATTTGGCTCCCCCTTACTCAACATTTCCCTTCTTCCCTCTTTCCTGCAATGTGTGCTTACTGAGTACTATTATGTGCTCAGGGATAGTGATACTCTGGGAATCAAAATTAATACGGTTTAGGTCTTCAAGGAGTTTTCAGTTCACTAGGAGGAGCAGACCAAAAAAGTGTATATAAATACATAAACATTATCATAAGTTCAATGAAAAAAATAATACTTTTGTCTATGGACACCCAGTTAACTGAGTGAAGGGGTTGAGATAATGAACGCTGTTTGCAAGAACTTTCCACAACCACAACATTATTCTGTATTTAATAATTAGAATTATATTTCTTTTGAATATTCACTACTTAGGATATATCCTGAGCCAGTTAGAAAAACACAGCAAATTGCAACAGCATGGTAAACAATGAATTGCATTATTTTTCACACCTTCCTGTTTTTGTCTGCCAAGTGACTTTGCAGTCCTGTCTACTAAGAGTATGCAGCATTTTTCCACCTCATTGATGCTGGGTACATAGGTTAGTAAGGGGTTTGTTATGTAGTGTTGTTTGTGACAATAATTGACAAAACTGTAGATACTGCCAAGTCCCCTTAGAAAACCTCTTGGTGTATTCTAATCTTCAATGTAAGAAGGCATTACCTCACAAACATTTCTTTTGTGGCGTAATACAAAGAGAATTATGAATTGTTTGTTTAAAATAATTAAGGAGTCACATTTTTAGTCATAGGAACCTCAACTGCAACACTCCTACTGTGTCCTCAAAAGTATGACTTACCAGTAAAAAGGAAGCAAAACTACGGACTAAAACAGAGACATCCCTGTCCTGTACTACCTGTAGTGTTTACTTTTTGAGATGTAGAAAAAGGGAGTTTAGATATCTCCATTTCCTGTTCAGAAAGACATCTGTATTGATGTTAAGATGCTCCCATACTCAGTGAAACTGGAGTTTGCAACCCAAACCTTTATTAATGGTTTGGTGGTATGAGTAAAAAATAACTTAGTAAGGTCACTAATTCAAGAAGATTTTAACAGAGATGATGGTGAGAGAGATTAGTAGCTGATTAAAATAAAGTATAAAATCAGGTCAAAGATGGAATGAGTTGATTTTTATAGGGTACCATCCCCAGAGAATAAAATCTGCTTGTGATATGTGCTGTCTTGAAACACACACACATACACACACACACACACACAAAGGGGCCCCATTTGTCCCTAAGCATCATTCTATCTGCTCTATTTAAGAAAGTCTTCTCAAAGTAATTGGGTTAGACTTAACTCCCTGCAGCCTGTTCTACTCACGAATATTCCAATGAGACATTGATGCCACAACTACTTCTATCAAAATCACCTAGAAACACATTGCTAAATGCAGGAGTCCTCAGTTTTTGCCATCCTTTATTTATCAACAGGATTTTACATATTATGCACTTCCACTTTTTTTTACTTGAGAGAATTGACATACAACCTTATAGTAGTTTGAGGCATCGCCATTTTCTAAAAATACTTCTTCAGTGGTATTCCAGGGCACTTCCACCTCCCAGGGTTCTCCTTCCTGTATCAGTGGTTATTCCTTTTAGCTTCCCATTATCCTAACATCACAGAAGCTTTAAACAAAATATTTGGATATTTTTCCTTATTTAAATCTACTCCTTGATAATCATAGCTTTAAATATCTAAATATGAATGAACTCTAAAAGTATTCTCCAGTCTGGATTTCTCTCCTAAATCCCTGAATTCAAGGCCTGTACAGTACCACCTACTATCTTTCCTAAGTAGTCAAAGACACCTTGAATTCAACATTTCTAAAGCAGACTTGTCCTATCTCCCAAAGCCTGCTTCCCCTGACACCTTCCCTGCCTGGATTATAGCTACATTGTTTTTCAGCTGCCTAAGCTAAAAATCTTGGAGTCATCCTTAATTTTTCTTCTTTTATAGCCAGAATTCACTTTGGCTGCCAATCCTATCAGTTCTGCTTTCAAAATATATTTAAAATTCAGTAGCTTACTACATCTACCACAGTGACACGATCCAAGCCATTTGGGCTTCTAGTCTAGATCATTGTGATGGCCTCCTAATTTGTTCCCTGATTCTGATGTTGACCCAATTATCTATTCTCCACACTGCAACTGGGGGAAATTATCCATAGCTATGTTTATACTGACAACAATATATACATTTATAGACATTTGTCTTCTAGCATGTCAGTCATATAATGCCACTCCATCCTTCAAAACCTATCAGTGACATGCCCTACTAGTCAGAGAGAAAGCAGAAATCATTATGTAGACTACAGTGTTCCAGGAGATCTGCATATCATTCTCCTCTAATCACATTACCTCTCTGACCACATGTCCTGTTATTATTTCCCTTATTTCTTGTGTGTTAACCACACTGGACCTTTGCTCTTCAAACACACCAGGCAATATATACCTAAGAGCTTTGATATCTGTAAGAGTTTGGGTTTGAGTTTTGGCTTTGCCTAGAAAGCTCTTCTATGGATAACACTCATGCTTATTTCCCGAGGCTTCTGTCCCCACATACTTCTTCAGTGAGATATTTCCTAATCATCTTATTTGAAATTGAACTCTATCATTCTCTTTAGCAATTCTTTTCCCTATTTCATCTATGGCTCTTAATGATACCTGATGTCATACTTTTTGCTAATTACTTTTGGGTTTTTTTGGTCTTTCTTTTCCTATTAAAATGTAAAATTCATGAGAGCTGGAATTTTTGCTATTTCTCGATTGTATCTTCAGAGCACAGTATGAAATAAATATCCAAAGAAAAAAATGGATAAATGAATGAATCTCATGAATTGTGTTTGGCTGAAATCTTTGGTGAATAAATTAGCTAATTAGTTAAAATTGTCAGAGCAGATTCCGGCATCAAACAGGAGTAAGGATGTAGGTTTTCTAATCTTTAGATATCCCTTATACCTTAAAGTCTTAGGGTTCTCTGGAGACAGGGCACATGTTGGATAAGAAAAAATTACATTAGTGCTTCCATTTTCTTTCTCCTCCTCCAGATGGTGACAGCATAGGAAATACAGCTGATAAGGCAGAACAACAGCTCTGCCCCAGCACAGCAGAGTACAGTGGGGCATAGGAAATGGGACACACTGAAGAATTAAGTATGTCTCCCTAAATGCTTAGTGACCACCATCCCATAGATCCCATGCTGGGTAGCCCTATGTCTGCCTTCCAAAAGCCATGACAACCAATTGATAATCACCCTGATTAATTTCACACATTAAGTACAAATTTGATGACAGGATGGTTTGGCCTTGCAGGTAGTACTTGTAAAGACAGTCTCGTATCACTGAGTGGCATTGTTGAAATTCTATTCCTGTCAAGACCTAAACCCACATACATTTCACTCAACACTGGGGATTTATAGTGTTAGCAGTCTCAATGCAGTTTTCATCAGCTGTGCATAGAGAAGGATTTGAAACAGCAGGAGCATATAGTCCACGGGCACTGAGGAATGAAAGCAACAAAGAGTGAGAACGCATGTGTGCGTGCACATACATATATTAAGAGCAAGGGCACTAGAAAGGAGGAGTACAAAAATATATTTGACTTCTTAATTATTTTCAGTCAAAAGAGCATATGTGACAGTTGATTTGACTGTCTGTGTAGAGAGTTTACATTTCCAGAGTCTCAAATTCCTTTGACTTCTAAAAATACCACTATTATATTATGGCTTTATTAAAAGACTGGAGAAACATATTCCTGATTTCTTGTGGAGTCATAGAGGTAAGGGAGTGGGTAAAAACTTTGAATTATATAGATGAATTTGACAAAAATGGAAGTTCACAGAAGTGAACAATGTTTTCACTTTCACGCAATGCCGAGGATCACATGTAACCATCATGAAGGGAAGCTGGTCAGAGCATAGATAGCTGGTCTTAGAGCATGTGGTAAATCTTCTTCCTGCCTTGATGTCATAAAATAGTTAACTAGAATATGCTTACAAAATTACAAAAATCAGTAAATGGAGAACTATTCAGTATCAGGGGAAAGATGCTGATTCAGAATTCAAATGGCCAAGAACTAAGAAAACATACGGTAATTCCTGTGTCTCGCCTCTTTCTTTTCCCTAAAAAACACCACATGTCTCAGAACAGAAATGTTGAATTTGAGACCTCAGTTTGACAGATGTCAGTTTGCAAGATGTCCAGATGGTGAAGTACTTGGCACAAGGTAAAATAAATACATAAAATACATAACACGAATAAGTAAATACATAAAATAAATAAATACATAAAAATTAAAAAACAAAAAACAAAAAACCTAGGCTGGGAGACTCTGTATTTCCAAAGAGACTCAAGGCAGTAAAGCAGCAAGGGCTTGTATACATGATAATTGAGAGCATGGTAGAAAACAGCACATCAAAAACATGACTCAAAATGACTCTGCCCAGCAGGAAGAACACCACCATGGCTCAGAAAATAGAAAAGGTGATAAAATGGTTGTGAAGATCAGGATGTCCATATGCCGTACGAGTATCACCTCCAAATGAACCCAGGCCACAGGGATGCTAGGATTTGATTGAGGCTAAGAAATCTTGTAGTCTTATCCTTGAATATGATTGTGTTTGCTATCTGGACCTAGAAAATTAAGTTCTCTTGGAGAAACTTTAATTACTGATGTGTTAACTCTTTTCTACTCAACAAAGCAATTTCATAGAGAATACAGAGGCTCATGAAATGTATTTTGAAAGTACTCTAAGAAAATATGGATTGACTTACAGGGAGTGTACTGAACTCCTCATACAAAGATCATAAGGTAAAATGGAGTTCTGAATGTGGCTCATCAGCCCAAGAAAAAATTCTGATAACTTTATTCATTAAGTGATAGATACAGTATTATATTTGTGAGGGCCTCAAGACTCCTTTTATTGGTCAGTCCTTTTTTTGTTATTGTTGTGCATTTAAAAGTGAATGTCTGGGGTGCCTGGGTGACTCAGTAGGTTAAGCCTCTGCCTTCAGTTCAGGTCATGATCTCAGGGTCCTGGGATTGAGCCCCACATTAGGTTCCTTGCTCAGCAGGGAACCTGCTTCCCCTTTCTCTCTGCCTGCCTCTCTGCCTACTTATGATCTCTGTCAAATAAATAAATCTTAAAAAAAATAAAAGTGAATGTGCAGTATTTTTATATATAAATTATTTCTTAAGCTATTAAATAATTAATAATAAAGTAATAAAGTAATAGTTTACCCCCCCAAAAGAGTGAATCTCTAGTTTTCAGAATATATGCTCTGGAGGGCACCTGAGGGACTCAGATGGTTCAGGGTCTATCTTCGGATCAAACCCCATATAAAGCCCCAATGGAGGCTCCCTCCTCATCAGGGAGCAGGGAGTCTGCTTCTCCCTCTCCCTCTGCTCCTCCCTTCTTCCCCCAACTCATGCTTGCGCTCTCTCTCTCAAGTGAATAAAATTTTTTTTAAAGAATATATATTACGGAAAAAATTAAGAGGAGACTCATCTTGTAAGCTCTACCTTCTAAATTTATTTGGCTACCATTTTAAAGTGATAACTGAAAATTCTATGGACTCATAATCTGTTGTAGTTATTTGTGCATTTTTAGGAAGCTTTACTATGTGATGGGGCAGGGGAAAACAACCGTGAATAAGATAGATAACTTTCCAGCTCTCAGAACTTTCAATCTTGAGGAATATAGAAAATACATACATAATTACCTCATACAGTTTTAAGTCTGGATGAAAACTACAGAGGAGACAGCAGCAGGAATGGGAGCTAGGCTAAGCTGAGCAAGGGAAGGGTAACACAAAAGGAGGCTTCACAAAGTAATTCATGGATGGCAACAGAGAACAGGACACCGCATGGGCAGATCTCTTGGATAAAGATCATGACATATAAGAGGCAAGTGAAGAATTTAAAGATTTGAAGCAAGTTTGAGAGTGTTCTCTTTGTTATTTCTCTTGTTAGTTTTTTTGTCACAGATAGAGCTGAAATGGAGCAGAGATGTGACTTTATTAATGTGATCCTTCTCCAGAGTGCTCTGAAATTTTCAAAGATTTGTCAAATAAGTCCTGTCCTTTGGCCCCTTTAACAGTGCCGAAGTAAGTGGTGCTGTTTCAGTTACACTCTTTTGCTGTTGAGGAAACTGAGGCTCCTATGGTATCTCATGGTTATTAAGGATGTGAGTGCCAGAATGGAAATAAACCTCTTTATCTCTTAGATCACTGTGCCCTGTTGCCTGCTTTCCATTTGTCTTCTAGAGAAAGATAAACAATGGCTCTCTGTCAATGAAGTACATAAAATCCATCACGATTTAATGGAAATTTAAAAAAAAAGAGGAAATATAGTATTCTCTTTCTTAAGGAACTATTTTATATTCTATTCTAGTTTGGTTTAAGCATGATAAGTGATGTTATTTTATGGCATTGTAACAGTAAGGGAAAGCAGATTTGTGGCAAGTCCTTGAATAGCGAAAAATCTTCAGTTTCTGAGCAGAACTGATAATTTGCACTTGATCTTATAATTCTAGGATGAAGTAATTATAGCATGTTGTATACAATTAAGGCTGAGGAATACTTTCATTTTACATGCTAACGATGTTCACATAGGAAAAAAAGTCAATGAAAGTCACACTGAGAAAGTCAGTGAGAAGCCGGCCTGAAAAAAAAAGTATTTTACATCTGAGAGAGAGTGATTTCAGTTTGAAGATGATGCTAAATTTTGTTATGTGGAAGAGATCAAAGAGAGAGGTAAAAAGTTTATATGTAATATCTTAACTTAAAATAGAAAGCTTAGTTTCTTATTTTGGCTCCATTAATTTACATAAACCAACAATGTAAACTCATCACACAATACTTTGTTTTATCTGTACAATGGGAGGAAAATGACATTCTTACTTCTAGTGAAATTGTGGAACTCAAGAAGAAATCTCTTAAAGCATTTCTAAAGAAAATATTATACAAGTGATAAATTTGAAAGAGATGAGAACAACTTGAATAAAAAACAGGGCAGAGTAGAATTCCCCATCTGGATTAAAATGAAAGAAATGGAAAATAAGATTTTTCTGTAACTCTTAGAAACTATCTTCTAGGTTACTGGGGTTTCCATTTAGAACTTTTTGAAACCAAAGTTTCACCTTGGTGCTTCAGAGACTAGAAAATAATTTAAGTAATGGATCTTGCCAGATTTCCTGTTGTGGATATTATGTACTTTGTATTTGCATACTTCAGTGGTATTGTGTGTTCCATTTTACCAACTTTTCAGTTTTTGCAGGTTTTAGGGGTCAACCTGTTGCTCCATTGATATATAGTAATCTTGAATTTACTTTTACTTGTTGAATAAAAATTTTCATGGTTTAATCAGTCAACAGTAATTAAAAGTATTTATTGAGTACTGTCATAAATTCTGTGTCTGAAAAAATAAAATACATCTTTTAAGAAAAATTGGTAGCTGCCTCCATTTAATTCATTAGCCCTTCATTTACAAAAGCAAATTAACGAATGGGGCAGCACTAATCATATGCTTCTGATTATTCCTAAAACAAGGCTTAATATATGACAGTTTTCATGACTTAAAATTTGAGATAACTTGTGGTCGGTGAGATGTGACTTGGAGTTCTACGCAATCTGGCCACATAGAAACTGAAACCTTTACAGTCTGAGTTTGATCACCCCTCAAGACACTCATTAACATAGTTGCTGTTTATTGTTCACTTTCCTTTCCGTGCCATTATTAATTCCACGCCACTGTGAATTTGTTCCAGTATTTTTGCTTTCTTTGTCTCATTTACTGTAGGAAAACTCCACCTCCCCACCACATTAGGTTTTGTACCATTATTTCATTAAACTGCCCACCTCAGTATGCCCATCTTCATAGTTTCCCTGGGCTTTTTCAGTATGCTATTAAAATACCTTTTCTTATATCATCAATTTTTTTTTTGAAATTTTATTTATTTATTTGACAGAGAGAGAGTCATCACAATTAGGCAGAGAGGCAGGCAGAGAGAGCGGCGGGGGAGCAGGTTCCCTGGTGAGCAGAGCCTGACAGGCCTGACCCTGAGATCATGACCTGAGCCGAAGGCAGAGGCTTAACCCACTGAGCCACCCAGGTGCCCCTCATCAACTCTTTTTGTAAACAACAGCTTAATTCTTTGCTTCAACTGAAATTTTACTTTTTCCTTCAGCTCTCTTCACTGGAGAGTATTGTTTTCTAACTTTGCTAATTCATTAGAAGACTGAGTAGATTTCTATGCTAATTGCAGACCATGATTTTGCCTCCACTAGACAGCAATTGCATTTTGGAAATCATTACCAAACCTTGACACTAGCTTTTTCACAGGAGGTGTCAGCAACTAACAGTCAAATTGCAATCCTTCTCATAGATGACTTCACCAGCAAGCTCCTGGCTTTTTATCTCCTACCTTGCCAAATATTTTTACAATTTCACCATCAGCAGCAATGACCCTTCTGCCACCTGAAATGTCAATCACTTCTAGATGTTTCAAGGCCATTTTTATATCACTCAGTTCACCCTTGAAGAGATGGGTCATGATTTTGATGTTTGGAAATGATCAATTTCAATGAGCTCACACTTTGTGGACACCAAAATCATATTTATTGCATCTTTTTCTTTACCTTTTTGCAATTTCCCCTCCTATGTTTTTTTTCCCATTCCTCAATTAATTAGCTTGGCCATCATATTAATTGACTAGCAATTTATTTCAGTTAATTATTACTAATGATTGCAGATAGGTACTGTATTAGAGATTTAGGATTTGAAGAATTAAGACAAAAACAACAAAGGTTGATAAACACAGTACCTTCCCCTAGAAAATTTAATTCAGTAAGTACTAGAAAGTACTGCCACAATAACTGGATACCCAGCATGGTGTAAAACAAAAACCCAACAGTGCCAGCTGGGTGGCTCAGTAGGTAAGATGACAGCCTCTGTCAAGAATCCCAGAAAAAATACGCATGATGATAAAATATGATACACAGAAGTTTTAGCGTGGTAATGGAGAGGTTACAAAGTTTAGAGTCAGGCTGAAAAAGATTCAAGGAAGGATTTCTTGACTGAGGACAAATAGTTCATACCAAGGCATCCAAAAGTAGATGCCTGAATACGGTCCCCCCTAAGACCAGCCAGAAAGTCACATCTCAATAATCACAAGCACAGAATCTGGACTACACCAGGGACAACACGGCAAGGATGAAAATCAAAATCAAAAGGAGATTCAAAGCCTTTTTAGCCTCTGTTACTATAAGAACATTGAAAGACTTGTGTCATGACCTCATCTTGAAGAAAATGAGAACAAGAAGCAAGCATTGGAAAGGCAGAAATTCTCCCCCCAATCCCGTTTTAGTAAAAAATAACTGATATCCATCATTGTTTAAGGTATATACATCATGATGGTATAATTGACATGTATAGTGAAATGATTACCACAAGAGGTTCAGTTAACACCCATCATCTCATACCGACCAAGGAAAGAGCAAAGAAGGAAGAAAAAAAAAAGTGCTCCTTGTAATGAGAATTCTCATGGTTTAATCCAACAACTTTCCTATATATCCTACAGCAGTGTTAGCTATAGTTATGTTGTAAGTTATGTCCCTAGTACTTATTTATCCTATAATTGGTAATTTGGGCATTTTGACCATCTTCCTCCCATTTCTCCTCTGCCCAAACCTCTGCTTCTGGAATCCTCAAGTCTGATCTCTTTATGTATGTTTGGATTACTTGTATATTTAAATACGTATATGTTTAGATCCCACATATGAGATCATACAGCATTTGTCTTTCAAGCATACAGTATTTCTCTTTCTCTGGCTTATTTCACTTAGTACAATGCCTTGAAGGTCCATTTTTGTTATTGCAAATGGCAAGATTTCCTGGTTGCGTGTGTGTGAGACTGAATAATATTCCACTGTCTATGTATAGACCACAGCTTCCTAATCCATTCATTTATCAATGGACACTTAGGTTGTTTCCAAGTCTTGGCTACTGTAAACAATGCAGCTGTGAACATGGGGGTGCAGCTATCTTTTCAAGTTAGTGTTTTCATTTCCTTTGGATATATTCCTAGGAGTGGAATTGTGGGATCATAGGGTAGTTCTATTTTTAGTTTTTTGGATCCTCCATACTGTTTTCCATAGTGGCTGCACCAGTTTACAATTCTACCAACAGTGCACTGGGGTTCTTTTCTTCACATTGATGCTGACGTTTCTTATCTCATCTTTCTGATAATGGCCATTCCATCAGGTTGAGGTGATAGATCATTCTAGTTTGAACTTGAGCACCTTTACATGTATCCACTGGCCTGAAAGGCAGAGTGTTTACCCGAAAGTGACTAAATCATTGGAAATAGGTTTTTATACTTGTGAAGACTGTGAGATCATAATGATGGCAGGTTAAATTACACAACTGACCCTTGAACAATGTGAGGGCTAAGGTCACTAACTCCTGTGAAATTGAAAATCTAAGTGTAATTTTTGATTCCCTAAAAACTTACTAAAAGCCTACTGTTGACAAGCCTTATGGATAACTTAAACAGTCTGTTAACACATATTTTGTAGGTTAGAGGTATTCTGTACTTCATTCCTATAATTAAGAAGGTCAGGAAAATCTTAAGAAAATTACAAGGAATAGAAAAAATGTATTTACAATACAGTACTGAAAAATTTCACACATAAGTAGACCTATGCAGTCCAAATCTGTTGTTCAAAAGTCATCTTTTTTCCTTCTTTTAAAACACCACAAAATGGAAAACTGCTAGCTAATTTAGATCTTTCATAGAAAACAAAAATGCTAGCTTTCCTGTACATGTTTAAGGAGTATTATGAGTAAATTTTTTAAACCTGCAATTACTATTTTCTCTTTAATATATATCTCTGTAATATGTCATCAGGAAGATAGGAGTATAAAACTAACACTTTCTGAGACATAGCAGAACTTATATAATCAAATGTGAGTTGACCTCCTAAGTCATCAATGACCTGACACTCCCTCCCCATGAATGACAGATCTTCAGGGCAGCAGCTCATTTGGAATTAGCTATGAAGGCATTTCACCAGGGCCATAAGGAAACCAGTACATTACCCAGTAACCAAACTTTGAATTCCTCATAATATCATCTCTTTCAGTGTAACTATCTACCTACCAGTGACTTTTCTGCAGCCATGCATATTTTTAGCTTGAAAGGAGAATTAGTGATATCCCATCTGTCAACTAACACTCAGGAAAAATAAAAAGCTCCATGGAGAAGATTGGATTTTGCAATGATGATGACAGATTTTATCAGAACCATTGACGGCAGCAACCACCCTACTGCCCTGCTATGAATTACAGACTTAATCTGTGCCAAGAATAGCACCAGGCCATTTACATATAACTACACAATGGATACAAGACATAGAAATGTGGAACATGGTTCCTGCCAAAGAAACCAGAAATGGACAAAACAAGAATGTTTGGAAGGTACATAGGTTCTGAATGGACTTGGAAGCTAATTCGGACTGACTTCAGTCTCTGATTTTAGAGTTTCATTTTTAAATTTGCTGCTGGAATATAAGTAGATGCCTGAGTTTGGTTAATACACTCTGGGATGATGCTAGAAAGTGTGTGAGGCTCATGCAAATGAAATACTGTTTTGTTGGATTATGTTCTGAAAATTGTTTTAGTAAACAATTGCCTTCATTTTTCAGGGAAATTTTCAATGTTCCAGAAGGAAATACTATGGCTTTGTACCTTGAGGACTGCCTTCTAGCTTAAAGATAGAAAGACATAAAATGTTTTATAATGAGTTTTCTTTAAAAAAAAATCAAGGGGCGCCTGGGTGGCTCAGTGGGTTAAAGCCTCTGCCTTTGGCTTGGGTCATGATCCCAGGACCCTAGGATTGAGCCCAACATTGGGCTCTCTGCTCAGCAGGGAGCCTGCTTCCTCCTCTCTCTGCCTGCCTCTCTGCCTACTTGTGATCTCTGTCTGTCAGATAAATAAATAAAATCTTTAAAAAAAAATCAAAACATCACAACAGCTGGCATTTATATCCTAGAGAACCAGGCAAGAAAAGGAGACTGTAAATATGGCAAAACAAACTGTATGGCTTTTGAAAAGAATATAGGAAGATGTGATTTAGGGAACCATTCTATGTTATATTTATTGATACTTCAATTATGTATTATATTTGTCACTGCCTTTGACACTCTAAGTAAGAATGTCAACAAAGTTTTGAAATGACAAAATGCAAATTATATTAGTGATTGGTGTAGCAAAAAAAATTGGCTTGAAGAATTATCAGAGTAGTCTTACAAACACTTTAAAAAAAAAAAAAAGGCACCAGGACTTTTAATGATAAAAAAAATTCCCCAATCCATTCCTCTGTAACCCTTTTCTAAAAACTGAGTTCTTATATTACTAATTTTGGTTCACTGATTTTTCTCCACTATGGTAAAAGGTTATTTCTCAAATATCCTTAACACTCTCATTTTCCAAATTTAATTGTTACCCTTTATAGTTAAAATAGGGCATAATGTTTTTACTCTGATAAAATTTGTTTTTTGCCTCCAATTCATAAAGTGCTCTGTAGTTTTATTTCTTGTAGAGCTCTTTCTCCCTTTGATTCTCCCCAGACTCCCAACTTACACTGCCTGTCTTAAATTATTCTGAAACTTTAAGAAAAAAATGAATCTCTTGCATATTTCTTTTTATTCACCAAACACCTCCATTTCTCCTGGAAACTGCAGCTCTGCCTCTGCAGTTTGGACTGACTGCCATCTCTAGACCTGTACTCCAGGGGACTGGAACTCTGATGTCATTTCCTTTTTCACCTTTAATTTATGGTTTATTTCCTTCTAACGCTAAAACATCTAAGTGACCTTCTAGGATCAGATACGTGGAAAGAAGTTTTCTGATGTCTGAAATTAGTTTTTATTCTAACTCAAACTTAATTGAAAATACTGAGTAGTGAACAGCTGGCTTAAAATCATCCTTCAAATTAAAAACAAAACAGAACAAAAATCACTCCTTTGTCATCTGTTATCCAGTGTTGCTGATGAGAATACCGATGCTAATTAAATGATTGCTTCTTCACAGGTAACTATTTCCTCAGCCTCTTCTGCCTCCTCACTCTCCTTTCTCCAAAGAAAAAAAGAAAAAAAAATTCATTAGTTTTTCTGCAATTTCACAACTCTTCATCACAGTACTGGGATTTTATTTGCATGGGTTTGGGATGCTTCTTCAATATGAAGACATGTTTTTTCACTTTGTCCTTCTGAGAATCTCTGACAGATTGATGTTGGACAGCCTCAACGGATATTTTCTGTTGTCACCTTCCTCTTGCATATTCTGTGTTACCCATTTCTCTTTTCTTGGAATATTATCCATTGCCCTTTTTGCTAATTGCTGTTCAGCAAAGATACTTTCATTTCTTCTCCACTTCCAATACCCTTCTGTCTCTCACTTCTTTTGAACAGTATCACACTCCATTACATGCTTTTTCTGAAGATACATTCATTTGAGAAAGAATGAATGTGCTGCCTTTACTTGTATATCTCCTGCTCTCCCTCTGCCATGTTTCAGGCTTTCCTCAAATCTCTGTTGGTCTTGACTCTCTGTTCATATTTAACAAGGAGACCAGGCAAGCAGATCCAGGAGCGCTGTGTCTTGTGTTGGGGTGGACTAATGAAGACTCAGTGCTTCTGTGTGTGACTGGAGGACAGGGCAGGCTTTTAGAGTGGGTTGTCTAAGCACTGGTATGTGAAGAACTTTCTACCTGGAACCATTCATTTCTCTCTCTTTACCTGGGTAGCAGAATATAGTTTTCTATGTGGAAGACATTTTGTCAGTACTAGAGGGGAGAAGTCTATTGTTTGAAATAGAGTTTCACTCATATTTAGGTTTCCTTTCATGTCTCACATCTGCCCCAAATTATTACAAGCTTCTCAAAATACTGATCTCCAAGGTTATTCATGGGACAATGTCTTACTTTTGGCTCAATACTTCATATCAGAACCTAGGCTAACTCTTGTTTTTCTCCCAGTTATTGGTTGATCTGTTCTCTGGGACTTACAACTGTGTTGAAATGCTTTGTCTACTACTGGCACATTTTCTTCTTTTTTTTTTGTTATGAAATTATACCCTTTTACTTCATTTATTTTCAATTTCATGGATCTTCAGAAAAAGGAAAAAGATATGTATGGCCAATTTTTGATAAATGTTACTGTTTGGAAAATTAATGCACAAGTTGGCAGAGAAAGAATGTATAGCTTCTGACTCTTCAGATCTAATATTATGGTGGTTCAAATTATTTTTCTATATCTAAATATTCTTGGAGTTCTTAGAGAAATGTCAAACCATGAAATTACCTAAATATGACTGGCACTGGCATGCAGTGGATTATTTCAAAATTTAAGGTATGATTGTGTGAATGTGTGAAAGAGTCTGCATGTATTTTCAAGCCTGGAGTATCTAGTACTTTAGGTTCTTCTGATAATTTTATTCAACATATTATTCAAAGTCTTAGCCACAGCAGTTAGGCACAAGAAATAACAAGTATCTAAATTGGAAAAGAGTAAGTAAAACTGTCACTATTTGTAGAACCTCTGATTTTATATTTAGAAAACCGCAAAGACTTTAGCAAAAAAAAAGTGAGAACTTATAAACAAATCCAGTAAAATTTCACAGTACAAAATCAATACACAAAAATCTGTTCCATTTCTATTAGTAACAAACTACCAAAAGAATTAAAAAAATAATTCCATTTACAATTGCATCAAAGGATTAAAATATCTAGGAATAAATTTAACCAAGGAAGTGAAAGATCTGTCTCCTAAAATGTGTGTACAGTTGATAAAGAAATTAGAAATAAATTGAAAGGCATTCTGTGCTCATAGATTGAAATAATATTTTTAAATATCTATATTACCTTAAGCCAACTATAGATTAAATTAAATCCCTATCAAGTATCGAGTAACATTTTTAAACTGAAATAGAAAGAACAATGTTAAAATAGGTCTGGAGCAACAAAAATCCTAAATAGCCAAAGCAATCTTAAGAAGGAACAAACCTGGAGGCATCATGCTCCCTGATTTTAAACTAAACTACCAAGCTTTAGTAATCAAAAGAGTATGGTGTTAGCAAGAAAGCCAACACATAGATCAATGGAACAGAATAAAGAGAAATACAGTCATGCATGTATGAGAACTTGTGTTAAAGAAGACCAGAATATAAAATGAGAAAGGGTAGTCTCTTCAATACATGACATTTGGAAAACTAGACAGCAGTATGCAAATCAATCAATCAATCAATCAATCTACTCTCTTACACCACATACAAAAATCAACTCAAACTTGGTTGAGGACTTGAACCTAAGACTTGAACCCATGAAATGCTTATTAAAAACAAAAAACAAAACGAAACAAACAAATAAAAACCTAGGTGGTAAATTACAGGACACTGATCTTAATGATGATTTTTTTTCTGTGACTCCGAAAGCAAAAGAACAAAAGCAAAATAAACAAGTGGGACCATATCACACTAAAAAGCTTCTGCACAGCAAAGGAAATCAAAAAAATCTAAAGGCAACCTATTGCAGTAATTTCTCCCATTCAAATCGTGTATCTTATTAAGGGGCTAATATCCAAATTCATATAATAGAAAAAAAACTGATTAAAAATAGGCAGAGGATGTGAATAGACATTTTTCCAAAGAAGAGGTACAAATGGCCAACATGAAAACATGCCAAAATCACTAATCATCATGGAATTGCAAATCAACACCACAGTGACATATTATCCCATACCTATCAGAATAGTTATTATCAAAAAGACAAGAAATAAGGGGGCATCTGGGTGGCTCAGTCAATTAGCATCTGACTCTTGATTTCAGCTCAGGTAATAATCTAAGGGTTGTGCGATCAAGCACCATTTCAGGCTTGGTGTGGGTCATGGATCCCATTTTAGATTCTCTTTCTTCCTTTTCACCCACTGCACCACTCACCACCCCCCCCAAAAAAAGACAAGAAGTATCAAGTGTTGGCATAATGAAAAGGAAACTTTTGTGCAGTGTTACTAGAAATATAAATTGGTACAACCAATATCAAAACATTACAAAGATTCCTCTAAAAATTAAAAATAGAACTACCATATGAAACAGCAATTCCTCTTCTGGGTATTTATCTGAAGTAAATAAAAACACTAATTTCAAAAAGATATATGCACCCCTATGTTTACTGAAGCATTATTTATAATAGTTAAGATATAAAACAACCTAAGTATCCATCAATGGATGAATGCATAAGGATGATGTAAAGGGGTGTGTGTGTGTATGTGTGTATATATATATATATATACACACATATACATATACATTATATATATAATGGAGTACTGTTTTATATATACAGGAATATATGGAATATTAGGAATACATATATACATACTACATATCCATGTATAGATATGTAGGTATTTAGGAATACTACTCAGCCATAAAAAGAATGAAATCTTACTATTTGAAACAATATGGAAGAAGCTTGAGGGTATTATGCCATGTAAAACAAGTTAGAAAGAGAAGTCCATATAATACTACTTTTATGTGGCACCTAAAAAAACAAAACAAATGAACAAAATCAAACAAAACTTATGGATACAGAGAACCAGAAGGGTAATTGGCAGAAGAGAGGATGGCAGGGGATAAGTGAAATGAATGAAGGGAGTCAAGAGGTTTCGATTCTAGTTATGAAATAAGTAGGTCCTGGGGATGTAATTTTATAGGATGGTGACTAGTGTCAATAACATTGTATTTCATTGCATATTTGAAAGTTACTAAAGGTAAATATTAAATGCTGTAGTCATAAACAGAAATGTTTTGTATCATTGTATGAAGACTGATAGTAACTACTCATCGTGGTAAACACTTTGCAGCATATATAAATACTGAATCATTATGTTGTATAGCTGAAACTAATATACTGCTATGCCAATTACACCTCAATAAAAATATTCATAAATGATGGTGAAATTAAAGAAGCTTTGTTTTCTGTAACAAAATACTGCTTGGGATAAACAAGGGCAGAAATCGACTTACTATTTCTGTCCTTAATATCTAGAAACAAAATGCCTGTATGGAAGGACTATATTGATATCAGTATTTCTGCTGTACTGTCCAGAGTTTGTGGCACAAGATGCTTCAACTGTTAGAAATAAGGGGGTGGTAAGGAGTAGAGAAGGGGACACTTGCATTACAATATAGAACTATTTTCATCATAGATGTTGGTGTCAACAATCCTGGATGCTAAAATGAAGAACAATTCTAGATAATGCCATAAAGTTGCTATTTCTCAAGAACCAGCTCACTTGAGCACATTTGACAATGGTGTGAAATGTGAACAAAGAGAACATAAATCCTCCACTAAGAAATCAAAAGGTGTAGCAGAGGAAGACTTTGTAGCAGGACGCTTTAGCCAAAAGGGGTATCGCAGGAATACTTTCAAGAAAATGGGACAGATTTTGCTTAGTGCTTTGAAGATAAAGAGTCATTCAAAAACTGTAAGTAGAATGAGTTCAGGGACTCCAGAAAAAGAAAAAGGAGACATAGCTTCTGTGACATAAAGTCATTTTAGGCTCCCAGCTATTTTCTGTGATCTATACTCTACTTGCCCAAGCACATGTGTTGCAGAACTCCTAGAAAGTGTCAGAAAAAAAAAAAAAAAAAAAAAAAAAATCTTGGTAGTTAAGAAAGGACTTTAAGGGGAAAGGGGGACTGCAAAAAATGAACAGTCTATTAGACAAGATAAGAGCCTAGCCATATCAGAGACACTAAATGAGTAGAAAAGCCCCAGTGCTGGGTCAGAAGTAAGCCAGGCCCTGCATTCCCTACCTGAGATAAGGAGTCCCAAACCCCATCTAGTTTATTATTTACTATTTATTTCGCTTTTTTTTAGTGTCAACCTTTCATTTAAATTACAGTTCACAAACATACAGTGTAATATTAGTTTCAGGTGAAAATTTATTTATTCATTTACATATGACACCCAGTGCTCATCACAGCCAGTGCCCTATCTAGTTTATATGGTCTCTTGCCCACAGCCTGCTTCCCTTCCTCCTACCTCTGCTTCATTATAGTGTTAAAATCTCCACTCAAGGAGCAATACAAACCTCAAGAACACTACATACAATGCATGTATATACAGGCATGTTTCCTAAGTACTCATGCATGACATCACATCCGCCTGGACATGCGATGACAACACTCCTCTTGGTGAACATTCAGCTTAACCCCAAATAAAAGAAATCCACTCCCCACTAACCGGGAAGTCACAGCTTTGTAACTTCTTCCCCAACATTTTTTTTGTTTCAAAAAACATCCTTTGTATGACAACTCTGCCTGGTATAGTTGCTCTCTGTAACTTACCAAGAGGTGAACTCATGTTAGTTCTGTTACAATATTAGACTTAGGAGACTAATATTTAATATTTAATAACAATAAATAACATTTAATCAATAGTCGATAAATCAATCAATATTTAATAACAAGCAATAAAACAAAAAAAATAAAAAATAAGTCTCTGCAAGGTCTTAGAGAAAATGTTTTGGCTTCAGATGGCAAAATCCTCTGATTTAAATGGAGACAAAATCTTATGGAAAATCATGTTGACCCAAAAATCACTCAAAAATTGTTTTTTTTTTTTTTTTTTTTTTTTTTTTGCGCTTAGGCTTGAGAGTGCAGAAGGAAATCAAGTCTCAAGTCTTACTGAATGATGGAAAGCACTACAGGACAAAATGAACATTTAGCTTCCTTTCTAGACTGAGCAAGTATAACCCTTTTTCTGAATTTGGCTCGGCCAGAGTAGTGGACTTTGAGAGAAGAAAATGTCAATGAGCTGTAGTATGTAGTCTGATGACACTCAAATTGAGATTACTGCTCTGTCCTAAGCAAGTAGTGTCTTTCTTTCACAGTTCCTGTTAAGACTATCTTGCCATTCACAAGAAAGCAGTGAATATTTTGCTGCTGTTTTCCATTTTTTAATGTGTGAGCAAGCTGCTGTGTTTAACAGGCATCCTGAGCAAGAGTAGAACTTAGTTCATTTCAATTGAAAATGAATCCCTTTGCATTTAACTAAGTTCTGCCTGAGAATTAAGTATTTTGTGCAGCAAAAGCTAGGCACAGGTTTCACATTAAAGAAATTTCAATTCTGTACTTGTAGCATAAAAATACGTTTTATACACAAGCTTGTAAAAGGAGTTCAAGGATATAAAGCCTTTATATGGTAATTCTGTAATTACTATGCCTAACAATTCATGTCTAAGATACTATTCCATAAGGAATGTTTTTTCAAATTCATATAAATTTGTGTCTTAGACTAATTTGTCTTCACATTATTTTGGATTATGGCTGAGTTAAAATTTGCTATTGAATACTGTCAGTAACATTAGTGAAAATCAACTTCAATTTTACTTCAGTAATTTAACAAAAACTTAAATTTACCTTATGAATTTTAAAAATTTATACAAAGAAACAAAGTTAAATTTAAGAAAAGTCAATCTTCCTAAGAGCCTTGTTCTTCCCAAGAAGTCTGCCTTTAGTTTTAAAAATGGGGAACCTTGAAACGGATGCTAAATAAATCATGTACAATTTATCTACTTTAAAGAAATTTGTGACAAGAATTTAAGATCTAATTGAATACATTTTTGGTGTGGAAAAACTATAATTTCAATTACCTGCCTTCATGACATAAAGTAGATAGAGTTTATGGGGACGGGAAACTATACAGAGAGAGGAAGCTAATGAACTGGCTGAAATAAGCACATCCACAGGAAAATGTCATTCTCTACTTAAAATAGCAGTGAAGATTATTATTGTAATATATCTACAAATTACTGACCTCATTAAGTTACTAAACGCTGTGAATATAATAACTACTTGTGTGGCTAAACCTAAAAATTACTCCAAAAATTTCCCCTCAGTGAAATGATTAAGAAACATTGTTCTCTGTTATAGATTATATAGATATATTACATATATACAAATACACAAACAGAAGAAAGAAAGAACGAAAGAAAGAGAATCTTTTTCTATTATAATGCCTTCCCACTGTTCAAGTACTCTAGTGTGTACCTTCTAAAAATCAGGACACTCTTCTACATTACCATCATACAATCCTCCCATTTAGGAAATCAACTTTCCTACAATGCTGTGTTCCAGTTCAGAGACTTCGCTGGAACTTTGCCATCATCACATGAATGTACCTTCTCCATTTCTAGCCCAGCTACTTGCCCAGGAAACAGTTGCTTGTGATTTTCATACTTCATAAATCTTCAGTCTGAAAGAGTTGCTTAATCTGTCCTGTCATTTATATCCTTAACAGTCTTGAACTTTTATAAGTTTTAACATTATAAAATGATCCCTCACCTGGGTCTAGAGGATGTGTCCTCATAACCAGACTCTGACTTCTCTGTGGTCAAATCATCATTGTGAAGAGAGCTATTTCAGTATTATACCTGCATACTGTTCCTTAACAAAGCTTCAGCCCCCAGCATTATTTTCCCAGTTGTTAATGCCTAGCATTACTTCCTTATTTTGTTATTTCATTAAAGAAGAGTTTTCTTTTTTTTTTTAACACTTTTCTGCACGTTCCTGCAGATCAGCATTTTTTTTTTTAAAGATTTTTATTTATTTATTTGACAGACAGAGAACACAAGTAGGCAGAGAGGCAGGCAGAGAGAGAGGGGGAAGCAGGCTCCCTGCTGACCAGAGAGCTCGATTCAGGGCTCAATCCCAGGACCCTGGGATCATGACCTGAGCCAAACGCAGAGGCTTTAACACACTGAGCCACCCAGGCGCCCCCCCGCCCCAAAAAATTTTTCTAAAAAGAAGAGTTTTCTTTTTTTCTTTATATGTTTATGTCAGTATGGACTCATGAGTTCCTGTTTTACAAAAGGGGGTTAATCTGATAGTTTTAATTATTTTGATGCCCAATTGCCCTAGATAATACTCAGTGAGAGAACCATAAAATAAGCTTTTATATACTTTGACATCTCTTTATCATGTCTTCACTTTCTGGTATAAGTTATTGCTGGACAAGAAGTCTTGTTAGTGCAGATGATATTTAGAAGCCAAAAATAATGGTAAGTGACTGTCAGTGAGCCTATACTTATCTGTGAACACACACACACACACACACCTGATTCTCATTATTTATAGCATAAAAATAGACTTTATTCTATGAAGTCACTGCAAATTCCAAATTAGGAAACACTGAATCATTGTCCCTGTGGATATAGGGTTAATTTCCTAGCAGCCTCTGGTCAATTTCCACCAATTGATCAATATATGACCACATTCTCGGGGTGTTTCTGGTTGAAAACCAGAATTTTTTAATATATATTATTGATTCATTAACATAGAAATCACGGTAACAGTGTAAGTCAAACCTGAACAAAGCTTATCTAAAACATATATTTTTTTCCATAAGGCACATCATAGTTACTTTGTACTAGGAACACTAGGTGGAGGGGCACCTGGATGGCTCATTTGGTTAAGTGACCAAGTCTTGATTTTGGCTCAAGTCATGGTATCAGGGTTATGAGATCAAGGCCTGCTTCAGGCTTTATGCTGTGTCTGCAGCCTGCTTCAGATTCTCTCTCTCCCTCTCTCTCTGCCCTTTTTCTCTCCCTCTCTTAAGTAAAAAATAAATTAATTAATGTTAATTAATTAAAACTTTAAAAAAAGAGAACACTAGACAGACCTTCAGCACTATGCTTGAAGAGCCATTTTAAGCAACAAAATCTATCCCGACCCAAGTACAGAAATGTGAAAACCATGGCACTAAGCAGATTGAAAAAACAAAATTTGTTCACACTATGGGCATTTAAACAAAAAGCAGGGCATTACTTTCTTTGCCCTCAGTTGGCAACATGCAAGTTAGACAACTCTGATTTTTTTTTATCACTCTATTCATGTCTGCAATTAACTAGGAAAAGACTAGGTTGATTTGGGTGTTACAAATAAATTCTTGCAAGCCAATGAATTCCAAAGCATGTAATCCATGAATAATTGGGAATAAGTTGTATATTTAAAAAGATGGTAAGAGTTCATACTTGTATTTTCAGTTCCAACCCCAAATCTGGAGGTTCAAACTGGCCTTTGCCCCTGCCATGTTTGTGACTCCTTTGTCAGTGCATTACCTACATGTAAATCCAACTATTCCCAATGTATTGACTTATTTGCGAATCAACAAACTTGACACAATGTAACCAAACTTCCAGTCACTCTGACCACCTTCTCTACCCAACCCGTCACTATCCTGTTCTCTAGGATAGTAGGCACCTTAGGGGAGAGCCAATGATTTTGAGCAATGATGAATGGACCCTTAGAAGAATGGATGGGAGATAGGATAGTTTGTGCAAACCTGGTATCTACTTCTCATTTTCTTTCTGTGGTGATAGTCAACCTTCTCTGGGTAATGAAACATTCAGGGAGGGGATTTATCATGATTGAGATCTTTGGAGTATCTCTCTTTAGGTAGATGAGGGGAATTCAGAGAGAGACTTCCACTCAAAATAATCTCTATACCAAAGGGACATGTGTTGGGATGCCATGTCCTGAACTCCTTCATTATCAACATAGTGTAGTTAATTTAGGTTAATGTTCCAAGAGAAAGTCTCAGAAAAGTCCACTTAAAGACAATGAAAAACAAGCCAAAGTAAACTAATACTAAAGAAGAGTCTATAATTGAAAAAAGAAACCACATTGTCAACGTAACAAATTTGTGAGTCTTTGTTCAGTTATAGTCTTGAATCTATGTGCTCCTTGGAAAGGCAGGAGGCTATAGCCTTCCTGGCTTGGTATGTCAGAGCACAGAGTTTGGAGCAGAGTGCAAATCTAAAGGTAAATGAAGAACATGGGGAGAAGGAAATCAAGTGAGGTAAATGCCAAAATCTGCATGTAAAATTTATCCAAATCCTTTGCTAACCACTTAGTTATAAAACCACAGGGAAGGGCCAGGGGGTGGTGGTGGGGGGAGGTGGGGAGGGGTCTGACAAAGAAAAAGCAGCTTCTAGAAACTAAAAATATCTCAGCAGAGGTTTTGGTTACCATTAACTTCAGGGGAATCCAGTCTGGAGTTTGAGTCCATTCAAATTAACCATATGCTAGAAGAAAATCATTCTTCAGAGATAGCACAGACCCTGAACTTCTAAACACATTATTCAAAATGTGCAATATACACTGCACAATCTATTGTTCAAAATCTGAAATTAAGGGGCACCTCGGTGGCACAGGCAGTTGTATTCAACACTTAGGTTGTGATCTCAGGGTCATGAGATCGAGCACTGCATCAGGCTTTGGGCTCAGCTTTGGGCTCAGAGTCTACTTGAGATTCTCTCTCCCTCTCCTTTAGCCCCTCCTGCTCATGCTCGCTCTAATATAAATTAAAAAAATCTTTAAAAAATTTCAAATTAAAAATAAGCAAATGACTGTATCAACAAACAAGAAAATGACTCATACTCAAGAAAAAAAAATCAGTACTTGAAGTAATCAAGATGTTGTACCTACTAGAAAAGGAATTTAAATAAACTATTATAAACACATTAAAATATGTAAAGAAATGCATACATATAATCTTAAAAAATAAAAATTTAAAAATTGGGACTTCTCAATTTGAGAATTTTAATATATTTTCAAAAATGCAGTAGATGGGCTTATAACAGACTAGAAGAAAGCATGTATGAAATCAGACTGTTAGAAAATCCTTTCTAAAGATACTAACTACTAACAATGAACAAGTAGAATTCGAAATTAAAAACACAGTAGCACTTACATTTGCATACCACAAGTGAAACACATACAAATCTAAAGAAAAAAAAATGCACAAAAGTTACATGAGAAAAAAAAGGAAAACTCATGAATAAAATCAAAGAACTAAAGAAATATGAAGTTGTTGCATTTTCATATTTGAGAAGACTCAACACTGTCAAGATGTCAGTTCTTCCCAATTTGATACACAGACTCAACACAATCCTAATTCCAGCAAGTTTTTATGGTTATTGACAAACTGATTCTTAAGTTTGTATGAAGAGATAAAAGATCCAGGATGTCCGACACAACAGGAAAGGGGAAGAACACAACTGAAAGACTGGCGCTACCCAACTTGAGACTTAATGTAAAGCTACAGTAACCAAGACAGTGTGGTGTTTGTAAAAGGACAGATACATCAACAGAACAGAGCCCAGAAATAGATTCACACAAATATACTCAATTGACCCTTGACAAAGAAGCAAGACAATGAAGTAAGGTAAGTCTCTTTAACACAAATAGTGTTGAAACTGGACACCCACATGCAAAAAATGAATCTAGACCCAGGTCTTACACCTTTCAGAAAATTTATCTCAAAATGGATCATAGAGAGGTGCCTGGGTGGCTCAGCGGGTTAAAGCCTCTGCCTTCAGCTTAGGTCATGATCCCAGGGTCCGGGGATTGAGCCCCACATCGGGCTCTCTGCTCAGCAGGGAGCCTGCTTCCTCCTCTCTCTCTCTCTCACTCTGCCTGCCTCTCCGCCTACTTGTGATCTCTGTCTTTCAAATAAATAAATAAAATCTTTAAAAAAATGGATCATAGACCTAAATATGTAATACTAAAGTATAAAACTCTGGGGGAAAAAAAAAAAAAAACAGACAAGCCAGAAAAAATCTAGATGATCCTGAGTTTGGTGACACATTTTTTTTTTTAAGATTTTATTTATTTATTTATTTGACAGAGATACCAAGTAGGCAGAGAGGCAGGCAGAGAGAGAGGAGGAAGCAGACTCCCCGCTGAGCAGAGAGCCCGATGCGGGGCTCGATCCCAGAACCCTGGGATCATGACCTGAGCCGAAGGCAGAGGCCTAACCCACTGAGCCACCCAGGTGCCCCTGGTGATACATTTTTCTTACAACCTGAAATAAATGATCCATGAAAAAAGTATGTTGGAATTCACTAAAATTAAAAATGTATTCTCTGTGAAAGACACTGTCATGCAGGGGTGCCTGGGTGGCTAAGTTGTTAAGCCTCTTCCTTCGGCTTGGGTGGTGATCCCAGGGTCCTGGGATCAAGCTCCGCCTCAGGCTCCCTGCTTGGCAGGAGGTCTGCTTCTCTCTCTGCCTCCCACTCCCACTCCACCTGTTTGTGTTCCCACTCTCTCTCTCTCTCTCTGTCAAATACATAAAATATTTTTTAAAAAAGACACTGTCATGCAAATGAAAAGGCACAGACTGGTAGAAAATATGTGCAAACACATATGGTGAAAGAATGGTATCTGATATATATATAAGGAATTCCTAAAATTCAATATTAATAAATAACCTAATTAAAACTTAGATAATATGAATAGATGGCTCATGAAAGAAGATACACAGATAGCAAGTAGGCACTTGAAAAGATGTTCAGCATCTTAAGTCACCAGGGAATTGCTAATTAAAACAATGAGATGGGTGCCTGGGTGGCTCAGTTGGCTAAAAGCAGATAAAAGCAATTACTTACTATTTTAAAATGAAAACCTCTGACTCTTGCTTTTGAATCAGGTCATGATCTCAGTGCTGTGACATGTCAGACTCTCTACTCCACAGGGAGCCTACTTAAAATTCTCTCTCTCCCTCCACCCCTAACCCATGCAACATGTGCAGATGCGCGCCCTCTCCAAACAAAGGAACAGAACAATGAGATCCCACTCCACAGCTTTTTAAAGCAGCGAACATCCAGGATGCTGACAGCACCAAATGCTGGTGAGGATAGAGACCAATAGGAACTCAGACTGATTGTTGATGGAATGCAAAATTGTACAGCCACAGTTTGACAGTTTCTTACAAAACTTAGCATACAGTCCAGCAAGTGCACTTCATGGCATTTACCTAAATAAGTTGAAAACTTGCATACAGGACAAATTCGGAAGACAAATATCCACACAAAATCTTGCATAGGAATGCTTATAGCAGCTTCATTGATAATTGCCAAAACTCAGAAGCACCAAGATGTCCTTCAGCAGGTAAATACACAAACTGTGACACATCCAGGTGATGGAATATTGTTCAAGGCTGAAAAGAAATGAGTTAACAAACCATGAAGTGACATGGGATAAACTTAAATACATATTGCTAAGTAAAAAAAAAAAAAAAAAAAAGCCAACCTGAGAAGTTTATGTACTATATGACATTCTGGAAAAGATAAATCGATGGAGGTAGTAAAAAAGCTCAACAGTTGCTAGGGGGCTGAGGGAAGGGACAGAGGGAAAGAAAGGCAGAAAATAGCATTTTTAAGACAAAGTATCATGTACGTTACTGTAACAATGGATACATGTAGTTTTGCATTTGTCAAAAGCAGTAGAATTAACAATAGGAAGAAGGTAAATTAAGAACTTTGGTTCATAATAAAGTAACAGGATTAGCCCATCCTTTTAACAGCTGTATCTCACTAAAGCAAGATACTAATAGTGGAGGACAACATACATGGAGGGGTGAAGGGTATATAGGAACTCTCTGTACTTCCAGCTCCTTTTTTGGTGAAATGAAAACTGCTCTAGGGGCACCTGGGTGGCTCAGTCTGTTAAGTATCTGATTCTTGATATCGACTCAAGTCATTGTCTCAGAGTTGTGAGATTGAGCCCCACAATGGGCTGTGCACGAGGCGCGGAGCCTGGTTGTGATTCTCTTTCCCTCTTCCTCTATCTCTGCCCCTCCCAAGCTCTTTCTCAAATAAATAAATAAAATGTTAAAAATAAAACCTGCTCTAAAAATATGATTTATTAATAAAAATCATAAAATAAAAATTCAAACATTTAAATCACTGCATCACAAGTAAGTAAGCTAAATTCTCAGAAAGATTTTTAGGTTAGGTGAAAAATCTAAACTCAAGTATATGCTGTTACTAAAGATACATGTTAAATAGAAAAGCACAAAGACATTGAAACTAAAAGGAAGCAAAATTATGTACTATGCACCTTGACTCATAATAAAGCTCTAGTGACTAGAATAATTGTCTAAATACAAGCACAAATAGTGAGACAAGGAATATTACCAGAGGGCAGAAGTGAAAATTCATGATGATTACAGGCTCAAAGTATCAGAAAACTTAACATTGATAACTGTGTATTCCCCAAATATTGCAAATAATGGAATAGCAAAATAGCTGAAGTACGATTTGGCAAAACTACCAGGCAAATCCATAATCCTAATTATGATCTTTAACCCCACTCAGTAATTGGCAGACTAGCTAGGCAAAATATCAATAGAGATATGAAGACCTGAATATCACTATGGATTACTGTACCCCAAGTGGTATTCCTAGAAACCTACAACCTACCCAGACAATGTAAGTTCTTCTCCAGAACACATAAAATGTTTACCAATGTAGACACTGAGCTGGGCCAGAAAGCAAATGTCCTTTAATTTCAAAGGAAAGCACTCTTTCAGACTATGTCCTCTGACACAACAGAAGCAAATTGGAATCCATAAAATTAGATACCTGAGAAAGTCCTAAGTATTTAAAAATAGCAACAACTTGTTTTTTAATAACACATAAGTCAAAAAAGAAGAATCTGTGGGTCAACTTAGAAAATTACAAGTGATTTTAAATGAATTATGATGAATATATTACATACCAATATTTGCAGAAGACATTTATTATGCTTAGAAAAACATAGCTATACATCCTTACAATAGAAAATAGGAAAGGCCCAAGATTAATGATCTAAATGTTCATTTTACAAAGCTAGAGAAGAAATTGTTGTGGATTCCATAACACAATATTATAATGAAGTCAAGCATTAACATTTAAAATACTATCAAGTAGTCATCAGACTATTCATTTGTGTCCAGAGACAGGGACTGAGTGGACAGAATTTTCCTCCTTTGTTATACTAAACAAAGATTACACAGTGTGTTTCTTGTATACTATGTGCTTCTTGGTAATATTTTTTTAAAAATTTTAATTATATTTTTTCAGTGTTCCATAATTGTTTATGCACTACACCCAGTGCTCCATGCCATACGTGCCCTCCATAATACCTACCGCCAGGCTTACCCAACCCCCCCCCCCTCCTGAAATCCTCAGTTTGTTTCTCAGGATCCACAGTCTCTCATGGTTTGTCTTGGTAACATTTTAACTCATATTGATGAGGGCTCAGAAGGCTGGCTGAGGGCAAAGCAAAAGCTGGCACCTTGCACCCCCTCTCCACCCGCTCCCCTCGGTAATATGTGTGACATTCCTCAGGCACCCCTGACTGCCCTAAAAGAAAAACAAATAGTTAACTTCAGAGATCACAATCCTGCAAGACAGGAGTCTCCTTTGGTTTACAGGTGTCCTAGAGATTTACAACAAAGAAGTTACCTTATCAATAGCTCAATTTCCAGAGGCACATAACTCAGTTCTTCAAGCTCTAACATCACTCTCCCCTCCATAAAAACTGAAGGAGGCTGAGGCAGAAGGAAATGTAAATAAAGTTAAATTTCTTCTAAACCTAAATCTCACTAACAAGGACACTTGATAGGAGGAATGTGACATTTCACTAGGAAACTCCCAATTGTCTTCATGCTAGTACCTCATTAAAGGGAAAAACGGCCTTGGCTTGATAGTAACCAGGCCTTCAATATCCTGACAGTCTTCTTTACCCTGATAGCCCTTCTGAACACCCCCTTTGTCCTCACCTACCCAACTCCTGTGTATATAATCAGCCATTCCTCACATCCCTGAGGCAGCAGCTCTTTCTGCCCATGGGTCCTGTCCCCGTGCTTTAATAAACCACCATTTTGCACCAAAGATGTCTCAAGAATTCTTTCTTGGTCATCGGCTCTGGACCTCACCCCACTGAACCTCACCTAGGTTCTAGAACTTCATCAATATCTTTAGGACTCTTTTGAAAAGAGTTCTTTGGGAAACAAACAGGGGAATGTGGACTTCTCTGAAGTGAGAAAGGCTACTAGCCAGATGAAACTGCAAATATGTTTGATATTGATGACCTGTGTCCTTTTTGTGACTGCAGTTGTTAAGAGATAACATTAGTAATCCAGATTTTAGAGTTTTCTGAATACTGATAAAAATGAACTAGGGTTTAGTTAGGACCTAGAAACCCAAATTTAAATATAACGCAATTAATACACCATATGTATTTCAGAGAAGTTTTTCAGAAATACTGTCTGATACCCTGAGTACAGCATGGAGACTCTGTCCTCTTCCCTGTCTTCTCTCTCCTCATTGTTCCAGCTCTCTTTAAAACTCATTACATGTTGGATGTATTAAAATGTATGAAGAACACAGAATTCTACAGACTAATGACATATATGAAAGTAAACATGCAGTTAACTGAGATACTTAGGTCAAGAGGCTGAATGTATCCCATGTACCATAGCCCCTCTCAACCCCTCATGTAATGTTGCCTATATTTTGACATTTATTCCCTTGCATTTATTTAGAGCTTTAAGTTCTCTGAACACCACTGATTAGTTTTTCATTTGGTTTTATGTAAATGAAATCATACAAGATGTATACATTTGGGTCTGCCTTCTTGCATTCGCATTTGTATCTATGAGGTGTTTCTGTTGTATGGAGCTGCAGTTGTTCATTTTTAATGATCCCTGTATTCCATTCTGTTAATAAAATGCAGTTTATGTATGCATCCTGCTACCAAGAGGAATTTGGGTTGTTTGTACTTTTTGATGAATAAACAGAAAGCAATTCTAAATGGTTTGGGGTAGATCTCTGACACATAGATCAACTTATCAGTTTTTACCTTTATGTTTTGTGCTTATTTTTGAATGTTCTGTTGATTAAATCTTGATCTATCGCCAGACCATAAGATAGTTGCCTATATTAACTTCTGGAATTTAATTATTTTGCATTTTACCTATTGATTTCTGGTTGTGATTGAATTTTGTGTGTGATGCAAGGTGAACACCAAACTTTATTTTGTTCCACAAGGTTATGCAATTGATCTAGCCCCATTTATTGAAAAGGACAATTTTTCCCCCCTTTAAGTCATGTCCTAGGCTTCACCTAAATTCTCTTTTGAGTTCCACTAGTTTATTTCCTTTTTTTTAGGACCCCAAATCCTACTTTATCAAAACTTGGGATATGCAGTAAAGCATATCTTCCTTATCTTCTATTTGCCCCATGTCTATCCTTGGCCTTCACAGTTTCATATAAAGTTAAAATCACTTATCAAGTTCTACAATAAGAATGAAATAAAGTTTGTAATGTTGTGATTAAATTGAAGATATAAAGTAACTTGGGGAGTATTTACATCTTTCTAATATGGAGTTGTATTTAGTTTTCAGGTTTGTATTGACCTAAAAATTTTGTGTAAAATTTTATTCTCTGTAATAGTCTATGAAACATTGGCGTTACTTACTCATTTATTTTCTCAGAATAGTTGCGTTAATCCAGAGTTTCCTTTGAGGGAGAATTTAAAATTATGGATATTTCTTTTGTAGTTACAGGAATATTAGATTGCAAATTTTCTTCATGTAGTTTTTTTTTAAGTTTTTACTTATTTATTTGACAGAGAGAGAGAGATCACAAGTAGGCAGAGAGGCAGGCAGAGTGAGGGGGAAGCAGGTTCTCTGCTGAGGAGAGATCTGGATGTGGGGCTTGATGCCAGGATCCTGAGATCACGACTTGAGCTGAAGACAGAGTCTTAACCCATTGAGCCACCCAGGCACCCCCTTCTTCATGTAGTTTTGATAAGCTGTATTTTCCTAGGAGTTGTTGGTATATTGCATATATATATATATATACATACACACACACACACACACACACACACGTTTTTTTAGTTATTGGTAGGAAGTTATTCATGATATTTTCTCATTTTTTAAGTATGTGTGATAGATAGTAGCATATCTTTTAATGTTTTTATTTTAGTTTTATTTTTCTCAAATGCATTAGTCATTTTGAAAAATCAATTTTTTAATTGACTTGTCTATTCTATTCTGTTTTCAATATCATTAACCACTATGTTTATTTTTAATTTTCTTTAATTTTTCAGTTTGCTTTCTCTATAAAATAGATATCTAACTTAGTTCCAATATTTCTTTTTTTTCTAACATATGACTTTAAAGCTACAAATTTTCTTCCAAGTCTGGATTATTTCACAGTTTTTATTTAGTGCAAAATAAAAAAAAAAAAAACAAACACATTAGTAAACTAGAAAAAAGTAATCAACCATATATCTATTTAAAAAAAAAACAGTTAACTCTTTGGCAAAGTGCTGATAAAAAACAGGAAACCCAAATGAACAACATTATAAATTGAGAAGTTATTTTTTAATGAACATATTTTTATATATACATTTTAAACGAGTAAATTTGAAAGTATAGATGTAAAAGATAATTTTAGATAGATATAAATGTCAAACTGAAGAGTTGCAAAGTTGATAACTTCAATACTATATAAGGCTGAAATACAGACAATAAAAGGAAATAAAAAATTTAAATAAATTCACTACAACTGTTTAAAGAGTAATCATAGAGATATGCAGAGTAAATTGTCATAGAACTCAATGAGACAAAAGCAAAATGCTGTTTACTTTTTAAAGAATGGAGCCCATCTATAAGAATTCCTGTGAGTATGTAGTCTTTTTAAATACCCACATTCAATTTGTAGTAACATTTTGCATTTACGGTGTGGTGCAGAACAGCAAGTTCACGTGCTTGAAACTGGAAGTGGCTTAGTTACCTAGCAGTATTTTTTTGACAGTTTTTAGAAGTCTTCCCAGGAGCCTACATGCACAGAGAAGCATATTGATTTCCTAGGTTTAATAGGCAGTAGAAGAAGTGACAGGAATTTACTTATGTAACTCCTGGAGGGAGGCAGCCTAGCCCTAGACAGGACTCAATGCTGTCAGGCAAAGTAGACAAATGATCACTCCATGTTTAGCAAATGATCATGCAGGCTAAAGGCAAATATGCCCTGAAGGTGAGGGGCAGTGGGGTGAGCCTGACCAGGAAGAATTTACTATAGTCTAGGAATACTTTGCTTCTGTTTCTACAGACATCAAAACATGGATGCTATTTAAATAATTATTAAAAATTCCTTTCTCCTTAAGAGTAATAACCAACTTAAAATTAAAATTAGCTTTAAACTTTAAAAATGATTACTTGGGGGTGGGGGGAGAAAAAGGAAAGTCTGTCCTTTTTTTGGAGTTTTTTTTTTCCCACAAGAAAAATAATACCCCAAGGAAAAAACAGGTTTGTTTTTTTTTTAAATTCTGAGAAATAGTAACTATACTGATCTTATAATCGAGTTTCTTTCTGTCACACAGTTTTAATGATTGAGTCACCTGGAACAGAGGTCTTTGGTATACCTCATTGAGTTGAAATAATTGGGTATTCTGGGAATACAATCAGAAAGAAGAACCCATTTTTCTGGAAAATCATAATGCAAGTTTCTACCTATTATGCACATTCTCCCTGGCTTGACTCTACAACTCAAAAGTCACATTCTTAGATTGTCCCAAGTTTCCAGTACTCTTGGACACTGCATTCTGTCACACCAAATATAACAGAAAGAAAATGTGTCTTCTATGAACATGTATGGTAGAAATTAACAGTAAATGCCCCGTAAGTAAATTGAAGGACATATTTCCCCCAGGTGATCTGAATATTTTAAAATGTTTTTACACATTCCATCAAACATTTGTTCTCTAAATAAAGAGCTACTGCATCACCATGAACTAATGTATTTTTTCCAGATATTAATGAGATAGGTTTGGATTTTAAAACTTTGTCTTGCAGCTAATAGGAAACAAAGGTAGAAATAATCTGTTCCAAATACTGCCTCCTTACCTCAGGGATGTTTAAAAGAGAAAAGGCAAGAACTCAGCTATGGACAGCCCCAAACCATAAATAAATTAGACCAGTGACCTTCAAATGTTTTTTTGTTGGTGTTGCTGCTGTTGTCCTTTTTTGAGCTGGAAAGCCCTTAATTTAAAGAAATCTTCAGTGGGGATCCGCCACATAACAAAGAAAGCAGAGCTGCTCTGGATAAACCAGGTCTGGGTCACCACGTGAGAAAGAGCCTTTTGTGACTTATCTATCCATCTTACTATTTTTCTGAAAAGATAACTTTTCCATGAACCTTTATTGCTATTACAAATAATGACGGTTCTTTTGGTTAGGACTATACACTTGTTAAAACACAAATATCTTTGCAGTGGTAATTAGTTCAATCCATTATCCATTATTAACACACTAAAGTAAATTACTTTCCACAACCCTTCCTTAAGGCAGGAAAATAGGTAAAACATATTCCACCCCGAAATATTATAGAAGCTTCGACTATTTAAATCAAACTTCTGCTTCATCAAATTTCTAGAAGATGCAGGTCAGTTGTATTTTAATTACATTTTATTATAAAATAACAGGTACAAAGTCCTGGATTTGGAAACGCCACAGAATCAGGGAAGTGGATAAGACATGATGGCTAAGACAAAAGTAGTCAGGATGACAAATCTCAATGGTAGCATGCAAGTCTGGGTACGTGGAATGTGGCCCATCAGTTAAGAAGCTGATGGGGAAACAATTTTCCACAGGTCTTTTGTGATCCTCCACATCTTGTAAAGAGCTGCTGACAGCTTTTGTTCTCAACTGTCTTTTCCCAAGTTTCATATAGAAAACAGCCTTAGAAGAAAGAGACAGTGTCTCTTTCCGGAGTAGAGGCAGATAAATTTCTCTGCTAGGTTATTCAAGATAATGTCTCCTTTAGGGGAAAAGGTAAAGCAGGTTTGCCAGCTCTCCCATCCCAACCATGCTGTGTTTCCTGCTAGGCCAGGAGTAATACAGTTTTTTGTCTCTGGCCCAGGAGTCTTGTATGTTCTGCCACCATCTATAAAATTATGGCAGGCTAAATTGTTAGCATCTAGTGTAAAATCTCCCAACTTTCTGCAATCTTTACAGCAGTGTATTATACAGAAAAGGTCAGGAACAAAGTATTGCTCCCAATAAGTAGTACATTGGGGTCTATACTGGCCAAGAATCAACATGAAAATTCTACTAAAGCAGGGTTGAACAAAAGAAAAAAATGAGCTCTCACAAGTTACTAGAAAAGATAAGAGAATAAAGAGACAAGCAACTGTTCACAAAAAGGGGTTCCTTGTGTCTTGGATACAATTATTAACCCTGAGACCATCAGGCCTAATTTTGTTGTGCTCCTTAGTCCTGTTTCTGTAGGTTATCACAAAGAAATGCAAACCTGTAACATTCTTCACTGCCTTTGTCCTAATACCCATATGGTTCTCCCCTCTGCCCTGTCCCTCCCTACACAAAGTCCTTATCCTACTTTCTGATTTTTATTTTTCTGCAGCATTCATGACCATATGACTATATTGTGTATGTTTTGTAGGATTAATTTGTTTGACTTCTAACAGTAGAATATAAGCTCCAAAATGTTAGAAACTTTGTTCTGTTCACTTTATTAATCTTTACTTCTGGAATAGAGTCTAGCATTGCATAAGTAATAAATAAACATTAATCAGGATGAATTAATTAGTAGGTGCACAGAGGAACAAGAATGGGGGACTGTGGTTAAACATTTCAGTTTTTTTCAAGACTTTACTTTCCTTTGAACCTTCCCTCCCAGACCCACTTCTTAAAGCCTGGCTTTAATCTTTACACTTAAATGGCTAATTTGACACGTTTTCGAATTTATCTAAATAGAAAAATACATCCAGCTTTAAAAGGAAAGCATAACTACGGAATGCTTATTTGGGATGTATAAAGTGGAAGCTGGAAATCAGACAGCCTTGGCTGGGTCACAGTGCATAGAAAGAAAAAAATGACTCAGCCATCAGAATGGATGAGTACCCAACTTTTGCATCAACATGGATGGGACTGGAGATTATGCTAAGTGAAATAAGTCAAGCAGAGAGAGTCGATTATCATATGGTTTCACTTGCTTGTGGAACATAAGGAATAACATGGAGGACATTAGAAGAAAAGGAAAAGTGAATTAGGGGAAATCAGAGGGGGAGAAGAACCATGAGAGACTGTGGACTATGAGAAACAAACTGAGGGTTTTAAAGGGGAGAGAGGTGGGGGAAGGGGTAAACGTGGTGGTGGGTATTAAGGAGGGCACAGATTGCATGGAGTACTGGGTGTTGTACATTAACAATGAATCTTGGAACACTGTATCAAAAACTAATGATGTATTTTAGGTGAATAACATAACACAATAAAAAAAATGTGTTTCCATTTGTCTGAAATGGAAGAAATTTACAAGGGATTAATATTAGTCAATTATGATTTTTCCCCCTATAAATAAAACTATATTATCATTAGCAGGTGATTGTTTAGTCTTTGTCCAATGGTCCAGTTGCATTTAGTAATTATATATATATATAGTGTGTGTACACACACACACACACACACACACAGATATACACATGTATAAATACGTATTTTTTTATTTTTTTTTAATTTTTTTATTTTTTCAGCATAACAGTATTCATTATTTTTGCACCACACCCAGTGCTCCATGCAATCCGTGCCCTCTACAATACCCACCACCTGGTGCCCCCAACCTCCCACCCCTTCAAAATTCTCAGATCGTTTTTCAGAGTCCATAGTCTCTCATGGTTTACCTCCCCTTCCAATTTCCCTCAACTCCCTTCTCCTCTTCATCTCCCCTTGTCCTCCATGCTATTTCTTATGCTCCACAAATAAGTGAAACCATATGATAATTGACTCTCTCTGCTTGACTTATTTCACTCAGCATAATCTCTTCCAGTCCCATCCATGTTGCTACAAAACTTGGGGATTCATCCTTTCTTTTTTCTTTTTCTTTTTTTTTTTTCTTTTTTTTTTTTTTTACAGCTTTATAAACATATATTTTTATCCCCAGAGGTACAGGTCTGCGAATCGCCAGGTTTACACACTTCACAACACTCACCATAGCACATACCCTCCCCAATATCCATAACCCCACCCCCTCTCCCAACCCCCTCCCCCCATCAACCCTCAGTTTGTTTTGTGAGATTAAGAGTCACTTATGGTTTGTCTCCCTCCCAATCCCATCTTGTTTCATTTACTCTTCTCCTACCCCCTCAACCACCCATGTTGCATCTCCTCTCCCTCATATCTGGGAGATCATATGATAGTTGTCTTTCTCCGATTGACTTATTTCGCTAAGCATGATACCCTCTAGTTCCATCCACGTCGTCGCAAATGGCAAGATTTCATTTCTTTTGATGGCTGCATAGTATTCCATTGTGTATATATACCACATCTTCTTTATCCATTCGTCTGTAGGTGGACATCTAGGTTCTTTCCATAGTTTGGCTATTGTAGACATTGCTGCTATAAACATTCGGGTGCATGTGCCCCTTCGGATCACTACGTTTTTATCTTTAGGGTAAATACCCAGCAGTGCAATTGCAGGGTCATAGGGTAGTTCTATTTTCAACATTTTGAGGAACCTCAATGCTGTTTTCCAGAGTGGTTGCACCAGCTTGCATTCCCACCAACAGTGTAGGAGGGTTCCCCTTTCTCCGCATCCTCGCCAGCATCTGTCATTTCCTGACTTGTTAATTTTAGCCATTCTGACTGGTGTGAGGTGATATCTCATTGTGGTTTTGATTTGTATTTCCCTGGTGCCGAGTGATATGGAGCACTTTTTCATGTGTCTGTTGGCCATCTGGATGTCTTCTTTGCAGAAATGTCTGTTCATGTCCTCTGCCCATTTCTTGATTGGATTATTTGTTCTTTGGGTGTTGAGTTTGCTAAGTTCTTTATAGATTTTGGACACTAGCCCTTTATCTGATATGTCATTTGCAAATATCTTCTCCCATTCTGTCAGTTGTCTTTTGGTTTTGTTAACTGTTTCCTTTGCTGTGCAAAAGCTTTTGATCTTGATAAAATCACAAAAGTTCATTTTTGCCCTTGCTTCCCTTGCCTTTGGTGATGTTCCTAGGAAGATGTTGCTGCGGCTGACGTCGAAGAGGTTGCTGCCTGTGTTCTCCTCGAGGATTTTGATGGATTCCTTTCTCACATTGAGATCCTTCATCCATTTTGAGTCTATTTTCGTGTGTGGTGTAAGGAAATGATCCAATTTCATTTTTTTGCATGTGGCTGTCCAATTTTCCCAACACCATTTATTGAAGAGGCTGTCTTTTTTCCATTGGACATTCTTTCCTGCTTTGTCGAAGATGAGTTGATCATAGAGTTGAGGGTCCATTTCTGGGCTCTCTATTCTGTTCCATTGATCTATGTGTCTGTTTTTGTGCCAGTACCATGCCATCTTGATGATGACAGCTTTGTAATAGAGCTTGAAGTCCGGAAGTGTGATGCCACAAACTTTGGCTTTCTTTTTCAATATTCCTTTGACTATTCGAGGTCTTTTCTGGTTCCATATAAATTTTAGGATTATTTGTTCCATTTCTTTGAAAAAAATGGATGGTACTTTGATAGGAATTGCATTAAATGTGTAGATTGCTTTAGGTAGCATAGACATTCTCACAATATTTATTCTTCCAATCCAGGAGCATGGAACATTTTTCCATTTCTTTGTGTCTTCCTCAATTTCTTTCATGAGTACTTTGTAGTTTTCTGTGTATAGATTCTTAGTCTCTTTGGTTAGGATTATTCCTAGGTATCTTATAGTTTTGGGTGCAATTGTAAATGGAATGGACTCCTTAATTTCTCTTTCTTCTGTCTTGTTGTTGGTGTAGAGAAATGCAACTGATTTCTGTGCATTGATTTTATATCCTGACACTTGACTGAATTCCTGTACAAGTTCTAGCAGTTTTGGAGTGGAGTCTTTTGGGTTTTCCACATATAGTATCATATCATCTGCAAAGAGTGATAGTTTGACTTCTTCTTTGCCGATTTGGATGCCTTTAATTTCCTTTTGTTGTCTGATTGCTGAGGCTAGGACTTCTAGTACTATGTTGAATAGCAGTGGTGATAACGGACATCCCTGCCGTGTTCCTGACCTTAGCGGAAAAGCTTTCAGTTTTTCTCCATTGAGAATGATATTTGCGGTGGGTTTTTCCTAGATGGCTTTGATAATATTGAGGTATGTGCCGTCTATCCCTACACTTTGAAGAGTTTTGATCAGGAAGGGATGCTGTACTTTGTCAAATGCTTTTTCAGCATCTATGGAGAGTATCATATGGTTCTTGTTCTTTCTTTTATTAATGTGTTGTATCACATTGATTGATTTGCGGATGTTGAACCAGCCTTGCAGCCCTGGAATAAATCCCACTTGGTCGTGGTGAATAATCCTTTTAATGTACTGTTGAATCCTATTGGCTAGTATTTTGGCGAGAATTTTTGCATCTGTGTTCATCAGGGATATTGGTCTGTAGTTCTCTTTTTTGTTGGGATCCTTGCCTGGTTTTGGGATCAAGGTGATGCTGGCCTCATAAAATGAGTTTGGATGTTTTTCTTCTATTTCTATTTTTTGGAACAGTTTCAGGAGAATAGGTATTAATTCTTCTTTAAATGTTTGGTAGAATTCCCCCGGGAAGCAGTCTGGCCCTGGGCTTTTGTTTGTTTGGAGATTTTTGATGACTGTTTCAATCTCCTTACTGGTTATGGGTCTGTTCAGGCTTTCTATTTCTTCCTGGTTCAGTTGTGGTAGTTTATATGTCTCTAGGAATGCATCCATTTCTTCCAGATTGTCAAATTTGTTGGCGTAGAGTTGCTCATAGTATGTTCTTATAATTGTCTGTATTTCTTTGGTGTTCGTTGTGATCTCTCCTCTTTCATTCATGATTTTATTGATTTGGGTCCTTTCTCTTTTCTTTTTGATAAGTCTGGCCAGGGGTTTATCAATCTTATTAATTCTTTCAAAGAACCAGCTCCTAGTTTCGTTGATTTGTTCTATTGTTTTTTTGGTTTCTATTTCATTGATTTCTGCTCTAATCTTTATGATTTCTCTTCTCCTGCTGGGTTTAGGGTTTCTTTCTTGTTCTTTCTCCAGCTCCTTTAGGTGTAGGGTTAGGTTGTGTACCTGAGACCTTTCTTGTTTCTTGAGAAAGGCTTGTACCGCTATATATTTTCCTCTCAGGACTGCCTTTGTTGTGTCCCACAGATTCTGAACCATTGTGTTTTCATTATCATTTGTTTCCATGAATTTTTTCAATTCTTCTTTAATTTCCTGGTTGACCCATTCATTCTTGAGAAGGATGCTGTTTAGTCTCCATGTATTTGGGTTCTTTCCAAATTTCCTCTTGTGATTGAGTTCTAGCTTCAGACCATTGTGGTCTGAAAATATGCAGGGAATGATCCCAATCTTTTGATACCGGTTGAGACTTGATTTAGGACCAAGAATGTGATCTATTCTGGAGAATGTTCCATGTGCACTAGAGAAGAATGTGTATTCTGTTGCTTTGGGATGAAATGTTCTGAATATATCTGTGATGTCCATCTGGTCCAGTGTTTCATTTAAGGCCTTGATTTCCTTGTTGATCTTTTGCTTGGATGATCTGTCCATTTCAGTGAGGGGAGTGTTAAAATCCCCTACTATTATTGTATTCTTGTCAATGTGTTTCTTTGATTTTGTTATTAATTGGTTTATATAGTTGGCTGCTCCCACGTTAGGGGCATAGATATTTAAAATTGTTAGATCTTCTTGTTGGACAGTTCCTTTGAGTATGATATAGTGTCCTTCCTCATCTCTTATTATAATCTTTGGCTTAAAATCTAATTGATCTGATCTAAGGATTGCCACTCCTGCTTTCTTCTGATGTCCATTAGCATGGTAAATTCTTTTCCACCCCCTCACTTTAAACCTGGAGGGGTCTTCGGGTTTAAGATGAGTTTCTTGTAGGCAACATATAGATGGGTTTTGTTTTTTTATCCATTCTGATACCCTGTGTCTTTTGATTGGGGCATTTAGCCCATTAACATTCAGGGTAAGTATTGAGAGATATGAATTTAGTGCCATTGTATTGCCTGTAAGGTGACTGTTATTGTATATTGTCTCTGTTTCTTTCTGATCTACTTCTTTTAGGGTCTCTCTTTGCTTAGAGAACCCCTTTCAATATTTCCTGTAGAGCTGGTTTGGTATTTGCAAATTCTTTCAGTTTTTGTTTGTCCTGGAAGCTTTTAACCTCTCCTTCTATTTTCAATGATAGCCTAGCTGGATATAGTATTCTTGGCTGCATGTTTTTCTCATTTAGTACTCTGAATATATCATGCCAGCTCTTTCTGGCCTGCCAGGTCTCTGTGGATAAGTCTGCTGCCAATCTAATATTTTTACCATTGTACGTTATAGACTTCTTTTCCCGGGCTGCTTTCAGGATCTTTTCTTTGTCACTAAGACTTGTAAATTTTACTATTAGGTGACGGGGTGTGGACCTATTCTTATTGATTTTGAGGGGGGTTCTCTAAACCTCCTGAATTTTGATGCTTGTTCCCTTTGCCATATTGGGGAAATTCTCTCCAATAATTCTCTCCAATATACCTTCTGCTCCCCTCTCTGTTTCCTCTTCTTCTGGAATCCCAATTATTCTAATGTTGTTTCGTCTTATGATGTCACTTATCTCTCGAATTCTCCCCTCGTGGTCCAGTAGCTGTTTGTCCCTCTTTTGCTCAGCTTCTTTATTCTCTGTCATTTGGTCTTCTATATCGCTAATTCTTTCTTCTGCCTCATTTATCCTAGCAGTGAGAGCCTCCATTTTTTATTGCACCTCATTAATAGCTTTTTTGATTTCAACTTGGTTAGATTTTAGTTCTCTTATTTCTCCAGAAAGGGCTTTTATATCTCCCGAGAGGGTTGCTTTAATATCTTCCATGCCTTTTTCGAGCCCGGCTAGAACCTTGAGAATCGTCATTCTGAACTCTATATCTGACATATTACCAATGTCTGTATTGATTAGGTCCCTAGCCTTTGGTACTGCCTCTTGTTCTTTTTTTTGTTGTGAAATTTTCCGCCTTGTCATTTTGTCCAGATAAGAGTTTATGAAGGAGCAAGTAAAATACTAAAAGGGTGGCAACAATCCCAGGAAAATATGCTTTAGCCAAATCAGAAGAGATCCCGAATCGTGAGGGGGGAGAAAGGGGATAAAAAGGGGTTCAGAAAGAAAGGAAAAAAAAAAAAAAAGAAACTATTAAAAAAAAGAAAGCCGATAAAGAAAAAATATAAAAAGATGAAAAAAAAATATATATTAGATAAACTATTTAAAAAACGTTAAAAAAAGGAAACGTTAAAAGTTAAAAAAAATTAGCAGAAGAAGAGAAAAAGAAAAAAAAATTGAAAAAGAAAAAAAAATTAAATTAACTGCAAGGCTAAAAAATCATGGGGAGAAAGCCATGAGTTCCGTGCTTTGCTTTCTTCTCCTCTGGAATTCCGCCGCTCTCCTTGGTAGGTGAACTTGGTCCTGGCTGGGTTTCCCGTTGATCTTCTGGGGGAGGGGCCTGTTGTATTGATTCTCAAGAGTCTTTGCCCCAGGTGGAGCTGCACCGCCCTTATCCGGGCCGCGCTGAGTAATCCGCTCAGGTTTGCTTTCGGGAGCTTTTGTTTCCTGAGCGCTTTCCGTAGAGTTCCGGAGGATGGGAATAAAGTGGCGGCCTTCCGGTCTCCGGCCCGGAGGAGCCGAGAGCCCGGGGCCCCACTACTCAGTGCGCCCTCAGAGAACAGCGCCCAATGACTCCCGTCACCCTGGCCTCCAGCCGCGCTCCGAGCTGACCGAGCCTGCGACCGGTTCAAGGCAACCCCGAGCTGAGAGTCACTCCTTGGCTCTGTCTCTGTAGCCGGCTTCCCCGTTCTATTACCGGTAAGCTCTGCGACACTCAGACACCCCCGATCCTTCTGCGACCCTGCGGGACCTGAGGCCGCGCTGACCCCGCTTGGGCTTCACCCCAGTTAAGCCTCTGGAGCGATGTCCCTCAGCGGAACAGACTTTTAAAAGTCCTGATTTTGCTCCGTTGCTCCGCCGCTTGCCGGGAGTCGGCCCCTCCCCCCGCGGTCTATCTTCCCGTCGCTTTGGATTCACTTCTCCGCCAGTCCTACCTTGCAGAAAGTGGTTGATTTTCTGTTTCTGGAATTGCTGTTCTTCTTCTCTTCAATCTCCCGTTGGATTTTTAGGTGTTTGCAATCTTTAGATAAGTTATTTAGCTGATCTCCCGCTACCCGAAGTAGTCTCAGCCTGCTACTTCTCCACCATCTTGACTCCTCCCGAGCTAAATACGTATTTTTTTCAAGGGGGAGGGTTAAAGGGAGAGGGACAGAGAATCTGAAGCAGACTCCTTGTTGAGCAGGGAGCCCAATGCTGACTTCAATCTCATGGTCCTGAGATCACAACTTGAGCCAAAACTGAGAGTCAGATGCTTATCCAACTGTGTCACACAGTGCGACCTTAAATATATATTCTTAAAATATGTATACTGTTTTTTCCAATGATAAGAAAAAACAAAAAAAAAATAAACAACTTGGGTGTAATTACTCTAGAAAGACCACTGTGAGAAATTAGAAGAACAAGAATTTTAGAATTAGTTTTTTTTAATGTGTAGGAAGAAATATCACATGGCCTATTCTGTATAAATAACATACTTTTGGTCGTTATAAAACTTTAAGATATGTTCCTGAAATTTACTGTTCTAAGAATAAATTTCATTTTTTTCAAAAAGTTAATATGCACTTTATGACATAACTTACTTTTGACCGTCGGACTGTTCAAGTTGGATATTTAAACCTTATCAATATCTATTGTTATATTGTACTCAAATATTAGTTTAATATTTTTATTTATTTATTTATTTGACAGAGACCACAAGTAGATGGAGAGGCAGGCAGAGAGAGAGGAGGAAGCAGGCTCCCCGCTGAGCAGAGAGCCCGATGTGGGGCTTGATCCCAGGACCCTGGGATCATGACCTGAGCCGAAGGCAGAGGCTTAACCCACTGAGCCACTCAGGTGCTCCTAGTTTGATATTTCTAAGTAGATTTGCAGATCGACACATCATAAGAGACTACTTATAACTGTTAACAATTAACTAAGAATACACAGAGAATTAAATCCTAACAGAGGCTCAGAAAGAACTTATTAGAACATCCTTCATTTACTTTTATCCTGTAAGAAACAACTTAAGCAAAAATCACCTGCCAGTGATGACCTACCCAATTCAACCACCTTAAACAGAAACTTTGGATAAAGGTCAGAAATAAACACCTGCATTTACTAGTAGATCTATTTTAGGCCAAGTGAAAAAGAAAAAGAAAGAGAGAGAGAGGAAGGAAGGAAGTGAAGGAAGGAAGGAAGGAAAGAAGAAAAAAAAGTGTGTATTGCATTTAAAAGATCTATGATTGAACAAATTTTTTTTTTTTAAATTTTTGGAGCCAACAAATTAAAGGTGAAAATAAAGTCAGTCCAGATTGGTGGTCTGAACTCTGCATCAGAAGTTGAACATCAAGTATGTGGTTTTGCGGATAGGAGGTTAAAATTAGCAGTTTAAATTAGTGAGAAAGTATTTGTTTCAATAAGTTGACCTTAGGTTCTTTGAATGTCATGACATGGCTTTAAAATTATCCCAAAATAATGGTCTCATCTTGTCTTATCCAACCGCCTTTCACTTCTCTCCCACTTCTCTCCCTTCCTTGCCCACATTGAGGTGAAAAGGGGAACCAGAATATTAAAGTCATTTAAAATGCAATGACTTATTTTTATGCCAGAAAGGGAATGTGTTAAGATAAAAAGCTTATCAGGGAATTCTTGAGTTTCAGAATTAAGAAATATTTGCATGAAATGATTTGCATGATGTCATTAATATTTTTTGAGCCTTGAATTTTCAAACATTTGAAAAAAGATGTAGACTTTCTCCAGAGGGAAAAAAAAATTACAGGTGCATGCACATAATCCCATCAAACACACTCTTACCCATATCCATATACTTACACACAGACACTACTATACACATTTGCATATATTTGGACTTGCACACATTTAAAAAAAAACTCTTGTAAATTCATGTTTTTATAGGACCATATATTCCTCATTTCTGTTTAGAGAATCAGAATAAAAATTTCATTTAACCAGAGGTCAGCAAAATAGGACATATGGGAAAAATCTAGCCCAGTGGCTGATTTTATAAATGAAGGTTTATTGGAATGCAGCCTAATTCAATTAGCTTTTGTATTATTTATGGCTGCTTTCATGCTATAATTACAGAGTAGATATAGGACTATATGACCCACAAAGCTTAAAGTCCTTGCAATCTACCCATTTAAAGAAAAAGCCAAATCTAGAACAAAAATCTTTATGTGTGGGGAAATAGAAAATTAAATTTGTAACCTATTCTTAAGAATGCTCTGAAAGAGGGCGCCTGGGTGGCTCAGAGGGTTAAAGCCTCTGCCTTCAGCTCAGGTCATGATCCCAGGATCCTGGGATGGAGCCCCGCGTCAGGCTTTCTCTTTGGAGGGGAGTCTGCTTCCTCCTCTCTCTCTGCCTGCCTCTCTGCCTACGTGTGATCTCTCTCTGTCGAATAAATAAATAAAATCTTTTTTTTTAAAAAAAGCTCTGAAAGCATGGTGAACTGAATAAGACAATTTTCTGCCAGAGGATCCTACAATGATGGACAACATGGAAGAAAATTGTAAAATAAGGTTTTACCTCTGCACATACACAGGAACCACAAGTGAGATTTCTACACAGATTCTCCTGAGGCTGCCCCAAGTGACAGGAGACAGAACTCTACCCACTGATTGAGAAGCCATGAAGGAGGGTAAATGCACTCAGGGTCAAGGTTCTTGAGGAGGGGAAGAAGAATAAAAAACAAAATAGTCACTTATGAAAAAACATCAAACTTCTGGCCTATGCTACCAAAAAATTGGAGTCTGATCTTAAACTTCCAAACCAAAATATTAATATGACCAAATCCACCTGCTATACAGAGAGGTATTTCCACACTCAAACCTTCATAGAACTGCCATAAATTAAACAATCTACATTCAAGACCAGTTTACAACCCAACATTAAAAAAAAAAAGAATTCACAATTAGATAGCATCAAAGACAGTCCATAAAGAACAGCATCTAGAAACTTAATAGAAAAATGTACACCAAAACCAATAACATATCTAAGAATAAACTTAACCAAAGAGGTAAAAGAACTGTATTCTGAAAATTACACAGCACTGATGAAAGAAATTGAAGATAACACAAAGAAATGGAAAAACACTCCATGCTCTTCAATTGGAAGAACAAGTATTTTTTTTTATTTTCTTAAAGATTTTATTTATTTATTTGACAGAGAAAAGAGTGTGTACAAGCAGGGGGAGTGGCAGAGGGAGAGGGAGAAGCAGGCTGCCCCCTGAGCAGGGAACCCAATGCGGGGATGGATCCCAGGACCCCAGGATCCTGACCTGAGCTAAAGGGAGATGCTTCACAGACTGAGCCATCCAGGTGTTCCAGAAGAACAAATATGGTTAAAATGTCTATACCACCAAAAGCAACCTACAAAGTTAATGCAATCCCTATCAAAATAGCAACACCATTTCTCAAAGAACTAGAACACACAATCTTAAAATTTATATGGAACTGAAAAAGAATAGTCAAAGTAATCTTGAAAAAGATAAAAACTGGTGGTCTCACAATTTCAGACTCTATGTTATATTACAAAACTATAATAATCAAGAGTATGGTAGTAGCACAAAAACAGGCACATAGATTGACAGAACAGAACAGAAAGCCCAGAAATAAATGCACAGTTATATGGCCAATTAATCTTCTAAAGGAGGAATGAATACCTGACTGGCAACAAAACAGTCTCTTCAACAAATGTGTTGGGAAAACTGGCCAGCAACATGCTCAGAATGAAACTGGACCACTTTGTTTCAGTGCACACAAAAATAAACTCAAAATGAATTAAGAACCTTGGTGTGAGACCTGAGAATATAAAAATTTTTGAAGAGAGTACAATGTACAGAGTACATTGACTGTAGCAGCCTTTTTCTAGATATGCCTACTGAGGCAAGGGAAATAAAAGCAAAATAAACTATTGGGACTACATCAAATAAAAAGCTTCTGAACCACAAAGGAAACAATCAACCTATATAATTATATATATATACATACATATATATGTATATATATATATATATATGAATGATTTAAAGAAAAATTCTATAATTCAACACCCACAGCTAAATAATCCAGTTAAAGAATGGGCAGAATCCATGAACATTTTTCCAAAAAAGACATCTAGATGGCCAACAGACACATGAAAATATGCTCAACATCACTCATGACCAGGAAAATGGGAGGTGTGTTTGTACATATGTATGTGTGTGTGTGTGTGTGTGTGCACATACTGCCCACAATGGATTAATATTCAGCCATAAAAAGAATGCAGTCTTGCCATGTGCACTGCAAGGATGGGGCTAGAGAATACAATGCTAAGGGAAAGAAGCTGGAGAAAGATCAATACTATATAACTACCAATGGTTAGAATTTATTATTTTTATTATTTTTTAAACATATTTATTTGTCAGGGAGAGAGAGAGAGAGTACGTGCACAAGCGGGGGCGGGGGGGGGGGGTGGGGTGTGGTGGGGGTGGGGAGCAGGCAGAGGGAGGAGCAGGCACCCTGCTGAGCAAGGAGCCTGATGCAAGAACTCCATCCCAGGATTCAGGCAACACCAGCTGAGCTGAAGGCAGATGCTTAACTCACTGAGCCACCCAGATGTCCCACAGGTAGAATTTAAAAAACAAAATGAACAGGGGGCGGAAAAAAAAGAGACAAACCAAGAAAGAAACTCTTAACTATATAGAGAGCCAAGTGATGGTTACCAGAGTGGAGGTGGGTGGGGGAAAAGGGAGGAAATAGGTGATGGGATTAAAGAGTACACTTACCGCAACACCTGGGTGGCTCAGTTGGTTAAGCAGCTGCCTTCGGCTCAGGTCATGATCCCAGCGTCCTGGGATCGAGTCCCACATCGGGCTCCTTGCTCGGCAGGGAGCCTGCTTCTCCCTCTGCCTCTGCCTGTGCTTGCTCACTCTCTCTCCCTCTGTCTCTGACAAATAAATAAATAAAATCTTTAAAAACAAGAATAAAAAAAATTAGAAAAAGAGTACATTTACCACTATGAGCACTGAGTAATGTATGGAATTGTTGAACAGCTCACTACATTGTACACCTGAAACTAACTTAACACTCTGTGCTAAATATGCTGGAATTAAAATAAAAACTTAAAAAAATAAATGGGGCATAAACAATGAATCTTGGAACACTGAAAAAAAAAGTAACAGAAAAATCTGAAAAGACTCTACAAGGACTTAGCTTACAAACCTAAAAAAGAAAATATATTAAAAAGTTAGACACCAGGGAAATTGGCAAGGAGATGGATAATATAACCACTAAGCTTTCTGCAAGTTAAAATACAGCTCTTGTAAGTTAAAAATTCAGCAGAATACTTAGAAAAAAGGGCAGACCTGAAGAATATCTTTATAACCTCTGGAAAGCAAATAAGTAGCATTGGACAAACTGACCTCAACACAGCCCATAGGGATTCCCCCAGATTCATTTACATTTATTCCACATATAACACTGCACAAGTTTAAGGTGTATATATATTGATTTTATTCATTTACATATTGCAATGCAGTTACCAATGTATTAGTAGTAGTGATTCCATCACATCTAATAACTATCATTTCTAAAAGAATATAAAAAATAGGAAAAATAGAAACACCAAAATAGAATAGAAAATTATAGTATAAATTCAACAAAATGAAATAAATTCTTGAGAGGCAGTTAGAAGAGATAATAATTAATAATTTTCTAGCACTTTTGAAAAATATTCATCCTCCCATTAAGGAAGCTTAAGTTATTCTCTCCATAAATATATAGATAGGGAGATAGATGTATCTCTCTCTCCACACACATGTTCGTGCACACATGTGCGTGCGCACACGCGCACACACACACACACACAGGTGAGAATTCCTTATATGTGTACATTATACTAAAAAAAAGAAAATTAAAGCAAAGAATATTAAAGCAGAGAGAAAAGATAGTAATTCTAAACATGACATGATAACAATTTAGATCAATGTCAGGATTCATGTTTCCAATACAGACCAGACCCTAGAGAACATTTCCCATGTGCTCAATGATAACAATTTAGGTGTTCATATGCCACTAAGGTATCTTTCAAGACTAAGGGAAAAAGTGCATTTCCAGACAAAAGAATGCACAAGAAAGTTTACTACTGTTAGACTATGGTAGAAAGTATTACACATGGTTTATGTCAAGATAAAACTAAACCTAGAATGAAAAACAAGAGACTTAAGAAGAAATGGTGACAGAACAAGTAATACCTTTTTAAAGAAACTATTTAATTGAAAATTACTGTGCTATTTCTGAATAGGCAGTAGCGTCAAAATAATAAAGTTCATCAAAAAACAGAAAATAAAAATTCCTAAGAGAAATGGATAAAATAGGAACAAAGATAATGTTGAAGAGGGGTCTGAGCACATAACTGACCTATATCCATCTTTAGACCCATATAAAAATGAGGGTCATTAAATGTACTTTTCACAGCCAAGAATCTGGGAATGTATGAGTGAACTGGGGATGGGGAGTACAATGGGTAATATAATTAAATCTACTTATGGGAGAAGAAGAGATGGTGGACACTTCTTTACTGATGGAGCAGAGAAGGAAGTGTCTAGGCAGGTAATCTGGTAAGGCTCCTGGATCCAGCTCTGGAAAAAGGCAAGACAGGCAGAAAGCTTGGGGGTGGGGAGGAACAAGGATTGAGAGTGGTTTATAGGAAGTCCATATATGGAACAACTGGAACAGGTGACACCCCTCCACTCCCACTCTTGGTCCTGTATCCTGTATCTGGTCCTTATAGATTACTCAGAGGACAGACTTTACCCAGGTCAGTGGAGAACTACATGCCTCAAAAGAAATTTACCACAATTTCTGAAAGAATGAGGGATCCTATGGTAGATGCTGGTTCCAGAATCTAAATTATCTTCTTATTGCTACATGCATGGTGCAAATCAGCAGCAGAGTAAGGAATGACCAAGAAGAACTAATAGCATAAAAGGAATGAAAACAATTAGAATTGCAGGCTTCAAGAGAAAATTTAAATGTCTCAAATTCATATTTTCAGAATAACTCAAGAATGTATTGGTTACATAATGCCAGAATATTATACAAAATGAACTACAAAAAAAGTAGGATGGGGTAGGGAAGAAATTAAAATTGTATACTCATTATATAAATTAAAAATTTTAAAACATTAAAAAATGCAAAAAAAGAAGGAAATTTTATTCAGAGTTGAAAAAAGACTAAGAGAGATTGATTTTGAGAGAAAAGCAGCCTAATGCAGCATTCCAGTAGTGTCCATATATGAATGGCATGAATTTGAGCTGCGGAGAAGAGAGGGAAAAATGAAGGAGAAATCTTTGTTTCTTTTTAAGGATGTTGTCTGAACATATTAATAAGAGAAATATAAGTTAAAAGTAAAATAAAGGAAGGCTATACCCACAATAGTGAAGTCCACCAGGAGTTCCAGCAAAATGGAAATGGTAACTTGATACAACGTTAAAATATTAAAACATTAAGATAAGAATAGAAGTTGAGTGGCATCTAAAGGGAAAATAGTCTTGAAGAAAAGGAACTCATTAGATACCAAAAAATATCTATGGAATAAACAGTCCAGGCTAAAGAAAGCTCACATGACTTCAGTTAATAAGGACAGCATAAAGGTGAAATAGAAATTCTGGAAAAAGACAAACAAGACAAACCTGATTTGAATATAAAATAACTAACATATCAAACTTTTGAGACCCTGATGATGAGTAAAAAGACAGAATCCACTTCACAAGATGTGAGTTCCATTCTTGAGCAGCTCAGAGTTAGGACACTGACCCACAGAGGAACAAGTTTGGCATCAGTATACTATTGCCTATGCAAGTAGCATGGTTCTAAGTCATAGAATTTTAACATTTATTATTTTTCGTCTTGGCTGAAAACTCCAATATTCAGCAGTGTAGATTTTAATCAACCTAGACAACATGAAAACAAAGATTATAACTGCCAAAAAATGATTGATGGGAAGGAGAAAGGACTGTAGATGGAGGAATATTCTTCAACTGAGAGGTAAATCAAGAGGCAGCATGTAAATCAGTTAGGACAAAAAGTAGAAGTTACAATGTATCTTTTAAATATTCCAGAAGTAAGAAATTTTAAATGATACCAGTAATGACAGGATGATGAATTTGATCTGAACTCTTAGCCATCCAAGCAGTAAGTTATGAGAAAATTCCTAAAGATAAATAAAGAACACAGACCATGTTATTCAGTGATATGGAGGTAACAGATTTGTGAGAAGTAGTACTGGGCTGGGCTAGGACTTCGGCTTTCAATTATGATCCCTTTTTTTTGTGTGTGCCATGCATATACCCATTATTGTATATTAAATACCAAAAAAAAAAAAAACCCCAAATCAATGCACTGTATACATGTTTGTTTTGGAAATTTTAATTATGAAATTAATAACACTATCGATATATGTCAAATAGAGGCAAAATTTATTTTTATGGGCCATAAAATGATAGTTTTCCTATCTTAATTTAAAATAAATCTAACATAATTTTCAGTGGTGACATTTACTCACTCTCAATTTACTCACATGTTCTGCCTGTAATCAAATTTGACAGTTTTCATATAAACATTATAGTGTTCATTTCTTTATTACATTTAATTGGTCTCAGTTTGTCAGTAGGTACCTAACAAACTTAGTCCACATTGCAGTGATATCAGATAAAATACTGTCTTAAGTGTAATACACAAGGGCTAAATGATTTTATTTAAATAAATCAATTACAGAGCAACTAATATCAATTCAACTAGAAAGTTCATCATTGGCTTTCATTCAGCCAGTATTTATAATGAATTAACCAAAGATAACCTTCTTGAATATATCTGCCAACCAATAAACTCACCAAATATATTATAACATTATTCTTCTTTCACATAAAAAATATGAACATGTTAATGTTTTTAATCGATATTCATCTACTTTCTAATAAGGGCTAGTGTGGTTTTAAAATGGAAGAAGGAAAAGAATTGACAAGCCATTTTGCAATCAGAAGCAATTACATGGAAAATACCTAAGTAGTAGGTCTCATGGGTGTGCAACTTAGGCAGTCATACAGAGCCCCAAGCTGAGGAGAAACTCATACTTGGTTTCATGCTCTGCTGTGGTTGTCTTGTAATGTTAGTCATTTAACACAAGGCCCTACATTTTCATTTTCTATTGGGGCCTGCAAATTACGCAGTTGGGCCTTCAACAAACGGTGTACTTAGAGAAAGAACACAAGTACGCCTTTCTGGAAGAAAAATCTGAATTACTATATTTTTAATTCTCCTAAAGTCTTGACTTTTTCTCTTAACTTTTTTTCCTACAGTTTTTAACTTCTTGGGTACCTAGAGACCAAAAGCAAAGTTAATATGAATAACTGAGTTTAATACTTAAAATACATAGGTTAGAAAAGGGAAGGTTATATAGGGGTGATTTTTTTCCTAGAGTTTTAAATATTTGTTCTCTTTTATTTTAATGTCATTATTCAACATTTTCTTTAGCCCAGATATGGGTGTGAGGTCTAGAAGATATACACATACAAATAGTTTCCTCTGATGTTAAAAATGGAGACTTTTTTGTGTGTGTGTGTCTGTGTCATGTTTTAGCTCTGTTAAAAAGACTTTTGAAAAACAATTTAAAATTCAAACATAGACTTATTATTTCATAGCTCTGGCCATGTAGGCTTTAGAAATAATGTATTAAAATTAATTTGCTATATTATTCCTTTGCTCTTAGGAAAGAAGAATCTTAGCTTTATCTAGACCAAAATTATTTTTCTAAACTAATTTATTCCTAGTGTTCCAAGACAAAAGGCCAGGGTATGTACGTGTGGTAATTTGCTCTCTCTCCCAATGGGTAGTAGAGAGAAGATTATCCACCTGAGGCCTCAGTATTTCAAGAATGCTGGTAAAAAAAAGAAGCAGATTAGTTCATCAAAAGTAGTTGATTAGTTGATCATGGCATCCACTGAAAAATTACCAACATGAAAGCTCACATTTTAATTATATTCAGTAATTAGGATTTGAGAACTTTAAGGTTATCTCATCTAAGTTTCTCTGAAGATCAGAACTCTGATTACTGCTGAAACACATACAGGGAACATAAGTTCCAAACATGGTGGCCTGTGCTGTATATGGGCTATCTTATTTTACCTAAGAATAAGAATTTTTTCACTTAAATTGGACAGCTATAAATAGAAGGAAGCTCAACCATTCTCTTAACACCATACACAAAGATAAACTCAAAATGGTTTAAAGACCTTAACGTGAGGCAGAAATCTATCAAGATCCTAGAGGAGAACATAGGCAGTAACCTCTTCGACACTGGCCACAGCAACTTCTTTCAAGACATTTCTCCAACGGCAAAGGAAACAAAAGTGAAAATGAACTTTTGGGACTTCATCAAGATCAAAAGCTTCTGCACAGCAAAGAAACAGTCAACAAAACAAAGGTGCAACCCACGGAATGGGAGAAGATATTTGCAAATGACACTGCAAAGGGCTGATATCCAAGATCTATAAAGAACTTCTCATACTCAACACACAAAAACTAGATAATCACGTCAAAAAAAAAAATGGGCAGAAGACATGAATAGACACTTCTCCAAAGAAGATGAACAAATGGCTAACAGACACATGAAAAAATGTTCATCATTATTAGCCATCAGGGAGATTCAAATCAAAATCACATTGAGATACCACCTTACACCAGTTAGAAGGGCAAAAATTAGGAAGACAGTAAACAACATGTGTTGGAGTGGATGTGGAGAAAGGGGAACCCTCTTACTGTTGATGAGAATGAAAGTTGGTGCAGTCACATTGAAAAATGGTGTGGAGATTCCTTAAGAAATTAAAAATAGAGCTACCCTATGACCCTGCATCTGCACTACTGGGTATTTACCCCAAAGAGACAGATGTAGTAAATGAAGGGCAATCTGTACCCCAATGTTCATAGCAGCAATGGCCATGATCGTCAAACTGTGGAAAGAGCCAAGATGCCCTTCAACAGACGAATAGATAAAGAAGATATGGTCCATATATACAATGGAGTATTATGCCTCCATCAGAAAGTGGTTTTATTTTTGATTATGTTAACATTTAGGGACCATAAAATTATTAGAGTTCAGATGTTAATAGACTAGATGTATATATTGACATATAGAAAAGTATATCCCCTGTTGAATTTAACTGGCCTATATTTTATACATTTGTATAGAATTTTAGATGATCTTAAGAAATATCAGAAGTACCCATTTTGAGTCTATTTTCGTGTGTGGTGTAAGGAAATGATCCAATTTCATTTTTCTGCATGTGGCTGTCCAATTTTCCCAACACCATTTATTGAAGAGGCTGTCTTTGTTCCATTGGACATTCTTTCCTGCTTTGTCGAAGATGAGTTGACCATAGAGTTGAGGGTCCATTTCTGGGCTCTCTATTCTGTTCCATTGATCTATGTGTCTGTTTTTGTGCCAGTACCATGCTGTCTTGATGATGACAGCTTTGTAATAGAGCTTGAAGTCCCGAATTGTGATGCCACCAACTTTGGCTTTCTATTTCAATATTCCTTTGGCTATTCGAGGTCTTTTCTGGTTCCATATAAATTTTAGGATTATTTGTTCCATTTCTTTGAAAAAAATGGATGTTACTTTGATAGGAATTGCATTAAATGTGTAGATTGCTTTAGGTAGCATAGACATTTTCACAATATTTATTCTTCCAATCCAGGAGCATGGAACATTTTTCCATTTCTTTGTGTCTTCCTCAATTTCTTTCATGAGTACTTTATAGTTTTCTGAGTATAGATTCTTAGTCTCTTTGGTTAGGTTTATTCCTAGGTATCTTATAGTTTTGGGTGCAATTGTAAATGGGATGGACTCCTTAATTTCTCTTTCTTCTGTCTTGTTGTTGGTGTAGAGAAATGCAACTGATTTCTGTGCATTGATTTTATATCCTGACACTTGACTGAATTCCTGTACAAGTTCTAGCAGTTTTGGAGTGGAGTCTTTTGGGTTTTCCACATAGAGTATCATATCATCTGCGAAGAGTGATAGTTTGACTTCTTCTTTGCCGATTTGGATGCCTTTAATTTCCTTTTGTTGTCTGATTACTGAGGCTAGGACTTCTAGTACTATGTTGAATAGCAGTGGTGATAACGGACATCCCTGCCGTGTTCCTGACCTTAGCGGAAAAGCTTTCAGTTTTTCTCCATTGAGAATGATATTTGCGGTGGGTTTTTCATAGATGGCTTTGATAATATTGAGGTATGTGCCGTCTATCCCTACACTTTGAAGAGTTTTGATCAGGAAGGGATGCTGTACTTTGTCAAATGCTTTTTCAGCATCTATGGAGAGTATCATATGGTTCTTGTTCTTTCTTTTATTAATGTGTTGTATCACATTGATTGATTTGCGGATGTTGAACCAGCCTTGCAGCCCTGGAATAAATCCCACTTGGTCGTGGTGAATAATCCTTTTAACGTACTGTTGAATCCTATTGGCTAGTATTTGGGCGAGAATTTTTGCATCTGTGTTCATCAAGGATATTGGTCTGTAGTTCTCTTTTTTGTTGGGATCCTTGTCTGGTTTTGCGATCAAGGTGATGCTGGCCTCATAAAATGAGTTTGGAAGTTTTCCTTCTATTGCTATTTTTTGGAACAGTTTCAGGAGAATAGGAATTAGTTCTTCTTTAAATGTTTGGTAGAATTCCCCCGGGAAGCCGTCTGGCCCTGGGCTTTTGTTTGTTTGGAGATTTTTGATGACTGTTTCAATCTCCTTACTGGTTATGGGTCTGTTCAGGCTTTCTATTTCTTCCTGGTTCAGTTGTGGTAGTTTATATGTCTCTAGGAATGCATCCATTTCTTCCAGATTGTCAAATTTGTTGGCGTAGAGTTGCTCATAGTATGTTCTTATAATTGTCTGTATTTCTTTGGTGTTCGTTGTGATCTCTCCTCTTTCATTCATGATTTTATTGATTTGGGTCCTCTCTCTTTTCTTTTTGATAAGTCTGGCCAGGGGTTTACCAATCTTATTAATTCTTTCAAAGAACCAGCTCCTAGTTTCGTTGATTTGTTCTATTGTTTTTTTGGTTTCTATTTCATTGATTTCTGCTCTGATCTTTATGATTTCTCTTCTCCTGCTGGGTTTAGGGTTTCTTTCTTGTTCTTTCTCCAGCTCCTTTAGGTGTAGGGTTAGGTTGTGTACCTGAGACCTTTCTTGATGTGAGAAAGGAATCTATCAAAATCCTCGAGGAGAACACAGGCAGCAACCTCTTCGACGTCAGCCGCAGCAACATCTTCCTAGGAACATCATCAAAGGCAAGGGAAGCAAGGGCAAAAATGAACTTTTGGGATTTTATCAAGATCAAAAGCTTTTGTACAGCAAAGGAAACAGTTAACAAAACCAAAAGACAACTGACAGAATGGGAGAAGATATTTGCAAATGACATATCAGATAAAGGGCTAGTGTCCAAAATCTATAAAGAACTTATCAAACTCAACACCCAAAGAACAAATAATCCAATCAAGAAATGGGCAGAGGACATGAACAGACATTTCTGCAAAGAAGACATCCAGATGGCCAACAGACACATGAAAAAGTGCTCCATATCACTCGGCATCAGGGAAATACAAATCAAAACCACCATGAGATATCACCTCACACCAGTCAGAATGGCTAAAATTAACAAGTCAGGAAATGACAGATGCTGGCGAGGATGCGGAGAAAGGGGAACCCTCGTACACTGTTGGTGGGAATGCAAGCTGGTGCAACCACTCTGGAAAACAGCATGGAGGTTCCTCAAAATGTTGAAAATAGAACTACCCTATGACCCTGCAATTGCACTGCTGGGTATTTACCCTAAAGATACAAACGTAGTGATCTGAAGGGGCACGTGCACCCGAATGTTTATAGCAGCAATGTCTACAATAGCCCAACTATGGAAAGAACCTAGATGTCCATCTACAGACGAATGGATAAAGAAGATGTGGTATATATACACAATGGAATACTATGCAGCCATCAAAAGAAATGAAATCTTGCCATTTGCAACGACATGGATAGAACTAGAGGGTATCATGCTTAGCGAAATAAGTCAATTGGAGAAAGACAACTATCATATGATCTCCCTGATATGAGGGATAGGAGATGCAACATGGGGGGTTAAGGGTGTAGGAGAAGAGTAAATGAAACAAGTTGGGATTGGGAGGGAGACAATCCATAAGTGACTCTTAATCTCACAAAACAAACTGAGGGTTGATGGGGGGAGGGGGTTTGGGAGGAGGGTGGGATTATGGACACTGGGGAGGGTATGTGCTATGGTGAGTGCTGTGAAGTGTGTAAACCTGGTGATTCACAGACCTGTACCCCTGGGGATAAAAATATATTATATGTTTATAAAAAATAAAATTAATAAAAATTTTTAAAAAATGAAAAAAAAAAAAAAGAAATATCAGAAGTATATGAACAAAGGCATGCACATGTGTGTATTGTATGGACAGAAGGTATACCCTAGTGTGTTCATCCTGTTTCTCAAAACAAATCTTGGGTATAAATCTCAGCTCCTGAGAGACACTTCTTTGCAGTCCTTTTTTTCTTATCAGTACAGCATTTGTTCTGTCACTATGACCTTGGCACATTTATCAGATACTGTTTCTTACACAGTATACCATTCACCCATCAAGCACTTGCTAAATAAAACTAGATTAAAATAAATCAATCCATTATTCATTAATATATTACTATGTTAAGAGAACCTGGATAGCAGAGTAAATTGGTTTTGGTGAAAGTTTTGGAAAATGCACTTTAACCCAAATGAAAAATATTTTACTGCTGAAATTTCAAGTATGTGGCCTATCGATCAACAAGTATTTTATATATAGGAGCCTTCTCATTTTTTATCTCCCGGTAAAGGTAACCGTGATATTTAGGTATCATGCATATTAGGTACATATAATTTTACATACATATTATGTAACAGCAGGTATTTTGTGTGATTTTAATTTACATCACATGCACATTACACACGCATGAAGTAACAGCACTAAAAAATGTAAGAACTAGCTTTCAGGTTTTCCTAACTTGAGATTTATGTCCTTGCATTTTTAGGCATCATGAGACTGCCTTACAGAAGTTATTGGCTTGTGATTTTTTTTTTAAAGATTTATGTATGTATTTGAGAGACAGAGAGCAAGCGAGCAAGCACACAGAGGGAGAGGGAGAAGGAAAGCAGACTCCTCACTGAGCAAGGAGCCCGATGCAGGGCTGGATCTCAGGACCTGGAGATGAGGACCCAAGTGGAAGGCAGTCGCTTCACTGACTGATCTTGAGTTCAACCAGATTTGTGTTTAAAAGTAAAAGTCTAAATGCTGCTACATGCAGATAATAATTTCAAATAAACCTAACAATTGTAATTTTTTAAGTGTCACTATCATTGGGCCAAATAACTAAAGTGTAGGTTTCTAGGGATATTTCTACCAAAAATAAAATACTACAAAGATGGGTAGAAAATATTTAATAGAATTTCTCTGAGTAATACTTCATGGAAAAAAACAAAAACAAAAACAAATGAAGGTCACTTCTCTGGTACTGCATTATTTTATTAATTTAGATAAAATACTGTGTGTCCTACTACTTTTTTTTTTAAACAAAATTTTAGATGGTGCACATACTCAGGAAATAGCCCAAATCATTCTTTGTTACAGAGGAAAGTTTTAAGTTGCTACCTACTATTGAACTAGGTTTAAATTTGAAATACCAGTACATTACTTCTTTCTCCATGAGCACCCTAGGAGACTTATCACACAAGTTTATGTTTTATAGATACAGGTTAAATATTTCTTTCCAAATTCAGCTGTAAACAATATTGAAATTGGTGCTTATAATTCTCATTCAAGTGGTTTATACTTTTCCATGTTTCTTCATTAAAATATCTATTGTTCTGTGCATGCTCCAAATCTTTACTAATGGAACTTGATACTTTCCCAACTCAATCTTTTCATTCATTCTTACTGCAGAGATGCACAAAGAAAGATACATGTTGGTGTTTACTGTATTCTATTGTGTACATTCATTAGTTCAGCGACCTAGGATTAAACAAATCCACACTGAGATAAATTACATATAAAATCACTCCAGTACTTCCTGCAACATGTTTCTCACCACATTCCATGTGGTCAGACAAGAGCTGAAATGACTACCACTTCATTCTACCTTCTGCTTTATTTACACTTAAATAAGAAATTTCTCACTACTGCAAGTATGGCTATTTTTATTTAAGCAGAGTTTAGATGTGAATCCTCTAACGACAAAATGTACATCAGTAAATCGAGGATTTAATAGGTCTATTTGCCTCAGATTGCAATGCCGTTTGTAGTGCACCTGTCAGAGATGCACGCTCTGTTGGATCATAATGCTATGATTCAAATTAGATTAAATCAGGCACTATGTTATCATCAGATGTTTTACATATTATATGGATTGGGAGCTTAAGAATCATTTTTTAGCATAAAGAATATTTAGTATAACATTTTGTGAGCAATACACAGATCATTTCACTAGGAGAGCAGTAAAACAGGTCTGTGCCTAATGAAGCTGCGTATGCCATATTTTATGGAGAACCTTAGAAGGATTCTTTCTTGGAACTGATAATCATTATTCTAAAATGAATTACATTCTAATATATTTTCAAATAGGGCATTTTACCATATTCTTCTACACTTTCCTACAATAGGCAAGGTAAGTATTGTTATCCTAAAAAGTGAGTTTTTATTTTTTAAGATTTTTAATTTTTTATTTGACAGAGAGAGAGAGATCACAAGTAGGCAGAGAGACAAGCAGAGAGAGAGGGAAGCAGGCAACCCATTAGAGAGAGCCCAATGCAGAGCTCAATCCCAGGACCCTGGGATCATGACCTGAGCCAAAGGCAGAGGCTTAACCCACTGAGCTACCCAGGTGCCCCAAAAGTGAGTTTTCTTATGACACCGATGTGCTAAATAGAAAACAAAGCATATTTCAAAGAAATAAACTTTGAAAGAAACCAAAAAAAAAGGAAAGGAACTAAATAAAAGAAAAAAAATAAACATTTTTATATGTAACTCGGAGTTGCTGGAGGACACTCATATTCAAAAAGATATGATATTAGTGAAACAACAGATTTCATTTTGAAGCATGTGCAAGATCAGAGGAAGATGGGTAAGCCCATTCAATGGTTTTAGTTTAGCTACTAAAATATTTGGACTCCACCACAGTTTGCTAAACATCCCCTCTTTCAACCCAGCTTGGGCTTTGAGAATCTCTGACATATGATGCTAAGAAGGATTGCGGAATATATTCAAATCACACTAAATATGCATTTTAGTGTAGATATAGTTTCATTTGAAATATACATACACATTTATGATAAAAGTCTGAGAATATGTAGATCAAAAATTAACACTGAGTATAGCTGCAGTGTGATTACAGATGTGTTTTCCTTTTTTGCTTTTACAAATGATAATCCTTTAAACAAAAATTTTATTCGTTTATAAATGTTTAGTAACAATGACTATATCAAAGCTATTGTTTTAGGTTCTGAATAGGGAACACAGTAGTCTTTATTATGTTGATTATAAAATTAGAGTAATTTCTATTTGAAAATATAAATTTGATATGGTGACAATTTTGTAGAATTTTGTACTTGAAAACCATTATTATTTCTGCATGATAATAATTCTTACTTTATTCTTTCTGTGGTTGTTAAAAATGTTCTAAACTACAGTAAGACTATTACAAAAAAAATTTAAAACTGTCTTAAAACCTTACATTCACTGGACTGGAAGAGATTATGCTGAGTGAAATAAGTCAAGCAGAGAGAGTCAATTATCATATGGTTTCACTTATTTGTGGAGCATAACAAATAGCATAGAGGACATGGGGAGTTAGGAGAAGGGAGTTGGGGGAAATTGGAAGGGGAGGTGAACAATGAGAGACTACGGACTCTGAAAAACAATCTGAAGGGTTTGAAGAGGTTGGGGGGGTGGAAGTTGGGGGGACCAGGTGGTGGGTATTAGAGAGGGCACAGATTGCATGGAGCACTGGGTGTGGTACAAAAGCAATGAATACTGTTATGCTGAAAATTAAAAAAAAAAAAACAAACCTTACATTCATCTCAAAATTAAGATTTACATTTGTCTGTTCCAATAGTTCTATCATCTGTCATTGAAAAAACTCTTATTCTGGAAGTATTAACAACTTGACAACCATGTTTGTTTTTCTTACTCACTATTTTCAATGGTTAGTGTCTTTTTTATTTTTTAAAGCTCAATTTCTGCCTCATTTACAATAACTACATTAATACATCATTTTATCACTAACTAAAATTTGCTTTATTCACTCACTTCCTTTTATCTTACATTCTTTTCCTCTCACCTCTGTTCTTTCCTTGTGAATTTTTGCTTGAATTTCATGAATTTCTGTTCTATTATGAACTTTAAAATGTAACTTAAAAATGAATTTAAGTTTTTATTTAAATTCTAGCTAGTTAACATACAGTGTAATATTAGTTTCAGGTGTACAATATAGTGATTCAACACTTCTGTTAAGATACCCTGTGCTTATCATGACAAGTGCCCCCCTTAATCCTCATCACCTATTTCACCCATCTCCCCTCATAACCATCCATTTTCTCTATAGTTGAGAGTCTGTTTCTTGATCTTTCTCTCTTCTTTTGCTCACTTGATTTTTAAATTCTACACATGACTGAAATCATACAGTATTTGTCTTATTCTGACTAGCTTATTTCATTTAGATAATGTATTCTAGTTCCATCCATGTCGCTGTGAATGGCAAGAATTTTTTCTATGGCTGAGTAATATCCCACTGTATATTACTCAGCCATAAAAATAATGAAATCTCACACACACACACACACACACACACACACACCCCTTCATCCATTCATCAGTTGACAGATAGACTGTTCCTGTAATTTGCCTATTGTAGATAATGCTCCATGTATCCCTTTGAATTGGTATTTTTAGATTCCTTGGGTAAATACTTAGTAATAAAATTGCTGAATTGTATGGTAGTTCTATTTTTAGCTTTTTGACCAAACTCCATACTGTCTTCTAGAGTGGCTTCACCATTTTACACTCCCACCAACAATGCAAGAGAGTTTCCCTTTCCCCACATCCTTGCCAACACCTGTTATTTCATCTGTTCTTGAATCTGATAGGTTTGAATTGATAGCTGATAGTAGTTTTGTATATCCCTAATGATCAGTGATGTTGAGTATCTTTTCATGTGCTGGTTGGCCATTTGTATGCCTTCTTTGGAAGAAGGGCTATTCATGTCTCCTGCCCATTTTTTAATTAGATTATTCATTTTGGGGTTTTGAGTTTAAGTTCTTTATATTTTTTGGATGCTAACCCTTTATCAAATATGTCACTTGCAAATATCTTGTCCTATTCTGTGATTTGCCTTTAGTTTCCTTCACTGTGCAGAAACTTTTATTTTGACAAAGTACTTGATAACGACATGTGAAAGAATGAAAATGGACCATTTTCTTATACTGTACACAAAAATTAATTCAAAACAGGTTGAAGACCAAAATGTGAGACATAAAATCATAGGAGAACTATAGAAGTACTATAGGAGAACTCAGGAAATAAACTCTGACATTGGCTATAGCAACTTCTTTCTAGATATGTCTCCTGAGGCAAGGGAAACAAAGGTAAAAATAAAACAATGGGACTTCACCAAAATAAGTTGTCTTCTGATTATTAATCAACTATCTTTTCTAAAGTATAGCCTGGCTCCCTCTTTTCAGATTGATTGGCAGTTCTTCTTACTGGTCAAGCAGATACACACTGATGTCCTTTATGTGTTTGTTGTTGTTGTTTTTGTTTGTTTTTTTTTTTTGGTGATTGTCCCTTTTTTGATTGCATAGTATATAGTCAGAGTAATCTGGTTAATACATATTTGGCAAGATATAAGAATTGTCCACTCAATGACCTCCTATAACTCATTCTCATTCTTACTCTAATAGCAGGAATGAATGTTTATATGGAGTTGCCCCAAATTTTCTACTCTGTATTTTTTCCAGTGTCTATTAGACTCAGTTGGGAAGACTTATTGCCTGATTCCTTAGAAAACGTAAACCTGTATTTCTCAGTATATATGTTACACAGTCTTTTCCTTTTTCTTCTTCCATTCCCAACAGTTTGCTCAAGGAAACTATAATTTGGAGGATGCAGTTAGGGGTGACTAAAATACCCACTATGGGTATTTAGCACAAGTACTGATATACTGGTTTTCACAATAGTTTCAAGTACAACTAATTAAAGACCAGATCTCCAAATGCCATTTTAAAATAGTACCAGGCTAGTAAAGAATCACTAAAGAATGCCACTTGAGACCCAGTAGTTTTTTCAAGATAAATAATACTCAAAATCATAGTTATTTTATGCCATTAGAAAATAGACATGGGAATATGAACCCTGTGAATACAGAAAAGTAACAAGTCCCCTGCTAGATGAGATCCATGGTATATTTAACCTTTAACAAAGACATGAGAGGAGGAAGAAACCTCCCTAAATGCTGTTAAGAGGAACAGCTGAAATTTAAACATGGGAAATGACTGTCTGTCCCTGGAGTTGAGTCAGGAGAAGTAAGGGTCACTTGTTGTCAAGGGACAGCAAAGGGCCTGGCAGAATAAGGATGTATGTAGAGGAACAGGAGAAAGTGAATAGGTGGCTGAACCTTACACAATGCATCAGGAACTCTATCCTTCAATCCCAGAGGAGTAACTTGGCAGATGAAACGGTCTCATTCTTATGGGAAACAATTTTTATCAGTTTGTTAACACAAAGTATCTCACATTTAATGAAATATTAAGAAGTGTGAAAACATATTACTATCATAATAATGCTATCAGACCCAGAAATGTCCAGATGTTGGAATTATCAGAAATGGATTAAGGTAATTATGATTAACATGTTAAATAATTTAGAGAAGTAAGCAACATGAGGGAATAAGTAATGCTTTTCAATAAAGAGACGGAAATTTTCAAAAGCACTGAATGGAAATGCAATGACAAAAAAAATAACAGTAGGCATTAAGATTTATTTTTGGTGGGTTTTCAAAAGAAATTTAAATAGCAGATAAAGATCAATGAACACATACATTTCAGACAATATATGGAAGAATTTATCTCCTGCAGACCTGCTAAATAAAGCCTGTTAAAAGAATTTCTTTAGACTGAAGAGAAAAGATGCCATATAGAAAACTAGTTCTGAATAGATAGCAATGCCTGGAAGAATAAATATATGGTAAATACAACAATCTCAAAAAAAAAAAAAACAACTAAAAAACCTCTTCATAAATTAGTGGTTGGCCTCATTAATATCCTTCCTCCAGTCTTTAATTAGGCAAAGTCAGTAAATGTATAGCACATTGGAAGAGCTGTACCATTTTGACCTAATTGAAATTATATAACATCACACCGAATATTGGTGAAATACACATTTCTCTCAAATGCACTGGAAATACTCAGTGATAAAAGCCATATGCTGAGCTACAAAACAGGTCAATTTTGTTAGAAGAGAATTTGTACAGAATTTGTTCTGTACTACAGTGGCATCCAATTCTAAGTCACTAAGTAGTATAAATCTAGAAAATCTCCCCATGCTTTAAGATTATACAATCTAGGGTGCCTGGATGGCTCAGTGGGTTAAAGCCTCTGCCTTCAGCTCAGGTCATGATCCCAGGGTCCTGGGATCAAGCCCCACATTGGGCTCTCTGCTCAGCAGGGAGCCTGCTTCCTCCTCTCTCTCTGCCTGCCTCTCTGCCTACTTGTGATCTCTGTCAAATAAGTAAAAATCTTTAAAAAAAAGATTATACAATCTATTTTTAATGGATCATGGGTCTGAAAAATGAAAAAAAACTCAAAAATAATTGAGGAAAACATAACTTATTAAAAGTCTCATAAGCTAATCAGTGCTTAGGTTTATAGCATTAAAAGAAATAAAGAAAAAGGAAAAAGAAGTCCAATCTAGGATATAAACTTCCACATTAGTGGAGGGACGCCGAGCTGGCTCAGGGGATGGAGCTTGTGACTCTCCGTGTGAGTTCAGATCCCACACTCGGTATTGAGAGGACTTAACAAAAAATCTTAAAGAAGCTAGCTGAACAAAATAATCCCAGAGTAAGTCATAGTTGTCAACATAAAAAAAACAAAACACAACAACAAAAACCTTCTACATACTTAATTTATTCCACTAAAATTAAGGGAGAAATTATATGCTAACTGCAAAAGTTGTGGCAAATGCACTTGAGAAAATGCAACACATACTCATGATAAAATTGCTCAGTAAATAAAAATACTAGTAAATTTTCTCAGCCTCATAAATTAAATCTCAAAAACAAAATTGAAACCAAAAGCTATGACTGATACCATAATTAATGCTGAAATACAGACCACCTTACCCATGATCAGGAACAAGACAACACGTTTCAGTCTTACCAGGGAAATTAAACAGTGTATCCAAGACTGCATAGCTACTTCAGTAAGTCAATATTCCTAAAGTCAAATTATACCTCAGAATAATATTTTAATAGCTAAGGAAATAAGCAGAATGGTATTTTGAAAATAAGATATTACGAAGACCGAACAACAAACGACCATCACAATAAAACACATAAGGAATAATCATATAAGACTCTCATTCTCGTTTTCCATATATATAGATAAACACACACACACACACACACACACACACACGTATCTCCAACTCTTGTCAATATCAATATTACCTGAGGTTTTCCAAAATTAAATGTAGTAGCTGATCTCCATTTTCAGTGTGATCGCTCTACTATCAGGAAACTATGGTACATATGTGGGGTTTCTAATTCATCTGTAATGCTCTCTCTGAACTTTCAGTCACTGAAGAGAGGTGATTTTCACAGTCTTGGCTTCAAAGAGGACCATAAATATAGTTCTTGACCCATTTATTAAAGTATGTTGTACACAATCAGTTAAGAAATTAAATGATATATTTCAAGCTGTAATACTTGGAGAAAATCAGGAAATAATTTAGCTCACAATGAAATTAAGTTTGGGAATATTATATAGATTTATAGATTATGGCTTTCTATAAGACAATCAAATGGTTATTGGTAGCACATAAACATGAAAACTTACGTAAAATAGTAGCACTGTCATCTTTTTATCACAAAAAAGCAAATATTTTCCTAAATCTTACTCTCTAACTTATAATAATTATTTTGATGTCTTTCATATTCTTTCATCCACTCCCAAGAGAAACAGATAGGGGACTGTTATCCTACTTGGCCTTGAGCTGAACATAGTTCCTAACTCAATACAGGAGTTTTGAATTAATTAAATTGGATTTTAAGGATAAAGCAGACATCCCTAAATTCTAGAAATAGCAGAACAAGACTTTTAAGATCAAAGGTATAAACATGGACCAACTAGAAAAGTGACACACAAGGAGAATTTGGACATGATAGTGTTTAAAAAAAAAAACAAAAAACTCTGAAAAACATTTTAGTAGCCAATTACAGAAAACAAAACAAAAACAAAAACAATTTGTTCAGCACAATGGAATATTTTAGTAGTTAAAGCATAACATTAACCTTTCACGGGACAACTATTTATATATACATAAATCCATTATGCATTCTGAAGAAAATTTTGGAAAAAATTGACTTGAATATCTATATAGATGTGTCCATCTGCTGTTGAAAGCATGACCATTCTGAAATTGCATGGAGTAAGCCCTCAGGGGTTACTCAGCAATCTTCAGGTGAATTACTACATTTTGGATTATAGGGAATAGGGACAAAGTAACTTATAAATGCATTTAAAGCATTTTTTAATGCCATGGCACAGCACTGAAGACTTACATGTGTTTCAAGGATGGATCAATATATTTTTTTTGAAACTAACAAGTAATACATTGCCTCTCAAATTCTATCAAGTCTTACTTTTGTTATTCTTAACCAGAAATATCAGTATTCAAAGCATAGACTGTACATTTCCAAAATTTGACATTAATTAGGCTGAAAACATTTTTTCACTGGCAGGTTTGAACTTTTTGGATAACCATGAAATTAAATTTCATGAATATAAAGCAGAGTGAAATTATTTCCTTTTTGGAGAATTAATGAATTTTATAAATTTCCTTTTAAAAGTTGTTATTAATACCAACTACCCATGTACCCACTTTTTACTAAAACCATTCTATAATGTAAAAACTCTGAGGTCAGAACTATGTTTTTATTTTTGTCTGAATCTATTTTGTCTGATAGATACATAGGAGATAGGTAATCTCCAAAAAAGTCAATATAGAACACAAGAAGGGCTATTCATTTAGTACTCCTTAAGCAGAAGAAAAATTCTCATGCATAGAAAAATACAATTTAAGTTTAGCCTCTGAATATACTATTAACAAAATTAAGCACAAATTTTGGTAAGAAAAGTGAAAGTTACATTTATTTAGTGACTTAATGAATTAAAAATTTTACACATCTACCATTTGTTCTTAAAGTTACGGTGAATGTGTTAAAAGAAAAAGTTTTTGTCCTCTAAAATATTTTAATCTATATAAGGACATCAGAGGATATTTAAATCTTGGAGGTGGAAACAAATTAAAATAAAATCAAGTGTCAGAATGTGTGGTGCCGAGCAGAAGGAAATGCTAGTATTTCCTTCGTATTTTAAATGTCACTTATGATACAGATCAGGAAGCCAGATGCAGTGATATTTTCTAAAAATCAAGGTGATCTATGTAGTTTTTATGACCACACGTAGTCTAGTTTCTGAATGATTTACAGTCTTCTTAAACCAATGAAGGAGTTAATAATAACAGTATTTCTTTAAAGAGGGTTTTCCGTTTATTGTATTGCTATTTAAGTGACTAATATAAGTATAAACCAGGTAAAATTACATAGTTAATGCATAACACATTTCAAAAGAAGTTAGTGTAATTAAAAATACTAGCTGTATTATCAAAAGACCTAGTCTTTCTTCATCTTTCCTAGGAGTTGGAAAATGACCTCTGTAAGTTTTCTAGACTCTAAAATTTTGAGTCTAGAAATTTGGTCTAACTCACATTATGAATATCAGATGTGCCCAGTGTGATAGCATTTTTTAATGACAAAAAATGCACAGTATACATAAAATATTGGGAAGGTTAGAATTTCTGTAGAGAAATAATAGTTTTAATGGTTCTTTGTCCCTCATCATGTACTGCACAACTTCTTTTCTGCTGCAGAGATCAACCAAATTCTCCATGAATTACAAAAATAACATTTATTTTTAACTCATGTTATGTGAAAACTGCTGGATGGCTGTAGCTCAGATAGTTGGTTCAATTTTTCTAGACTCTGTTAATTTGACCAGTTTATAGGAAATTTGAAATGGGATGTCCATATGAAAATATTCCCTAAGAACTAAATTAATGCATGTATATTAGGAATGAATTTTATAAACATGCTTCCATTTATGTTCTCTTTGCCCTAGATAGAACTATAAGTAGCAAAATGTTATTCATTGCCCTTCTCAAACTAATCTGTTATGATTTTATAAAGAAACAGTCACAAATTTCCATGCTGATTATTCTAGAAAATCTGTGTTTTATTCCTTTCAGTGAGTCCCTGGTTGCCAACAGTTAGACTCCTTTTTTAATTTAACTTCTTATAGTCATTAATAAGATGAAATTAGTGGGCACCTGGGTGGCTCAGTGGGTTAAGCCGCTGCCTTCAGCTCAGGTCATGATCTCAGGGTCCTGGGATCGAGGCCCGCATCGGGCTCTCTGCTCAGCAGGGAGCCTGCTTCCCTCTCTCTCTCTCTCTCTGCCTGCCTCTCCGTCTACTTGTGATCTCTCTCTGTCAAATAAATAAATAAAATCTTAAAAAAAAAGATGAAATTAGTAACATATCACTTGCAGCATTAATATTCTGTCTCAAACTTGTTCTCCCAAGGCAACTTTACTAGGTGTATTTTCTACCTCCTGCTTTAGCCAGGCTAACACTTTTAACTTCACCAAAACAAACTCTGGACCACTGTGTTTTCAGTTTTCTTTAACAGTAAAATTTATAAGCCTCTAGTCAGGTTACCAAAGAAAAAAAATTACAAGAGAAGAGACAAATTACAAATATCAGAATTTGGAAAGTGCCCATCACTACTGATCCCATGAACATTGCAACATTAGTAAATAACTATTATTAACAACTCTATGCCTACAAATTTGATAACTTGATGAAATAGAACATTCCCTCGAACTCATCATCTAAAGAAACTCACATAAGAAGATGTATAATCTGAATAGATCTCTATTAAAACAACCAATTCAATGATTAACAAGCTACCTAAATGAAATTACTTGTTGCAGGTAGTTTCACTAGTGAATTCTGACAAGCATTTCAATAATAATGATGTCAGTTCTCCACAATCTACCCAAAAAATAGCTAGCAAACCCCTCCTAAGTCATTCTGTGAGGTCAGTATTACTCAAATAACAAAACTGGATGGCAACATGAAAAAGAAAAACTACAAACCAAGATGTTTCATGAAAACAGATACAAAAACCTACAACAAAACATTAGTAAATAAAATTCAACCCTGTATGAAAACAATTATATACCATGAACAAGTGGAATGGATTCCGGGCATATAAGACTGTATCAACATTTTAAAATTAATTATTTTTTTTAAAGATTTTATTTATTTATTTGACAGAGAGAGATCACAAGTAGTCAGAGAGGCAGGCAGAGAGAGAGGAGGAAGCAGGCTCCCTGCTGAGCACAGAGCCAGATGCGGGGCTTGATCCCAGGACTCTGGGATCAAGACCTGATAAAATTAATTATTATAATCCATCACAACATGTTAGACATGAAAAATTGTATTGATACAGAAGAATTATTCGAAAAATGCAATACCATTAATGATTAAAAAAAAAATCTCCAACTAGAAATAGAGGGGGAAGTAATCAAGTTGATTTAAATTAAGACTAATGTCTGTTTAGTGTTGAGAAACCAGATGCTTTCCCCCTAAGATCACCAACAAGGCAAGGCTATCTCCTTTCACTACCCTTACTAAGCATTGTGCTGAAAGTCCTTGCTAACATAGTAAGAAAAAAAGTACATAAAAAGGTACACAAGTTGAGAAGAAAAAGTAAAGGGCAAATGAAAGCACATGAGAAGCTGCTCAATATCTTAGGGCATTAGGGAATTGCAATTAAAACAAGATACCACATGTATCTTGTAGTAGAAAGATTAGATTGCATGTAGAAAGATTAAAACCCAAAACACTGACAACACCAAAATACTGATGAGAATGTGGAACAACAGAAACTCTCAGTCATTGCTTTCATGAAAGAGAATAGGTATGACCACTTACATGTAGAATACAGTTTGGAAGTTTTTTTATGAAGTTCGTCACAGTCTTATCACATGATCCATCAGACACTCTTCTAAGTATTTACTCAAATGAGTTGAAAACTTAACGTTCATACAAAAAGCTGCTCATAAAGCTTCTATCACTTCCTTCATAATTGTAAAATATGGGAAACAACCAAAATGTCATACAATAGGTGAAGAGATAAGTTGGCACATCCTAACAATAGAAAATTATTCAGCAATGAAAAGAAACAAACTATCAAGTTTTGAAAAAAAAACAGGGAGAAACTCTAAATGTTTATTACAGAGAAGGCTGTCCACAAAGACTACATACAGTATCCTTCCAACTAAATGACATTATGAAAATACATATATATGGAGATAGTAAAAAGATAAGTGATTGCTGCGGATTAGGGGTAAGAGTGAAAGATAAGTAGATAAAGCACAGGAAGTTACAGGGCAGTGAAAATACTCTGTAGCACGTGGTAATGAAATATATACATGATACTATGCATTTATCAAAACTTCCAAAATATACAACGTAAAGAGTGAACTCTAACATAAACTATGTACCTCAGGAAATGATAGAATATCAGTAATGATTCAGTTTTAACAAAGGTATCACACTAATGCAGGAAATTACTAACATGGGAAACTATATGTGGAGGAAAAGGATATATACCAAATTTACAGTTTCTGCTTCATTTTTATATTTTATATCTAAAATATAATCTATTAATTTAAAAAAATCCTGAGTGAAATAAGTGAAGCAGAGAGAGTCAATTATCATATGGTTTCACTCACTTGTGGAACATAAGGAATAACACGGAGAACATGGGGAGATGGAAAGGAGAAGTGAGTTGGGGGAAATTGGAGGGGGAGACAAACCATGAGAGACTGTGGACTCTGAGAAACAAACTGAGGGTTTTGGAGGGGAGGGGGTGGGGGTTTAGGTGAACCTGGTGGTGGGTATTAAGGAGGGCAGGTATTGCATGGAGCACTGGGTGTGGTGCATAAAATTAAAAAAAAAAAAGGATAGCTTGACTTTGAAAATTAAAAACAAAAGAAAACAAAACCCTAATTTCCAGTCCCAGCTCCACATGTAAAGAACTTGGAATTTCTTACTAAGTTATAACAAATGAAAACACTAAACAGATTGAAAAATCAGTAACTCTTCATGGCTCTCTAAGGGAAGACAGGACACCGGGTAAACAAATCAACTGCGCCCAACACTGGAGAGACAAACACAGGAAGACACGGGAGCTATGACTTACTGCAGTAGAGACTCCAGCAGAGACCACCACTGAAGGAGAACTAGGATAGGAAAACCTGAGGTATAATTGCTGAGTTCCTAGAGGCTGAACACAAACAACTCTGAGAGTTAAAAACTCCCGGGGAAAAAGTCATAAAATGGCCCCCACCAGGAGCTTGACCAGGTTTCCTCAATAAGTAATGGAGAAAACTTCCCCCACTTGTGTTTTGGGCAGGGACAGGGGAAAATTTGAAGTTGGTAAATGTAGATAATTATTGAGGATGAAATGCTTGGTATTTTGGAAGTTATACTATTTCTTCTACTTTAGTGAATGTTTGAAATTTTCCACAGTAATAAAAACAACGATAGAAAGCTAAAAAAAAAAAAAAATTGAGAAGAAAAGAACTAACCAGAGCAAACTGCTTTCCCCTTAACAAAGCCTGACCTCAAGAGAAACTCTTTAACCAGAGTCTATCCTGCTGGGGTGTTAGGAGATGCAGCTGACCTGCTGAAAGAAAAATAACCAAGTCCAGCCAGTCTTATTTTCTATGGGAAAGAAGGTAAATAGCCAAGTATAGACCATTCTAGCCATCCTGTACCACCTAAAGGAAAGGAAAAGCAAACAAAACAAAACTGAGAAATGCTTATGAAGTTCATAGTTCAGAAGAGATATACATTAACTACAAGACTCACTAAAATATCATGAGGCTTAATCAAAGGACCATAGAATGCTTTCCCCTCTCCTCATACCTCATACTGCAATACCAAAGGTCTATTTTTTTAAATTTTATTTATTTATTTGACAGAGAGAGAGAGAGAGAGAGAACACAGGCAGAGCAGCAAGCAGAGGGAGAAGCAGGCTCCCCACAGAGCAGGGAGCCCCACATGGGACTCAGTCCTAGGACCCTGGCATCATGACCTGAGCCAAAGGCAGCTGCTTAACCAACTGAGCCACCTAGGCGCCTTGCAAAAGTCTATTTATAGCTGGTCCATTTACTCAGTACATCATGTCTCGTTATCAGGAAAAAACAAAGCATAACAAAAGGGCAAAGAACACAATTTGAAGAGACAGAGCAAGCATCAGAAACAGACATGGTAAGGATATTGGAATTATCAGACCAGGAATTTAAAGCAACTGTAATTAATATTCTAAGGGTTATAATGGATGGAGCAGAGAGCATGAAAGAATACGTGGGCCATGTGAGTAGGGAAATGAAAATCCTAAGAACCCAGAAGAAACGTTAGAGACAGAATGCACTGTGATAGAAATGAAGAACACCTTTGATGGGCTCATTAGTAGACTGGACGCAGGTGAGGAAAAAAATTTCTGTCCTTGAGAATATCTCAATAGGAGCCTCCAAACCTGGGGCAGGGGGAAGACCTCAAAACAGGCACAATACAATCAGTAGCAATAGCATCAATGTAGCTCAGGATGGCCCATTAACAAATTCTCTAACTTCCACAAATTTGATGAAAAATTTGTCCTCAACATACGCACTGAAAAGGAAAGCTATTCAATTCGTTAATTTCCAAGATGTTTTATTTGTTTTATTAAAACTGAATGCTTTATTAAAACATGAAATGCAACAGATTCAAACATAAAGCAATCTTTCTTGTCTTAAAGATAGTGGTAAATTACAAAAAAAGAGAAAGAAAAAAGAAAACGGGAACTATTGGCCAGTGGTGCATATTTACTCATAATAACTTCATATTTTCAGGAGAACTAAAATTCTAAACAAGCATAAAAAGAATATATATATATGTATGCATTTGAGTGTGCGTGTGTTTTGGGTTTTTTGTTTGTTTGGTTTTTTAAAGATTTTATTTATTTATTGGACAGAGAGAGACCGCAAGAGAAGGAATACAAACCAAGGGAGTGGGAGAGGGAGAAGCAGGCGTCCTGCAGGGCTCCATCCCAGGATCCTGGGATCCTGACCTGACCAGAGGACAGCCACTGAATCAACTGAACCACCCAGGCGCCCCTGTGTGTGGTTTTCTGTTGGCAGATGAAACATGCTAATTTACTGATTATGTTCAAAGGATAGGAAAATAACTGAAGAGTTTGGAATTGGGAAGAGATATTTATAGTTTAAATTGAAAAATAACTATAAAAGAAATTTTCTTAGAAAAATATAAAATATAAGCATATTAAATCATCTATTTAAAAGAAGAGACTATTAGAATGGAATGAAAGAAAAAAACCTGTCATATACAGAATATAATAAATATATTTAAGGCAAAATATTTTCAAAATTTTAAAATCAAAGGAATTTAAAAATATTTATTAACCAAATGAAAGGTGAATGGGGGAGACATTTGATTATATAAGGCAAAATAAAACTAAGACATAAATCTTGACATTCAGTACTGCTTAATATTAGCTGCAAAGAGGTTTGAGCAAATTATATAATATGTAGGACGCCTGGGTGCCTCAGTGGGTTAAGCCGCTGCCTTCGGCTCAGGTCATGATCCCAGCGTCCTGGGATCGAGTCCCACATCGGGCTCCTCGTTCTATGGGGAGCCTGCTTCTCTCTCTGCCTCTGCCTGCCACTCTGCCTGTGCTCGCTCTCTCTCTCTCTCTGACAAATAAATAAATAAAATCTTAAAAAAAAAAAGAAAAGAAAAAAAAGAAAAAAATTATATAATATGTAAATTATATCTCAATAAAACTGTTTTTTAAAAAAAGGTTTCCTTGGGGCGCCTGGGTGGCTCAGTGGGTTAAGCCGCTGCCTTCGGCTCGGGTCATGATCTCGGAGTCCTGGGATCCAGCCCCGCATCGGGCTCTCTGCTTGGCGGGGAGCCTGCTTCCTCCTCTCTCTCTGCCTGCCTCTCTGCCTGCTTGTGATCTCTCTGTCAAATAAATAAATAAAATCTTTAAAAAATAATAATAAATAAAAAAAATAAAAAAAGGTTTCCTTTTGGCATGACCATTGAAAGTAGCAAAGAAGAGCATTGCTTGACATCCAAGCACAGACTGGCAATTGAAATTACATTAATGTATCACACTGTTTCCATTTATTCTCCCCCACCTTTTTTTTTTCTTTTTTAAGATTTTATATATTTATTTTAGAAAGAGAGAGAGAGCACACGAGTAGGGAGAGTAGCAGGGGGAGAGGGGGAGAGAGAATCCCAAACAGACTCCAAGCTGTGAATGGAGCCTGACTCGGGGCTCCATCCCAAGACTCTGGAATCATGACCAGAGCCAAAATCAAGAGTCACATGCTTAACCCATTGAGTCACCAGGGTGCTCCACACTCGATTCTTCTTAAGCATCACAGTTAAGCTCCAACTTAGGTTAAATGGGGAAGGATTTACGGTGCCTTTGAAGAGAGGCAGCCACCTGAGCTGGGATTCATTACCATTGTGATCTGGTGATTATGTATTTAAGAACAACAGTGCCAATTTCATTCTGATTTTCATCCTTTTCTTCATTCACCACCTGAACAGTTGACTCACTTAAACCATTTTGTTTTTCCATTTCTCTCATTATCATTTTTATGTTTCTGTTAGCCTTCTTTGTTCTTTGGAATGCCTTCTCATTACTAAAGCAATACATGGCAGATATGGTAGCAAGAGGTTGTTTCCTATGTCGTTTATTGCCTTCTGAACATGAGGTTGAAATTAGGTGGCACAGGCAGAAGGAACTGCCTGTATCACAAGGCATATGGTTGTTTGGACCTGAGGCACATCATTTTGGCTGGGTGATTGCTTGTCATCATAGAACCAATATCACCTTGCTTGTACATGTAACATTTTAAATATAATTTTTTTAAGATTTTTATTTATTTATTTGTCAGAAAGAGAGAGAGAGAAAGCACACAAGCAGGCAGAGAGGCAGCAGAGGTGGAGAGAGAGGCAGGCTCCCTGCTGAGCAAGGAGCCCGATGCGGGACTCGATCCCAGGACCCTGGGATCATGACCTGAGCCGAAGGCAGTGGCTTAACCCACTGAGCCACCCAGGCGTCCCTACATGTAACATTTTAAGGGCTTCAGGGGATAGTTCATTATTTAAAGAAGGCAAGACAATCAAGTGGTAAAATTTTCAGCATAAACTTGCTCAATTCATTACTTCATTCATTCTAAATTGGTCAATTCAATTACATATAAATTCTGGAGAATTTTCTGTGTGTTGAATTCTACTGGGACTCAGCCTGACTAGTCCATTCTGTACAATTATGTCTACTATGAAATTTTTGTCTCCCAATCATTTAACTAATGAATCTGAGAGAATGAAGATTTATCAGGGACTTGCTAATATTTTCAAAGTGTCATACTCCTTTGAACAATATTGACAGTCTTCCGTAGTCCCCTCTCTCCTGTGTCATATACCTGGGAGTATGGCTAGTGACTAATGACCATATCTGAATAAAATCATAATTGATTACAGTATTTTTCAAATTCCCAACAGAACCTTCCTTGTACAATAACACTTTTTTCAGTTGTCTGTTTTACCTACTGTGATTAACTCTTTTCTTATGTTTTCAGCATTCTACTTACACTAAAAATCAATTAAGTACTAACCCAGTTATAGTCCTTCTCAGTCTCCTCCTCTCAATCGTTCTTTCCTTATGAATTTATTTTGCCAACTCAACAGGAGTCAAAACTTTTATCTCATAAATAACAAGCAAACAAACAAACCTCTACCACAGAAGTTTTGTTGCTTCATGCTGAGAGTTGGGTTAGCAACTGTCCCAGCATTGAAACCTGAGGTCTCTCTTCCCTCGTCCTTGCCTAACCACAAAGTACCCTTGCCATACTGAGTTGTAGGTCTGAAAGTCAATCCTTCCTCTTCAAGGTGCCAGCCTGTAAGATCTACAGTGATTAAATAGCAGCAGTGGTCTTGGGTTCTGATTGATAATCAAACTCATAAAGCACAGTAGCTTTCACAAAGCACCAAGTTCACTAGCTTTCATGAAGGTTAAAGATCAGGGAACAACATGCACAGTGGCCATAGAGCAATTGTTTCTTGACCCTCAGAATGAACTTCTGAATAATCCCTAAATTACATATTAAGGTTTTCACTGAGATTTGATATTGGATTTTTCTTTTTAGATTTTTATTTATTTATTTATTTTTGTGTGCATGCGCGCACATGCGCGAGAGAGGGAAAGAGATAGAGCGCACAAGCCAGGGAAGAGGGAGAGGAAAATGGAGAAACATACTTCCTGCTCAGCAGGGAGCCTAACTCAGGGCTCCATCCCAGGACCCTGGGATCATGACCTGAGTGGAAGGCAGATGCTTAACCGACTGAGCCACCCAGGTGCCCCTATATGGGATTGGGTAATATGGAAGCTGACTGGCTACTTTGACAAAAAAAAGTTACAGTGTTATCATGGGGTGAAAATCTGATTAGAGTGTTAATGAGAAATAGAGGAGGCATTATAGGCAGAAACTATAGATAACACTCTCAAAGAGATGGACAACAGAGGAATGGGCAGAGACTTGAAGCAAAGGTCAAGTCAGAAACAGCTTTGAAATGGAAGCATTTGTTGATGGCAATAAACCAGTAGAGTAGGAAAAAAAAATATGCAGAAGGAAGAGGGAAGCGTCACTAGAATGATGTACTTGTGTAGGCAAGAAGTGAGTACTGCACGTTGTTGGAGTACTCAGAATATTTCCAGATTGTTCTCGTATGTCATTACACTACTTAACTGTTATTTCAGGCTTCAGAAGAGTTAAATATATGCTAGCAACTCTTTGTTTCATTGCTAGTATTTTTGGTTCCTTTTTGAACATTTAGTATTATAAAAATGCTTTGGGATGAATTTTAATTCAGAGAAATGGAGAAATCCACTAACCGTGTCCCTATTCCGTTGTACTATGGAGAAATGTTTCCCAATATTTTAACTGCTCAGAGAAACTAACAAAATCAACATCAGTGTAAAGGATCCATGCATAGCTAAGGTTTTCTAGGCATGTAGGCGGGAAAAAAAAATTGTAGCTCACACAACAATGGCACTATAGTCAATGATTTCTGCTGAAATCTTTGCAGAGTTTTCACTGGGATTCCAGATGTGTTTAATATGCAGAAGACAGATCCAATCAGACAAAGAAGGGGAAGGCTTTGCAAATAGAAGGAATGCTCTTCCCTGCTCTGGTTTGGAGTCTCACTATATTGATTGTGTTGATAGAGTTTTAGTTCTCCCATTTGTTCTTGCCTTTGTTGTTGATGACATTAATATATTTTTAGGAGCCAAGCATCCAGGGATAACCAGAGAGATGTAGCTCATGTCATGCATTACTATGATGACAGCAGAGTTGTTATTAGCTGAAAAACTGCTCTCACAGTACAAGACCAATGGTGGTGGGTATTAAGGAGGGCACATATTGCATGGAGAACTGGGTGTGGTGCATAAACAATGAATCTTGGAACATTGAAAAAAATAAAATTAAGATGTTAAAAAAATAAATAAAATTAAAAAGATTTAAAAATAAAGGTAAATAAATAAAGCAATGCAAAACAAACAAAACAAAACAAAACACGGAAGCCATTCTTTTCCTTTTCTATTATTTGCTTACCAGCAGTCTTGTTCTTGCCTCTAATCAGATTTCTTTAAGTCCAGAACTATTTAAACTTAGCCATATTTCTTATCCTGGACACTTAAATTTGGCCTCTTTTGTTTTTAAGCCCTTATATGGGAGTAAACAAATGACTGAGAGTTTTACTGATTTTAAGTTAGAACATAAGCAATCTAGCCACAGCTACCAGCGTCTAGTACTTAAGGGAAGGATTTGACTCCAGCATTATGTTCTTTCCCTTTCCCATCACCTAGCATAGATTGGCCGCAAATGGCTGCAGCAACGTGCATGTGACCCAATTTGAAATATATCTTTCAAGCAACTTTGACTTCCTCAGCACCTTTGCATTCCCAGTGATTTAACAATAATGCTTTCCAACATGTTATTGGTCTCACATAGTAACAAAATCCCTCTTCTAATTCCAATACATGTTTACCATCTTTTTGGGATTATGCTCTTGTTTTCAAAAAAAAAAAAAAAAGAAAGAAATTACAGTTTGAAATGTATCTCTCAAGATGAAATTCTGCCAAAATGGAATGTTCCCTAATTCATGTGATTAGTTCAGTTTTGCCATTTCTTTTCTGTGTGGCTCATTTTACAGATGATAGCGTGAGGCCCAGGCAAACTAACTGATCTCAGGGCACAGAGGTTATATAGCAGCCTACTATTAGTGCTTCTACACAGCTACCAGGAAAAGACAGTGTGCCCCAAAAGTGCCATGGAACATGGTCTTCTAATTAATCCACTGTAATTTTTCAAATTGCTGCCCAATGTCTTCTTCAGAACAGCAGCAAATGTCAGTGAAGACTCAGGTATCTGCTCAGGATAGAATCACTGTTGTTTGAACAGCAAGAGAAAAACATACCAGATGCTGGAGAGAGGAAGAAAGAAGAAAGAGGAAGAAAGAAGGGCCACTGATTATACTTATTATTTTGGAGATAATATCTCTGAACTAGAGGATCAGTGTGGCATTGGCTTTGCCTAAACTAGGCAATTAGTGTGATGACAGAATTTAACAGTATGTGATATTCTTAACTATCATAAAAGTGGCCGTGAATACTACCATGCTACCATCTGAGCAAAACAGCCTGTAACATCAGACTTCACTGGCAATGGCTGCCCCTTTGACCTGGCAATGTTTAAATGCTTCATAGAATTCAAAACAGGAGACCAGAGCTTGGATGTCTGGTTGACTTATCTGCATGCTTTTCTATACATCATCTCATAGAAATAGTAAAACCTATGTGTTTGGAGAAAACTTTGATTTTGTGGTGGGTGCTCTGATATAAGGATCAAAATGAACCTTAAATCATTTCTGTTTTATCATCTTTATAATTTATATAAAAAGGTTCAAGATATTAATGCAAGGGTTGGTGGTAATATATAAACAGAGGACTCAGCACTGGTCCAAAGAGAAGAATTAGGTTCTTTTTTTTTTTTTTTTTTTTTTAAGATTTTTCATTTATTTATTTGACAGAGAGAGAGATCACAAGTAGGCAGAGAGGCAGGCAGAGGGAAAGAGAGATGGAAGCAGGCTCCCCACTAAGCAGAGAGCCTGACGCGGGACTCAATCCCAGGACCCCGAGACCACGACCTGAGCCGAAGGCAGAGGCCTCAACCCACCGAGCCACGCAGGTGCCCAAGAATTAGGTTCTTTTGTCTGATTTCTTCAAGTGCTTCCTATACCCAAAAATGATGGAATCTTTCATTTCACCAGGAATGAAAATCACAAATATGACTATCCCTTAGTACTCTTTTTCAACCTCTGCAGACTGAGATGAAAACCGTTCTTTTTAAAACCATGGTTCAAAAGAGAGGAGAGGAGAATACGATAAAACCACACTTCCCCTCCAGCTCCTGGTGCCTCATTCCACTTACCTCACTTGAATTTTTCCAGAGCAGCAATCACTACCTGGTACTTCACATGATTCTCTTCTGTCTCTCTCTCTCTCTCCGAAAATGGAAGTGCCAAATAGGCACAAATTTTGTTTTGATCACTTTTGTGTCTCCAGTAAAACTAGCATGTAATATACCCCCAGTGAACATCAGCTGAGTGAACAAATAAAGGCAGAAAAGGTTATTGAGTGCCAAGAAATGGTGGAGAGAAACACCAAACAATGAAGACTAGAATTTATAAAGAGAATAATGGATGCTCATGATTTTGTTTTACTAAGATCTCTCTCTGCCTGCCTCTCTGCGTACTTGTGATCTCTGTCTGTCAAATAAATAAAAAAAGTCTTTTAAAAAAAAATTCTTTCTTGGTCATTGGCTCCAGACCTCACCTCACTGAACCTCACCTATGTTCTAAAACTTCATCATTTGGCTCCAGAATGTGGAGCTGTGAGTCTTTACATTTGGACTCTGAGCTTTGGTACAAAATTGGCTGCAAGATTTCTCCCAGTTGAAGATGGTGGAGGGGTAACAGGTTGAGATGACATCAGGTAGCAGGAGATAAGCTAGATAGCTTATCAAACCATTCCAAACACCTACAAATCCAATAGGAGTTCAAAGAGAAGAAGAGCAACAATTCTAGAAACAGAACATCGACCACTTTCTGAATGGTAGGACCGTGGAGAAGTGAATCCAAAGCGACAGGAAGATAGACTGTGAGGGGAGGGGCTGGCTCCTGGCAAGTGGCACAACAATGGAGCACAAAATCAGAACTTTTAAGAGTCTGCTCCACTGAGGGACATCACTCCAGAGGCTAAGCCGGGGTGAAGCCCATGCAGGGACAGCATGGCCTCAGATCCCACAGGGTCACAGAAGGATCGGGAGTGCCTGAATATTGCAGAGCTTGCAGATAGTAGAGCAGGGAAACTGGCTATAGAGATGGAGCCAAGAAGTAAGCACTCAACTCGGGGTTACCTTAAACTGTGATCCATGGCACAGTCAGGCCACTGCTTTTTGAGCAGGGACCCCACAAGATCTAGGGAGACCCCCTGGAAGAGCACAGGGCTCTACTGGGTTTGGAGACTCCAAGTGGGGCTGTGTGCCAGAGACAGAGACGCTTGGTCACAGGCTGGGTGAGCTTGGAGCATGGCTGGAGGCCAGGGAGTTGGGAATGATTGAGCACTTTTCTCCAAGGGCCCACTGAGGAGTGGGGCCCCGAGCTCTCAGGCTCCTCTGGGCAGGATATTGGGAGGCCGTCAGATTGGGAGGCCGCCATTTTAATTCCTGTCCTCCAGAACTCTTCAGAAAGCATTCAGGGAACAAAAGCTCTCAAAAAGGAACCCAAGTGGATTACTTAGCCTGGCCCCCAGTAAGGACAGGGAAATTTCACCTTGGGCAAAGACACTTGAGAATCACTACAACAGGCCCTTCCCCCAGAAGATCAGCAAGAAATCCAGCTAAGAACAAGTTCACTTACCAAAGAGAACAGCAGAATTCCAGAGGAGAAAGCAAAGCATGGAATTCATGGCTTTCTCCCCATGATTCTTTAGTCTTGCAAAGGTAATTAAATTTTTTTAACTTTTATTTTTTTTCTTATGCTAATTTTATTTAACTTTTACTCTTTCCTCCTTTAATGTTTTTTAATTAGTTTATCTTAACAATACCTTTCATTAAAAAAAAAATCTTTTTGAACCTTCATTATTATACTCCTATTTCATCCTTCATTGTATCTAACTTTATTTTTTGTATAGACATAGGGTTTTTTCTTCTAAAAAAATTTGGGACACAACTTCTTCTAATAAATCAAAATATACCCTAAATCTAGCACAGGGCTTTGTTCTAGTCTCCAGCCTGAGCAAATTCTCTCCACTTTCTTTTTCTTTATTCTACCAACCAACTTATCCTATAAACTCCTATTTTAGAAATGTTTTTAAAAACAGTTTCATCTCGGGGTGCCTGGGTGGCTCAGTGGGTTAAAGCTTCTGCCTTTGGCTTGGGTCATGATCCCAGGGTCCTGGGATCGAGCCCCACATCAGGCTCTCTGCTCAGCGGGGAGCCTCCTTCCTCCTCTCTCTCTCTGCCTGCCTCTCTGCCTACTTGTGATCTCTGTCTGTCAAATAAATAAATAAAATCGTTAATAAATAAATAAATAAAGTTGCCTCTTTATAGTCATATTCTATCCCTTCATCATGTTTACCCTTATTTTTTGTGTATATACATATATACACACACACACTATATATATATATATATATATATATATATATATATATATATATTTCATTCTTTAAAATTTTGGGAGGTAGTTTCTTCTAAGAGACCAAAATACTCCCAAGATTAAGTGGGTGACTCTGTTCTATTCAGCAGTCTAATATCTATGTTTTCTTTTTAATATTTTTTCTTTTTTTAATTTTTTTTTTCCTGAACTTCTTTTTACCCCTTTCTTCCCCCCACGATTTGGGGTCTCTCCTGATTCAGTTAAAGCACATTTTCCTGGGGGCTTTGCCACCCTTTTAGTATTTTATTCTCTCATTCATATATTCTTATCTTGATAAAATGACGAGGTGGAAAAACTCACCACAAAAAAAAAAAAAAAAAAAAAAAAAAAAAAAAAAAAAAAAAAAAAAAAAAACAAGAGGCAGTACCAAACACTAGGGACCTAATTAATATGGACATTGGTAATATGTCAGATCTAGAGTTCAGAATGATGATTCTCAAGGTGCTAGCTGGGTCCAAAAAAGGCATGGAAGATATTAGAGAAATGCTGTCTGGAGAAATAAAAGCCCTTTCTGGAGAAATAAAAGAACTAAAACCTAACTAAGCTGAAATTTAAAAAAGCTATTAATGAGGTGCAATAAAAAATGGAGACTCTTACTGCTAGGATAAATGAGGCAGAAGAGAGAAATAGTGATATAGAAGACCAAATGACAGAGAATAAAGAAGCAGAGCAAAAAAGAGATAAACAACTACTGGACCACGAGGGGAGAATTTGAGAGATAAGTGATACCATTAGCTGAAACAACATTAGAATAATTGGGATTCCAGAAGAAAAAGAGAGAGGGGAGCAGAAGGTATATTGGAGAGAATTATTGTAGAGAATTTCCCAAATATGGCAAAGGGAACAAGCATCAAAATCGAGGAGGCACAGAGAACCCTCAAATATCTTCTCCCATTCCGTCAGTTGTCTTTTGGTTTTGTTAACTCTTTCCTTTGCTATACAGAAGCTTTTGATCTTGATGAAGTCCCAATAGTTCATTTTTGCCCTTGCTTCCCTTGCCTTTGGTGATGTTCCTTGGGAGAAGTTGCTGTGGCTGAGGTTGAAGAGGTTGCTGCCTGTGTTCTCCTCAAGGATTTTGATGGATTCCTTTCTCTCATTAAGGTCCTTCATACATTTTGAGTCTATTTCATGTGTCATGTAAGGAAATGGTCCAGTTTCATTTTTCTGCATGTGGCTGTCCAATTTTCCCAACACCATTTCCCGTTGAAGAGACTGTCTTTTTTCTACTGGACATTGTTTTCTGCTTTGTCAAATAGTTGACCATAGTGTTGAGGGTCTATTTCTGGGCTCTCTATAACTATTCCATTGACCTATGTGTCTGTTTTTGTGCCAGTACCATACTGTCTTGATGATGACACCTTTTTAATAGGGCTTGAAGTATGGAATTGTCATGCCACCAACTTTGGCTTTTTCAATATTCCTTTGGCTATTCGAGGTCTTTTCTGGTTCCATATAAATTTTAGCATTATTTGTTCCATTTCTTTGAAAAAATGGATGGGATATTGATAGGGATTGCATTAAATGTGTAGATTGCTTTAGGTAGCATAGACATTTTCACAATATTTGTTCTTCCAATCCAGGAGCATGGAACATTTTTCCATTTCTTTGTCTCTTTCTCAATTTCTTTCATGAGTACTTAATAATTTTCTGAGTATAGATTCTTTGCCTTTTTGGTTAGGTTTATTCCTAGGTATTTTATGGTTTGGGGGGCAATTGTAAATGGGATTAACTCCTTAATTTCTCTTTCTTCTGTCCTATTGTTGGTGTAAAGAAATGCAACTGAATTCTGTGCATTGATTTTATAACCTGACACTTTACTGAATTCCTGTACAAGTTCTAACAGATTTGGAGTGGAGTCTTTTGGATTTTCCACATATAGTATCATATCATCTGCAAAGAGAGATATTTTGACTTCTTCTTTGTGGATTTGGATGCCTTTAACTTCTTTTTGTTGTCTGATTGCTGAGGCTAGAATTTCTAGTACTATGTCAAATAGCAGTGGTGATAATGGACATCGCTGCCATGGTCCTGACCTTAGTGGAAAAGCTCTCAGTTTTTCTCCATTGAGAATGATATTTGCTGTGGGTTTTTCATAGATGGCTTTGATGGTATTGAGGTATGTACCCTCTATCCCTACACTTTGAAGAGTTTTGATCAGTAAAGGATGCAGTATTTTGTCAGAATGCTTTTTAAGCATCTATTGAGAGTATCACATGGTTCTTGTTCTTTCTTTTATTAATGTATTGTATCACATTGATTGACTTGTGGATGTCAAACCAACCTTGCAGCCCTGGAATAAATCCCACTTGGTCATGGTGAATAATCCTTTTAATTTTGATTGGATTATTTTAATCTTGATTGGATTATTTGTTCTTTAGGTGTTGAGTTTGATAAGTTCTTTATAGATTTTAAATGTACTTTAAAAATAACTTTTTAAATAACTTTAATGTACTCTTTTAATGTACTGTTGGATCCTACTGGTTAGTATTTTGGTGAGAATTTTTGTATCCATGTTCATCAGGGATATTGGTCTGTAATTTTTTTTTTTTTGATGGGATCTTTGGTTTTGGGATCAAGGTAATGCTGGACTCATGAAATGTGTTTGGAAGTTTTCCTTCTATTTCTATTTTTTGGAACAGTTTCAGGAGAATAGGAATTAGTTCTTCTTTAAATGTTTGGTAGAATTCCCTGGGAAGCCATCTGGCCCTGGGCTCTTGTTTTTTGGGAGATTTTTGATGACTGTTTCAATCTCCTTACTGGTTATGGGTCTGTTCAGGTTTTCTATTTCTTCCTGGTTCAGTTGTGGTAGTTTATATGTCCCTAGGAATGCATCCATTTCTTCCAGATCATCAAATTTGCTGGCGTAGAGTTGCTCATAATATGTTCTTATACTTGTTTGTATTTCTTTGGTATTAGTTGTGAACTTTCCTCTTTCATTCATGATTTTATTTATTTGGTCCTTTCTCTTTTCTTTTTGATAAGTTGTAGTGATCCAAAGGGGCGCGTGCACCCGAATGTTTATAGCAGCAATGTCCACAATAGCCAAACTATGGAAAGAACCTGGATGTCCATCAATGGATGAATGGATAAAGAAGAGGTGGTATATATATACAATGGGATACTATGCAGCCATCAAAAGAAATGAAATCTTGCCATTTGCAACAAACGTGGATAGAACTAGAGGGTATTATGCTTAGTGAAATAAGTCAGTCATAGAAAGACAATTATCATATGATCTCCCTGATATGAGGAAGTTGAGAGGCAATGTGGGGGACTTGGGGAGTAGGAAAAGAACAAATGAAACAAGATGGGATCAGGAGGGAGGCAAACCATAAGAGATTCTTAATCTCACAAAACAACCTGAGGGTTGCCAGGGGGAGGGGGGAAGGAAGAGGGTGGTGTGGTTATGGACATTGTAGAAGGTATGTGCTATGATGAGTGCTATGAAGTGTCTAAACCTGGCGATTCACAGACCTGTACCCCTGTGGCTAATAATACATTATATGTTAATTAAAAAAATATTAAAAAGTTGGAGGGAAAGAAGCCCAATTTGTATTTCCTTATTATATTATCTTACTTTTTCATGAACAAAAGAATTATGGTAAGTGAAGTATATACAATGAAGAATGAGGTTTTGGTGACTGAATATGAGGAAGAATCTCAATTTTGCTTCAGCTTACATCCCTGTAGATTTGTGTGTGCACATTTTAAGATAAGTTTATTTACTTCCAAAGACTTTTTTTATTGCTTTTTTAAAAATTAACATCAGGCTTATACATTTCACTTCACTTACCATAGCACATACCCTCCCTAATGTCTATAATACAGCTACCCTATCCCTACCCTGCCACCCCAGCAACACTCAGTTTGTTTTGTGACATTAAGAGTGTTATGGTTTGTCTCCTTCCTGATTCTATTTTGTTTCACTTTTTTCCTCCCTATTCCCCATGACCCCCGTCCTGCCTCTCAAATTCCTCATGTCAGAGAGATCATATGATAATTGTTTCTCTGACTGACTTATTTCACTTAGCATAATACCCTTTAGTTCCATCCACATTGTTGCAAATGGCAAGATTTTGGGGGGTTTTGATGGCTGCATAGTATTCCATTGTATGTCTATACCACCTCTTCTTTATCCATTCATCTGATGATGGACCTCTTAGGTTCTTTCCATAGTTTGGCTATTGTAGACATTGTTGCTATAATCATTCGGGTGCACATGTCCCTTCAGATCACTACAATTGTACCTTTAGGGTAAATACCTAGTGGTGCGATTGCTAAATCATAGGGTAGCTCTATTTTTCAACTTCTTGAGGAACTTCCATGCTGTTTTCCAGATTGGCTGCACCAGCTTGCATTCCCACCAACAGTGTAGGAGGGTTCCCCTTTCTCCTCATCCTCACCAACATCTGTCATATCCTGACTTATTATTTTTAGCCATTCTGACTGGCATGAGGTGGTATCTCACTGAAGTTTTGATTTGTATTTCCCTGAGGCTGAGTGATGTTGAGCCCTTTTTTCATGTGTCTTTGGTCATTTGGATGTCTTCTTTGCAGAAATGTCTGTTTTTGTCTTTGGCCTATTTCTTGATATTTGTTTTTTGGCTGTTGAGTTTGGAGAAGGGCAAGATGGCAGAGAAGTAGGAGACTCTGTTTCAACAAGTGCCCTAAAGTGAGTTAATTATCTATGAAACCAGCCTGAGATGTAGGATTATACACTTCTGGATCCCTACGGGGGTAGAAGACAGAGTGGAGAGGTAAAGCATACTGGGAATGATCAGACTGATATTGGAGAATAAACAGAGGGGGAGGGAGCCACCAGAAGCAACCCATTGGAAAGTAATACCCCAATACAAAAGTGCCCTGTGATTAGGGACGAGCATTAACTTGGAGTCTAGTTAAAAGCACTCAAAAAGAGTAAAAGATCTTAAAGAGAAACTGGTAGAATTGGGTCATCATGGGCACAGAGCTAAGCCCACGGACCCTGCTTGGCCACCACCAGCAACCACCCATGCCAGAGAGAGTTAGACAGCAGAGCCTGTTCCTCGTCATGGAGCCCCCAGGGTTGCACAGTTTACACCACAGCTCCGCTGGGGCACATTCCCACCCCAGCATGAGGGAGTCATGTGGGCACTCTCTAGGACCACAACCTCTTGCACTCTGAACTCACTGCATGACTGGTATCTGAACCGCACTCCCTACCTGGGCCTGAGAGTGCTCCGTGTGGGCACTAGCTGATGGTCTCTAGGCCTGGCTGAGAGTCTGGACACTCCCAGCCCAGACTTGAAGGAACTACCCCAGACAGCAGTCCTGGCAAAGGCAGCCACCAGAACCAGGCTCCCTGGACCAATATCACTGACAGTTTTGGCACTAGGGTGCAGAGATAAGCGGTGCTTTGGGCAAACCCTGAGATGGTGGCTGGGGACATGAGCCACCTGTGGGAGGTTGCACGGCTCAGTGGAGTTTTCAGAGGGGGAGTCTGTGTGTTCTGGACCACCCAGAGGGGAGCAGACTGAGGCTTCTCTCTAAGATGGAGGTATGGGTGCAGTTTGCTTTCCACTAAACCTGCAAAAAGCCACCAAAGAACAAAAATCTCCAAAGAACAAAAGCCTGAAAAACTGGTTTCCACAGAGGTCAGCCCCTTGATAGGAAGCAGGAGGACTCAACCTAAACAAGACTGACTGAAAAACAACGTGGCAGGACCCTCCCCCAGAAAGCCAGCCAAAAGAATGAGAGGACAGGGGCTCCTGGGTGGCTCAGTGGGTTAAGCCTCTGCCTTCGGCTCAGGTCATGGTCTCGGGGTCCTGGGATCGAGCCCCGCATCAGGCTCTCTGCTCAGCGGGGAGTCTGCTTCCCCCTCTCTCTCTGCTTGCCTCTCTGCCTACTTGTAATCTCCATCTGTCAAATAAATAAATAAAATCTTTAAAAAAAAAAAAAAGAATGAGAGGACAACCACTACAGGGTTCCCACAAAACTGTAAAACCCCAATATCAGGGGAAAACAATATGTTAAGCTCCCAGTATTGCCCTAAAACTGTACCTTTCATAGATACAGCTTTTATTTTTAATTTGTTCTCACTATTCTTGTTATTTTTAATTTTTTAACCTACTTACTATTACAACTAGAGCTTTAAAACAACACATTGCATAATAACCTTTTAACTTGAGCTTTTTTCATACATATACCTGCATTTTTCTTTTTCTTTTCTATTTTTTTAATATACATATAGATACAAACTTCAAGGTAACCTTCTTTCCCTAATTAATACTTCCCCTATATATAAACCAGGTTTAATCTCCCTTTATCTCTGGAAAGTTGAGTCCTTTAATAAAGATATCAAGATACACCAGGAAAAATCAAAATAACCTTCCTTGCCCACATCGAGGATTTATAACCACCCTCCCATGTTTTTCTTCTGTCAGTGTTCCTGTGTACTTGTTTTTGTTTTGGTGTTAAATAAATCTCATCCTTGGGGTTCATTTTGGCTAGGTTCTTTTATTTTTTTTCTTGTCATTTACTTTTGTCAGTCTTTTTGTTTGTCCATTTTTGTTAATATGCCTCATAAATCTTACCTTTGGAGCCCATTCTGGCTGGGTCTTCTCTTTTTTTTCTGTCTCTCTCTTCCTCTCTCTTTTTTTTTCTTTTTTCCTTCTATTTGATTGTGACTTCTGATTGCTCAGAAGCATTCCAGGGTGCACCTTGCCTGGATTTCTGTTGATATATTCAGCTACACAACCCCTCAACCATCTCTCGCCAAAATAACTAGGAGAGAAACACCCAACAGAGGAAAAATTCAGAGTCTGTGCCATCTCCATCAGAGCTATTGGATATGCACATAAACAGAATGTTGGAAAGGAAATTCAGACTAACAATTATCCAATCAATGGCTATGTTGGCGAAGACCATTAGTGGCAACATGGAATTGATTAGGGCAGAAGTGAAAGCTGTCCAGGAGGAAGTAAAAAATGGTATCAATGAGATCCAATCTAATCTAAATACTCTAACACTAGTGTAACAGAGGCAGAAGATAGAATTAGTGATCAAGAGGACAAACTGATAGAGAAAAAGAATCAGGAGGAGGCCTGGAACAAACAGTTTAGGATTACAGAATTAGGGAATTAGGGAAATGACGCCATGAAAGTTCCAACATCAGAATTATTGGGATCCCTGAGGAGGAGAAGAAAGAAAGACTAGAAGATATAATTGAACAAATTCTCCTAGAAAGTTTTCCCAGTCTGAGGAATGGAACCAGCATTCATGTCCTAGAGGTAGAAAAAACACCCCCCAAGATGAACGAATCTAGAAAGACTGCAAGGCACTTGATTGCAAGACTGAAGAATCATAATTTTAGACAAGAGCTTTTGAGAGCAGCTAGGGAGAAGAGATTCCTTATGTACAGAGGAAGGTCCATCAGAATAATGTCAGACTTGTCCATAGAAACCTGGCAGGCCAGAAAGGGCTGGAAAGACATATTCAGAGCACTAAATGAGAAGAACATGCAGCCAAGAATACTTTATCCAGCAAGGTTGACATTCAAAATGGATGGAGAGATAAAGAGTTTCCAAACAGGCAAGGTTTAAAAGAGTGTGACCACCAAGCTGGCACTACAATAAATATTAAGGGGGGGGTTCTATAAAAAAAAAAAAAAGAAGAAGAAGAATGAACCCAAGAGTGTCATAGAACAGAAATTTGCAGAGTCAATCTATAAAAATAAGGACTTCACAGGCAACATGATGTCAATAAAAAACATATCTTTCAATAATCCCTCTCAATGTGAACAGCCTAAATGCTCCCATAAAATGGCACAGGGTTGCAGATTGGATAAAATGTCAGGACCCATATGTCATCTACAAAAGACCCATTTGGAACCTAAGGATACATCCATACTGAAAGTGAAGGGATGGAGAAGCATCTTTCATGCCAATGGGCCTCAAAAGAAAGTTGGGGTAGCAATTCTCATATCAGATAAATTAGATTTTAAACTAAAGACTATAGTCAGAGATAAAGAAGGACACTACATCATTCTTTTTTTTTTTTAAGATTTTATTTATTTGTCAGAGAGAGAGGAGAGCGAGCGAGCACAGGCAGACAGAATGGCAGGCAGAGGCAGGGGGAGAAGCAGGCTCCCCGCCAAGCAAGGAGCCCGATGTGGGACTCGATCCCAGGACGCTGGGATCATGACCTGAGCCGAAGGCAGCTGCTTAAACAACTGAGCCACCCAGGCGTCCCCACTACATCATTCTTTTTTTTTTTTTTAAAGATTTTATTTATTTATTTGACAGACAGAGATCACAAGTAGGCAGAGAAGCAGACAGAGAGAGAGAGAGAGAGGGAAGCAGGCTCCCTGCGGAGCAGAGAGCCCGATGCGGGACTCGATCCCAGGACCCTGAGATCATGACCTGAGCCGAAGGCAGCGGCTTAACCCACTGAGCCACCCAGGCGCCCCAACACTACATCATTCTTAAAGGGTCTACCCACCAAGAAGATCTGACAGTTATAAATATTTATGCCCCCAATATGGGAGCAGACAACTACATAAGACAACTGTTAATCAAGATAAAGAGTCATATTGATATGAATACATTAATAGTAGGGGATCTTAACACGCCACTCTCAGTAATAGGCAGATCATTCAAGTAGAAAATCAATAAAGAAGAGCATTGAATGACACATTGGACCAGATGGACCTCATAGATATATACAGAACGTTCCACCCTACAACAGAATACTCATTTTTCTTGAGTGCATATGGAACTTTCTTTAGAATAGACAACATAGTGGGTCATAAGTCAGGGCTCAACCAATACCAAAAGATTGAGATTATTCCCTGCATATTTTCAGACCACAATGCTTTGAAACTGGAACTCAAACACAAGAAAAAGTTTGGAAGGAATTCAAACATTTGGAAGCTAAATACCAACCTGCTCAAGAATGCTTGGATCAACCAGGAAATCAAAGAAGAACTTAAGCAATTCATGGAAACCAATGAGAATGAAGACACTTTGGTCCAAACCCATGGGATATGGCAAGGTGGCTCTAAGCCAGAAATACATAGCCATCCAAGCCCCACTCAAAAAAAATTGAAAAATCCAGAATACACCAACTTTCTTTACACCTTAAAGAACTGGAGAATCAATAACAAATTAAGCCAACTCCACACACAAGAAGGGAAATAATAAATATTAGAGCAGAGATCAATGAGATAGAAACTGGGGATACAGTAGAACACCTCGATGAAACTAGAAGCTGGTTCTTTGAAAAAATCAATAAGATGGATAAACAATTGGTCAAACTAATCCAAAAGAAAAGAGAGTGGTCGCAAATTAATAAAATTATTAAGGAAAAGGCAGAGATCACGACTAACACCAAAGAAATAGAAACAATCATCAGAAATTATTATCAACAGCTATATGCCAATAAGTTAAGCAACCTAGAAGAAATTGATGCATTCCTGGAAACCTATAAACTATCAAGACTGAAACAGGAAGAAATTGACAACCCGAATAGACCAATATCTAGTAATGAGATTGAAACAGTGATCAGAAACCTCCCAAGAAACAAGAGTCCAGGACTTGACGGATTCCCTGGAGAATTCTACAAACATTCAACGAAGAAATAATACCTATTCTTTGGATGCTGAGTTTGACAAGTTCTTTCTAGATTTTGGATAATAGTCCTTTATCTGATATGTCATTTGCAAATATCTTCTCCCATTCTGCTGATTGTCTTTTGGTGTTTTTGACTGTTTCCTTTGCTGGCAGAAGGTTTTGATCTGGATACTTCATTTTTATCCTTGCTTTCCTTGCCTTTGGTGATGTTCCTGTGAAGAAGTTGCTGCAGCTGAGGTCAAAAAGGTAGCTGTCTGTGTTCTCCTCTAGGATTTGGATGGATTCCTGTCTCACAATGAGGTCTTTCATCCATTTTGAGTCTATTTTTGTGTGTGGTATAAGGAAATGGTCCAGTTTCATTCCCCTGAATGTGCCTGTCCCATTTTCTCAATACCTCTTGTTGAAGAGACTCTCTTTTTTCTGTTGTACAGTCCTTCCTGCTTTATTGAAGATTAGTTGACCATAGAGTTGAGGGTCCATTTCTGGACTCTCTAGTCTGTTTTATGTGTCTATTTCGGTGCCAGTACCATACTGTCTTGATGATTACAGCTTTGTAATAGAGCTTGAAGTTTGGAATTGTGATCAGAGCAACTTTGGTTTTCTTTTCAACGTTCCTCTGGCTATTCGGAATCTTCTCTGGTTCCATATAAATTTTGGGATCATTTGTTCCATTTCTTTAAAAAAATTGATGGTATTTTGATAGGAATTGCATTAAATGTGTAGATTGCTTTACAGACATTTTCACAATATTTGTTCTCCCAATCCATGAACATAGAACATTTCTCCATTTCTTTGTGGCTTCCTCAATTTCTTTCATGAGTACTTCATAGTTTTCTGAGTACCGATTCTTTGCCTCTGTGGTTAGGTTTATTCCTAGGTATTGTATGGTATTGGGTGCAGTTGTAAATGGGATCAAATCCTTAATTTCTCTTTCCTCTGTTTTGCTGTTGGTGTGTAGAAATGCAACCGATTTCGATGCATTGATTTTATATCTTGACACCTTAGTGAATTCCTGTATGAGTTCTAGCAGTGTTGGAGTGGAGTCCTTTGGGTTTTACACATAAAGTATCATATCAACTGCAAAGAGTGAGAGTTCAACTTCTTCTTTGCTGATTGGATGCATTTAATTTCTTTTTGTTGTCTTATTGATGAGGTTAGAATTTCTAGTACTATGTTGAATAGCAGTGGTGATAGTGGACATCCCTGCCGTGTTCTTGATCTTAGGAGAAAAGCTCTCAGTTTTTCCCCTTTGAGAATGAGATTTGTTGTGGGTTTTTCTTAGATAGCTTTGGTGATATTAAGGTGTGTTCATTCTATTCCTACGCTTTGTAATATTTTGACCAAGAAAGGATGCTGTACTTTGTAAATGCTTTTTCAGCACTTATTGAGAGTATCCTATGGTTCTTTTTCTTTCTTTTATTAATGTATTGTATCACATTGATTGATTTGTGGGTGTTAAACCAACCTTGCAGCCCAGGAATAAATCCTGCTTGGCTGTGGTAAATAATCCTTTTAATGTACTGTTAGATCCTATTGGCTAGCATTTTGGTGAGAATTTTTGCATCCATGTTCATCAGGGATATTTGTCTGTAATTCTCCTTTTAGATGGGGTCCTTAGTTTTGGGATCAAGGTAATACTGGCCTCATGAAATGCGTTTGGAAGTTTTCCTTCCGTTTCTATTTTTTGGAACAGTCTCAGGAGGATATGAATTAATTCTTCTTTAAATGTTTGGTAGAATTCCCTGGGAAGCCTTCTGGCCCTGGGCTCTTGTTTTTTTGGGAGATTTTTGATGACTGCTTCAATCTCCTTACTGGTTATGGGTCTGTTCATGTTTTCTATTTCTTCCTGGTTCAGTTGTGGTAGTTTATATGTCTCTAGGAATGCATCCATTTCTTCCAGAGTGTTAAATTTGCTGACGTAGAGTTGCTCATAGTATGTTCTTATAATTGTTTGTATTTCTTTGATGTTGGTTGTGATCTCACCTCTTTCATTCATGATTTTATTAATTTGGGTCCTTTCTCTTTTCTTTTTGATAAGTCTGGCCAGGGGGTTAGCAATATTATTACTTCTTTCAAAAAACCAGCTCCTGGGGCGCCTGGGTGGCTCAGTGGGTTAAGCCACTGCCTTCGGCTCAGGTCATGATCTCAGGGTCCTGGGATCGAGTCCCACATCGGGCTCTCTGCTCAGCAAGAAGCCTGCTTCCCTCTCTCTCTCTCTCTCTCTGCCTTCCTCTCCATCTACTTGTGATCTCTCTCTGTCAAATAAATAAATAAAATCTTTAAAAAAAAAAACAAACCAGCTCCTAGTTTCGTTGATTTGTTCTACTGTTCTTTTTGGTTTCTATTTCATTGATTTCTATTCTGATCTTTACTATTTCTCTTCTTCTTCTGGGTTTAGGCTTCTTTGCTGTTCTTTCTCCAGCTCCTTTAGGTGTAGGGTTTGGTTGTGTGTTTGAGATCTTTCTTGTTTCTTGAGAATGGCTTATATTGTTATATACTTTCTTATCAGGACTGCCTTTGCTGTGTCCCACAGATTTTGAATTGTGTTTTCATTTTCATTTGTTTTCATGAATTTTTTAAATTCTTTGAATTTCCTTGTTGACCCATTCATTCTTTAGTAGGATGCTCTTTAGCCTCCATGTATATTGGAGTTCTTTCCAAATTTTCTCTTGTGATTGAGTTCTAGTTTCAGAGTGTTGTGGTCTGAAAATATGCAGGGAATGATCCCAATCTTTTAGTACCAGTTGAGATCTGATCTGTGACCCAGGATGTGATGTATTCTGGAGTATGTTCCATGTGCACTAGAGAAGAATGTGTATTCTGTTGCTTTGGGATGGAATGTTCTGAATATATCTGTAAAGTCCATCTGGTCCAGTGTGTCACTTAAAACTTTTATTTCCAGGCACCTGGGTGGTTCAGTGGGTTAAAGCCTCTGCCTTCAGCTCAGGTCATGATCTCGGGGTCCTGGTATTGAGCCCCACATCAGGCTCTCTGCTCAGTGGGGAGCCTGCTTCCCCCCTCTCTCTGCGGGCCTCTCTGCCTACTTGTGATCTCTGTCTGCCAAATAAATAAATAAAATCTTTTAAAAAATAAAAAATGAAACCTTTATTTCCTTGTTGATCTTTTGCTATATTATCTGTCCATTTCAGTGAAGGCGGTGTTGAAGTCACCTACTATTATTGTATTATGGTTGATGTGTTTCTTTGATTTTGTTATTAATTGGATTGTATAATTGGCTACTATACCCCATGTTAGGGGTATAGGTATCTAAAATTGTTAGATCTTCTTGTCGGACACACCCTTTATGTATGATATAGTGTCCTTCATCATCTATTATTATATTCTTTGGTTTAAAAATCTAATTTGTCTGATGTAAGGATTGCCACCCCAGCTTTCTTTGGATGTCCGTTAGCATGCTAAATTGTTTTCTACCCCCTCACTTTAAATCTGGAAGTGTCTTTGAGTCTATGCTTTGTAGACAGCATATTGATGGGTCTTGGTTTTTTATCCATTCTGATACTCTGTGTCTTTTGTTTGGGGCATTGAGCCCATTTACATTCAGGGTAACTATTGAGAGATATGAATTTAGTGCCTTATATTGCCTGTAAGGTGACTATTACTGTATATTATCTCTGTTCCTTTCTGGTCTACTACTTTTAGGCTCTCTCTTTGCTTAGAGGACCCCAGGCAATATTTTCTGTAGGGCTGGTTTGGTGTTTACAAATTCTTCTAGTTTCTGTTTGTCCTGGAAGCTTTTTTATCTCTTCTATTTTCAATGATAGCATACCTGGATACAGTATTCTTAGCTGCATGTTTTTCTCTTTTAGTGCTCTGAATATATCATGCCAGTCCTTTCTGGCCTGCCAGGTCTCTGTGGATAGTTCTGCAGCCAATCTAATATTTCTATGATTGTATGTTACATACCTCTTTTCCTGAGCTGCTTTCAGGATTGTCTCTTTGTCACTGAGACTTGTAAGTTTTACCATTAGATGAAGGGTGTTGACCTATTTTTATTGATTTTCAGGGGCGTTCTCTGTGCCTTCTGGATTTTGTTGCTTGTTCCCTTTGCCATATTGGGGAAATTCTGTACTATAATTTTCTCCAATATACTTTCTGCCCCTCTATTTCTTCTTCTGGGACCCCAATTATTCTAATATTGTTTCATCTTGTGGTATCACTTATCTCTCAAATTCTCCCCTTGTGGTCAAGTATTTGTCTCTTTTTTGCTCAGCTTCTTTATTATCCATCATTTGGTCTTCTATATCACCAATTCTCTCTTCTGCCTCATTTATACTAGCAGCAAGAGCCTCCATTTTTTTCTATTGCACCTCATTAATAGCTTTTTAAAATTTCAACTTGCTTAGATTTTGGTTCATTTATTTCTCCAGAAAGGGAAATTATTTCTCCAGAAATGGATTCTCTAATATCTTCCTTTTTTTTTTTTTTTTAGCCCAGCTAGTACCTTGATAATCATCATCCTGAACTCTAGATCTGACATATTACTAATGTCCATATTGATTTGGTTCCAATCATTGGTACTGCCTCTTTTTTTTTTCTTTTTCTTTTTTCTTTCTTTCTTTCTTTCTTTCTTTCTTTCTTTTTTTTTTTTTTTGTCTCTCTCGTGGTGAGTTTTTCTGCCTTGTCATTTATCCAGATAAAAACAGATGAATGAGGGGACAAAATATTAAAAGGGTGGCAAAGACCCCAGAAAAATATATATGAAGAGAGAGAGAGAGTTTGACTTCTTCTTTGCCAATTTAAATACCTTTTATTTCTTTTTGTTGTCTGATTGCTGTTGCTAGGACTTCTAGTACTATGCTGAACAACAGTGATGAGAGTGGGCAGCCTTGTTGTGTTCCTGATCTTAAAGGGAAGGCTGTCAGCTTTTTCCCATTGAGAATTATATTCTCTGTGGGTTTTTCCTAGATAGATTTTATGAAGTTGAGGAATGTTTCCTCTATCCCTATACTTTGAAGCATTTTAATCAGAAATGGATGCTGTATCTTGTCAAATGCTTTTTCTGCATAAATTGAGAGGACCATGTGGTTCTTCACTCTTCTCTTATTGATTTGTTGTATCACTTTGATTGATTTGTGAATGTTGAACCACCTTTGCATCCCAGGAATAAATCCCACCTGGTCATGGTGGATAGTCTTTTTAATGTACTGTTGGATTCTATTAGCTAGGATCTTGTTGAGAATCTTGGCATCCACATTCATCAAGGATATTGGTCTGAAATTCTTCTTTTCAATTGGGTCTTTGCTTGGTTTGGGGATAAGGTAATGCGGGCTTCATAGAATGAGTCTGGAAGTTTTCCTTCTGTCTCTATTTTTTGAAAGAGCTTCAGGAAAATAGGTATTATTTCTTCTTTAATGTTTGTATAATTCCCCAGGGAATCTGTCAGATTCTGGGCTCTTGTTTTTTGGGAGGTTTCTGATCACTGCTTCAATATGGTTACTAGATATTGGTGTACTCAGGTTGTCAATTTCTTCCTGATTCAGTTTTGGAAGCTTATAGGTTTCTGGGAATGCATCCATTTCTTCTAGGTTGCTTAACTTATTGGCATATAGCTGTTGATAATAATTTCTGATGATTGTTTCTATTTCTTTGGTGTTAATTATGATCTCTCTCATTTCACTCATAATTTTATTAATTTGGGACCTCTCTCTTTTCTTTTGGATTTTTTTGGCCAGTGTTTTAATGATCTTATTGATTCTTTCAAGGGACCAGCTGTTAGTTTCATTGAGGTGTTCTACTGTATCCCCAGTTTCAATCTCATTGATGTCTGCTCTAATCTTGATTATTTCCCTTCTTGTGTGTGGGGTTGGCTTAATTTGTTGTTGATTCTCCAGTTCCTTTAGGCATAAAGAGAGTTGGTGTATTCTGGATTTTTCCTTTGTGTGTGTGTGTGGCTTGGATGACTATGTATATCCCCCTTAGGACTGCCTTTGCCATATCCCATAGGTTTTGACCCAATGTGTCTTCATTCTCATTCTCTCTTTGCAGATGACATGATACTTTATATGGAAAACCCAAAAGACTTCACCCCAAATCTACTAGAACTCATAGAGCAATTCAGTAATGTCACAGGATACAAAATCAATTTACAGAAATCAGTTACTTTCTTATACATTAACAATGAAAATATAGAAACGGAAATTAGAGAGTCAATTCTATTTACTCTAGCACCAAGAACCATAGGATACCTGGGAATAAGCCTAACCAAAGAGGTAAAGGATCTGTACTCAAGGAAACTGAACACTCATGAAAGAAATTGAAGGAGACACAAAAAGATAGAAAAGCATTCCATGCTCATGGATTGGAAAAATAAACGTTGTTAAAATGTCCTCACTGCCTAGAGCAATCTATACTTTCAATGCCATCCTGATCAAAATCCACCAGCATTTTTCAAAGACCTAGAATAACAATCCTAAAATTTGTATGGAACCAGGAGAGATTCTGAGTTCTGAAGATGCCCTTCAATAGATGAATGGATAAAGAAGATATGGTCCATATATACAATGGAATATTATGCCTCCATCAGAAAGGATGAATACCCAACTTTTGTATCAGCATGGACGGGACTGGAAGAGATTATGCTGAGTGAAATAAGTCAAGCAGAGATAGTCAATTATCATATGGTTTCACTTACTTGTGGAGCACAAGGAATAACATGGAGGACATTGGGAGTTGGAAAGAAGTGTGTTGGGGAAATCAGAGGGGTAGACGAACCAGGAGAGACTGTGGACTCTGAGAAACAAACTGAGGGTTTTGTATGGGTTGAGGTTGGGGGCTTGGGTAAGCCTGGTGGTGGGTATTAAGGAGGGCATGTATTGCATGGAGCACTGGGTATGGTGTGTAAACAATGAATCTTGGAACACTGAAAAAAATTAAATTAAAAATATATATATGCAAACCAAATCAGAAAAGACCCAAAATCAGGGGCAGAAGAAAGGAGGAAAGATAAAAAAATAAAAATAAAAAAATATATATTAGACTGGTTAATAGAACAGAGCCATTGACTTGATGATTTTGGGTATGTTCTGGTCTCTTAGAAGAAACTACCTCCCAAAATTTTAAAGAAAAAAAATACGTATACCAAAAATAAGGTTAAATACAATGAAGGGATAAAATGTCTATAACAATGAAAATTTAAACAGATTTTTTTTACCTTTAATCATTTTTTTTAATTTATTTTCAGCATAACAATATTCATTGTTTTTGTACCACACCCAGTGCTCCATGCAATCTGTGCCCTCTCTAATACCCCCACCTGGTTCCCCCAACCTCCCACCCCCCCCACCTCTTCAATCCCTTCAGATTGTTTTTCAGAGTCCATAATCTCTCATTGTTCACCTCCCCTTCCAATTTCCCCCAGCTGCCTTCTCCTAACTCCCCATGTCCTCCATGCTATTTGTTATGCTCCACAAATAAGTGAAACCATATGATACTTGACTCTCTCTGCTTGACTTATTTTACTCAGCATAATCTCTTCCAGTCCCGTCCATGTTGTTACAAAAGCTGGGTATTCATCCTTTCTGATGGAGGCATAATACTCCATAGTGTATATGGACCACATCTTCCTTATCCATTTGTCTGTTGAAGGGCATCTTGGTTCTTTCCATAGTTTGGGGACCGTGGCCATTGCTGCTATAAACATTGGGGTACAGATGGCCCTTCTTTTCACTACATCTGTATCTTTGGGGTAAATACCCAGTAGTGCAATTGCAGGGTCATAGGGAAGTTCTATTTTTAATTTCTTGAGGAATCTCCACACTGTTCTCCAGAGAGGCTGCACCAACTTGCATTCGCACCAACAGTGGAAGAGGGTTCCCCTTTCTCCACATCCCCTCCAACACATGTTGTTTCCTTGCTAATTTGGCTATTCTAACTGGTGTAAGGTGATATCTCAATGTGGTTTTAATTTGAAACTCCCTGATGGCTAGTGATGATGAACATTTTTTCATGTGTCTGATAGCCATTTGTATGTCTTCATTGGAAAAGTGTCTGTTCATATCTTCTGCCCATTTTTTGATATGATTATCTGTTTTGTGTGTGTTGAGTTTGAGGAGTTTTTATAGATCCTGGATATCAATCTTTTGTCTGTACTGTCATTTGCAAATATCTTCTCCCATTCCATGGGTTGCCTCTTTGTTTTGTTGACTGTTTCCTTTGCTGTGCAGGAGCTTTTGATTTGATTAACAGATTTTTTTAAAGATATTGAGGAGATAAAATAGTTTAAAAAAAGTTAAAATAGGAAAGAGGAAAGGTTTAAAAAAGTAGAATAAGAAAAAAATAAAATTTCAAAAATGTAACTTTGAAAGACAAAGGGTCATGGGGAAAAAAACCATGAATTCTATGCATTGCTTTCCCATAGCTCTGGAGTTCCACAGTTCTCATTGACTAGTGAATTTGGTCTTCACTGGATGTTCTTGCTGATCTTCTGGGGGAGGGGCCTGTTGCTGTGAGTCTCAAACATCTCTGTCTGAGGCAGAATTGCCCTATCCTTGCCAGGGGCCAGGCTAAGCAATCTGCTGTTGTTCGCTCTCAGGAGCTTTTGTTCCCTGAATGCTTTCTGTACAGCTTTGGAGGAGGAGAATGAAGATGGAAGCCTCCCAATCTCCAGCCTCATTGGAGTCAAGAGCTCTGGGCCCCAGCCCTCAGTGAGCCCTCAGAGAAGAGCTGTCAATCCCTCCCGTCTCCCTGGTCTCCGGCCTCACTGTGAGCTCAGCCAGCCTGTGATGGAGCATTTCTATCCCTGGTGCAGCCCCCGTTTGGAATCTCCAAACCCAGCAGATTCTTGCAGCATGCTCCCACACTACTCCTCCTGGAGGAGGAAGGAGGAGGTCTTCCTGGATCTCCCATTTATGGGGTCCTTGCTCGAAGAGCAGTGGCTCAACTGTGCCTCAGATCATGGTTTAAGGTAATCCTGAGCTGCGAGCCCCCTCCTCAGTTCCATCTCTGTAGCTGGCTTCCATGCTCCAATACCTGGGAGCTCTGCCACTCTCAGGCACCCCTGATCTTTTTGTGACCCCATGGGTCCTGAGACCACAGTGTCCCCACAAGGGCTCTATCTTCCACTTGGTCTCTGGAGTGACATCCATCAGTGGAGTAGACTTCTAAAAGTTCTGATTTTGTGCTCCACTGCTCCACTTCTTGCCAGGAACTGATCTTTCCCCCTGTGTCTCTCTTCCCATCAATTTGGATTCACTTCTCCACACATCCTAGCTTCCAGAAATTGGTCAATTTTCTGTTCCTAGAATTGCTGCTCTCCTTCTCTTCTATCTCCTGTTGTGTTCATAGGTGTTCAGAATGGTTTGATAACTATCTAGCTGAACTCCTGGGACCTGATGATATTTCAGTCTCTTACTCCTCCACCATCTTGTTTCCTCCTCTGTCAGAAAGCTTTTGCACCAGTCCCTCAAAGAAGCATCTAAAGGAGTAGGTAAGTATATGGGTAATCTTGCCTCTGACAGTCTTCCCTGGAGTCACCTACTTCCTGTTGGGAACATGAGAAATTCAGCAAGTAAGGAAGTACCTTCCCTCCCTCCCTCCCAGGGCAGACCCCATGCATTAATACAATAGAAAAACACTGGCCCTCCTATACTAAAGCATAAAACTGACTGCATCAAGAAGGATGCCTGTTGGGCCCAACTGGAGCCAGTCTCATCTTCAGGGATTCCCTGAAATCAGGTAGCACTGGTTGGGTCTTCTATTAATTTCACTCCTTCTAGCATCTCCCCACATCCCATGGGAAGAGATGGAGCAGGACCAGAGGATGTCATGTCAGGCATTCTCTTGCCTCAGAGATGTATTTTCCCTGTTGCTCTTTGAATGAACAACGCTGTTCTTACTGTTGGATCTACAAAAATGTAGATCCTACTCCTTGGCCTAAACAAGACTCCATAGGGATCAAACAAACAGGACAGACACCAGATTCAGGCATAGCCACATAAAAGCAAAACTACAGGTGCCTAGGCACAGTTCTAGATGCTGGGCACAGACAGTTCTGGATGGAGAGAAATGAGTATCAAGGAAGTCTTCCAGAAGACAGTTTTAAAGGAGCAGCACACTGCTAGCCTGAAAGGAAGAAGAATTCTCTGTACCAATGAAATGCGTAAGGCTCAATTTAATTTAACATGAGTTTATTAAATGGTCATTATGTGCCTGGTCCCCAGCTGATGTTCTTTAGGAGTGAACAGGATACACTACTTACCTATGGTCTATAATCAGGAGCAAAAAAAAGAAAAGAAAAGACAGACACAGACAACTGTGCTATGCTATTTTTTAATTTCAGAATTATTGTATAGTTGACATATATAATTTTAAGATATTTAATTTGTACAAAGTCTTAATTTGTTATGCATATAATTGTGAAATGATTCATTATGATTCGTCTACTAGAAAGCACTAACGATGGTACTTTTATCTACATGTTTCATTAAATGACGGGGCACCAAACAAAGGGGCACCTTTGTTTCTCTCACTTCAGCTTCACAAATGAAGAGGCTTCAACTGGAGCTTTGGTGTTCAAAATGTGGTCCCTGGACCAACAGCATCAGCATCACCTGCGAACTTGTTAGTAGTACAAGTTCTGGGCCCCACCCAGACCCCCTGAATTCCAAACACTGGGGAGAGGACCCAGCAATCTGTTTCCATAAGTCCTCCAGGTGTCATGGCACCCCCTGAGTTTTGAGCACCAGTGAGCAGAGTACTATTCCTGGCCACTCTCCCCAGGGCCCTCTCTCACTGGGACCTTGATTAATGAAGTGACAACATAACACTGAGCATACCCAGTTAGCATCTTCCAATGTTTTGTAGGTTTTCTTTTTTTGTTCAGAACAAAACTGCCCACTGGACACATGCAATCCAACCTGCTCATAAAGGACAAAAAATAAAGAAGTCTCTCTCCTGTGGTGATAGGCCAGAGACACTCAGCACTACTTGTGATGAGTAATTCTGTTTAATTTAATGATGTAGGATTAGCAAGTCAACTAGGCTACAGATCTACAGCTGACAGTTTAGTCATCTGTCACTATGCCATGATTATCAATAGGTTCCAGACACAGGAGGGGGAAATGGGGTGTTAATTATTGGACCTCTACAGCTCCAACAATATGTTCTAGTGAAAAGTAGGCAGGATGCAGGTTCAAATCATGTGCAGTAGAGAGACCTAGTTAAGAGAAAAAAAGGACAGAAAACTAGAGTAAATCCTAGAAATTTTTAAGGAAATAAAACCAGAGAAATGACCATTGTGACCTCTCCTGCTACACATAAATAAGCAGAGCATAGAAACTACTGATTGCTTTGTTGAAGGTCACAGTGCTACTTAGTGGTGGAAACAGGAAGAGAACCCAGGACATGTGGCTCTCAGCTGTGCACTTTCTGAGCAGGTGGACCAAAGCAGACAAAAATAAAGAAACCTTAAAGTCCAAGAATGAAGATTTCATTAAGAGAAATCCCAACCCAGGGATTTTCAGCATTGGCAGTTGGTTCAAAGCCAAAGTGCTTTGTGTCCAGGATAGAGCTCTGGCTCCAATTCAACTACGCATGCTCTTTTGTCCCCTCACACAGCCAAGGCTCAAGCTATACAGCCCACTCTGTGTGCTTGGAACATGGCTTCCTTTTCCTGGTGTTGTTCTTTCTGCCTAGGGTCTCTACCGGACACCCATATGTGGCAAATTCTATCCGTGAAGCAAGCCAACTCAAAAGCCATTCCTCTACAAAGTCTTCTCTGATTTCCCATCAACCTTCTCCTCTGTGCTAGCCACAAATGATCATCCTCCACTCTGAATTCCCAAGACTCTTTATTTGTATGTTACTTATGACAACACTCCCTTTGTATTAGAATATAAGCTGCTTAAGTGCAGAGGCGATATTTCATCTTTTTTTTTTTTGTCTTTTTCTACTTTCTTTTTTTTTTATGTAAGTATAATGAACATGCAGTGTTGATGTATTACTCACTGGTGTACAATACATGATTCATAATTCCACATGTGTTTCAGTGCTCATCAAGATTAGTACTCTTAATTCCCTTTATTTTAAATCACTCATTCCCCTACCCATCTCTCCTTTGGCAACCACAAGTTTGTTCCCTTTATTTAGCGGTCCAGGGTGTTGTGGTTTTGTTTTATTTTATATTTTATTTTTGGTATTGCTGTTTGTATCTCTTTTTTCTTTTTTCAATTTATTTTTTTATTTCTTTAAATCTACATTAGAGTGAAAACATATGGCATTTGTTTTTCTCAGACTGACATACTTCAATTAGCATTATACCCACCCAGTTCATCCATGTTGTTACAAATGGCAAGATTCCATTCTTCTTTATCGCTGAGTCCATTGGATATACATATAGACCACATCTTGTTTATCCATTCATCTATTGATGCACACTTGGGTGGCTTCCATATTCTGGCTATTGTAAATAATGTTGCAATAAACATAGGGGTGCATAAGTCTTTTCAAATTCATGAAACAAAAACACTTCTGTACAGAAAAGGAAACCATCAATAACAAAGAAAGGCAACCTACTAGAGAGAAGATATTTGCAAATCAATGAGGGGTTAATACTCAAAAATACATAAAGAACTTATACAACTCAATATCAAAAAAGCAAAAATCCAGTTAAAAATGGGCAGAAGACTTGAATAGATATTTTTCCAAAGAAGACATACGAATGGCCAACAAACACCTGAAAAGATGATTAGTCTTACTAATCATCAGAGAAATACAAATTATTACTTTATGTTGTCTAACTGAACATAAAAAAATTAAACATATTAAACTCTTTTTTAAAAATGTAATAACAGCTTTTTAGTAAAGCTTGAAGTCAGGCAACATGATGCCTCCAGTTGTGTTTTTCTTTTTCAACATTTCTTTAGCAATTCAGGGTCTATTCGGGTTCCATACAAGTTTTAGGATTGTTTGTTCCAGCACTTTGAAAATGTGGGATGGCATTGAAAGTATAGATTGCTCTAGGCAGTATAGACGACATTTTAACAATGTTTATTCTTCCAATCCATGAGCAAGAACTTTTGTGTCTTCTTCAATTTCTTTCATGAGTGTTCTGTAGTTCCTTGAGTAGATCCTTTACCTCTTTGGTTAGGTTTATTTCCAGGTATCTTATGGTTCTTGGTTCTTAGTGCTATAATAAATGGAATCAATTCTCTAATTTCCCTTTCTATATTTTCATTGTTAGTGTATAATAAAGCAACTTATTTCTGTACATTGATTTTGTATCAACATGAACAGGACTGGAGGAGATTATGCTGAGTGAAATAAGTCAAGCAGAGAGAGTCAATTATCATATGGTTTCACTTACTTATGGAGCATAAGGAATAACATGGAGGACTTCGGGAGTTGGAGAGGAGAAGTGAGTTGGGGGAATCAAAGGGGGAGATGAACCATGAGAGACTGTGGACTCCGAGAAACAAACTGGGTTTTGGAGGGGAGAAGGGTGGGGGGTTGGATGAGCCTGGTAGTGGATATTAAGAAGGGCACGTATTGCTTGGAGCACTGGGTGTGATGCATAAATAATGAATCCTGAAACACTGAAAAAATAAAACAAAATAAAATAATAAGAAAATAAAAAGTGTAATCAGATGTGACTTTATACCTGTCAAGGTGGCTAAAATCAAAAAGAAAAGAATAAAAACATTGCCAAAGATAAGGAGAAAAAGGAATCTTCATGCACTGTTGGTGGCCATGTCAACTGATATAGGCGTTATGGAAAACAGTGTGAAGATTCCTTTAAAATTTTTAAAAAGGATTACCATATGGTCCAGTAATTCTGCTACTGGATATTTTTTTAAGTGATCTCTACAGCCAATGAGGAGCTCAAACTCACCAGCCTGAGAGCAAGAGTCATGCTCTACTGACTGAGCCAGCTAAAGGTACCCCCTTTACTAGTTGATATTTAACTAAAGGAAAAGAAAACACTTTTTTCAAATTTCTTTTAATACTAATTTTGAAAAGCCAGTAAGCAGCTATAGAAACACTTGAAGAGTAGAAAGTAAAAAAACGGAGTGGGGGAGAGGGCAAAAACACATCCTTCACTGTACCATAAATATGAAGCTCTATCAGTGTTCCCCTACCAATATCTCATGGGAGCCCATATTTCCATGTGCTCAGGAGTACTCCCCATTATTGTGTAGGAGACCAGACTGCATTCAGGTGTGATCATGTCAAGCCAAATACGTACTGGCACAGCTGAATTCAAGGTGTAGAGTTTGGGCCCTTAAGTAGGGTTAAGTGACAGGCTTTCTGGATCCTATAGGTGAAGTAGATAGCAAACCCAATCAGCATCCAGACACCAAATCTCATCCAAGTGCCAGCTGACATCTGCATCATAAGGCAAACATTCGCAAAGATGCTCAGGAATGGGAGGAGAGGCAGAGCAGGGACCTTAAAGTGAAGGGGAGAGGAGCTCTGTGGCTGTCTCCAGATAACCCCAGTGAACCCAGTGATGACCACCAAGAGCAGCACAACCACTGTGATAGGCACTGGGTCTCCAGAAAGCAGACCTGGCCAGTGGGCCAGCACCAGGCAGAGGAGAGTCATCAGCAGAACCAGCAGTGAGGAGCAAACATAGACAACCCGGCCAGAGAGTGGAGTGGGGGTGGGGCTGCCTGGAAAAAATAGTCCTTGTAGAGTCAGCTTCTCTGCTGTAGGTGCAGTCTCCTCCTGCACCTGTGCTTCATTTCCCCCATCCTCCTCCTGCAGCTCTTTTTCATTTTCCTCCTTCCTCCTTTCAGGCTGATACCTGATGATGAGAACACAAAAAGCTACCAAGGAATAAGATATCAGGGTCCCAACTGACCTCAGGTCCAGAAGTTCAGTGAGTCTAAAGTAGAATAACATGGTTGCTGCAATGATGGTAAAGATCATAGTGAACACGATGTGGAAATATGGTTTGGAAACAAACCAGGCAAGAAAAGGGAACAGGAGGCCATCCTTTGCCATCACAAGTATCACCCAATATATGGGGAGGGTGAAGCCCCAACAGATGCCAATAAAAAGACTAAAGAAAATTGTAAAGGCTACAACATAGTAGGCAGGGGCCCAGCCAACATGGAGAAATGCCTCAGGCAAGGTGCTCCCAGGTCGAAGCTGTTAGTAAGGAACCATGAGTGTAAGTGCTGCAGAGAAAGCAAAATACAACAAAAAGCAGACAAGCCATGAAATCACAATGCCCACAGGGATGGAACGCTGGGGATTGTGGGATTCTTTGACTCTGGTAACAATAACGCTGAAACCTATGAATGCATAGAAACTGATGCATAGGTAGCTGATCCACGGAGAATCCCCTGGAAACCAAAAGGCATGAATCCTCCAGAGCCCAGAGGGCCCAAGTGAGAGGTGTCATTGAGTCTGGCCTGTACGTAATCCTCTTCTGTGAGCTTCCAGTTGTGCAGGTCCCCGTTAATGAAGCCAGAGATGATGATAAAGCTGAGAACCAAAAGCTTCACCAATGAAAACACTTCAAAAACTCTGACGAAGTCATGCAGACTCAAAAGCAGCAATTCCATGAAGAAAAACAGAAAGATGACAAAAAAGTAGTGTAGATTGTCTGCAATTACTTGGGGAACATACTGTGAGATGGTCTCTTGCTGGGTCTCAGAGATCTGGTTCCCAACGAAGATGTCAAAAGTTAAGATCCAGGCCTGGACCACAACGAATGCATCAACAGCAAAGGAGAGGATGAGATTCCAGCCAGTGATGAAAGCCCAGAGTTCACCCACAGTGACGTAGCTGTAGAGATATGCCGAGCCAGAATGGGGGACCCAGGCACTAAACTCCACATAGCACAGCCCAGCCAACAATGATGTTAGACCTGCCACCAAAAAGCAGATCACAGTGGATGGTCCTGCTTGGTTACTGGCCCCCTGATTAGCCAGGAATTACACACCGACACCCACTGTGCGGCCCACACCCAGGGCCACTAAATCCAGAGTGCTCAGTTTTATGCCAGATTTAATCTCATCCACTTCTTTCTCCAGTGGACGTCTGCTTACCAGCTTTTGACGAAACCTGCAAAGTGCCTAACGCAGCATTCTAGCTGGAATTGAAGATTCTAAGGATCAGAGAGCTGTAGCAAGCCCAGGCAGCCAAGAGTGCTGGATCAGGTTAAGTTAGGCTGAGTTAAGCCAAGTTGGGTGGGGACTGCCAGGGTCCTTTGCTTAGGCTTAAGAGCTGCTGCTTCATATTTCTTTTTTTTTTTTTCTTCTTTTTAAAATTTCATTGGTTATTTTTTACCTCTATATTATTTTATTTTAGTTTTTCAGTGTTCCAAGATTCTTCTGGTACATGCTATCCTTCCAGAATGCCTACAGAAATAATATTTATTGAACAATGGTGTTCAACCAATCAACTGAGAATCAAAGGCTGCATGTAACTTGTTATAGTCCAAGTATCACAGAAACTGACACCAAAAGACACCATAGAAAAATTAATCCTGCTTTCCCTCCAGAAAAAGTACCAAATACCTGTCAACTTTCTGCTTTTTTTAAATTTATTTTTCAGTGGGCTCCATGCTTATCATGGAGCCTACATGGGGCCTAAAACCACAACCCTGAGATTAAGACCTGAGCTGATATCAAGTATTAAAGTCTCAACCAACTGAGCCACCCAAGCATCCCAACATTTTCCTTTTTTACACACCACATAACATAATCCCTGTGAGTTCATGAGTCACATAGCTTCCTGTGTTAATTAGGTGGTAAGACACAGCAGAATATGAATGTATTGTGCAAGAATTCACATGCGGGATGTGTGCCCACTGCTTGAGCATGAGTTATGACACATTAATTCATGAACTAGATGCCTCTTTGCAATTAAGACCCATTCTTTATATATCATCAGATTTTAGATACAAATATTAGTTCTCTCTATCTTAAAACTCTCAGCCCCCAAAATCTGCTACCCAAGGTTAGAATCACTTTGGCCCCCTTTCCCTCATTCTGTATCATTTATTTACCTGTACTGATGGCCAAGAATGTACAGTCCACCCTTTCCCTTTACTCAATTGGCCCACAGGGGCGCTGTGAACAAAGAAGAAGAGGGAGAAAGGTGCAGGACCTTCATAACCACCTGCAAGAAGGAGAGGACCAGACTGTCTGGGAAGGGAACACTGGAGAGATGGGGGCAGCAACCAACCCATGATCCACGACTGAGAAGGGAGAGGAGCTGGAGAGGCTATGTTGTGATTTCTGATATTCAATAAACCTCACCCAAAGCAACCAGACAAAATTCACTACCTGTTTTATGTCCACAGTATGACAGTGGGATAGGTAGGGGGAAAAGAAATGAGTCCCTTAGCTCTGTTGCTCTCAACCAAAACAATTCCTTCTGTTTCCTCCTTCGCTGGGTTCCAGGAGACAAGGTTAACTCATTTCTGCAGACAGTCTTCTCACTGGCCACTCTGTGCTCTATACACACTCTGTGCCATCTGGGGTGTCAGCTGCCAGTGACAAAGACTGGATTCAATCTGTTAAAATTCAGATTTTAACTAAGTATAAATGAATACAAAGGAAAATTCAGGAACTACAGAGATTCTTTGTGCAAAAGAACTCAAGCAAAAGCACCATTTCTCTTCCCCCAACTTATCAACACCACTACCATTACCCCTGTCGCGGCCGGCCCGACAACACAACCAGGGTTGAGAGGGCAAGAAGATGGTGAGACGAAGATGAGACACAAAGAGATGAGGACAGGAGGGGCAAAGTGGATGATGTCCAAGCAGTGCCAATTTTATTCAAGGCTGTGAGGCATTATATAGCTAATAGAAACAATCATAAGAAAGTATCTATTTTTAGCTGATTATTAAAAAATTTGCAACATATACATAAAACCCCTCAAGCTTCCCTATTATCTATTTCCCAAGCACTAATAGCAGACCCCCTGACATCAGTGGTCTCTGTCTTCAGATAACTCCCTAACCAGATGCACTAACTTCAAAGTGGCTCAGGACATAGTTTACAATCTTACAATGGTGTAGTTTATGGCCCGTGCAAGGACAGTACAATCCCACAATGATTTAATGACCAGGCCTGTTTTGCCCATTCCAGATAAGCACATGCAGGCAACCACGTCAGCGAGTCTTAGGATCCATAGCTCAGGCCCTTTCTCAAGCGCTACTCAACTTTTCCACCCACAGGGCTATCAGCCGCTGGGCTTCCAGGAGGCGCGAGTAGGGCCCTGGTTTGGTCTCTTGACTCCCGCCCAGTCTGTGGCTGCCTACATACCCCCAAATCATCATATACTCAGTTACACACAGTACAAGACAGTGGTGGCATATAGAGAATTTTCCTATCTGAGAAGTTACAATTTAGTGCTTCATGAATACCTCCCCACCTGTCCAAATAAGTAAAAGATACATAAACTGTGAAACTGGAAGGATATTCTTAAGTAAGAAATGAACAGTCAAGGCAAGGGCATGTCAAGGTCCCACATGGCTTACTAGCTGATGAAAGATAAAAGAACTAAGGATCACATTTTCCAATGTTGGCAGGACTAGTAAAAATCTGTGCACTGTGGGTCAGCCTGAGAAGTCTTCATGGAAGAGGCAGGAATTACTCCACCAAGACATTGTGAATAACTGTTTTCTCAGAAAACATCAGTTTCAAGCAGTGTCTTCAACTTGGCCATGATCCGATAAATAGAGCCTCTTTAAGCCTTCCTTCTATGCCCCCCACCAAAAACACAAAACAAACTCCACCACACCTCAAGCCAGCAAATCCAGTTTGCCAACTAGACGGATCTAGTTAAATGTTTGCTACAGATACTAATACAGAACAAGATTCTAATATATAATATTAATAATAACGATAATAAGAATTCTCAGCCCTGGTCTGTGCAGAAAAGGAAGAGAGAAACCATTGCAGTAATAATAAATGCCTAAATTTCCTCTTAGAGAAAGAGAAATAAAGGTCAGAAAACTTTCTAGAAAGGTTGAAAAAAAGCTGAAGTAACCAAATTCAGCGCATGCTGAAGAAAATAAATATCCCAACTTATCTCAAAGGAGTGTTTTAGGAACAACCTCACCAAACAGATCACTTATCAGGCATTGTCCCACCTAGGACCTTACTTTGGACTATATTCTGTTTGCATGCTACTTGGAAGAATCCTTTGTCTCCCTTTCTAAAATAAAACTCCTTAGACTAGGGTACCTGGGTGGCTCAGTGGGTTAAAACCTCTGCCTTCAGCTCAGGACATGATCCAGGGGTCCTGAGATCGAGTCCCACATCAGGCTCTCTGCTCAACAGGGAGCCTGCTTCCTCCTCTCTCTCTCTGCCTGCCTCTCTACCTACTGTCTGTCAAATAAATAAATAAATATTAAAAAAAAAAAAACCTCCTTAGACTAGAACCTGTTTCATGTTCTCTCCATGAGGCTAGAAACTCAAATTCTGCAAGTAATACTTACTAGGTGCAACCAAGACTTGAACGTGAAAGCATGGCAGCCACCAAACTGTCTGCCCATTAGATCAAGAGGAAACACAGCCACCTCCTCCAACTCACCTACGTACCTTACCACCCCTATGACTACAGCTCTCAAATCCCATCCCAGTCTGTCAGAGGCTGAATGCCAAGTCACTAAAAACCCATCTTGATGGAGACCAACATACTCTACACCAACGGTATGTTGACCAAATCCATCCACACCAATGTAGATCAAAATCAATGTAGATGTAGACCCAAACATTTTACTTCCCTCCTACAAAATCATATGAAGGCCCTGGTGGCAGCAGTAGTAGGCTAGTATCATTGCATCGCTATTGAGTAAGCAGTCAGATAGCCAGAGGTTCTCTAGAGGCTGTATAGACTTCATATCCTCCAGTATCATTTGAGGATGTTATGAACAGGTGCCTTTTCTTAATCCCTCTGGGATAACATCAGTAAAGACATAGTGAAATGCAATGTTCTTCATTCATCATTTGATACATTTACAGGATTAGTTTTAGTCAGAATCCAGTTCTGGAAATTCTTCACGTTTCCATCACACCAAAACGAGAAGTCAACTTGACAAATCAGAAAAACCTGAGCTTCTGCTTCTAGAGGCCTTCAGAAACTAGCTGGGCTACCAGAAGAACCAGAATGAGATTTTCCAAACAGGAAACAGAAAGAGCTGGGAAAGCCAGGAAGGGCGTTCAGTTAAGGGATTAGAAAGTGATGGATACCCGGATGTCAACAGTGAAAATCACTTTCTTTTTTAGTTCCTCTTATGATTCGCTACTCCATTTTCTCAATCCTGAATCCTGCCAACACAGAGCACCTAATTAAAGTCCTCAGCAGAAAGCAGTAGAATGTAATCCATCTGCCTGTCCATCTCATTTTCCAAACTATATCTATAATGTAGGGGAGCACTGATCCACAGTCATTTTTTTTTCCAAGAAGCCTTATTAAACAGCTTTGTTTTCCTCCCAAATCCTTCATTTCCTTGTAAGCACAGAATCCAGAAATCCACCCAGTGGTCCCATCCATCACCATATTCTGTGTCTGCTGTTAGACTAGGAGTTGTGAGTGGTCAGAGCCCATGGTTCCTCCTTCCATGAACCTCCTCCAAATATACCACCTCAGTAATACACTGCACACAGACAGCTTGGGAAAGGCCAACTGTCTCTCTGAATATCTTCCTTAATATGTTTAAGTGAGTCCTTCTATCCTCCTGTGAATGTACTCGGCTAACTGTGTCTCTCCATCCTGTCTCACCAGGCTTGGCTTGGTTCTGAAACAGCCCTTGGTGGCTGCTCCACACCAGTATCTCCCTTGGAAAGTTAATTGTTTTGTTGCAGAAAAGGTACCTGATGATCTCAGTCATATGAAAGTTGTGTTCATCTCAAAGTCCTGAGCTCTTCTCCAAATACAGATCCATACGACTCCTCCACCAAGACCCACCTGCCTCACCCCAGCTCAGGCAACATAATCTACAAGGAAGATTCTCTGCTACCACTGTTTTTTTGTTATCATATAATGTATTATTTGTTTCAGGGCCACATATCTGTGATTCATCCATCTTACACAATTCAAAGCACTCACCATAGCACATACCCTCCCCAGTGTCCATCACCAGCCACTCCACCCCTCCCACCCCCCTCCCCTTTTTAAGGGACACTCTGTATCCCTCTTCCTAGTTCTTTCTCATCCCCATTCTTTTTTGTGATTTCTGTGACAATCAAAGAAAAAAAGGACAAGGATAAACCAAATGAATATCATCCAAAAATCATATTTATCAATTTGGAACATACTTAGTGAAGAAACTGGTCTTTCCACGTGTTTTGCTTTAACTAAGGTTAAAACGAATCTGCACTCTGGAGGCACATAACACATATCACTTGATAATGGAAAGAAGTAGCCCAAAAACTGCTAGAGGGCAAGATAAAGATAACCTAGAAATCAACATTAGCCACATGTAATAAAAAAAAACCAGGTGTCCCGTATGGATAAGTGTTGTCTGGGCTTCTGGTGTTGGGGTGCTGTCCACAGTGTACATGGCGGTAGGGAGGTTGGTAGGGTGGAGAACAGTTTAAGGTTCCATGGGCCTTCCAAATTAAAAGAGTTGCAAATATGTTTTGTGATAAGAAGCAAACTGCTTCTTGGTGACTTAGGATTTTAATGACCACGAGGCAGCCACACCCCAGGAGACCATGGTAATCTTTCCTCCTATAGCCTGACCTGGCCTATAATGAGTCCCCAGTCATGACATTTTTAAATTAGATAAGAAAGGCGGGAAGATACACCTTCAGCAGCTATAAAAATAGATATTTAGCTCCTTGAGCCTGGAGGGAGAAGACCCCAAATCATTTCTGGTGATGGGAGACCCCCTTATCACACTGGACCTGCTATTCTGCAAAGTGAACACTTATGTCCTCCCACAGAGACTTTCAGACTCTCCACTGAGAAATGAGGCAGAACATGAAGGAGGCAGCAAAGCCCAGGGGAAAAAAATCTTCATTTATTCCAGGAACATGTGTAAGCATACTGTGTGCCTCTGGGAAAGAAAAAGATGAAGAAAGCAAGATCTGCACCAGGTCGGAAAGGAAAGACTAGGCAGGAGGACAGGGCCTAGAGGTGGCAAGGACCCCAGAGGAGAAGCAAAGAGGAATAACCTCCTGTAACTCATAGTTTTCTCATCAGAGCTAAGAACCTTCTGGGCTGGAGGAGAACAGAGTGTAGGCCTCCATATCACTCTGACCCCAGTAAACCTACCTGCCCTTCCCAAACTCACAAGGTACTGGTCTACACCGCCCAAGCCAAGGTCTAGCTCTGGTGCCATGAAATAACATTTGCTCCAACCCCACACAGTTTCTATAGCCGAAGGCATTCCAAACCCAGGCTTCTTCCTCCCTGGTTCTGTCTCAGCTTTCCTTCCAACTCTACAAACAGGAGAAGTCACTTACCCTGGGCTGCTTCTGCCTCAGAAGAAAGTGCAAGACAAACCCAGGAAAGGGAAGGAGCTTGGCCAAGCAGAGTCAGGACTAGGAGTGGTGCTCACAGGGTGGCGCTGGAGAGTTAAGGTCCGGGGTAGGTGGGGCCCTCATGGAGGAGAAGCCTCAGGAGTGTGAGCACTGACAAGGCTGGGTCTCAGGAAGTTGGGGCCAAAGGGCTTCAGAAGGGGCCTGGGAAAATGTGAAAGTAGGAAGGGGGTGGTTTAGCAGGAATCCTGGAGGAAGGATAAAGGTGGCCGATGGAAGACCAATGGGGCCCTGCATGGGTGAGGAGGTGGATTGACGGCTCAAATTGGGCTTCGCTGGAGACTTTGTTGGGAACAAGATGCGAATTTAGAAGTAAACAAGATTTCCAAGTCCTGGGTGTGGAAAAGGTCTAGCTAGTAGGAGGAGAGTGTGGGAAGCCTGGTGGAGCCCAGCCTGTGGTGATTTGGAAGCCAGTCCCAGTTCCAGCTAAAGAGCCCACTCAGCAGTCCTGTAAACAAGCATGGAAGCACCTCCCCCAACCCAGCTGCCTCTCCCAGAATCTTCTACAGCTTCCTCTACCACCACCATCCATCCTGGCCCCTAAGCCATGTTTCCAATCACACCAGGAATAAAACTAAAAGAGACTTGTCTTAAGTTTCACCACGACGGATTTCCCGAGACAGTCACTCAGCCTTCACAGCATATTCTGACTGAATGAGCATCGAGCCTTATGCTGGTGGAAGTAAACACGTGGTCCCTGCCTGCAGAGATTCCTGCTCTAGACGATCATAATGAAGGGATCCCAAGACCCTGGAACTGTGACCAAAGGAAGGGGCTTTCTCCTTCCCAGAATGTTAATCTTCAAACAGAGGCAGGACTTCTCAGAGATAGAGAAGGTGGGAACTGCTTAGAGACCCAGGGCTGAATGCAGAAGTGATGGGCCCACAATCCATGGGTCACAAAGTAAAGGAGCAGAACTGTCTCTACTTGATACTGCTTACATGCCTCTAAACCCTCAGTTATGTGCCTCAAAGACTTGGGGTAGAGGTGGAGGGAGGGGAAAGGGGGGCAACAGCAGGTCCCTAAAGGTACAGAGTCTATACTAACTATACTAAAAGAGAGCATTGGACTTGAACAGGCCACGTGCCTCCAGCCCCCACTGAGCCACGGAGACCCCACATTAGCAGAGGCCCTGATCCCTCTGTTCCCTTGTAGTCTATTGCCCACCCTAAGGCCCCATGGAGAGGGCAGCCTCCTGAACTCCCTCTATCCCCCTCAGGAGCATGCCTAGACCCCCTGCAAGCTGGAGGTGAGTTCCAGACCTCCTTCTTGGCCTCCCAGGGCTGTTCCCATAGTCCATTCCAGGAGGTTTCAGCGCCCTCAACTACACCCCAGCACCAAGGCCGAGACCCTCAAGGTGGACTTGCTCCTAGTTCTCCCTGCTGCTCAGGAGTCCGAGGCCATCTCTGCTGCCCTTGCTGCTGTACCCCTGGCACAGTGCACACAGTGCACACAGCGGCTCTAAAGAGCCCCCTGCTGCCTCCACTGGTGTTGTCGCCCACTGTATAGGCCGCGTCCATTTCTGCCACCACCATCAGGGTAGCTACCACTGCTGCCTTGGTAGCTACAACCTCGAAGGTCAACATGACCGGGGTCTCATCCGTCTGAGAGAAGAAGACAAAGATCAATGGGCCCTACACATGCACCTTGTGCACTAAGGAGTTCCAGAACAGCTACAGGCTCTGGAGGCAGAGGCCATCCACCTGGGAGCCAAGGATGGCCAGGTCCCCCATTTGCTATGGAGATGCCCACTGTCTGTGTGCCTGAGCTTCCTGAGTGTCCCCAGCTGAGCAGATCTACCGGGGAAGGGGTGGACAGGGTTGTGGGAAGCAAATAGACTGCAGGGCACAGGGACCACAGGTGGCATGTGGCAGGTGACAGTGACCATCTCAGGCGGACGCACCTGGGAGAGCACACCTGTGAGAGGTGCAGCAAGCCTTCCGTGGTGTCTTCCATCTGAAACCACAGAAGCTATGGCACTGGGACTAGGAGCCCTGCCCGTGCACGGTGTGCCCGCAGCGCCACAAGCAAGAGGACCCCGTGAGCTACTGCGAGTGCAGGCAGGACAGAAGGCACAGTGCACAAGCCCTACAGCCTCTCCCAGTGTGGCCAGAGCTTCCTTTCAGCAGTCACGCTCCACAGTGCCCTCCACAGACGGCCCTTCACATGTGACATATGTGACAGCTTTTGCTATGAAGGACCTACTGCAGCAGACACAGTACCACACACAGAGAAGGTGCAGTGTCTTGTGTGTGGCAAGATGCTAAGCACGGCTCCTGTTTCCGACCACATACAGGTACACTGCTGGGATGTTACCCTGTCTGTGAGCTTTGCAGCAAATGTACCCCTGAGCTCTGTCCTAGGACAACAGTGGTGAAAGGGGCCCAGCAGACCTGACCCCACACACCTGTCCCCTCGGTTGTGCTGAAGCCCCTGGGCTGTGGGCAGGGGTACAGAAGACAGGAACGGCCACTGCCCTCGTCCCTCTCCTCTCTACCCACTGCCCTGCCCTTCCAGGTCTGTGAGCCTTCTCCATGATGCTCCTAGCTCCCCTCCTTCTACACACCTCCTCACTACTGTCTGCTACTCCCTAGGGAGTTACTGCTTTTGTTTCTTACCAGGGGAGAGACAGGAGGAAGGAGGGGAATCATATATTTTGTCCCAGATGGGGAAAGGCTAAGATTGGAGAAGGGGAAAAGCAGGAAAGAAGTGCCTGCACTTTGGTGAGGTGGGGGGAAGGAGAGTGGAGGAGGCAGGGGTGTGAGCCCGAGATATGGGGATAAGCTGAGAGACACAGATAAGAGAAGCAGGGAGAGAGCTGGGAGGGGTTGCAGAGAGGGACCAAGGGTGGGGGAGGGAGACAGCACAGGACACAGATAGGAGAAGATACGGGAGAGACATTGACAGGCTCACAGGGTGAGACTCAGACAGATGTGATGGGAAGAGAGACCCCCAGGCACTGAAGAAGGGGCTCAGGGAGGGGGATAGCCAGAAGGGTGATCTGAGAGCAGACCCAGTCCTGGGACATCTCAGGCCACAGAATAACTGTGGATAGGGAGGGTGGAGAGGCAACCTTGCAGAGAAGTCCTGCAGAGAAGACCTGGGCGCAAACCCCCCCAGGTTCATCCCACTCCTGTGCACACTTAGAAGTGTGATAACGTTCAGAATGGCCAAGACTTCCATGTAATAACACCCAGGAGCTCGTAATTACATTTCTTCTCCAAGTTGAAACTTTTAGCCTCCTCCTTCCCCATGGACACACATCTTTTATGAAACACAGTGAACCACATCCTGGACGTTTGAAACTGCCTCCACTAGAGATGGGCTCAATTACAGCAGAGGAAATTTAGAATCCACTTTGGAAAGGAGTTCCCTTGAAGGTAGGGTAGATCAATGCCAGGACCTGAGACACACATACACACACACACACACACACACACACACACACACACACACACACACCATGCTCACATGGGCACTGACTTCTTCAAATACCTGTGCACACACATCACTATCTAACACATCTCAGGGCTCCCTTCAGGGGCTTCAGTTCCAATCCCAGCAACTTCAGAACCCCAGCCCGGCTGTGAGCATCTGCCTCCCTCCTCTCCCCTTCATGCTGGTGTCCCAGTCCAGCTGTTGATTTCCGCCCAGTTAAGCTGTCTCCTGCCTGGCATAGGGTTGGCTCATCCTGCTTCAGAAGCAACAGAGAGAGCTTCTCCTTCTCTTCTCCTCCATCCCTGCCCTGCTGGGTTTCTCCTTCTACACCCCTTCCTGACTCCCCTCCTCCAGGCAGCCTTCCCTGACGAACTCACTGGCTCTGATTCTGAATTTGCCCTGCTCCTATGCACCTGTGGGTGTGTGCTAGGTAAGTGTCAGCGGGTTACTCTGCATATAAGTGGGCAGGGAGGGGACTGTCAGCTCCTTAATCCAGTATTTCAGGCAAATGCCAGGCCTTCCCTCCCCACCCCACCATACTAGGTTGGGATGTTCCTGGGAACTCTGCTACCTGGTTGTAACAAACACACAGAAAAATGACACAGGGCTCCAGCAGCCACCAGGAATGTCCCCTTCTGTCACAGACTGCAAGTGTCACCTTCACAATGACCTTCAGAGTCATGTGGGACGAGGTACATCCTCCACTGTCTTCCCACATCCACCTGGTTTTCCCCTGGAAAAAGTGCTTCACAGTGGGGTCCTCACTACCTTCTTGAGCCTCGGAGAACACTGGACCCGCTATCCTTTAGGAACACCCATGTGGCCCTGGAGAGGAGGCTCAGAGCGGCCCTGCAGACTGGGAAGGGATCCTCACAGAGGAAGTCAGCATGAGCCAGCCTCCTGCAGGTGTTGCTGTCAGCACCACTGAGAAGAAGGTGGCAGGTAGGGGGACAGGCTCACTGTACTGAACAGGAGCCCTGCTTGCCTCCCCCCTGCCCCTGATCTGCTTCTCCACAGCCCTGCCTCCCCCTTCTCCCTTCTCCCTCCTGCAGTAAGAGGCACCCTCCCTTCCCCTGTCTCTCCTGCACTCTTGCCTCCAGCAGTGTCCTTCTCCACCTCTGTCCCTCTCTATCCTCTGTCCCTTTCTCTGTTCCCTTCCTCACTCTCAGCTTCTCTCCCTCTGATCTCAGTCTGGGCTCTGCCATTTCTTTCCCAACTCAGTCTGTCTCTAACCTGCATCTGGTTTCTGTCCAACCCCCCCACCCCTCCCACTCCCTACTGTTCAGAGCAGGGGGTGCAAATGCAGGAATTTGGGGGGATCCCCTTTAGCACCAGAGGACTCTGGCTTTGTGACTAGAGCGCTGAACGGCTGGGTTCCACACACATCCACCCATGCACCCACAAACATACACAGGACCCTCTCTGTGCATACTTCTCTGGCTACATACCCTGGCCCCCTGTCCACAGATCTGTCTTGGGCTCTGGGTCATGGCTTTCCCACCCTCTGAGCCCGTGTCCAGCCTGTGTCTCTGAGTCCCTGTCTCTGCTACCATTAGCCTTGCATATCTTTCTGCATCTGTCTTGGATCTGTCGTTCTGGTCTCTGGAGGCTCCTCTCTTTCCTCTCTCTTGTTTCTGGGCTCGTCTCCCTGTCTCTGTCTCCATCACTCCATTCCACTGACCACTGTGTGTCTCTCTTGACTATGTGTCTGTCTCTAGGACTCTTCAGGGTGCTCAGACTGTCTCTGACCTCTTGGTTCCAGTCTGTAGGACCTGGATGCTGTACTGGTCCTTACTGTTTAGTCACTGTGTCAGTCTTCCTCCTCCTCTTCTTCCCAGAGCTGCCTCCTTTATCAGAACATGGGCTGGGGTGAGGGCTCAGAGGGGACACAGCAGGCAGTCCTTTGTGTGGAGGATGGATGGCTGACCATCTAGGAGACAGCACGGCTCCACTGCAGGACTTTGCTCCTCATAGAACATTCTCCAGGACTCCGGATGCAGGTCTCCTCCCTGCCTGCTATGCTGCCTGGTCAGGCCCTGAGGCTTGGCCTGCTCCAGTGCATCCACTGGGAGCCATGGGAAATTCTGGTACCCCGGACACAGTGTACCCTCAGTCAGCTATCTCTGCATCTTGGGCATTCTGAGAGCAGGAGTGAGGACAGGGGTTAGGCTCACTGGAGGTCCTTGCTGAGGGGTGAGGAGGGTTGTGTGCACCACAGAGAGTCTGGGAGCTCAGTCTGCATCCCACGGGAGGAGTGCCCAGTATCTCCCTGCACCCCTCAGACAGACACACAGGGGGCACCCAGGCCAGGGAGGAGCTCTGACAGGTCTGCAAGTACAGGAAGGGGAACAGAAAGTATGTGCGTCCCTCCTTTACCCCTCATGGCACCTGCAACCCTTCCTGGCCCATGGAAGCTCTACATAAAGTCACTGGCTCCTATTTCACCAGGTGCCCCCAGGTAAGTGGAACTCAGTCCCTTTCAATATTCCTTCCCACCCCCACCCCCACTGACTCACCTTCAGCCCCTCAGTATCTGCCCCCAGGACAGTGTCTCCTGCCAAGCTTTCACAGCACCTCAGTGATCAAGTCCCAGTTATCCCACCCCCTCCTCCTCCCTCATTACCTGTTTCCCCTCGCTTGCCCTCTCCCTGTTCCTTGCACATCCAATACAGCTTGGTCCCCTGGGGGTCTCTCTGAAGACAGGCAGTCACTAATGAGCACTGAGCACTAGAAGGGGAGGGTCAAGGGCAGCTTGGTCTGGGGACAGGACTCCAGAGCTAGAGATAAGGAGTCCGGCCAGCACCTGTCACACAGGCCATCTCCCTCCAGCATCCCTGTCTACTCCCCCTGGTTCCTGCCAGTCCATCCCCTCTGAGGCTGATGGACTGAGCCCAGGTGCTCACAGAAACCTAGACTCATAATGCCTGGTCTGCTCCCGACCCATTTTCTCCAGGACTGTCAAATCCCTGCCGTTTTCTTCGAAAACTCATGAAGACCCTGGGACCTGAGGTTGTAGATGGAGCCAACGGGAAGGGAATTTGCTCTCTCTGCTCATTCTCTTCATCTCGAGCCTTTGTCTCCATCGCCCATCCCCCAAATCACAACTTAACACTTTGGTCAATGGCAAAAAGGGTGAAATGTCAGGAAGACGTTCCCAGCCTTCAGGAGATGCTGATGCCTCCAGAAACCAGAGATGGGGGAAGATGGACTTGGAAGACCAAAGATCTCTTTTTGTGATAAATGGAATTTCCACCAGGGGGCAAGGGACAAGGCCCTGAAGACTTGAATGGAAGCTTCTCAGCAGTGACCTGCGAAGGGCTTGGGGGCCACAAGAGGGCAGGAGAGAACAGTGCTTCCTGCAGAGCCAGCCCTGGGCCCCAGGCGCTGAGACAGAGCGGGGCTGCCCTGGCTGGAGAGTCTGGGGCTCCTGCGAAAATCCAGGAATTTCTGAATGTAGTGATGAGGGAGCAAAAGGCTGGCAGAGGACAAAGCAAAGGCTGACACCCTGCAACCTCCCCCCTCCCCCAAATCCTTGGTGGGACATGTGTGAGGTTCTTTAGGAATCTCCCAACTATCTTAATAACTTGCTAAGAAGGGAAAAGAACCTTGACAATGACAAGGCTTCTGCTATCTGGTATCCTGTAGGTCTTCTTTAACATATGAAAGTTCTATTGAAACCTTCTTTTGCCTTACTCCATGGTATATAATCCTCCACCCCTCACAACCCCAGGACAGCAACTCTTCCTGCCTTGGGAGCCTGTCACCTCGCTTTAATGAACCACAATTTTACACCAAAGATGTCTCAAGAATTCTTTCTTGATCATTGGCTCTGGACCTCACTCCACCAAACCTCACTTATTTTCTAAAACTTCATTATTTGGCTCCCCAAACATGGGGCTTTGAGTTTTTACATATGGACTCTGAGCTTTGGAGCAAAATTGGTGAGTACTTTCTCTCCTCTTCCTTTACTCTCATTTCAGGGGCTTTTCAAGTATGGTCTTATTGGAACACTTGCATGTTGATTGCTGAGGCTGCAATCCTCCATCCGTGGCTACTCTACAGGAAAGGAGAAAACCTGCCTTTTGGCTGGAAGTCAGTACCTTGGCCAGAATGGTAATAAGACCCAGAAACTTGATGGTTTCTCTTTATCACTGTTCTTATAGAAACTTGTCTGTTTGGGGCACGGGACAGCCACCTAAGTCACCAGGACGGCTGCCAATCTTAAGACTCCGTGGGAGGTTTCACCCTAACTCATCTAATATGATCCCCTCCACATCACTGGCCTAGCCACTTCTGGCCAAGGGACCTCCACTGAGAGCCGGCCAAAACCAGTACCCAATTGAATTAAAACCCAATGGGGGACTGTTTTCTAAAGAAGTTGGCTATAAGGACCACATGTGTTAGAATGCCACTTAGACCATGATGGACTTCAATTCAATATTTAGTGTTCCTTTTCAGTGTCCTCTACTAACTACTTAAGACTACAAAATTGGGTAATTTCCCCTTGTAAAATGTTTCTAGTATTTTCCATGATTTAAAAATGGCAGGGCAATAACACAACTTCCAGAGTATAGGATGGCACAGTGTCTTAGTCCATTCACCAAACACGCATCTGTAGCCTAGAATGCGATGGGAGAGGGGAGGGATGCTGGTACCTGTCCAGGGCCTTTCGTGGCAGGAATGCCTTCTGTTGAAGGCAGAATGGTGATCAATAGCGATGTCTTCTTTGATGGACACTTCAGGTGGCTTTTAACACCTGGAACCTCTGAGTATCCTACATGGGATGCCAGCCAGGAGGTGGGGGTGGGGGCTGGTAATGGACTTTCTTTTCTTTTCTGGGAGCATGGGATCCTCTTTTGTTCCCAAGGATTCTCCTTTGGGATGCCTTTTGAACTGGAATCAATTCAAACTGCAAGATTTAAGGAAGAAAAAAATGATCTTCTCCTGTAACACTGAATGGCCTCAGTACTTCTTAGGAGGTGGGGAAAAGTGGCCCATAAATGGGACATTAAGTTTCAAGTCAACCTATCAGTTAGGCTTCTTTTGCAAGGAGAAGGGCAAATGGAGTGAAGTCCCATACTTCCAAGCCTTTATGGACCTAAATTGGGATCCAGACATGTGGGCCTCTTTTAGAGTGTGTCTAACCCTCAGCCAGGTTAACAGACTTCCCTCCTACTGAATATATTGGATAATGATTGTCTAAATAGGCTGATTCCTCTTAATGAATCTGGGATGTTGGAGGAATTGCTGGCCAGTCCAAAGAAAGAGGACACTGACTCTATTGCTATCCCTCCCCCTTATAAACCCCAAGACCCCTCTGCTCCCAGCCCCACTAGATATACCAGGAGCAGGACTCCCCGTCTTCCAGGAGCTCCACCTAACTGTGGGATTCTTCCTCCTAGGAAAGTTGCTAATGGAGAAATGGACACAATTAGGGTCCATGTCCCATTCTCCACAAGACCTGGCTCTGGTAAAACAAAATTAGGATGGTATTCTGAAAATCCCTCTCAATTTATTACAGGCTTTCAAGAAGTATCTATTATGTTTGATTTGACCTAGAAGGATATATATATCTTTTGAACTCATTTTTGCACCCCTGAGGAAAAGCAACGAATCTGGGAGGGAGCACAAGTGTTCGCTGGTGAACTGGGAATGAGAGATAGGGAATGTTACCCAGCTGGGGGTGCTGCTGTCCCTAGCACCGAACCACACTGGAACTATCAGGAGGGTAGTCCAGGGAGAGAAAAACGAGACCATATGATCACTTGTTTAATAAAAGGAATGAGGAAAGGATTTTCTAAACTTGCAAACTTTGATAAACTTCAGGAAGTTACCCAAGGAACTGATGAAAATCCAGCTCTAGTTCTGGAATGATTGGTAGAGGCCATCTATAAATATATAAAATTCAGACCCAGACTCACCTGAGGGAATAACCATACTCAATACACATTTTATAAGCCAGTCGGGACCTGACATCCACCGAAAGATAGCTAAAATGGTTTTAGGCCCTCAAACTCCCAACCAACACTTACCAGAAGTACTGATCAAAGCCTTTAATAATAGAGATATGGCCTTAAGGCAAGGAAAGGACCAGAGAACTAAATTGTGGGTAAGATAGAGGCTCCAATAAGGGCGGATGCTATTGCAGATTCCCCATGGCACTGGAGTAACCAGGGGCAAAAGAAAAGGTCGGTAACAGACAGAAAACTAGGTAAGTCCCCATGCTGTACATGTGGCCAGATTGGACACTGGAGAAGAGAATGTCCAAACTAGTGCTCTACCCTAGGGCCATGTCCTATCTGTAAAGAAACAGGACATTGGAAGAGAGACTGTCCTCATTTCCAGAGAGAGAGGGAGACAGGAACTCACTTCCCTGCCTGAGAGTCGAAGCTGGAGGAACTGGCATGACAAGGCCCTGAGGTCGGTCCAGCTCCCTTTGACATCAAGATGACTGAGTCCTGGATTACCCTGGATGTGAGAGGTAAGTTCCTCAATTTTCTTATTGAATCAGGAGCCACTTACTCTGTCCTTATTCAGCACTCTGACCCTACTTGTCTTTCTAACGTTCAAGTTGGCATAGAAGGGGAAACGAAAACATGCCATTCAGACAATGCCCTTAACCGGTAAATAAAAAAGTCAGTTGGTCACTCATGTTTTTCTAGTCCTTCTGTCTTGTCCCACTCCATCATTTGGATGAAACTTAATGTATAAACTGGGTAGCCAATTTGCTCTTAGCATAGAGGGGTACAGCTTGTTCTCTTCAACATCTGGAAAGCTAAAACTATACCCTACTATCCCTTCCAATGTCTGGAAGGAAGTAGATCTACAGGTCTGGGATGGTGATATCCCAGAATGGGCTCTTATAGCCCAACCATTAAAGTGACCTTAACAGACCCAACCAATATACTCCACAAAAAACAATACCCTCTAAAAAATTAGGCCAAAGATAGGTTGCAACCACTTATTGATAAGTGTCTGAAACATGGTATTTTAAAGCCCTGTTGATCTCCTTATAACACCCCAATTTTACCAGTAAAAAAGCCCAATGGGGACTATTGAATGGTATGAGACTTAAGAGCTATCCATGAGGCAGTAACGCCTATTCATCCCATCGTGCCAAATCCATACACTATTCTCACTCACGTCCCTGATGATGCCAACTGGTTTGCAGTACTTGACTAAAAGATGACCTTTTTTGCATCCCACTAAAGAGGGACGCAGCCACTATTTCCCTTTGAATGGATCTCACCTTCAAGCCCACAGGCTGCTCAGTTAACCTGGACTGTCTTGCCACAGGGATTTAAAAACAGTCCTCACCTATTTGGAGCTGCACTCAGCAAACACCTGCATGATACATCCTTGTCTGAAGGGACAATAATTCAATACGTAGATGACATTCTGATCTGTAGTCCCACAAAGGAGACATCTGATAAAAATTCTTTAACTTTACTTAGTTTCTTGGCAGATAGAGTGTATTGTTTGTCCCCTAAAAAGGTACATATATCTCAGCAAAAAGTACGATATTTAGGATACAAATTGACTCCAGGTCACCGTATTCTATCTACTGATAGAAAAAAGTCTATATAGATCTCGAGCCTCCAACTGCAAAAAAAAAAAAAAAAAAAACAGCTCCACACTTTTCTAAGTATGGCAGGTTTTTGCCACCTATGAATTCCTGGATTTGGACTCTTAGCCTAACCATTGTATGATTCAATTAAAGGCCCAGATGAGGAACCCTTGCTCTGGACTAACATGCACCAGATGGCCTTTTACACATTAAAAGCTAAACTTCTGTCAACTCCATCTTTGGCATTACCTTTCACTCTATACATAGGAGAAAAAGCAGAGCCAAGCCTTGGGAGTTCTCACCAAAAATTAGGAAATGAAACAAGGCCATTGGGCTATTTTTCAGAGTCATTTAACTATATAGCCCAAGGGTGACCCACTTGTCTCTGAGTGGTGGCTGCCACAGCCCCGCTCATAAAATGAGCCTCAAAACTCACAATGGGACAGTCCCAGACTAATGACTTCACATCAGGTTCAGAGTGTCTTAAAGACCAAAGGCCACCAATGGATGACAGGAGGCCGCCTTACTAAATACCAGGCTATGCTTTTAGATACACCTGAAGTAATACTTAAAACTTGTCAGACTTTAAACCCAGCTTCTCTGATGCCTGTACCTGACCATCATACCTCTATGGAACATAACTGTTCAGAGATCATTGATCTTGTCTATTCTAGCAGGCCAGACTTAAAAGACTCCCCTATTTAAAATGCAGATGATAATTGGTTTACTGATGGCAGGAGTTTCATGGATAAGGGAGGAAAAAAGGGCTAGTCTGATTAAAACTATTGAGGCAAAACCCCTTCCAATAAATACTTCTGCCCCAAAAGCTGAAGTAGCACTCATCCGTGCTCTTCAATTGGCAAAAAGTCTAAAAACTAACATTTATACTGACTCTAAATACGCCTTTCTGGTAGTACATGCTCATGGAGCTATTTGGAAGGAAAGGGGATTGTTATCAAGCCATAACTCCCCAATCCAATATGGGCCTGAGATCATGACCCTTCTTCAGGCTGTACATCTAAGGAGGTAACTGTGATTCACCTCAAAGGACATCAAAAGGATATGACTTTACAGTGGAAAAAAGACAGTCTCTTCAATAAATGGTGCTGGGAAAACTGGACAGCTATATGTAGAAGAATGAAACTCAACCATTCTCTTACACTGCACACAAAGATAAATTCGAAATGGATAAAAGACCTCAACATGAGACAGGAATCCATCAGAATCCTAGAGGAGAACATAGGCAGTAACCTCTTTGACATCGGCCACAGCAACTTCTTTCAAGATATGTCTCCAAAGGCAAAGGAAACAAAAGTGAAAATGAACTTTTGAGACTTCATCAAGATCAAAAGCTTCTGCACAGCAAAGGAAACAGTCAACAAAACAAAGAGGCAACCCATGGAATGGGAGAAGATATGTGCAAATGACAGTACAGACAAAAAGTTGATATCTAGGATCTATAAAGAACTTCTCAAATTCAACACTCAAAAAACAGATAATTATGTCAAAAAGTGGACAGAAGATATGAACAGACACTTCTCCAATGAAGACATACAAATGGCTATCAGACACATGAAAAAATGTTCATCATCACTAGCCATCAGGGAGATTCAAATCAAAACCACATTGAGATATCACCTTACACCAGTTAGAATAGCCAAAATTAGCAAGACAGGAAACAACGTGTGTTGGAGAGGATGTGGAGAAAGGGGAACCCTCTTACACTATTGGTGAGAATGCAAGTTGGTGCAGCCACTTTGGAGAACAGTGTGGAGATTCCTCAAGAAATTAAAAATAGAGCTTCCCTATGACTCTGCAATTGCACTACTGGGTATTTACCCCAAAGATACAGATGTAGTGAAAAGAAGGGCCATCTGTACCCCAATGTTTATAGCAGCAATGGCCACAGTCGCCAAACTATGGAAAGAACCAATGGACAAATGGATAAGGAAGATGTGGTCCATATACACTATGGAGTATTATGCCTCCATCAGAAAGGATGAATACCCAACTCTTGTAGCAACATGGACGGGACTGGAAGAGATCATGCTGAGTGAAATAAGTCAAGCAGAGAGAGTCAAGTATCATATGGTTTCACTTATTTGTGGAGCATAACAAATAACATGGAGGACATGGGGAGATGGAGAGGAGAAGGGAGTTGAGGGAAATTGGAAGGGGAGTTGAACCATGAGAGACTATGGACTCTGGAAAACAATCTGAGGGTTTTAAAGGGGTGGGGGGGTGGGAGGTTGGGGGAGCCAGGTGGTGGGTATTAAGGAGGGCATGTATTGCATGGAGCACTGGGTGTGGTGCAAAAACAATGAATACTGTTACGCTGAAAAGAAATTTAAAAAAAAAATCTTGGAAAAAAAAAATCTAAAAGAAACAATTCAGCAGACCATGCAGCCAAAGAGGCAGCAAAAGGTAAACAGATATTGAGCCTTATACCAGGCTTAACTCCAGTGGAATCCATAACTCCAGTCTATTCAGACCAACAGATTCACGTAGCTCAGGAGCGAGGATATACTAAAACTACACAGGACTGGCTTGTTAACAATGAGGGAAAATCTTTATACTCAAAAATAGTCAATGGAAGGTAATGCAGGGCCTACACCAGGTTACTCACTTGAGCAAAGATGTTTAAAAACACTCAATTAAAAATATATTTGATGGAGTAAATTTAATAGCCACAATAAAACAGGTCTGCCGATCCTGTATTGTCTATGCCCAAGTAAATCTGGAACGTGCAGCTTGCCCTCCCCCTCTTTTATAACCAGTCTAAAGGCATGGATCCTAACCAGGAGAGGACTGGCAACTTGATTTCACACAGATGCCACCTTGAAAACTTGTAACTTTGTATTAGTAACTTTGTACTTTGTACTAGTAACTTTGTACTTGTAACTTTCTATTAGTGTTTATTGATACCTTCATCAGATGTGTCAATGCCTTTCTATGTAAAACTGAAAGAGCCGTAGAATAACTAAAATTTTGTTGGAGAAATTATTCCTAGATTTGGCTTTCCTCCATCTCTTCAAAGTGACAATGCTCCTCCTTTTACCACTCAAAGAACTCAACAAATAGCCTAAACCTTAAAAATTAAATATTTCTTGCATTCAGCCTGGTATCCACCATCCTCTGGGAAAGTAGAAAAGGCTAATCATACTTTAAAATGCCATCTTTTTAAACTTAGTCTAGAAACCCAGTAAACTTGAGTAACTCTCTTGCCAATAGGATTTCTCAGGATAGGAACGGCTTCAAAACAATCTCTTGAGTTATTGTACAGAAAACCATTTCTTTCTGTGGATCTGTTATTAGATGAAAATTATAATGCTTTATTAAATTATAATGTTTTATTAAATTATTATTTTTAAATTATTAAATTTTTATTAAAATTAACAAAAATGCTTTATTAAATTATTAAATTATTCACTGGAAGCTGGTTTAATTAATAAGTTACTCAATGAATATACTAATCATATACTCCCAAAACCTGATTTAACTATAACCGAAAACCCACCCCATGTAAATACGGGAGACATGGTTTATTTAAAAAATTGGAAGTCAGACACAGCAGAAAACCTAAATCCAAAATGGAAAGGTCTATATCGAGTCATACTATGTAATCCCACTGCAGCAAAGCTAGAAGGACAATCTTCATGTGTCCATATATCTAAAATAAAACCTATACCTCCTTCACAGGAACACAGTGAGCAAATTAACTTGCTTTCTTACTCCTGTGAACCCATAGAAGATCCAAACTCCTCTTCAAACAAAAGTGATGGTTGTATATATTCTCTTTATCTTCCTTTCACCTATCTTAACTGACAATTCCTTTCTACAGTGGATGCAGCATTATGCTGACCTACAAAATCAAATGGGTTGTTGGATATGTGGAATTTTGCCTCTGTCAAGTACGTCTGGGTTACCCTGGTGGGTTTTCCCTTTACAGGGCACTGATAGAGACTCTCTACAGGATTGTATTTCAGAAATCATATATGGAGATAGTATGTATCAGGATAAGTCTGTAACTAATCAAGATGTTTCTTCCTGGTCCATGATCAGTGAGACATGGAGTTTACCAGGACATAACCAAACTTTTTCATACTCTCAAACTATTAAAGTCCTAACTGGCCTTAGAAGCCCACAAATTAATACCTACCAACCAGGGCCTAAGCTACAAAACCCTACTTATTGCTATACTGAGGATGGCAAATATCAAATTTGGGATACATATTTGTGGCTCAACCCGCTATCAGACAGCTCAGTCAAAAGGCAGTTTTATGCTGGGAGCAAAGGAATCGTACATATGCAACCTGGGATGGCTATAATTAGAAATGTGTTCCCGAGGGGCCCCTGGGTGGCTCAGTGGGATAAAGCCTCTGCCTTCGGCTCAGGTTATGATCCCAGGGTCCTGGTATGGAGCCCTGCATCAGGCTCTCTGCTCAGCAGGGAGCCTGCTCCCCCCCGCCCCATGCCTGCCTTTCTCTTTGCCTACTTGTGATCTGTCAAATAAATAAATAAAATCTTAAAAAAAAAAAAAAAAAAAAGAAATGTGTTCCTGAATAATAGTACTCCAGGCTACTCACTGGTTTGCTACTGATTGGGTAAGGTGACATGGCACCAGATGGCCAGCTCCAAATGGAACCCACTGGATCTGTGGAACTAACCTGTGGCCCTGCCTTCCTCCACAGTGGACAACTCGTTGCACCTCAGTGTTATGCCCAAGTTTTCACATCTGAGAGATCACCAAGGATGTGGAGGCTGAGAAAATTAAGGCCATCTCATCTCAAGTTTAGCTGATATGGGAAACAGAGGGAGAAGAAAATCATTAAAATTCCTCACCTATTGACAAGCCCTTGAAACAGACAGAGTGGCTCTCCCCTGGGGACTTAACTGCCCTCACCCTGAGATTTTGCTAAGGACAATCCTAGCCTGACTGACCCCCTACCCCGACAGGTCTGACCAGAATCCTGTAAGTCTACTTTAACAATTCCTTTAGGAAACTCTATTTCTAAACCTCCAAGATAGTGTCAAGAATCATTCCCAAGTATATGACCCACTGATATACATCTAAAGGGTCTCACAGGAAGATTTTTATTATTGGTAATGAATAACCTTTTCCTCAGACAACAGCTAGCCCCTCAAGGTCCTGGAGACCTCACTTCCAGAATTCCTTAGAGACTTACATCATCCATAACCCCCTTGTCCTCACCCACCACCGAGTCCACCCCTACTCTGCCTTTAAAAACTCTGACTGTAATCTGGTTCGGGGTCCAGGTCCCTACTCCGCTGTGTTGGGTATACTTGGGCCCAGGCTTAAGCTTGTCAATAAACCCTCGTGTGATTGCATCGGTGCTTGGCTCCTTGGTGGTCTCTCGGACGCAAAAACTCGGGCATAACAAGGAGCCAACACCAATGCAATCACACGAGGGTTTATTTAACAAGCTTAAGCTTGGGCCCAAGTATACTTGACACAGCGGAGTAGGGACTTGGACCCCGAGGTGACATGCTTAAGCTTGGGCCCAAGTATAGCCAGTACAGCAGAGTAGGGACTTGGACCCTGAGGCTAGTTAAGGCAGGGGTTTTTATGGGTTATTACAAGAGCCTTGGGGGGCAGGGGAGGAGAAGTTTCAGACTTTTCTGCAGTAATCTGATTAGCTGTTGCCAGGGTGTTGCAGGGTGGGGGTCTCTGGAACTAAAGGAAAGTAGGGGAAAGTTCAGCCCTTAGTCACAGGGGCCTGAGATTGCTGCCAAAGCTAAGATGGCTGTACTTTGCTAAGGCTAAACCTGAGGTGGGATGGCCTTAATTTTTCTCAGCCTCCACATCAGGTTTTGCCTGGATTCATGGATGCATTACTAAAGCCATCACTACTCCAGCTAATCACCCCAATTTAAAGCAAAGATGGACACGATCTGTTTTTAAATGGTATGATCACTTAACATCCATTTTTGCTCCATCTGTAGGACTAGAGGATGTCCTCTGACATGTAGAAGCCCTTAATAAATATACCGCAAAGACACCCAGGGATTCATTAAATAGCATCTCCCTGCTTAATATTGAAGTCACACTGAAGCACAAGGTGGTCCTACAAAATAGAATGGCTTAGATGTCCTAACAGTCACACAGCACAGCACATGTGCAATTATCAAAACAGAATGTTGTGTGTACATCCCAGATTATCACAAAAATGTCACAGGACTAATAAAAATATGAAAGCCCAAATTGGGGATCTACAAAATCCTTCTTTCTCTCTCAGTGATTGGTTAAGTTCCTAGTTTAAGGAGGATTATGGTCAAGGATTAAAGATCTCTTTATTGGACTTCTCAATGCCATCCCCTGCTCCAGCCCCCTTCTCTTTTCTGATCCCCAGCCCTGGGGCTGCTGGCACAAAGAGACACCTGGCTTTTCCTTTATGGTTGGAGAGCAGGTGAAATTCCCCCTCCCAGAGGTGATGGCTCACAGGGGCCCAGTGGAGAACTAGGGCCAGAGCTGGAATCCATGTGTTCTTGATTCCCACGCCAGGGTCTGCCCATTGGTGCTGACCTCTGCTCCTCAAAGAAAGCATACTTCCTAGGCTCCAGTGGGAAGCCAGCTCACAACCCTGGGTTTAAACACCCATGTCAGAGCTCCCCCTTCCCCACATGACATATGCTTACACCCAGAACTGGGCACAGAGGACTGTCAACCACAGAGCACTGACATGTAGGCCACACACAGTGTGCTCTGTGTTAGGTCCCCCAGTAATGGGTCCATGGTTAAAGAAACGAGATTGAAGGTGACAAAGCGAAGGTCAAGCAAAGCTTTATTTCACGCCAAGCATCAAGAATCAAACTGGACGTCCAGGGCCTCACCTCTTACAAGAGAGGGCAACCTCTCACTGCTTCACAGACAAGCTTTTAAGAGCAAAGGTCTTGTGGTTGGGCCTGGCCACGCACAGGTGGCCAATGAGATTGTAACACACAGAGAAAGCTGCACAGTCATGTTAGGTCACACATAAGTGACCAATTGAATTACAATTTACCCTAGTAGATATTTGAACCAGCCTATCACCTTGGTCAGAACTAGCGCCCAAAAGGTGCCCAAAGGGTGGGACCCATACTCCTTGGTAGCTAGGGAGACAGTATAAGCCCCCCCTCCCACTGATCAGATGTCTCCACCTTGCCTGACCCACCCTTGTATTCGGGCTTTGTTACCTGGGACTGGTTTCTGGACTTGTTTTTAAGTAAGTCCCCTGGAGGAAGGGGGCCAGGGACAGTTTAAGTTTTAAACAACAAAATTATTGTTTAACTGGATGGAAGCGCTCTGGCTAAATATGTCCTTACACTCTGTACATCCCCACCCTCAACACACTCCCTCTGCTCTTCAGAGCCCCATGGCCTTGTCCCTCACCTCCTACTTCCTGAGCTGTGGGAGGAACTTCTCATTCATCATCTCCTCATTGCCCTGTGTTTCCAGAGGCTCCTCCCAGCTGCAGACAGAGAAGCCTCTGCTCACTCCTACCACAGCCCCTGTTTCCAGTTCCAGTGATGAGCAGCCGAACTGGGGTCTCAGGAACGCTCTGGGCTCTGAAAAGCTGAGCTCTTGGTCTTTGAGACACCTGCACCACCAACTCCCTCAGATCTTCCTAATTCCTAGGCACCAGAGGAGCATTAATTAATTAGCTTGTGCAACCAGCCCTAGGCAGGATCTCATCACAGCACACCACAGGGATCCACTACTGACACATCTTGACCCCGGGATGCGGGCACACACCGATTACACAGCCAGCAGCTTAGCTAATCATCACTTGTGGTGACACTGTGGCTCACAGAGGAATCTCCAGCTGCCTTCTCCCCACTCTCCAGCCCACCCCCCACAGTACCTGCTTATGGAACAGGATGCCGGAAAAACTGGTTGGAGAAAAGTTGAAACTTGCTGGGAAACAGGAAGCCAGAGGTGGAGTAGCAGAGTGAGGATTGGGGAGGAAGAGTTAGAAAGAAAAGAGGATTTTCCTACCCATCACTTTGGGCTACAAACAGACTCTGCATTTAGTAACTGCAGCAAGAGGGAGTGCTGGCTAGACTCCAGGAAGGATTTCCTGAGGAGCTGCTCCTGTAGGATGGGACTGGGAGAGGGCACCTTTCTCCTTACATAAGCAGGAGGCAGGAGATGATGGCCACCAGGGTGGGGGAGAAGGGAGAAAAGAGCAGTTTGAGGAACTCAGCTGTCTGCTTCCCTCCTGCCTCACAGCGGCAGTTCAAGGGAACAGAGAGGAGGCAGCCTCACTGCAAAGAGAGACAGCTCCCCAACCCCAAAAGTCTGTCCCACTGACTTTGTCATTCTGCTGTCACTCCTCAGCTTCTCCGAGATTTAACATATGGACTGTCTGAGCTGCCGAAAATTTAATTTTCTTCATTGATACTATCTACCCACAAAAAGCAGTTCATAAATTCCCCACCTTTTTCAGACTTCCCGCCCCGTCTCCACCCAACATTTCTCCAGGGGAGTCACATATTTGAAAGTACAACTCAAGCTTAAAGGCGGGGCATGCGCAGTACTCCCCGCGGAAGTCCCATTCAAGAAGACTGGCCTTCGCTGCGCATGCTCAGATGCAGTAGACCCCTGCACAGACCGCTGCTGAGGGCATGCGTCTTCCACAACTGGGGTCCACGTGCTCCATATAGTATATACAGCAGGTCCCTGCGTCGGGACTGAAAGGTCCCATGCCTCAGCCGTGCTTGCAGTCCCCAGCCCTAACAGCCGTGTGACGGCTGTCACTCCCACACAGGACAGAGTCAGATATCCTGACCTGCAATGCGCACTCCAGTCCCTCCTACCCAGGCTCGGCCGGGGAACAGCTAAAGGGCCCCCTCCTCAAGGATCAGAGCCCTGCCCAGACTCCCACATGACGGTACAGCCACGGTAGGAAACATGCTCAAGTCCACAGGCTGTGCACGGACACGGACGCAGAGGAAGAAACGCCCCAGGATCTGGTAGGGAGTCTTCCTTCACACCATGGCAACCACTGCAGTCCCCTCCTCCTTACCCGAGACCAAGTGCACACGGAGATGCTCCTCCATGAACTACAGCGTCGTGCCTCCGTTGTCCTCCCCAAGGAACAGACATTACTTTCCACCATCGAAGGGTGTATGTTGGCAACAGGTTACCAGCAGGAGTGTGCTCTCTCCACAGGACTCCTTATTCATTCATTCATTCTTTCTTTCATTCGTTCGTTCTTTTATTCATTCAATTTTTTTCAGTGTTCCAAGATTCATTGTGTATACACCACACCCAGCCTTCCATGCAATAGGTGCCCTCCTTAATACCCACCACCAGGCCCTCCACCACTTTAGCCTTGGGAGGGCACCGCCTGGCAGAAGTTTCTTGTAATACCTGTGGCGACCTGGCGGAGGAGGCTATAATGCATGGGCAAGAGGTCAGGCTGATGGCCACCACCAGGTAGTTTGTGCCCAGAGTCAGACTGGGGGACATAAATGTCAGGGCTGAGGGAGTTGAGAGTGGTTGTACCTTATCCACCTGCCTCCCCTTCCTTGCTGGCAGAGGGACACCTACATGACCTGAAGCCACGTATTTGAGATGGCAGATCCACGGCTCCAGCAGATCTGGATTCCTGAGTTACCTGACCACAGACTTCTACAGTGGACTATGTGATACAGACGTTTATTGTGGGAAGCCACTGCGATCTAAAGGTTGTCCTTTGTAGCTGTTAGATGCCCTTTATGTCATGCACCAATCAAAGTAATAAGACCATAGCTGCAAGCCAGGAGGCTAGAGGCACAGCAGATTTGGTCTGTGATGCGTGGAAGGCAGAGAATTTTTCCTTGAATCTCATCCTGCTGTATGACTTTAGACAAGTTATTTAGCTTTTCTCAGCCTGGGTTTCTTCAGTGATACAAACTCATGGTAACAATATGACCCGCTTCACAGTAATGGTTGTGAGGATCAAAAGAGTCCAAGAATGTAAAAGGCCTTTGAAATCAGGGGGTTACACATGTGATTGGCCATTATTCCAACAGGTGACACATCATGGTTATTAAAAATGTGTTGAATAAATAAACCTGAATGAAGGAATGTGCTTAAATGGGTGAGGAGGGGTCGGAACTACATCTTGGTCCTCACTAAACTATAGACTTATAGTTGTATGAGGAGGGACCAGGGTGATCTCAACACCCTGAGATCAGAGTGGGTCCATGGGTCTGTGGGGTGAAGTGGGAGCTACAGGAACAGGGCATTAGTGAGAACCTGAAACCACCCTACCACCCAGTCCCAAGAAATGGGAAAACAAAAGAAAATATATAAGAGGGCCCTAAAAAAAATAAAAAAAAATTGCCTTTGCCCTAGAATTACGTTAACGTTTCTCCTACTGTTACGGACTGAATGTTTGTGCCTATCCCTGATGTGTATGTTGAAGCCCTAAAGCACAGTGTGATGGGATTTGGAGATGGGACTTTTGGGAGGCACTGAGGGAGGGTTAGGTGAGGTCAGAAGGGTGGGGCCCAGATGATGGAATTGGTGCCCTTACAATTAGAGACCAGAAATGTGAGGACATGTGAGGACACACTGAGAAATCACCTGTCTACAAGCCAGGAAGAGTCCTTATCAAGAACCAAATCAGCCAGCACCTAGATCTTGGCCTTCCCAGCATCCAGAAATGTGAAAAATAAATCCCTGTTGTGTGTGCCACCCAGACTACCATATTTTGTTATGGCAGCCCCAGCAAACAGCCTACAATATCTGATACAACAGCTGCTTCTGCAATTTGCAAAGCACCCAGCATAGCATCTGGCCCGTGCAGACACTCAGGGAATAGTAGCCATTGTGATTTTCTGAGAAGACATCATGTTATATTGGAAAAGATATGGGTTTCAGAGTAAGATTGATCCAAGAGACCTTGAGCAAATTACCCTTAGAATTCACATCTCTTCACCTATAAAACTGGCCAGCATCCTGCACAGTCATTGCAATGATTCTGTGTGTGAAAGAGCCCTCTCCATACCTAGGCTCTCAGCTAGTGGTGAGTCCAGGACCAGCATCCATCCACTCAGCATTTATTACGTATCAGGCACTGGGCTAGATGAAGCATTACCAGAGCCAGGACCTCTACAAAAGAGAAAAGAGGCTTTAAACTTCAGAAAATAGGATTCATCTTGCAGCAGCTCCTTCCACAGCCTCTGGAGAGACTTTCGAAAACTTGTCCACCTTTTCCCAGCCCCAGTCTGGAGTTTGTCTGTATTCTAACACCAACAGTTCCAAGATCTCACAACAGCAAGCAGTCTTCAACTCTTACCTGTAGCTTCCACTGGTCCTCAAGGTAGTACTCCCCTACTTAAAAAAATATTGCCAGGGATTGTTTTCCTAATCCTTTAAAAAATTTTTTTTAAACATTTTATTTATTTGTCAGAGAGAGAGCACAAGCAGGGGGAGCAGCAGAGGGAGAAGTAGGCTCCCTGCTGAGGAAGTAGCCTGGTGTGGGACTTGATCCCAGGACCCTGAGATCGTGACTTGAGCTGAAGGCAGACACTTAAGTGAATGAACCACTCAGATGTTCCAACCTTCCTATTCCTGGTGGGAATCAAGTCCAAACCTTTTAACATGACATAGGTTAACAAAACATTAACTACTATATAACCTAGAGCCCAAACTTTTAGTGTTATAATAAACAGAAATGGATTTATTGGCCAAGTAAAGTCCAAAATACATGTTTAATAGGCAGTTCTCTGCGTAGTGGTGATGCAGCGTTGCTTCTAACTTGTGGCCCAACCGTCCTCTCCTCAACATTTGGCCTTCAATGTCAGTGTTCTTACGGGCATTTGCATCAAACCACAAAGAAAAGACCATGAAGGATCTGCCCTGGGAGGCTTCATGGGCCAAACCTGAAAGTGGAACACATCACTCAAAGGAAATTGGAAAAATGTGGTTCAGTTGTGTGTCCAAGAAAAAGAAGGCAAGAGATTCTTATAAATACATAGCGGGCTCACCTTACCTGGCATTCAAAGTTCTCCACACTTGGCTTTAAACTTACCTTTTATATTTGATTTTTCAAATTTGATAGCCTTTACCTTTCAAACTTGATACCATTATGCAGGTATAGCTATTGGTCAGCTTTGCTGAACAACTAACTCCCAAATCTCAGTGGCCTACAGCAATAAAAGTTAGTTTTTTCTTTTTCCCTTTCTTTTCTTTTAAATTATGTTCATTTAGCCACTGTATGGTACCTAGTTTTTGATGTAGTGTTCAGTGATTCATTAATTAAGTGTAACACCCAGTGCCCAGCACAGCACATGCCCTCCTTATTGTTTATTTCTGACTTAGGCATATGCAGACTCTAGGCAGGCTGCAGCTCTGCTCCATGGGACTTCTCATTCCATGACCCAGGCAGAAGGAACAGTTCTCATGTGGAATATGCCCCTTCTGGTTGCTGAGAAGAACAAGATAGTGGAAACTCTCACACGCAAACATGGCAAATGTCTGTTCACATCCTGTTGGCCAAAATAGGAACCATGGCCAAAGTCCAAAGTCAACTAAATGAGACATATATACTCCTGCAGGAGATACTTCAAGTCATAGCGTAATGGGTTCAGAGGGAGAAAGTAACTAATTTCAAACAATACATCAATCTATTAGAGCTGCCCCCTCCATCTATGGTACCTGATAGACATTACTCATTAAGCACAGCACACTTTCCTCAGCATCCTTCTCAACACATTTCTGGCAGTCGTTGCTAATATTCCAGGTGAAACAAAAGGATTAATACCTCTAAAATTGATATGCTGTACTTCTGTGACCTCATACGTTTCCATAAACATTACAGATTCCCATCTCTGAATCTTTTCTTCAGCCTGAAATAAGCTCAGCCTTCCTAGACCTTCTCCTGCCAGACTATCCAAAGCCAATCCATCCTTCAAGGATCTGCATTTCATGTCCATTCTTTCAATGAAATTCACTGAATACCTAGCCCAATACCTCACAGACATAGTTGCTGAATGAACCTGTTTCACATCACCTGAGCCTTAAACACAAATGCTCAGTGAACATTCTCCCTTGATTAATAGAAGTGTTTCCTAGAACAATGGGAGCTTGTATCACATGTAAAATATGGATGAAAAGAGGGCCTACTATATACTGTTGCATTAAATGGAAAATTCTTAGCATAAGCACATTGTAAGCACCCGATACATGGAAATTGCTATTAATTTTAACTCTAGCTGAGACCTTGTTTTCTTCTTTTCTTTTATTTTTAAATTTTATTTTATTTTATTTTTTTCAGTGTTCCAAAATTCATTGTTTATGCACCACATCCAGTGCTCTGTGTAATACGTGCCCTCCATAATACCCACCAGGAGGCTCACCCAATCCTTCACCTCCCTTCCCCTCCAAAACCTTCAGTTTGTTTCTCAGAGTCCACAGTCTCTCATGGTTTGTCTCCCCCTCCGATTTACCCTAACTCACTTCTCCTCTCCATCTCCCAATGTCCTCAGTGTTATTCCTTATGCTCCACAGGTAAGTGAAACCATATGATAATTGACTCTCTCTGCTTGGCTTATTTCACTCAACATAATCTCCTCCATTCCCATCCATGTTGATACAAAGTTGAGTATTCATCCTTTCTGAGGGAGGCATAGTATTCCATTGCATACATAGACCATATCTTCTTTATCCATTTGTCTGTTGAAGGACATCTTGGCTCTTTCCACAGTTTGACATTTGTGGCCATTCATACAGATGGCCCTTCTTTTCACTACATCTGTATCTTTGGGGTAAATACTCAGTAGTGCAATTGCAGGGTCATAGGGTAGTTCTATTTTTAATTTCTTAAGGAATCTCCACACTGTTTTCCAAAGTGGCTGTACCAACTTGCATTCCCACTAACAGTGTAAGAGGGTTCCCCTTTCTCCACATCCTCTCCAACATTTGTTGTTTACTGTCTTGTTAATTTGGGCCCTTCAAACTGGTGTAAGGTGGTATCTCAATGTGGGTTTGTTTTGAATCTCCCTGATGGCTAATGATGATGAACACTTTTTCATGTGTCTGTTAGCCATTTGTTCATCTTCATTGGAGAAGTGTCTGTTCATATCCTCTGCTCATTTTTTTGACGTGATTATCTGTTTTGTGTGTGTTGAGTTTGAGGAGTTCTTTATAGATCGTGGATATCAGCCTTTGTCTGTAGTGTCATTTGCCGATATCTTCTGCCATTCTCTGGGTTGCCTCTTTATTTTGTTGACTGTTTCCTTTGCTCTGCAGAAGCTTTTGATCTTGATGAAGTCCCAAAAGCTCATTTTTGCTTTTGTTTCCTTTACCTTTGGATACATGTCTTGAAAGAAGCTGGTATGGCTGATGTCGTAGAGGTTACTGCCTATGTTCTCCTCTAGAATTTTGATAGATTGTTGCCTCATGTTGAGGTCTTTTATCCATTTCGAGTTTATCTTTATGTATGGTTTAAGAGAATGAGACCACGTTTTTCTTCCAGCCTTTATTCTGTGGGGAAGACAAATCCTGACTAATGACACAGACATGTCACCTAATGTTTTTGGAGCCCAGCGACTTACTGTTAAGCACTCAGAGATTTTCAGGTGAAAGGCACCCACAGGCAGGTACCAGACACCGTATTTAGTCATAACAGCAAAATAAGACCAAAAAAATGTAGGGAAAGCAGAGGCTTCCTAACTTCGTACAGCAGAGGATTAAAGCAGACACCCGGAAGAGCAAGTCAATCCTTCAACTGTCATCCCTGAACACGGAGACAGGGAGAAAGATCACTGGAAGGCCTCAGATGCTCTGGGGGGTCTGGGAAGGGAGTGGGCAAGGGCGGGGAAAAGAAGGATGCCCAAGTCCATAACTTGACTTAGGTTGTGGGACGAGTGTGAATCTTTTACTTCTCCTAAATAAAGACAGGACCAATAACAGGTGCTGCGATCCCAAATCATTTAAACCAGTAAAAGGCTTGGGCAAACCAGGCCCTCAAGTGGCTTGTTTAGGAGTTGTGACTGCTCCTGAATTACACCAGGCTCCATTTTCAACTTCATTCTTTCTTCACCTCCCCATCACCGCCACTACCTCAGGCAATGGATCCTCTTCCTAGACCTAGAGGCCACTCTAGGGGACGTCAGTCCAGATGTGTGAGTACTGGCAGGCCCCTGGCACTGAAACTAAGTTGGCAAAAGAAAAAAAAAAATCTATGCACAGCACACAGTTTTTACAGGGGCTGTCCCTGATGTTGAAGCAAAGAAGAAACTGTTACCCTAGCTAGTAGTTCCACGTCCCTTATATAGTAGTAGCTATAACATACTGGCAAGAGCACTGCCCTTGGAGTCCAGCAGCCCTGGTGGAGATCTACCGTCTCATCTCTGTTGCTTTAGATCAGTTCCATAACCATCCTGAGCTGTAGTTTGCTCATCTGTAAAGTGTGGGTAACAATGATACCTATCCCCCAGCCTGTTGGGAAGAACAAATGGGAAAATGCACACCAAAGCATTCTGCCCCCTTTAAGGCATTAGACAGAAGGCCTTAGAGCCCTAAATCTTCCTTCACCATGAGCATCCTTACACATCTGATGAATGTTTTCAGCTGTTACAGATTTTATTTGTGGGCAGTAGTTGGAGTTCCCAAGCTTAGATCTGTGGGGACAAGTCATCCCCACTTAGAAAACCAGAAAAATTGTATTTGGAGAAAACATGGGCTAATTTTAACCAGGGATTTTTCAGAGATGAAAACCCAAATAACTTCTTATTCTCAATCCAATCCTTATTTTAGAGGGAGAAGTCCCCTGTTTTTTTTTTCTTTTCTATCTCTCTCTATGTGTGTGTGTGTGTGTGTGTGTGTGTGTGTGTAAGTAGCCCACCTTTCCTCTATTGAGTTCCTGTTGCCTTTTAAAGTTACTACTCTCCCTACCTCCCCACCCCCCACTTTAGTCTGGCATGGGGTTGTGATGGTTGGGGGTGTGTGCGTGATGAGTGACCATGGTTGAGTGGATGCTGTCCTCTTTGCTTGACATAGGATGAAGATTAGTGGCTGGAAAAGATCAATGACAAAGGCCATCTCACAGCCCTGGGCTGAGTTCTCCTGATTGTTGTTCCTCACCCCACCCCAATAGTTCCCAATTAACTTTCCTCACCTAACTTGCAATACTTCTTCCTCTCAATCCTATCTTATAACATGCCTCCATCTACCCATCTAGGCACTTAGAATTGAGGCTAAAAGGGGTAGAGAGAAAATGGGAAGGAAATACTAGAGTTGGGCTAACACTTAGTCAAACCAGTAGGTTTCTAGTCCTGCTCCTGGCAAGATCTGGTCTAAAGAATGTCAGGTTCTTTTTGAACTCTCTCTCCCTTCACAGCATCATATATACATTTCCCCCTATCAGGGCCCCTTATTTCCCACCTTCCAGTCTATCCCCTAACTCCTATCCCTTTCCAGCTCTAGGTTCCCACTTCCCAACTCCCCGCCCCACCAAGTTCCTGCTGAGGACTTCTCTCTACCCTTGAAGCAGCTGCCTCCAGAATTCTTGACTTCTTGGAGCAGTAGAGTCACAAGAAAGAACATTTCTTTCCCTATATTCTCCCTTTCCCTTCATCTCTTGAATGAGAGCAAAAGCTTTTTTTTTTTCTTCTTTCAATTCAGAGGGTAGACAACTGAGAGAGGGAAATAACTGGGACTTCAGGGGCCTGAGGATTGGGCTGTTGGATCCCTCAGCCATTTTCCAGCTCTGAAGACTCACTCATTACTTTCAGACATTTGTGTCTGTTCTCAGGTATTATAAATCATTCCTGGATACAGCTGGAGTGGGCAAGGAGACCTTCTCAGAATGAGCAGGCCCCAGACTTCAGTAGGATTTTGAATTCAAGAGCCAAAAGGCATGGGGGTGGGAATGGGAAATGGAGGCTGAAGAATTTAGTGGGTGCTCAAGGGTATTAGGAGGTGGGAAAGGAGGGACTGAGGGGTCAAAGTCTTGGACACTGAGACTTAGTCAATGGGGCTGTGGAAAGGAAATAGAAATAAGAGAAATCGTAACACTAGGTAGAGCCTAGAGAGAGTACAGAGTGAGGCAGGATGGGGACTTTCTCAGAAGCCCAGACCTATGTCCTAAGACTAAGAATGATACCTCCAAAGGGTCGTGTGACTCTCCGGGGCTGGAAGCCAAATACACCTTCATCTCCAGGTGTAGTGGCAGAGGCTGTAGGTGGGTGGGGATGGAGTTGGGAGGGAGAAGAGATGGATTGGGGAGATTTTAGAATATTAACCCTTTGATTCACAGGAGGGCAGATATCTGAGGGCAGGATGGAGGAATCATCACTAGCCTGGTGTTATCCTGAGGTGGAGCCAACTTTTGAATGTAGCCTGGACCTACATCCCCAATACCAAGGTGGAAGGTCACTATACCATTTCCCCAAGCTCCATGCCCAGTGCCACTGACTAGATTGGTACCTGAAAGGTCTCCTGGAGCTCCTTTTGGCTCAGATCTATGGACCATGGGTTGGTTGGAATAGGGGCAATGACTTAGTTCTTGAGTTCTCAACATCATGTTGATAGAGCAGAAGGGAGAAAGATGTCACAGATGACAGAGACCATCTGGGTAAGCGAAGCTCATCTCTCCCTATCTTAGCCTTGCTCTCACCTCCATATTAGTGTCCCTCCATACTCCATGTCTGTCATCATTCTTGCCACTATAACTGCATCCTGCCGCCATTCAATCCCTCAGCACTTTCCACTCTCCCTCACTGGTAGTTGCATCAGCATACCCCTCTCCCACCACAGGCTCTCACAGATGGAGGCTGCCGGTGTTCAGGATCACCACATATTCAAGAAAAATATTTGTGAGGGGCAAGATGGCAGAGAAGTAGGAGACCTTGTTTCAACTGGTCCCCTAAAGTGAGCTAAGTATCTACCGGAACATTCTGAACACCCATGAAATCAGACTGAGATGTAAGATTACACACTTCTTGGTCTCTATAGGGGCTGAAGACATCAGTGGAGAGTTTCCATGGAGTGGGAATACTCGGACTGATATCGGAGGATAAACAGAAGGGTGAGAGAGCCACCAGAAGTGACCCATTGGAAAGTAATATCCCAATATGAAAGTGCCCCATGATTGGGAAGCAACATTAACTTGGAGTCTAGTTAAAAGCACTCAAAAGGAGCAAAAGATCTTAAAGGATAGCTGGTGAAATCGGGCAGTCTTAGGCATGAGCCTAAGCCCATGGACCCAGGACAGCCCCCGCTGGTGACCACTGGTGCCGGAGAAAGCCTGGCAGGGCCTCCAGTCTGTAGTCCCTGAGCCTGTGGCTTTCCACTGCTTGCACCACCACTGGGCTGGGCACACTCCCACTTGCCACTGAGAGAACCCCTTGGGGGCACCAGCTGACGGCCTCTAGGACCGCAGCCTTCCAGGATGAGCTGAGGGTCTGAACGCTTCCAACATAAGCCTGAGAGAACCAGGCACAATCTCTGGTTGGGATCTCTTGGCAGCAGCTTTCCACAACCTGTGCCCCCTCTGCGTGCAAGAGCACTGGACATGCCATGGACCCCAGACAGCAGTCCCAGCAATGGCGCTCACCTTGGTTGGGGTTCCCCAGACAAATATTGCTCACAGCTTTAGTGGCACGGGTTTGCAGACACAAGCGAGGGCCTCGGCGGCCACTGGGATGGTGGCTGGGTTGCGCACCACCTGTAGGAGGCTGAGGTGTTCAGCGGAGTTTGCAGATGGGGAGTCTGTGGGTTCTGGACTACCCAGAGGGGAGCAGACTGAGGCTTCTCTCTGAGGCAGAGGTCTGGGTGTAGACAGATTCTTCTCTTGCTCTGACTCACTGAAAAGCCACAAAAAGTGGCCAAAGAATGAAAACCTCCAGAGAACAGAAGCCTAAAAAACCAGTTTTCGCAGCGACAAGCCCCTTGATAACCTTCAGGGCAACTCAACCCAAGCAAGACTGATGGGAGAAAAATGCAACAGACCCTTTTTGGTGGTGACTTCTGATTGCTCTGAATCTTTCCAGGGTGCACCTTGCCTGGATTGTGGGTGATATATTCAGCTATACATCCCCTCAACCACCTCTCACCAAAATGACTAGCAGGAGGAGCACCCAACAGTGGAAAAATTCAGAGACTGTGCCCTCTCCTGCAGAGCTATTGGATATGGACATAAACAGCATGTTGGAAAGGGAATTCAGGGTAATAATTATCCAGGCAATGGCCAGGTTGGAGAAGATCATTAGTGACAACACAGAATCTCTAGGGTGAAAGTAGAGCCGATCTGGCAGAAGGATCACCACACATTCGTGTGGTCTTTAGGCCATGCCAGTATCAAGTTCTAAGGGACAAGGGAAGGGGCGCCTGGGTGCCTCAGTGGGTTAAAGCCTCTGCCTTTGGCTCAGGTCATGATCCCAGGGTCCTGGGATCGAGCCCCGCATCAGGTTTTCTGCTTGGCCGGGAGCCTGCTTCCCTTCTTCTCTCTCTGCCTGTCTCTCTGACTACTTGTGATCTCTGTCAAATAAATAAATAAAATCTTTAGAAAAAAAAAATAAGGGACAAGGGAAGATGGAAAACAGGAAGGGAGGAGCCAAGGGAATAGAGGTTTAGAGGAGGGTATAAGGCTCAGAAACAAAAGTTAGGCACAGAGGTAAGGAAATATAAGTGCAGATAAATAAAATAAGAACTTAATCCATCAGGGTTCAGCAGACAAAAACTCATGGGATTATTACAGAGTCATCTACTTAGAGGTGGAAGGAACTGTAGAGAGCCACTAGTCCTGCCTCCTACCAAAAAAAAAAAAAAAAAGGAGGAAGTCCATTGGGGAGCAGGTATTAGGAAGAAGGAAAATGGTGTCCTATTTGAGAAGGTTGTCTTTAGGTTCTGAAGGACCTGGGTTCATATCTCAGCTCTAATACTTAAAATCTGTATGACCTTAGACAAATTACTTAATCTCTCCATGTCTGTTCTCTTAGTAGTAAATGGGGATGCTTGGATTATAGGGACAAAAGAAGGTTTAACGTGATGTGGGTAAAGGGTTAGCATATGTCTGGTACACAGTGGGCACTCAGTAAGTGGTGATGATGATGATGATTATGATGATGATTAAGGAGGGTAGGTTTAGGAAAGAGAGGAAGGACAGGGCCAGGGAGAAAGACTGAGGAAGAGTATCCCAGGGAACAGAAATAACCTGTGGGGAGTGAAGAGGAAAGTTCCCTAATGCATATACTGCAAGGGGTTGGAACCAAGGACAGTGGGGATAAGATGCATCAAGGGGATGGGGTGGGGGAGGTGACCTGCCAAGCACTTGAGGCCCTGAGATCATACTAGTGCCCTGGGTCTGTTCTTCTTTCCACAGCCAGCTACCTGCCCAGACTCAGAGCCCAGTTCTACCAGTTCCAATATGTGAAATGCCAGGGCTGAGTATATGGGCAGAGGCCCCTTCTCCAGTTCCAAGACTCAAAGCCCATGGATGAAGAGGTGACTGTAGAAAAGACTGATGGTGGCATTGACATTGTGCTGGTTGTCCCCAAGGCCACTGTGCTGAGGGTGAGAACAGAGCAACAGGGCTGCTCCTGGGGAAGGAAGTGAGAGGGCAGCATCCCAAGGGGCCCCTTCTCACTCCATTCTCCCCTTGGCAGTGAACTTAACTGAAGACCTCACTGGGAGTTACAGTCTTGCCATTGAGATAGTCTCGATCTAACATAGACCAAATATGTAGGGCAGAAAAGCAAGCCACTCAGGCAAATGTCACTCAAGATTTCTTAAGAACTTTTTGAGGATTTTTCCTCTCAACTGCTGTGTTCTGTCCTAGGCCCTAGAGGAAGATCCAAAGGGTGAGGGAGGCCCCTCCAGGAAAGGAATGTTTAGAGGAAGGGGAGGATGAGGCCAACTTCCAGTAGAGGTGAGGAGTGGGAGCAGATGGTAGGGCACAGTCCTGCACTGCCCAATACTGGAGGCGCTGCCCATAGGTGGCTCTTGAGTACCTGAAATGTGACTGGTCCAAACTGAGATGTTCTGTGTGGGTAAAATACACAAAGGATTTTGAAGTCTTCATATCTGAAAAAATGTAAAAGATCTCAGTGTTTCTCTATATTGATTACATATTGAAAAGACAACATTTTGGATAGATTGTGTTAGATAAAATATTAAAATGAATTTCTGTTGCTTTCTTTAAGCGTCTACTAGAAAATTTAAAGGTATGTATGTGGCTTGCCTTCTTTTTCTATTGGATCAAATAGACCAAAGAGGGAAGAATTAGAGAGCAAGCAAGACAGATGTTGGCAAGGAGCACTTCCTGAAGGAAGAGAAGGGACAGGGACAGGTGGGGAGCACACACAGGCCCAAACAAGAGGACAGACATCAGGAAGACTCAGGAGGTGAGAATGAGTAGCTTGTCTGTGACTTAGGTAAATTCTTGTCTTCTAGAACGCTCTAATGTAAACACATGGAATCTGAACAAGAACATAGAGAAGATGTTTATGTCGTACATAAGTCAGAGATCTGTGACCCCCTCCCCATGTTCTGTTTTTACATTTGTTATTCTCATGACCACTACCTCTCAACAACTTGGACTAAGAAATCACTTTACAAAATGAGAACAGAGACTCAGAGAAGTTAAGTAACTTGCTCAAGGTGACACAGCTAGTAAAAATTGCATTGGAGATTTAAACTCTCATCTGTCTGACTCCAGGACAGAGTAAAATGAGGGGATCCAACTCTTCTGTCTGTGTGGATTGAGAAATCTTCCAAGACGATCAGAGCTGAGGGTTGGAGGGCAGGACTGAGTGGTGCACCAAGCCTGCCCTGTCTCACCTCTTTATAGCCTGCACTGCTGTAACTTCCCAGCCGCAGAATGCATCTGCAGAGCAATGGGATAGGACGTTAGAACGGACACTTTACAAACACAAACCCCTCCTCATCCTGCCCCCCGTTGAACCAGCTGCATGACAGCAAGAGAGTAATCCCCTGATTCAGGTGAAGCTACAGCTGGAGGGGCAGGTGACAGGCTGAAAGGCCAAGCTCAGAAGCACACATGGATCTGGTAACCACCAGGCAGGAGCAGACAATGCTGACAGAGCAGTACAAGCTGGGAGTTAGGCCAGTGGGGGATGGGGCCTGGCTGCTTATCCAGGATCCAAACTCAGAATCCTCTGAAGAGGGGAAAAGGAAGATGTTAGTGTGCTTTTAAGAGGGCTCTGGCATCTAAAAGTAACTTCTCCCATTCATCATCTGCTCTTTGCCCTGTGTTTCCAGAGCCTCCTCCCCACTGCCGACAAGGAGGTCCTTTCCCTGTTCTCATCTGCTCCCTCCTACCACAGCCCCTGTTTCCAGTTCCCCTGGCACTGTCTGGGGTGACAGGGGAAACAGACGGAACACTGGTGCTCTCTGAGCTCTCTTCTCTGAAACTGACCTGCTGATCACTGCCCTTCCGCCCAGGAAAGGTCTGACCCACCAGGCTTTACCACATATCCTCTCAGTGTCCCTCCACTCTGACCCACTTCCCATCCAGAAGACACTCTTTCCATGTCAGGGGATGGGAGGGCTCATACTCATAGAGCAGGAAGTGCCACAAGTGGATTTGAGTTAGACTCAGTCAGAACTTCCCAGCACTAGGTATCTGACAGCCTCAGCTGCTGTGACATTCAGTAAGAATGCACACATGGCCTCACCAGATGCCTCCAAGAGACAAGGACTTGTTCTGGACCTGTCTGGGTAGTCCCGACTAGAGACAAAGGTTTTCAGTGTGACTCTGGTCATGCCAGCCCAAGAAGGGAATACACAGGGACTTCTGGGGACTCTCAGGCCCTCGGGCAGAATGGGTGGAGCCTAGAGTTAGAAGCTGCAGCCTGGTAAGGGTGGGGAGAGATCAGGCCTGAACCCTCCACTGTCTGGCCTCCCTCCCACCGTGGCCCTGCCTCCTTATGGCCCTCTGTGGTCAGAGCAGGGCCTCTGAGCTCTTCCAATGCAGCCCTGAGAGCAGGCCTCAGGACCCAGTCTCCACCCAGCCTCAGACCTGGGACCCTGATGCCCTCCCCCTGTGCCTGGCAGGACAGAGACACCCACTGCTCAGATTCCACAGCCCAGAACTAACAGCCTTCCTCTCCTGGACTCCCCTACCCCCTACCCCATAGCACAGTCTCGTACCTGCTGGAAATGTGCACAAATCAAAGACACCTGCCACTATGTGTCTTCAGGCTCCCCTGGGACAAAACACACACACGCGCGTGCATGCTCACGCGTGCACTCACACTCATACATACACACAGACACATACCCTCAAATTACACACATATACACATACCCACACATCACAAACATTCTCACGTGTATGCAAAGACACATACTTACAAAATCATTAACAGACACGCATGCACACCCAGACTTACACACTCTTACACACTCATCAAACACACTTTTGCACACATACACACCACTCTACTCCATTTTTTAAGGATTCAGAGCCCAATCCTCTACATCCTAGAGATCTAGAACATCTGGGGAAAGCAGGGAAACCCACAGGAAAGCTATTTCCAGTTTCCTGGAGCTCCCCTGCCTTGTCCCCCTTCCTGCCACCAGGGTCTCTAGGTCTGTGACCCACACTGTGGGCATGCAGAGAAAACTCAGTCCTTCACATAACAAACACTTCAGAGCACCACCTGCCACCCCTAGCACAGCCCCACCCCTGGCCTGCAGCTGAGGCAGACACATAGAAGAGTAAGATCTTCTGCCCAGTGTGTGGGGGAAAGAGCAAGAGCTCAGGAGCAAGGACCTGAGTTCAAGTCCTGCCTTTGCCTCTTCATATGTTGTTACCTTGGGCCCTTGACATCACCTCTCTGAGCCTCAGTTTTATCACCTGTTAGTAGGATTAATAAAAGTTACCTAATGTGTGAGATTAAGACAGGTGTAGCTTCCATCAGCAATGTGGCCACCGATGGAGAGTCATCCTCTCCTTTCCCCACCCCTACTGTGAGCATCTCCCCAACACCCTTCCAGTCCTGCTGTCCCTGAAACAGAAACCCCATCTCCTTGAGGCTCAGACCAGCAGGTACCCACACTTGGGGAAACTTGAACTCTGATGAGGCCAGTTCCATTTGACTCCCCAGCCCGTGTCCGCCCCCACCACTCCTGGTCCCCTAGTGCCTCTTGCCCCTTTACAGATAGCCCTTTCTCTAATGACCTTTAATGCAGCTGGCCATGGAGGAAGAGTTTGGGATGGAGCACTCGGCCCTCACAGCAGATGGATATGAAGGGTTAATCAGCCCCTAGGAGCTGTCCTGTAGAAAGTCATCCCTAATGTCCCTGAATTACACCAATTCCAAGACGTTCTCTATGGACAGATAGTGTGGGTCACAGTTATAGAACAGGACTTGCTGTGCTAAGTAGTCAAGGGAGAGATTGTGTTGCCCATAATACTAAATGCCCCTTTGGAAGAAACTCCACCAGATTCTGTTCTCAGACTGGGAAGCAGCCCAGTGGCTCCCACCTAGATGGGCACCCCCTGCAGGTGCCTTGGACCAAGTGGAGCTGGGATCTCACCCCTACCCCTGCTGCTCAACTGGCCTCCTCAGCTCCCGGGAGAGTCAGGCCTCAGTGTGAGCGGGAAGGGGCTCTGGAAGTCCTACACTTAACTTCCTGGGACCCTCCAAGAATCCACAAACACCCTTGGTTTCCCCAACACAGCCTTTACTCCCTACATCCTTCCAGGGTCTGACTGCTGGGGAACTACTCTCTGCTTCCCCTCCTCTGAGTGGGATCCTTCTCCAGTCCTCCTTCCAGACAACTGGTCGCCTTGACCATCTCTGAATTTCCATCTGCTATTGCCCATCCTGGTTCATCCACCTCCCCTCATTGTCCACCCCCTTCCCTATGACCCCTCCCCTGCCCACCTTCCACTCTGTTCCTTCCCACCTAGACAAACTTACCCCCACCCAGCCTTCCTCCCTCCCTCCTGGCTCACCTTCCCAGACAACCCCAGCTCCCAGTGGACTCCAACTTCCCATTACCTCCATCTCTCCAGCCCGCTGCATCCCACCATTTTGCCCCATTTCAAATCATTTCTACATCTGCTTTCACACCTCTCCCATCCTTCAGAATCTAATGAGTAGAGCAGGGCTTAGAGCCCAATAAAGGGAAAGACATTTTCCCCTCTTCTCTCTCTTCCTGCCCTCTGCCTGCCATTCCCCATCTCTTCCTGACAACAGACCTGGTCAGATGTTACCGAGAGTTGAAGAGACATCTCCCCATCAGCAGAGTGAGGGACTGGGGTGCACGGAGGAACAGGATGGGCTGTGGCACTTCAGTCCACCTGGGGGAAGCCCCACCCATTACGATAAGCCCCACCCCCTTCTGAGTGTCCTCAGGGGTGACCAGGACCCTCCACAGCTTGGCTCTGCCCAGGTCAGAAGGGAACCTTGGCAACCCTGGGACCTTGGGAGGGCCTGATGACCTGGTCACCCCAAAGCCACTCCTTCTCAATAGACTACAGAGGCAAATGGTGACTCATCCCCATCGGGTCATCCCACCATCTTGGCCTCCACATCAGCTGAAGTGCAGAAGATAAAGGACTCTGTACAGCCTCTGGGTCTTTTCTCCCAGCAAAGCAGTGACAGCTGAGCCCAGCAGAGGGTGCCTGTTTAGCAGTGACCCTGTGTGTGGGAGGGAACTCAGGCCTCCCATTGGAAGCCAGAGATCCCCCTACCAGAGTCTCACCTCATTTTCTGCCTGTTTGCTCTACGTGTCTCCCTCCCCCCACCCATCTTGCTGAACCCCAACACTGATGGGGTTCAGTTCTCCCTCTACGGACCCTTTCATGCTATCTCTCCCTGTATCAGGCCCAGGATTTCTGCCCCAGAAAACAAGCAGCGGTGTCTGCTCCCAGGAGGTCCTTCCTCTTCTCCTGCTTTAGTCTTTCTTGCTGCTGCTAAGTAATCAGACTGTCCATGGAAATTTTGGGGCTCATTCCCAACCTTCCCCTTCTCCACGACTTCTTCACCTTCTCCGTGCTTTGTCCCAAATACCTAGGTGCCAGATCTTAGGATTCAGAGGACCCTTCTGGGCTTCGAGCTCAAGGGAAGGACTGCTGAACTTCTGCATAGGCTACAATGAGAATGTATCAGTTCCTGGGGTGAGAATGGCCAGAGAACACTTTGGAGCTCTGTGCACACAATAGCGGTACCATAAGTGTGAAATGGTTCACTGAGCAGCTGGATTTAGGCAGCTGAGAAAAGGTACAGGAGACAGGTGTAAATGCTCTAGGTATAAGTTTCAGATTCCCCTTATCCACTCCTAAACCTTTTCAAATGGGCCCCCTACTCTGCAAGAGACAGAAGCTAATACTCCCAACTTGTGGCAGGAGGAGGGGGCAGGAAAGTAGTCCAAGGAAGACTCTGGTAATGAAAGGGTTAGCTGAGGCTGCTGGGATACTGGAGGGACTGCCTGCTCCTCACAGCAGAGGGGCTCCTCAGCCTTGCAGCAGGGATCCAGAAATAACTGGTCTCTAAACTCAGTCAGGGGATACCTTCCCCTTCCCTAAAGCCCCAAAACCCTGACCAACTCCCCTAAGGAATAGAGAGCCCAGAACCCACTGAGACTGAGTTGGATGTGGGGAGAGTCTATATGACAGCAATTAGCCTCTCTCTTTCTGAACTTCTGTCCTCATCTCTTCCCCAGAACCTCATATCCTGGGGCATTAGTTCAGAGACCTCTGCCTTGATCTGTCTACAAGTCTCTAGCAAGATCAAAGCTCTTAGCCCTTGTTTTGCTTATAGACTCCTGGACAGGAGAAGAGGGGACAGGGTCCATCCTGAAAAGGTAAGGGCCCTGACTTGTTCTCTTCCCAAGGCGGGGGGAGGTTGGAAGTTGGACCAAAGAAGGAACCAATCATAAGTTTGTGTTGACAAACACAAACCCTGGTGGGAAGGCTTTTATTCTACTTCTGTTACTGATTTTATTGTTATTGTTCTTCAGGTTAAAAATTGAGTTAACTCATAATCGTAGTAGGGTAAATCTGTGACAGTGACCATAAAAGCCATTCCTAGCATCCCTATCTAAAGGAAATTCCCTGTTATTCTTTATCACAAACCTGTTTATTCCCTTGTGGATTCATCACACTCTGGTATTACTGAAGATTTGTTTTCTTACTTCTTGTCTATTTTCCTCCAAGAAAAGTCCTAAATTTGAATGAGAGAAAGAATGAACAATGAATAAATATATTATATGGGAATAAATTTACTGGTGGGATCAACATTTCCTAATAAGATGATCTATACCTAAAAGCATCATGTGCAGACCTACAATCACAGTAATTATCCTTCATCAGTATTCATAATACCTTTCCTGCTACAGCTCTTCATGGGCTCTTTCCCTCTATTTAATACAACACATGAAGGTTATTTAGCACTTCTTTACCTCTGTATTAAGGACAGTAGAGAGAATATAAAACTATACAGGGCACAGTCTCCCCATGCCAGAAGCTTACAGGTGAGTGAGGGAGAAAGAGAAGACACAGGGTAACTACAGCTGAACACAGTGCAGAGAGACAGCTATGGTGAGAGTGACACAAAGGAGTAGCAGAGATCAAAGGAAATCAATTTCTTCAGAGGCAGATAACCCAGGAAGGCGTAGGCAGAGGTCACATTTATAGTGCACCATGATGATTGTATAGGATTTCAGTAGTCAGAGATTGTGAGGACAGCATTGCAAGGAAAGACACTGATTTGGGGAAGGATTTCTTGACTTTGGGCATCGTTTGATATCAAACTTCTGTTCATCATGACCGAGTAAAATTCGAGGACCAGGGAAATTTAAGAGAAAACTGCAGAATCTGAAGGCTTTGAATACAGAAGACAGGTGCCAGCACCTGGGTCCCAGCTCAGGGTCCATTTCTCCCCACTTCTCCTGCACCTGATCTTTGGAAGGGGCAATGGTTCCAATGGGAGAGGGAACCCATTATGTCTTTGTATGTCTCTGATCTCTGCTCTCCCTCCACTGAGTTATTTATTAATAATGAAAGGATTTCTTAATCTCATTACCCAGAGGAGAACAGAGGGCAGAAAAGCATATACCACACAAATAAACTTTTGGTAATTTGTGTACCTGCAGGAAAGAGAGAAATCTCTGCTTCTTCTATATCGATAGTCAATTTTCCTTGATATTTAGACACTCTATATCAATAAATATCTGTATTTCCTCCTTCTCTGGACAGAGATGCTGTTAAATGTCACATGTAAACTAAAGTTTGTCATAAAAATGCCTCACAAAACAGCCTCCCAAGAACTGGCCCTGGCAGGTGGAGGAGGGGCATCCTGGGCTGTTCTGCCTTCAAACCACCTGCAGGTCCTGCCTCCTGCTTCCAATAGCTTTGTTTCAGGTTTTCTAAAGAGGGAAACAAAGACATTCTACTCTTCCTACCATCGTTCTGTCAGAGCTCACTGGATTTTATGAAGTTAGTTCCACGAATGACCAGCTTCTCACAATCCCCACTCTAGATTCCTTAATTAGTACAAATTTTGATTCTCCTCTTCCTGGGGTGGCTCCAAGGGAAGGGAAGAGGTAAATACAATGGCTTCTCTGAGGACCTTCCCTGAGGGTCTTCTATGGGAGAGGAGGTATTGATGTGGGGGGTACGTCTGTAACTGCAGCTGTGTATGAGGATAAAACACAGGAGGGGTTTCCTTGCGGCTGCTGTTGCTCTTTCTCTCTGAACCTCTTCTGACTGTAGCAGATGGATAGGGCTCCACAGCAGCCCAGCATCTTAGCCATGAACTTCCTAGAAGGAAACTCATTAGGGTTTCCTTGAGAGGTGATGAAAAATAAATATCAGGGTTTAGAAGAAACACACTAACCATGGCCAGGGTTGGAAGGCTCCTGGTTCCTTAGTGCTGGTTGAACTCCTTCAGGGTTTGTGTACCTGCATGCGCGCACACACACACACACACACACACACACACACACACACACACACACATCTTACCCGATAAGTCTAAAAATATGCCCATGTTTGTAGACATACCAAGAGGAATATACCCCACTTCCTGATGCATATTTCTACTCAAATTTAAAACACAAATATCCATATATTTGGTGCACACACATTGGTGGGTCCGTTATCAAAGGAACGAGACTGAGACAAAGTGAAAGTTATGCAAAGTCTTATTTTTGCCAAGCATTGGAAGTTAGACTGACCGGGCAGGGGAACGAGGCTGAGACAAAGTGAAAGTTATGTAAAGCTTTATTCTATGCCAAGCATTAGAAGTCAGACTGACAGGCCAGGGCCGCCTCCAAAGAGAGCGACCCCCCTTTGGTCTTACAGGCTAGTTTTATAGGGTACAACTGCAGACTTCTACGTATGTGGGTTTGGCTGATTGGATGTCTCCTACCTGTGTGTTTTAGTAATGGTTACCCGGAACCAATACTAGTAACTGCTGAGGTGTTCATTAAACAACAAAATGGCCTTGTTTTAGGTATGTGTTTTAGCAACGGTTACCCAGAACTAGTACCAGTAACTGCTAAGGCATTTATTAAACAACAAAATGGCTACCTAGGCAATATGGAGTCACTATGGCTAAGTAGGCCCAGGCAGGCCCTAGGGGTTTAACAGGTTTTAACGTGGAATCAGCCCCAACAACATGACTTTCAATGAGGAGCTTTATGACTATATGTACCCAGCCTTCTCCCCTTTCCAGGCTCCTGACTACAGGGTGGGGCCCAGGAGAGATTGTCTGACTATGAGCTGTATGTGTCACTAAGTGTGTCTCTGACCACATGCCACAAAACACATACAAATTGTTTTCTCATTATTCACTATTGGGAATTATCCACTGTCTTTCGATTACCTCTATGCCATCAAGTTTCAGTGATCAGCAGTCCCTCACTGAGCTCTGTGCAGAGTATAGCTCAGGGGTTACAGGTACAAGACTCTGCTCAAACGTGGTACAAATCCAAGCTTCACTACTCACTGCACAAATGACTTAACCTCTCTTCGCCTTAGTTTCAACATTTCTAAAATGAGCACAACACTCACCTCATTCAACTTTGTATAAAACAGGTGATTATGTAAAGTGCTTGGAGCATTCACAAATGGTAGCTATATAATCATCATCATCACTGTGGGGCTGTGGACATAGAAGGAAGTAATGCATGAGAGAGATGTTCCTTTCCCTTAGGAGGTTTTAAAATCTCCTATGACACAAGATGAATACATGGAGAGAGGAAGCACCTGTAAACCTAAAATCTATTCGAGCCCTAATGTCCAATATATTCTCCTAAATCCAAGGAGAGTTACGAGAACTGATAGCAGATTTCAGTGCTCTAGTAAGATTGTGGTTTTTTTTTTTCTGTTATTAATCATGTGCATGCCTCACCACCTACATACACCACACATCCACCCAGCCCCTCATTTAGGAAGTTGACTGGAGAATTCATGGGATAACAATGATTTTGAGCATTCATTTTCTACATTTCCCTGATTCTGGGCAGGAGCCCATCTGAGGCATTCCACACCCAAGTGAGACGGCAATGCACACTGCCACAGAGCCTAGCCCTCCCATCTCACCCATCACCCTCTGATCTCAGAAAATTCTTCCTTAGGTTCAATCTCCATCTATTTTCCTTTAATATTGGCTTCTATTTCTTACCCATTCTTTTTTTTTTAAAGATTTTATTTATTTATTTGACAGAGAGAGATCACAAGTAGACAGAGAGGAAGGCAGAGAGAGAGAGAGAGAGGGAAGCAGGCTTCTTGCTGAGCAGAGAGCCCGATGTGGGACTCGATTCCAGGACCCTGAGATCATGACCTGAGCCGAAGGCAGCGGCTTAACCCACTGAGCCACCCAGGCGCCCCTATTTCTTACCCATTCTTATAAGGGATGAGATACAAGATCCTTTGAAAGGATAAGAAAATTCTCCAGTGGGAGCACCTGAGTGGCACAGTCATTTGGGCATCTACCTTTGGCTTGGGTCATGGTCACAAAGTCCTGGATACAAGACCCGCATTGGGCTCCATGCTTTGCAGGGGGTCTGCTTCTCCCTCTCTCTCTGACCATCCTCCCCACTTGGTCATTTTCATTCTCTGTCTCTCTCAAAAAATTTAAAAAAAAATAAGTAAATTCTCCAATGCCCACCTTGTCCATTGTTCCACTGCCCATCAGTCCAGTTGTCTGGAATTAAAGGTCTCATATACTTTGTTATTAACCAATTGAAAATCATCAATGATCCCTTAAAAGGCATAATTTGATCCCTATTAGGGTATATCCTCTTATGTAGACATCTTGTCTCTCCTGAAAGCATTTGAAAGATGAGAGTTGCCTAATTTCCAGGATAGATAATTAAGAATTCCTATTTCAGGGACGCCTGGGTGGCTCAGTTGGTTAAGCAGCTGCCTTCGGCTCAGGTCATGATCCCACCGTCCTGGGATCGAGTCCCACATCGGGCTCCTTGCTTGGCGGGGAGCCTGCTTCTCCCTCTGCCTCTGCCTGCCATTCTGTCTGCCTGTGCTCGCTCGCTCTCCACTCTCTCTCTGACAAATAAATAAAATCTTTAAAAAAAAAAAAAGAATTCCTATTTCATCCCCCAACCTCCACAGCCTCCTCAAATAATATCATCAGGTTATCACTCATTTGATTAAGAGATAGTACAACCCTGAGTCAGGGCATGACCAATATGATCTTCCTGGGCTCTTGCAGGCCAACATATGAAGGAGGGAAAATAGAATTTGCAACAGTCAGCACCCACCCAATGTTTCCCCCAGAGACGTCCTGAGGACTAGACAGACTTGAGCGAGGGCACTGAAGGCTTTTTCCCACTGTGGGCAGAGTGCTAAACCCTGCCATCGTGACTGCTTTGGGAGTCCTGGAGGCAGGTGGGCAGTCAGACCCCACACTTCTCCCTCTTCCCAAATTCAATTTCCTCACCGAGGCCCCTCTTCTGGTGTTCCCAGTACCAGTTTTCACACCTTCCATAGTGCCCATCTGAGGCCAGACACCTGTCATCCCATATCTAATTCCAGTGTTTCTCACACCTGAATGACCACACAGATGACCTGGAAGCCTGTTAAAAATGCAGATTCCGATTCAGTAGGTCTGGGTTAGGGCCCAAGAATCTGCATTTCTACAAGCTCCCAGGTGACACCCATGCTACTAGAGCAAGGATCTAGATGATATAGCAGTTGCTACAACTGTCTCCCAGGAAGAGTCTATCTGTCCACATCTGCCTGTCTATAATCCAGAAGGCTGTGAGAATCATGTCTCATTCCTTCCTGACTCAGGAATCTCATGACATGGCATAATACACAACATTGTATCGTACACAACAATACACAGTACATTCTTTCATGACTCTTTAAGGTCCGTATGACTAGAGTCACTGTTCCATTTCTTTTCCAACTCACCCATCTGTCTTTTATTTACCGAATTCCTCCATAGACAACCTTCTCCGGGAAATGTTTCTTGACCTATACCTCTTTCTCAGTTTCAACTCATACCTTCCCTTCCAGAATAACGATGCCTCAATCCCTATCCAGTTATTAATCCTCCTATTTCAGCCCGTTTTCCTCCCCATGTACAGTATCAATTCTCTCTGCCCAAGAATTGTAGGTGCTTTCAGAAGGTTTTTGCTCCAGTACCTCAAAGAATCATCTACAGGAGTAGGTAAGTATATGGGTAATCTTGCCTCTGGCAGGCTTCCCTGGAGTCACCTACTTCCTGGTGGGAACATGAGAAATTCAGCAAGTAAGGAAGTACTCTCCCTCCCTCCCTCCCAGGGCAGACCCCATGCATTAATACAATAGAAAAACACTGGCCCTCCTATACCAAAGCATAAAACTGAGTGCATCAAGAAGGATGCCTGTTGGGCCCAACTGGAGCCAGCCTCATCTTCAGGGATTCCCTGGTATCAGGAAAAACTGCTTGGGCCTTCTATCAGTTTCACTTCTTCTAGCCCTTCCTCACATCCCATGGAAGAGATGGAGCTGGACCAGGGGAGGTCATGTCATGCTTTCTCCTGACTCAGGACTGTATTTTCCCTGTTGATCTTTGGATGAACAACATTGTTCTTATTGTTTAGAGGAAAGAGGATTTAGAGGAAATATGAACCTACTCCTTGTCCTAAGAAAGACTCCACTGGGAAGGAACAGGCAACACAGTTACCATAACTCAGGCACAGCCACACAACAGCAATACTACAGGTACCTGGGCACAGTTCTAGATGTGGGGTACAGACAGCTCTGGATGGAGAGACATTCTGCTTGCCAAGGAAGTCTCCCAGAAAATAGTTTAAAGGAGTAGCACATGCTGGCCTGAAGGAAGGAGAATTTTCTGTACCAATGAAATGCGTTAGTCTCAATTTACTTGAACATGAATTTATTAAATGCTCATTAGGTGCCTGACCCCTGCTGGATGCTCTAGGAGTGAACAGGATACACTACTTACCCAAGATCTATAATCAGGAGCAAAAAAAAGAAAAGAAAAAGAGAAGAAAAGAAAGAATCAGATAACATGGTATGCTATTTTTTTAAATTTCAGATTTATTCATTTACAGTCTACACAGTGTTAATTTAATGTACATATAATTATGAAATGATACATTATGATTTGCCCAATGGAAAAGCATTATCAATGGAATTTTAATCTCCATGTTTCGTTAAATGAAGGAGAGTGTACAAAGGGCACCTCTGTTTCCCTCACTTCAACTTTACACCTGAAGAGCCTCCATCTGGAGCTCAGGTGTTCAACGTGTGGTCCCTGGACCAGCGGCATCAGCATCTCCTGGGAACTTGTTAGAAGTACAGGTTCTGGGCCCCACCCAGACCTCCTGAATTCCAACACTGAGGACAGGAGTCCAGCAATCTCTTTCCACAAGCCCTCCAGGCGTCATGGCACCCCTGAGGTTTGAGTACCACTGAGCAGAATACTATTCCTAGCCACTCTCCACAGGGCCCTCTCTCACTGGGACCTTGATTAATGAAGTGAAGACATAACACTGAGCATACCTGGTTAGCTTCTTCCAATGTTTTGTTGATTTTCTTTTTTCATCCAGAATGAATGTGCCCACTGGACACATACAATCCAACCTGCTCATACAGAAGAAAAACTAATTAAAGAAGTCTCTCTCCTGTGGTGGTAGGCCAGGGACACTCAGCACTATTTGTGATGAGTAATTCTGTTTAATTTAATGATCAGATTAGCAAATCAATGAGGCTGCAGATCTACAGCTGACAGTTTAGTCATCTGTCACTATGACATGATTATCAATAGGTTCCTAACATAGGAGGGGGAAACGGGGGTGTTAATTTATTGGATCTCCACAGCTCCAACAATGGGTTGTAGTAAAAAGTAGGCAGGATACAAGTTCAGATCATTTGCAGAATAACAAGACAGAAGAACCAGAGGAATCCTAGAAATTTTTAAGGAAATGTAACTTGAGAAAGGGATCAATTGTGATCTCTCCAGCTACACATAAATAAGCAGAGCAGAGCATGGAAGGAACTGAATGGCTTACTCAAGGTCACATTGCTAATTGTGGTGAAAACAAGACCAGAACCCAGGACCCATAATTCTCAGCTGTGCACTTTCTTTTTTTTTTTTTTAATGATTTTATTTATTTATTTATTTATTTATTTATTTATTTATTTGACAGAGAGAGAGAGAGAGAGAGATCATAAGTAAGCAGAGAAGCAGGCAGAGAGAGAGTGAGACGGGGAAGCAGGCTCCCCACTGAGCAGAGAGCCCAATGTGGGGCTTAAGGACCTTAAGACCATGACCTGAGCCAAAGGCAGAAGCTTAACCCACTGAGCCACCCAGGCACCCCAGCTGTGCACTTTCTGAGCAGGTGGACCAAGGCAGACAACAGTAGAGAAACTTTAAAGTCCAAGAGTGCAGATGTTGCTAAGAGAGGTATTAACCCAGGGATTTCAGCATGGACAGTGGGCTCAAAGCCAAAATGCTTTGTGTCCAGGGGAGAGCTCTGGCTCCAGTCACCAGTGCATGCTCTCTTGTCCCCTCACAGAGCCAAGGTTCAAGCTACGCAGCCCGCTCAGTGTGCTCTGAACACAGCTTCATTTTCCTGTGCTTCTCCTGGTGCTCTCTCTGCCTGCAGTCTCTCCCTGCTGCCCAGATGTGGCAAATCCATCCCTGAAGTGAGCCAGCTCAAAAGCCATCCTCTACAAGGTCTCCTCTGATTTCACCATCAACCCTCACCTCTGTACCAGCCACAAATGATCATCCTCCACTCTGAATTGCCAAGACATTTTATTTTTATATTACTTATGACAACACGTTCTACTTTGCGTTACAGCAATGCTTTACCTCTTTTATTAGAATATAAGTTCCTTAAGTGCGAAAGCCGTATTTCATCTTTTTTGGGGGGTTTTTCTAGCTTCTTTTTCTTTTTTTTAATATATAAATATAATGACCATGCAATGTTGATGTATTACTCACAGGTGCATAATACAATGATTCAACAATTTCACACATTTTTTCAGAGCTCATAATTATTAGTGTACTCTTAATTCCCTTTATTTAAATTACCCATTCCCCTACCCATCTCAGCTTTGACAACCACGAGTTTGTTCCCTTTATTTAGGGGTCTAGAATGTTGTGTTTATTTATTTATTTATTTATTTATTTATTTTTTATATTGAATTTGTCTCTCTTTTTTCTTTTTTCATTTTGATTTATTTCTTTAATTCTCCATAAGCCTGAAAACATGGCATTTGTTTTTCTCAGACTGACATATTTAAATTATCATTATGCCCACCCAATTCATCCATGTTGTTACAAATGACAAGATTACATTCTTCTTTATGGCTGAGTAATAGTCTATTGGGTGTACATATAGTCCACATCTTCTTTATCCATTCTTCCATTGATGCATACCCTCTGTTCCTTCCATATCCTGCCTATTGTAAATAATGCTGCAATAAACATAGTGGTACAGATATCTTTTCAAATTCATGAAACAAAACCACTTTTGTACAGAAAAGGAAACCATCAATAACAAAAAAAGGCAACCTACTGGATAGGAGAAGATATTTGCAAATGATATATCAATAAGGGGTTAATACTAAAAATACATAATGAACTTCTATAAGTAAATACCAAAAAAACAAAAAATCAGATTAAAAATGGGCAGAGGACCTGAATAGATCTTTTTCCAAAGAAGACATACAGATGGCCAACAGACACATGAAAAGATGCTTAGTGTTACTCATCATCAGGGAAATACAAATGATTACTATACATTAGCTAACTGAACATTAAAAAAATTAAATATATCAAACTGTTTTAAATAAGTGCAATCAGATGTCACTTCATACCTGTCATGAAGGCTAAAATCAAAGACAAGAAAAACAAGTGTTGCCAAAGATATGGAGAAAAAGGAATCTTCATGCACTGTTGGTGGGAATGTCAATTGGTGCAGGCCTTACGGAAAACAGTGTGGAAGATCCTCAAAAAGATTAAAACAGCACTACCATATGATCCAGTAATTCTGCTACTGGATGTTTTCTTAAGTAATCTCTACATTCAGTGTGGGGCTCAAACTCACCAGCCTGAGAGCAAGAGTCATGGTCTACTGACTCTGCCAACAAGGCATCTCCTTCATTAGTGAATGTTTAACTAAAGAAAAGAAAAATATTTTATCAAACTCTTCTAATACGAATTCTGTAAAAGCCAGTAAGCAACTACAGACACTAGAGAAGAGTAGAAAGTAAAAAAAGGGCGGGGGGAGCAAAGACACATCCTTCACTGTACCATAAATATGAAGCTCTATTAGTGTTCCCTCACCAATATCTCATAGGCGCCCATATTTCCATGTGCTCAGGAGTACACCCATTACTGTGTAGGAGACCAGACTGCATTCAGGTGTGATGATGTCAAGCCAAATACATACTGGCACTGCTGAGTTCAAGGTCTAAAGTTTGGGTTCATAAGTAGGGTTAAGTGACAAGCCTGTCACTTAACCCTACTTTGCTGGATCCCAGAGCAGAAGTAGAAAACAAATCCGATCAGCATCCAGACACCAAATTTCAGCCAGGTGCCAGCTGACATCTGCATCATAAGGCAAACATTCACAAAGATGCTCAGGAGTGGGAGGAGAGGCAGAGCAGGGACCTTAAAGGGAAGGGAAGAGGAGCTCTGTGGCTGTCTCCAGATGACCCCAGTGATCCCAGTGATGAGCACCAGGAGCAGCACAACCACTGTGATCGGCCCTGCATCTCCAGAAAGCAGACCTGGCCAGTGGGCCAGCACCAGGCAGAGGAGAGTCATCAGCAGAACCAGCAGTGAGGAGCAAACATAGACAACCTGGCCAGAGAGTAGAGTAGGGGTGGGGCTGCCTGGAAAAAGTAGTCCTTGTAGAGTCAGCTTCTCTGCTGCAGGTGCGGTCTCCCCCTGCACCTGTGCTTCATTTCCCCCATCCTTCTCCTGCAGCTCTTCTTCATTTTCCTCCTTCCTCCTCTTAATCTGGTACCTGACAATAAGAACACAAAAAGCTATCAGGGAATAAGATACCAGGGTCCCAACTGACCTCAGGTCCAGAAGATCAGTGAGTCCAAAGAAGAATACCATGACTGCTGTGATAATGCCAAGGATCAGAGTGGACAAGATACGGCCATATGTGCCATAAGTGAACCTGGCAAGGACTGGGAACAGGAGACCATCCTTTGCCATCATGTGTATCACCCGACGTATGGGGAACATAAAGCCCCAATAGATACCAACAAAAATACTACAGAAAATTGCAAAAACTACAACATAGTATGCAGGGGCCCAGCCAATATGGAGAAATGCCTCAGGCAAGGTGCTCCCAGGTCGCAGCTGGTAGTAAGGAACCATGAGTGTCAGTGCTGCAGAGACTCCAAAATACACAAAAAAGCAGATGAGCAGTGAAATCACAATGCCCACGGGGATGGAACGCTGGGGATTGCGGGATTCTTTGACTCTGGTAACAATAACGCTGAAACCTATGAATGCATAGAAACAGGTAGCTGATCCACGGAGAATGCCCTCAAAGCCAAAAGGCATGAATCCTCCAGAGCCCAGAGGGCCCAAGAGAGAGGTGCCATTGAGTCCGGCCTGTATGTAGTCCTCTTCTGTGAGCTTCCAGTTGTGCAGGTCCCCCTTAATGAAGCCAGAGATGATGAAAAAGCTGAGAACCAAAAGCTTCACCAATGTAAACACTTCAAAAACTCTGAAGAACCCACGCCGACTTACATATTGCAGTTCCATGAACAAAAACAGAAAGATGACAAAAAAGTAGCCTAGATGGTCTGCAATGACTTCGGGAACATACTGTGAGATGGTCTCATGCTGGGTCTCAGAGATCTGGTTCCCAAACAAGATGTCAAAAGTTAAGAACCAGGCCTGGACCACAGCGAATGCATCAACAACAAAGGAGAGGATGAGATTCCAGCCAGTGATGAAAGCCCAGAGTTCACCCACAGTGACGTAGCTGTAGAGATATGCCGAGCCAGAATGGGGGACCCGGGCACTAAACTCCGCATAGCACAGTCCAGCCAACAATGATGTTAGACCTGCCACCAAAAAGCAGATCACAGTGGATGGTCCTGCTTGGTTACCGGCCACCTCATTAGCCAGGAAGTACACACCGACACCCACTGTGCGGCCCACACCCAGGGCCACTAAATCCAGAGTGCTCAGTTTTATGCCAGATTTAAACTCGTACACTTCTTTCTCCAGTGGACGTCTGCGTAACAGGTTTTGACCAAACCTGTAAAGCGCCTGATGCAGCATTCTAGCTGGAATTGAAGAAGATTCCAAAGATCAGAGAGCTGTAGCAAGTTCAGGAAGCCAAGAGTGTTGGATCTGGTTAAGTGACAATGAGCTAAACCAAGTTGGATGGTGTTGCCAAGGTCTGTTGCTCAGGTTTCAAAGCTGCTGCTTCATATTTCTTTGGGTACATGCTATCTTTCCAGAATGCCTATGGAAACAATAAATATTTACTAAACAATGGTGTTCAACCAACCCACCAAAAATCAAAGGCCACATGTAACTCGTTGCATCCCAAGTACCACAGAAACTGACTCCAAAGACACTATAGAAAAATTAATCTTGGTTTCCCTCCAGAAGAAATACCAAATACCTACAACATTCTGTTGTTTTTTTTTCTTTTTTTAATTCTATTTTTCATCAGGCTCAATGCTGAGCATGGGGCTCAACACAGGGCCCAAACTCACAACCCTGAGATCAAGACTTGAGCTGAAACCAATTATTAGAGTCTAAACCAACTGAGCCACCCAGGCACCACAACATTTTTCTTCCTTACAAACCATGTGACATAAACCCATTTGAGTTCATAAGTCATGTTGCATTGTGTGTCAATTAGGTAGTAAGACACAACAAGGTATGAATATATTGTGCAAGAATTCATATGTGGGATGCATGCCCACTGCTTGGGCATGAGTTATGACACATTAATTCATGGACTAGATGCCTTTTTGCAATTACAGACCCATTTGTTATGTATCATCAGCGTTTAGATACAAATATTAGCCTCTCTGTCTTAAGGCTCTCAGCTCCAAAATCTGCTACCCAAGGTTAGAATCACTTTGGCCCCCTTTTCCTCATTCTGCATCATCTATTTAGCTCTACTGATGGCCAAGAATGTATAGTCCACCCTTTCTCTTTACCCAGTTGGCCCACAGGGGCGCTATGAACATAGAAGAGGAGGGAGAAAGAGACAGGACCTTCATAACCACCTGCAAGAAGGAGAGGACCAGACTGTCTGGTAAGGAAACACTGGAGAGATGGGGCCAGCAGCCAACCCATGATCCATGACTGAAGAGAGAGAATAGCCAGAAAGGCTATGTTGTGAATTCTGACATTCAATAAACCTCATCCAAAACAACCAGATAAAAATTTACTACATTTTTAAAAAAAATTTATTTTTTCAGTGTTCCAAGATTCATTGTTTATGCAGCACACCCAGTGTTCCATGCAATACATGCCCTCCTTAATACCCACCACCAGGTTCACCCACCTGCATATCCCTCTCCTCTATAAAACCCTCAGTTTGTTTCTCAGAGTCCGCAGTCTTTTGTGTTTTGTCTCCCCTTCCAACGTTCCCCAATTCACTTTTCCTTTCCTCTCCTAATGTCCTCCATGTTCTTCCTTATGCTCCACAACTAAGTGAAACCATATAATTTACTACTTTTTTATGTCCACAGTATGACAATGTGATAGGCAGGGAGAAAAGAAATGAGTCCCTTAGCTCAGTTGCTCTCAACCAAGAAAATTCCTTCTGTTTCCTCCTTCTCCGGGTTCCAGGAGAAAAGGTGAACTCACTTCTGCAGACACTCTCCTCACTGGCCACACGGCACTCCATACTGATCGGTACCATCTGTGATGTCAGCTGCCAGGGGCCTGGAGAATCTGTCCTGCCCTGTGAGCTTGCATTAAAACACTCACTTGTAAATCCCAATGAGTTTTTCACAAGGAGTTAGTTTTAACTCATTCAAACTGTTGTCTGAAAGTTTTCTTAATGAAGGACTCCCGTGTGTGATTCCCTGTTACTCCTCCTTCACTACTTCTCTTCAGATGGCCCCTCCACAAGGGGAGCTAGGCTCTGGATGAACAATTCACAGCTATGCCCAAGAAATGAGAAGTGGAGAACAGAGAAAACAAAGTCATGCAACCCCTGCTGTCCACACTACTCATGCTTTGGTCTTAAGAGAATTTTAGAAAATGTTCTCAGAAGACTTTAGAGGTAGAAATATCAGTCAAAATCGGAAAGTCTACTCTATAGATGATGGAAAAGAACCCCTGGGTTATGGGCCAGACTTTCTGTCTACAAATCCATCTAGACTCCTTATTTGCCACTTACCAGTTCCAAATTTATGATTTACAAACAAGCACAGGAGATAGATGATAAGTGTCAATTCTTAACTTATGGACTCTTTCTATACTATTTGAGGTGTCCCCAACCCACAACCAGGCTTCATACCCTTCCACGGTTCTACACTCCACTTCCTTCATAGTCTTCCCTTTGTTCATAATATGACTTGTGCTTATTCCTCCAACCCATCCCCTGCCCAGTTCCTGCTCCAGCTGTGAAATTTGACACACACACTCTTCCCTTGCCTCTCCTGCTTTCTTGGCCCCTTCACTTAGCTAACCCACACTTCTCTTTCAGTTCATGGCTCAGCTGTTACTTCCTCAGGAATTCTCCCCTGATCCTTATGCTGCCCTTCCTACGTGCTCTCCTTGCACCTGGCTTCCCCCAATGTGTCACTGATCTTACTGTATCCAAATTCCAGGTCAGATGCTGTTCTCTTCCATCAGACAGTGAAGTAGGTACTCAGTAAGTATTTGTTGAAGAAATGACCATGCTGAGAAGAGAAACCTGACAGAGGCCATAATCCGGAATTCCTATATACTAGATATTTAGATACATAATTTGTAGCCAAGCAACCTTTATAATTCAGGCTCATGTAGAGATATACATGGTATTACCTTCCTTGTGGAAGGGTAAGCAAAATGGATAGTGTGAAGGAAAAACCAACTGTGATGAAACCTTGACTGCCCACCATTCATAGCAGGTAAGAGTCACACTGGGTAATAAAGAATCATTTGCCTTTGAGGACACATGTTTAAAATTATCAGGCTCCCTGGGGTTATGGGCAACCAACCACCCACACCCAGTTAGAGAATCCCTACTTTTTTTTTCTATTTTTTATTTTTTATAAACATATAATATATTTTTATCCCCAGGGGTACAGGTCTGTGAATCGCCAGGTTTACACACTTCACAGCACTCACCATAGCACATACCCTCCCCAATGTCCATAATCCCATCCCCCCTCTCCCAACCCCCCTCCCACCATCAACCCTCAGTTTGTTTTGTGAGATTAAGAGTCACTTATGGTTTGTCTCCCTCCCAATCCCATCTTGTTTCATTTACTCTTCTCCTACCCCCTTAGCCCCCCATGTTGCATCTCCTCTCCCTCATATCAGGGAGATCATGTAATAGTTGTCTTTCTCCGATTGAATTATTTCGCTAAGCATGATACCCTCTAGTTCCATCCACGTCGTCGCAATGGCAAGATTTCATTTCTTTTGATGGCTGCATAGTATTCCATTGTGTATATATACCACATCTTCTTTAACCATTCATCTGTTGATGGACATCTAGGTTCTTTCCATAGTTTGGCTATTGTAAACATTGCTGCTATAAACATTCGGGTGCACGTGCCCCTTCGGATCACTACGTTTGTATCTTTAGGGTAAATACCCAGTAGTGCAATTGCTGGGTCATAGGGTAGTTCTATTTTCAACATTTTGAGGAACCTCCATGCTGTTTTCCAGAGTGGTTGCACCAGCTTGCATTCCCACCAAGAGTGTAGGAGGGTTCCCCTTTCTCCGCATCCTCGCCAGCATCTGTCATTTCCTGACTTGTTAATTTTAGCCATTCTGACTGGTGTGAGGTGATATCTCATTGTGGTTTTGATTTGTATTTCCCTGATGCCGAGTGATATGGAGCACTTTTTCATGTGTCTGTTGGCCATTTGGATGTCTTCTTGCAGAAATGTCTGTTCATGTCCTCTGCCCATTTCTTGATTGGATTATTTCTTCTTGAGTTTGCTAAGTTCTTTATAGATTTTGGACACTAGCCCTTTATCTGATATGTCATTTGCAAATATCTTCTCCCATTCTGTCAGTTGTCTTTTGGTTTTGTTCACTGTTTCCTTTGCTGTGCAAAAGCTTTTGATCTTGATAAAATCCCAATAGTTCATTTTTGCCCTTGCTTCCGTTGCCTTTGGCAATGTTCCTAGGAAGATGTTGCTGTGGCTGAGGTCGAAGAGGTTGCTGCCTGTGTTCTCCTCAAGGATTTTGATGGATTCCTTTCTCACATTGAGATCCTTCATCCATTTTGAGTCTATTTTCATGTGTGGTGTAAGGAAATGATCCAATTTCATTTTTCTGCATGTGGCTGTCCAATTTTCCCAACACCATTTATTGAAGAGGCTGTCTTTTTTCCATTGGACATTCTTTCCTGCTTTGTCGAAGATTAGTTGACCATAGAGTTGAAGGTCTATTTCTGGGCTCTCTATTCTGTTCCATTGATCTATGTGTCTGTTTTTGTGCCAGTACCATGCTGTCTTGATGATGACAGCTTTGTAATAGAGCTTGAAGTCCGGAATTGTGATGCCACCAACTTTGGCTTTCTTTTTCAATATTCCTTTGGCTATTCGAGGTCTTTTCTGGTTCCATATAAATTTTAGGGTTATTTGTTCCATTTCTTTGAAAAAAATGGATGGTACTTTGATAGGAATTGCATTAAATGTGTAGATTGCTTTAGGTAGCATAGACATTTTCACAATATTTATTCTTCCAATCCAGGAGCATGGAACATTTTTCCATTTCTTTGTGTCCTCCTCAATTTCTTTCATGAGTACTTTATAGTTTTCTGTGTATAGAGTCTTAGTCTCTTTGGTTAGGTTTATTCCTAAGTATCTTATAGTTTTGGGTGCAATTATAAATGGGATGGACTCCTTAATTTCTCTTTCTTCTGTCTTGTTGCTGGTGTAGAGAAATGCAACTGATTTCTGTGCATTGATTTTATATCCTGACACTTTATTGAATTCCTGTACAAGTTCTAGCAGTTTTGGAGTGGAGTCTTTTGGGTTTTCCACATATAGTATCATATCATCTGCGAAGAGTGATAGTTTGACTTCTTCTTTGCCAATTTGGATGCCTTTAATTTCCTTTTGTTGTCTGATTGCTGAGGCTAGTACTATGTTGAATAGCAGTGGTGATAACGGACATCCTTGCTGTGTTCCTGACCTTAGCGGAAAAGCTTTCAGTTTTTCTCCATTGAGAATGATATTTGCGGTGGGTTTTTCATAGATGGCTTTGATAATATTGAGGTACGTGCCCTCTATCCCTACACTTTGAAGAGTTTTGATCAGGAAGGGATGCTGTACTTTGTCAAATGCTTTTTCAGCATCTATGGAGATGGTTCTTGTTCATATAGTTTTTGTTCTTTCTTTTATTAATGTGTTGTATCACATTGATTGATTTGCAGATGTTGAACCAACCTTGCAGCCCTGTAATAAATCCCACTTGGTCATGGTGAATAATCCTTTTAATGTACTGTTGAATCCTATTGGCTAGTATTTTGGTGAGAATTTTTAATCTGTGTTCATCAAGAATATTGGTCTGTAGTTATCTTTTTTGATGGGATCCTTGTCTGGTTTTGGGATCAAGGTGATGCTGGCCTCATAAAATGAGTTTGGAAGTTTTCCTTCCATTTCTATTTTTTGGAACAGTTTCAGGAGAATAGGAATTAGTTCTTTTTTAATGTTTGGTAGAATTCCCCCAGGAAGCCATCTGGCCCTGGGCTTTTGTTTGTTTGGAGATTTTTGACGACTGTTTCAATCTCCTTACTGTTATGGGTCTGTTCAGGTTTTCTATTTCTTCCTGGTTCAGTTGTGGTAGTTTATATGTCTCCAGGAATGCATCCATTTCTTCCAGATTGTCAAATTTGTTGGCATAGAGTTGCTCATAGTATGTTCTTATAATTGTCTGTATTTCTTTGGTGTTAGTTGTGATCTCTCCTCTTTCATTCACGATTTTATTTATTTGGGTCCTTTCTCTTTTCTTTTTGATAAGTCTGGCCAGGGGTTTATCAATCTTATTAATTCTTTCAAAGAACCAGCTCCTAGTTTCATTGATTTGTTCTATTGTTTTTTTTGTTGTTGTTGTTGTTGTTTCTATTTCATTGATTTCTGCTCTGATCTTTATGATTTCTCTTCTCCTGCTGGGTTTAGGCTTTCTTTCTTGTTCTTTCTCCAGCTCTTTTAGGTGTAGGGTTAGGTTGTGTACCTGAGACCTTTCTTGTTTCTTGAGAAAAGCTTGTACTGCTATATATTTTCCTCTCAGGACTGCCTTTGTTGTGTCCCACAGATTCTGAACCGTTGTGTTTTCATTATTATTTGTTTCCATGAATATTTTCAATTCTTCTTTAATTTCCTGGTTGACCCATTCATTCTTCAGAAGGATGCTGTTTAGTCTCCATGTATTGGGTTCTTTCCAAATTTCCTCTTGTGATTGAGTTCTAGCTTCAGACCATTGTGGTCTGAAAATATGCAGGGAATGATTCCAATCTTTTGATAATGGTTGAGACCTGATTTAGGACCAAGAATGTGATCTATTCTGGAGAATGTTCCATGTGCACTAGAGAAGAATGTGTATTCTGTTGCTTTGGGATGAAATGTTCTGAATATATCTGTGATGTCCATCTGGTCCAGTGTGTCATTTAAGGCCTTTATTTCCTTGTTGATATTTTGCTTGGATGATCTGTCCATTTCAGTGAGGGGAGTGTTAAAGTCCCCTACTATTATTGTATTATTGTCGATGTGTTTCTTTGATTTTGTTATTAATTGGTTTATATAGTTGGCTGTTCCCATGTTAGGGGCATAGATATTTAAAATTGTTAGATCTTCTTGTTGGACAGTTCCTTTGAGTATGATATAGTGTCCTTCCTCATCTCTTATTATAGTCTTTGGCTTAAAATCTAATTGATCTGATATAAGGATTGCCACTCCTGCTTTCTTCTGATGTCCATTAGCATGGCAAATTCTTTTCCACCCCCTCACTTTAAACCTGGAGGTGTCTTCGGGTTTAAGATGAGTTTCTTGTAGGCAACATATGGATGGGTTTTGTTTTTTTATCCATTCTGATACCCTGTGTCTTTTGATTGGGGCATTTAGCCCATTAACATTCAGGGTAAGTATTGAGAGATATGAATTTAGTGCCATTGTATTGCCTGTAAGGTGACTGTTATTGTATATTGTCTCTGTTTCTTTCTGATCTACTACTTTTAGGGTCTCTCTTTGCTTAGAGGACCCCTTTCAATATTTCCTGTAGAGCTGGTTTGGTATTTGCAAATTCTTTCAGTTTTTGTTTGTCCTGGAAGCTTTTAATCTCTCCTTCTATTTTCAATGATAGCCTAGCTGGATATAGTATTCTTGGCTGCATGTTTTTCTCATTTAGTACTCTGAATATATCATGCCAGCTCTTTCTGGCCTGCCAGGTCTCTGTGGATAAGTCTGCTGCCAATCTAATATTTTTACCATTGTACGTTACAGACTTCTTTTCCCGGGCTGCTTTCAGGATCTTTTCTTTGTCACTAAGACTTGTAAATTTTACTATTAGGTGACGGGGTGTGGACCTATTCTTATTGATCTTGAGGGGGGTTCTCTGAACCTCCTGGATTTTGATGCTTGTTCCCTTTGCCATATTGGGGAAATTCTCCCCAATAATTCTCTCCAATATACCTTCTGCTCCCCTCTCTGTTTCCTCTTCTTCTGGAATCCCAATTATTCTAATGTTGTTTCGTCTTATGGTGTCACTTATCTCTCGAATTCTCCCCTCATGGTCCAGTAGCTGTTTGTCCCTCTTTTGTTCAGCTTCTTTATTCTCCGTCATTTGGTCTTCTATATCACTAATTCTTTCTTCTGCCTCATTTATCCTAGCAGTGAGAGCCTCCATTTTTTATTGCACCTCATTAATAGCTTTTTTTATTTCAATTTGGTTAGATTTTAGTTCTTTTATTTCTCCAGAAAGGGCTTTTATATCTCCTGAGAGGGTTTCTCTAATATCTTCCATGCTTTTTTCGAGCCTGGCTAGAACCTTGAGAATCGTCATTCTGAACTCTAGATCTGACATATTACCAATGTCTGTATTGATTGTCCCTAGCCTTTGGTACTGCCTCTTGTTCTTTTTTTTGTGGTGAATTTTTCTGCCTTGTCATTTTGTCCAGATAAGAGTATATGAAGGAGCAAGTAAAATACTAAAAGGGTGGCAACAACCCCAGGAAAATATGCTTTATCCAAATCAGAAGAGATACCAAATCGTGAGGGGGGAGAAAGGGGATAAAAAGAGGTTCAGAAAGAAAAAAAAAAAATAAACAATTAAAAAAAGAAAACCAATAAAGAAAAAATATAAAAAGGGAAAAATATATATATATATTAGATAAACTAGTTAAAAAACGTTAAAAAAGAAAAGGGTAAAAGTTAAAAAAAATTAGCAGCAGAAGAAAAAAAATTGAAAAAGAAAAAAAATTAAATTAACTGCAAGGCTAAAGAATTATGGGGAGAAGGCCATGAGTTCCGTGCTTTGCTTTCTCCTCCTCTGGAATTCTGTTGCTCTCCTTGGTATTGAAACTTCACTCCTTGGTAGGTGAACTTGGTCTTGGCTGGGTTTCTTGTTGATCTTCTGAGGGAGGGGCCTGTTGTAGTGATTCTCAAGTGTCTTTGCCCCAGGCGGAGTTGCACCGCCCTTACCCGGGGCCGGGCTGAGTAATCTGCTCAGCTTTGCTTTCGGGAGCTTTTGTTCCCTGAGCGCTTTCCGTAGAGTTCCAGAGGGCGGGAATGAAGATGGCGGCCTCCCAGTCTCCGGCCCGGAGGAGCCGAGAGCCCGGGGCCCCACTCCTCAATGCGCCCTCAGAGAACAGCGCCCAATTACTCCCGTCACCCTGGCCTCCAGCCTCGCTCTGAGCTGACCGAGCCTGCGACCGGTTCAAGGTAACGCCGAGCTTAGAGCTTACCTCTCGGCTCTGTCTCTGTACCGGCTTCCCCGTTCTAATACCTGTAAGCTCTGTGACACTCAGACCCCCCTCCCCATCCTTCTGTGACCCTGCAGGACCTAAGGCCACACTGACCCTGCATGGGCTTCACCCCGGTTAGGCCTCTGGAGCGATGTCCCTCAGCAGAACAGACTTTTAAAGTCCTGATTTTGTGCTCCGTTGCTGCGCCGCTTGGCGGGAGCCGGCCCCTCCCCCCGTGGTCTATCTTCCCGTCGCTTTGGATTCACTTCTCTGCCAGTCCTACCTTTCAGAAAGCGGTTGATTTTCTGTTTCTAGAGTTGCTGTTCTTCTTCTCTTCGATCTCCCGTTGGATTTGTAGGTGTTTGAAATCTTTAGATAAGCTATCTAGCTGATCTCCCACTACCTGAAGTATTCTCAGCCTGCTACTTCTCCGCCATCTTGACTCCTCCCCGAATCCCTACTTTTTGAAGGCATCATGCTCAGGCCATATAATCCAAGAGGATATCCTAAGTCAGAGGTTCTCACTTTGAGGGATAGAGGGGGCCATAATGTAGATACCTGGGGACATTTCCCAACTTTAGATCCTCTCCCTCTGGAGATTCTGGTCCACAAGCCCTGTACTTCCCATGACTGCTCTAAATCATCCAACTGACAAGAGACTCTCCTCAAGTTCAAGGGGAAGAGATTCTACAATCTTCCTTCGCAGGAAGGCAGCACAGTTGAGTAGCTAGGAGTAAGGTTCTGCAGGTAGACTGTTCAGGTTCAAATCATACCTCAACCTCCAATCTGGTGACTCTGGACAAATTATCTTACCTCTCAGGGCTTTAGTTTCCACAATAGTCAAATGGGAGTAAAAGTAAATCCCTCACAGAGCAGTTGTGAGAAGTAAGTGAAATGATGTCTGTAAGTATATAGTTCAGTGCCTAGCAAACAATATGGACTTAATATCATCTACCTAGTATTTAATATTGAAAATGGATCAAAGTAACCAAACATCAACCAGTCTATAAATATGCAGGGTCAAAATCATCCACTAAAACTCAAGCTTGTTAACTAGTCCTCATGAGACTATGAAAACAGTTTTATTCCATATGATTCACATTGAAATGCTAAGACTCTAATTAGATACCCTCATACATGCCGGTGCTAACACATGGGGTTCCTAGGATTACTGAGTTGAATCAGGCATCTAGAAATGCAAGGCTCAATACAATAATAATAATAACACCTTTGCCTACAGATGCCTCATCTGGAACAAGCAGTGCTGAGTACTATAGAGAGAGGAACAATGAACACTTGGTCAGAAATGCTGGATGTGAGCCCTGGCCCTTCCTCGTGACGACATGAGCTCAGGTAATTTGCTTAAGCTCTCTAAGCCATCTCCTCATCCACTAGGAACCTTACTTGACTTCCTTCATTGGATCAACATGAGAATTCCATAAGGAGACACAAACTATCACATGCTGCTGGTGGGAGTGTGACTGGGCACCATCTTGAATCACAATCTTAGTGGAATTAAAAATGCATAGACAATAGGGCACTGTAGTGGTTGAATGGAGAATGTATCTTAAAAAAATATAGAACATGGACTGGAAGAGCATTTGTTAAATACACTAAAGCAAGTGGCTCCAGTGAGGAAGGTAAATGCAAATAGAGATAAGGATGAAACAGGATAGTAAAATGCATTGGAAAGGGGCTAACTGGATATAATAAAAAAATTAAAATTAATGAAAAGAAAGAAAGGCTGTCTGACAGGAAGAGATGGTGTGAACATACCATAACTGAAGAAGTGACTCACTCCACTCTGTGCACTGCAGGTTCAACACAGGATTGCAGGGGATAATGTTGTTAGAGCACCTGGTACAGAGCCTGGTAAATGATAGACATTCAGCTGATTTAAATTGAAAATGGAAGTGGAATCCTGTAATTGCCAGGATATGGAAAATACAAAGAAGGAATACCTGCTAGAAAGAAGGTGAAGAACAGGGAAGATGGGGCACCCCCGCTACTAGTTCCCTCTAAACCCATTTCCCTTTTCCCAATTCTTCTCAGTCAGCCTCTTCAACTGTCTTTGGAGGCTCCTTTAGTTGGCACTAAGGATATTTCTGCCACGTTTTCCTCTCTGGGAACCAACCCCACCCACCCACCACTTAACAAGGACCACAACAGTGGTTCTCAAGATTTGTTGAATCACAGAACCCTCTGAGGTTGGTCACTGCAAAAAAATGTCATACACTCTTCTGAACTGCATCCATGGACACTGAGCAGTAATCCTAGAGGAGGACCATCTGAATGGCAGGGTCAGAGACTGGTAATGCTTGATAATATGTTTCCCTCATCTGTGTTGTGCAGGGTGATCCTTGTGCTCTTCCCACTTTTTACTGAAGATGAGGGAAAGTGGGCCTACAGATGAAGTATGAAGATACCAGAGAAGCACCCCAAAGAACAAAACATCTGGGAATTAAATAATCATGTTTTATGACTCCAAAAGGTGCAGGCAGAACAAACAAATGAAAAACCAAACATATAGAAGAGAAAGGACACCCATGATTGGAAAGCCTGAGAGAGCCTACCACAAATCCAGTTTCTAACAACACAGAAAAACATCATCCTCAAATGCCATGTTCAGATATCTGCATTCTAATACAATAATCTACAGTTATTCCAATGGTTTATATTCAGTCCAAGTTCTCTGACCCAGCTGTCAGAGCCCCACCCTAATTTTCCCCCTACCTTCAGATACATCATCTCCTTCCTGACTCAGCTCCTCACCACCTGACTTACCCTTCCTGGGATGAGCCTGTGTCCTGGGTAAGTGACTTGCCCTGACAGGGATTCCCTACTCACTACCTTCTGCCCAGTTTTGACCCTGCAGCCTCTCTCAGCCCTATTCTACAACCTTTCCTGCATCTAGGAAGCTTTTCCTAAGCCACCTTGACCAATCCCCATCTCCAGCCTTCCTCCCCTTCCCACTAGCAGTTACTGCCCATCCTGATGGCCAGCTGAAACTAATTTTCCCTATCTGTCAGCTGGACCCCTGAGTGTGTTCCTTACATTCCTTTATAGTCTAAGAGCTTCCAGAGGGCTGGGCCAGGATCTATATGCCTCCTCATTCTGGATTCTACACTCCCATCTCCAACCCTCACTACACAGGGCAAGGATCTCCTCATAGTTGTAGCAAGCAATGAAAAGAGGCAATTAGGACTGAGAAAATGAATATATAGATGCATTTTATAACTACTATATCTTGATTCCAAGCAGAAGGGTTGTTTGGGGTTTTTGTTTTGTTTTGTTTTGTTTTGTTTTGGAAAGAGAGAGTGAACCATTGGGACTTCATCAAGATAAAAACTTCTTCACAGCAAAGGAAACAATCAACAAAACTAAGAGACATGGGTCACCTGGGAGATTCAGTCAGTTATGCAGCTGCATTCTGCTCTAGTCATGATCTCAGGGTTCTGGGATCAAGCCCTGCATCAGGCTCCCTGCTCAGTGGGGAGTCTGCTTCTCTATCAGTCCTTCCCCCGCTCCTTCTGTGTACTCTCTTTCTCTATCTCTCAAATAAATGAATAAAATCTTTATTTAAAAAACCTAAAAGAGGGAGCCTGGGTGGCTCAGTGGATTAAGCCTCTGCCTTCAGCTCAGGTCATGATCTCAGGATCCTGGGATAGAGCCCTACATTGGGCTCCCTGCTCAGCGGGAAGCCTGCTTCCTCCTTCTCTCTGCCTGCCTCTCTGCCTACTTGTGATCTCTGTCTGTCAAATAAATAAATAAATCTTTAAAAAAAAACAAAAAACCTAAAAGAAAATCTACGGAATAGGAGAAGATAGTTGCAAAGGACGTATCTGATATCTGGGTTAGTATCCAAAATCTATAAAGATTATGTCAAACTCAACTCCCCCAAAATAAATAATCCAGTCAAGAAATGGACAGAAGACATGAACAGACATTTTCCCAAAGACATCCAGATAGCTAAGAGAAACATGAAATGATGTTCAACATCACTCATCATCAGGGAAATACAAATCAAAACCACAATGAGATACTGCCTCACACCTGCCAGAATGGCTAAAATTAACAACACACACACAAAAAAAAAACAATAGGTGCTGCCTAGGGTGTGGAGAAAAGGGAACTCTCTTGCACTCTTGGTGGGAATGTAAACTGGTGCAGCCATTCTAGAGAACAGTATGGCAGCTCCTCATAAAGTTAAAATAGAACTGCCTTTCTATGCAGCAATTGTATTACTAGGTATTTACTAAAGGGTACAAAAATATTGATTCAAAGGAGAACTTGCTCTCTGATGTTTATAGCAGCATAATCAACAATAGCCAAATTATGGAAAGAACACAAATTTCCATCAACTGATGACTGGATAAAGAAGATGTGGTATTTATGTACAATGGAATATTACTCTGACATCATAAAGAATGAAATCTTGACAGTTACAATGATGTGGATGGAACTAGAGGGTAATATGCTAAGCGAAATAAGTCAGTCACAGAAAGACACATACTTTATGTGATTTCACTCAAATGTGGGCTTTAAGAAACAAAACAGATAAACATAGGGGAAAGGAAAAAATAAAATTAGATGAAAACAGAGAAAGAAGGAAATCATGAGACTCTTAATGGTAGAGAACAAACTGAGGGTTGCTGGAGGGACGTGGGTGGAGAGTGGGATAAATGCATGATAGGTTTCAAGGAAGGCACTTGTGATGAAAACTGGGTGTTAGAGGTAAGGGATGAATCACTAAATTCTACACCTGAATCCAATTTTACCATATGTCTTAACTGACTAGAATTTAAATAAAAACTTGAAATAAAAAAATGATCAGTCTACAGAACAGTTTTCCACAGAAAGTTGACTTTCTATAAAGCAACTGACAACTGACTAAGGAGGGCACTTATTGCATGGAGCACTGGCTGTGGCACATAAACAATGAATCTTGGAACACTGAAAAATAAAATTAAAAACAAAAACAGCAACTGACCTATGCTGTTCAGAACTGTAATGTCAGAAATGGCAGGCTGAGGAACTATCGCAGATTAAAAGAGAACAAACAGACATGACAAGGAGAGGCAGTGCAGAGACTGGATTGCACGTGGATCAGGGAGAAACATTTTACCATAAAAATTTGAACAATTAGTAAATTTTGCATGAGGACCATATTTCAGAAACACACACACATACACACACATTGGAAAGAGCAAATGAATGTGTCAAAATATTAACAACTGCTCAATCCCATTGAAAGATAAAGGAGTGTTAACGCTATTCTTCTTGCAACTTTCTATAGGTTTGACATTTATCAAACTGAAAAGATAGGAGGAAAACAACAATGTCCCAGTAGTAAAGGTTATAGTTTCTCCTTCCCTAAATGTCCTTTATAAACAAGCTTGTCATCACTTTTGGTTAGAACCAAATCCCACCCAGAATGATCTAGCCTCAAATCAGGAACATTAGATCAGAGAAGTGCATCGGAAGATAGGACTCCCTTGGCTTTGATTTACAGCCAAATTTGTCAGCAAGTGAAAATTCCTGGAAAGAAACTACAACCTTGGCTCACATTAATATGGTTATGAAAACTCTATTCACTTATTGTCATTTTGTAGGACTAATAGAAACTGAGACACCAGGGTCCAAACCTTGAACTCTAGAAGGATGGGGGAACATGAGCTGGAGGCAAAGAAAAATGGTATCTGGCAAATAGGGATACCGAGTATATGTGCAATATTTACGGTTACATGGTCAGAGGGGTGAAAGAGAACCTGAATTTGATGAGCTGCAAGTAATGCACAGATGTTATTCATTTAACCCCCATAACAACCCAATGACATGAGTTTTATTATCTACTTACAGACTGAGAGGTTAGACAATTGGCCTAAGTTCATGTAGTCAGTACAAAGAAAAGCTAGAATTTGACCTTGGTTCTTTGTTACTTCAACAACCATGTTCTTTGTCCTGTAGCACCCTAGTCATAGACCAAGACTCCAGGGCATAGCTAATAAAAGAGTATTTGAGCCAATTATCTTTGTGACCAGGTCACCCTCTACCTATGTCTTCCCTCTCCTCCCATTAGGCAACATGACGTGGTTCTCCACTGCAATAACTACAAGTAAGGGTAGCCTGCAGAAGGGAGAGTGGGACAATAGTCAAAGGATGGAATGCTGTGCAGTTGTTTCACTGTTTCAGTTCACTTGTTCACTTATTTCAGGATGATAGGGAAGTATCCTTGTAGTGTAAGCTCCCAGAGAAGAGATATTTCTGAACTTGCTACCATTTTCCCTGTAATGTCTATAAATAATTACACAGATGTGTTCACTGTACTTTGGATTGGGTCTAAACAGAGAAATTGAATGGTCCCTCAAGTAGAAACTGCACAAATTTCTAGGTGAGAAAGACTGGATTCAATCTATTTAAGATAAATTTCAACTAAGTACAAATGAATGCAAAGGCAAATTCCAAATTAGAAAACTCAGGAACCATAGTGATTCTTTGTGCAAAAGAACTCTAGCAAAAGCAATTTTCTTCCCCTAATTTATTACCACCGACACCATTACCCCCAAATCATCAGGCACTCATTTCCACACAGTGCAAGGCAATGGTGACATATACAAAATTCTCCTCTCTGGGAACTTACATTTTAGTGCATTTCATGAACACCTCCCCACCTGCCAAAATAAGTAAAAGATGCATAAACTATGAACCAGGAAGGGTATTCCTAAGTAAGAAATGAGCAGTGAAGGCAAGGGTATGTCAATATCTTACATGGCTTACTAGTTGATGAAAGATAAGGGTACTAACGACCACATTTTCCAGGGTTGGCAAAATTAGTGAGAATCTTCTGTGCACTGTGGGTCAGCCTGAGAAGGCTGCCTGGAAGAGGCAGCAATTACTCCATCATTTTTTTTTAAGTTTTTGTTTATTTATTTGACAGAGAGAGAGAGACAGTGAGAGAGGGAACAGAAGCAGCGGAAGTGGGAGAGGGAGAAGCAGACTCCCCACTGAGCAGTGAGCCTGATGCAGGACTTGATCCCAGGACCCTGGGATCATGACCTGAGCCAAAGGCAGATGCTTAACAACTGAGCCACCCAGGTGCCCCTACCCCATCTTGATATTGTATATAACTGTTTCCCAGGAAAACATCAGTTCAAGCTTGCCTTCAGCTTGGCCATGACCTAAAAACCAGAGCCTCTTTAGGCCTTCCTTCTATGCCCCCCCACCAAAAATACAAACCAAACTCCACCACACCTTGAGCCAGTAAATATGGTTTGCTCAACTGGACAGATCCAGCTGAAATTTGATACAGATACTAATACAGATCAAGATATTAAGATATTATATTATTAATAATGATAGTAATAGTAATTCTCAGTCCTGGTCTGTGCAGAAAAGGAAGAGAGAAACCATTGCAGCAGTAATAAATGTGTAACTTCCCTACTAAGGAAAGAGAAGTAAAGGTCAGATAATTTTCCAGAAAGATTGGGAAGAAAGCCGAAGTAACCAAATTCAGCTCATGCTAAAGAATATAAATATCCTCACTTACCCAAGAGCCATGTGAAAACAACCTCACCAAATGGATCACTTAGCAGGCATCATCCCAGCAATGATCTTACTTTGGGCTATATTCTGTTAGCCTGTTACTTGGAAGAATCCTTTGTCTCCCTTATTTGATTATTTATTTTTTAAGATTTTATTTATTTATGACAGAAAGAGACAGCAAGAGAGTGAACACAAGCATGAAGAGTGGGAGAAGGAGAAATGGGCTCCCTGGGAGCCCAACATGGGGATCAATCCCAGGAGGCTGGTATCATGATCTCAGGTAAAGGCAGAAGCTTAATGACTGAACCACCCAGGTGTCCCTTTGTCTCTCTTTCTAAAGTAAAATTCATTAGGTTAGAGCATGCTTCATGTTCTCTCCATGAGGCTAGAAACCCAAATTCTGCAAGTGATTTTTACTAGGTGCAACCAAGACTTGAACTTGAAGGCATGGCAGCCCCCAAACTCTCTGCCCATTAGACCAAGAGGAAACACAGCCACCTCCTCCAACTCATGTACCTACCTTACCACCCCTACGACTACACCTCTCAAATTCCATCCCTGTCTGGCAGAAGCTGAATTCCACTTTCACTAAAACCCATCCTGATAGAGACTAATGCACTTCACACCAGCTGTATGCAGACCAAATCCATCCACCAAAATGCAACGCAAAATCTATGTAAATGGAGAACAAAACATTTTGTTTTCTTCCCACAAAATATATGGAACCCCTGCTGGCAACAACAGTATGCCAGTATCATTGCATCATTATTTGGGTAGACACACAGATAGCCAGAGCCCCTCTAGAGGCTGAATGAATTCTATTACCTAGTATATTCTAGGATAGGTGTGAACAGGTGCCTTTTCTTAATTCCTCTGGGATTATGTCAGAGAAGGCAGAGAGAAATGCAGCTTTCCTCATTCGTGATTTGACACATTTACAGGATTAATTTCAGTCAGAATCCAGTGTTGGAAATATTTCACATTTCCATCACACCAAAGCAAGATAACCAACTTTAAAATCAGAAAAACCTGAGCTTCTGCTTCTAGAGGTCTTCAGAAAGGGTACAGGAAGAATCAGAATTAGGTTTTCCAAACAGGAAGCAGAAAGAGCTGGGAAAGCCAGGAAGGATGTTCAATTAAGGGATCAGAAAGTGATGGGTACACAGATGTCAACGTGAAAGTCACTTTCTTTTTTAGTTCCTTCTATGATTCTCTACCCCGCTTTCTCAATCCTGAATCCTGCCAACACAGAGCACCTAATAAAAGTCCTCAGGAGAAAGCAGTAGAACATAATCCATCTGCCCAACCATCTCATTTTCCAAACTATAGTTATTATGTGGGGGAGCCCTGATCCATAGTCATTTTTGTCCAAGAAACCTTACTAAACAGCTTTGTTTTTCCCCCAAATCCTTCCTTTCCTTGTAAGCACAGAATCCAGAAATCCACCCAGTGGTCCCATCCATCACCATACTCTGTGTCTGCTGTTAGACTAGGAGTTGTGAGTGGTCAGAGCCCATGGTTCCTCCTTCCATGAACCTCCTCCAAATACACCCCCTCAGTAATACATTGCACACAATGTGGCTTAGGAAAAGCCAACTGTCTCTCTGGATATCTTCCTTCATATCTTTAAGTGTGTCCCTCTGTCCTCCTGTGCAAGTACTTGATTGTCTCCCTGTCCTTTCTCACCAGGCTTGGTTTTGAAACAGCCCTCGGTGGCTGCTCCACACCAGCATCTCCGTTGGAAACTTAATTGTTTTGTTTTGTTTTGTTTTGTTGCAAGAAAGATACCAGATGGTCTCAGTCATATGAAAGTTGTGTTCACCTCAAAGTCCTGAGCTCTTCTCCAAATATGGATCCATACGACTTCTCCATCAAGACCCACCTACCTCACCCCAGCTCAGGCAACACAATATACAACTAAGAGCCTCTGACACCACTTTTTAAGGGATGTTGTGTATCCCTCTTCCTAGTTCTTTCCCATCCCCACTCTGTTTTGTGATTTCTGTGATAATCAAAGAAAAAAGGGACAATGATAAACCAAACGAATAGCATCCAAAATCATATTGATCAATTTGGAATATACTTGGTGAAGAAATTGGCCTTTCCACATCTGTTGCTGCAACTAAGCTTAAAATGAATCTGCCTTCTGGAAGCACATAACACATATCAATTGATAATGGAGAGAAGCAGACCAAGAACTACTAGAGGGCGAGAGAAGGATAACTTAGAAATCAACATTCACCACATATAAACAAGAAAACAGGTGTGATGCATGGATAAGTGTTGTCTGGGCTTCTGGTATTGGAGTGCTGCACACAGTGTACATCTCAGTGTGGTAGGGGGAGAGTGAAGAACAGTTTAAGGTTTGAAGGGCCTTTGAAACTAAAGAGTTGCAAATATGTTTTGTGATAACAGCAAACCACCTCTTGGTGACTCAGAGTTTTAATGACCAGGAGGCAGCCACATCCCCAGGGGACCTTGGTAATCTTTCCTCCTACAGCCTGACCTGGCCTACAATCCATCACCACCAGAGATTTTTTAAATTAGATAAGAAAGGCAGGGAAATAACTTCAGCAGCTGTAAAAATAGATATTTAGCTTCTTGAGCCTGGAGGAGGAAGCCCCTCAAATGCTCTCTGGTGATGGGAGACCTCCTTATCACACTGGACCTGTTAGTCCGCAAAGTGCACACTGATGTCCTCCCTAAGAAGATACAACACAGAGACTTTCAGACTCTCCAGTGAGAAATGAGGTAAAACGTGAAGGAAAAAGCAAAGCCTGGTGAAAAAATCTTCACGCGTTCCAGGAACATGTGTCAGAATACTGTGTGCCTGTGGGAAAGACAAGGATGAAGAAAGGAAGCTCTGCACCGGGTGAGCAAGGAAAGGCCACGCAGGAGGGCAGGGCGAAGAGGTGGGAAAGACCCTGGAGGAGAAGCAGCAAGGAATAACCTCCCCTAACTCATATTTTGCTCATCAGAGCTGAGAACCTTTCTGGACTGGAGGAGAACACAGTGTAGGCCTCCATTATCACTCTGACCCCAGCAAACCTACCTGCCCTTCAAAACTCATAAGGTACTGGTCTACACCAAGCCAAGGTCTAGCTCTGGTGCCGTGAAATACTGTCTGCTCCAACCCCACACAGCTTCTATAGCCGGAGGCATTCCAAGCCCAGGCTTCTTCCTCCCCAGCTCTGTCTCAGCTTTCCTGCCAACTCTACAAACAGGAGAAATCACTTACCATGGGCTTTTTCTGCCTCAGAAGCAAGACAAACCCAGGAAGAGGGAAGGAGCTTGGCCAAGCAGAGTCAGGACTAGGAGCTGTGCTCACAGGGTGCTCTCAGGGAGTTGAGGCCCTAGGGAGGCAAGGAGGAGGAGCCTCAGGAGTGTGAGCACAGACAAGGCTGGGCCTCAGGGAGTTGGGGCCAAAGTGCAGAAGGGGCCTGCGAAGGATATGAAAGTAGGACGGAAGTAGTCAACAGCTCGTTCCTAAAGGGACAGAGTCTATACTAACTACACTAAAACAGGGAATTGAACTTGGAGCAGAAAGAAGTCTTCAGATCTCAGGTAGAATCTCCAACTGAGGAAACCCTACCAATCACACTGACCCTGTCCTAACACATCTGCAGGAGACAAGGACCAAGGGCAATAACAGAGCACCTCCTGTTTTCCAGGTGTTATGTGGGGTAGGGGATGAGTGGCCCAGTTAAAAGTACAGAGCCAGAATTCCTAGAGGCAAAGGTGACAGGCAGGATTGGAAGGATAGCTGTCAAGACAGGACAGTAGGGGAAAGATATCTGGTGTTTGATCTGTATCTCTTCCAATAGTCCAAGGTTTTGTCCCCTGCCTCAGCTGGGATTTCCCCATATGTGCACCTGCTTGAGGGCAAGAAGGGCAGGTGCAGGGGTACCTGGGTGGCTCAGTGGGTTAAAGCTGCTGCCTTCGGCTCACGTCATGATCCCGGGGTCCTGGGATCCAGCCCTGCATCGGGCTCTCTGCTTGGCGGGGAGCCTGCTTCCCCCTCTCTCTGTCTGCCTCTCTGCCTGCTTGTGATCTTTCTCTCTCTGTCAAATAAATAAAATCTTTAAAAAAAAAAAAAAAGAAGAAGGGCAGGTGCAGGGTAGGGTCTGTCTACCTGTACATCTGGTCCCCAGATCAATCCCTTCTCCTTTCTCCCAGTGGTATTCTCTGCCTGCTGGGTAGAGGGTGGGAGAGTGGGGGAAGCCCAGGGCCCCAGTCACCAGGTAATGAAAAGAACTGGCCCAGCTCTTCTTTCCATACCTCCCACTGGCCAGCTGCTGTGGGCTGGCAGCCTGGAGGCCCTAGGGCCTTGCATTAGGCATGGCCCAGCCCAGCGGTTCAGGAGTGGTGCCTTGAGCCTTGGCACTACAGGCCACGTGTCTCCAGCCCCCGCTGAGCCCCGGGGACCCTACATTGGCAGAGGCCCTGATCCCTCTGTTCCCTTGTAGTCTACTGCCCACCCTAAGGCCCCATGGAGAGGGCAACCTCCTGAACTCCTTCTAGCCCCCTCAGGAGCATGCCTAGACCCCCTGCAAGCTGGAACTGAGTTCCAGAACCCCTTCTTGGCCTCCCAGGGCTGTTCCCATAGTCCATTCCAGGCGGTTTCAGCGCCCTCAACCACACCCCAGCACCAAGGCCGAGACCCTCAAGGTGGACTTGCTCCTAGTTCTCCCTGCTGCTCAGGAGTCCGCAGCTATCTCTGTTGCCCTTGCTGCTGTACTCCAGGCCCAGACACCCCCACAGTGGACACAGCAGCTCTGAAGCGCCCCCTGCCATTCCCACTGGTATTGTCGCCCATTGTATAGGCCGTGTGCATCTCTGCCACCACCATCTCTGCAGCCACCACTGCTGCCTTCGTAGCCACATCCTCGAAGGTTGCCATGACCAGGCTCACATCTGTCTGGGAGAAGAAGTCGAAGAGCAAGGGGCCCTACAAGTGCGCCCTGTGCCCCAAGGAGTTCCAGAACAGCTACAAGCTCCGGAGGCCAGAGGCCATCCACCCAGGAGCCAAGGATGGCCAGGTCCCCTGGTTGCCCACCTTGGTGAGCCCGAGCCTCCTGAGAGTCCCCAGCTGAGGGGACAGGGGGAGGGGCAGACAGGGTTGTGGGGAGCAGAGAGGCTGCGGGGGCACAGGGGCCACAAGTGATAGGTGCCAGGTCACAGTGACCATCGCAGGAGGGAGCACCTGGGGAAGCACACCTGTGAGAGGTGCAGCAAACCTTCCATGGTGTCTTCCATCTGAAACCACAGAAGCTGTGGCACTGGGACTAGGGGCTCTGCCCATGCCCAGTGTGCCCACGGTGTGGCAAGCACAAGGACCCCGTGAGCTACCGGGAGTGTGTGCAGGACAGGAGGCGCAGTGCACAAGCCCTATAGTGGCTCCCAGTGTGGTCAGAGCTTCCCCTCGGCAGTCACACTCCACAGTGCCCTCCACAGATGACCCTTCACATGTGACATGTGTGACAGCTTTTGCTACGAAGGACCTACTGCAATAACTGGCACAGGACTAAGGGAATGCAGAGGATGCACAGCTGGGGCCAGAAGTCTCTCCTGGGGGAGGGGGGACAGAATAAGGTGAACTGGCAGGTGGAGCCCACCCAGGTGATGTCACAGGAAGTATCTGAACCTTGGGGGCGGGGAGGAAGGGAGAGGAGAGAAGGCAGGGGTGTGAGGTAGACACACTGGAAGTGGCTGAGAGACACAGAGATAAGAGAAGCAGGGAGAGAGCTAGGAGGGAGAGAAAAGAGGGACCAGGGATGGGGGAGACAGCACAGGACACAGACAGGAGGAGATGCAGGGGAGACACTGACAGGCTCATGGGGTGAGACTCAGACAGATGTGATGGGAAGAGAGACCCTCAGGCACTGAGGCAGGGGTGCAGGGAGGTGGACAGCCAGAAGGGAGAGCTGAGAGCAGACCCAGTCCTGGGACATCTCAGACCACAGAATATCTGCAGTCAGATAAGACAGACAGACACATAGACAGACAGATGTGCTGACAGAGAAGAAGGTGAAGGAGGCCAAGATGGAAATAAGCAGACAGGGCTGCAGGGAGGAGGGAAGGAGGAGGGAAGCAGAGAGAGAGAAGGAGGCAGGGGTGCAGCAGGAGGGGAGAGCCAGGCAGGGAGGGGGCTGCCTATTCCAGGAGCCTCTTCCCTCTCACCTGGCTCCTGCTGAGCCCAGACCCCTCTCAGGAACTGCTGCTGCTGCTTCTGGAAGGGCCCAGAAAGCTGAGAAGGCGGGGCTGCCTCTCAGTACCCACCTGAGGGTCCCAGAGATCCTGCATGGGTATGGACACTGCCTCCCCTCCCCGCCCCCACAGTGCTGCCATGCAAAGAGGCCTGAGCTCAGCCCTCATTTCTCAGGGTTCGTGCAGCCTGACACTCCCAGTTCAGGGGAGTGGGGGCCAAGGAGAAAGAGAAACTGAGGCAGGCAGGCAAGGGAGGCTGACAAGCTCGGGAGAAGGTGCCGGGACAGACTGGTTAGGGATCGAATGGAGGAGAGGGAGGAGAGGGAGGTCTGGGACTGGGTCTGCATGGAGAGCTGGAGAAGCACCATGCACAGTATGAGCAAATAACCTACTACTGACTGTCCGTTAATTTGGGGTCAACAGCGCAGACACCTTCTGAGCAGCCATCATCCATGACTACAAGCAGCTCCTCACTAAAGGGCCTCCACAAAATGAGAAACAGAGGCAGAGAATAGTAACCTTGAGATCAGTGTATATGCTGAAACCTAGGTTTTAAGGGACCAGTGATGAAGTAACCAGCCAAGTGTGAAGACCTAAGACTTAGCATGTCAAGCTGGACCCTGCCTCTTCCCCCAGGCTTTCTTGGATTTCTGCACTGACCAGCTCCCCAACTCCTCTCAGGGCCAGGGGAGGCCCTAAAAACATTAACTCAAGTAATCTAAAGGGGATTGTTCTCCCCGCCCCCTTCCCTGCAGCAATATGTGAAGGTCCCAGAAACCAGATGTCTACTGACACCTAGAGCACAAGGAGTCTCTGTAGCAGCAGGATGGAGGGTGGAGAGGCAACCTTGCAGAGAAGTCCTGCAGAGGAGAACTGGAAGCAAACCCCCCCAGGTTTGTCCAACTCCTGTGCACGTTTAGAAGTGTGATAAAGTTCAGAATGTCCAGGACTTCCATGTAATAACGGTCAGGAGCTGGTAATTACATTTTGTTTCAAAGATGGACATTTAGCCTCCTCCTTCCCCACGGACACACATCTTTTATGAAACACACTGAACCACATCCTGGACGTTTGAAACTGCCTCCATAGAGATGGGCTCAACTTCAGCAGAAGAAATCTAGAATATACTTTGGAAAGGAGTTCCCTTGAAGGTAGGGTAGATAAATGCCAGGACCACACCCACACACACACACACACACACGCATGCACGTCATGCTCACGTGGGCACCCACTTCTCCAGACAACTGTGCACACACACATCACTGTCTAACACATCTCAGGGCACCCTCCAGGGGCTTCAGTTCCAATCCCAGCAACTTCAGAACCCCCGGCTGTGAGCATCTGCCTCCCTCCTCTCCCCTTCATGTTGTTGCCCCAGTCCGGTTGTTGTTTCCCGCCCAGCTCAGCTGTCTCCTGCATGGCTTAGAGTTGATTCGTCTTGTCCTGCTTCAGAAGCAACAGAGAGAGCTTCCCCTCCTCTTCTCCCCATCCCTGCCCTGCTGGGTTTCCCCTTCTACACCCCCTCCCAACTCCCCTCCTCCAGGCAGCCTTCCGTGATGAACTCACTGGCTCTGATTCTGAATTTGCCCTACTCCTATGCACCTGTGGCTGTGTGCTGGCTAAGTGTCACCGGGTTACTCTGCATATGAGTGGGCATGGAGGAGACTGTCATATCCCCAAGGGCAGGACCCCTTGACCCAATATTTCAGGCAAATGCCAGGCCTCCCCCCACCCCCAGTACTAGGCTGGGTATGTTTCTGAGAATTCTGCTACCTGGTTGTAACAAACACACAAAAAATGACACCAGAGCTGCTGCAGGCACCCCTCCATGTGGGAGGGGGCACATCCTCCACTGTGTCTTCACATCCACCTTGTTTTTCCCTGGAAATACTGCTTCCCAGAGGGGTCCTCACCCTTTTCTCCAGCCTCAGAGAATCTGGGCCCACCCTAAAGGACACTGGTGTGGTCCTGGTGAGGAGGCTCAGAGCGGCCCTGCAGTCTGGGAAAGGGTCCTCATAGGGGAAGCCATGATGAGCCAGCCTCCTGCAGGGGCCACTGTCAGCACCACTGGGAAGAAGGTGGCACTCAGGGGGACAGGCTCACTGTACTCAACCCAGGAGAGATGGAAAAGGTCACCCTGTGAAGCATGCATGGCCACCGGCCCACCTCACCCCAAGGTTGTGTCAGCCCAGCCTGGCTCTCTGGGCAGACAGGAGACCTGCTTGCCTCCCCCCTGCCCCTGATCAGCTTCTCCATAGCCCTGCTTCTCCTTACCCTCCTCTCCCTCTTGCAGTGAGAGATGCCCTCCCTCCCCCTGTCTCTCCTGTACCCCTGCCTCCAGCAGTGTCCTTCTCCACCTCTGTCCCTCTCTGTCCTCTGTCCCTTTCTCTGCTCCCTTCTTCACTCTCAGCTTCTATCCATCTGATCTCAGTCTGGGCTCTGCTATTTCTTTCCCAGCTCAATCTGTCTCTAACCTGCATCTGGTTTCTATCCACCCCCCACCACCTCCTACTGCTCAGAGCAGGGGCTGCAGAGGGAGGGGGTGTAGGGGGTCCCTTCAGCACCAGAGGACTCTGGCTTTGTGACTAGAGCTCTGAACTGCTGGGTTCTGCACGTGCGTGTGCAAGCGTACACACACACACACACACACACACACACAGAGGATCCTCTCTCTGTGCATACTTCTCTGGCGGTCTACTCACCCTGGCCGTCTGTCCACAGATCTGTCTTGGACTCTGGGTCATGGCTTTCCCAACCTCTGAGCCTGTGTCCAGCCTGTGTCTCTGAGTCCCTGTCTCTGCTACCATTAGCCTTGCATATCTCTCTGCATCTGTCTTGGATCTGTTGCTTTGGTCTCTGGAGGCTCCTTTCTTTCCTCTCTCCTGTTTCTGGGTTGGTCTCCCCGTCTCTGTCTGCATCACTCCATTCCACTGACCACTGTGTATCTCTGTTGACTCTGTGTCTCGGTCTCTAGGACTCTCCAGGGCATTCACATTGGCTTTGCTTTCTTGGTCTCAGTCTGTAGGACCTGGATACAGTACTGGTCCTTACTGTTTAGTCACTGTGTCAGTCTTCCTCCTCCTCTTCTTCCCAGAGCTGCCTCCTTTATCAGAGCATGGACTGGGGGTGAGGGCTCAGAGGGTAGCAGCAGGCAGTCCTTTGTGTGGAGGATGGATGGCTGACCATCTAGGAGACAGCACGGCTCCACTGCAGCACTCTGCTCCTCACAGAACATTCTCCAGGACTCCGGATGCAGGTCTCCTCCCTGCCTGCTATGCTGCCTGGTCAGGCCCTGAGGCTTGGCCCTGACCTGTCCCAGTGCATCCATTGGGAGCCACGGGAAATTCTGGAAGGGCACTCCAGGTCCCCTCAGTCAGCTATCTCTGAGTCTTGGGCATTCTGAGAGCAGGAGTGAGGACAGGGGTTAGGCTCACTGGAGGTCCTTGCTGAGGGGTGAAGAGGGTTGTGTGCACCACAGAGAGTCTGGGAGCTCAGTCTGCATCCCACGGGAGGAGTGCCCAGTATCCTCCTGCACCCCTCAGACAGACACACAGGGGGCACCCAGGCCAGGGAGGAGCTCTGACAGGTCTGCAAGCACAGGAAGGGGAACAGAAAGTATGTGCATCCCTCCTTTACCCCTCATGGCACCTGCAACCCTTCCTGACCCATGGAAGCTCTGCATAAAGTCACTGGCTCCTATTTCATCAGGTGCCCCCAGATAAGCCCCTAAATCAGTGAAACTCAGTCCCTTCCAATATTCCTCCCCACCCCCGCTCCCACTGACTCACCCTCAGTCCCTCAGTATCTGCCCCCAGGACAGTGTCTCCTGCCAAGCTTTCCCAGCACCTCAGTGATCATGGGACCCCAGCTCAAATCCCAGTCATCCCACCCCCTCCTCCTATCTCATTACCTGTTGTCCCTCCCTTACCCCTCCCCACTCCTTGCCCATCCAATACAGCTTTACAATACAAAGCAATACATATTGGTCCCCTGGGGGTCTCTCTAAAGACAGGCAGTCACTAATGAGCATTGAGCACTAGAAGAGAAGGCCAAGGGCAACCTGGTCAGGGGACAGGACTCCAGAGCTAGAGATAAGGAGTCCTGCTAGCACCTGTCACACAGGCCATCTCCCTCCAGCATCCCTGTCTCCTCCCCCCTTGTATCCTGCCAGTCCATATCTTCCTGAGGCTGATGGACTGAGCTCAAGTGTGAACTCACAGAAGCCTAGAATCATAATGCCTGGTCTGCTCCCAACCCATTTTCTTCAGGAACGTTAGTAGCCCTGTTGTATTTATTTGAAAACTCCCGATGACCCTGGGACCTAAGGTTGTAGATGGAGCCCAAGGGGAAGAGAATTTGCTCTCTCTGTTCAATCTCTTCATCTCAACCCTTTGTCTCCACTGCCATCCCCCAAATCACAACTTAACACTTTGGTCAATGGCAAAGAGGTTGAAATGTCAGGAAGACGTTCCCAGCCTTCAGGAGATGCTGATGCCTTCAGAATCCAGAGGAGATGGGGGAACGATGGACTTGGGAGACCAGAGATCTCTTTTTGAGATAAATGCAATTTCCACCAGGGGCAAGGGACAAGGCCCTGAGGACTTCAGGGAAGCTTCTCAGCAGAGGCCTGCGAAGGGCTCAGCGGCCACAAGAGGGCAGCAGAGAACAGTGCTCCCTGCAGAGCCAGCCCTGGGCCCTGGGTGCTGAGACAGGGCTGGGCTGCCCAGGCTGGGCTGTCTGGGACTCTTGCAAGATCCCAGGAATTTCTGAATGTAGTGATGAGGGAGCAAAAGACTGGCCGAGGACAAAGCAAAAGCTGACACCCTGCAACCTCCCCCCTCCCCCAACTCCTTGGTGGGACATGTGTGACATTCTTTTAGGAATTTCCCAACTATCTATCTTGCTAAGAAGGGAAAAAGAACCTTGATGATGACAAGGCCTCTGGTATCAGGTATCCTGTAGGTCTTCTTTAGCTTATGAAAGTTCTGTTGAAACCTTCTTTTGCCTTACCCCAGGGTATGTAACCTGCCACCCCTCACAACCCCAGGGCAGCAACTCTTCCTGCCTTGGGATCCTGTCACCTTGCTTTAATGAACCACCATTTTACACCAAAGATGTCTCAAGAATTCTTTCTTGGTCATCGGCTCTGGACCGCACCCCACCAAAGCTCACTTATATTGTAAAACTTCATTATTTGGTACCTGATCATGGGGCTTTGAGTTTTTACATCTGGACTCTGAGCTTCAGCACAAAATTGGTGAGTACTTTCTCTCCTCTTCCTTTACTCCCATTTCAGGAGCTTTTCAAGCAGTATGGCCTTATTGGAACACTTGCATGTCAGTTGTTGAAGCTGCAATCCTCTACCCATGGCTACCCTATGGGGAGGAGAAAGCCCACCTTTTGGCTGGAAGTCAGTACCTTGGCCAGAATGGTAATAAGATCCAGAAACTGATGCCCTCTCTTTATTCCTGTTCTTATACAAACTTGTCTGTTTGGGGCATGGGACAGCCACCTAAGTCACCAGGACGGCTGCCAATCTTAAGATTCCATGTGAAGTTTTCTCCTGGTTGATCTAATGTGATCCTCTCCACATCCCTGGTCTGGTCACTTCTGGCCATGGGACCTCCACTGAAAGCCGGCCAAAACCAGTACCCAATTGAATTAAAATCCAACCGGGGACCCTTTCCGAAGGAAGCTGGCTGTAAGGACCACATGTGTTGGAATGTTGCTTAGACCATGATGGACTTCAATCTTTACTGTTTCTTGTTAGTGCCCTCTACTAACTACTTAAAGCTACAAAATTGGGTAATTTCCCCTTGTAAAATGTATCTAGTATTTTCCATGGTTTAAAAATGGCAGGGCAATAACACAACTTCCATAGTATAGGATGGCACAGTGTCTTAGTTCATTCACCAAGCACCCATCTGTAGCCTAGAATGCGATGGGGGAGGGGAGGGATGCCTGTACCCATCCAGGGCCTTTTACAGCAGGAATACCTTCACAGGAAGGCAGGATGGTGCCCAATAATGATTTCTGTTGAGCAACAGAATCCAATCGCTTTTAACACTGGAACCTCTGACATACCCTGTGTGGGATGCCACCCAGGAGTCGGGGATTTTGGTAATGGACCTTCTTTACTTTCCTAGGAAACAGGTTATCCTCTTCTTCTGCTCCCAAGGATTCTCCCTTGGGATGCCTTTTAACCCACTGGGATCAATTCAAACTGCAAGATTTAAGAAAGAAAAAAATGATCTTCTTCTGTAACACTGAATGGCCTTAGTACTCCTTAGGAGGCAAGGAAAAGTGGCCAATAAATGGGACTTTAAGTTTCAAGTCAATCTATCAGACCTCCTTTGCAAGGAGATGGGCAAATGGACTGAAGTCCCATATGTCCAAACTTTTATGGCCCTAAATCAGGATCCAGACCTGTGGCCTCTGGTAGAGTATGTCTAACCCTCAGCCAAGTTAACAGACCCCCCACCCCCAGACATATTGGATAATGATTGTCTAAATAGGCCGATTCCTCTTAATGAAACTGGAATGTTGGAGGAATTGCCGGCCAGTCCGAAGAAAGAGGACACTGACTCTGTTGCTATCCCTCCTCCTTATAAAGCCCAAGACCCCTCTGCTCCCAGTCCCACTGCTTGTACCAGGAGTGGGACTCTCCATCTTCCAGGAGCTCCACCTAACTGTGGGATACTTTCTCCTGGGGAAGTGGCTAATGGAGAAGTGGGCACAATTAGGGTCCATGTCCCATTCTCCATGGCAGACCTGGCTCTGGTAAAACAACAAATAGGATGGTATTCTGAAAATCCCTCTCAACTTATTGAAGGCTTTCAAGAAGTATCTCTTATGTTTGATTTGACCTGAAAGGATATATATATCATTTTAACTCATTTTTGCACCCCTGAGGAAAAGCAACGAATCTGGGAGGGAGCACAAGAGTTCGCTGGTGAACTGGGAATGAGAGATAGGGAATGTTACCCAGCTGGGGGTGCTGCTGTCCCTAGCACCGAACCACACTGGAACTATCAGGAGGGTAGTCCAGGGAGAAAAAAATGAGACCATATGATCCCTTGTTTAATAGAAGGAATGAAAAAAGGATTTTCTAAACTTGCAAACTTTGATAAACTTCAGGAAGTTACCCAAGGAACTGATGAAAATCCAGCTCTAGTTCCGGAACGATTGGTAGAGGCCATCTATAAATATATAAAATTCAGACCCAGCCTCACCTGAGGGAGTAACCATACTCAATATGCATTTGATAAGCCAGTCGGCACCTGACATCTGCCGAAAGATAGCTAAAATGGCTTTAGGCCCTCAAACTCCCATCCAGAACCTACTAGAAGTACCAACCGAAGCCTTTAATAATAGAGATACAGCCTTAAGGCAAAGAAAGGACCAGAGAACTAAATTGCGGGTAAGATAGAGGCTCCAATAAGGGCTGCTGCTATTGCAGATTCCCCATGGCACTGGAGTAACCAGGGGCAAAAGAAAAGGCCAGTAACAGACAGAAAACTACGTGAGTCCCCATGCTGACATGTGGCCAGATCGGACACTGGAGCAGAGAATGTCCAAACTAGTGCTCTCCCCTAGGGCCATGTCCTGTCTGTAAAGAAACAGGACATTGGAAGAGAGACTGTCCTCATTTCCAGAGAGAAAGGAAGTCAGGAACTCACTTCCCTGCCTGAGAGTCGAAGCTGGAGGAAATGGCATGACAGGGCCCTGAGGCCGGTCCAGCTCCCTTTAACATCAAGATGACTGAGCCCTGGGTTACCCTGGATGTGGGAGGTAAGTTTATCGATTTTCTTATTGATACAGGAGCCACTTATCCGTCCTTATTCAGCACTCTGGCTCTACTAGTCTTTCTAAGCTTCAAGTTGTTGGCATAGAAGGGGAAACTGAAACATGCCGTCAGACAATGCCTTTAACCAGTAAATTAAAAAGTCAGTTGGTCACTCATGCTTTTCTAGTCCTTCCATCTTATCCCACTTTATCACTTGTATGAGACTTAATGTATAAACTGGGTAGCCAATTTGATCTTACTGTAGAGGGGTACAGCTTGTTCTCTTCAACGTCTGGAGAGCTAAACCATACCCTCCCATCCCTTCCAATGTCTGGAAGGAAGTAATTCCACAGGCCTGGGATTGCCATATCCCAGGATTGGCTCTGACCTCACCTATGTTCTAAAACTACATCATAGGACTCCCCTCCCACCGCCCTTCCCACTGGCATCCTGTATTACCTTTAGCCTCTGAAATGCCACCCCCCGCTCCAACCCCCTTCCCTTTTCCTGTTCCCAGCCCTAGGGCTGCTAGCACAGAAGGGCCACCTGGCTTTTCCTTTGTGGTTGGACAGCAGGTGAAATTCCCCCTCCCAGAGGTGATGGCTCATAAGGGCCCAGCAGAGGACTGGAGCCAGAGCTGGAACCCACGTGTTTTTGATTCCCACGTCAGGGTCTTGCCACTGGTGCTGACCTCTGCTCCTCAAAGAAAGCATACTTCCTAGGCCCCAATGGGAAGCTAGCTCACAGCCCTCAGTTTAAACATCCATGTCAGAGCTCCCTCTTCCCCACGTGACATATGCTTACACCCAGAACTGGGCACAGAGGACTGTCAACCATGGAGCACAGACATGTTGGCCACACACACTGTGCTCTGCATACCCTACCCTCAGCACACACCCGCTCTGCTCCCCAAAGGCCCACAGCCCTACCCCTCACCTCCTACATCCTGAGCTGCAGGAGGAACTTCTCCTCATTCATCATCTGCTTTTTTCCCTGTGTTTCTAGAGACTCCTCTCCACTGAAGACAGAGAAGCCCTTTCCCCGTTCTCTTCTGCTCCCTCCTGTTTCCAGTACCCCTGTTTCCAGTACCCCTGGCGCTGTCTGGGGTAAGTAACAAGGGAACCAGAGGGAAAACTGGTGGTCTCTCAGATGTCTTCTCTGAAACTGCCCTGCTGATCACTGCCCTCCTGCCCAGGAAGGTCTGACCATCTGTGACCCACCAGGCTTTACCCCACATCCTCTCAGTGTCCCTACACTCTGACCCACTTCTCATCCAGAAGGAACTCCTTCCATGTTGGGGGATGGGAGGGCTCATACTTATATAGCAGCAGGTGCCACCAGTGGATCTGAGTTAGACTCAGTGAGAACTTCCCAGCACAAGGTATACGACAGCCTCAGCTGCTGTGACATTCAGTAAGAATGCACACATGGCCTCACCAGATGCCTCCAAGAGACAAGGACTTGTTCTGGACCTGCCTGGGTAGTCCCGACTAGAGACAGAGGTTTTCAGTGTGACTCTGGTCATACCAGCCTCAGCAGGGGGCACACAGGGACTTCTGGGGACTCTCAGGCCCTCAGGCAGAATGGGTGGAGTCTAGAGTTAGGAGCTGCAACGTGGTGGGGGTGGGGAGAGATCAGGCCTGAACCCTCCACTGTCTGGCCCCCCTCCCACCCCGGTGCCACCTCTTTATGGCCCTCTCTGGTCAGAGCATGGCCTCTGAGCTCTTCCAGTGTAGCCCTAAGAACATGCCTCAGGACCCAGTCTCCACCCAGCCTCTGACCCAGCACCCTGATGCCATCCCCTGTGCCTGGCAGAGCAGAGACACCCAATGCTCAGGTGCCCCATCCCCCATAGCCCAGCACTAACAGCCTTCCTCTCCTGGCCTCCCCCACCCCCTACCCCATAGCATAGTCTGGTACCTGCTGGAAATGTGCACAAATCAAAGACACCTGCCACTATGGGTCTTCAGACTTCCCTAGTACAACATACACACACACACATATGCACACACACGCTCACACTTATACACAGATGTATATCCTCAAATTGCACACATATACACACCCACACATCACAAACATTCTCACGTGTATGCAACACAAAGACACATACTCACAAACTCATTAACAAATAGGCATGCATACCCAGACTTACACACTCTCATACACTCATCAAACACACTTGTACATATATACAAGCCACTCTAGCTCTTTCTTCTAAGGACACAGAGCCCAGTCCTCTACATCCTAGAGATCTAGAACATCCGGGGGAAAGCAGGGAAACCCACAGGAAAGCTATTTCCAATTTCCCGGCCCACACTGGAGCTCCTGTGCTCTATCCCCCCTCCTGCCACCAGGGTCTCTAGGACTGTGACCCACACTGTGCGAGTGCAGAGATAACTCAGTCCTTCACATAACAAATGTTTCAGAGCACCACCTGCCACCTTTAGCTCAGCCCCACCCCTGGCCTGCTTCTGAGGCAGACACATAGAAGAGTAGGACCTTCTGCCCACCCAGTGTGTGGGGGAGAAAGAGCAAGAGCTCAGGAGCAAGGACCTGAGTTCAAGTCCTGCCTTTGCCTCTTCATATGCTGTGTTACCTTGGGCCCTTGACATCACCTCTCTGAGCCTCAGTTTTATCACCTGTAAAGCAGGATTAACAAAATTCACCTAATGTGTGAGATTAAGACAGGTGTAGCTTCCATCATCAATGTGGCCGCAGATAGAAAGTCACCCCCTCCATTCCCCAGCCATGTAGTCAGCATCTCCCTAACACCTTTCCAGTCCTGCTGTCCCTGAAACAGAAACTCTATCTCCCTGAGGCTCAGACCACCCGCTGCCCACACCTGGGGAAACTTGATCTCTGACTAGGCCAGCTCCATCTGACTCCCCCGCTCCTGTACCCACCCCCAACACTCCTGGTCCCCTAGTGCCTCTTGCCCCTTTACAGGTAGCCTTTTCCCTAAGGAGCTTTAATGCAGCCGGCAATGGAGAAAAAGTTTGGGAACGAGCACTCAGCCCTCACAGCAGATGGATATGAAGGGTTAATCAGCCCTAAGGAGCTGTCCTGCAGAAAGTCACCCCTAATGTCCCTGAACTACACCAATTCTGAGACATTCTTTATGGACAGACAGTGTGGGACACAGTTATAGGACAAGGTCTGCTGTGCTAAGCAGTCAAGGAAGAGATTGTGTTGCCCATGAATATGAAATGCCTCTTTGGAAGAAACTCCACTAGATTCTGTGCTCAGACTGGGAAGCAGCCCAGTGGCTCCCACCTAGATGAGCACCCCCTGCAGGTGCCTTGGACCAAGTGGAGCTGGGATCTCACCCCTACCCCTGCTGCTCAACTGGCCTCCTCAGCTCCTGGGAGAGTCAGGCCTCAGTGTGAGCGGAAAGGGGCTCTGGAAGTCCTACACTTAACTTCCTGGGACCCTCCAAGGACCCACAAACACCACTCATCTCCCCAAAACAGCCTTTACTCCCTAATCCTCTCAGACTCTGACAGCTTCTGAACTGCCCTTGTCCTCCAGTCCTCCTTCCAGACAACTGGTCGCCCTGACCATCTCTGAGTTTCCATCTGACATTTCCCATCCTGGTGCCTCCACCTCCCCTCACTGTCCACCCCCTTCCCTCTGGCCCCTCCCCTACCCACGTCCCACTCTGTCCCCTCCCACCTGGACACTTCCCCCCAACCCAGGCTTCCTCCCTCCCTCCTGGCTCACCTCCCCAGACAACCCCAGCTCCCAGTGGGCTCCAACTTCCCATTATCTCCATCTCTCCAGCCCGCTGCATCCCACCATTTTGCCCCATTTCAAATCATTTCTACATTTGCTTTCATACCTCTCCCATCCTTCAGAATCTAGTGAGAAGAGCAGGGCTCAGAGCCCAATAATGGGAAGGACATTTCTCCCCTTCTCTCTCTTCCTGCCCTCTGCCTGCCATCCCCCCTCTCTTTCTGAGCACAGACCTGGTCAGAGGTTACCGAGAATTGAAGAGACGTCTCCCCATCAGCAGAGTGAGGGACTGGGATGCACAGAGGAACAGGATGGGCTGTGGCACTTCAGTCCACCTGGGGGAAGCCCCACCCATTACGATAAGCCCCACCCCCTTCTGAGTGTCCTCAGGGGTGACCAGGACCCTCCACAGGTTTGCTATGGCCAGGTCAGAAGGGACCCTTGTCATCCCTGGGACCTTGGGAGGGCCTGATGACCTGGTCACCCCAAAGCCACTCCTTCTCAGTAGACGACAGAGGCAAACAGTGACTCATCCCCATTGGGTCATCCCACCTTCTCGGCCTCCACTACAGCTGAAGCTAGACTCCCTCACTCCCAGCTCAGGTTTGCAGAAGAGAAAGGACTCTGCACAGCCTCTGGGTCTTTTCTCCCAGCAAAGCAGTGACAGCTGAGCCCAGCAGAGGGTGCCTGTTTAGCAGTGACCCTGTGTGTGGGAGGGAACTCAGGCCTCCCATTGGAAGCCAGAGATCCCCCTACCAGAGTCTCACCTCATTTTCTGCCTGTTTGCTCTACGTGTCTCCCTCCCCCCCCACCTCATCTTGCTGAACCCCAACACTGATGGGGATCAGTTCACCTTCTACGGTCCCTTTCATGCTATCTGTCCCTGTATCAGACCCAGGATTTCTGCCCCAGAAAACAAGCAGCGGTGTCTGCTCCCGGAAGTCCTTCCTCTTCTCCTGCTTTAGTCTTTCTTGCTGCTGCTAAGTAATCAGACTGCCCATGGAAACTTTGGGGCTTGTTCCCAACCTTCCCCTTCTCCCCCACTTCTTTACCTTCTCCGTGCTTTGTCCCAAATACCTAGGTGCCAGATCTTAGGATTCAGAGGAGCCTTCTGGGCTTGGAGCTCAAGGGAAGGGCTGCTGAGCATCTGCGTGTGCTGCAAGGAGAAGGTATCAGTTCCTGGGGTGAGAATGGCCAGAGAACACTTTGGAGCTCTGTGCACACAGCAGCAGTATCATAAGTGTGAAATGGTTCACTGAGCAGATGGGTTTAGGGAGATGAGAAAGCGTACAGGGGACAGGCGTAAATGCTCTAGGTATCAGTCTCAGATTCCCCTTACCCACTCCTAAACCTTTCCAAATGGGCCCCCTACTCTGCAAGAGACAGAAGCTAATACTCCCAACTTGTGGCAGGAGGAGGGGGCAGGAAAGTAGTGCAAGGAAGACTCTGGTAATGAAAGAGCTAGCTGAGGCTGCTGGCATAGCGTAGGGACTCCCTGCTCCTCACAGCACAGGGGCTCTTCAGCCTTGCAGCAGGGATCCAGAAATGACCGGTCTCTAAACTCATTCAGGGGATACCTTCCCCTTCCTTAAAGCCCCAAAACCCTGACCAACTCCCCCAAGGAATAGAGAGCCCAGAACCCACTGAGACTGAGGTGGAAGCGGAGAGAGAGTCTCTGTGACAGCAATTAGCCTCTCTCTCTCTGAACTTCTGTCCTCATCTCTTCCCCAGAACCTCATATCCTGGGGCATTAGTTCAGAGACTTCTGCCTTGATCTGTCTCTAAGTCTCCAGCAAGATCAAAGCTCTTAACCCTTGTTTTGCTTGCAGACTCCTGGACAGGAGAAGAGGGGACAGGGTCCATCCTGAGCAAGGAAAGGGCCCTGACTTACCTTCTTCCCAAGGCAGGGGGCGGAGGGGGTGTGTTGGAAGTTGGACCAAAGAAGGAACCAATTCTAAGTTTGGGTGGACAAACACAAACCCTGGTGGGAAGGCTTTTATTCTACTTCTGTTACTGATTTTATTGTTATTGGTCTTCAGGTTAAAAATTGAATTAATTCATAATCATAGTAGGGTAAATATGTGACAATGACCATAAAGGCCATTCCTAGCATCCCTATCTAAAGGAAATTCCCTATTATTCTTTATCACAAACTTATTTATTCCCTTGTGGATTCCTCACACTCTGGAATTATGGAACATTAGTTTTCTTGCTTTGTTTTCTTGCTTCTTGTCTATTTTCCTCCAAGAAAGTCTCTAAATTTGAAAGAGACAAAGAATGAAGAATGAATAAGTATATTATATGGGAATAAATCTACTGGTGGGATCAACATTTCCTAATAAGATGATCCATATCTGAAGCATCATGTGCAGACCTACAATCACAGTGATTATCCGTTGTCAGTTTTCATAGTACCTCCCCTTCCACACATCTCTTCATGGGCTCTTTCCCTCTATTTAATACAATGCATGAAAGTTATTTAGAAATTCCTTAGCTCTGTATTAAGGACAGTGAAGAGAATATAAAAATATACAGGGCACAGTCTCCCCACTCCAGCAGCTTACAGGTGAGTGAGGGAGAAAGAGAAGATACAGGGTAATTACAGCTGAACATGGTGCAGAGAACCACTATGGTGAGAGTGACACAAAGGAGTAGAAGAGATCAAAGGAAATATATTTCTTCAGAGGCAGATAACCCAGGAAGGCATAGGCAGAGATCATATTTATAGTGCACTTTAATGATTGTATAGGATTTCAGTCATCAGAGATTGTGAGGACAGAATTCCAAGGAAAGACACTGCTATTGGGAAGGATTCTTGACTTTGGGCATCATTTGATATCAAACTTCTGTTCATCATAACAGAGTAAAATGCGAGGACCAGGGAAATTTAAGAGAAAACTGCAGAATCTGGATGCTTTGAGTACAAAAGACAGGTGCCAGGACCTGGGTCCCAGCTCAGGGTCCGTTTCTCCCCACTTCTCCTGCACCTGATCTTTGGAAGGGGCAATGGTTCCAATGGGAGAGGGAACCCATTATGTCTTTGTCTGTATGTCTCTGATCTCCGCTCTCCCTCCACTGAGTTATTTAATAATAATGAAAGGATTTCTTAATCTCATTACCCAGAGGAGAACAGAGGGCAGAAAAGCATATACCACACAAATAAACTTTGGTAATTTATGTACCTGCGGGAAAGAGAGAAATCTCTCCTTCTTCTATCTCAATAGTCAATTTTCCTTGATATTTAGACACTGTGTCAATAAATATCTGTATTTCCTCCTTCTCTGTACAGAGATGCTGTTAAATGTCACATGTAAACTAAAGTTTGTCATAAAAAATGCCTCACAAAACAGCCTCCCAAGAACTGGCACTGGCAGGTGGAGGAGGGGCATCCTGGGCTGTTCTGCCTTCAAACCTCCTGCAGGTCCTGCCTCCTGCTTCCAGGACCTTTGCTTCAGGTTTTCTAAAGAGGGAAACAAAGACATTCTACTCTTCCTACCATCGTTGTTTCTGTCAGAGCTCACTGCATTTTTATGAAATTAGTTCCACGAATGACCAGCTTCTCACAATCCCCACTCCAGATTCCTTAATTAGTAGAAATTTTGATTCCCTTCTTCCTGGCGTGGCTCCAAGGGAAGGGAAGAGGTAAATACAAGGGTTTCTCCGAGGACCTTCCCTGTGGGTCTTCTAGGAGAGACAAGTTGTTGATGTGGGGGGTGTGCCTGTAACTGCAGCTATGTATGAGGTTAGAGGGTAAAACACAGGAGGCGTTTCCTTGAGGCTGCTGTTGCTCTTTCTCTGTGAACCTCTTCTGACTATCGTAGATGGATAGGGCTCCACAGCAGCCCAGCATCTTAGCCATGAATTTCCCAGAAGGAAACTTATTAGGGTTTCCTTGAGAGGTAATGGAAAATAAATATCAGCGTTTAGAAGAAACACACTAACCACGGCCAGGGTTGGAAGGCTCCTGGTTCCTTAGTGCTGGTTGAACTCCTTCAGGGATTGTGTACCTGGACACACACACACACACACACACACACACACACACACTATACCTGATAAGTCTAAAAATATGCCCGTTTGTACATATACCAAGAGAAATATACCCCACTCCATGATGCATATTTCTACTCAAATTTAAAACACAAATATTCATATATTTGGTGCACACACATGATTTTCAATGAGGAGCTTTATGACTATATGTACCCAGCTTGTCCCCTTTCCAGGCTTCTGACTACAGGGTGGGGCCCAGGAGAGATTGTCTGGCTATGAACTGTACGTGTCACTAAGTGTGTCTCTGACCACATGCCACAAAACACATACAAATTGTTTTCTCATTGTTCACTATTGGGAATTATCCACTGTCTTTCAACTACGTCTATGCCATCAAGTTTCAGGGATCAGCAGTCCCTCACTGAGCTGATACTCCATGCAGAGTATAGCTCATGGGTTACAGGTACAAGACTCTGCTCAAACGTGGTACAAATCCAAGCTTCACTACTCACTTTGCACAAATGACTTAACCTCTCTTCGCCTTAGTTTCAACATTTCTAAAATGAGCACAACAACACTCAACTCATTCAACTTTGTATGAAATAGGTGATTATATAAAGTGCCTGGAGTACTCACAAATGGTAGTTATATAGTCATCATCATCACTGTGGGGCTGTGGACATAGAAGAAGTAATGCATGAGAGAGATGTTCCTTTCCCTTAGGAGGTTTTAAAATCTCTTATGACACAAGATGAATACATGGAGAGAGGAAGGACCTGTAAACCTAAAATCTATTTGAGACCTAATGTCCAATATATTCTCCTAAATCCAAGGAGAGTTACGAGAACTGTTAGCAGATTTCAGTGCTCTAGTAAGATTGTGTTTTTTCTTCTGTCATTCATCATCCCCATGACTCACCACCTATATACACCTACATCCACCCAGCCCCTCATTTAGGAAGTTGACTGGAGAATTCATGGGATAACAAAGATTTTGAGAATTCATTGTGTACATTTCCCTGTTTCTGGGCAGGAGCCCATCTGAGGCATTCCACACCCAAGTGAGACAGGCATGCACACAGCCACAGAGCCTAACCTTCTCATCTCTCTCATCACCTCCTGATCTCAGAAAATTCTTCATTATGTTCAATCTTCATCTATTTTCTTTTAATATTGGCCCTTATTCATCATATATTCTTACAAGAAAAGAGGTACACAAACCCTTGAAAAGCTCAGAAAATTCTCCAATGGAGGTATCTGGGTGGCTTGGTTGGTTGGGCATCTGCCTTTGGCTCTTGTCGTGTTCTCATGGATCCTGGGTTTCTTGCTCAGTGGGGGGTTTACTTCTCCCTCTCTCTGACCCTCCTCCCAGCTTGTTTGTCCTCTCTTTCTCTCAAAAAAAATTTTTTTTAAAGGAAAATAAAATTCTCCATTGCCCACCTGGTAACATTGTTCCATTGCCCATCAGTTCAGGTGTCTGGAACTATAGGTCTCATACTGTTTATTATTAACCAATTAATAATCATTAAAGATCCCTTAAAAATCATAATGTGTTCCCTATTCGGGTTGGGTAAAACCCCTTATGTAGACATCTTGTCTCTCCTGAAAGCATTTGAAAGATGAAAGTTGCCTAATTTCTAGGATAGTTAGTTAAGAATTCCTATCTCATCCCCCAACCTCCATAGCCTCATCAATTAGTATCATCAGATTATCACTCATTTGATTAAGGGACAGTACAACCCTGAGTTGGGACATGACTATTATGACCTCTCCAGTTCCTTTAAGACTACCATATGCAGGAGGGGAAATAGAATTGGCAGCAGTCACCACCAACCCAGGACTTGCCCAGAGGGTCCCTGAGGACCAGGCAGATTTGAAGGAGGGCACCATAGGCTTTTTTCCACCATGCACAGAGTGCTAAACCCTGCCATAGTGACTGGTAAGGGAGTCCTGGAGACAGGTGGGCAGTCAGACATCACATTTCTCCCTCTTCCCCAAATTCAATTCCCTAACTTGGGCCCCTTCTCCTGTGTCCCCAGTTCTAAAGTTTTTACACCTTCCATAGTGTTCATCTGAGGCCAGACACCTGTCATCTCACATCTAAGACCAGTACTTCTCAAACTTAAAAGACCTTACAAATCACTTGGGAACATGTTAAAAATGCAGATACTGATTCAGCAGGTCCACACTGGAACCTGAGATTCTATATTTCTAAGAAGCTCCCGGGGGACAACCTGACTGCAGGTCCATGGCCCACACATTGAAGAGCAGGATCTAGATGACTGCAGCAGTTGCTACAACTGTCTTCCAGGAAGAGTACATCTGTCCACACCCTTCCTTCTGTCTACCCTCCAGTGGCAACACGAATCATATCTCATCCCTCCTTATTCAAGAATGTCACTCCATGGCACAATACACAATACACAATAGAAATGTGGCTCATAAATTTCCTTCAAATGTGAAAGAACATCCCTCAAAAGAGTTTCATTCTTTCATGGCTCCTAAAGGTCCATGTAGCCCAGAATTACTGTCCCATTTCTTTTCCAACTCCCCTGGCTCTTTTTTTTTTAAGATTTTATTTATTTATTTGACAGAGAGAGATGTCACAAGTAGGTGGAGAGGCAGGCAGAGAGAGAGGAGGAAGCAGTCTCTCCTCTGAGCAGAGAGCATGATGCCAGGCTCAATCCCAGGACCCCGAGATCATTATCTGAACTGAAGGCAGAGGCTTTAGCCCACTGAGCCACACAGACACCCCACCAACTCCCCTGGCTTTTATTTCCCAAATTGTTCCATGGACAACCTTCTCCAGGAAGTGTTTTGTAACAAATACCTCTTTCTCAGTTTCAACTCATACCTTCCCTTCCAGAATAATGACGCCTCAATCCCTATCCAGTTATTAGTCCTCCTATTTCAGTCCAATTTTCTCCCCATGTAGGGGTATCAATTCTATCTGCTGAGAGAATTTTAGGTGTTTTCAGAGGGTTTTTAAAAATTAGCATATGACATATTATTTGCCCCAGGGGGACAGGTCTGCGAATCATCAGGGTTACACATTTCCCAGCATTCACCATAGCACATACCCTCCCCAATGTCCATAACCTAACCACCCTGTCCCTATCCCCCAAACCCCAGAAACCCTCAGTTTGTTTCATGAGATTAAGGTTTGTCCCCCTCCTGATCCCATCTTGTTTCATTTTTTCCTTCCCTACTCCCCACAACCCCCACCCTGCCTCTCAAACTCCTCATATCAGAGAGACCATATGATAACTGTCTTTCTCTGATTGACTTATTTCACTCAACATAATACCCTCTAGTTCCATCCACATCATTGCAAGTGGCAATATTTTGTTTCTTTTGATAGCTGCATAGTATTCCATTGTAGATATATACTACCTCTTCTTTATCCATTCATTTGTTGATGGACATCTAGGTTCTTTCCATAGTTTGGCTGTTGTGGACATTGCTGTCATAAACATTCCAGGGGCACATGCCCCTTCAGTTCACTACATTTTATCTTTAGGGTAAATACCAAGTAGTGTGATTGCTGGATCATAGGGTAGCTCTATTTTCAACTTTTTGAGGAACCTCCATACTGTTTTTCAGATTTGTTGTACCAGCCTGCATTTCCACCAACAGTGTAGGAGGGTTTCCCTTTCTTTGCATCCTCACCAACATGTATCATTGCCTGACTTGTTAGTTTTAGCCATTCTGACTGGTGTGAGGTGGTATCTCACTGTGGTTTTGATTTGTGTTTCCCTGATGCCAAGTGATGTGGAGCATTTTTTCATGTGTCTGTTGGCTGTCTGGATGTCTTCTTTGCAGAAATGTCTGTTCACGTCTTCTACCCATTTCTTGATTGGATTATTTATTCTTAGGGTGTTGAGTTTGATAAGTCCTTTATAGATTTTGGATACTAGCCCTTTATCTGAAATGTCATTTGTAAATATCTTCTCCCATTCTGTCAGTTGTCTTGGTTTTGCTGACTGCTTCCTTTGCTGTGTAAAAGCTTTTGATCTTGATGAAGTCCCAATAGTTCATTTTTGCGCTTGCTTCCCTTGCCTTTGGTGATGTTTCTAGGAAGAAGTTGCTGCAGCTGAGGTCAAAGAGGTTGCTGCCTGTGTTCTCCTCAAGGATTTTGATGGATTTCTGTCTTACATTGAGGTAGTTCATCCATTTGGAGTCTATTTTTGTGTGTGGTGTAAGGAAATGGTCCAGTTTCATTTATCTGCGTGTGGCTGTCCAATTTTCCCAACACCATTTGTTAAAGAGACTGTATTTTTTGCACTGGACATTCTTTCCTGCTTTGTCAAAGATTAGTTGACCATAGAATTGAGGATCTATTTCTGGGCTCTTTTTTCTGATCCATTGATCTATGTGTCTGTTTTTGTGCCAGTACCATATTGTCTTGATGATTACAACTAAGTTTTTATTTTATTTTATTTATTCAGTGTTCCAAGATTCATTGTTTATGAAACATACCCAGTGCTCCATGCAATACATGCCCTCCTTAATACCCATCACCAGGCTCACTTAACCCCCTGCCAAAACCCCTCCAAAACCCTCAGTTTGTTTCTCAGAGTCCACACTCTCTCGCAGTTCCTCTCCCCATCTAATTTCTCTCAATTAACTTTTCCTTTCTTTCTCCTATTAAAAGCATCTGCATAGCAAAGAAAACAGTCAACCCATGGAATGGGAGAAGATATTCACAATTGACACTACAGACAAAGGGCTGATATCCAGGATCTATAAAGAACTTCTCAAACTCAACACACAAAACAGATACTCATGTCAAAAAATGGGCAGAAGATATGAAAAGATACTTCTCCAAAGAAGACATACAAATGGCTAACAGACACATGAAAAAATGTTCATCATCATTAGCCATCAGGGAGATTCAAATCAAAACCACATTGAGTTACTACCTTGCACCAGTTAGATGGCCAAAATTAACAAGACAGTAAACAACAAGTGTTGGAGAGGATGTAGAGAAAGGGGAACCCTCTTTTATTTTTGGCGGGAATGCAAGTTGGTGCAGCCACATTGAAAACAGTGCAGAGATTCCTTAAGAAACTAAAAATAGAGTTACCCTGTGACCCTGTAATTGCACTACTGAGTATTTACCCCAAAGATACAGACACAGTGAAAAGAAGGGCCATATGTACCCCAATGTTCATAGCAGCAATGGCCATGGTCACCAAACTGTGGAAAGAACCAAGATGCCCCTCAACAGATGAATGGATAAAGAGGATATGGTCCATATATACAATGAAATATTATGCCTCCATCAGAAAGGATGAATACTCAACTTTTGTATCAACATGGATGGGACTGGAGGAGATTTCGCTGAGTAAAATAAGTCAAGCAGAGAGAGTCAATTATCATATGATTTCACTTACTTGTGGAGCATAATGTTGATTACAGCATTGTAATAGAGCTTGATGTCTGGAATTGTGATGCCACCAACTTTGGTTTTCTTTTTCAACATTCCTCTGGCTAGTCAGGGTCCTTTCTGGTTTCATACAGATTTTAGGATTATTTGTTCTATTTCTTTGAAAAAAATTGATGGTATTTTAATAGCGATTGCATTAAATGCGTAGATTGCTCTAGGTAGCATAGACATTTTCACAATATTTGTTCTTCCAATCCATGAGCATGGAACATTTTTCCATTTCTTTGTGTCTCCCTCAATTTCCTTTGTGACTATTTTATAGTTTTCTGAATACACATCCTTTGCCTCTTTGGTTAGGTTTATGCCTAGGTATCTTATGGTTTTGGGTGCAGTTGTAAATGGGATTGACTCCTTAATTTCTCTTTCTTCTGTCTTGTTGTTGCTTTATAGAAATTCAACTGATTTCTGTACATTGATTTTATATCCTGACACTTTACTGAATTCCCATATGAGTTCTAGGAGTTTTGGAGTTGAGTCTGTTGGGTTTTCCACATAAAGTATCATATCATCTGCAAAGAGTGAGAGCTGAACTTCTTCTTTGCTGATTCAGATGCCTTTTATTTCTCTTTGTTGTCTGATTGCTGACGCTAGGACTTCTAGTATTATATTGAATAGCAGTGGTGATAGTGGACAGCTCTGCCATGTTCCTGACCTTAGGGGTAAAGCTTTCAGTTTTTCCCCATTGAGAATGATATTCACTGTGGGTATTTCATAGATAGCTTTAATGATATTGAGGTATGTACCCTCTATCCCTACACTTTGAAGGATTTTGAACAAGAAAGGATGCTCTACTTTGTAAAATGCTTTTTCAACATCTTTTGAGAGTATCATATGGTTCTTGTTCTTTCTGTTATTAATGTAGTGTATTATGCTGATTGATTTGTGGATGTTGAACCAAACTTGCAGCCCAGGAATAAATCCTGCTTGGTCGTGGTGAATAATCCTTTTAATGTACTGTTGGATCCTATTGTTAGTATTTTGGTGAGAATTTTTGCATCGTGTTCATCAAGGATATTGGTCTGTAATTCTCCTTTTTGATGGAGTCTTTGTCTGGTTTGGGGATCAAGGTAATGCTGGCCTCATAAAATGAGTTTGGAAGTTTTCCTTCCATTTCTATTTTTTGGAACAGTTTCAGGAGAATAGGTATTAATTCTTCTTTAAATGTTTGGTAGAATTCCCCTGGGAAGCTGTCTGGCTGGGCTCCTGTATTTTGGGAGATTTTTGACGACTGTTTCAACCTCCTTACTGGATATGGGTCTATTCAGGTCTTCTGTTTCTACCTGGTTCAGCTTTGGTAGTTTATATATCTCTAGGAATGCACCCATTTCTTCCAGATTGTCAAATTTGCTGGCATATAGTTGCTCATAATGTTTTGTTATAATTGGTTGTATTATTTTGGTGTTGGTTGTGATCTCTCCTCTTTCATTCATGATTTTATTAAGTTGCATCCTTTCTATTTTCTTTTTGATAAGTCTGGCCAAGGGTTTATCAATCCTATTAATTCCCAAAGAACCAGTTCCTAGTTTCATTGGTTTGTTCTACTGTTCTTTTGGTTTCTATTTCATTGATTTCTGTTCTGAACTTTATTATTTCTCTTTTACTGCTGGGTTTAGGCTTTCTTTGCTGTTCCTTCTCGGGTTCCTTTAGGTTTAGGGTTAGATTGTGTACTTGAGATCTTTCTTATTTCTTCAGAAAGTCTTGTGTTGCTATGTACTTTCCTTTCAGGTCTGCTTTTGTTGCATCCCAAAGATTTTGAAAACTTGTGTTTTCATTTTCATTTGTTTCCATGAATTTTTAAAAGAATTCTTCTTGAATTTTCTGGTTGACCCATTCATTCTTTAGTAGGATGCTCTTTAGCCTCCATGTATTGGAGTTCTTTCCAACTTTTCTCTTGTGACTGAGTACTAGTTTCAGAGCATTGTGGTCTGAAAATATGGAGGGAATGATCCCAATCTTTTAGTACCAGTTGAGAACTGAGTTGTGACCCAGGATGTGATCTATTCCGGAGAATGTTCCATGTGCACTGGAGAAGAATGTGTATTCTGTTGCTTTGGGATGGAATGTTCTGGATATATCTAAATTCCATCTGGTCCAGTGTGTCATTTAAGGCCTTTATTTCCTTGTTGATCTTTTGCTTAGATGATCTGTCCATTTCAGTGAAGGGGGTGTTAAAGTCCCCTACTATTATTGTATTATTGTTGATGTGTTTCTTTGATTTTGTTATTAATTGGTTTATATAGTTGGATGTTCCCATGTTAGGGGCATAGATATTTAAAATTGCTAGATCTTTGAGTATGATATAGTGTCCTTCCTCATCTCTTATGATAGTCTTTGGCTTAAAATCTAATTTTTGTGATATAAGGATTGCCACCCCAGCTTTCTTCTGATGTCCATTAGCATGGTAAATTGTTTTCCACCCCCTCACTTTCAATCTGGAGGTGTGTTTGGGCCTAAAATGAGTTTCTTGTAGGCAGCATATTGATGGGGCTTATTTTTTTTTATCCATTCTGATACCCTGTGTCTTTTGATTGGGGCATTTAGTCCATTTACATTCAGGGTAACTATTGAAGGATATGAATTTAGCTCCATTGTATTGGTTAGATGTTAGTTCTTTTATATCTCCAGAAAGAGATTTTATTTCTCCAGAAAGGGATTCTCTAATATCTTCCATGCTTTTTTCGAGCCCAGCTAGCACCTTGATAATCATCATCCTGAACCCTAGTTCTGACATATTACTAACATCTATATTGATTAGGTCACTAGTCATCGATACTGCCTCTTATTCTTTTTTTTTGTGGTGTGTTTTTCCACCTAGTTATTTTATCCAGATAAGAATAGATGAATGAGGGAACAAAATACTAAAAGAGTGGCAAAGACCCCAGAAAAATATTCACTAACCAAATTGGAAGAGACCCTAAACCAGGGGCAGTAGAAAGGGGAAAAAATTAAAAATTAAAAATTTAAAAAAAAATATATATATATATATATATATTAAACTGGTGAATAGAACAGAGCCACCCACTTGATTTTGGGTGTGTTCTGGTCTCTTAGAGGAAACAACCTCCCAAAATATTAAAGAAAACACACACACACACACATATATATATGGGTAAACACAATGGAGGCATGGAATATGACTGTAAAGATGAAAAATTTAAAAGATTATAAAAAAAGGAATTGATAAGGTAAGAAGTTGGTTGGAAAAAGAAAACAAAAGAGGAGAGAATGTGATCAGGCTGGAGACTAGAACAAAGCCATGTGCTAGATTTAGGATATTTTGATCTATTAGAAGAAATTGTATCCCAAAATAGAAAAAAACCCTACATGTATATGAAAAAATAAGGTTAAATATAGTGAAGGGATAAAATATGACTATAACAATGAAAATTTAAAAAGATTTTTTAAAAAAGGTAAGATAAGATAAAGATAAAATTAGATAAGATAGTTTAAAAATGCTAAAATAGGAAAGAGGAAAAGTTTAAAATAGTAGAATAAGAAAAAAATAAAATTAAAAAAATTTAACTTTGAGAGACTAAAGGATCATGGGAAAAAAGCTATGATCTCTATGTGTTCCTTTTCCCTAGCTCTGGAATTCCACAGTTCTCATTCATTGGTGAAATTGGTCTTGGCTGGATATTCTTGCTGATCTTCTGGGGGAGGAGTCTGTTGCAGTGATTCTCAAATGTTTTTGCCTGAGGCAGAAAGCACTGCCCTTGCCAGGGGCCAGTCTAAGCAATCTGCTTGGGTTCACTGTTTTCTGTACAGCTTTGGAGGACAGGAATGAAGATGTCACTCTCCCAATCTCCGGCCCGTAGGACCAAGAGCTCAGGGCCCCACTCCTCAGTGAGCCCTCAGAGAAAAGCAGTCAATCCCTCCTGTCTCCCTGGTCTCTGGCTATACTCCGAGCACACCCAGCCTGTGACTGAGCATTTCTTTCTCTGGCGCATGGCCCTATTTGGAGTCTCCAAACCCAGCATATTTCTTCAGCATGCTCCTGCACTGCTCATCCTGGAGGAGGAAGGAGGGTGTCTCCCCAGATCTGCCAATTGTGGGGTTCCTGCTCAAAGAGCAGTGGCCCAACTGTGTCTTGGATCACAGTTTAAGGTAACCCCAAGCTGAGAGCCCCTCCTCAGCTCCATCTCTGTAGCCAGCCTCCCCACTCTGAAACCTGGGAGCTCGGCCACTCTCAGACACCCCTGGTCTTTATGTGACCCCATGAGTCCACAGACCACACTGTCCCCAGGAGGGCTCCACCTCCTGCTTAGCCTCTGGAGCAACATCCCTCAGTGGAAAAGACTTCTAAAAGTTCCACCATTCTACCGCTTGCCAGGAGCTGGCCCCTCCCCACTCGGTCTCTCTTCCCACCACTTTGGATTCACTTCTCTGCACATCCTACCTTCAAGAAAATGGTGGATTTTCTGTTCCTGGAATTGCTGCTCTCCTTCTCTACTGTCTCCTGTTGAGTTCATAGGTGTTCAGAATGGTTTGATAACTGTCTAGCTGAACTCTTGGGACCTGATTATATTTGAGTCTCCTACTCCTCTGTCATCTTGCTTCCTCCTCTTTCAGAAAGTTATTGCACCAGTCCCTCAAAGAAGCATCTAGAGGAGTAGGTAAGTATATATGGGTAATCTTGCCTCTGACAGGCTTCCCTTGAGTCACCTACTTGGTAGTGGGAAGTTGAGAAATTCAGCAAATGAGAAAGTATCTTCCCTCCCTCCCTCCCAGGGCAGACCCCATGCATTAATACAATAGAAAAACACTGGCCCTCCTATACTAAAGCGTAAAACTGACTGCATCAAGAAGGATCCCTCTTGGGCCTGCACTGGAGCCAGTCGCATCTTCAGGGATTCCCTGGAATCAGGTAGAACTGGTTGGGTCTGCTATTAATTTCACTCCTAGCATCTCCCCACATCCCATGGGAGGAGATAGAGCAGGATCAGAGGATGTCATGTCAGGCATTCTCTTGCCTCAGAGCTGTATTTTCCCTGTTGCTCTTTGAATGAACAACACTACTCTTACAGTTGGATCTAGAGAAAATGTAGAACCTACGCCTTGGTCTGAGCAAGACTTCACAGGGATGGAACAGACAGGACAGACACCAGAAATCAGGCATAGCCACATAAAGGCAAAATTATAGGTGCCTAGGCACAGTTCTAGATGCTGGGCACAGACAGTTCTGGATGGAGACAAATGTGTGTTAAGGGTTTCCCAGAGGACAGTTTTAAAGGAGCAGCACACTGCTATCCTGAAATGAAGGAGAATTTTCTGTACCAATGAAATGTGAAGGCTCAATTCAATTTAGCATGAGTTTATTAAATGGTCATTATGTGCCTGGCCTCAGCTGATGCTCTCTAGGAGTGAACAGGATACAGTACTTACCTATGGTCTATAATCAAGAGAAAAAAAAAGAAAGAAAGAAAGAAGGGAAAGAAGGAAGAAAGAAAGAAAGAAAGGAAAAGAAAGACACAGATAACTGTGCTATGCTATTTTTTAAATTTCAGAATTATTATATAGTTGACATATAGAGTTGTAAGATATTTAAATTGTACATAGCGATAATTTGTTATGCATATAATTGTGAAATATTCATTATGATTTTTCCACTAGAAAGCACTAACGATGGTACTTTAATCTACATGTTTCATTAAATGAAGGTGAGTGTACAAAGGGCACCTTTGTTTCTCTCACTTCAACTTTACACATGAAGAGGCTTCAGCTGGAGTTTTGGTGTTAAAAATTTGGTCCCTTGACCAACAGCATCAATATCACCTGGGAACATGTTAGAAGTACAAGCTCTGGGCCCCACCTGAACCCCCTGAATTCCAAACACTGGAGACAGGGCCCAGCAATCTGTCTCCATAAGCCCTCCAGGTGTCATGGCACCCCCTGAGGTTTGAGCACCACTGAGCAGAATACTATTCCTGGCCACTCTCCACTAGGCCCTCTCTCACTGGGACCTTGATTAATAAAGTGAAGACATAACACTAAGCATAGCTGGTTAGCATCTTTTGTGTTTTGTTGGTTTTCTTTCTTTGTCCAGAACAAAACTGCCCACTGGACATATGCAATTCAACCTGCTCATACAGGAGAAAACCTAATTAAAGAAGTCTCTCTCCTGTGGTGGTAGGCCAGGGACACTCAGCACTACTTGTGATGAGGAGTAAATCCATCTAATTTACTCATGCAGGATTAGCAAGCCAAGTAGGCTGCAGATCTACAGCCGATAGTTTAATCATGTCTGTATGAGATGATTATCAATAGGTTCCAAACACAGGAGGGGGAAATGGGATGTTATTTATTGGATCTCTACAGCTCCAACAATGGGTTGTAGTGAAAGGTAGGCAGGATGCAGGTTCAGGTCATGCACAGTAGAGAGACCTGGTTGAGAGAATAACAGGACAGAAGAACCAGATGAAATCCTAGAATTTTTTAAGGAAATGGAACTAGAGAAATGACCAGTTGTGACCTCTCCTGCTACACATAAATGGAGCATGGAAACAACTGAGTGCCTTGTTCAAGGTCATAATGCTACTTAGTGGTGGAAACAGGAAGAGAACCCAGGACATGTGGCCCTCAGTTGTGCACTTTCTGAGCAGGTGGACCAAAGCAGACAACAGTAGAGAATTTTAAAGTCCAAGAATGAAGATTGTGCTAAGAAATTCCAACCCAGGGATTTTCAGCATGGGCAGTGGGTTCAAAGCCAAAGTACTTTGTGTCCAGGGGAGAGCTCTGGCTCCAGTCCACCTGTGCATGCTCTGTTGTCCCCTCACACAGCCAAGGCTCAAGCTATACAGCCCACTCAGTGGGCTCTGACCAAGGCTTCTTTTTCCTGTGCCTTTCCTAGTGTTGTTCTTTCTGCCTACAGTCTCTACCCGCCACCCATATGTGGCAAATCCTATCTGTGAAGTGAGCCAACTCAAAAGCCATTCCTCTACAAAGTCTTCTCTGATTTCACCATCAACCTTCTCCCCTGTGCCAGCCACAAATGATCATCCTCCACTCTGAATTCCCAAGACTCTTTATTTTTATGTTACTTATACAACACTCCCTTTGTATTAGAATATAAGCTTCTTAAGTGCAGAGGCCATATTTCATCTTTTTTTTTTTCCTTTGGTCTTTTTCTAGTTTCCTTTTTTTAATGTAAGTGTAATGAACATGCAGAGTTGATGTATTACTCACAGGTGCACAATACAATGATTCAGTAATTCCACATGTGTTTCAGTGCTCATCAAGATTAGTGTACTCTTAATTCCCTTTATTTAAATCACCCATTCCCCTATCCATTTCTCCTTTGGCAACCACGAGTTTGTGCCCTTTATTTAGCAGTCCAGGGTGTTGTGCTTTTGCTTAATTTTATTTTATTATTGGTATCGCTGTTTGTCTCTCTTTTTTCTTTTTTCTTTTTAATTTTTTTATTAATTTAATTCTACTTTAGAGTAAAAACCTATGGCATTTGTTTTTCTCAGACTGATATATTTCAATTAGCATTATACTCACGCAGTTCATCCATGCTGTTACAAATGACAAGATTCCATTCTTCTTTGTGGCTGAGTAATAGTCCATTGGATATACATATAGACCACATCTTCTTTATCCATTCTTCTATTGATGCACATTTGGGTGGCTTCCGTATCCTGGCTATTGTAAATTATGCTGCAATAAATATAGGGGTGCATATATCTTTTCAAATTCATGAAGCAAAAACACTTTTGCACAGAAAAGGAAACCATCAATAACAACAACAACAACAAAAGACAACCTACTAGATAGAAGATATTTGCAAATTACATGTCAATAAGGGGTTAATACTCAAAACACATAAAGAACTTATACAACTCAATACCAAAAAACCCAAAAATCCAATTAAAAAATAGTCACAGGATTTGAAGAAAGATTATTCCAAAGAAGACATACAGATGGCCAACAGACACATGAAAAGATGCTTAGCATTACTAATCATCAGGGAAATACAAATGATTACTATATGTCTGCTAACTGAACAAAAAATAATTAAACATATTAAACTCTTTTTAAAAAGTGCAATAACAGCTTTGTAGTTAATCTTGAAATCAGGCAACATGATGTCCCCAGTTTTGTTTTTCTTTTTCAACATTTTCTTAGTAATTTGGGGTCTCTTCTGATCCCATACAAATTTTAAGATTGTTTGCTCCAGCTCTTTGAAAAATGCTGGTGGAATTTTTATCAGGATGGTATTGAAAGTATAGATTGCTTTACACAGTATAGACATTTTAGCAATACTTATTCTTCCAATCAGTGAGCATGGAATGGTCTTCCATCTTTTTGTGTCTGCTTCAATTTCTTTCATGATTGTTCTGTAGTTCCTTGAGTACAGATCCTTTACCTCTTTGGTTATGTTTATTCCAAGGTATCTCATGGTTCTTGGTGTTATAGTAAATGGAATCGATTCTCTAATTTCTCTTTTTATATTTTCATATTAGTGTATAAGGAAGCAACTGATTTCTGTACATTGATTTTGTATCAACATGGATGGGACTGGAGGAGATTTTGCTAAGTGAAATAAGTTAAGCAGAGAGAGCCAATTATCATATGGTTTCACTTACTTGTGGAGCACAAGGAATAACACGGAGGACAATTGCGTGAAAGAGAGAAGTGAGTTGAGGGAAATCGGAGGGAGAGATAAACCATGAGAGACTGTGGACTCGTAGAAACAAACTGAGGGGTTTGGAGGGGAGGAGGGTGGGAGGTTGTGTGAACCTGGTAGTGGTTATTAAGGAGGGCATGTATTGTATAGAGCACTGGGTGTGGTGCATAAACAATGAATCTTGGAACACTGAAAAAATAAAATAAAATAAAATAAAAAAGTGCAATCAGATGTGATTTTATACCTGTCAGGATGGCTAAAATAAAAAAGACAAGAAAAACAAGTGTTGCCAAAGATATGGAGAAAAAGAAATCTTCATGCACTGTTGGTGGCAATGTCAACTGGTGCAGGCATTATGGAAAACTGTGTGGAGATTCCTTTTTAAAAAAGAACTACCATATGATCCAGTAATTCTGCTACTGGATATTTTTTTAAGTGAGCTCTACAGCCAATAAGGAGCTCAAACTCACAAGCCTGAAAGCAAGAGTCATGCTCTACTAACTGAGCCAGCTAGGTACCCCATTTACCAGTGGATATTTAACCAAAGGAAAAGAAAACACTTTTTTCAAGTTTCTTTTAATACTAATTTTGTAAAAGCCAGTAAGCAGCTATAGACACACTTGAAGAGTAGAAAGTAAAAAAAAAAAAAAAAAAAAAAAAGGTGGGGGAGCAAAGACACATCCTTCACTGTACCTTAAATATGAAGCTCTATTAGTGTTCCCACACCAATATCTCATAGGAGCACATATTTCCATGTTCTCAGGAGTACACCCCATTATTGTGTAGGGGACCAGATTGCCTTCTGGTGAGATGATGTCAAGCCAAATATGTACTGGTATTGCTGAGTTCAAGGTCTAGATTTTGGGTCCATAAGAAAGGTTAAGCTACCAGACTTTGCTGGATCCCATAGCTTAAGTAGATAGCAAACCCAATCAGCATCCAGACACCAAATTTCAGCCAGATTCCAGCTGACATCTGCATCATAAGGCAAACATTCACAAAGATGCCCAGGAGTGGGAGGAGAGGCAGAGCAGGGACCTTAAAGGGAAGGGGAGAGGAGCTCTGTGGCTGTCTCCAGATGACCCCAGTGATCCCAGTGATGAGCACCAGGAGCAGCACAACCACTGTGATTGGCCCTGCATCTCCAGAAAGCAGACCTGGCCAGTGGGCCAGCACCAGGCAGAGGAGAGTCATCAGCAGAACCAGCAGTGAGGAGCAAACATAGACAACCCGGCCAGAGAGTGGAGTGGGGGTGGGGCTGCCTGGAAAAAATAGTCCCTGTAGAGTCAGCTTCTCTGCTGTAGGTGCAGTCTCCTCCTGCATCTGTGCTACATTTCCCCCATCCTCCTCCCGCAGCTCTTTTTCATTTTCCTCCTTCCTCCTTTCAGGCTGATACCTGATGATGAGAACACAAAAAGCTACCAAGGAATAAGATATCAGGGTGCCAACTGACCTGAGGTCCAGAAGATCAGTGAGTCTAAAGTAGAATACCATGATTACTGCAATAATGATAAATATCACAGTGGACATGATATGGGAATATGTTTTGAAAACAAACCTGGCAAGAAAAGGGAACAGGAGGCCATCCTCTGCCATCATGGCTATCACCCAATGTATGGGGAACGTAAAGCCCCAATAGGTGCTGACAAAAAGACTAAAGAAAATTGTAAAAGCTACAACATAATAGACAGAGGCCCAGTTAACATGGAGAAATGCTTCAGGCAAGGTGCTCCCAGGTTGAAGCTGGTAGTAAGGAACCATAAGTGTAAGTGCGGCAGAGACACCAAAATACACAAAAAAGCAGATGAGCAGTGAAATCACAATGCCCATGGGGATGGAACGCTGGGGATTGTGGGATTCTTTGACTCTGGTAACAATAATGCTGAAACCTATAAATGCATAGAAACAGGTAGCTGATCCACGGAGAATGCCCTCAAAGCCAAAAGGCACAAATCCTCCGGAGCCCAGAGGGCCCAAGCTAGAGGTGTCATTGAGTCCAGCCTGTATGTAATCCTCTTCTGTGAGCTTCCAGTTGTGCAGGTCTGCCTTAATGAAGCCAGAGATAATGAAAAAGGTGAGAAACAAAAGTTTTATCAATGTAACCACTTCAAAAACTCTGAAGAACCCACGCCGACTTATATATTGCAGTTCCAGGAACAAAAATAGAAAGATGACAAAAAAGTAATGTAGATTGTCTGCAATGACTTGGGGAACATACTGTGAGGTGGTCTCATGCTGGGTCTCAGAGATCCGGTTCCCAATGAAGATGTCAAAAGTTAAGATCCAGGCCTGTACCACAACGAATGCATCAACAACAAAGGAGAGGATGAGATTCCAGCCAGTGATGAAAGCCCAGAGTTCACCCACAGTGACGTAGCTGTAGAGATATGCAGAGCCAGAATGGGGAATCCGGACACTAAACTCCGCATAGCACAGTCCAGCCAACAGTGATGTTAGACCTGCCACCATAAAGCAGATCACAATGGATGGTCCTGCTTGGTTACCGGCCACCTCATTAGCCAGGAAGTACACACCGACACCCACTGTGCGGCCCACACCCAGGGCCACTAAATCCAAAGTGCTCAGTTTTTTGCCAGATTTAAATTCACGCACGTTTTTCTCCAGTGGGCATCTGCTTACCAGCTTTTGACCAAGTCTGCAAAGGCCCTGACGCAGCATTCTTTCTGGAATTGAAGAAGATTCTAAGGATCAGAGAGCTGTAGCAAGCCCAGGGAGTCAAGAATGTTGGATCTGCATAAGTAAGTCTGAATTAAGCCAAGCTGGGTGGGGATTGCCGGGGTCCTTTGCTCAGGCTGTAGAGCTGCTGCTTCATATTTCTTCTTTTTTCTTCTTTTTTAAATTTTACTGGTTATTTTTTATCTTTTTTATTTTATTTTATTTTATTTTATTTTTTCAGTGTTCCAAGATTATTCTTGTACGTGCTATCCTTCCAGGATGCCTATGGAAACAATAAATAATTACTGAACAATGGTGTTCAACCAATCAACTGAGAATCAAAGGCTGCATGTAAGTTGTTGCAGCCCGAGTATCACAGAAACTGACACCAAAAGACACCATAGAAAAATTAATGCTGCTTTCCCTCCAGTAAAAGTACCAAATCCCTCCCAACATTCTGTTTGTTTGTTTGTTTTTAATTTATTTTCCAGTGGGCTCCATGCCCAGCATGGAGCCCTACATGGAACCTGAACTCACAACCCTGAGATCAAGACCTGAGCCGATACCAAGTGTTGCAGTCTCAACAAACTGAGCCACCCAAGCACCACATTTTCCTTTTTCACACTCCCCATAACATAATCCCATGTAGAGTTCATGAGCCACATAACTTCCTGTGTTAATTAGGTAGTAAGACACAACAGGGTATGAATGTATTGTGCAAGAATTCACATGCAGTATGGGTGCCCACTGCTTGAGCATGAGTTATGACACATTAACTCATGGACTAGATGCCTCTTTGCAATTACAGACCCATTCTTTATATATCATCAGAGTTTAAGTACAAATATTGGTTCTCTGTGTCTTAAAACTCTCAGCCCCAAAATCTGCTACCCAAGGTTAGAATCACTTTTGCCCCCTTTTCCTCATTCTACTTCATCTATTTAGCTGTACTGATGGCCAAAAATGTACAATCCACCCCTTCACTTTATCCACTTGGCCCACTGGGGCGCTTTGAACAGAGAAGAGGAAGGAGAAAGGGACAGGACCTTCATAACCACCTGCAAGAAGGAGAGGACCAGACTGTCTGGGAAGGAAACACTGGAAAATGCGGGCAGCAGTCAACCCATGATCCATGACTGAGAAGGCAGAGGAGACAGAGAGGCCATGTTGTGATTTCTGATGTTCAATAAACCTCACCCAAAACAATGAGACAAAAATTCACTACCTTTTTTATGTCCATAGTATGACAGTGTGATAGGTAGGGAGAAAAGAAATGAGTCCCTTAGCTTTCTCAACTGAGAAAATTCCTTCTGTTTCCTCCTTCCCTGGGTTCCAGGAGAGAAGGTGAACTCATTTGTGCAGACAGTCTCTTCCCTGGCCACACTGTGGTCTATAGTCACCTTGTACCATCTGGGGTGTCAGCTGCCAGGGGGCTGGAGAATCTGTCCTGCCCTGTGAGCTTGTATTAAAACACTCACTTGTGACTTCCTATGAATTTTTCACAAGGAGTTACTTTTAATTCATTCAAACTGTTGTCTGAAAGTTTTCTTAGTGAAGGACTCTTGTGTGTGATTCCCTCTTATTCCTCCTCCTCTACTTCTTTTCAAATGGCCCCCTCCACAAGGGGAGCTAGGCTCTGGATGAACAATTCACAACTATGCCCAAGAAATGAGAAGTGGAGAACAGAGAAAACAGTCATGCAACCCCCCACTGTCCACCCTACTCATGCTTTGGTCTTAAGAGAATTTTAGGAAATGATCTCAGAAGATTTTAGAGGCAGAAATATCAGTCAAAATAGGAAAGTCTACTCTATAGATGATGAAAGAGAACCCTTGGGTTATGGGCCAGACTTTCTGTCTACAAATCCATCTAGACTCCTTATTTGCCACTCACCAGTTCCAATGCTATGATTTACAAACAAGCACAGGAGATAGATAACAAGTGTCCATTCTTAACTCATGGAAACTTTTTAACTATCTGAATTTTTCCCAACCCACCACCAGGCTTCAAACCTTTCTGTGCTTCCACAACGCCCTTCTTTCATAGTCTTTCCTTTGTTCATAATATGATCTGTGCTTATTCCTCCAGCCCCATCCCCTGCCCAGTTCCTGCTCCAGCTGTGAAATTTGACACACACACTCTTCCCTTGCCTCTACTGCTTTCTTGGCCCCTTCACTTAGCTAACCCCCACTTCTCTTTCAGTTCACTGCTCAGCAGTTGTTTCCTGAGAAAGTCTCCCCTGCCCCTTATGCTGCCCTTCCTATGTGCTCTCTTAGCACCTGGCTCCCCCCACGTGTCATTGATTCTAATGTATCCAAATTCCAGGTCAGGTGCTGGTCTCCTCCATCAGACTGTGAGAAAGGTACTCAGTAAGTACTTCTTGAACAAATGACCACACTGAGAAGAGAAACCTGACAGAGGCCATAATCCAGAATTCTTATATACTGGACATTGAGATACGTACTTTGTAGCCTAGCAATCCTTATAATTCAGGCTCATGTAGAGACATACATGGTATTACGTTCCTTGTGGAAAGGGAGTAAAATGGATGGTATGAAAGGAAAACCAATGGTGATAAAACCTTGACTGCCCATCATTCATGGCAGGTATGAGTCACACTGGGTGATAAAGAATCATTTGCCTTTGAGGACACTTGTTTAAAATTATTAGGCTCCTGGGGGTTTTGGGCAACCAACCATCCACACCCAGTTAGAGAATCCCTACTTTTTTGAAGGTATCATGCTTAGGCCCTATAATCCAGGTAGGATCTCATAAGTCAGATGTTCTCACTTTGAGGGACAGAGTAGGGCATAATGTAGATACCTGGGGACATTTTCCAACTTTAGATCCTCTCCCTCTGGAGATTCTTGTCCACAGGCCCTGTACTTCCCATGACTGCTCTAAATCACCCAACTGACAAGAGATTGTCCTCAAGTTCAAGGGGAAGAGATTCTAAAAGCTGCCTTCACAGGAAGGCAGTGAAGTTCAGTAGTTAGGAGTAAGGTTCTGTAGGTAGGCTGTTCAGGTTCAAATCACACCTCAGTCTCACACCCAGTGACTGTGGTTAAATTAGTTTTCCTCTCAGGGCTTTAGTTTCCACAACAGTCAAATGGGAGTAAAAGTAAGTACCTCAGAGAGGAGACAAGATGGTGGAGAAGTAGGAGGTGCTGTTTCAACTGGTCCCCTAAAGTGAGCTGATCATCTACCAAAGAAATCTGATCACCCGTGAAATCAGCCTGAGATTAGAATTATGCACTTCTGGATCTCTATGGGGGCAGAAGATGCCAGTGGACAGGTAAAGGAGAGTGGGAACATCGAACTGATATTGGAAGACAAACAAAAAGGGGAAGAAGTCACCAGAAATGACCCATTGGAAAGTAATACCCCAATATGAGAGTTCCCTGTGATTGGGGATGAACATTAACTTGGACTCTGGTTGAAAGGACTCAAAAAGAGCAAAAGATCTTAAGAAGAATTTGGTGGAATTGGGTGGTTAGGGACAGGGGTTTAAGCCCACAGACCCAGGATGGCCATGGCTGGTGCTGAGCCAGAGAGAGTGCAACGAAGAAGCCAGGTCTTGGTCCCTGAGCTCCCAGCACCTGTGAGAGCATCTGGGTGGCGGCATGCATGAGAAAGTCTGGTGTGGATGCCAGCTGGTGGTCTCTAGAACCACAGCCTTTTGCACTCTGCACACGTGCTGCATGACTGGGGTCTGAAGATCTCCACACCCTCCATTGAGAGAGGTCCATGCAGGCACTAGCTGGTGCTCTCTAGGACCAGGAGATTCTGAACACTCCCAGCCCGGACCAGCATGAAAATCTCAGTGTACTGTCTCTGGTTGGGACCTCTCTGGAGGTCTGGATCTGCCCAGACAGCTGCAGCAGAGGTAGCCAGTGGAGATGAGCTCTCTGGACTAGTATTTCTCATGGTTTTGGGTAAAGCAGGAGTTCCTGCGACCCCTGAGGCCTTGACTTGGGACGTGGCATAGGGGAAATTTGTGTGCTCTGGAGCACCCAGCGGGGAAGAGACTGAGCCTTCTCTCTGAGATGGAGATCTCAGTGCAGTTTGCTTTCCTCTAAAACTCCAAAGAACTGCTAAAAGCCAACAAGGGGAGAGGGAAAAAAAAAAAAAAAAAAAACCTCCGGAGAACAAAAGCCTGAAAAACCAGTTTCCTCAGAGTCCAGCCCCTTTATATGAGGCAGGAGGACTCAATTCTAACAAGACTGCCTGAAAAACCACACAACAGGCCCCTACCCCAGACCAAACAAAAACAAAAACAAAAACAAAAAAACAAGAGGACAACCACCACTACTTCATAGATAAAACTTTTATTTTAAATTCGTTCCCACTATTCTCATTCTTTTCAATTTTTTTAAAATTTTTAACCTATTTACCATCACAATGAGATGTTCAGTACAAATTCCATAATAACCTTTTAACTTGAACTTTTTTGATACATATACCTGTGTTTTTCTTTTGCTTTTCTATTTTTTTATTTATTTTATTTTATTTTTTTAATATTCATATAGAGATAAACCAAGATAATCCCCTTTCCCCAATCAATGCTACCCTATATAAAAAACAATTTTAATCCCCTTTTATCTCAGGAATGTTGAGTCCTTTAACAAAGATATCAAGATACATCCAGGAAGAATCAAAATAACCTTCCTCACCCACACTGAGAATTTATAACCACCCTCCCATCTTTTTCTTCTGTCAGTGCTTCTGTGTATTTGTTTTTGTTCTGGAAGTATATAAATCTTATACTTGGGGTTCGTTTTGGCTGGGTTCTTTTTTCCTTGTCATTTACTTTTGTTGGTCTTCTTGTTTGTCTGTTTTTGTTTGTATACCTTATAAATCTTACCTTTGGGGCCCATTTGGGCTGGGTCTTCTCTCTTTTCTCTCTCTCTCTCTCTCTTTTTTTTTTCCTGTCTCTCTCTCTCTCTTTTTATTTCTTCTTTCTTTTTGGTGGGGACTCCTGATTGCTCAGAAGCGTTCCAGAGTGCACCTTGCCTGCACCACGGTTGATACATTCAGCTATACATCCTCTCAGCCATCTCTCACCAAAATGACTAGGAGGAGGAATGCCCACTTGAGGAAAAATTCAGAGACTGTGACCTCTCCATCAGAGCTATTGGATATGGACATAAACAGTATGTTAAAAAGGAAATTCAGGGGACACCTGGGTGGCTCAGTTGGTTAAGCAGCTGCCTTTGGCTCAGGTCGTGATCCCAGCGTCCTGGGATCGAGTCCCACATCGGGCTCCTTGCTCCTCAGGGAACCTGCTTCTCCCTCTGCCTCTGCCTGCCATTCTGTCTGCCTGTGCTCGCTCTCTCTCCTCTCTCTCTCTGACAAATAAATAAAATCTTTAAAAAAAAAAAAAAAAGGAAATTCAGGCTAACAATTATCCAGTCAATGGCTAGGTTGGAGAAAGCCTCTAATGACAAAATGCAATTGATTAAGGCAGAAGTGAAAGCCACTGGGGAAGATGTTAACAATGCTGTCAATGAGTTCCAATCTAATCTAAATTCTCTAACAGCTAGGGTAACTGAGGCATAAAATGGAATTAGTGATCTAGAGGACAAACTGATAGAGAAAAAGGATCAGGAGGAAGCCTGGAACAAACAGCTTAGAAGCCATGAAAACAGAATTAGGGAAATAAATGATTCCATGAAACATTCCAGCATCAGAATTATTGGAATCCCTGAGGGGGAGGAGAAAGAAAGAAGACTAAAGGATATAGTTGAAAAAATTCTCTATGAAAAATCTCCCAATCTGCCAAATGGAACCAGCGTTCATGTCCTAGAGGCAGAAAGAACTCCCCCTACAATCATAAAATCTAGAAAGACCTCAAGACACCTGATTGTGAAACTGATGAATCATAATTTTAGACAGGAGCACTTGAAAGCAGCTAGGGGGAAGAGATTCCTCACATACAGAGGAAGGCCCATCAGAATAACGTCAGACCTGTCCACAGAAACCTGGCAAGCCAGAAAGGACTGGAAAGATGTATTCAGGGCACTAAATGAGAAGAACATGCAGCCAAGAATACTTGATCCAGTAAGACTGACATTCAAAATGGATGGAAAAATGAAGAGCTTCCAAGACCAGCAAGGTTCAAAAGAGCATGTGAACACCAAGCCAACACTGCAGGAAATATTAAGGGGGGGTTCTATAAAAGAGGGGAAAATAAACAAGAATACTGTAAGGGCCTGGTTAGCCAGAGGGAGCCATTTGGTTGTAAACTTGACCCTGCCCCCCCCCCCGAAGAACTTACTTGCAAAGCCCAGATACAAGGGAGGGCCAGGCCGGGTAGAGACATCCAATCAGTAGGGCACGCATATATTTACTATGGTAAATTGAAATTCAATTTGCCACCCGTATTGCCGACCTAGCATGACTGTGCAGTTTTCCCTGTGTATTGCAGTCTCATTGGCCACCTGTGTATAAGCCAGGCTCAACCACCTCTATAAAAGTTAGTCTGTGAGGCTGGGAAGGGTCGTAGCCTCTTTGTAAGACGCCCCCAACCGGTCGGTTTGATTTTTGATGCTTGGCATGAAATAAAGCTTTGCTTGACCTTTGCTTTGCATCAGTGTCGCTCCTTTGATCACAGACCCATTATTGGGGGACCCTAACAAATACCGTTGAACAGAAATTTATGGGGACGATCTATAGAAACAAAGACTTCACAGGTAACATGATGTCAATAAAATGGATCTCTCAATAATCACTCTCAATGTGAATGGCCTAAATGTGCCCATAAAACATCACAGGGTGCAGACTGAATAAAATGACAGGACCCATCCATATGTTGTCTACAAGAGACCCATTTTGAACCTAAGGATACATCCAGACTGAAAGTGAAGGGATGGAGAAGCATCTTTCATGCCAATGGGCCTCAAAAGAAAGCTGGGGTAGCAATTCTCATATCAGATAAATTAGATTTTTAAACTAAAGACTGTAGTCAGAGATACAAAAGGACACTACATCACTCTTAAAGGTTCTATCTACCAAGAAGACTTAATAATTGTAAATATTTATGTCCCCAATATGGGAGCAGCCAACTACATAAGACAATTGTTAATCAAGATAAAGAGTCATATTGATATGAATACATTAATAGTAGGGGATCTTAACTTGCCACTCTCAGTAATAGGCAGATTATCCAAACAGAAAATCAATAAAGAAACAAGAGCTTTGAAAGACACATTGGACTAGATGGACCTCATAGACATATACAGAACATTCCACCCTAAAACAACAGAATACTAATTCTTCTCGAGTGCACGTGGAATGTTCTCCAGAACTGACCACATACTGGGTCACAAATCAGAGCTCAACCAATACCAAAAGATTGAGATTATTCCCTGCATATTCTCAGATCACAATGCTTTGGAACTGGAGCTCAACCATAAGAAAAAGTTCGGAAGGAATTCAAACACCTGGAAGGTAAAGACCACCTTGCTTAAAACTTCTTGGATCAACCAGGAAATCAAAGAAGAACTTAAACATTCATGGAAACCAATGAGAATGAAGACACTTCGGTTCAAAACCTATGGGATACACCAAAGGCGGTCCTAAGGGGGAAATATATAGCTATCCAAGCCTCTCTCAAAAAAAAAAAAAAAAGGAAAAATCCAGAATACACCAGCTCTCTTTACACCTTAAAGAACTGGAGAATCAACAGGAAATTAAGCCAACTCCACACACAAGAAGGGAAATAATCAAGATTAGAGCAGAGATCAATGGGATAGAAACTAGAGATACAGTAGAATGTAACAATGAAATAGAAGCTGGTTTTTTGAAAGAATCAATAAGATTGATAAACCATTGGCTAAACTAATCCAAAAGAAAAGAGAGAAGACCCAAATTAATAAAATTATGAATGAAAGGGGAGAGATAACAACTAACACCAAGGAAATAGAAACAATCACCAGAAATTATTATCAACAATTATATACCAATAAGTTAAGCAATCTAGATGAAATGGATGCACTCCTGGAAAACTATAAACTTCCAAAACTGAATCAGGAAGAAATTGACAACCTGAATAGACCAATATCTAGTAATGAGATTGAAGCAGTGATCAAAAACCTTCCCAAAAACAAGGGCCCAGGACCTGACAGATTCCCTGGGGAATTCTACCAAACTTTCAAAGAAGGAATAATACCTATTCTCCTGAAGGTATTTCAAAAAATTGAAGCAGAAGGAAAACTTCCAGACTCTTTATGAAGCCAGCATTACCCTGATCCCCAAACCAGGTAAAGTCCCCACCAAAAAGGAAAATTTCAGACCAATATCCCTGATGAATATGGATGCTAAGATTCTCAACAAGATCCTAGCTAATAGGTTCCAACAGTACATTAAAAAGATCATCCACAATGACCAGGTGGGATTCATCCCTGTGTTGCAAGGGTAGTTCAACATTTGCAAATCAATCAATGGGATAGAACAAATCAATAAGAGAAGAGAAAAGAACCACATGGTCCTCTCAATTGATGCAGAAAAAGCATTTGACAAGATACAGCATCCGTTCCTGATTAAAATGCTTCAAAGTATAGGGATAGAGGGAACATTCCTCAACTTCATAAAATCTATCTATGAAAAACCCACAGTGAATATCATCTTCAGTGGGAAAAAGCTGACAGCCTTGCCTTTGAGATCAGGAACATGACAAAGATGCCCACTCTCACCACTCTCATTCAACATAGTACTAGAAGTCCTAGCAACAGCAGTCAGACAACAAAGAGAAATAAAAGGTATTCAGATTGGCAAGAAGTCAAACTCTCTTTTCTCAGAAGTCATGATACATTATATGGAAAACCCAAAAGATTCCACCCCCAAACTAATGGAACTCATTCAGCAATTCAATAATATGGCAGGATACAAAATCAATGTACAGAAATCAGTTGCTTTCTTATACAATAACAGTGAAAATACAGAAAGGGAAATTAGAGAATTGATTCCATTTACTATAGCACCAAGAACGATAAGATACCTAGCAATAAACCTAACCAAAGAGGTAAAGGATCTGTACTCGAGGAACTACAGAACACTCATGAAGGAAATAGAGGAAGACACAAAAAGATGGAAGACCATTCCATGCTCATGGATCAGAAGAATAAACATTGTTAAAATGCCTATACTGTATAGAGCAAGCTATACTTTCAAGCCATTCCGATCAAAATTCCACTGGCATTTTTCAAAGAGCTGGAGCAAAGAATCCTAAAATTTATATGGCATCAGAAGAGACCCCGAATTGCTAAGGAAATGTTGAAAAAGAAAAACAAAACTGGGGGCATCACGTTGCCTGATTTCAGGCTTTATTCCAAAGCTGTGATCACCAAGACAGCATGGTACTGGCATAAGAACATACATGTAGACCAGGGGAACAGAGTAGAGATCCCAGATATGGACCCTCAACTCTATGGTCAAATAATCTTAAACAAAGAAGGAAAAATTATCCAGTGGAAAAAAGACAGTCTCTTCAATAAATGGTGCTGGGAAAATTGGATAGCTATATGTAGAAGAATGAAACTCCACCATTCTCTTACACCATACACAAAGATAAATTCAAAATGGATAAAAGGCCTCAACGTGAGGCAGGAATCCATCAGAATCCTAGAGGAGAACATAGGCAGTAACCTCTTTGATATCAGCCACAGCAACTTCTTTCAAGATATGTCTCCAAAGGCAAAGGAAACAAAAGTGAAAATGAACTTTTGGGACTTCATCAAGATCAAAAGCTTCTGCACAGCAAAGGAAACAGTCAACAAAACAAAGAGGCAACCCACGGAATGGGAGAAGATATTTGTAAATGACAATATAGACAAAGGGCTGATATCCACGATCTATAAAGAACTCCTCAAACTCAACACACACAAAACAGATAATCATGTCAAAAAATGGGCAGAAGACATGAACCGACACTTCTCCAATGAAGACATACTAATGGCTAACAGACACATAAAAAAATGTTCATCATTACTAGCCATCAGGGAGAATGGGAAATTCAAATCAAACCTACACTGAGATATCACCTTACACCTGTTCGAAGGGTCAAAATTAACAAGACAGTAAACAATGTGTGTTGGAGACAATGTGGAGGAAGGAGAACCCTCTTACACTGTTGATTGGAATGAAATATGGCACAGCCACTTTGGAAAACAGTGTGGAGATTCCTAAGAAATTAAAAATAGAGCTACCCTATGACCTTGCAATTGCACTACTGGGTATCTACCCTAAAGATACAGATGTAGTGAAAAGAAGGGCCATCTGCACCCCAAAGTTTGTAGCAGCAATGGCCACAGTCGCCAAACTGTGGAATTGAGCAAGATACCCTTCCACAGATGAGTGGATAAGGAAGATGTGATCCATATATACAATGGAATATTATGCCTCCATCAGAAAGGATGAATTCCCAACTTTGGTATCAACATGGATGGGACTGGAAGAAATTATGCTACTGAAATAAGTCAAGCAGAGAGAGTCAATTATCATATGGTTTTGCTTATTTGTGGAGGATAAGAAATAACATGGAGGACATGGGGGGAGATGGAGAGGAGGAGAGAGTTGGGGGAAATTGGAGGGGGAGATGAACCATGAGAGACTATGGACTCTGAAAAACAATCTGAGGGTTTTGGAGGGGCAGGGGGTGGGAAGTTGGGTGAACCTGGTGGTGGGTATCCTGGAGGGCACGTATTGCATGGAGCACTGGCTGTGGTGCATAAACAATGAATTCTGGAACACTGAAAAGACATTTAAAAAAAAATTTTTTTTAAAAAGTAAGTACCTCACAGGTCAGTTGTGAGGAGTAAGTGAAATGGTATCCATAAGTGCGTTGCTCAGTGCCTCGAAAACCATACGGACTTAATATCATCTACCAAGTACTTAATATTGAAATCTGATCCAAAGTAACCAAACACTGAAAATCATCCAGTCTTTTTAAAAAATTTATTTATTTTTATTATTATTATTTTATTATTATTATTATTATTATGTAATTATTTAATCTATTTTTAATTTCTTAAGGAATCTCCAAAATGGCTGCACCATCTTGCATTCCCACCACATCCTCTCCAACACATGTTGTTTACTGTCTTATTAATTTTGGCCATTCTAACTGGTGCAAGGTAGTATCTCAATGTGGTTTTGATTTGAATCTCCCTAATGGCTAGTGATGATAAACATTTTTTTCATATGTCTGATAGCCATTTGTATGTCTTCATTGGAGAAGTGTCTGTTCATGTCTTCTGCCCATTTTTTGACATGATTATCTGTTTTGTGTGTGTTGAGTTTGAGGAGTTCTTTATAGATCGTGGATATCAGCCCTTTGTCTATATTGTCATTTACAAATATCTTCTCCCATTCCGTGGGTTGCCTCTTTGTTTTGTTGACTGTTTCCTTTGCTGTGCAGAAGCTTTTGATCTTGATGAAGTCCCAAAAGTTCATTTTCACTTTTGTTTCCTTTGCCTTTGGAGACATATCTTGAAAGAAGTTGCCGTGGCTGATATCGAAGAGGTTACTGCCTATGTTCTCCTCTAGGATTCTGATGGATTCCTGCCAACATTGAGGCTTTTTATCCATTTTGAGTTTATCTTTGTGTATGGTGTAAGAAATGGTGGAGTTTCATTCTTCTACATATAGCTGTCCAATTTTCCCAGCACCATTTATTGAAGAGACTGTCTTTTTTCCACTGGATAATTTTTCCTGCTTTGTTGAAGATTATTTGACCATATTGTTGAGGGTCCATATCTGGGACCTCTACTCTGTTCCACTGTCAACCAGTCTTTATAAATGTACAGGCTCAAAATCATCCAAAAAGCTTGAGCTTCGTAGTTCTCCCTCATGAGACAATGAAAACAGTCTTATTCCATATGATTCACCTTGAAATGCTAAGGACTCTAATTAGACACCTTCATCCATGCTGGTGCTAATGCATGGGGGTCCTAGGCTCACGTAGTTGAATCAGGCATCTAGAACTAAAAGGCTCAATACAGTAACACAATACAATACAACACAACAACAACAATAAAAATAATAATAATAACAGTATTTTTGTCTATAAATGCATCATCTGGAACAAGCAGTTCTGAGTACTATAGAGAGAAGAACAATGAACACTTGGTCAGAAATGTTAGATGTGAGCCCTGGCCCTTCCTTGAGATGAAATGAACACAGGTAATTTCTCTAATATCTTCATGACTCATCCACTAGGAACCTTACTTCAACTCCCTCATGAGAGTTCCATAAGAACTCTCCATAAATTCCACAAGAATTCATGAGAATTCCATAAGAAGATACAAACACATACACACTGCTGGTGGCAGTGTCACTGAGGCACCACCTGAAGCACAATCTTAGTGGAATTCAGAATGCATACACAATTGGACACTGTAGTGGTTGAATGGGTGAATGTACCTAAAACAAACATAGAAAGTGGACTGGAACAGCATTTGTTAAATAACTAACGAAAGGACCTCTAGTGAGGAGGGGAAATGTGAATAGAGATAAGGATGAAACAGGATAATAAAATGCATTGAAAGGGGTTAACTGGACATAATAAAAAAATTAAAATTAAAAAAAGAAAGAAAGAAAAGGGGCCTGACAGGAAGCAATGGTGCAAACAGGCTATGACTGAGAGAGGTACTGACTCCATTCTGTGCACTGCAGATTCAACACAAGACTGCAGGACACAATGTTGTTAGTACACCTGGTACAGAACCTGGTAAATGACAGACATTCAGTTGATTGAAATTGAAAATGGAAGTGGAATCCTGTAATTTCCAGGATATGGAGAATACAAAAAAGGAATACTTGCTAGAAAGAGGGTGAAGAACAGGAAAGATGGGGCACCCCCACTACTAGTTCCCATTGAACCCAATTCCTCCTTCTTCCACCTCCTTCACCTGTCTATGGAGGTTCTTGTAATTGGCACTAAGGATGCTTCTGTCACATTTTTCTCTCTGGTAACCATCTGCAGCCACCTGCCACTCAACAAAGACACAACAGTGGTTCTGAAGATTTGTGGATCACAGACCCCTCTGATGTTGGTCACTTCAAAAAAAAGTTATACAATCTTCTAAAGTGCATCCATGGACACTGAGCAGGAATCCTAGAGGAGGACCATCTGAATGGCAGGGTCAGAGACTGGTAATGCTTGATAGTTTATATTTCCTTCAACTGTGTTGTATAGGGTGGTCCTTCTGCTCTTCCCACATTTTCTGAAGATGAGGGAAAGTGGGCCTAGAGACAAAGTATTAAGATACCAGAGAAGAAACCCAAAGAACAAAACATCTGGGAATTTAATAATCATTTTTTATGACTCCAACAGGAGCAGGCAGAACAACAAATGGACACCAAATATACAGAAGAGAAAGGATACCCATGTTTGGAAAGCCTGAGGGAGGCTACCACAAATCCAGTTTCTAACAACACAGAGAAACGTTATCTTCAAATGCCAGGTTCAGATATCCCCATTCTCTTACAATAATCTACAGTTATTCTAATGGTTTATATTCAGTCCAAGTTCTCTGACCCAGCTGTCAGAGCCCCACCCTAATTCTCCCCCTTCTTAACTAACCTCCTTACATCACCTCCTTCTTAATTCACCTTCTCACATCCTGACTTACCCTGACTTATCCTTCCTGGGATGAGCCAGTGGCCAGGATAAGTGACCTGCCCTGCCAGGGAGGACCTACTCGCTCCTTTCTGCCCAGTCTTGACCCTGCAGCCTCTCATAGCCCTATTCTACAACCTTTCCTGTATCTAGGAAGCCTTTCCTAAGCCACCCTGACCGATCCCCATCTCCAGCCTTCCTCCCCTTCCCACTAGCACTTACTGCCGATCCTAATGGCCAGCTGAAACTAATTTTCCCTATCTGTCAGCTGGTGACCTGAGTGTGTTCTTTACATTCCTTTATAGTCTAAGAGCTTCCAGATGGCAGGGCCAGGATCTAAATACTTCCTCCTTCTGGATTTGACACTCTCATCTCCAACCCTCCCTACATGGGACAAGGATCTGCTCATGATTGTAACAAGCAACCAAAAGAGGCATTTAGAACAAAGAAAATGAATAAATAGATGTATTGAATAACTACTATAAGGGAGATTCCTTGAAAAAGTGCTGTTGTTTTGTTTTGTTTTGTTTTGTTTTTGGAAAGAGAGAAAGGGCCAAAGAGAGGTGTAAACAGGAAACTAGAACATGCACCATCATGTATTTCAAGAGTGTCCTGAGGACATTTCCTAATGAAGGACCTGGGTCTGTGAATCTCAGTTTCATGGGAAACAGTCTCTCCCAAAAGAGGTGCTTCCTCAGGGGAGGGGCTTAAAGAAACGCAGACAGGGGCTAGGGAACATGAAGCAGCTTGTATGGATTCCATAATGACCCTGGTTCCCCCTTCCCTCCCACCTTCTCCTTGTGTTTCTCTCAGTCTCTGAGCTCCTTCCAACTCCAAAACAAAAGATCCATCCCATGTTTCCTGGAAGAACTTCTGTCAAGTCCAACAATCCACTCCCTGAAGAGCAGGTTGTCTTGCATTCCCAGCCAGCCCCACCCACTCTCTTTAGTCTTTGGAGGTCGTTATGTTCCCTCCTCTGTCTCTAAGAGTGGTATTGACTTCACTCTGGATATTTCCTTTCCAAAACATTTTCCAAGGCAGTAACTGCCACTGGTTCCTATGGTAGGGAGTTAATACTCCAACCAATCAGGATGTTGGCCTGTGGCCTCTACTGAATAGCTTCAAAGATAGTGTGGGTATCAATTGTTTTGAAAGAAGTTTGATGAAGACTTGAGAGGAAGGCTAATGGTGCCATTAAATAAGTGTTTTCAAGTTCTCAAAGTTTCAGAGACATGGACTATAAATACCACATCTCCAGAAATTATATTAATCCTCTATATCCAAGCACAGCTCTTTCTTGCTCCCAAAATGTATAAATACTCTCATCCTCCTTAAAATTTCAAGACAGGAAGCTCCAGAGCCATCCAAACCAGTGGCTCCAAAACAAGCAAGGATGAAGTCTTTTGGATAGCTGGCGTTTCCCAGAGTTTCTGAAGTCCTAACTCAAGCAGCCCTGGATTCTGGTAAGAATACAAGGAATCGAGAATCAGGAATACAGGAATAGAGGCTTTGCATTCAGGGCAAGAGTTTGAAATAATCCTAAGTGTGGTGCATGTGTAACTAGCACCTCCATCATGGAAACAGTTCAGGAAAACATAGGAAACAGTACACAGAATGAAAGCCACCATGGAAACTGGGCCTGAGTCTCATATTCAAGGGAAAAAAATAGTTCACAAAATCAAATGAAATATGTAATTTTCCAATTTTCTTTTTTGTTTGTGCCTCTCTAGAAGAGTGTATCCAAACACGGTCTGTCATTTATTAATTCAACAAATAAACTGCTCCCTATTTAGTTAGTACTATGGATAAAGTAAGGAAAAACAAAACTTCCTCCACTGAAGTTGCTTATATTTTTGCAGTAGGAAGCAAAATAAACAAACTAACAAACTAACTAACGCATTAGTAACAAGTTTATGTATTGTGTTATTAGATTGGTAATCAGTGCTACAGAAAAAAGGAAAGCAAGCAAATTTTAGGCTGTGCTAACAGTGGGTGCTGTGACTTTAAAATGGGTGGTCCAAGACAGACTCCCCTTCACATTGTTGTGCAACTTTCACCACCAGCCATCTCCAGAACTTGCTCATCCTCTGCAGCGAAACTCTGTACTATTGAGCAGTAGCTCCCCATTCTTCCCTCTCCACAGCCCCTTTCAATCACCATTCCATTTTGAGTCCCTATGAATTTGACTGATTAAGGTACCCATGTAAGTGGAATCATACAATATCATCTTTTTGTGACAGGCTTATTTCACTGGGCGTAATATCTTCAAGGTTCATCCATGTTGTAGCAGATATCAAAATATCCTTCCTCTTGAAGGCTGAATAATATTCTACAGTGTGTATATCTTACATCCAGGTTATCTGTTTATCCACTGATGGCCATGCTGGTGATTTTAACCATTAACTGTTATGAATGATGTTGTTATGAATATGGTATACAAATATCTTTTTGAGCTTCTGTTTTCATTTCCATGGGATATATACACAGAAGTGGGATTGTGGATCACATAGTAATTATATATGTAAGTTTTGAGAAGTCACGTTACTGTTTTTCAACAGTGGCTGCACATTTTACATTCTCACCAGCAATGCAAGCATCCCATTTTCTTCACCTCCTCACCAACACTCATTATCCTCCCTTTTCTTAATAGCCACCATCCTAATGGGAGCACTTGGCTGGTTTTGAGAAATAACAAGGAGTCCTTTGGGGGGGCGGGGAACACAGTAAGTAATGGGAAAGCAGTAAGGGATGAAGTCAGAGAGAAAGCAGGAACCCAGATCCTTCACAGAGGGTCTGAGAATCACTGTGAGGACTTTGCCTGTTACTCTGGGTGTGATGGAAGCCCTAGAGAAACTGAGAGTTTCACATGTTGTATACTGATTTTCAGATTCATTTCATAAGACAATGACTGATTGCCTTAACTGAAGCTGCTCATAGTCTAGATTATCTCCAGGCATGACTCCATCACTTGAAAATCAAACAAAAGTCATTTTAGTGTCATTCACTACTTTAGGTTTTTCCCACCAGTATTGTGGATAATCAAGAGCTGACATGGAGATAGACAGTGCTTTTTTCTGGAACTTGGTGAAATTAAGGACTGCAAAGACACAGATAGGTAGCCTCTTAGAAAGGGAACAGAAACCATGTGAATCAGGCACTTACAAGGGCAGAATTAAATAGATGAATCCAGTCCCAAGCCCCAGGTGCCTCTGGAAGGACTGCCAGCAATGTCTGAAATACTCAGAGCTAGAGAGAAATAGATCCTCAAAGGGAAGCCTGAAAACATGTTTCTATGAAGCTAAAAGTACCTCTCATGAGCTCACCTCTCTGGGCAACAGGGATGAAAGCTTCTACAACCAAATAAGAAGTCCAAGGAGTTATATAGTTTCTCAACTACAAATAATCTGGCATGAGTGGCTGTCTAACCACCAAATATAAATATTAGAAAATATACGCTAGGGGTGCCTGGGTGGCTCAGTGGGTTAAAGCCTCTGTTTTTGGCTCAGGTCATGATCCCAGGGTCCTGGGATGGAGCCCCACATCTGGCTTTCTGCTCAGCGGGGAGCCTGCTTCCCCCACCCCCTCTCTCTCTGCCTGCCTCTCTGCCTACTTGTGATCTCTGTCTGTCAAATAAATAAATAAAATCTTTTTTAAAAAAAAAGAAAATATATGCTTATGTGTGTGGAGGGGGCTTGTGGGTGATGGTGGGTAGAAGAGAGAATCATGGGACTGTCCCTCCTGGGAAAGGAGGAGAGATAAAAATGAATTCCCATTATGGCATTTTAGGATTCCAATGGCAGTTAGGGGAGGGAAGGATAGTAAAATCTAGAAACCAAAATAACTAATTTCTCTCAGTAAGGCAACAGGTCATGGAGTCCTATTTTCTTTTTGCTGTTTCTTTCCAGCTGAGGACCACCTTATTCATCCTCCACTCTCAACATGTATGATCACCACCCACCCTAGCGCAGAGACTTCACCGTTTGCCCCACATCATATTCCTCTTATTACTTCCCTTTTCTGTGGGCTCTTCTCTTTCTTTCTTTTTAAAAGATTTTTATTTATTTATTTGACAAGGAGTGATCACAAGTAGGCAGAGAAGCAGGCAGAGAGAGAGAGAGAGAGTAGCAGGCTCCCCGCTGAGCAGAGAGCCTGATGCAGGCCTCGATCCCAGCGCCCTGAGATCAAAACCTGAGCCAAAGGCAGATGCTTAACCCACTGAGCCACCCAGGCACCCTTCTGTGGGCTCTTAATGGAGGTCTTGGGTTACCTTAACCTTCAAAGAGGTATTATAAAAACGGAACTATAATATAGGGGAAGACTGATCATTCTCCTGTCCTCAAGTAGAAAAATAATAGACCTAAGTAGCAGTGAAAATCTAATGTCATTCATCATTCATTTATTCAATAAATAGTAAGCACTTTCTAAATGCCAGTCCTAGTAATTGATGCTACGTACACAATGAAAAGGAAAAAGATGTGTTCCCTGCCTACATGGTACTAATTATATTTAGCAATATTCTTATATAATATTCCTGCCCAAAATGTGTAACCTGAACCTAATGATAAAATCATTAAGTCTAGATTTATTCCTAGGTATCTTATGATTTTTGAACATCAGTACTCTGAAAACTATAGAATACTTATGAAAAAATTGAGGAAGACACAAAGTAATGGAAAAACAGTCCATACTCATGGACTGGAAGAATAAACATTGTTAAAATGTCTATATCACCCAAAGAAATCTACACATGGGATGCAATCGCTATCAAAATACCACCAGCATTTTCCACAGAACTAGAACAAAGAATCCTAAAGTCTTAATGGAACTGCAAAAGACCTCAAAGAGCCAAAGTAGTCTTGAAAAAGAAAAGCAGAGCTGGGGGCATTTCAGATTCATTTCATAAGACAATGACTGATTGCCAATTCTGGACTTCAAGCTATATTTCAAAGCCAGAGTCACCAAGAAAGTTTGGTACTGGCACAAAACCTGACACCTAGATCAGTGGGACAGAATAGAAAACCCAGAAATGGACCCACAACTCTATGGCCAACTAATCTTCAACAAAGCGGGAAAGAATATCCAAAGGAAAGAAGACAGTCTCTTCAACAGATTGTGTTAGGGATACTAGACAGCAACATGCAGAAGAATGAAACTGGACCACTTTCTTACCCTATACACAAAAATAAAGTGAAAATGGATGAAAGACCTAAATGTGAGACAAAAAAAAAACATCAAAATCCTAGAGAAGAACACAGCCAGTAACCTCTTTGGCCTCAGGAATAGTGATATCTTATAGACATATCTTTAGAAGCAAAATAAAAAGAAAACAACAAAACTGAATTACTGGGGTTTCATCAAGATAAAAAAAAAAAAAACTTTTGCACAGCAAAGGAAACAATCAACAAAACTGAAAGACAACCTACAGAATGGGAGAAGATATTTGCAAAGGACATATCTGATAAAAGGCTAGTATCCAAAATTTATAAAGAACTTGTGAAACTCTACACCCCCAAAATAAATAATCCAATCAAGAAATGGGCAGAAGACATGAAGAGACATTTTTCCAAAGAAGCCATTCAGAAGACACAATGAAAAGATCCTCAGTATAACTCACCCTCAGAGAAACCATGATAAGACACCACCTCACACCTGCCAGAATACCTAAAATTAACAGCACAGAAAAGAACAGGTGTTGGTGAGGATGTGGAGAAAGGGAACCCTCTTACACTGTTGGTGGGAATGCAAACTTGTGCGGCCACTCTGGAGAACAATATGGAGGTTCCTAAAAAGTTAAAAATAGAACTACCCTTTCATCCTGCAATTGTACTACTGGGTATTTACTCAAAAGATACAAAAATACTGATTCAAAGGGGAACCTGTACCTTGATGTTTATAGCAGCATTAGTAACGATAACCAAATTATGGAAAGAGCCCAAATTTCCATCAACTGATTAATAATAAAGAAGATGGAGACATATATATCTGTGTGTGTATATATGCATATCTATATATTTATTATTCTGTCATTGCCAGATCTCTCCATATCATTCGTATATCATAATCACATCCTTGATTCAAATGATGAATCACATCATTCATTCATGATCATCATTCACATATATATTCACCAATGGATGAGTGAATAAAGAAGATGGAGGTTTATGTGTGTGTGTGTGTGTGTGTGTTTATATACACACAATGGAACATTACTCCAAAACCAAAAAGCATGAAATCTTGCCATTTTCAATGATGTGGAGGTAACTACAGCTTACTATTCTAGGTGAAATAAGTCAGTCACAGAAAGAAAGAGACCATATGATTTCACTCATATGTGGGATTTACAAACAATACAGATGTACATAGGGGAAGGGAAGGAAAAATAAAGTAAGACAAAAACAGAGAGAGAAGCAAACCATAAGAGAGACTTAATTACAGAGAACAAACTGAGGGTTGCTGGAGAAAGTGGGTGAGGGTGGGCTAAATGGATGATGGGTTTAAGGAGGGGACTTGATGAGCACTGGGTGTTAGATGTAAGGGATGAATTACTAAATTCTACACCTGAATCCAATTTTACCATATGTCTTAATTGACTAGAATCTAAATAAAAACTTGGAATTAAAAAAATACCACTCTATAAAACACTTTTCCACAGAAAGTTGCCTTTCTATAAAACAACTGACCTGTGCGGTTCAAAACTGTCAATGTCAGGAATGGCAAGCTGAGGAATTATTGCAGAGTAAAGGAGAATGAAGAGACATGACAATGAGATGCAATGCAATCTCCTGGATTGCTCCTGATCAGGGAGAAACATCTTACTATAAAAATTGAGAAATTAGTAAAATTTGCATATGGACCATATTTCACACACACACACACACACACACACACACACACACACACACACTGGAGAAAGCAAGCAAATGTGCCAAAATATTAACAGCTGCTCAATCCCATTGAAAGATAAAGGAGTGTTGATGTTATTCTTCTTGCAACTTTCTATAGGCTTGATATTTGTAAAACTTAAAAAGACAGGAGGAAAACAACAATGTCCCAGTAGTAAATGTTATGGTTTCTCCTTTCTTAAATGTTCTTTATAAACAAGTTTGCCATCACTTCTGGTTGGAACCAACTCCCACCCAGAATGATCTAGCCCCAAATCAGGAATATTAGATCAGAGGAGTACGTGGGAAGATAGGACTTCCTTGGCTCTCTTGGTTCCCTTTGTCAGCAAGCAAAAATTCCTGGAAAGAAACTACAACCGCGGTTCATGTTAGTATAGTTACAGTATTTCTATCCTTAGGGTGCTTGGGTGGCTCAGTCAGTTAACTGTCCACCTTTGGCTCAGGTCACCATTTCAGGTTTCTGGGACCCAGCCCTGGGTCAGGCTCCCTGCTCAGTGGGGAGACTGTTTCTTCCTCTCCCCCTGCCCCTGATCATGTTCTTGCTCTCTCTCTCTTGTTCTTTCTCTCTTAAATAAAATCTTTTATCTATCAAAATCCTAGAGGAGAACACAGGCAGTAACCTCTTCAACATCGGCCACAGCAACTTCTTTCAAGAAATCTCTCCAAAGGCAAAGGAAACAAAAGCGAAATGAGCTTTTGGGACTTCATCAAGATCAAACAAAGGAAAACAGTCAGCAGAACAAAGAGACAACCCACGCAAATGGATATTTGCAAAGAACACTACAGACAAAGGCTGATATCCAAGATCTATAAAGAACTCCTCAAACTCAACACTCAAAAAACAGATAATTATGTCAAAAAATGGGCAGAAAAAATAAACAGACATTTCTCCAAAGAAGATAAACAAATGGCTAAGAGACACATGAAAAAATGTTCGTCATCATTAGCCATCAGGGAGATTCAGATCAAAACCACATTAAGATATCACCTTACACCAGTTAGAATGGCCAAAATTAACAAGTCAAGAAACAGCAAGTGTTGGAGAGGATGTGGAGGAAGGGGAACCCTCTTACACTGTTGGTGGGAATGCAAGTTGCAAGTTGGTGCAGCCACTTTGGAAAACTGTGGAGATTCCTTAAGAAATTAAAAATAGAGCTACCCTATGACCTTGCAATTGCACTAGTGGATATTTACCCTAAAGATCTAGATGTAGTGAAAGAAGGGCCATCTGTACCCCAATGTTCATAGTAGCAATGGCCACAATCACCAAACTGTGGAAAGAGCCAAGTTGCCCTTCAACAGATGAATGGATAAAGAAGATATGGTCCATATATATAATGGAATATTATGCCTCCATCAGAAAGGATGAATACCCAACCTTTGTATCAATGTGGACGGGACTGGAGGAGATTATAGTGAGTGAAATAAGTCAAGCAGAGAGAGTCAATTATCATATGGTTTTACTTACCTGTGGAGCATAAGGAATAATACAGAGGACATTGGGAGAAGGAGAGAAGAAGGAGGTTGGAGGAAATTGAAGGGGGAGATGAACCATACGATACTCTCAATTGAGGCAGAAAAAGCATTTGACAAAGTACAACATTCTTTCTTAATTACAACTCTTCATGGTGTAAGGATAGAAGGACATACCTCAATATCATAAAAGCCATCTATGAAAAGCCCACAGTGAAAATCATTCCCAATGGAGAAAACTTGAGAGCTTTTCCCCCAAGGTCAGGAGCATGGTAGGGATGTCCACTGTCAACACTGCTGTTCAACATAGTATTGGAATTCCTAGCCTCAGCAATCAGATAACAAAAAGAAATAAAAGTCATCCTAATTGACAAAGAAGAAGTCGAACTCTGAATCTGAGCAGATGACATAATACTCTATGTGTAAAACCCAAAAAAACTCCACTGCAAAATTGCTAAAACTCATACAGGAATTCAGTAAACTGGGAGGATATAAAATCAATGCACAGAAATCAGTAGCATTCCTATACACAAACAATGAGACAGGAAAAAGAGAATTAAGGAGTCAATCTCATTTACAATCACACCCCAAACATTAAGATACCCAGGAGTAAAGCTAACTGAAGAAGCAAAGGATCTGTACTCAGAAAACTCTAGAACACGTATGAAAGAAACTGAGGAAGACACACAAAAAATGGAAAAACATTATGCACTCATGAATTGGAAGAACATATGTTAAAATGTCTATGTTACCTAGGGCAATCTACATATTCAGGGCAAACCTTATCAAAATACCATCAACTTTTCATGAAACTGAGACAAATAATCCTAAAATTTATATGGAACCAAAAAAAGACCCCAAATAGCATAAGGAATGTTGAAAAAGAAAACCAAAACTGATGACATCACAATCTTGGACTTCAAGCTCAGTTACAAAGCTATAATCATCAAGACAGTACGGTACCACTACAAAAACAGACATTTAGATCAATCATAGAAAATGGAGAACCCAGAAATGAACGCTTGACTCTATGGCCAACTAATCTTTGACAAAGCAGGAAAGAATATCCAGTGGAAAAAAGACAGTCTCTTCAACAAATGGTGCTGGAAAATTGGACAACCCACATGCAGAAGAATGAAACTGGACCATTTCCATAGGCCATACACAAAAAAATAGACTCAAAAATAGATGAAAGTCCTAAATGTGAGATAGGAATCCATCAAATTCCTCTAGGAGAACACAGGCAGCAAACTTTGTGCCCTTGGCTACTGCAACTTCTTACTAGACATTTCTCCAAAGGCAAGGGAAACAGAAGCAAAAATGAACTACTGGGACCTCATCAGATAAAAACTTTTGTACAGCAAAGGAAACAGTTAACAAAACCAAGACAACTGACAGAATGGGAGATGACATTTGCAAATGACATAGCAGGTAAAGGGCTAGTATTCAAAATCTATAAAGAACTTATCAAACTCAATACCCAAAGGACAAATAATCCAACCAAGAAATGGTCAGAAGACATGAACAGACATTTCCCCAAAGAAGACATACAAATGGGCAACAGACACATGAAAAAATGCTCAACATCACTCATCATCAGAGAAATACAAATCAAAACCACAATGAGATACCACCTCATGCCAGTCAGAATAGCTAAAATTAACAAGTCAGGAACCAAAAGATGTTGATGAGGATGTGGAGAAAGGGGAACCCTCCTACACTGTTGGTGGGAATGCAAGCTGGTGCAGCCACTCTGGAAAACAGTATGGACATTCGTCAAAAACTTGAAAATAGAGCTAGCCTATGACCCAGCAATTGCCCTACTAGGTATTTACCCCAAATATACAAATGTGGTGATCCAAAGGAACATCTGTACCCCATGTTCATAGCAGCAATGTCCACAATAGCCAAACAATGGAAAGAATCTAGATATCCATCAACAGATGAGTGGATAAAGAAGATGTGGTATATATATGTGTATGTATACACACACACACACACACACACACACACATACAGCAGGCATCAAAAAATGAAATCTTGCCATTTGCAATGACATGGATGGAACTAGAGGGTATTATACTAAGCGAAATAAATCAATCAGAGAAAGCCAATTATCATATGGTCTCACCCATATATGGAATTTAAAAGCAAAGAAGAGGATCATATGGGAAGAAAGAAAAAAATGAAACAAGAAAAATCCAGAGAGGGACACAAACCATATGAGACTCCTAATTGTAGAAAACAAACTGAGGGTTGCTGGAGGGGAGGGGGATCAAGTGATGGGGAAATTGGGTGATGGACATTAAGGAGAACATGTAATGTAATGACCACTGGGTGTTATATAAGACTGATGAATCACAGGCCTGTATCTCTGAAACCAGTATTACATTATACATGAATTAATTGAAATTAAATAAAAAATATTTATTGATCACTCATAGAAATAATCATAAGGACAAATGGACATCAGGCATCATTATACCTCTTTGTCTATTTTTGTTAAGGACTTCATTCCAAGAAATAACATAAAAGTTTTGAATAAATCCAAGGAATTCCAATTGAAATCATTGGTTTCAGATATTTGGAGATCATCAACCTAGTCCTCAATTCAATTCAGCTCACATGGAGTCACATAGACACTTAGGACCTTGTCCATACTTCCTCTCCCTAGTAGGTTCCTACAGTTTGCAAATACTGCATATCCAGGGCCAGCCACCTGCTATACTACTTGGTCCACCCTCCTGGTCCATAAAATTAGTAACTCTAACAACAACATGCTCTCACCCCTAGGTCAGATTCGCCCAGTAGCGATCAGAGAGTGCTCCCCTACCTTGAAATACAATAAAGCCCTATCACATTTTTCCTTACTATGACAGTACCCCACACAACTGGAGTGGGAGTATTCTCTACTGACCTTCAGGAAAATGACACTTTCTTCAAGTCTCAAAAAGACACACACAGACACACACTCAAACAAAGCCACTCCCAAACAGGCAGTTTCCATCTCTCTATCAAATCCAAACATCTAAGATCATATTTCTAAGTCTTTCTTTTCACTTTCTCACCACTTTTTCTGTGGCTTCTGCTTGAACAGGACAAATCTTTCCCCACACATGCACATCTTGCTGGCATAAACATCAGCCCTCACACAGATTGTCCCTCTCTCCCTAAAAACACTCTTTCCAAACCCTGTTCAACATGACACTACTTCCAGAAATGGCTTGGTCACACCTACAGATAGGATTGGATCTCTCCAGTATGTTCCACTTGCCCCCGCTCTCCCCTCACTAATGTCCAGTGGCAGAACTCAGGGCTAGAACTCTGCACTGGGAGAAATCCCAGTTAGAGAGGAGGGTAGGAGGTAGTAGTAGGAGTAGTAGAGTAGAGTAGAGTAGAGTAGAGTAGAGTAGGTAGAGGAGTAGTAGGTGGTAAGTGGAGCCAAGGAGCAGAGTTTCTACCTGATGATGCTTCCAGTTTGCCTTTCCTTCCCCAGCTGAAGCCTGGGGTACACAGACTTAACTGGCCACAGCCAAGGAAGTACCTCCTGGGGCTTTACAGGCCAGTTTGGCAAAGTCAGAGTCTGACACAAGAACTGAAATCCAAGACTCTTTCACCACAACAAAGTGATAGTACAAGGGAAGTAACCCAAGGCAGCCTAGTCAAAGTGCCCTGTGACATGCTCTTGATGTGTGACAACTGAACAGACAACGCAGAGTTTTATTCCTTCCACTGCTTTACTTTATTTGCAAAATAAACTACCTAATGCTTTGACATTGGGTGACATGACTTTGTTCTCCACTGTAATAACTACAAGTAAGCCTCGTCTGCAGAAGGGAGAGTGGGACAATAGTGAAAGGATTGAATGGGTGTAGAATAGTATTCCACTTGTTTCAGGAGGATAGGGAAGTTTCCTTGTAGTGTTAACACCCAGATAAAAGGTGTTTCTGTATTTGCTACCATTTGCCTGTACTGTCTGTAATAACTACACTGTCTAAACAGAGAAATTGGATGGTCTATCAAGTAGAAACCACACAAGTTTCTAAGTGACAAAGACTGGGTTCAAACTGTTAAAATTCAGATTTCAACTAAATATAAATGAATACAAAGGAAAATTCAGGAACTATGGAGATTCTTTGTGCAAAAGAACTCAAGCAAAAGCACCATTTCTCTTTCACAATTTATTAACACCACGAGCATTACCACCAAATCATCACACACTCAGTTACACACAGTGCAGGACGGTGGTGGCATATACAGAATTCTCTCTGAGAACTTACAATTTAGTGAACTTACAATTCATTTCGTGAATACCTCTCCACCTGTCCAAATAAGTAAAAGATACATAAACTGTGAAACAGGAAGGATATTCTTAAGAAAGGAACAGTCAAGGCAAGGGCATGTCAAGGTCCCACATGGCTTACTAGCTGATGTAAGGTAAGAGTACTAAGGATCACATTTTCCAGTGTTGGCAAGACTAGTAAAAATCTGTGCACTGTGGGTCAGCCTGATAAGTCTGCATGGAAGAGGCAGGAATTACCCCCATCAAGACATTATGTATAACTCTTTCCTCAGAAATCATCAGTTCAAGCAGTGTCTTCAGGTTGGCCAAGATCCAATAAATACAGCCTCTTTAAGACTTTCTTGCATGCCCCCCACCAAAAACACTAAACAAAGTCCACCACACCTCAAGCCAGCAAATCAAGTTTGCCAACTAGATGGATCCAGTTAAATATTTGCTACAGATACTAATACAGATCAAGATTCTAATATATAATATTAATGATAGTGGTAGTAATAATAATTCTCAGTCCGGGTCTGTGCAGAAAAGGAGGAGAGAAACCATTGCAGTAATAATAAATGCCTAACTTATGTCTTAGGGAAAGAGAAGTAAAGGTCAGATAACTTTCCAGAAAGGTTGAAAAAAAAGCTGAAGTAACGAAATTCAGCTCATGCTAAAGAAAATAAATATCCCAACATTTCTCCCAGGAATCTTCTAAAAGCAACCTCACCAAATGGATCACTTACCAGGCATCCTCCCACCTAGGACTTTACTTTGCACTGTATTCTGTTTGCATGTTACCTGGAAGAATCCTTTGTCTTCTTTTTTTTTTTTTTAAGATTTTATTTATTTACTTGACAGATAGAGATCACAAGTAGGCAGAGAGGCAGGCAGAGAGAGAGGGGAGAAAGCAGGCTCCCCGCGGAGCAGAGAGCCTGATGTGGGGCTTGATCCCAGGACCCTGGGATCATGACCTGAGCCGAAGGCAGAGGCTTTAACCCACTGAGCCACCCAGGTGCCCCTTTTGTCTCCCTTTTTAAAGTAAAAACTCCTTAGACTAGAACCTGTTTCATGTTCTCTCCATGAGGCTAGAAACCCAAATTCTGCAAGTAATACTTACTAGGTGCAACCAAGACTTGAACTTTAATTCATGGTAGCCCCCAAACTGTCTCCCCATCAGACCAAAAGGAAACACAGCCACTTCTTCCAACTCACCTACCTACCTTACCACCCCTACAACTACACCTCTCAAATCCCATCCCAGGCTGGCAGAAGCCAGAAGCCAAGTCACTAAAAACCCATCTTGATGGAGACCAACATGCTCCACACTAACCATATGTAGACCAAATCCATCCACACCAATGTAGACCAAAATCAATGTAGATATAGACCCAAACATTTTACTTCCTCCCCTACAAAATCAGATGACGGCCCTGCTGGCAGCATCAGTAGGCTAGTATCACTGCACCATTATTTGAGTCAGCAGTCAGACACCCAGAGGTTCTCTAGAGGCTGTATAGACTTCATACTCTCCAGTATAATTCTGAGATGGTTGTGAATAGGTACCCTTTCTTAATCCCTCTGGGATAACGTTAGAAAAGACATAGTGAAATGCAATGTTCCTCATTCATGATTTGACACATTTATAGGATTAGTTTCAATCAGAATCTAGTTCTGGAAATTCTTCACGTTTCCTTCACACCAAAACAAGAAATCAACTTGAAATAAAAAAAGCCTGAGCTTCTGCTTCTAGAGGTCTTCAGAAACTATATGGGCTACCAGGAAGAACCAGAATGAGATTTTCCAAACAGGAAACAGAAAGATCTGGGAAAGCCAGGAAGGGTGTTCAATTAAGGGATTAGAAAGTGATGGATACACAGATGTCAACAGTGATAATCATTTTCTTTTCTAGTTCCCCCTATGATTCTCTACTCCATTTTCTCAATCCTGAATCCTGCCAACACAGAGCACCTAATAAAAGTCCTCAGGAGAAAGCAGTAGAATGTAATTCATCTGCCCAACCATCTCATTTTCCAAACTATAGCTATAATGTAGGGGAGCACTGATCCACAGTCATTTTTTCCAGGAAGCCTTACTAAACAGCTTTGTTTTCCCCCCAAATTCTTCCTTTCCTTGTAAGCACAGAATCCAGAAATCCACCCAGTGTTCCCACCTGTCACCATACTCTGTGTCTGCTATTAGACTAGGAGTTGTGAGTAGTCAGAGCCCATGGCTCCTCCTTCCATGAACCTCCTCCAAATACACCCTCTCAGTAATACACTGAACACAAGGCAACTTAGGAAAGGCCAACTATCTCTCTGGATATCTTCCTTCATATCTTTAAGTGTGTCCTTCTATCATCCTGTGAGAGTACTCAGCTATATTTATCTCTCCATCCTGTCTCACCAGGCTTGGCTTGGTTCCGAAACAGCCCTTGGTGGCTGCTCCACACCAGCATCTCCCTTGGAAACTTAATTGTTTTGTTTTGTTTTGTTTTGTTGCAAGAAAGATACCAAATGATCTTAGTCATATGAAAGTTGTATTCACCTCAAAGTCCTGCGCTCTTCTCCAAATATAGATCCATACAACTTCTCCATCAAGACCCACCTACCTCACCCCAGCTCAGGCAACACAATATACAATTAAGAGCCTCTGACACTACTTTTTAAGGGATGTTATGCATCCCTCTTCCTGGTTCTTTCCCATCCCCACCCTGTTTTGTGATTTCTGCGATAATCAAAAAAAAAAAAGGGGGGGGGGACAATGATAAACCAAACGAGTAGCACTCAAAATCATATTTTTCAATATGGAATATACTTGGTGAAGAAATTGGCCTTTCCACATGTTTTGCTTCAACTAAAGTTAAGATGAATCTGCCTTCTGGAAGCACATAACACATATCAATTTATAATGGAGAGAAGCAGCCCAAGAACTACTAGAGGGCGAGAGAAGGATAACCTAGAAATCAACATTGGCCACATGTAATAAAAAACACAGGTGTTCTGCGTGGATGTTCAGTGTTGTCTGGGCTTCTGGGGTTGGGGTGCTGCCCACAGTGTACATGGCAGTCTGGAGACGAGGAAGGTGGAGAACCATTTAAGGTCCAAGAGCCTTTGAAATAAAAAGGATTGAAAATATGTTTGTGATAACAGCAAACCACCTCTTGGTGACTCAGAGTTTTAATGAGCACAAGGCAGCCACACCCCATGGGACCTTTTCTCCTACAATCGGAACTGGTCTATAATCAATCCCCACCATAACTTTTTAAAATTAGGTAAGAAACGCAGGGGATATTCTCAACTGGTATAAAAATAGATATTTAGCTCCTTGAGTCTGGAGGAAGAAAACCCTCAAATCCTCTCTGCTGATGAGGGACCACCTTATCACACTCGACCTGGTATTCTGCAAAGTGCATACCAATGTCCTCCCTAAGAAGATAAGACACAGAGACTTTCAGAATCTCCAGTGAGAAACGAGGTAAAACATGAAGGAGGCAGCAAAGACCAATGAAAAAATTCTTCAGTCATTCCATGAACATGTCTAAGCATACTATGTGCTGGGCCCTGTGGGAAAACAAAGATGAAGAAAGGAAGCTCTGCACTGGGTGAGTAAGGGAAGGCCACGCAAAAGGGCAGGGGAAAGAGGTGGGAAGGAAGCTGGAGGAGAAGCACCAAGAAATAACCTCCCCTAACTCATATTTTGCTCATCAGAGCTGAGAACCTTTCTGGGATGGAAGAGAATGTGTAGGCTTCCAAATCCTTCTGACCCAAACAAACCTACCTATCATTCCCAAATTCTCATGGTACTGGTCTAACAACCCCCAACCAAACTCTAGCTCTGGTGCCATAAATAACCTCTGCTCAACCCCACAGGGCTTCTATAGCCAGTGACATTCCTAGTCCAGCCATCTTCCTCCCTGGAGGAAGTTTTCCTCCAACTTTTCTCAGTTTTCCTTCCAACTCAATAAACAGGAGAAATCACTTACCCATGGGCTTTCTCTGTCTTCAGGAGAAACAGGAAGAAAATGCAAACCAAACGCAGGGACAGGGAAGGAGCTTGGCCAAGAAGAGTCAGGACTTGGAGGAGAGCTCAAAGGGTGCGTTCAGGGAGTTGAGGCCCTGGGGAGGAAAGGTCCTCTTGGGGGAGAGGCCTCAGGAGTGTGAGCACTAACAAGGCTGGGCCTCAGGGAGTTGGGGCCAAAGTGCAGAAGGGGGCTGGGAAGGATGTGAAAGTAGGAAGGAGGTGGTTTAGCTGGAATCCTGGAGCAAGGATAAAGGTCGGCAATGGAAGACCAGTGGGGCCCTGCATGGATGAGGTGGTGGACTAAGGCTTAAATGGGGCTTTGTTGGGGACTTCTTTGGGAGCTAGCTGTGAATTTAAAAGTAAAAAAACTTTCCAAGGTCCTGGGTGTGGAGGACGTCTAGCTGGCAAGTGGCGAGTGTGGAGATCCTGGTGGAGCCCGGCTTGTGGTGACTTGGAGGCCAGTCCCAAATCCAGCAAAAGAGCCCATTCAGCAGCCTGTAATCAAGCACAGAAGCACCTCCCCCCACCCAGCTGCCTCTCCCAGCATCTCCTACAGCTTCGTCTATCACCACCATCCATTTCCTCAGCCACATTTCCAATCACACCAGGAATAAAACTAAAAGGGACCTGTCTTAAGCTTCACCACAAAGGATTTCCCGAGACAGTCACTCAGCATTCACAGCTTATTCTGACTGAATGAGCATCGAACCTTGTGCTGGAGGAAGTAAAGACGTGGTCCCTGCCTACAGAGCTTCCTGCTCTAGACAAATATAATGAAGGGATCCCAAGACCCTGAAACAGTGACCAAAGGAAGGTGCTTCCTCCTTCACAGAATGTTAATCTTCAAACAGAAGCAAGACTTCTCAGAGGTGGAGAAGACGGGTCTCTAAGCATAGAGACCCAGGCTGAATCACAAGTGATGGGCCCACAGTCCATGGGTCACAAGAAAAAGGGGCAGAACTGTCTCTACTTGACACTGCTGACATGCCTCTAAACCCTCAATTATGTGCCTCAAAGACTTGGGGTGGAGGTGGAGGGAGGGGAGAGGAGGGCAATAGCTGGTTCCTAAAGGGACAGAGTCTATACTAACTATACTAAAACAGAGCATTGAACTTGGAGCAGAAAGAAGCACTTCAGATCTCAGGAAGAATCTCCAACTGAGGAAAACCTACCAATCACACTGACCCTGTCCTAACACATCTGCAGGAGACAAGGACCAAGGGCACCTCCTGTGTTCCAGGTGTTATGGGTTAGGGGATGAGTGGCCCAGTCAAGACTACAGAGCCAGAATTCCTAGAGGCAAAGGAGACAGGCAGGACTGGAAGGATGGCTGTCATGACAGAACAGCAGGGGAGGGGCATCTGGGTGTTTGATCTATGTCTGTTCCAACAGTCCTGGACTGTGTCCCTTGCCTCAGCTGGGATTTCCCCAGATGTGCACCTGCTTGAGGGCAAGAAGGGCAGGTGCAGGCGAAGGTCTGTCTACCCATACATCTGGTCCCCAGATCAATCCCTTCTCCTTTCTCCCAGTGGTATTCACTGCCTGCTGGGTAGAGGGTGGGAGAGTGGGGGAATCCCAGGGCCCCCAGTCACCAGGTAATAAAAAGAACTGGCCCAGCTCTTCTTTCCATACCTCCCACTGGCCAGCTGCTGTGGGCTGACAGCCTGGAGGCCCTAGGGCCTTGCATTAGACATGGCCCAGCCCAGCGGTTCAGGAGTGGTGCCCTGAGCCTTGGCACTACAGGCCACGTGTCTCCAGGCCCCGCTGAGCCCTGGGGACCCCACATTGGCAGAGGCCCTGATCCCTCTGTTCCCTTGTAGTCTACTGCCCACCCTAAGGCCCCATGGAGAGGGCAGCTCCTGAACTCCTTCTAGCCCCCTCAGGAGCATGCCAGATCCCCTGCAAGCTGGAGCTCAGCTCCAGACCCCCTTCTTGGCCTCCCAGGCTTATTCCCAGAGTCCTTTCCAGGTAGTGCCAGCACCCTCAACCACACCCCAGCACCAAGGCCAAATCCTCAAGGTGCACTTGCTCCTTGTTCTCCCTGCTGCTCAGGAGTCCGTGGCCATCTCTGCTTCCCTTGCTGCTGTGCCCCTGGCTCAGCTGGCCCTACAGTGGACAAAAAACTCTGAAGCTCCCACTGCCTCCCCCACTGGTATTAACGGCCCCTATACAGGCCTAGTCTATCTCTGCTACCACCATCAAGGCAACCACCACTGCAGCCTTCGCAGGCACAACCTCGAAGGTCGCCACCACTGGGGTCTCATCCTTTTGGGAGAAGAAGACAAAGAGCAAGGGGCTCTACACATGTGCCCTGTGCACCAAGGGGTTCCAGAACAGCTACAAGCTCTGGGGGCAGAAGCCATCCACCGGGGAACCAAGGATGGCCAGGTCCCCCGGTTGCTATGGAGATGCCCACTGTGGTGCACCGGAGCCTCCTCAGTGTCCCCAGCTGAGCAGAGCCACCAGGGGAGGGGCAGATGGGGTTGTGGGGAGTGGAGAGGCCACAGATGGCAGGTGACAGGTGACAGTGACCATCTCAGGAGGGAGCACCTGGGGGAGCACACCTGTGAGAGGGGCAGCAAGCCTTCCTCGGTGTCTTCCATCTGAAAATACAGGAGCTGTGACGCTGGACTAGGAGCCCTGCCTGTTCCCGGTGTGCCCATGGCGCCGCAAACACCAGGACCCTATGAGCTACCACAAGTGCACGCAGGACAGGAGGTGGTGCACAAGCCACACAGCCACTCCCAGGGTGGCCAGAGCTTCCTCTCAGCAGTCACACTCCACAGTGCCCTCCACAGATGGCCCTTCACATGTGACATGTGTGACAGCTTTTGCTACGAAGGACCTACTGCAGCACACACTGTACCACACGGGGAGAAGGTACAGTCACGTGTGTGGCAAGACGCCAAGAGCGGCTTCCGTTTGCGACCACATGCAGGTGCTCTGCCAGGACGTCACCCTGTCTGTGAGCTCTGCAGCAAACGTACCCTTAAGCTCTATCCTAGGACAGCTGTGGTGAAAGGGGCCCGGCAGACCTAACCCCACACACCTGTCACCTCAGTTGTGCTGAAGCCCCTGGACAGTGGGCAGGGGTATAGAAGACAGGAGCGGCCACTGCCCTTGCCCCTCTCCTCTGTACCCTCTTCCCTGCCTTCCAGGCCTGTGAGCCTTCTCCATGATGCTCCTTGCTTCCCTCTTTCCACAGCCCTCCCCTCTACTGTCTGTTACCTCCTGGGGAGTTACTGCTTTTGTTTCCTACCAGGGGGAGAGACAGGAGAAGGGAAGGGAATCATAGATTCTGTCCCAAATGGGGAAGGGGTAAGATGGGATAAGGGGAGAAGCAGGGAAGACAAGGGTACAACCTGCAGAAGGTGGGGATGTTTGGGTTCAGGCTTTAGACAAAATAAGGAACCACTAGAGCTAGAGGCAGGATAAGAGACAGAATTTTAGGGTAAACGGGGAATCTAGTCACTATAGGACCTTCTTGGAAGAGGACAGCCTAGACCTTCTGTGACCCCCATCCCTAGTCCCCCACACTCTATCCCTGACCTTTTCTTTTCATCCAATTCATAGGAGACAAGCTGTGTCCCTGGCCATGTCATCTTGTTCCCACGTCCCCTGCATGTTCCCACCCTTTATCCCTCCTATTGCATGGACCTATTATAATAAATCTAAATTTTTTTAAAAAAGAAGGAAAATACTGGGCCAGGCTTGGGGGAATGCAAAGGATGCAGATTTGGGGCCAGAAGTCTCCCCTGGAGGAGGGGGACAGAATGGGGGAACTGGCAGGTGGAGCCCACCCAGGTGATGTCACAGGAAGTGTCTGCACCTTGAGGTTGGGGGAAGAAGAGAGAGTGGAGGGGGCAGCATTGTGAGCCAGAGATACGGGGAGAAGCTGAGAGACACAGAGATAAGAGAAGCAGGGAGAGAGCTGGAAGGGAGGGCAGAGAGGGACCAAGGGTGGGGGAGGGAGACAGCACAGGACATAGATAGGGGGAGATGTGGAGGAGACACTGACAGGCTACAGGGTGAGACTCAGACAGATGTGATGGGAAGAGAGACCCCCAGACACTGAGGGAGGGGTTTAGGGAGGGGACAGTCAGAAGGGTGAGCTGAGAACAGACCCAGTCCTGGGACATCTCAGGCCACAGAATATCTGTGGATAGGGAGGGTGGAGAGGCAACCTTGCAGAGAAGTCCTGTAGAGAAGACCTGGGCGCAAACCCCCCAGGTTCATCCCACTCCTGTGCACACTTAGAAGTGTGATAATGTTCAGAATGTCCAGGGCTTCCATGTAATAACACCCAGGAGCTCGTAATTACATTTCTTCTCCAAGATGAACCTTTTAGCCTCCTCCTTCCCCGTGGACACACATCTTTTATGAAACACAGTGAACCACATCCTGGACGTTTGAAACTGCCTCCATAGAGATGGGCTCAATTACAGCAGAGGAAATTTAGAATCTGCTTTGGAAAAGAGTTCCCTTGAAGGCAGGGTAGATCAATGCCAGGACCTGAGACACACACACACACACACACATGCTCACATGGGCATGCACGACTCCAAACACCTGTGCACACACACATCACTGCCTAACACATCTCAGGGCTCCCTCCAATGTCCTCATTTCCAATTCCAGCAAATTCAGAACCCCCAGTCTGGCCGTGAGCATCTGCCTCCCTCCTCTCCCCTTCATCCTGGTGCCCCAGTCCAGCTGTTGTTTCCCGCACAGCTCAGCTGTCTCCTGCCTTGTGTAGGGTTGGCTTGTCCTGCTTCAGAAGCAACAGAGATAGCTTCTCCTCCATCCCTGCCCTGTTGGGTTTCCCTTTCTACACCCCTCCTGACTCCCCTCCTCCAGGCAACCTTCCCTGATGAACTCACTGGCTCTGATTCTGAATTCACCCTAGTCCTATGCACCTGTGACTATGTGCTGGCTAAGTGGCTGAGTTTCACCGGGTTACTCTGCATATGAGCGGTCATGGAGGGGACTTTGAGCTCCCCAAGGGCAGGACCTCTTTACCCAATATTTCAGGAAAATGCTAGGTCTCCCTCCGCCCCTAGTACTAGGCTGGGGATGTTCCTGGGAACTTTGCTACCTGGTTGTATCAAACACAGAAAAATGACACCGGGGCTGCTGCAGCCACCTGGAATGTCCCCTTCTGTAACAGGCTGCAAGTGTCACTTTCACAATGACCTTCAGAGCCATGTGGAATGAGGCACATCCTCCACTGTGTCCTCCCATATCCACCTCGTTTTCCCCTGGAAATACTGCTTCCCAGCAGGGTGCTCAGCACCTTTCAGCTTCGGAGAACACTGGGTCCCACCTAAAGGACACCCATGTGGCCCTGGTGAGGAGGCTCAGAGCAGCCCTGCAGGCTGGGAAGGGATCCCCACAGGGGAAGCCAGCATGAGCCAGCCTCCTGCAGGGGACACTGTCAGCACCACTGGGAAGAAGGTGGCAGGCAGGGAGACAAGCTCACTGTACTGAACCCAGGAGAGAGGGACAAGGTCACCCTGAGAAGCATGCATGACCAGCTCCCCACCTCACCCCAGGGTTGTGTCAGCATAGCCCAGCCCTCTGGGGAGACAGGAGCCCTGCTTGCCTCCCCCCTGCCCCTTATCTGCTTCTCCACAGCCCTGCCTTTCCCTACCCTCTTCTCCCTACTGCAGTGAGAGGCACCCTCCCTTAGCCCCTTCTCTCCTGAACCCCTGCCTCCAGCAGTATCCTTCTCTACCTCTGTCCCTCTCTGTCCTCTGTTCTTTTCTCTGCTCCCTTCCTCACGGTCAGCTTCTCTCCCTCTGATCTCAGTCTGGGCTCTGCCATTTCTTTCCCAGCTCAGTCTGTCTCTAACCTGCATCTGGTTTCTGTTACCCCACACACACCGCCCCCTACTGCTCAGAGCAGGGGCTGCAGAGGGAGGGGATGTGGGGTCCCTTCAGCACCAGAGGACTCTGGATTTGTGACTAGAGCTCTGAACTGGAGGGTTACACACACGCGCACGCGCGCGCCTCTGTGCACACTTCTCTGGCAGTCTACTCATCCTGGCCCCGTGTCCACAGATCTGTCTTGGGCTCTGGGTCATGGCTTTCCCAATCTCTGAGCCTGTGTCTAGTCTGTGTCTCTGAGTCCCTGTCTCTGCTACCATTAACCTTGCATATCTCTCTGCATCTGTCTTGGATCTTCTGCTCTGTTCTTTGGAGGCTCCTCTCTTTCCTGTCCCTTGTCTCTGGTTCTGACTCCTGGTCTCTCCATTACACTGCCCACTGTCTGTCCCTTTTGACTATGGGTGTTTTGGACTCTCCAGGGTGCTCCGACTGGCTCTGCCTTCTTGGTCCCAGTCTGTAGGACCTGGATGCAATACATGTCCTTTCTGTCCCAGCCACTGTGTCAATCTTCCTCCTCCACTTCTTCCCAAAGCTGCCTCCTTTATCAGAGCAGGGACTGGGGTGAGGGCTCAGAGGGGACACAGCAGGCAGTCCTTTGTGTGGAGGATAGATGGCTGACCATCTAGGAGACAGCACGGCTCCACTGCAGGACTTTGCTCCTCATAGAACATTCTCCAGGACTCCGGATGCAGGTCTGCTCCCTGCCTGCTATGCTGCCTGGTCAGGCCCTGAGGCTTGGCCTGCTCCAGTGCATCCACTGGGAGCCATGGGAAATTCTGGTACCCCGGACACAGTATCCCCTCAGTCAGCTATCTCTGCATCTTGGGCATTCTGAGAGCAAGAGTGAGGAACAGGGGTTAGGCTCACTGGAGGTCCTTGCTGAGGGGTGAGGAGGGTTGTGTGCACCACAGAGTGTCTGGGAGCTCAGTCTGCATCCCACGGGAGGAGTGCCCAGTATCTCCCTGCACCCCTCAGACAGACACACAGGGGGTACTCAGGCCAGGGAGGAGCTGTGACAGGTCTGCAAGCACAGGAAGGGGAACAGAAAGTATGTGCGTCCCTCCTTTACCCCTCATGGCACCTGCAACCCTTCCTGGCCCATGGAAGCTCTGCATAAAGTCACTGGCTCCTATTTCACCAGGTGCCCCCAGATAAGCCCCTAAATCAGTGAAACTCAGCCCCTTCCAATATTCCTCCCCACCCCCGCTCCCACTGACTCACCTTCAGTCCCTCAGTATCTGCCCCCAGGACAGTGTCTCCTGCCAAGCTTTCCCAGCACCTCAGTGATCATGGGACCCCAGCTCAAATCCCAGTCATCCCACCCCCTCCTCCTATCTCATTACCTGTTGTCCCTCCCTTACCCCTCCCCACTCCTTGCCCATCCAATACAGCTTTACAATACAAAGCAATACATCTTGGTCCCCTGGGGGTCTCTCTAAAGACAGGCAGTCACTAATGAGCACTGAGCACCAGAAGGGGAGGGCCAAGGGCAGCCTTGTTGGGGGACAGGACTCCAGAGCTAGAGATAAGGAGTCCTGCCAGCACCTGTCACACAGGCCATCTCCCTCCAGCATCCCTGTCTCCTCCCCCCTGGCTCCTGCCAGTCCATCCCCTGCTGAGACTGATGGACTGAACTCAAGTGTGAACTCACAAAAGCCTAGACTCACAATGCCTAGTCTGCTCCCCGCCCATTTTCTCCAGGAGTGTCATACCCCTGCCGCTTTCTTTGAAAACTCCAGATGACCCTGGGCATTAAGTTTGTAAATGGAGCCCAAGGGGAAGAGAATTTGCTCTCTCTGTTCAATCTCTTCATCTCAACCCTTTGTCTCCACCGCCCATCCCCCAAATCACAACTTAACACTTTGGGCAATAGCAAAGAGGGTGAAATGTCAGGAAGCCGTTCCCAGCCTTCAGGAGATGCTGATACCTCCAGAAACCAGAGATGGGGGAAAGATGGACTTGGGAGACCAAAGATCTCTTTTTGAGATAAATGTAATTTCCACCAGGGAGCAAGGGACAAGGCCCTGAGGACTTGAGGGGAAGCTTCTCAGCAGAGGCCTGAGAAGGGCTCGGCAGCTACAAGAGGGCAGCAGAGAACAGTGCTCCCTGCAGAGCCAGCCCTGGGCCCTGGGTGCTGAGACAGGGCTGGGCTGCCTGGGCTGGAGGGTCTGGGGCTCTTGCAAGATTCCAGGAATTTCCGAACACAGGAATCCCCTCCTGCCGCCCTTCCCACTGGCATGCCTTATTCCCTTCAGCCCCTGAAATGCCATCCCCTGCTCCAGCCCCCTTCCCTTTTCTGGTCCCCAGCACTGGGGTTGCTGGCACAGAAGGGCCACCTGGCTTTTCCTTTATAGTTGGACAGCAGGTGACATCCCCGCTCCCATAGGTGATGGCTCACTGGGGCCCAGATGAGAACTGGAGCCAGAGCTGGAACCCACGTGTTTTTGATTCCCACGCCATGGTCTTCCCATTGGTGCTGACCTCGGCTCCTCAAAGTAAACATACTTCGTAGACCCCAGGGGGATGCCAGCTCACAGCCCTGGGTTTAAACATCCATGTCAGAGCTCCCCCTTCCCCACGTGACATATGCTTACACCCAGAACTGGGCACAGAGGACTATCAGCCACGGAGCACAGACATGAGGCCACACACTCCATGCTGTGCACACTCCCACCCTTAGCACACACCCCTTCTGGTCCTCAGAGCCCTACAGCCTTGACCCTCTCCTCTGACTTCCTGAGCTTCAAGAGAAACTTCTCCTCATTCATCATCTGCTCTTTGCCCTGTGTTTCCAGACGCTTGTCCCAGCTGCAGATACAGCAGCCCTTTCCCCTTTCTCAACTGCTCCCTCCTACTACAGCCCCTTTTTCCAAGTCCCCTGGCACTGTCTGGGGTGCCAGGCGAAACAGGGAAAACTGTTGCTTTCTCAGCTCTCTTCTCTGAATCTACCCTGCTGATCACTGCCCTCCTGCCCAGGAAAGTTCTGACTATCTGTGAACCACCGGACTTTATCCCACATCCTCTCATTGTCCGTACACTCTGACCCACTTCCCATCCAGAAGAAACTCCTTCCATGCTGGGGGGTGGAGGTGCTGGATTTATACTTGGAGCAGGAAATGCCACCAGGGGATTTGAGTTAGACTCAGTGAGAACTTCCCAGCACAAGGGGTCCGACAGCCTCAGCTGCTTACATTCAGTAAGAATGCACACATGGCCTCACCAGAAGCCTCTAGAAGACAAGGACTTGTTCTGGACATGTCTGGGTAATCTCTACTAGAGACAGAAGTTTTCAGTGTGACTCTGGTCAGCCCAGACTCAGCAGGGGGCACACAGAGACTTCTGGGGACTCTCAGGCCCTCAGGTAGAATCGGTGGGGCATAGAGTTAGGAGCTGCAGCCTGGTGAGGATGGGGAGAGATCAGGCCTGAACCTTCCACTCTCTGGCCTCCCTCCTACACTGGCCCCGCCACTTTATGACTCTCCCTGGTCAGAGCAGGTCCTCTGAGCTCTTCCAGTGTAGCCCTGAGAGCAGGCCTCAGGACCCTGTCTCCACCTAGCCTCTGACCCAGCACCCTCATCCCATCACTTGTGCCTGACAGGGCAGAGAAACCCAATGCTCAGGCTCCCTGTCCCTCACACCCCAGCACTAACAGCCTTCCTCTCCTGGCCTCCCCCTCCCCCACCTCATAGCACAGCCTGGAATCTATTGGAAATGTGCACCAATCAAAGATATCTGCCACTATGGGTCTTCAGGCTCCCCTAGGACAAAACACACACACACACACACATGCCCACACACATATATATACACATACACATACCCTCAAATTACACACATATATACAGCCACACACCACAAACATTCTCATGTGTATGCAACACAAAGACACATACAAACTCCTACAGTGACAGGCATGCACACTCAGACTTACACACTCTCATACACTCATCAAATACACTTGTGCACACATACAGGCCACTCTAGTCCTTTCTTCTAAGGACCCAGAGCCCAGTCCTCTAGATCCTAGAGATCTAGAACATCCAGGGGAAAGCAGGGAAACCCACAGGAAAGCTATTTCCATTGTCCTGGCCCACACTGGAGCTCCTCTGCTCTAACCCCCCTCCTGCCACCAGGGTCTCTAGGACTGTGACCCACACTGTGGGAGTGCCACATGCAGAGATAACTCAGTCCTTCCCACACCAAACGCTTGAGAGCACCACCTGCCACCCCCACCCCACCCCACACGCAGCCCCAGGCCTGCAGCTGAGGCAGACACATAATAGATTTAACACCTTCTGCCCAGTGATGGGGGGGAGGGGGAGAGCAAGAGATCAGGAACCAAGTACTCAAGTTCAAATCCTGCCTTTGCCTTTTCATATGCTGTGTTACTTGGACCCTTGACATCACCTCTCTGAGCCTCAGTTTTATCATCTGTAAAGTAGGATTTACAAAATCTACCTAATGTGTGAGATTAAGACAGGCGTAGCTTCCATCAGCAATGTGTGCACCCACAAAAAGTCACCCGCTCCATTCCCCACCCCTGTGGTGAGCATCTCCCCAATACCCTTCCAGTCCTGCTGTCCCTGAAACAGAAACCCCGTCTCCTTGACGCTCAGACCACCAGGTGCACACACTTGGGGAAACTTGATCTAGGCCAGCTCCAGCTGACTCCCCAGCCCCAATCACCCACTCCTCTCCTGGTCCATCATGCCTCTTGCCCCTTTACAGGTCGCATTTCCCATAATAATCTTTATTTTTGTTGACCATAGCCCTGATGTTCCCAGTGGAGGGCTGTGCCTGTGCATCAGATGGACTTGAAGGGTTAATCAGCCTCCACAGGGTTGTCCCATGGAAAATGGTCTTTACTTCTCTGAATTACACCAATTTTAAAACATTCTTTATGGACACAGTGCAGGAGACAGTTATAGGACAATGCTTGCTGTGCTAAGCGGTCAAGGGAGAGATTGCATCACCCCATGAACATGAAACCATCACTCAGAGGAAACCCTGCTAGATTCTGTGCTCAGAGCTGGAAGCAGCCCAGCCCAGCCCCACCCAGATGAGCACCCCCTGCAGGTGCCTGAGGCTAAGGGGGAACAGAGATCCCACCCCTATCCCTGATGCTCAAGGGGTCTCCTCACCTCACCTCCAGAGTCAGTCCTCAGAATGAGTGGGAAGTGGTTCTGAGGTTTTACCTCACCTTCTTGGAACCCTCCAAGGACCCACAAAGACCCTTGGTTTCCCTGCCACAGCCTTACTCCCTACATCCTCCCAGGCTCTGACTGCTGGAGAACTGCTGTCTGCTTCCCCTCCTCCCAGTGGTATCCTCCCCCAGTCCTCCTTCCAGACAACTGGTCGCCCTGACCATCTCTGAGTTTCCATCTGCCATTTCCCATCCTGGAGTCTCCACCTCCCCTCTCTCCACCCTCTTCCCTCTGACCCCTCCCCTGTCCACCTTCCACTCTGTCCCCTCCCACCTGGACAACTTTTCACCCTACTCAGCCTGCCTCCCTTCCCCCTGCCCCCCGGCTCACCTCCCCAGACACCCCACCTCCCAGTGGGCTCCATCTTCCCATTACCTCCATTTCTCCACCCAGCTGTATCCTACCATTTTGCCCCATTTCAAGTCATTTTTACATCTGCTTTCACACCTCTCCCATCCTTCAGAATCTAGGGAGTAGAGCAGGGCTCAGAGCCCAGTGAAAGGAAGGACATTTGGGGTGCCTGGGTGGCTCAGTGGGTTAAGTCTCTGCCTTCGGCTCAGGTCATGATCTCAGGTTCCTGGGATCGAGTCCCGCATGGGGCTCTCTGCTCAGCAGAGAGCTTGCTTCCTCCTCTCTCTCTGCCTGCCTCTCTCCCTACTTGTGATTTCTCTCTGTGTATGTCAAATAAGTAAATAAAAACTTTAAAAAAAAAAAAGAAAGAAAGAAAGAAAGAAAAAAGGGAAGGACATTTGTTCCCTTCTCCTCCTGCTCTCTGCCTGCCTCCCCACCGCCGCCTTTCTGCAGGCAGACCAGGTCACGTGCTGAGCTGAAGAAACATTTCCCCATCAGCAGAGTGATGGACTGGTGTGCAAAGGAAGAGGGTGTCCAGAGGAAACCTTCAGTCCTACCTGGGGAAATCTCATCCACCGTGGTGAGCCCTGCCCCCTCCTGAGTGCCCTAGAGGGAGCAGGGCTTGGTCAGCCCGCAGCTCTGCTCTGCTCTGCCCCAGTTTGAAAGGGACCTTTGGCAGTCCTGGGATCTCAGGATGGCCTGATGACCTGGTCACCCCAAGCCCATTCTGTCTCAGAAGAGGACAGAGGCAAACAGTGACTGTTTCCCATCTGGTCATCCCACCATCCCGGCCTCCACTACAGCTGAAGCTAGACTCTCCCTCATTCTCAGCGCAGGTTTACAGAAGAGAAAGGACTCTGCACAGCCTGTGGGTCTTTTCTCCCCACAGAGCAGTGAAAGCTGAGAGCCCAGGAGAGGGCACATGGTTAGCAAAGACCCTGTGTGTGTGGGACAAGATCCAGTCTCCACGTGGAAGCCAAAGATTTCCCCCCTCCAGAGTTTCACCTCATTTTCTGCCTGTTTGCCCTATGCAGTATCCCTCTCTCCCCACCCCAACCCTGGCACATCTTGCTGAACCCCAGCACTACTTGGGAGAGGATCTCCCTCTATGGGTCCCTTTCATACTGTCCCTCCTTGTATCAGACCCAGAATTTCTGCTTCAGAAAACAAGCATCGCTGTCTGCTCCTGGGAAGTTCTTCCTCTCCTCCCGCTTTAATCCTTCTTGTTGCTGTAAGTAATCCTACTGTCCGGGAACATTGTGGGGCTCTCTCCCAACCTTCCCCTTCCCCCTACTTCTTCAGCTTCTCCGTGCTTTGTCCCCAATACCTAGGTGTCAGATCCCAGGCTTCAGGGGAGCCTTCTGGATTTCAGGGTCAATCCAGGGGCTGAGAAGTCTGAGTATCTGTTGGTGGGAAAGGGAGGGCAATGATTACCAGGGTGCGAATGGCCAGAGAACACTGGAGCTCTGCGCACAGAGCAGTTGTGTGATAATGGTGAGATGGCCCATTGACAAGCTGGGTTTAGGTTGGTGAGGGAGAGTAGAGGGGAGGGAATGAAGCTGGCCTGCTCTGAAATGGCTCCTCCCAATTCTCTTCCCCTTCCCTCTGGGCCACCTGGAGAGAATGTGTTCTAAGACAAGGCCTGAGCCTGAAGTCTTCCCTAGGCTGAAGGGGTGCCCTCCTCTCCATCCTCCTCCATCCAGTGCAGCTCAGGACACCAGGACACCCACCCCCCAAGAGTCCAGCCACTGTGCCCTACCCCACCAACCCGACACACCCTCTCTTCAGTCAGGGCTTCCAGATCTCAGACCCCTCACCTTACACACCAGCCTGAATGCCCCCATTCTGGCAGAATCTTAGGTGACATCTTTAAGTCTCTTGGGTTCCTAGAGTCAACATAGTGGTCTCTAAGGTTTAGCCAATATCCCTAGCTCATATGATGATTAACTAATCTTTCTTAATATACTTATAGTATGTATGACCCAAACTTGTTATCCCAAGAGAAAGCAGGCTCAGGAAAGAATTAGTGGGTGTAAAAGCACCAGGTACCAGTTTCAGATTCCTGTTACTCATTCTTAAAGCCTTTGCCCTGCTCTGTGAGAGCAAGAAACTAATGCTACCAACTTGTGCCAGGAGGGGGGGACAGGAAAGTAGTCAAAGGAAGACCCTGGTAATGAAAGAGCTAGCTGAGGCTGCTGGGATACTGGCGGACTGCCTGCTCCTCACAGCCTGGGTTGTCTTCAGCCTTGAGCTGGGATCCAGGAATGACTGTGGGCTGGAGATTTTCTCTAAAGTCACTAGGGGTATCTTTCCCAATCCCCAAAAGCCCTAAAACTCTGAGCAGCTCCTCCAAGGAGTACAGAGCCCAGAACCCACTAAGACTGAGGTGAGAGGTGAGAGGGAGTCTCTGTGACAACAACTAGTCTCTCTCTTTGTGAACTTTTGTCTTCATCTCTTCCCCAGCTCCTCATATCCTGGGGTATTATTTCAGAGGTCTCTGCCTTGATTTGTCTCCAAGTCTCTAGCAAGATCAAAGGTCTCAACTCCTGTTTTGCTTGCAGGCTGGAGAAGAGGGGGCTGGGTCCATCCTGAGGCAAGGGGAGGGTCCTGACTTCCCCTCTTCCCAAGGCAGGGGAGATGTTGGAAATTGGACCAAAGAGGAACCAATCCTAAGTTTGGGTTGACAAACACACACCCTTGTGGGAACACTTTTATTCTTCTTCTGATTTTATTGTAATTGTTCTTCGAGTTAGAAATTGAATTGACTCATAAACGTAGTAGGGTAAATATATGACAGTGACATAAAGGCTGTTCCTAGCTTCCCTATCTAAACAAAACTCCCTGTTATTCTTGATCACAAGACCCTGTTTATTTCTTTCTGGGGTTCCTCACACTCTCGAATTACTGAACATTTGTTTTCTTGCTTATTGTCTGTTACCTTCTTGGAAAAGCTCTATATTTGAATGAGAGGAAGAATGAACAATGAATAAATATGTTATATGGAATAAATCTACTGGTGGGATCAACATTTCCTAATAAGATGATCCATATCTGAAAGCATCATGTGCAGACCTATAATCACAGTGATTATCCTTCATCAGTCTTCACAATACCTCTCCTTCTGCATCTCTCTTCATGGGCTCTTTGCCTCTATTTAATACAACACATGAAAGTTATTTAGCACTTCTTTAACTCTGTATTAAGGACAGTGGAGAGAATATAAAAATATACAGGGCACAGTCTCCCCGCTCCAGAAGCTTACAGGTGAGTGAGGGATAAAGAGAAGACACAGGGTAACTACAGTTGGACACAGTACAGAGAGACAGCTATGGTGAGAGTGACACAAAGGAGTAGAAGAGATCAAAGGAGATAAATTTCTTCAGAGGCAGATAACCCAGGAAGGCATTGGCAGAGGTCACATTTATAGTGCACCTTGATGATTGTATAGGATTTCAGTAGTCAGAGATTGGGGGACAGAATTCCAAGGAAAGACACTGCTACTGGGAAGGATTTCTTGACTTCTGGCATCATTTGCTATCAAACTTCTGTTCATCATGACAGAATAAAATGCAAGGACCAGGGAAATTTAAGAGAAGGCTGCAGAATCTGGAGGCTTTGAATACAGAAGACAGGTGCCATGACCTGGGTCCCAAGTCAGGGTCCGTTTCTCCCCACTTCCCTTGCGCCTGATCTTATTGAACAGACAATGGTTCAAATGGGAGAAGGCACCCATTATACCTCTATCTGTATGTCTCTCATCTCCTCTTTCCCCCCACTGAGTTCTTTTTGTTGTTGTTGTTGTTATTGTATTTTATTTTCTCAATGTTCCAAGATTCATTGTTTATGCACCACACTCAGTGCTCCATGCAATACATGCCCTCCTTAATACCCACCACCAGGCCCTCTCAACCCCACAGCCCCTCCCCTCCAAACTCTTCAGTTCATTTCTCAGAGTCCAGTCTCTCATGGTCCTTCTCCCCCTCCGATTTCCCCCAACTGCTTCTCTACTCCTTCACCCAATGTCCTCCGTGTTATTCCTTATGTTCCACAAGTAAGTGAAACCATATGATAACTGACTCTCTCTGCTTGACTTATTGCACTTAGCATAATCTTCTCCAGTCCCGTCCATGCTGGTACAGAAGTTGGGTATTCATCCTTTCTGATGGAGGCATAATACTCCATTGTATATATGGACCACATCTTTATCCATTAGTCTGTTGAAGGGCATGAAAGGATTTTTTTTTTTTTATTTGACAGAGATCACAAGTAGGCAGAGAGGCAGGCAGAGAGAGAGGGGGGAAGCAGGCTTCCTGCGGAGCAGAGAGCCAGATGCGGGGCTGGATCCCAGGACCCTGGGATTATGACCCGAATGGAAGGCAGAGGCTTTAACCCACTGAGCCACCCAGGCGCCCGATGAAAGGATTTCTTAATCTCATTGCTGAGAAGAGAACAAAGCACGGAAAAGCACATACTACACAAATTAACTTATGTAATTTGCATACCTGGGGAAAGGGAAAAACCCCTCCTCCTTCCATCCTGATAGTCAATTTTCCTAGATCTTCTGACACTCTATATCAATAAATACCTGTATTTCCTCCTTCTTTGGACAAGAGTGTCAAATGTAAAGTAAAGTTTGTCATAAAAATGCCTCACAAAACAGCCTCCCAAGAACTGGCACTGGCAGGTGGAGGAGGGGCATCCTGGGCTGTTCTGCCTTCAAACCTCCTGCAGGTCCTGCCTCCTGCTTCCAGGACCTTTGCTTCAGGTTTTCTAAAGAGGGAAACAAAGACATTCTACTCTTCTTACCATCGTTCTGTCAGAGCTCACTGCATTTTTATGAAATTAGTTCCACGAATGACCAGCTTCTCACAATCCCCACTCTAGATTCCTTAATTAGTAGAAATTTTGATTCCCTTCTTCCTGGCGTGGCTCCAAGGGAAGGGAAGAGGTAAATACAAGGGCTTCTCTGAGGACCTTCCCTGAGGGTGTTCTAGGAGAGACGAGGTGTTGATGTGGGGGGTACGTCTGTAACTGCAGCTATGTATGAGGTTAGAGGGTAAAACACAGGAGGGGTTTCCTTGAGGCTGCTGTTGCTCTTTCTCTGTGAACTTCTTCTGACTGTCGCAGATGGATAGGGTTCCACAGCAGCCCAGCATCTTAGCCATGAACTTCCCAGAAGGAAATTCATTAGGGTTTTCTTGAGAGGTGATGAAAAATAAGTATCAGGGTTTGGAAGAAACACACCAACCATGACCAGGGGTGGAAGGCTCCTGGTTCCTTAGTGCTGGTTGAACTCCTTCAGGGTCTGTGTACCTACACACACACACACACACACACACACACACACACACATCACACATCATACCTAAAATGTCTTTTAAAAAAATGCCTATGTTTGTAGACATACTGAGAGGAAAATACCCCACTCCTTGATTAATATTTCCACTCAAATTTCAAACACAAATGTCCATATATTTGGTGCACACATATGACTTTCAATGAGGAACTTTATGACTATATGTCCCTGGCCTCGAACATTTTCCAGTATCCTGACTACAGGGCGGGGCCCAGGAAAGATCATCTGACTATGAGCTGTATGTGTAAGTGTGTCTCCGACCACATGCCACAAAACACATAGAAATTGTTTTCTCATTATTCACTATTAGGAATTATCCACTGTCTTTCAATTACCTCTATGCCATCAAGTTTTAATGATTCCCGAATCCTTTCATAGCCACTACTCCATGCAGAGTATAGCTCAGGGGTTACAGGTACAAGACTTTGCTCAAACGTGGTACAAATCCAAGCTTTACTACTCACTTTGCACAAATGACTGGACCTCTCTGAGCCTTAGTTTCACTTTTGTAAAATGAGCACAATGACACTCACCTCATTCAACTTTGTATGAAATAGATGATTATGTAAAGTGCTTGGCGTACTCACAAATGGTAGTTATATAGTCATCATCATCATTGTGGGTCTGTGGACATAGAAGGAAGTAATGCATGAGAGAGATGTTCCTTTCCCTTAGGAGGTTTTAAAATCTCCTATGACACAGATGAGTTCATGGAGAGAGGAAGGACCTGTAAGCTTAAAAGTCTGTTTGAGTCCTAATGTTCAATATATTATTTAAGAGATTTAGGAGAACTGATAGCAGATTTCAGTGCTCTAATAAGATTGTGTTTTTTCTCCTGTCATTCATCATCCCCATGCCTCACCACCTACCTACACCACACATCCACCCCATCCTCTCATTTAAGAAGTTGACTGGAGAATCCACGGGATTAAAAAAAAAAAAAAAAGATTTTGAGAGTTCTTTGTGTACATTTCCTTGTTTCTGGGCAGGAGTCCATCGGAAGTATTCCACACCCAACTGAGATAGCCATGCACATAGCCACAGAGCCTGTGCCCTCCTCCCATCTTCTCTGTCACCCTCTGATCTCAGAAAATTCTTCCTTATATCAATGTCCATCTATTTTCGTTTAATATTGGCCTCTATTATCACCTATTCTTATAGGGGATGAGGTACACAAACCCTCAAAAGCATTAAAAAATTCCCAAATGCCCACCTGATAACACTGTTCCACTGTCCATCAGCACAGGTCTCTGGAATTATAGGTCACATATAGTTTGTTATTAACCCACCAAAAAATCACCAAAAATCCTTTTAAAAAGCATTAATTTGGTCCCTACCAGAGTATAAGCCCTTAGGTAGACATCTCATCTCTCCTGAAAGCATTTGAAGATGGAAGTATCCTAATTTCCAGGACAGAGAGTTAAGAATTCCTATTTCAATCCTCCCAAACTCCATAGCCTCCTCAAATTATCACCCATTTGACTAGGGGACAGTACAGTCCTGAGGTGGGGCATGACAAATATGACCTTCCCAGTCCCTTTCAGGCCATGATATGCAGGAGGGGAAATAGAATTGGCAGCAGTCTCCACTCACCCAATGCTTGCCCTGGAGGGCCCCTGAGGACCAGGCAGACTCGAGAGAAGGCACCGCAGGCCCACAGCAGGCAGACTGCTAAACCCTGGCAAGGTGACTGGCATGGGAGGGCTGGAGATAGGAGGGAAGTCAGATACCACACTTCTCCCTCATCCCCAAATTCAACTTCCCCAGTCTAGGCCCCTCCTTTTGTGTTCCCAATTCCAAAGTTTTCACACCTTCCGTAGTGCCCATCTGAGGCCAGATACCTGTCATCTATCATCTCAGGTCAGTGCTTCTCAAACCTGAAAGACCATAGAGATCACCTGGGAGTCTGTTAAAAATGCAGATTCTGATTCAGCACGTCTGCACTGGGGCCTGAGAATATGAATTTGAACAAACTCCCAGGTGACACCCTGACTGCTGGCCCGTGGACCCTGCTTTGAAGAACAGGAGCTAGATGACTGCAGCAGGTGCTACAACTGTCCCCACCCTTCTGTCTGTCTATCCTCCAGATAGCTGTGAGAATCATGTCTCGTCCCTTCCTGATTCAGGAATCTCAGTCCATAGCACAACACAGAATACAAACCTGGCTCATAAATTCCCTTCAAATGTGAAAACCTATCCATCACAAGAGTCTCATCTTTCTTGACTCCTTTTTTTTAAGCTTCTATTTATTTATTTGACAGCAGAGAAAGACACAGTGAGAGAGGGAGAAGCAGGCTTCCCACTGAGAAGGGAGTCTGATGTAGAACTCCATCCCAGGACCCCGGGATTATGACCTGAGTCAAAGGCAGACATTTAACGACTGGGCCACCCAAGTGCCCCATCTTTCATGACTCCTAAAGGTTCATGTAGCCAGAATTACTGTCCCATTTCTTTTCCAACTCCCCTGGCTTTTATTTCCCAAATTGCTCCATAGTCAGCCTCCTCCAGGAAGTGTCTCTTGGCCAATACCTCTTTCTCAGTTTATACTCACACCTCCTCTTCCAAAGTAATGATGTCTTAATGTATATCTAGTTCTGAATTCCTCCTATTTCAATCCATTTTTCTTCTCATGCACAGTATCAATTCTCTCTCCCCAAAGAATCATAGATATTCTCACAAGGTTTTTCCACCAGTCCCCCAAAGAACCACCTAAAGGAATAGGTAAGTATATGAGTAATCTTGCCTCTGGCAGGCTTCCCTGCAGACACCTACATCCTTTGGGAAGATGAGAAATTCAGCAAGTAAGAAAGTATCTTCCCTCCCACCCTCCCTCCCGGGGCAAGCTCCATGCATAAAAACAATAGAAAAACACTGGCCCTCCTGTATAGGTATAAAAGTGACTGGATCAAGAAGAATACCAGTGTTGTGCCCACACTGGAGCCCGTCTCACCCTCAGGGATTCCCTGGAGTCAGGTAGAACTGGTTGGGTCTTCTATCAATTTCACTCCTTCTAGCACCTCCCCAGATTCCATGGGAAGAGATGGAGCAGGACCAGAGGATGTCATGTCAGGAATTCTCCTGCCTCAGGGCTGTATTTTCCCTGTTGCTCTTTGAATGAACAACGCTGTTCTTACTATTGGATCCAGAGGAAATACAGAACTTACTTCTTGTCCTAAGCAAGACTCCACAGGGATGGAACAGACAGGACAGTTACCATAACTCAGGCATAGCCACACAAAGGCAAAAATATAGGCGCCTGGGTACAGCTCTAGATGCTGGGTACAGACAGCTCTGGATGGGGAGACATGCTGTTTGCCAAGAAAGTCTCCCAGAAGATAGTTTTAAAGGACCAGCATACTGCTAGTGAAAGGAAGGAGAATCTTCTGTGCCAAAGAAATGTGTAAGGTTGAATTCAATTTAAGATGAATTTATTAACTGCTCATTATGTGTCTGGCCCCCAGCTGGATGCTCTGGGGCAGTGAGCAAGATACACTCCTTATGTATGATCTATAATCAGAAACAAAAAAAAAAAAAGAAAGAAAGAAAGAAAAGACACACAGATTCATTGAAGTAAAGCTGACATATAGAGTTGTAAGATATTTGAAATGTACATAGTGTAAATTTGATATACATATAATTGTGAAATTATTCATTATGATTTGCCCATTAGAAAGCATTAACGATGGTATTTTAATCTACACGTTTCATTAAATGAAGGTGAGTGAACAAAGGGCACTTTTGTTTCCCTCACTTCAACTTTAGGCATGAAGAGGCTTCAGCTGGAGCTCTGGTTTTCAAAGTGGGACCAGCAGCATAAGTATCTCCTGGGAACTTGTTAGAAGTACAAGCTCTGGGCCCCACCCAGATCCACTGAATTCCAACACTGGGGTTAGGGACCCAGCAATCTGTCTCCACAAGCCCTCCAGGTGTCATGGCACCCCCTGAGGTTCGAGTACCACTGAGCAGGATACTATTCCCGGCCACTCTCCACAGGACCCTCTTTCACTGGGACCTTGACTAATGAAGTGAAGACATAACACTGAGCATACCCGGTTAGCTTCTTCCGATTTTTGTTGCTTTTCTTTTTTAGTCCAGAACAAAACTGCCCACTGGACATATGCAATCCAACCTGCTCATAAAAGAGAAAAAGTAATTAAAGAAGTCCCTCTCCTGTGGTGGTAGGCCAGGGACACTCAGCACTGCTTGTGATGAGAAGTCTGTCAAAGGCAGTGATGACAGATTAGCAAGCCAAGTAAGCTGCAGATCTACAGCTGATGGTTTATTCATCTGTCCCTATGTCATGATTATCAATAGGTTCCAAACACAGGAGGGGGAAGTGGGGTGTTATTTATTGGACTTCTACAGCTCCAACAATGGGTTGTAGTGAAAAGTAGGCAGGATGCATGTTCAGATCATGTGTAGGAAGGAGACCTAGTTAAGAGAATAACAGGACAGAAGAACCAGAGGAAATCCTAGAATTTTCTAAGGAAACAGAACTTTAGAAATGATCAGTTGTGACCTCTCCTATTACAGATAAATAAGCAGAGCATGGAAGGAACTAAGCAGCTTCCTCAAGGCCACATTGCTAGTTAGTGGTGGAAACGGGAAGAGAATGCAGGACCCGTGGCTCTCAGCTGTGCACTTTCTGAGAAGGTGGACCAAAGGAGACAATAGCAGAGAAACTTTAAAGTCCAAGAATGAAGATATGGCCAAGTAGAAGAAACAATCCCAGGATTTTTAGCATGGGGGATGGATTCAAAGCAAAGTGCTTTGTGCTCAAGATAAAGCTCTGGCTCCAGTCACCTGTGCATGCTCTGTTGTACCCTCACACAGCCAAGGCTCAAGCTACACAGCCTGCTCAGTGCGCTCTGAACACAGCTTCCTTTTCCTGTGCTTTTCCTTTGTTGTTCTCTCTACCTACCATTTATCTCTCCCTGCTGCACATGTGTGGCAAATCCCATCCCTGAAGAGAGCCAGCTCAAATGCCATTCCTTTACAATGTATTCTCTGATTTCAACAATCAACACTCACCTCTATACCCACCACAAATGATCATCCTCCACTCTGAATTCCCAAGACACATGATTTGTACATTACTATGACAACATGTTCTATTTTGTGTTATAGCTATGCTTTATCCTTGTGTTAGGATATCAGCTTCTTATGTGAAGGGGCTATATTTCATATTTTTTGGTTTTTTTTCTAGCTTCTTTCATTTTTTTTTAAATGAAACATAACACACCATGTTGTTTGTTACTCTCATGTGTACAATACAATTGAACAATTCCACATATTTCTCAGTGCTCATCAAGATTAGTGTGCTCTTAATTCCCTTTATTTAAGTCATCCGTTCCCCTACCCATCTCCTCTTTGGCAACCACCATTTTTTTCCCCTGAATTTAATGGTATGGGGTGTTTTTTGTTTGTCTCTCCTTTTACTTTCTTCTTTTTATTTAGTTTTTATTTCTTGAATTCTACATAAGAGTGAAAACATATGGCTTTTATTTTTCTCTGAGTGATATAGTTCAATTAGTATTGAACCTGGTCCCTCCATGTTTTTCAAATGGCAAGATCCATTCTTCTGTATGGCTGAGTAATGTGTGTGTGTGTATATATATATATATATATCTCACATCTTCTTTATCTATTCATCTATCAATGGATACTAGGTGTTGCTTCCAAGCCTGGATATTGTAAATAGTGCTGCAAAAAACACAAGGGCGCATATATCTTTTCAAATTCATGTAACTAAAACTCTTTCACACAGAAAAGGAAACTATTGACCAAAAAAGGCAACCTACTGAATGGGAGAAGATATCTGCAAATGATATATTAATAAGGAGCTAATATTCAAAATACATAAAGAACATATACAATTCAATAGGAAAATAAATAAATAAATAAATAAGAAATAAGCAGAGGACCTGAGTAAATATTTTTCCAAAGAAGACATACAGATGGCCAACAGATACGTGAGAAGATGCTTAGCGTCACTAATCCATCAGGGAAATATGAATTAAAACTGCAATCAGATATCACTTTATACCTCTTAGGACAGCTAAAATAAAAAAGACAAGAAAAGCAAGTGTTGGCAAAGATATGGAGAAAAGGGAACCCTCATGCACTGTAGGTGAGAATGTCAAATGATGCAGGCATTATGGAAAACAGTATGGATGTTCCTCAGAAAATTTAAAAGAGAGCTAGCTACCGTATGATCCAGTAACTCTGCTACTGGATATTTTCTTAAATAATATCTTCAGCCAATGTGGAGCTCAAACTCACCAGCCTGAGGTCAACTGTCATGCTCTACTGACTGAGCCAGCTAGTCAACTCCTTCACTAGTGGATATTTAACCAAAAAAAAGGAAAAAACTCTTCAGATTGTTTTTCAGAGTCCATAGTCTCTCATTGTTCACCTCCCCTTCCAATTTCCCCAACTCCCTTCTCCTAACTACCCATGTCCTCCATGCTATTTGTTTGAAGAGGTGGGGGGGTGGGAGGTTGGGGGAACCAGGTGGTGGGTATTAGAGAGGGCACGGATTGCATGGAGCGCTGGGTGTGGTACAAAAACAATGAATACTGTTATGCTGAAAATAAGTTTTTAAAAAATGATTAAAAAAAAGGAAAAAATTTTTTCAAGGTTTTTTTTTCTTTTTTTTTAAAGATTTTATTTGTTTATTTGACAGAGAAAGAGAGCACAAACAGGGGGAGCAGCAAAGGGAGAGGGACAAGCAGGCTCCCCACTGAGCAAGAAGCCCAATGATGCAGGGTTGAAATCCAGGGTCTGAGATCATGACCTAACCAAAAGGTAGATGCTTAACTGAATGAGCCACCCAAGAGCCCCTCAAGTTTCTTTTAATACTAATTTTGTAAAAGCCAGTAAGCAGCTATAGACACAATTGAAAAGCAGAAAGAAGGAGGAGGAGGAGGAGGAGGGGAGGAAGGTGGAGGAGGAGGAGAAGAAAAGGAGAAGGAGAAGAATGGGAATAAGAAGGAGGAGGAGAAGGGAGAGGAGGAAAAGGGGGAGAAGGAGGAAGAGGGGGAGAAGGAGAGGGAGGGGAGAAGGATGAGGAGAAGGTGGAGGAGGAGAAGGGGAATGGGGAAGAGAAAGAGGAGGAGGAGAAGAAGAAGAAGGGGGAGGAGGAAGAGGGGGAGACGAAGAAGGAGAAGAGGAAGAAGAAAGAGCAAAGACACAACCTTCAGTGTACGATAAATACAGAGCTCTATTAGTGTTTCCCCACCAATATCTCATTGGGGCCCTAGATTTCCAAGTGCTTGAGAATACTTTCCATTATTTTGTAGGGGGACCAGACTGCATTCAGGTGTGATGATGTCAATCCAAATATGTACTTGCAGTGATGAGTTCAAGGTCTATAGTTTGGGCCCTTAAAACTGTGCTGGATCCCATAGCTCAAGTAGATAACAAACCCAGTCAACATCCAGATACCATACCGGGCCCAGGTGGAAGCTGACATCTGCATCATAAGGCAAACATTCACAAAGATGCTCAGGAGTGGGAGGAGAGGCAGAGCAGGGACCTTAAAGGGAAGGGGAGTGGAGCTCTGTGGCTGTCTCCAGATGACCCCAGTGATTCCAGTGATGAACACCAGAAGCAGCACAACCACTGTGATTGGTATTGGGTCTCCAGAAAGCAGACCTGGCCAGTGGGCCAGCACCAGGCAGAGAAGAGTCAGCAATAGAGCAAGCAGTGAGGAGCAAACATAGACAACCCGGCCAGAGAGTGGAGTTGGGGTGGGGCTGCCTGGAAAAAATAGTCTCCTTAGAGTTAGCTTCTCTGCTGCAGGTGTGGTCTCCTGCATCTGTGTTTCATTTTCCTCATTCTTCCTCTCAGGCCAATACCTGATGATGAGAACACAAAGAGCTACCAGGGAATAAGATACCAGAGTGCCAACTGACCTGAGATCCACGAGATCAGCGAATCCAAAGAAGAATGCCATACTTGCTGCAATAATGACAAAGATCATAATGGACATGATGGAGGCATATGTGGCAGTAAGGATCTTAGAAAACACTGGGAACAGGAGGCGATCTTCTGCCATCATGTGTATCACCCACTGTATGGGGAAAATAAAGCCCCAATAGATACCTACAAAAATACTACAGAAAATTGCAAAAGATACAGTGAGGTAGGCAGGGACCCAGCCAATATGGAGAAATGCTTCAGGCAAGCTGCTCCCAGATCGAAGCTGGTAGTAAGGAACCATGAGTGTAAGTGCTGCAGAGACACCAAAATACAGAAAAATGCAGATGAGCAGTGAAATCACAATGCCCCTGGGGATGGAACACTCAGGATTGTGTGATTTTTTGACTCTGGTAACAATAATGCCAAAACCTATAAATGCATAGAAACAGGTAGCTGATCCATGGAGAATCCCCTGGAAGCCAAAAGGCACGAATCCTCCAGAGCCCAGAGGGCCCAACTGAGAGGTGCCATTGAGTCCAGCCTGTATATAGTCCTCTTCTGTGAGCTTCCAGTTGTGTAGGTCCCCTTTAATGAAGCCAGAGATGATGACAAAACTGAGAACCAAAATTTTCACCAATGTGAACACCTTGAAAATTATAAAGAACCAACTATGATTCAGACTTTGAATTTCTGTGAGAAACAACAGAAAGACCACCGCAAAGTAGCCTAGATTGTCTGCAAAGACTTGGGGAACATGCTGTGAGATGCTCTCATGCTGAGAATCAGAAACTCGGTTCCCAATCAAGTTGTCAAAAATTAATGTCCAGGACTGGATCACAATGAATGCATCTGCAACAAGGGAGAGGATGAGATTCCAACCAGAGATGAAAGCCCAGAGTTCACCTACAGTAACATAGCTGTAGAGATATGCTGAGCCAGAATGGGGAACCCGGGCACTAAACTCCGCATAGCATAGTCCAGCCAACAATGAAGTCAGGCCTGCCACCAAAAAGCAGATCACAGTAGATGGTCCTGCTTGATTACTGGCTACCTCATTAGCCAGGAATTACACACCAACACCCACTGTGCGGCCCACACCCAGGGCCACTAAATCCAAACTGCTCATTCTTCTTCCAAATGGAAACTCAAGCACTTCTTCTTCCAGCAGACGTTTGTGTACCAACTTGTGACCAAATCTGCGAAGTGCCTGACGCAGCATTGTAGCTGGAATTGAAGAAGATTCTAAGGATCAGAGAGCTGTAGCAAGCCCACGGAGCCAAGAGTGTTTGATCTGGATCAGTGAGGCTGAGTTAAGCCAAGCTGCTGAGGTCTGCTGCTCAGGCTTCAAAGTTGCCGCTTCATATTTCTTCAGTACATGCTATCCTTCCATAATTCCTAGGGGAACAATAAATATTTACTGAACAATGGTGTTCAACCAATCAGCTGAAACTCCAAAGTCTCACATAACTTGTTGCAGCTCAAGTAATACAGAAATGACACCAAAAGACATCATAGAAAAATCAATCCTATTTTCCACCCAGTAAAAGTACCAAATACTCCCAACATTCTGCTTTATTTTTAAATTTTATTTTTCAGTAGGCTCAACGCCCAGCATGGACCCTAACCTGGGGCTTGAATTCACAACCCTGTGATCAAGACCTGAGCAAATATGAAGAGTCAGACTCAACCCAGGCACCCCAACATCTCTTTATACACCACATGACATAATCTCATTTGAGTTCAAAAGTCATGTAGCGTCATGTACTAATTGGTGTTGGGGCCCATTCCACGTTAAAACCTGTTAAACCCCTAGGGCCTACCTGGGCCAGCTTAGCCAGAGTGACTCCATGTTGCCTAGGTAGCCATTTTGTTGTTTAATAAATGCCTCAGCAGTTACTGGTATCAGTTCTGGGTAACCGTTGCTAAAACACACACCTAAAATAAGTCCAGACAGGTAGGAGACATCCAATCAGCCAAAGCCACATATGTAGAGGTACGTGGTTGTGCCCTATAAAACTAGCCTGTAAGACCAAGGGGTGGTCATTCTCTTCAGAGGCGGCCCTGGCCAGTCAGTCTGACTTCTAATGCTTGGCATAGAATAAAGCTTTGCATAACTTTCACTTTGTCTCAGTCTCATTCCTTTGATAATGGACCATATCTATTGGGTGGTAAAACACAACAGGGCATGACGGTATTTTCCAATAATTCACAGGCAGGTTGGGTATAGTGCTTGAGTTATGACACATAATTCATGGACTAGAGGGTCTTGTTGCAATTACAGACCCATTTTTTAATGTATCACCTGAATTTAAAATACAAATATTGGTCTCTCAGTCTTAAAATTCTTAGACCCAAGGTTAGAATCACTTAGGCCCCCTTTTTCCTCATTCTGCATCATCCATTCAGCAGTACTGATGGCCAAGAAATGTACAGTCCACCCCTTCTCTTTACCCACTAGGCCAACAGGGGTGCTGTGAACAGAGAGGATGAGGTAGAAAGGGGCAGGGCCTTCATAACCACCTGCAAGAAGGAGAGGAATAGGTTGTTCTGTAAAAAAATATTGGAGAAATGAGGGCGGCAGCCAACCCAGGGTTCATGACTGAGATGGGAGAGGAGGCAGGAAGGCTATTTCATGAAATTTGACATTCAGTAAACGTCACCAAAATAACCAAATAAATATTCACTACCTTTTTTATGTCCACAGGTATGACAGTGTGATGGGCAAGAAGAAAAGAAACAAGTCACCTAGCTCAGTAGCTCAAAAACAAAACAATTCCTTCTGTCTCCTCCCTCTCTGAGTTCCAGGACAGAAAGTCAACTTACTTCAGCAGACAGTCTCCTCACTGGCCATACTGTGCTCTCTGTACCCCTGTGCTATCTGGGTTGTCAGCTGCCAGGAGCCTGGAGAATCTGCCCTGTTCTGTGAGCTTTGTATTAAACACACTTGTGGGCACCTGGGTGGCTCAGTTGGTTGAACATTGCCTTTGGCTCAGGTCCTGATCCAAGGTCCTGGCATCAAGTCCCATGTTGGGCTTCCTGCTCAGTAGGGAGTTTGCTTCTCCCTCTACTTTTGCTCCTCCTCCCAACTGGCTCTCTAAATAAATAAATAAATATCTTAAGAACAATACACTCAATTTTAACCCCCTATGAATTTTTCACAATAAATTATTTTTTAATTTTAATTTTTTCATTTTTCAGTGTGCCATAATTCATTCTTTATGCACCACACCCAGTGCTCTATGCAATACGTACCCTCTATAATACCCACCACCAGACTCACCCAACCTCTCACCCCTGTCCTCTCCAAAGCCCTCAGATTGTTTCTCAGAGCCCACAGTCTCTCAAGGTTCATCTCCCCCTCCAATTTACCTCAACTCCCTTCTCCTCTCCTTCTCCCCATGTCCTCTGTGTTATCCCTTATGTTCCACAAATAAGTGAAACCAGATAACTGACTCTCTCTGCTTGACTTATTTTACTCAGCATAATCTCCTCCAGTCCTGTCCATGTTGATACAAAAGTTGGGTATTCATCCTTTCTGATGGAAGCATCATATTCCATAGATTATATGGACCATGTCTTCCTTATCCATTCATCCGCTAAAGGGCATCTTGGTTCTTTTCACAGGTTGGCGACTGTGGCCATTGCTGCTATGAACATTGGGATACAGAGGACCCTTCTTTTCACTACATCTATATCTTTGGGGTAAATACCCAGTACTGCAATTGCAGGGTCATAGGGTAGCTCTATTTTTAATTTCTTAAGGAATCTCCACACTGTTTTCCAAAGTGGCTGTACCAACTTGCATTCCCACCAACAGTGTAAGAGGGTTCCCCTTTCTCCACATCCTCTCCAACACATGATGTTTACTGTCTTGTTAATTTGGGCCCTTCGAACTGGTGTAAGGTGGTATCTCAATGTGTGTTTGATTTGAATCTCCCTAATGGCTAGTGATGATGAACATTTTTTCATGTGTCTGATAGCCATTTGTATGTCTTCATTGGAGAAGTGTCGGTTCATGTCTTCTGCCCATTTTTTGACATGATTATCTGTTTTGTGTGTGTTGAGTTTGAGGAGTTCTTTATAGATCGTGGATATCAGCCCTTTGTCTATATTGTCATTTGCAAATATCTTCTCCCATTCCGTGGGTTGCCTCTTTGTTTTCTTGACTGTTTCCTTTGCTGTGCAGAAGCTTTTGATCTTGATAAAGTCCCAAAAGTTCATTTTCGCTTTTGTTTCCTTTGCCTTTGGAGACATATCTTGAAAGAAGTTGCTGTGGCCGAAGTCGAAGAGGTTCTCCTCTAGGATTCTGTTCTCCTCTAGGATTCTGATGGATTCCTGCCTCACATTGAGGTCTTTTATCCATTTTGAGTTTATCTTTGTGTATGGTATAAGAGAATGGTTGAGTTTCATTCTTCTACATATAGCTGTCCAATTTTCCCAACACCATTTATTGAAGAGACTATCTTTCTTCCACTGGATTTTTCCTGCTTTGTCAAAGATTAGTTGGCCATAAAGTTGAAGGTCCATATCTGCCCTCTCTACTCTATTCCACTGGTCTATGTGTCTCTTTTTAATGCCAGTACCATGCTGTCTTGGTGATCACAGATTTGGAGTAAAGCTTGAAATCAATGTGATGCCCCCAGTTTTGTTTTTCTTTTTCAACATTTCCTTAGCAATTCATGGTTTCTTCTGATTCCATACAAAATTTTGGATTGTTTGCTCCAGCTCTTTGAAAAATGCCAGTGGAATTTTGATCGGAATGGCATTGAAAGTATACATTGCTCTTGGCAGTATAGACATTTTAACAATGTTTATTCTTCTAATCCATGAGCATGGAATGGTCTTCCATCTTTTTGTGTCTTCTTCAATTTCTTTCATGAGTGTTCTCATGTACTGTTCCACGAGTACAGATCCTTTACCTCTTTGGTTAGGTTTATTTCCAGATATCTTATCATTCTTGGTGCTATAGTAAATGGGATCAATTCTCTAATTTCCCTTTCTGTATTTTCATTGTTTGTGTATAAGAAAGCAACTGATTCCTGTACATTGACTTTGTATCCTGCCACATTACTGAATTGCTGTTCTAGTAGTTTGGGGGTGGAGTCTTTTGGGTTTTCCATATAAAGTATCATGTCTTCTGCGAAGAGAGAGAGTTTGATTTCTTCATTGCCAATTTGGATACCTTTTATTTCTCTTTGTTGTCTGATTGCTGTTGCTAGGACTTCTAATACTATGTTGAACAAGAGTGGTGAGAGTGGGCATCCTTGTCGTGTTCCTGATCTCCTTCAGAGGGATGGCTGTCACCTTTTTCCCATTAAGGATAATATTTGCTGTGGGTTTTTCATAGATAGATTTTATGAAGTTGAGGAACGTTCCCTCTCTCCCTATACTTTGAAGCATTTTAATCAGGAATGGATGCTGGATTTTGTCAAATGCTTTTTCTGCATCAATTGAGAGGACCATGTGGCTCTTCTCTCTTCTCTTATTGATTTGCTCTATCACATTGATTGATTTGTGAATGTTGAACCATCCTTGCAACCCAGGGATGAATCCCACCTGATCATGGTAGATAATCTTTTTAATGTGCTGTTGGATCCTGTTTGCTAGGCTCTTGTTGAGAATCTTAGCATCCATATTCATCAGTGATATTGGTCTGAAATTCTCCTTTTTGATGTGGTCTTTGCCTGGTTTGGGGATCAGGGTAATGCTGGCTTCATGAAAAGAGTCTGGAAGTTTTCCTTCTGCTTCAATTTTTTGAAACAGCTTCAGGAGAATAGGTATTATTCCTTCTTTGAAAGTTTGGTAGAATTCCCTAGGGACTCCGTCAGGTCCTGGGTTCTTGTTTTTCAGGAAGATTTTGATCACTGCTTCAATCTCATTACTAGATATTGATCAATTCAGGTTGTCAATTTCTTCCTGATTCAGTTTTGGAAGTTTATAGTTTTCCAGGAATGCATCCATTTCATCGAAATTGCTTAACTTATTGACATGTAACTGTTGATAATAATTTCTGATGATTGTTTCTATTTCCTTGGTGTTGGTCATGATCTCTCCCTTTTCACTCATAATTTTATTAATTTGGGTCTTCTCTCTTTCCTTTTGGATTAGTTTGGCCAATGTCTTATCGATCTTATTGATTCTTTCAAAAAAACAGCTTCTAGTTTCATTGATGTGTTCTACTGTATCTTTAGTTTCTATCTCATTTATCTCTGCTCTAAACTTGACTATGTCCATTCTTGTGTATGGGGTTGGCTTAATTTGTTGTTGATTCTCCAGTTCTTTAAGATTTAAAGAGCTGGTGTATTCTGGATTTTTCCATCTTTTTGAGGGAGGCTTGGATTACTATGTATTTCCCACTTAGGACTGCCTTTGCTGTATCCTATTGGTTTTGGACTAAACTGTCTTCATTCTCATTGGTTTCCATGAATTGTTTAAGTTCTTCTTTGATTTCCTAGTTGATCCAAGCATTCTTAAGCAAGGTGGTCTTTAGCTTCCAGATGTTTGAATTCCTTCTGAAATTTTTCTTGTGGTTGAGTTCTAGTTTCAAAGCATTGTGATCTGAGAATATGCAGGGAATAATCTTAATCTTTTGGTATCAGTTGAGTCCAGATTTGTGACCCAGTATGTGGTCTATTCTAGAGAAAGTTCCATGTGCACTCAAGAAGAATGAGTATTCTGCTGTTTTAGGGGAATGTTCTGTATATATCTATGAGGCCCATCTGGTCCAATGTGTCATTCAATGGTTTTGTTTCTTTTTTTATTTTCTGCTTGGATGATCTGTCTGTTACTGAGAGTGGCATGTTAAGATCCCCTACTATTAATGTATTCATATCAATATGACTCTTTATCTTGATTAACAGTTATCTTATGTAGTTGGCTGCTCCTGTATTAGGGGCATTAATATTTATAATTGTTAGATCTTCATGGTGGTTAGATCTTCATGGTGAATGATGTAGTGTCCTTTTGCATCTCTGACTACAGTCTTTAGTTTAAAATCTAATTTATCTGATATGAGAATCATTACCCCAGCCTTCTTTTGAGGCCCATTGTCATGAAAGATGCTTCTCCATCCCTTTACTTTCAGTCTGGATGTATCCTTAGGTTCAAAAGGGGTCTCTTGTAGACAACATATGGATGGGTCCTGTCATTTTATCCAATCTGCAACCCTGTGCCATTTTATGGGAGTGTTTAGGCCATTCACTTGAGAGTGATTATTGAGAGATATGTTTTTATTGACATCGTGATACCTGTGAACTCCTTGTTTCTATAGATCATCTCCATAACTTTCTGTTCAATTACATTCTTGGGTTCTTTCTTCTTTTATAGAACCCCCCCTTAATATTTCTTGTAGTGCCAGCTTGTTGGTCACATACTCTTTCAAACCTTGCCGGTCTTGGAAGCTCTTTATCTCTCCATCCATTTTGAATGTCAGTCTTGCTGGATCAAGTATTCTTAGCTGCATGTTCTTTTCATTTAGTGCCCTGAATACATCATGCCAGTCCTTTCTGGCTTTCTAGGTTTCCGTGGACAGGTCTGACATTATTCTGATATACCTTCCTCTGTATGTAAGGAATCTCTTCCCCCAGCTGCTTTCAAGTGCCCCTGTCTAAAATTATGACTCATCAGTTTCACAATCACGTGTCTCAAGGTCTTTCTAGATTCTATGATCTTGGGGGTAATCCTTTCTGCCTCTAGAACATGAACTCTGGTTCCATTCCCCAGATTGGGAAAATTTTCATGGAGAATTTGTTCAACTATATCCTCTAGTCTTTTTTCTTTCTCCTCCCCCTCAGGGATTCCAATAATTCTGATGCTGGAACGTTTCATGGCATTATTTATTTCCCTAATTCTGTTTTCATGGCTTCTAAGCTGTTTGTTCCAGGTTTCCTCCTGATCCTTTTTCTCTATCAGTTTGTCCTCTAGATCACTAATTCCATTTTATGCCTCAGTTACCCTAGCTGTTAGAGAATTTAGATTAGATTGGAACTCATTGATATTATTGTTAACATCTTCCCCAGTGGCTTTCACTTCTGCCCTAATCAATTCCATTTCGGCACTAATGTTTTTCTCCAACCTAGCCATTGACTGGATAATTGTTAGCCTGAATTTCCTTTCCAACATCCTGTTTATGTCCATATCCAATAGCTCTGATGGAGGGGTCACAGTCTCTGAATTTTTCCTCAGGTGGGCGTTCCTCCTCCTAGTCATTTTGGTGAGAAATGGCTGAAGGGATGTGTAGCTGAATGTGTTGACAGTGATCCAGGCAAGGTGCATCCTGGAACCCTTCTGAGCAATCGGGAGTCCCCACCAAAAAGAAAGAAAGAAAGAAAAGAGAGAGAGAGAGAGCGATGGGGGGGGGGAGAAGACCCAGCCCAAATGGGCCCCAAAGGTAAGATTTATAAAGTATACAAACAAAAACACCAACAAAAGTAAATGACAAGAAAAATAGAACCCAGCCAAAATGAACCCCAAGTATAAGGTTTATATACTACCAGAATAAAAACAAATATACAGAAGCACTGACAGAAGAAAAAGATGGGAGGGTGGTTATAAATTCTCGGTGTGGGTGAGGAAGATTATTTTGATTTTTCCTGGGTGTATCTTGATATCTTTGTTAAAGGACTCAACTTTCCCAAGATAAAGGGGGATTAAAACTGGTTTATATGTAGGGGTAGTATTGACTGGGGAAAGAGGATTACCTTGAAGCTTATCTCTATATGAATATTAAAAAAAATAGAAAAGCAAAAGAAAAACAAACTATATGTATCAAAAAAGTTCAACTTAAAAGGTTATTATGGAATTTGTTGTACTGAACCTCTCATTGTGATGGTAAATAGGTTAACAAGTTACAAAAAAATTAAAAAGAATGAGAATAATGGGAACGAATTAAAAATAAAAGTATCTATGCAGTATACAGGCTTTAAGGAAATACTGGGAGCTTACTATCTTCTTTTCTCCTGATATTGGGGTTTTACAGTTTTATGCAGACCCTGTGGTGGTTGCCCTCTTGTTTTTTGGTTTGGTTTTGGCTTTTTGGTTTTTTGGGGTTTTTTGTTTTTTTGGCTGGTTTTCTGGGGGAGGGGCCTGCCACTCCATTTTTCAGGTAGTCTTGCTAGAGTTGAGTGCTCATGCCCCCTATCAATGGGCTGGGCTCTGAAGAAACCAGTTTTTCAGGTTTTGTTCTCTGGAGGGTTTTTTTCCCCCCTCCTTGGTGGCTTCTGGCAGTTCTTTGGAGGTTTAGAGGAAAGCAAACTGCACTGAGACCTCCGTCTCAGAGAGAAGGCTCAGTCTATTCCCCTCTGGGTGGTCCAAAGCACATAAATTCCCCTTCTGTCACCTCCCACCAGCAGAGCACATCCCCAGCCACAGTCTCAGGGGTCACAGAAGCTCCTGCTTGCACCCAGTTGTTACTAAAGCCATAAGCAGTGTTAGTTCAGAGAGCTGCTTCCAGTGGCTGCCTCTGCTGCAGCTGTCTGGGCAGGTCCAGACCACCAGAGAGGTCCCAACCAGAGACAGCATGCTGAGATTTTCATGCTGGCCCTGGTTAGGAGTGTTCAGAATCTTCTAGTCCTAGAGAGCACCGGCTAGCACCTGCTTGGACCTCTCTCAGGGGATGATGTGGAGCGCGACTCAGACCCCTGTGTGCAGCACACATGCAGAGTGCAAAAGGCTGTGATTCTAGAGAGCGCCAGTTGGCATCCATGCCAGACTCTCTCACACACGCTGCTCCCCAGACACTCACACATGCACACCAGTGGCTCAGGGACCAAGGCCTGGATGCTTCGCTGCACTCTCTCTGGCACGGTGCCATCAGTGGCCATCCTGGGTCAATGGACTTAAGCCTGTGCCCCTAACTGCCTGATTCCACCAGTTTCCTCTTAAGATCTTTTGCTCTTTTTGGGTGCTTTTAACCAGACTCCAAGTTAATGCTGGTCCCCAATCACAGGCATTCTCGTATTGGGGTATTACTTTCCAATGGGTCGCTTCTGGTGGCTCCCTCCCCCTTTTGTTTATCTTCCAATATCAGTCCAACATTCCCACTCTGCTTTACCTGTCCACTGGTGTCTTCTTCCCCTGTAGAGATCCAGAAGTGTATAATTCTAATCTCAGGCTGATTTCGTGGATGTTTATAGTGTTCTGGTAGATAATCAGCTCACTTTAGGGGACCGGTTGAAACAGTGTCTCCTACTTGTCCGCCATCTTAACCCCCCTCCACAAGGAGTTATTTTTTAACTCAAACTGTTGCTGAATGTTTTCTTAATGAAGGAACATGTGGTTCTGTCTTCCCCCTCCTTCTCTGCTGCTCTTCAAATGGTCCCCTCAAGTGGAGCAAGGCCTTGGATGAACAATTCACAGCAATGCCCAGGAAATGAGTGGAGAACAGAGAACAAAGTCATGCAGCCACCACTCTCATCTCTACTCAACCTTTTGTTTTAAGAGAATTTTAGGAAATGCTGCAAGGTATTTTAAGGAAAACAGATCAAGTCAAAATTGAAGTCTTCTCTATAGATGATCAAAAGGAACCCTTGGGTTATGGGCCAGACGTTCTGTCTACAAATCCATCTAGACTCCTTATCTGCCACTCACTAGTTCCAATGTTATGATTTATAAATATTCATAAGAGATAAAAAATGAGGGTCAATTCTTAACTTATGGAATCTTTTTATACTATCTGAAGTGTCCCTGACCCACAACCAAGCTTCAAGCCCTTCTGTAGTTCCACACTGCCCTTCCTTCATGATCCTTCCTTGCTTCATAATCTGACCTGTGCTTATTCTTCCAGGCTCATCCCCAACCCAGTTCCTCCCCAGCTGTGAAATTCAACACTCAGCCTGTCACCTTGTATCTAATACCCTCTTAGCCCCTTTACATAGCTACCTCCACTTCTCTTTTATTTCCCTGCTCAATAGTTGCTTCCCCAGGAAGCCTCTCTTGACCCTTATGCTGCCCTTCCTATGTGCTCTCAGAGCATCCAGCTTCCCCTATGTGCCAATGATCCTACTCTATCCAAATTCCAGGTCAGCTGCGTGTCTTCTCCATCAGACTGTGAGGTAGGTATCAATAAATATTTGTTGAACAAATGACCACACTGACAAGAGAAAACTGAAAGAGCACATAATCCAGAATTCCTATATACTGGACATTGAGACACATACTTTGTAGCCAAACAATCTTTATAATCCTGGCTCAGGGAGATGTATTTGGTAATACCTTCCTTGGGGAAAGTGATCGAAATGGATAGTGTGAAGAGAAAATCAATTGTGGTAAAACCTTGATCCTACATCATTCACGGCAAGTATAAATCACACCTGGGTGAAAAAGAATTATTTGCTTTTGAGGACACTTGTTTAAAAATATCAAGCAACCAACCACCCATATCCAGTTAGAGACTCCCTCCTTTTTCAAAGGCACCATGCTCAGGCCCTATAATCCAGATAGGATGTCCTAAGGCAGAGGTTCTCACTTTGGGGGACAGAGAAAGGCATAATGAAGACACCTGGGGACATTTTCAAACTTCAGATCCTCTCCCTTGGAGATTCTTGTCCACTAGCCCTGTACTTCCCATGACTGCTCTAAAATACACAAGTGACAAGAAATTGTCCTCAAGTTCAAGGGGAAAAAATTCTAAAAGCTTTCTTCATAGGAAGGTAGCACAGTTAGGAGTAAGGTTCTGTAGGTAGATTCTTCAGGTTCAAATCACACCTCAACCTCACAACTGGTGACTCTGGAAAAATTGGTTTACCTCTTGGGGCTTTAGTTTGTACAAAAGTCCAATGGGAGTAAAAGTAAATCCTTCACAGGGCAGCTGTGAAAAATAAGTGAAATGATGTCTTTAAGTATGTAGCTCAGTGCCTAGCAAGCGATATGGACTTAATATCATCTACCTAGTATTTAATATTGAAAATGGTCCGAAGTAACCAAACACTGAAAATCAGTGTTTATAAATATGCAGGCTAAAAATCATCCACTAAAACTCGAGCTTGTTAGCTAGACCTTATGAGACAATGAAAACAATTTTATTCCATATGATTCACCTTGAAATACTAGGACTCTAATTAGACACCATCATTCATTCTGTTGCCAACATATGGGGGGGTCCTAGGATTACTGAGTTGGACCAGGCATTGAGAAATGCAAGGCTCTAACATAATCATCACCATCATCATAATCATCATCATCATCAACGTCAGCATCATCATCATCACTTTTGTCTACAGATGCCTCATCTGGAATAGGCAGAGCTGAATACTAAAGACAGGAAAACAATGAAAATTATTATGTTAGGAATGCTGGATGTGAGCTCTGGCCCTTCAGTGTGACTACATGAATTTGGATAATTTGCTTAATCTCTCTAAGCCTCAGTCTCCTCATCCACTAAGAAACTTACTTGAACTCCCTCACTGAATCAACATGAGAATTCAATAAGAAGATACAAACTATCACACACTGCTGGTGGCAGTGTCACTGAGGCACCATCTGAAATACAATCTTAGTAGAATTCAGAATGTATACACAATTGGGCACTGTAGTTGTTGAATGGGTGAATGTATCTAAAACAAATATAGAATACGAACCTGAAGAGAATTTGTTAAATACACTAAAGCAAGTGCCTCCAGTGAAGAGGGGAAATGAGAATAGAGAGAATGATAATAGGGGAAAATAAAATGCATTGAAAATGGGTCTGACAGAAGTGATGGTGCAAAAACACCATGACTGAGGGAAGGACTGACTCCACTCTGTGCACTGCAGGTTCAACACAGGAATTGCAGGAGATAATGTTGTGAGAGGACTTGGTACAGAGCCTGATAAATAATAGGCATTCAGTAGCTTTAAAATGAAGGGGAACCAGAGTCATATAATCATCAGGATATGGAGAATACAAAGAAGGAATACCTGCTAGGAAGAGATGAAGAACAGGGAAGATGGGGAACCCATCCTACTATTTCCACCTGAACCCATTTCCCTTTTCCCAACTCCTTTTTCTCCTTCAGCTCCTTCAACTGTCTTTGGAGGCTCCTGTAGTTGGCACTAAGGATGCTTGTACCATGTTTTAATAATTTCTGTTTCCCCCAACTGGGTTGTACAGGATGGTCCTTGTACTCCTCCCACTTTTTCTGAAGATGAGGGAAAGTGGGCTTCCAGACAAAGGATGAAGATACCAGAGAAGCAACCCAAAGAACAAAACTTTTGGGAATTAAATAATCACAGTTTATTACTCCAAAGGAGCAGGCAAAACAAGCAAATGAACAATCAAACATATAGAAAAGAAAGCAAATCCATTTTTGGGAATCCTGAGAGAGCTTACCATAAATCCAGGTTATAACAACATAGATAAACATTGTCCTCAAAAGCCATGTTCAGAAATGCTCCTTCTCCATGCAAGAATCTGCGATTATTCCAATGGTTTATATTCAGTTCACATTCTCTGAGCCAGTTGTCAGAGCCCTGCCTAATTCTCCCCCTACCCTCAAATATACCACCTCCTTCCTAACTCAGCTCCTCACATCCTGACTTACACTTTCTGGGATGAGTTTTTGGCCTTGGTAAGTGACCTGCCCTGCCAGGGACTCCCTCTTCACTCCTTCTGTGCAGTCTTGACACTCTAGCTCTTCTCAGCCCTATTCTACAACCTCTTCCCACCCTCCATCTAGGAAGCCTTTCCTAAACCATCCTGATTGATCCCATTCTTCAGCCTTCCCCCCCTTCTTACCAGCACTTAAACTCCATCATGATGGTCAGTTGAAACTAATTTTCCCTACATGTCAGCTGGTGTCCTGAGTGTGTTCCTTGCATTCCTTTATAGTTGAACAGCTTCCAGAAGGCTGGGCCAGGACCTATATGCCTCCTCATTCTTGATTCCACATTCCCATCTACAACCATCACTACACAGGACAATTATTTGCTCATAACTGTAGCAAGCAACCAAAAGAGGCACTTAAGACAGAGAAGATAATATAGAGATGTACTGATGACTGTATCTTGAGATTCCTAGAAGAAGAGTTGTCTTGTTTTGTTTTTTGGAAAGAGAGAAAGGGCCAAACAGAGGTATAAGCAGGAGACTAGAACATATACCATCATCTATTTCAAGAGCATCCTGAGGACATTTCCTAATGAGGGACCTGGGTCTGTGAATCTCAGTTTCATAGGAAACAGTCTTTCCCAAAAAATGGTGCTTGCTCATGGGTTGTTCTTAAAGAAATGCAGACAGGGACCAGGGAACATGAAGCCAGCTTATGTGAATTCCATAATGGCCCTGGATCCCTCTCCCCTCCTTCCTCCATTCTGTGTTTCTCTCAGTGTCTGAGCTCCTTCCAAACTCCAAAACATAAGTTCCATCACGTGTTCCCTGGAAGAACTTCTGTCAAGTCCAATAACCCACTCCCTAAATTTCAGGCTGTCATGCTTTCCCAGCCAGCCCCATCCACTTTTCTTAGCTTTGGAGGTCATTGTGCTCACTCCTCTGTCTCTAAGAAGGGTACCCTAACTCTGGGCTCTTTCTTCCTTTTCAAAACATTTTCCCAAGGCACTAATTTTCACTGGTTTCCATGGTAGGAAGTTAATATTCCTGCCAGTCAGGAAGTTGGCCTTGTGGCTCCTCTAGAAGAGCTTCAAAGATAGTTTGGATTCCAGTTGCCTTGCTAATAGCTTGATAGAGGCTTGAGAAGAAGGCTAATGATGCCATTAAATCATTGTTTTCAAGTTCTCAAAGTTTCAGAGACTTGGACTGTAAATGAAGCATCTCCAAAGATTATAGTAATCCTCATGTTCTTTCTCCTGCAGCACCTTACTGCCACAATGAATCAAGACTCCAGGTCACAGCTAATAAAGTAGTATTTGAGACAGTTCTCTTTGTGACCAGGTCACCCTCTACTGATGTTTTTCTTCTCCTTGCAAATACATAGTGATGGGCTAGAGCTAGAAGTACTGGGATCATTAACCCTGAAAGCTCCATCTAAACAATGTCTTGGTAAAATCCAAACCTAATCTGAGGCCAAAATGTCTCCAGATCATCCTTTTGGGTGTCAAGGAAGATTCCAAAGCATCCCCATACCTATTCCACTAGTCCCCAGATTTGATTGTACAGCTAATTGTAATTCCTGCTCAAAACTTTAGCCCATTGTCTTTTGCTTAGCTTTTAGTGGAAATATAGAATAATAGATCTCTAGGTGCCAAATATAAGACACCCTCCTGTGAATAAAAGTGGGCATTAATGTTTCCCCTTTGTGACCCATGTCTGTGACCGATATTGAGCACACAGCCCCTGGAGCATTGTTAATATTTACTGATCACTCATAGAAATAATCACAAAAACCAATGGACCTAAGGCGTCTTTACACCTCTTTGTCTCTTTTCGGACAACTCACTATATTTTTTAAAGTTACTAACAAATATGGACTTGACATAAGGAATAATGGCCATTGTGAACATGCTATTAGCATAGGAAGATCTACAGAGAAGGCAAAGGATTGCCTTCCTATTTTAGCTTCAAAACAAAGAAAACCCTAAATATGTCCAGAAACAAGGGGATTGACAAAGCAGCCTCTACAGACTTTATATGGGGAAATTACATGAGAGTTTTGAATAAATCTAAGGAATTCCAAATGATATCATTGATTTTAGATATTTGGAGATCACCAACCTGGCCCTCAATTCAATTAGGCTGACATGCAGTCCCATAGACATTAGTGCCTTGTCTACACTAGACCTCACCAGGAATGCATCCATTTCTTCCAGATTGTCAAATTTGCTGGCATATAGTTACTCATAATATGTTCTTATATCAGGGCGCCTGGGTGGCTCAGTGGGTTAAAGCCTCTGCCTTCAGCTCAGGTCATGATCCCAGGGTCCTGGGATCAAGCCCCGCATCGGGCTTTCTGCTCGGCAGGGAGCCTGCTTCCTCCTCTCTCTCTGCCTGCCTCTCTGCTTACTCATTTCTGTCAAATAAATAAATAAAATCTTTAAAAATAATAATAATAATAATAATAATAATAATATGTTCTTATAATTGTTTATATTTCTTTCATGTTGGTTGTGATCTCTCATTCATGATTTTATTTGGGTTCTTTCTCTTTTCTTTTTGATAAGTCTGGCCAGGGGTTTATCAATCTTATTAATTCTTTCAAAGAACCAGCTCCTATTTTTGTTGATTTGTTCTACTGGTTTGTTGTGGTTTTATTTTTGTTTGTTTGTTTGTTTCTATTTCATTGATTTCTGCTCTGATCTTTATGATTTCTCTTCTCCTGCTGGGTTTAGGCTTTCTTTGCTGTTCTTTCTCCAGCTCCTTTAGGTGTGGGGTTAGGTTGTGTACTTGAGACCTTTCTTGTTTCTTGAGAAGGGCTTGTATTACTATATACCTTCCTCTCAGGACTCCCTTTGCTGTGTCCCAAAGATTTTGAACTGTTGTGTTTTCATTATCATTTGTTTCCATACATTTTTCAATTCTTCTTTAGTTTCCTGGTTGACCCATTTGTTAGTAGGATGCTCTTTAGCCTCCATGTATTGGAGTTCTTTCTAACTTTCCACTTGTGATTGAGTTCTAACTTCAGAGCACTGTGGTCTGAAAATATGCAGGGAATGATCCCAATCCTTTGATACTGGTTGAGACCTGCTTTGTGACCCAGGATGTGATCTATTCTGGAGAATGTTCCATGTGCACTAGAGAAGAATGTGTATTCTGTTGCTTTGGGATGAAATGTTCTGAATATATCTGTGATATCTATCTGGTCCAGTGTGTTGTTTAAGGCCTTTATTTCCTTGTTGATCTTTTGATCAGATAGTCTGTCCATTTCAGTGGGGGGAGGGGTGTTGAAGTCCCCTAATATTATTGTATTATTGTGGATGCGTTTCTTTGATTTTGTTATTAATTAGTTTATATAGTTGGCTGCTCCCACGTTAGGAGCATAGATATTTAAAACTGTTAGATCTTCTTGTTGCCCAGACCCTTTGAGTATGATACAGTGTCCTTCTTCACCTCTTATTATAGTCTTTGGCTAAAAATCCAATTGATCTGATATAAGGATTGCCATCCCAGCTTTCTTTGGATGTCCATTAGCATGGTAAATTGTTTTCCACCCACTCACTTTAAATCTGGAAGTGTCTTTGGGTCTAAAATGAGTTTCTTGTAGACAGTAATTCATGGGTTTTGTTTATCCATTCTTATACCCTGTGTCTTTTGATTGGGGCATTTAGCCCATATACACTCAGGGCAACTATTGAGAGATATGAATTTAGTGCCATTGTATTTCCTGTAAGGTGACTATTACTGTAAATTGTCTCTCTTCCTTATTGGTCTACTACTTTTAGGCTCTCCCTTTGCTTAGAGGACCCCTTTCAATATTTCCTGTAGAGCTGGATTAGTGTTTACAATTCTTTCAGTTTTTGTTTGTCCTGGAAGCTTTTTATCTTTCCTTCTATTTTCAATGATAGCCTAGCTGGATATAGTATTCTTGGCTGCATGTTTTTCTTGTTTAGTGCTCTGAATATATCATGCCAGTTCTTTCTGGCCTGCCAGGTCTCTGTGGATAAGTCTGCTGCCAATCTAATATTTTTACCATTGTATGTTACAGACTTCTTTTCCCGGGCTGCTTTCAGGATTTTCTCTTTGTCACTAAGACTTGTAAATTTTACTATTAGGTGATGGGGTGTGGACCTATTCTTGTTGATTTTGAGGGGGGTTCTCTGCACCTCCTGGATTTTGATGCTTGTTCCCTTTGCCATATTAGGGAAATTCTTTCCAATAATTCTCTCCAATATACCTTCTGCTACCCTCTTTCTTTCTTTCTTCTTCTGGAGTCCCAATTATTCTAATATTGTTTCATCTCATGGTATCACTTATCTCTTGAATTCTCCCCTCACAATAAGTAGTTGTTTGTCTCTCTTTTGCTCAGCTTCTTTGTTCTCTGTCATTTTGTCTTCTATATCACAATTCTCTCTTCTGCCTCATTTAGCCTAGTAGTAAGACCCTCCATTTTTTATTGCACCTCATTAATAACTTTTTTTATTTCAGCTTGGTTAGATTTTAGTTCTTTTTTTTTTTTTCTCCAGAAAGGGCTTTTATTTCTCCAGACAGGGTTTTTCTAATATCTTCCATGCCTTTTAGAGCCTGGCTAGCACCTTGAGAATCACTATTCTGAACTCTAGGTCTGACATATTACCAATGTCCATACTGATTAGGTCCCTAGCCTTTGGTACTGCCTCTTGTTATTTTTTTTCTGTGTATATGGTGAGTTTTTCTGCCTTGTCATTTTATCCAGATAAGAATATATGAATGAGAGAATAAAATACTAAAAGGGTGGCAAAGACAGAAAAATATATACTAACCAAATCAGAAGAGACCCCAAATCAAGGGGAGAAGAAAGGGGGTAAAAAGATATATATATATATATATATAAACTGGTGACTAGAACAGAGCCACCCACTTGATTTTGGGTGTATTTTGGTCTCTTAGAAGAAACTACCTCCCAAAATTTTAAAGACAGAAAAACTTATATATACAAAAATAAGGGTAAACACAATGAAGGAATGGAATATGACTGTAAAGATGTAAATTTTTAAAAATTCTATAAAAGGAATTGATAAGATAAGTTGGTTGGAAAAAGAAAGAAAAAGAAAGTGGAGAACACTTGCTCAGGCTGAAGACTAGAACAAAGACCGGTGCTAGATTTAGGGTCTATTTTGATCTATTAGAAGAAATTGTATCCTAATTTTTTTTTAGAAGAGAAATCCCTATATGTATGCAAAAAATAAAGTTAGATACAATGAAGCATAAAATATGACTATAATAATGAAGGTTTAAATAGATTTTTTAGAAAGGTATTATTAAGATAAACTGGTTAAAAAACATTAAAGAGGAAAGAGGGAAAGTCAAAAAAATTAGAATAAGAAAAAAATTTTTTAAAATTAATTAACTTTGCAAGACTAAAGAATCATGGGGAGAAAACCATGAATTCCATACTTTGCTTTCCCCTCCTCTGGAATTCTGCTGTTCTCTTTGATCAGTGATGTTCTCCAAGATCAGGTCTTGGCTGGATGTTGGGGGAGGGCCTGTTGTAGTGATTCTCAAATGTCTTTGCCTAAGGCGGAATTGTGCTGCCCTTGCCAGGGGCCAGGCTAAGTAGTTTGCTCAAGTTTGCTCTCAGGAGCTTTTGTTCCCTGAATGCTCTCCATAGAGCTCTGGAGGACAGTAATGGTAATGGCGGCCTCCTAATCTCCAGCCCGGAGAAGCTGAGAGCTCGTGTCCCCACTCCTCAGTGTGCCCTTGGAGAAAAGCACTCAATGACTCCTGTCTCCCTGGTCTCCTGCTGTGCTCTGAGCTCACCTGGCCTGTGACTGAACGTTTCTGTCCCTGGCACACAGCCTCATTTGGATTCTCTAAAGTCAGCAGTTTCCTACCATGCTGCTCTTCTGGTAGATGAAGGTGGGTCTCCCCAATCTGCCACTTGTGGGGTCCATACTCAAAGAGCAGTGGTCCAACTATGCTGTGGATCACAGTGTAAGGTAACCCCGAGCTGAGAGCTCACTCCTTGGCTCTGTCTCTGTAGTCAGCTTCCCCACTCTGATACCTGTGAGCTTTGCTACACTCAAACACCCCTAATCCTTCTGTGACCCCATGGGGCCTAAAACCACACTGTCCCCACAAGGGTTCCATCCCTGCTTAGCCTCTGGAGCAATGTCCTCCAGTGGAGCAGATTTCTAAACATTCAGATTTTGTGCTCCATTGCTCCACCGCTTGCCAGGAACTGGCCCCTCCCCTACAGTCTATCTTACCACCTCCTCAGATTCATTTCTCCACAAGTCCTACCTTTCAGAAAGTGGTCAATTTTCTCTTTCTAGAGTTGCTGCTCTTCTTCTCTTCGATCTCCTGTTGGATTTGTAGGTGTTGAGAATGGTTTGATAACTATCTAGCTGAATTCCTGTGACCTGATGTCATCTCAGTCTGCTAATCCTCTGCCATCTTGACTCTCCCCTACACTAGACCTCTACCTAGTAGGTTCCTATGTTTTGCAAATAGTGCATATCCAGGGCCAGCCTCCTGACATACACTTGGTCCATCCTCCTGGTCCATAAAATTGGTAACTCTAACAACAACATACTCTCACCTTTCACTCAGATTCACCCAGCAGCCATCAAAGAGTGCTGCCCTTCCTTGAAATAGAATAAAGCCCTAAATCATATTCTTCCTGACTACTACATTGCCCCAGATACCTGAAGTAGGAGTACTCTCTACCATCCTTCTGGAAAATGACACTTCCCTCAACTCTTAAAAAGATACATAAAGAGACATACTCACTCATACACATTCCCAGTCAGTCAAGAAGTTTCTTGCTCTCTACCAAATCCAACCTTCTAAGACTGTATTTCTAAGTATTTATTTTCACTGTTTTTACTTCTTTGTGATTATTTGCCATTTCTGTGGCTCCTGCTTAAACAACACAAATCTTTCCCCACACTTGCTGGCATTAACATCATCACTCACAGTCCATCTCTGCCTGGATGGACTGGACCAGGAGGGAGCCAAACCATAAGAGACTCTTAATCTCACAAAACAAACTGAAGGTTGCTGGGGGGAGGGGGGAGGGAGAGGCTGGTTGGGTTATGGACATTGGGGTGGGTATGTGCTATGGTGAGTGCTGTGAAGTGTGTAAATCTGGTAATTCACATACCTGTACTCCTGGGGCTAATAATACATTATATGTTAATAAAAATTTTAAAAAAAAACTGTTTCAAACCCTGTTCAACATTATTTTACTTCAGAAATGGCTGGGTCACATCTATAGATAGATATAAGATCTCTCCAGTATGTTCCACTTGTCCCCTATTCTCCCATCATTAATGTCCAGTGGCAGAACTCAGGGCCTAGAACTCTGCACTGGGAGAAATCCAAGTTAGAGAGGAGGGTAGGAGAAGTAGGTGGTGACATGGAGCCCAGGAGCAGAGCTTATGCTTGAGGATGCTTTCAGCTTGCCTTTCCTTCCATAGTTGAAGCCTGAGGACCAGAGTTAACTGGCCACAGCTAAGGAAGTACCCCAGGCTCTACAGCTTGGTTTTGCAAAGTCAGAGATCTGACACAAGAACTGAGATCTAAGTCTCTTGTAGTCTCTGACTACAAGAAAGTGAAAATATAAGGGAAATTAACCAAGCCAGCTCAGACAAAATGCATTATCTGTGATATTTATAATTTGCTCCAGTCTCATCCCCTTGATTCATGACAACTGGACAGAAGAGACAGAGTTTTACTACTTCAGTAAAATATTCCAGCTTTTTAAATTTTTCCCCTTTTACACAAAACAAAGTAGAAAAAATAATACAAGATCATTACAAGATTAAAACTGCAAAAGTAGTTAATTGGTAGATCACATATACACAAAAAAATCCAGAGAGCAAGATAGGCTTATCTACAGTGAGGAAACACATGTAAAAATTAAGGTAGTTTGTAGTTTTCATATGAAACATTAAAAAAAAATCAAACATATGCTACAATGGGTGCTACCGTTTACAGTCAGATTGAAGGGGAGGAAACACTTATTTAGAGACAGATATACCACAAGGTCCAGCAGTCCAACTGCTTTACTTATTTGTAAAACAAGTCACCTAATGCCTTGATATTTGGCAACATGACACTTAAACTGCAATAACTACATGGAAGGCTAGCCTGCAGAAGGGAGGAGTGGGGCAATAATCAAAGGATTGAATGATCTAGAATAGGATTTCACTTGTTTCAGGACATTAGGAAAATATCCATGAAATACCCTTATGTAGTAAGCTCCCAGAGAAAAGATACTTCTGTATTTGCTACCATTTTCCCTATACTGTCTATAAATAACTACACAGATGGGTTCTGCATACTTTGGATTGGGTCTAAACAGAAAAATTGGTTGGTCTCTCAAGTAGAAAACACACAAGTTTCTAAGTGAGAAAGACTGGATTCAACCTATTAAAGATCAGATTTGAATTAAGTATAAATGAATACAAAGGCAAATTCCAAATTAGAAAATTCAGCAACTACAGTAATTTCTTGTACAAAAGAACTTCTTATACAAAAAAACTCAAGCAAAAGCAACATTTTTATTCCCTCTAATTTATCAACACCACCACCATTATTCCCAAATCATCACACACTCAGGAACATACAGTGTAAGACAATGGTGGCAAATAAAGAAGTCTCTTCTCTGGGAACTTAAATTCAGTACATTTCATGAACACCTTCCCACCTGCCAAAATAAGTAAAAGATAGATTAACTATGAACCAAGGAGGGTATTCCTAAGTAAGAAATGAACAATCAAGGCAAGGGCATGTCAAGATTCCACATGGCTTACCAGTTGATGAAAGGTAAGGGTACTAAGGCCCACATCTTCTGGTGTTGGAAAGACTAGTGAGACCCTTGTGTGAACTGTGGGTCAGCCTGAGAAGGCTGCATGGAAGAAGCTTGAAATCATGTATAACTGTTTCCCACCAATTCAAGCTATATCTTCAGCTTGGCTATGATCCAATAAATAGAGCCTCTTTAAGCATTCCTTCCATGCACCCCACCAAAAACACAAAACAAACTCCACCACGCATTGAGCCAGTAAATCCAATTTGCCCAACTAGTCTGATCCAGTTAAATATTTGGTACAGATATTATTACAGATCAAGGTACTAAGATATAATATTAATAATAATGATAAGAATAATAATTCTGGGCCCTAGTGTGTGCATAAAAGGAAGAGAGAAACCATTGCAGTAATAATAAAGGTGTAACTTCTCTCTTAGGGAAAGAGAAGTGAAGGTCAGTTAAGTACCCCAAAAGGTTGGCAAGAAAACTGAAGTAACTAAATTCAGCTCATATTGAAGAAAATAAATACCTCAACTTATCATTCAAGAGTCATGTAAAAACAACCTCACCAAACTGATTACTTACCAGGCATCCTCCCACTTAGGACCTTACTTTGTACCATATTCTCTTTGTATGTTACTTGGGAGAATTCTTTGTCTCCCTTTCTAATATAAAAACTCCTTAGGTTAGAACCTGCTTCATGTTCTCTCCATGAGGCCTGAGACCCAAATTGTGCATGTATTATTTACTAGGTGCAACCAAGACTTGAACTTGAAGGCATGGTAGCCCCCAAACTGTCTTCACATTAGACCAAGAGCAGACACTTTGTCCAACTCACCTACCTACCCAACCAGTCCCAGCACTATACATCTAAAATCCCACCCTAGTTTAGCAAAAGCCAAATTCCAAGCCAATGAAAACCCATCCTGACATACACTAACACACACCAGGCCAACTGTAGGTAGACTGAATATATCCACCATAATGTAGCCCCAAATCTATGTAGATGTAGACCAAAACATTTTGCTTCCTTCCCACAAAGTATATGGTGTCCCTGCTAGCAGCAACACTATGCTAGTATCATTTCACCATCATTTGGGTAAAGAATCAGATAGCCAGAGCTTCTCTAGAGGCTGTATAGACTCCATGTTATCTAGGGTCTTTCTGCGATGGCTGTGAACACATGCCTTCTCTTAGTAACTCTGGGATAATTTTAGAGAAGACAGAGTGAAGTGCATGTTCCTCATTCATGATTTGACACATTTACAGGTTGAGATTCAGTCAGTATCATGTGTTGGATATTCTTAACATTTCCATCACACCAAAACAAGATGATCAACTTGACAAATCAGAAGAGCCTGATCTTCTGCTTCCAGAGATTTTCAGAAACTAGATGGGCTACCAGATTGAGATTTTCCAAACAGGAAGCAGGAAGAGAGCTGGAAAAGCCAGGAAGGGTGTGAAAAGTAAGGAACTAGGAAGTATACACTGATGTCAACAGTGAAATCAACAGTGAAAATCACTTTCTTCTCTACTTCTCCCTATAATTCTCTATTCCATTTCTCAACACTAAATCCAATCTACACAGAATACTTAATAAAAGTCCTTGGAAAGGAGTCAAGATGGCAGAGAAGTAGCAGGCTGAGATGACATCAGGTAGCAGGAGATCAGCTAGATAGCTTATCAAACCATTCCAAACACCTACAAATCCAACAGGAGACTGAAGAGAAGAAGAGCAGCAACTCTAGAAACAGAAAATCGACCACTTTCTGAAAAGTAGGACTGGCAGAGAAGTGAATCCAAAGCGACGGTTAGATAGCCTGCAGGGGCAGGGGGCGGGTCCCGGCAAGCAGCAGAGCAATGGAGCACAAAGTCAAAACTTTTAAAAGTCAGCTCCACTGAGGGACATCACTCCAGAGGCTAAGATGGGGTGAAGCCCATGTGGGGACAGTGTGGTCTCAAGTCCCGTGAGGTCACAGAAGGATCAGGGGTGTTTGAGTGTCACAGAGCTTTCAGGTATTAGAGCTGGGAAGCTGGTTACAGAGACAGAGCTGAGGAGTGAGGTCTCAACTCCGGGTTACCTTAAATTGTGATCCATGGCACAGGCCACTGTTCTGTGAGCAGGGACCCCACAAGATCCAGGGAGACTCCCTCTGGAACAGCACAGGGATCTGTGGGATTTGGAGACTCCAGGCGGGGCTATGTGCCAGAGACAGAGATGCTTGGTCACAGGCTGGTTGAGCTCAGAGCACAGCCGAAGGTCAGGGAGACGGGAGTGATTGAGCACTTTTCTCTGAGGGCGCACTGAGGAGTGGGGCCCTGAGCTCTCGGCTCCTCCAGGCCAGAGATTGAGAGGCCACCATTTTCATTCCTGTCCTTCAGAACTCTACAGAAAGTAACCAGGGAACAAAAGCTCCCAAAAGCAAACCCAAATGGATTACTTAGCCTGACCCCTGGTAAGGGTGGGGAAATTCCGCCTCAGTCAAAGACACTTGAGAATCACTACAACAGGCCCCTCCCCCAGAAGATTAGCAAGAAATCCAGCCAAGACCAAGTTCACTTACCAAGGAGAACAGTGGAATTCCAGAGGAGGATAAAGCAAAGCATGGAATTCAGCTTTCTCCCCATGATTCTTTAGTCTTGCAAAGTTAATTAATTTTTTCAATTTTATTTTTTTCTTATGCTAAATTTTTTTAAACTTTCACTCTTTCCTCTTTCAACGTTTTTTAACTAGTTTATCTTAACAATACCTTTCATTTAAAAAAAAAACTTTTTTGAACCTTCATTACTATAGTCATATTTTATCCTTCAGTGTATCTAACTTCATGTGTATGCACATAGGGTTCTTTCTCCAAAAAAATTTGGGATTCAACTCTACTAATAGATCAAAATATATCCTAAATCTAGCACAGGGCTTTGTTCTAGTCTCCAGCCTAAACAAATTCTCTCCACTTTCTTTTTCTTAATTCTCCCAACAAACTTATCTTATCAACTCCTTTTTTAGAAATTAAAAAAAAATTTTTTTTATCTTTATAGTCATATTCCATTGCTTCATCATGTTTACCCTTATATATGTTTTTCATTTTTTTAAATTTTGGAAGGTAGTTTCTTCTAAGTGGCCAAAATACTCCCAAAATTAAGTGGGTGACCCTGTTCTAGTCACCAGTCTAATATATATATTTTTCTTTTTATATTTTTTCTTTATTTTTAATTTTTTTCCCTGAACTTCCCCCCCCGCCCACGATTTGGGGTCTCTTCTGATTTGGTTAAAGTTCATTTTCCTGGGGTATTTGCCACCCTTTTAGCATTTTATTCCCTCCTTCATATATTCTTATCTGGATAAAATGACAAGGTGGAAAAACTCACCACAAAAAAAGAACAAGAGGCACTACCAAAGGCTAGGGACCTAATCAGTATGGACATTGGTATATGTCAGATGTAGAGTTCAGAATGACAATTCTCAAGGTGCTAGCCAGGCTCGAAAAAGGCATGGAAGATATTAGAGAAACCCTCTCTGGAGAAATAAAAGCCTTTTCTGGAGAAATAAAAGAACAAAAATCTAACCAAGTTGAAATCAAAAAAGCTATTAATGAGGTGCAATCAAACATGGAGGGCCTTACTGCTAGGATAAATGAGGCAGAAGAGAGAATTAGTGATATAGAAGACCAAATGACAGAGAATAAAGAAGCTGAGCAAAAGAGAGATAAACAACTACTGGACCAAGAGGGGAGAATTTGGGAGATAAGTGATACCGTAAGATGAAACAACATTAGAATAATTGGGATTCCAGAAGAAGAAGAAAGAAAGAGGGTAGCAGAAGGTATATTGGAGAGAATTATTTTAGAGAATTTCCCTAATATGGCAAAGGGAACAAGCATCAAAATCCAGAAGGCACAGAGAACTCCTCTCAAAATCAACAAGAATTGTCCACACCTCGTCATCTAATAGTAAAATTTACAAGTCTTAGTGACAAAGAGAAAATCCTGAAAGCAGTCTGGGAAGAGAAGTTTGTAACATACAATGGTAAAAAATAGTAGATAGGCAGCAGACTTATCCACAGAGACCTGGCAGGCCAGAAAGAACTGGCATGATATATTCAGAGCACTAAATGAGAAAAACATGCAGCCAAGAATACTATATCCAGCTAGGCTATCATTGAAAATAGAAGGAGAGATAAAAAGCTTCCAGGACAAACAAAAACTAAAAGAATTTGTAAACACCAAACCAGCTCTAAAGGAAATATTGAAAGGGGTCCTCTAAGCAAAGGGAGAGCCTAAAAGTAGTAGACCAATAAGGAAGAGAGACAATTTACAGTAATAGTCACCTTACAGGAAATACAATGGCACTAAATTCATATCTCTCAATAGTTGAGTGTATATGGGCTAAATGCCCCAATCAAAAGACACAGGGTATAAGAATGAGTAAAAAAACAAAACCCATCAATATACTGTCTACAAGAAACTCATTTTAGACCCAAAGACACTTCCAGATTTAAAGTGAGGGGGTGGAAAACAATTTACCATGCTAATGGACATCCAAAGAAAGCTGGGATGGCAATCCTTATATCAGATCAATTAGATTTTTAGCCAAAGACTATAATAAGAGATGAGGAAGGACATTATATCATCCTCAAAGGGCCTGTCCAACAAGAAGAGCTAACAATTTTAAATATCTATACCCCTAATATGGGAACAGCCAATTATATAAACCAATTAATAACAAAATCAAAGAAATACATCAACAATAATACAATAATTGTAGGGGACTTTAACACTCCCCTCACTAAAATGGACAGATCATCCAAGCAAAAGATGAACAAAGAAATAAATGCCTTAAATGACACACTGGACCAGATGGACATCACAGATATATTCAGAACATTCCATCCCAAAGCAACAGAATACACATTCTTCTCTAGTGCACATGGAACATTCTCCAGAATAGATCACATCCTGGGTCACAAAGCAGGTCTCAACCAGTATCAAAGGATTGGGATCATTCCCTGCATATTTTCAGACCACAATGCTCTGAAGCTAGAACTCAATCACAAGAAGAAATTTGGAAAGAACCCAAATACATGGACACTAAAGAGCATATTTCTAAAGAATGAATGGGTCAACCAGGAAATTAAAGAAGAATTGAAACAATTCATGGAAACAAATGATAATGAAAATATAATGGTTCAAAATCTGTGGGACACAGCAAAGACAGTCCTGAGAGGAAAATATATAGTGATACAAGTCTTTCTCAAGAAACAAGAAATGTCTCAAATACACAACCTAACCCTACACCTAAAGGAGCTGGAGAAAGAACAACAAAGAAAGCCTAAACCCAGCAGGAGAAGAGAACTCATAAAGATCAGAGCAGAAATCAATGAAATAGAAACCAAAAAAACAGTAGAACAAATCAACGAAACTAGGAGCTGGTTCTTTGAAAGAATTAATAAGATTGGTAAACCCCTGGCCAGACTTATCAAAAAGAAAAGAGAAAGGACCCAAATAAATAAAATCATAAATGAAAGAGGAGAGATCAAAACCAACATCAAAGAAATACAATTATAAGAACATATTTTGAGTAACTCTATGCCAACAAATTTGACAATCTGGAAGAAATGGATGCATTCCTAGAGAGAAGTAAACTACAACAACTGAACCAGGAAGAAATAGAAAACGTGAACAGATGCATAACCAGTAAGGAGATTGAAGCAGTCATCAAAAATCTCCCAACAAACAAGAGCCCAGGGCCAAACGGCTTCCCAGGGAAATTTTACCAAACAATTAAAGAAGAATTAATTCCTATTCTCCTGAAACTTTTCCAAAAAATAGAAATGGAAGGAAAACTTCCAAACTCATTATAAGGCCAGCATTACCTTGATCCCAAAACCAGACAAGGATCCCATCAAAAAAGAGAATTACAGACCAATATCCTTGATGAACACAGATGCAAAAATTCTCACCAAAATATTAGCTAATAGGATCTAACAGTACATTAAAAGGATTATTCACCATGACCAAGTGGGATTTATTCCAGGGCTGCAAGATTGGTTCAACATCTGCAAATCAATCAATGTGATACAATACATTAATAAAAGAAAGAATAAGAACCATGTGATACTCTCAATAGATGCTGAAAAAGCATTAGACAAAGTAAAGCATTCCTTCCTGATCAAAACTCTACAAAGTGTAAGAATAGAGAGTACATACCTCAATATTATCAAAGCCATCTATGAAAAACCCACCGTGAATATCATTCTCAATGGAGAAAAACTGAGAGCTTTTCCACTAAGGTCAGGAACATGGCAGGGATGTCCATTATCACAACTGCTATTCAACATAGTACTAGAAGTCCTAACCTCAGCAATCAGACAACAAAAAGAAATCAAAGGCATCCAAATTGGCAAAGAAGAAGTCAAACTATCACTCTTTGCAGAGGACATGATACTATATGTGGAAAACCCAAACAACTCCACTCCAAATCTGCTAAAATGCATACAGGGATTCAGTAAAATGTCAGGATATAAAATCAATGCAGAGAAATCAGGTGCATTTCTTTACACCAAAAACAAGACAGAAGAAAGAGAAATTAAGGAGTCAATCCCACTTACAATTGCACGCAAAACCATCAGATACCTAGCAATAAACCTAACCAAAGAGACAAAGAATCTATACTCAGAAAACTATAAAGTACCCATGAAAGAAATTGAGGAAGACACAAAGAAATGGAAAAATGTTCCATGCTCATGGATTGGAAGAAAAATATTGTGAAAATGTCTATGCTACCTAAAGCAATCTACACGTTTAATGCAATCTGTATTAAAATCCCATCCATTTTTTTCAAAGAAGTGGGACAAAGAATCCTAAAATTTATATGGAACCAGAAAAGACCCCAAATAGCCAGAGGAATATTGAAAAAGAAAGCCAAAGTTGGTGGCATCACAATTCCAGACTTCAAGCTCTATTACAAAGCTGTCATCAATCAAGACAGTATGGTACTGGCACAAAAAAAAGACACATAGACAATGGAACAGAATAGAGAGCCCAGAAATAGATCCTCAACGCTATGGTCAACTAATCTTTGACAAAGCAGGAAAGAATGTCCAATGGAAAAAAGACAGTCTCTTCAACAAATGGTGTGGGGAAAATTGGACAGCCACATGCAGAAGAATGAAACTTGTTCATTTCCTTACACCACACACATAAATGACTCAAAATGGATGAAGGACATCAATGTGAGAGAGGAATCCATCAAAATCCTTGAGGAGAACACAAGTTGCCACAGCAACCTCTTCCTAGGAACATCGCCAAAGGCAAGGGAAGCAAGAGCAAAAATGAACTATCAGGAGTTCATCTAGATCAAAAGCTTTTGCACAGCAAAGGAAACAGTTAACAAAACCAAAAGACAACTGACAGAAGGAGAGCGGATATTTGAAAATGACATATCAGATAAAGGGCTTGTATCCAAAATCTATAAAGGATTTGTCAAACTCAACACCCAAAGAATAAATAATCCAGTCAAGACATGGGCAGAGGACATGAACAGACATTTCTGCAAAGAAGACATCCAGATGGCCAACAGACACATAAAAAAGTGCTCCACCTCACTCAGCATCAGGGAAATACAAATCAAAACCACAATGAGATACCACTTCATACCAGTCAGAATGGCTAAAATTTACAAGTCAGGAAATGACAGATGCTGGCGAGGATGTGGAGAAAGGGGAACCCTCCTACACTGTTGGTGGGAATGCAAGCTGGTGCAACCACTCTGGAGAACAGCACAGAGGTTCCTCAAAAAGTTGAAAATAGAGCTACCCTATGACCCAGCAATTGCACTACTGGGTATTTACCCTAAAGATACAAATGTAGTGACGGGGGTTGCTGGGGGGCGGGGTGTAGGGAGAGGGTGGTGGGGTTATGGACATTAGTTAAGGTATGTGTTATGCTGAGTGCTGTGAGGTGAGTATACCTGGGGCTAATAATACATTATAAGTTAATAAAAGAAATAAGTCCTTGGAAGAAATCAGTAGAAGGAAGTTGATTTGTCTGTCCACCTCATTTTCCAAACTACAACTAAAATGTATGTCAGCAGTGCTCCATAGTCATTTTTTCCAAGGAGACTTACTACACACCTTTGGTCCAACCCTTCCCCACCCCCACACCCCGCTGCACCACAACAAAGCCTTCCTTTCCTTGTAACCACAGAACCTAGAAATCCATCCAGTGGTCTCATTTATCACCATACTCTGTTTCCACTTTTAGACTAACAGTTGTGAGTGGTCAGAGCCCATGGTTCCTCCTTCCATGTGCTTCCTCCCAATACACACCCTTAGTAATACACTGCACACAATGTGGCTTAGGAAAGGCCAACTATCTCTCTGGTTATCTTCCTTCATATCCTTAAATGTATCTTTCTATTCTCCTTTGTATGTACTTGGCTGTCTCTCTCCAACCTATCTCACCAGGCTTGGCTTGGTTCCTCAAATAGCCCTAGGTGGCTGCCCCACATTGCCACCATCTTCCTTGAAGTTAATTGATTTGCTTTGGACTTTTGTTTTCAAAAAGACACCAGATCCTTTGAGTCATATGAAAGTTGTATCATGCCTCAAAGTCCTGAGCTCTTCTCCAGCTATACATACATAAAACTTCTCCATCAAGACCCACCTGCCTCACCCAAGCTCAGACAACATAATCTACAACAACCAGTCTCTGACACCACTTTTTTAACCCACTGAGCCACCCAGGCACCCCTGACACCACTTTTTAAGGGACACTGTGTATCCCTCTTCCTAGTTCTTTCTCATCACCACTCTGCTTTGTGATTTCTGCGATAATCAAAGAAAAAAGGGACAAGGATGAACCAAATGAATATAATCAAAAAATCATATTTATCAATCTGGAATATAGTTGGTGAAGAAATTAGCCTTTCTACATTATTTTGCTTTAACTAAGGTTAAGATGAATCTGCCTTCTGGAAGCACATATCACGAATTAATGATGATGGAGAGAAGTAGCCCAAGAACTGTTAGAGGACAAGAGAAAGAAATCAATATTTGCCACATACAACCCCAAAACTGGGTGTAATGCATGAAAAAATGTTGTCTGGATTTCTGGTGTTGGGGTGTCATCCACGACGTAGTTGGCTGTAGGGAGGCTGGAAAGGTGAACCGTTTAAGGTTCAAAGGGCCTTCATAATTAAAGAGTCGCAAATATGTTTTATGATAACAGCAAACTGCCCCTCAGTGACTCACTCTTTTAATGATCACCAGGGAGCCACACCCCAGGAGACCCTGGTAATCTTTCCTCCTACAGCCTGAGCTGGCCTATAATCCATCCCCACCATAGCTTTTTTAAATTAGGTAAGAAAGGCAGGGAGATACATTTAGTAGCTATAAAATAGATATCTAGCTTCCTGAGCTTGGAGGAAGAAGAACCCAAATCCTCTCTGGTGATGGGGAACCCCTTATCACACTGGACCTGCTATTCTGCAAAGTGTACACCAATATTGTCCCACAGTGACTTTCAGACTCTCCACTGAGAAATGAGGCAAAACATGAAGAAAGCAGCAGAGCTAGATGGAAAATTCTTCATTCATTCAAAGAACATGTGTAAGCATATTGTGTGCTGTGCCCTGTGGAAGGGAGAAAGATGAATAAGGCAAGCTCTGTACTAGGCCAGAAAGGAAAGGCATCTAAAGAGGGCAGGGGCAATAAATGGGAAGGACGCTGGAGTAGAAGCACCAAAAATAACCTCCCCTGATTCATATTTTGCTCATGAGAGCTGAGAACCTTTTTGATGCAGAGAAGAGTATAGGTTTCCAAATCCTTCTGACCCCAACAACACTACCTGCCCTTCCAAAACTCACAAGGTACAGATCTACACCCCCCAAACCAAACTCTAGCTCTGGGGCCATGAAATATCCTCTGCTCCAACCCCACACGGCTTCTATAGCCAGTGGTATTCCAAGCCCAGCCATCTCCCGCCCTGGCTCTGCCTCAGTTTTTCTGACAACTCTATAAACAGGAGAAATAACTTACCACGGACCTTTTTCTGCCTCAGAGGAGAAACACTTAGGAAGAAAGTACAAGACAAACCCAGGGACGCAGAAGGAGCTCAGCCAAGCAGGGCCAGGACTTGGAGGAGAGCTCAAAGTGTGCCCTCAGGGAATTGAGGCCCTAGGGAGGCAAGGTCCTCATGGAGGAGGGGCCTCAGGAGTGTGAGCACTAACAAGGCTGGGCCTCAGGGAGTTGGGGCCAAAGTGCAGAAGGGGCCTGGGAAGGATGTGAAAGTAGGAAGGAGGTGGTTTAGCTGGAATCCTGGAGCAAGGATAAAGGTTGGCAATAGAAGACCAGTGGGGCCCTGCATGGGTGAGGTGGTGGACTGAGGGCTTAAATGGGACTTTGCTGGAGACTTTGTTGGCATCAAGATGTGAACTTAGAAGTAAATAAGTTCTACAGGGATCTGGGTATGGAGGAGGTCTAGCTGGCAAGAGAAAATTGTGGGTACCTGGTGGAGCCCAGCCTGTGGTGATTTGGAGGCCAATCCCAGATCCAGCTAAAGAGCCCATTCAGCAGTCCTATAATCAAGCACAGAAGCACTTCCCCCCACCCAGCTGCCTCTCCCAGAATCTCCTACAGATTCCTCTACCACCACCATCCATTCTGGCTCCTCAGCCACACTTCCAATCACTCCAGGAGTAAAACTAAAAGGGAACTATTTTAAGCTTTCCCCCAAGGGATTTCCTGAGACAGTCACTCAGTGTTAACAGCATATTCTGACTGAATGTGCATTGAGCCTTGTGCTGGAGGAAGTATAGAAAAAGACACAGTCCTTGCCTACAGAGCTTCCTGCCCTAGACAATCCTAACATAGCACTTCCAAGTCCCTGAAACAATGACCAAAGGAAAGTGTGTCCTCCTTCCAAGAACATTAATATTCAAACAGAAGCAGGACTTCTCAGAGCTGGAGAAGGTAGGTCTACTTAAAGACCCAGGGCTGAATGCACAAGTGATGGGTCCACAAACCATGGGTCTCGAGGAGAAGGGAGCACCACTGCCTCTACTTGATAATGCTGACATCCCTCTAAACCCTAAATTATGCACCTCAAAGACTGAGGTAGAGGTGGAGGGATGGGAAAGATGGATAGCAGCAGGTCCCTAAAGGACCAGAGCCTTTACTAACTATACTAAACCAGAGCATTGAACTTGGAGCAGAAAGAATGTTCCTGATCTCGGCAACAACCTCCAGCTGAGGAGAACCTACAAATCACACTGACCCTGCCCTAACACATCACCTGGAGGCATGGACCAAGGGCACTAACTGAGCACCTTCTGTGTTCCAGGTGTTATGCGAGGTAGGGGATGAGTGGCGCAGCCAAGACCACAGAACCAGAATTCTAAGAGGCAAAGGAGACAGGCAGGACTGGAAGGATGGCTGTCATGACAGAACAGTAGGGAAGGGGCATCTGGGTGTTTGATCTGTGTCTGTTCCAACAGTCCTAGGCTGTGTCCCCTGTCTCAGCTGGGATTTCCCCAGATGTGCACCTGCTTGAGGGCAAGAAGGGCACCTACAGGAGGAGGGTCTGTCTATCCGTACATCTGGTCCCCAGAGCAATCCCTTCTCCTTTCTCCCTGTGCTATTTGCTGCCAGCTAGGTAGAGGGCGGGAGGCTTGAGGGAAGGCCAGGGCCCCCAGTCACCAGGTAATGAAAAGAACTGGCCCAGGCCCTTCTCTCTCTATCTCCCACTGGCCACCTGCTGTGGGCTGGCAGCCTGCAGGCCCCAGTGCCTTGCATTAGGTATGGCCCAGCCCAGCAATTCAGGAGTGGTGCCTTGAGCCTTGGCAGTACAGGTCACATGCCTCCTGCCCCCGCTGAGCCTCAGATGTCCCACTGTAATGCAGGCCCTGTTCCCAGTGTTCTCTTGCATGCTACTGCCCACTCTACCTGCCCTAAGGAGTGGGCAGCCTCCTAAACTCCTTCTAGCAATTTCAGTGTCAGGCCTAGAACCCCGGTAAGTCTGGGCTGAGCTCCAGACCCCCTTCTTTGCCTCCCAGGGCTGTTCCCAGAGTCCATTCCAGGCAGTGCCAGTGCCTGAAGCCACGTCCCGAGGCCCTTCCCCTCCAGATCCACTTGCTCCTCATTCTCTCTGCTGCCCAGGAGTCCACCACCACCTCTGCTGCCCTTCCTGCTGCACCCCAGCCCAGCCACCTCCACAGTGGACACAGCAGCTCTGAAATGCCTCCTGCTGTTCCTACCAGTGTCCTCCACTGCTGTATAAGCTGAGTCCTATCTCTGCAGCCACCATTGCTGCAACCACCGCTGGTGACTTCGTAGCCACAACTTCAATGGTGGCTATGGCCCAGGTCACAACTGCCTGGGAGAAGAAGACAAAGAGTAAGAGACTCTCCACGTGTGCATACCTGTGAGAGATGCAGCAAGGCCTTCCATGATGTCTCCCATCGGAAACCACAGGAGCTGTGGCACTGGGACAAGGAGCCCTGCCGTGCCGTGCCATACCGTGTCCAGTGTGCCCGCGGCACCACAAGCAGGAGGACACCGTGAGCTACTGTGTGTGTGCACAGTCCAGGAGGGACAGGGCACAAGCCCTAAAGCACAACAGACAGACAGGAGGAAATACGGGGGAGACACTGATAGGCTCACAGGGTGAGACTCAGACACTTGTGATGGGAAGAGAGACCCTCAGGCACTGAGGGAGGGTCACAAGGAGGGGGACAGCCAGAAGGGAGAACTGAGGGCAGACCCAGTCCTGGGACATCTCAGACCACAGAATATGTGTCAGAGAGACAGAAGGCCCACAGACAGACAGACGTGCTGACAGAGATGAAGGTGTAGGAGGCCAAAGTGGAAGGAAGCAGACAGGGCTGCAGGGAGGAGGGGCAGGAGCAGACAGAGAGAGAAGGAGGCAGAGGTGCTGCAGAAGGGGGGAGCTAGGCAGGGAGGGAGCTGCATATTTGCTCCAAGGGCCTCTTCCCTCTGGTTCCTGCTGAGTCCGGGCTCCTTTCAGGAGCTGCTACAGCTGCTGCTGGATGGACCCAGAAAGCTGAGAGGGTGGGGCTGCCTCCCAGTACCCACCTGAGGGTCCCAGAGGCCCTGCATGGATATGAACACTACCTCCCCTCCCCCCACAATGCTGCCATGCAAAGAGGCCTGAGCTCAGCCCTCACTTCTGAGGGTTCATGCAGCCTGACATGCCCAGTGCAGGGGAGTGGGGGCCAAGGAGAAAGAGAAACTGAGGCAGGCAGACAAGGGAGGCCAACAAGCTTGGGAGAAGGTGCTGGGACAGACTGGTTAGGGATCGCATGGAGGAGAGGGAGGAGAGGTGGAGGCCTGGGACTGGATCTGCATGGAGAGTTGAAGAAGCACCACACACAGTATGAGCAAATAACCTATTAGTGATTATCCGTTAATTTGGGGTCAACAGTGTAGACACCTTCTGAGCAGTCATCATCCATGACTACAAGGAGCTCCTCATTAAAGGGCCCCCACAAATACACATATGAACCCACAAAAGGAGAAACTGAGGCAGAGAATTGTAACCTTGAGATCAGTGGATATGCTGAAACCTAGGTTTTAAGGAACCAGTGATGAAGCAACCAGCCAAGTGTGAAGACATAAGACCTAGCATGTCAAGCTGGACCCTGCCTCTTTCCCCAGGCTTTCTTGGTGCTCTGTGAAGACTAGCTCCCCCAGCTTCTCTCAAGGCCACGGAGACCCTAAGAACATTAACTCAAGGGGCGTTTGGGTGACTCAGTTGGTTAAGCATCTGCATTTGGTTCAGATCATGATCCTGGAGTCCCTTTGGCTCAGGTCACGATCCTGAGGTCCTGGGATTGAGCCCCATGTCAGGCTCCCTGCTTCCTTTTCCCACCTGCTCATGTTCTCTCGCTATCATTCTCTCTCTCAAATAAATAAATAAATCTTGAAATAAAAAAAAAAGAACATTAACTCAGGCAATCTAAAGGGAAGTTGTTCTCCCAGCCCACTGCTCTGGCAACTACTTTTGAAGGTCCCAGATGCCAAATGTGTGGTTACAACTAGAATCCAGGGAGTCTCTTTAGCAGCAGGAGGGAGGGAGGATATAGAGAGAACCTTCTGGAGAAGTCCGGCAGAGAAGACCAGGGAGCAAAATCCACCATGTCCATTCCACTCCCATGGACACTTAGAAGTTTAATAAAGTTCAAAATATCCAGGGCTTCCATGTTATTAAAAGCAGGAGCTAGATTTTCTTATCCAAGTTCTTTTCTTCTCCAAGTTTTACCATTTAGCCTCCTCCTCCCCCATGAACACACTTCCTTTATGAAATACACTGCACCAGAATCTGGACTTTGGAAACTGCCTCCACTAAGGATTTCTGCAAAAGAAATTTTGAATCCATTAGAATGAATTTCCTTAGAGCAGGGGTTGGTAAATGCTAGAACCAGAGAAACACATACACACACACACACACACACACACACACACACACACACACACACAGGTTATAAAGATCGTGAATGTTGCTTGTGTCAGTAGGGTACAGATGGCTGACAAGAGAAAATAGGGGGAAAAGCAAGGCAATGGAATCCATTTGTTTCTCTGAAGCTTCCTCTGGCTTCCTCAGACACTATCGGATCCTTGGGAACCTTTTTGTCCAGAGTCCACCACCTACAGAACTAGTCCTGGAAAGAGGCTCTGAAACAGAACCAAAATATTTGAGTACTTTCACATTCAAAGTCAGCTTCTGGAGCTTTCTTTGAGTTTGAGTTTATAATTAGTATCTATCTATACCCAGGAGATAGTGTCTAAGTGTGTTCAACATCCATAATAGAAAAGTAAAATCAAACATTTCAAGGATGTCCTGCTGTCATGGTGAAGAGAAACAAACCAACAGGACATTGGAAGCTACCACAGGAAGGCTGCTGGAGTAGTGGGAAGCATGAGGTTTTGAATCAGGCTGATTTTTGTTAGGATCCAGGCTTTTTCAAAACTTTATATACATTTCTTAATTTCTTTTAGCTGCAATTCCTTCATTTACATACAAAAAATGTTATCAAAAGATAGATACAATGCTACGAAAGCACTTAGTATATAATTATACCTGACTATGTTACATTTAGCAACCTTTAGCTGTGATTATCATTTTTTAATTGTGCTATGTTAGTCACCATAAAATACATCATTAGTTTTTGATGCAGTGTTCCAAGATTCATTGTTTACGTACAACACCCAGTGCTCCATGCAATACATGCCCTCCTTAATACTCACCCATCCCCCCAACCCCCTCCCTTCTGAAACCCTCAGTTTGTTTCTCAGAGTCTGCAGTCTCTCATGGTTCATCTCCTCTTCTGTTTTCCCCCAATTCACTTTTCCTTTTCTTCTCCTAATATCCTCCATGTTATTCCTTATGTTCCACAAGTAAATGAAAACATATAATTGACTCTCTCTGCTTGACTTATTTCACTCACCGTAATCTTCTCCTGTCCCATCTGTGTTGATGTTAAAGTTGGGTATTCATCTTTTCTGATAGAGGCAAAATATTCCATTGTATATATGGACCATATCTTCTTTATCCATCGTCTGTTGAAGGGCATCTTGGCTCTTTCCACAGTTTGGTTATTGTGGACATTGCTGCTATGAACATTGGGGTATCGAGGACCCTTCTTTTCACTGCATCTGTATCTTTGGGGTAAATACCCAATAGTGCAATTGCAGGGTCATAGGGTAGCTCTATTTTTAATTTCTTAAGGAATCTCCACACTGTTTTCCAAAGTGGCTGTACCAACTTGCATTCCCACCAACAGTGTAAGAAGGTTCCCCCTTTCTCCACATCCCCTCCAACACATGTTGTTTACTATCTTGTTGATTTGGGCCCTTTGAACTCGCATAAGGTGGTATCTCAATGTGGGTTTGATTTGAATCTCCCTGATGGCTAATGATGATGAACATTTTTTCATGTGTCCGTTAGCCATTTGTATGTCTTCTTTGGAGAAGTGTCTGTTCATGTCTTCTGCCCAGTTTTTCACATGATTATCTGTTCTGTGTGTGTTGAGTTTGAGGAGTTCTTTATAGATCTTGGATATCAGCCCTTTGTCTGTACCATCATTTGCAAATATTTTCTCCCATTCCATGGGTTGCCTCTTAGTTTTGTTGACTGTTTCCTTTGCTGTGCAAAAGCTTTTGATCTCGATGAAGTCCCAAAAGTTCATTTTTGCTTTTGTTTCCTTTTCTTCTTGAGGCATGTCTTGAAAGAAGTTGCTGTGGCTGATATCGAAGAGGTTACTGCCTATGTTCTCTTCTAGGATTTTGTTGGATTCTTGCCTCACATTGAGGTCTTTTATCCATTTTGAGTTTCTTTGTGTACGGTATAAGAGAATGGTCGAGTTTCATTCTTCTGTATATAGCTGTCCAATTCTCCCAGCACCATTTATTGAAGACACTATCGTTTTTCCACTGGATATTTTTTTCTGCTTTATCAAAGATGATTTGACCATAGAATTGAGGGTCCATACCTGGGCTCTGTACTCTGTTCCATTGGTCTATGTGTTTGTTTTTGTGCCAGTACCATGCTGACTTGGTGATCACAGCTTTGTAATGAAGCTTGAAATCAGGCAACGTGATGCCCCCCCATTTTGTTTTTTTCTTTTCAACATTTCCTTAACAATTCAGGGTCTTTTCTGGTTCCATACAAATTTTAGGATTGTTTGTTCCAGCACTTTGAAAAATGCTTCTGATATTTTGATCAGGATGGTATTGAAAGTATAGATTGCTCTGGGAAGCATATACATTTTAACAATGTTTATTCTTCTGATCCATTGGCATGTGATGTCTTTCCATCTTTTTGTGTCTTCTTCAATTATTTCATGAGTGTTCTGTAGTTCCTCAAGTACAGATCCTTTACCTCTTTGGTTATGTTGATTCCAAGGTATCTTATGGTTTTTAGTGCTATTGTAAATGGAATCAATTCTCTAATTGTCCTTTCTACAGTTTCATTGTTAGTCTATAAGAAAGCAACTGATTTCTTTGCATTGATTTTGTATCCTGCCACATTATTGAATTGTTGTATGAGTTCTAGTAGTTTGGGGGTGAAGTCTTTTGGGTTTTCCATATAAAGTATCATGTCTATGCAAATAAAGAGAGTTTGACTTCTTTGCTAACTTGAATAACTTTTATTTCTTTTTGTTGTCTGGTTGCTGTTGCTAGGACTTCTAGTACTATGTTGAACAACAGTGGTGAGAGTGGGCATCCTTGTCCTGATCTCAATGGGAAGGCTGTCCCTTTTTCCTATTGAGAATGATATTCACTGTGAGTTTTTCATAGATAAATTTTATGAGTTTGAGGAATGTTCCCTCTATCCATATACTTTGAAGAGTTTAAATCAGGAATGGATGCCGTATTTTGTTAAATGCTTTTTCTGCATCAGATGAGAGGACCATGTGGCTCTTCTCTCTTCTGTTATTGATTTGTTCTATTACATTGATTGACTTCTGAATGTTGAACCACCCTTGAATCCCAGGGTTAAATCCCACCTGGTCATGGTGGCTAATCTTTTTAATGTACTGTTGGATCCCATTAGCTAGGATCTTGTTGAGAATCTTGGCATCCATATTCATCAGAAATATTCGTCTGAAATTCTCCCTTTTGATTTTTGCCTGATTTGCCTGATTTGCCTGCTTTGGGGTCTTTGCCTGATTTGCCTGCTCGCTTCATAGAAAGAGTCTGGAAGTTTTCCTTCTGTTTCTATTTTTTGAAACAGCTTCAGGAGAATAGGTATTATTTCTTTGAATCTTTGGTAGAATTCCCCAGGGAATCCATCAGGCCCTGGGCTCTTGTTTTTTGGGAGGTTTTTGATCACTACTTCAGTCTTCTTACTAGATATTGGTGTATTTAGGTTGTCAATTTCTTCTTGTTTCAGTCTTGGAAGCTTATAGTTTTCCAGAAATGCATCCATTTCTTCTAGGTTGCTTACCTTATTGGTATATAGCTGTTGGTAATAATTTCTGATGATTGTTTCTATTTCCTTTATGTTAGTCATGATCTCTCCCCTTTCATTCATAATTTTATTAATTCAGGTCCTTTCTCTTTCTTTTGGATTAGTTTGGATAATGATTTATTGATCTTATTAATTCTTTCAAAGAACAAGCTCCTAGTTTTGTTGATGCACTCTACTATATCTCTAGTTTCTAACTCATTGATCTCTGCTCTAATCTTAATTATTTCCCTTCCTGTGCAGGGAGTTGACTTAATTTGTTGTTGATTCTCCCGTTCTTTAAGGTGTAAAGAGAGTTGGTGTATTCTGGATTTTTCAATTTTTTTGAGTGAAGCTTTTATTTCCCCCTTAGCACCGCCTTTGCCATATCCCATAAGTTTTGGACCAATGTGTCTTCATTCTCAGTGATTTTCATGAATTGTTTAAGTTCTTCTTTGATTTCTGGTTGATCCAAACATTCTTGAGCAGGATGGTCTTTAGCTTCCAAGTGTTTGTATTCCTTCCAAAATTTTTCTTGCGGTTGAGTTCCAGTTTCAAAGCATTGTGGTCTGAGAATATGCAGGGAATAATCTCACTCTTTTGGTATCAGTTGAGCCATGATTTGTGACCCAATATGTGGTCTATTCTGAAGAAAGTTCCATGTGCGCTCAAGAAGAATGAGTATTCTGTTGTTTTAGGGTGGAATGTTCTTTATATATCTATGAGGTCCATCTGGTCCAATGTGTCTTTCAAAGCTCTTGTTTCTTTATTGATTTTCTGCTTAGATGATCTGTCTGTTGCTGAGAGTGGTACATTAAGATCCCCTACAATTAATGTATTCATATCAGTATGACTCTTTATTTTGATTGACAGTTGGCTAATGTAGTTGGCTGTTTCCATATTGGGGGCATAAATATTTACAGTTGTTAGATCTTCTTGATGGATAGACCCTTTAAGAATGATGTAGTGTCCTTCTGTATCTCTGACTATAGTCTTTAGCTTAAAATCTAATTTATCTGATATGAGAATTGCTACCCCAGCTTTCTTTTGAGGCCTGATGGCATGAAAGATGGTTCTCCATCCCTTCACTTACAGTCTGGATGTATCTTTAGGTTCCAAATGTGTCCCTTGTAAACAGCATATGGATGGGTCCTGTCATTTTATCCAGTCTGCAAACCTTGCTCTTTTTTGGGAGCATTTTGGCCATTCACATTGAGAGTGATTATTGAAAGATAAGGTTTTTTTTTTGTTTTTTTTTTTTTAAGATTTTATTTATTTATTCAACAGAGAGAGATCACAAGTAGACAGAGAGGCAGAGAGAGAGAGAGAGAGGGAAGCAGGCTCCCTGCTGAGCAGAGAGCCCGATGCGGGACTCGATCCCAGGACCCTGAGATCATGACCTGAGCCAAAGGCAGCGGCTTAACCCACTGAGCCACCCAGGTGCCCCGAAAGATAAGTTTTTATTGACATCATGTTACCTGTGAAATCCTTGTTTCTATATATTGTCTCTGTAAATTTCTGTTCTGTATCACTCTTGGGTTCTTTTTCTTTTATAGAACCCCCCTTAGTATTTCTTATTGTGTCGGCTTGGTGGTCACATACTCTTTTAAACCTTGCCGGTCTTGGACGGTTTTTATCTCTCCATCCATTTTGAATGTCTGCCTTGTTGGATAAGGTATTCTTGGCTGCATGTTCTTCTCATTTAGTGCTCTGAATGGCTTGCCAGGTTTCTGTGGACAGGTCTGACATTATTTTCATGGTCCTTCCTCTGCACCTAAGGAATCTCTTCCCCATAGCTTCTCTTGGGACCTCTTATCTAAAGTTATGATTCATGAATTTCAGGATTAAGTGTCTGGAGGTCTTTCTAGATTAGTTGACCTTAGAGGGTGTACTTTCTGCCTCTAGGACACAACACTATTCCCCAGACTAGGGAAATTTTCATCCAGAATTCATTCAGCTATATTTTTCTAGTATTCTCTCTTTCTCCACTCCCTTGGGGATCCCAATATCTCTGATGTTTGACTGCTTCATGGTGTCATTTATTTCCCTAATTCTGTTTTCATGGCTTCTAAACTGTTTGTTCCAGGCCTCCTGCCAATCCTCCTTTTCTGTCAGTTTATCTTCTAGACCACTAATTCAATCTTCTGCCTTGGTTACCCTAGCTGTTAGAGTATTTAGATTAGATTGGACCTCACTGATACCATTTTTATCCTTCTGACAGATCAGCCCTCACTTTCACACTTCAAATTTCTATGTTGCCACTAATTGTCTTCTCCAACCTAGCCATTGCCTGGATAATTGTTACCCTGAATTCCCTTTCTGACACACTGTTTATATCTATATCCAATAGTTCTGTGGAAGAGGGCACAGTCTCTGAATTTTTCCTCTATTGGGTGTTACTCCTCATTTTGGTGAGAGGTGGCTGGAGACCGTCCTGGGTCTGTGGGCTTGGGCCCATGCCCGTGACTACCCAGTTCCTTGACTTGCCCCTAAACATCTTTTGCTCTGTTTGAGTGCTTTTAACTAGTCTCCAAGTTAATGCTGGTCCCTAATCATGGGGCACTTTCACACTGGGGTATTACTTTCCAATGGGTCGCTTCTGGTGGCTTCCTTCCCCTTCTGTTAATCCTCAGATTATCAGTCTGAGCATTCCCACTCCACGTTACCTCTCCACTGATGTCTTTGCCCCTGTAGAAATCCAGATGTGTATAATCTTACATCTCAGGCTGATTTCATGAGTGTTCAGAGTGTTCTGGTAGATATTTAGCTCACTTTACGGGACCAGTTGAAACGGGGTCTCCTACTTCTCTACCATCTTGCCCCTCCTCCTACGGGTTTGTTTGTTTGGTTTTTTCCCCCTTCGGGTAAAATACTCCTTAGTGGAGTCATTCATTGGTAATATAGTAATTCTAATAATTTTTTGAAGAATCTCCATACTGTTTTTCACAGTGGCTGTACCAATTTATATTTTTACCAACAGTGCACAAGGGATCTTATTTCTCCACACTCTTACCAACACTGTTATTTCTTGCTTTTTTATTCTAGACATTCTCACTGGTGTTAAGGTAATACCTCATTGTGGATTTGATTTGCACTTCTCTGATGATTATTGATGTTAAGCATCTTTTCATATGTCTGTTACCAGCTATATGTCTTTGGGAAAATGTCAGTCAGGACCTCTGCCCATTTTTATTTTGGTTGGTGTTTTTGTGGGGGTTTTTTGTTTGGTTGGTTTTTTGGTTACTGAATTGTATGAGTATATATTTTGGATATCAACCCTTTATTGGATAGATTGTGCCTTTCAGATTAACCATGTATATAGCATTCAAAAACATATTGTATATACATTTAACACTTGATTGAAAGATCCATTTTATAACTCTATATCACAAAATGTTAAAGTAATGAATAAGATGATCAAAACACATAACTTAGTGTAGTTCTGCTGTATAAACATATGAGAATCATAACATTGCCTAAAACCTTGGGAACACAAGTACTCTCTGCCTGGCAGTTTTTAGATCATTTGAATTTAGAATTGAATTTATCTCTTCAGGAAGGAAAAAGGAAACACAAACCAAAGCTGGTGCTGACAATATGGGCAGTGCCTTGAGACATGACTGACATGAAGGCTTGAATCCTAAAGGTACAAAAGAGCTATGTGCTCATATACTAGTTAAATCTAAGAAGCAATTTTAAATTCTTAAACCATTCATTAAAGACTGGTCACAAATAAGTCAAACAACTGTGAGGTCACTTTACTTAAAATTCAAAGTGCTAAGACAGGGAGGACCAATGGCACTTGGCCCAATTCCTTACCAAAGTTAAGTGAGTGAATATTTCATTCATCTAAAACTGATTTGTGCCCTTCTTTTCAGTGCCCCAGGCAGAGAGATTTCCAGACCTGGACCAGAGTGAATATAACTGTCCTGTTTTAAATTAATCTTTTCTCAAAGGTCACTTCACATGCATTATAATATGTCAAAGGTTATTAGATGAATTCTAAATAAAATACATATTTAACACCATAATTAGAAAACAGATGACTTGCTTTTATTTATTAGATATTTGTTTTTAAATAGTTAAAAGGCTGTGATATTTAAATACTATAAGAAGCATATATGGAGTCCTCATCACTGTGTATGATTTCTTTACAGCCTTGGGTAGTTTGGAGGGGAGCTGGCTTCATGGCATATCTAATTTTTGTGATAGAAATTATACAAAATCATTTCTTCCTGCATCTTCATATCCAAAGATTAATAGTATTTTTAACCTGAGTACTTTAGTTTGGTTCAGTAAACATTATCTCTTATGTACTTGGCACTTTACTGAGGTTCCAGATATAACAGTAATTCGACATGGACCTACCCTCAGGAGGCTTCTATTTTATTTATTTATTTTTAAGATACATTTTTTTAAAGATTGTATCTATTTATTTGACAGACAGAGATCACAAGTAGGCAGAGAGGCAGGCAGAGAGAGAGAGCAAGGGAACCAGGCTCCCTGCTGAGCAGAGAACCTGATGTGGGGCTGGATCCCAGGACTCTGGGATCATGACCTGAGCTGAAGGCAGAGGCTTTAACCCACTGAGCCACCTAGGTGCCCCTCAGGAGACTCTTTTTTTTTTTTTTTTTTAAAGATTTTATTTATTTATTTGATAGAGATCACAAGTAGGCAGAGATGCAGGCAGAGAGGGAGACAAGGGGAAGCAGGCTCCCTGCTGAGCAGAGAGCCCTATGCAGGGCTCCATCCCAGGACCCTGGGATCATGAACTGAGCCGAAGGCAGAGGCTTTAACCCACTGAGCCATCCAGGCGTCCCACAGGAGGCTTTTATAGTCTCTAGCAGTTGCAATTTTTAAAAACTGTATTTGAAATTATAAATGAGTATGCCCTTGGTGTTACCCGCCAATGCAACTATTTGTCCTCTTAAGTTCTGTGTGGATTTCTGCTCATTCCTTTCATGCACATAAATTGAGAGGCTTATTTTGGGCTCATTTAGTGTGTTTCTATTTTGTAAGAAATTGTAAGAAATATTTTTATTGTATATTTGCATATTGTATATTTGTATATTGAATTGTATATCTAATGTATTGTAATTTGGGGGGCATGTGTTATGGTGACCAATATTTTCTTTTAGTTTTTTCATAAGGTACACATTGAAACTGTGTGTGAAAGTAAAGAAAATCTACCTTCAGATTTTCTTTACTAAATTCTTCAGAAGAATTTAGAATTTCTAATAAAAAGTCCTTGCCTTTTCCCAGAGACCATTCTAATCAGTCAGTCACAACTGATAAAGGTAAGTAATATAATAAGAAAAAAATACAATAACCACTAATTTAAAAGGAAGAAAACTTATTCTTCTCATATTAAAGAACAACTTTAGATTTCCATATGAAATTTTTAAACATAAAAATTAAAGATGAAACCATTACTTAATAATGTAAGTAATTTCATTTTCATTACTTAGTCCCCAAGTTTCCTAATAATTTCACATGGGGTTTATGGTGCTGTAACCACAACTCTGAGCAGTCAAAGTATCTTACAGATCAAAACGTAAACTAAAAAAACCTTTACCCTCTCAGAGATGAAGTGACTTCCCCCAAATCAAACAGAGAAAATCTATAAATTTGGGATTAAGAAACAGATCTAATCCCTACTCCACACTTCCTATGAGAACTACTACCATTTGAAGAAATACACTCAGCCAAACTGGTGTATGAGATACTCCACTGTTTTTGAATTCTTTGAATTTTTCCATGGGAAAAGGTAGTGTTAATTTAAGGGGAAAGCATTGAAAAGTGAGTAATCTTGTCAGACTAAACTCTCAGTGGAGTATGATGTATTAGTACCTTTAAAAAAATAATTTACAAAGTGATTATCAATTCAAATTTACTTTGTTAGAAGTTGTATGCCTAAATTTAAAGGAAAAATGTTTAGAATGCCATAATTTAGGGGGTAACAGGGTGATGGGAGTTGAGGAAGGCACGTGCTGTGATGACACTGGGTGCTATACTTATCTAATGAATCATTGAACATTACATCAAAAACTATGTACTATATAGTGGCTAACAGAACATAAAAAAATGTTATAATTTTGTAATCCTACTAAAAACAAGGAGACTATAATGGTGATTGTATTATAATTATTTTAGCAAAGGTGCCTTATAAAAATTAAGGATTTTTTTAACGTTCAATTAACAAACATATAGGACATCATTAGTTTTTGAGGCATTAGTTTTTTCAGGTAGTGTTCAATGATTCATTAGTTGCATATTAATACCCAGTGCACATCACAGCATGTGCCCTCAATACCCATCACCCAGCTACCCCATCCCTCCCCACCCCCCTTTCTGTAACCTTCAGTTTGTTTCCCAGAGTCCAGTCTGTCAGGGTTTTTTGTTTTGTTTTGTTTTTGTTTTTTTAAGTAAACTCGACATCCAACTGGGGCTAGAACTCACAAGGAGATCAAGAGTCACACGCTGTTAACTGAGCCCCTTAAGGAGTGTTGTTTTAAAGTCCTGTCCTGCCTTCTTTCTTTGTTCTAGGCATTTATAACATAATTCTACCAACAACTGGTGATTACATTTGAGAATAAAGGTTTTTTTGTTTTTGTTCTGTGTTGGTTTTTTTTAAGTGGTATATATATATATATATATATATATATATATATATATATATATATATATAGAATTGACTAATGAAAAATGGCTGTGATTTCATTGTCAGTGCTGCAGCAGTTAACACCAAATATAGACCCTTTTCTCTATGGCAACAACGTAAGGTGAAATTTTTTTGTCTTGCTATGATTATTTTTAACAGTTTATTGTCTTAGTGTAAAACTATAACTTCTAAGAAAGCTGAAAATGGGCCCCTGGGTGGCTCAGTCATTAAGTGTCTGCCTTCAGCTCAGGTCATGCCCCCAGAGACCTGGGATCAAGCCCTGAATCAGGTCCCCTGCTCAGCAGGGAGCCTGCTTCTCCCTCTCCCATTTCCCCTGCTTGCGTTCCTTCTCTCGCTGTGTCTTTGTCAAATAAATAAATAAAATCTTATAAAATTTAAAAAACCTGAAAACACTTTAGTTTACAGTCATGTTTTATTTGCAGTATTTCATATTGCCTAAACTCCTTAAGCAGTAAACATCCCAGCATCAGTGTCCTCATAAATGGGACATAATGCAAAGTTCATTTGTCTGAAGGTTGATGAGATGGACACCTATGAAATCTTAGAAATGATTCTTTTAGAGAAACTATCTTGTATTTTCTGTCTTTTAGCATTTGAAGCTCAGAAAACTGAGAAATATTGTAATTACAAGTTACTGGTCTAAAGTGTAATCATATGGTTATTGAGTGTTCTCAATGTTGAAAGTCTTAAGAATTTTTCAGTCGGACGATCCTAGTAGGATTTTGATTCCCTGGAAATTCAGCTGAGTTGTCTAAACTTTGCAGCTGTTTTTTGTTTGTTTGTTTGTTTGTTTGCTCTCACTGAAGATCAGCATACCAAGGTGTAAAAATTTGACATGTTCTTTTACTTTAGACCAAAAAAGGCATCTTTTGTTTTTCTTCCCACAAATGCTTATCAGGAACATTGTTTAGTTTGCTCTGGGAGAAGAAGGTGGCCTGAAAGTGGGTGCTTCCATGCACACACATCTCTCTGATGTCTGTGCCGCGGATGACATCTGCACCGCGTCCTGGAGGCCCAGCCCGGTGTGACAGCAGGTAAGCCGGCATCCAGCATCACACCTTTGTATCTGATTTTTCAGATTCCATCTGACGGTAAAGGAGTCGCTACCAGCAAATCCAAATCTCTGGTCTTCCCACTTAAGTAGAAGCTGCCCTAGAGTTTTTTGTGACATTTAAAAAAAAAAAAAAGAATGTTTCCCTTTTGGTAAGTTATTATATAGTGATGGAACACTCTGGAATGTCATATCCTCAAACACTTAGCACCATCCAGTGGAACTCTGTGACAACAGAAATGTTCTGTATGTTTGCAGTGTCCAGTCAGGTAGTTGCTTGTCTCTGTTGAGCCCTTAAAATGTGCTGAATGTGACAGAGGAACTGAATATAATTTATTTACATTTAGCTTTAAATAGCTGCATGTGTCTAGTGGTTACCAAACTGGATGGCACACTTTTAGATGAATAAGCAACATACTGAAGTATAAACCGTGTAGATGATGACCCTGTGGGATCCTGACGACCTCAGTTCTATGCTTGTGGGAATGATTGAAAAACTTCCCCGTAGTGAACAGCCTTCCTCAGCTGAACAACTCCGTCCAGTTGGATGTCCACGTCCTGCTGCCCTCACAGTGCTGCCTGCCTCCTCGGAATGGAGCAGAAATCCTCAAGGAAGATACTCAGACTGCAGCCTTAGGGGAGGTGGTCTTAGGAGGAGTAGAGACACACGTAGACGTTGCAGTTAAAAGAACCAGACAACACTCAGTGAAAGACCAGATCCGCAGGTAGATTTTCCTCCTTCAGATTAACTGTGGAGTGTGAAGTAGCAGAAAGGCTAGGTGTAGTCTGAGAGGGACCTTCAACACTGTGTGTGTTTTGACAAACAGCAGAGATAACAGTAATAGGAAGGGTGTTTTCGGCCTGTTTCTTAAGTGCTAGCTTGTTTTCAATTTTCCCCCTTAGTCATTCTCTGTCAATTCTGTGGTCTGTCATCAACCCTCATTTAGAAATTGGGAATTTGTGGATTTGGTTTTTGTTTTTTTTAACACTTTAAACCTTGTAGGATAAATTATATCTTTAATAGGGGTCAGACTCTTCTGTAAGCAATATTCAAAATAAACAGGTATTTCTTGTTTTGAGTGAATCTAATAGACCTGTGTCTTAATTTGTAGAAGCAATAAATAAGTACACTAATTAGTTTTATATGATCCAAGACCCAAACTGGAGGGACTCTGAGGCTGTAGACCGTCAGTAACAGAGCAGCAGTGTAACGCTGCTAGCCACCCCGGTGAGCTATTCTCTTGGGTGTTGTGCTGTTTGCTCTGCTCCCTTCCCACAGACTCCCTTTCACTTCATCAAACTGATCTTGTTTATACACAAGAGACTGACTTAAAAATAAAAAAATTATCGGGGCACCTGACTGGCTAAGTCAGTTAAGCATCTGACGCTTGTTTCACAGCTCAGGTCATGATCTCAGGGTTGGGGGATCTGGCTCCTTGTCCAGCTCTGCGCTGGGCATTGAACCTGCTTAGGATTCTCTCCCTCAGCCCCTCCCTGCTTGCACTCTTTCTGTCTCTCAAAAAAATTATCACTTCTAACCATAAATGCTTGAAAATCATATCCTTCATTGTGGTGGTATTTTTGCACACAAAGGACATAGTTACACAAAGAGGTGTAGGTTAGCTTATTTAATTCTCTCAGCAGCCATGGAATAGATGGTGTACATTCATGTTTCAGGTGAAGAAATCAAGTCTCAGTTAATTAACTGAAAATAAAAATTTAAATATGTACAAGAGTTGGTATTTGAATCTCTTGGCTCCCAAGGCAAGTGTTCTATCAGGGATCCCCAAAGCTTTGTAGAAATAAAATAAAAGTAGAGGAGAAATTAGTAATGTTGTAAGGCAAGAATTCAAAATGAATTCCTAGGAACGCCTGGGTGGCTCAGTTGGTTAAGCGTCTGCCTTCAGCTCGTGATTCCAGGGTTCTGGGATCAAGTCCCACTTTGGGCTCCCTGGTCAGTGGGAGCCTGCTTCTCCTTCTCCCTCTGCCTGCTACTCCCCCTGCTTGTGCGCCTTCTCTCTCAAATAAAATTTTTAAAAAATAGTTTAAAAAAAGAATTTCCAGCATCAGTTGCTGAAATCCAGTAAGATTTCCCGAGGCTGGAAATCACGTATTACATTGATCAGCCTGACCATTGAGGTTTAACTGCATGGGAGGCCTTAGCTAAAAAACTAAGCATAAAAAACTAAGGATTAGGAAAAGGAATGAAATTTTCAATGATACTTTGTCATCTCTACTTATGCTGATGACGAACTTACTCTGAAGAAAAGACTGGTTAATAAGTAGTATTCTTGGGGCGCCTGGGTGGCTTAGTGGGTTAAGCCTCTGCCTTCGGCTCAGGTCATGATCCCACGGTCCTGGGATCAAGTCCCGCATTAGGCTCTCTGCTCAGCGAGGAGCCTGCTTCCTCCTTCTCTCTCTGCCTACTTGTGATCTGTCAAATAAATAAATAAAATCTTTTAAAAAAAAATCTGACTTATAAAAAAAAAGTAGCATTCTTACCTTAGTGTAGCCTGAAATATTTTAATTATTTTTAATGGTAAGTTTATTGAAACATACAGAGTTGGTATCCTCCTTTAATTTTAAAGGCAGTAATTTGGAAAGAATTATCAGATACCAAAACCGGTTTGGTTAGTGTGGATTGGTGACTGCTTCTATGGCAGAGACAATCAACTAGTCCTCTATCTCACTAGATGTAGCCAATCTCAAGGGCTGTCAGCATTGAAGCCCTTTAAGGAGTTTTGTAAGGCATCTTTAAAGTAAGAACAATGAAAAATTTTCTCATGTTTTTTTCTTTCAGATGAGGCTGTGGACCCAGGCTAGACAGATGGGATGGTATGCAGTGAAGTGCATGGCTGCAGCTAGTTTACAAGAATCTATTGACAATGGACTTCAGCTTTGAACTGTTTGCTCATGTAGCAAAATTTTTTTAACTATAAGGTAAGATTCTAAAAAAGCAAATCAGTGCTTTTTTCTGCTTGTTAGTCTTGTAACTGTCTGATTTTCTCATGGATAAGATTTTACATGGCTTTCATCGTTTTAGAAAATATCACCCATTTCCTAGTTCTTGTAAATCAAGCCTGCTCTTATTGCTGGCCTTAATTCCTAATCATTACCTACCTTCCTGGTTTACTATTTTATAATTAAAGGGGGAAAAAAATCTCTTTCAGATTTGTTCCCTGTTGGTGCATTTCTGCACTTACTTGAGATTCATTCTTGCTTTCTGAGGGGAACTCACAGCTGTTGTACTCAAGAATGAACCAGGTGCTTTGCCATGCATATTATTTACTCCTCTTTACATTACTGAGGCAAGTCTTTTCTTCATAATTTACTGATGAGTAACACACATACATAAGGTTTAAGGAGATTAATTTGCTTGTGAAAGATCTCAGTTCCTTATTATATCTTTAAGTCATGACTCTAGGCCAATGTAGTCCAGATCCTACATCTTTAATTCACTAGGTACTTCTAATGATCATAGTGATTGTGTGGTAGTGTCATCTGTACAATAAATGCAATGTCATTCAGATGTTTTCATTGTGATTCTCTCCACTGACACTTTTAGCTGTAAAATTTTGTGAATAGATTTTTTTTGTACTGGCCATTCTAGAATAACACAAAGTAACTGCATATCATTCCTTTTTTGGTACTCACTAGAATAACTTTATCATCTCTGTATACAGGTCATATTGCTGGGAAAATAAAACCCACAGAGGTTAGGTTCAGATCATAAATTAATGCTGGATGTACCAAAAAACAAGAATTCAGCAAAGTTGTCAAACAATTGGACAAATTATGGGAGCTGTATTAGTTGGTGAAACTGATTTAGGAGAAACACGAAAACTTAATTTTAAATCAGATGGATCTTTCATCATATGGAGAAGATCTGCTACATCCAAATATTGATTTAGAAGATTATATAATTCTTAAAATGCATCTTTTTAATGAAAATGAAGTTCCATACAACACATGGAAGTCTCCATAAGGTAAATGCACTGATTTAATGAAGAATACAAAAGTGATTAATGATTTCAGTGGGAAAGTATTAAAATATAAACAAAATTGCAAAGATCACATAATTTACAGTTACTTTTTCCAACACAAAATTGACTATATGTAAGGATATAAGTTACTTCTGATTTAGACTTGGAGCAGATTTAGCTAGGTTATTATGTACTTAGCCAACATCTTGGTCTGATATGCCCACCTCATTCTTTAGTTATGACAGAAAGGGTTATATGGTTTCAAGAGGCTTGTTGTTTTGTTTTACTTAAGAGATATAGAATAGCTTCCTTGCTAATATCACTTGTATTGATAACTTACTCCTTTTACATTTGGATTCTACAGCTGTTAGGAGCTGAAATCACTCCCTTTCTGTGATAGGCCTATGTAAAATATTCCATATAACACTGCTATCAGAAGGTATGTCAAGGGATAAAGGATTTAAGATATGTGAACTCATTCTTTTTTCTGAGGGGGGAATCTAATTTTATTTTTTTAATTTAATTTTTTTTTCAGTGTTCCAAAATTCATTGTTTATGCACCACACCCAATGCTCCATGCAATACGTGCCCTCCTTAATACCCACCACCAGGCCCTCCCAACTCCCGACTCTCTTCCCCTCCAAAACCCAGTTTGTTTCTCAGAGTCCACAGTCTCTCATGGTTCGTGCCCCCTCCAATTTCCCCCAACTCACTTCTTAAATATTTTGCATTAAAATTATTTTTCTCCATACTGTAAATTTACATAATTCATGATCTTGAATTTTCAAGTCTTTAATATTTTGGATGTAAGTTCCATATGTATAAAATATTAATAAAATTGTCTTAAACTTTTAACTACAAAATACTGTTGTATGCATGCATAAACCGTTTTCTTGGAAAATTTAGAAACATTCATGCATCATCAATTTTTCTCTTCTTAGTCCCTGTATGCTTAGACTGCTGAAGCATGTTTGCAGACTTCTGGAAGTTACTTGAATTTTTTTCTTCCCTTTTTTTATCAGCTCCTTCAAAAGAATGACAAGTTTGAAGTGATTCCATCTACAAATAAAAACAAAGAAAATACTCTGGTCAAAACTCAGCTGTTCCATTTTCTTTCCAGATTAATAAACCCACTCACTGGTCCTTCATATGAGCCCTATCCTGAAGGGATATGCTGTCAGAGACACAGTGGTACGTGGCATGCTTTTGCAGGCTTGAGAGTTATTTAATATGTGAGTCATCGGTTCTCGACCTCTGCTGCACAGGCCAACTTCTCAACCAGCGTTGATCAACCAGAGTAGAGTATATCGCAAATTAGACAACACTAAAATGGATTTTTCACATTCTAAAGGGTTGAAAAGTCTAGTCTATATTAAAAGGTAGACTAGTTTAAATTATTAATAGCTCTACAGAAAGCAAAGGTATATTTTCTCTCTTCCATGCTAAGAAGAAAACTGCCTCTCTCTTCTTGTGTTCCACGGGACCCAGAACAGTATCCCTTAAGCTCTGCTGTGTTTTTTTCAGTATGTAGAAATTAACAGGCAGTTACCCTGAAACAGCTCTCTGTGGGCTTCTTTACTTGCATGGTTATGACATGTGCCTCATTGTTCAGAAGATTAGCTTTAGGTCCTATTTTCAAATATGAAATGGTAGCATACGCTGTAAAACTGTAGTCTTCTCTGTGGAAGATAAAGGCCAAACATCAACAAGTTTTTCAGAAATTATTAAAAAAAGACAAATTTATTTAAAAAAACCATAAATGGAATGATTTTAATACACTGATAGGGAATGAAACTTACAAAAAACAAATACTTTCTATAAACTGCATTTTTTTTTAACTTGGCAGTGATCAGTTAAAGTTGGATTTTATTAAGTAAATTTTATATGGCATTTAACAGTTTTACATGAAACAACCAGAAAACTACTTATTCTGTTGCAGTTATGAGAAACAATCATAAAGACAATATCAAAGGACAAGAAATGGATTTGTATATACTTAAGATACTGCTGTAGAAGAAAGTGTGCAATAATTTTCTCCAGGTCTTCACGAGGAAGTTTGGGAGGAACAACACCTGCCACTCTCAATTTTGCTGCACCCTTTCCCATCCAAGAATCAATCAGTTTCAGTGGTGTGAGCTTTTCATTCATGTCCTCTGCCTGCTTCAGGATCTTGATTAGATCTCTGCAGTGTGCTGTGACATTCTTCCTTTCACATGCTATAATGAGACCAGCAACTGGGATTTAGAAATTAGAGCAAGCACAGGCTAGTCGAAGTGGTTTAAAATGAGTCATCAACATCAGCCACCCTAACTGTTTCATTCTGCATTAGAACTAGGCTATTCCTTAAGTCTGTCACCAAACTAAGTTATAGTCTCTGTAAGACATTATTGAATTTGCAGTGACCTAAAGGAAATACGCTGATCACCAGAAGGCCTTGGGTATGCTCTATGAACCAGAGTGTGTGCCATACATGACAGATTTGTAAGAAAATCAGTCTGTTTTTTGTATTTACTCGGTTTGTGCTCATTAAGCAATATTTTGAAAACTATGGCTTCCTCTGTACTCTGATTTAGAGACAGAATGTCCTGGTCAGATTCCTAATTATTGATTCTAGTACTTTGTTTTATTTTTTATATATATATATATATATATATATATATAAAATAGTCAACTCTCATACAAGTTTCTCTAACTGCAGTTAAAATTACATTGACCTTCACCCAAGACCTCAAAACCATGAGGGAACTGGTTAGTCCAACTCTTCAGACACAACACAGGATGAAAAAAGTTAAAATACAGCACCAAAACACTGCTAAATTAGTGTCTGAATGGTTAGCCATTATCTAGATCAGAAATGATTGACCATAATCTCTCCTTTGTATTAAATTTCTCTTCCCAATCAGTGAGTAGCCTTTTCTTATAATAGCATTATACCACTCAGAATTTAAACCTTCCTTCACTTCTTAATAATTTAACATGCCTATAATATAACAATGTAAGATATGTATATCCACACAGCACTTTTCCTTTTATTTATCTTTGCTTTAAAACTTTTATTACTTTAAAATCTAGAAAATGCTATTCACAGCTTACTTAATCCATTTTGGGGCCTACTATTGCCCTCCTGTAGTCCTAGTTATATATATTAGCCTGTTAAGTTTAAAGAACAACGAACTAGGGAGTATTCTAGTCCAAGATGGTAACACAGGAAGATCCTGAACTCTCCTCAACCAGCACACCAAATCTATTTATAGTCAACTTCTCCTGAAAAACAACTGAGGGCTGACTGAACAGCTTCTGTACAAGACAGACCACCCAGAGAACAGCAAGAGAGATTGAGATGTGGTAACAAAGGGTGACCCCACCTCTGATGCTGCAGGCTGCAGTGCAGAGAATAGTTTAATGAGGTACTAGGAGCAGATATGTCTACTGTGGGCCACAGAAAATAAAAGCCATGGCTTAAAAGAGCAACCAGAATATAAAGGAACTAGCCTTTGAACCCTGCTAACTGGCAAGGGAGCTGCTACAATGGTCTCTGGGTGGGAGAGTCCAGTGAATGCCACAGTTTACGTTCCCTCATCACCCTGACAGCATAGATGGGAGCAGGGTCCAGGTGTCCTAACCAGCCTACCACCTCCGTGAGTCCTGGGCCCCCAACCCACACCAACCCCAGCTGTCCCACAAGGACAGCTCCAGGCCTGTATCACTTTGGCTTCAGACAGCTTTCTAGGGAAACCCCTAGCTGCCCTGCCAGGACAACCTGGCTTGAACTCACTTCAGCTGTCCTTCCAGGGCACCATCTGTGCAGAGAGCCTTATGAATGCCTCAGCCACACCCTTACAGCTACAGCTGACCTGCCAGGTCATCCACTGGACAAAGTACCCAGGGACCTCCCCAGCCAACAACCCACCACAGCTCTACCTGCCCTCACCAGGGCACCTTCTGTGCATGCAAGAATAACCTAATTTACACCCACTTTAGTTTCAGCCACCCTGCCAGGGCACCCTATGCATAGAGACTCGGGAATGCTCCAGCCCACACACACTTAAATTCCAACCATTCCACCAAGGCGACCCCACTACAGAGTCCCCTGCAACCTCCAGCCCATGCCAGCCACAGCTGTAGTCCATCAACAAAACTCACCAGGCCTATACTATCTACATACACAGGACAACTACAAACCAAGACCATTCCTTCAAATTTGGGATAAGTAGCAATTACTGGCTAATTTATGGAAACAAATACAAAGTCATGCAAAAATGGGGAAACAAGGGAATATGCTCCAAATTGAAAAAGACAAAATCTCAAAAAAAGAACTTAATGAAATGGAAATAAACAATATGCCTGACAAAGACTTAATGATCTTAAAAATGCTTCCTGGACTAAAGAAGAAAAAAACTCTAAAAACTTCAACAAAGAGCTGGAAAATACAAAGAACTAGAGCTGAATAGTACAACAACTGAAATAAAAAATACATTAGAGGGACTCAACAGTTGATTAATGGATGCAGAAGAACAGATCAATGATCCGGAAGATGGATTAATGGGTAGCATCCAGGCTGACCAGCAATAATAATTTTTCAAAATGAGGATGTTAAGGGATCTGTCAGATAATATCAACCGAACATTCATATTATAAGGGTCCCAGAAAGAGAATAAAGGGGCAGAAATTTGAAGAAATAACTGAAAACTTCCCTAAGGAAGAAAACAGACATCCAGATTCAGGAAGCACATAGAGCCCCTTAACAAAATGAACTCAAGAAGGTCCACACCACAAAATTAAAATGTCAGAGGTTAAAGAGAAAATTGTAAAAGTAAGAAACAAAAAATCACCTACAAGAACAACCACATAAGACTACTGGCTGAGGGGCGCCTGGGTGGCTCAGTGGGTTAAAGCCTCTGCCTTAGGCTCACGTCATGATCCCAGGAGTCCTGGGATCGAGCCCCGCATAGGGCTCTCTGCTCAGCAGGGAGCCTGCTTCCTCCTCTCTCTCTCTGCCTGCCTCCCTGCCTACTTGTGGTCTCTGTCTGTCAAATAAATAAATAAAATCTTTTAAAAAAAAAAGACTACTGGCTGATTTTTTGGCAGAAACTTTGCAGGCCAAAAAAGTGTGGCATGATACATTCACAGTGCTGACAGGGAAAAAACCTACAATCAAGAATATCTAGCAAGACTATCATTCAGAATTGAAGAAGAGAGAGAGTTCACAAACAAAACATCAAGGAGTTCATCATCACTAAACTGGCCTTACGAGAAATGCTAAAGGGACTACTTTAAGTGGAAAAGAAAAAGCCTCAATTAGATTTAAGGAAATTACCATTAAAAAGATAGGGGCACCTGGGTGGCTCAGTGGGTTAAAACCTCTGCCTTTGGCTCAGGTCATGGTCCCAGGATCCTGGGATCGAGCCCCACATGGGGCTCTCTGCTTGGCGGGAAGCTTGCCTCTCCACACCCCCACCCCCCATCTGCCTCTCTGCCTACTTGTGATCTCTGTCAAATAAATAAATAAAATCTTAAAAAAAAAAAAAAGAAATAAAATATGGCAGCATATACATAAACCATGGAGGGGGTGTGAAAAAGAATTTCTTTTAGAATGCGTTCAAGCTTAAATGACCATCATCTAATATACACTGCTTTGTACTTAGAATGTTATATATGAAGCTCATGGTAACCATAAACCCAACACGTGTAATAGGTAAAATAAAGGGGAAAAAATACAGTATACAGAATATAATCAGTGGTACTGTAACAGTGTTGCATGGTGACAGATGGTAGCTACACTTGCGATGGGCAGAGCATAACATACAGAGTTGCTGAATCACTATGTTGTACATCTGAAACCAATGTAATGTTGCATTAACTCAAATAAATGAAAAGAAATAAGAAATTTTTAAAAATAGGGGCTATCGGTTGGCTTGTCAGTGGAGGATGCAACTTTCGATCTCAGGATTGTGAGTTTGAGCCCCAAACTGGGCATAAAGATTACTTTTTAAAAAATTTTTAAAAATAAAAAGGCAAACTTAAATGTGGGGGAAAAAAGTAATGATAGAAAGCCAAACATAACACCACAGAAAGTCATCAATCACAAAGAAAGCCAGAAAACTACAAAAGCAACCAGAAAACAATCAACAAAGTGGCAATAAATACACAGCTATCAATAATTACTTTAAATGTAAATGGTTTAAATGTTCCACTCAAAAAATATAGGATACTGGAATTAATTAAAAAAATAAGACTCAGGGTGCCTGGGTGGCTCAGTTGGTTAAGAATCTGCCTTCCACCTAGGTCTTGATCCCAGGGTCCCGAGACTGAGCCCCACATCCAGCTCCCTGCTCAGTGGGGAGTCTGCTTTTCCCTCTCCATCTGCTGCTGTTCTCTCTCACTCTCTTTCAAATATATAAATAAAATCTTAAAAAAAAAAGACTCATCTATGTGCTGCCTATAAGAGACTTACTTCAGACCTAGACACATACAGATTAAAAGTGAAGGGATGGAAAAACATAGGCAAAAAGGAAGCAAAAAGAAAAGCCAAGTAGCAGTACATCAATCAGACAAAACAGACTTTAAAAAAAAACAAGGACTGTAACAGAAAGGAATCAATCCAACAAGAAGGTATAAGAAATGTAAATATTTATGCACCCAACATAGAAGCATGTAAATACATAAATATAACCAAAGAGAGAAACTGACAGTAATACAATAACAAAAAGGAACATTAACACACCACTTATATCAATGGATAGATCATCCAGGCAGGTCAACAAGGAAACTGTCTTTGAATGACACATTAGATTAGATGGACATAATACATATAGAACATTCTATCCAAAAAGAGCAGATTACACATTATTTTCAAGTGTACATGGAGCATTCTCTGGGACCTAACACATTAAAGAACAAAATAAGTCTCAATAAATTTAAGACCATGGAAATCCTCATTCAACTTTTCCACCTATAACAGTATGAAACTAGAAATCAATCACAGGAAAAATCTAGGAAACACACAAATATGTGGAGGCTAAAATGCTGCTATGCAATGAATGTGTCAACAGATAAGGACTTTAAAAAAATACATGGGGACAATAAAAATGCAAACACAATTGTCTAAAATCTCTGGGGATGTCTGTAAACTAGAAGTCAAAATAAATTTGAAATAAAAAAATCATCTTTGGGACACAGCAAAAGCCACTGTTTGTTTTGTTTTGTTTTAAGAGGGAAATTTATTATTGATACCAGACTAACTCAAGAAAAATCGTCAATAAACAATCTAACCTTATACTTAAAGGAGCTAGAAAAAGAACAAAACCCAAGGTTAAGTAGAGGAAGGAAATAATGAAAATCAAAGCAGAAAGAAATGAAATAGACACTAAAAAAAAAAGAAAAGATTGAGGAAACTAAAAGCTGGATCTCTGAAATGGTAAATGAAATTGATAAACCTTTACCCACACATTTTCAAGAAAAAGCAAGAGGACCCATATAAAATCAGAAATGAAAGCAAAGTAAAAACTGACACCACAGAAATACAAAGGACTGTCAGAGAATATTATGAAAAATCAGATGCTAACAAACTGGACAACCTAGAAGAAATGGATAAATTGCTAGAGACATGATTTTCTGAAACTGAATCAGGAAAAAACAAAGTCTGAATAGACAAAGTACCAGTAACAATATGCAAAAGTGATAATCAAAAAACTACCAACAAACAAAGATCCAAGACCAGATGGGTTCACAGATGAATTCTACCAAACATGTATCTCCACAAACTGTACCAAAAAAACAGAAAAAGGAAAGCTTCCAAATACATTTCATGAGACCATAATTACACTGATACCAAACCAAAAACAACACACAAAAAGAAAGCTACAGGCCAATATAACCTATGCATATAGATGCAAAATTTCTCAACAAAATATTAGCAAATCACATTCAACAACACATTAAAAGGCTCATTCACCAAAATGAAGTGGTATTTATTCCCAGGATACACGGATGTTCAATATTTGCAAATCAATCAATGTGATACTCATTTACAAGAGGTAGAATAAAAGCCATGTATCATCTGAATAGATGCAGGAAAAGCATCTGACAAAATTCAACATCTGTTCATGATAAAAACTCCATAGGTGTAGAAAGAATGTACTTCAACATAATAAAGGCCATACATGAAGAATCTAGAGCTCACATTACACTCAGTGGTGAAAAACAGCTTTTTCTCCAGAGTCAGGAGCAAGACAAGGATGTCCACTTTTACTCAACATAATACTGGAAGTCCTAGCCACAGCAAGAAAAAGAAATAAACCCATATTGGTAAGGAAGAAGTTAAAATATCACTATTTGTAGGTGACATGATACTATACATGGAAAAACTTAAAAGACTCCACTGAACTATTAGAATAAATGAATTCAGTAAGTTGCAGGATACAAAATTAATACATAGAAATCAGTTACATTTTTATACACTAATAACGAAGTAGCAGAAAGATAAAGAGACCATTCCATTTATAATTGCAACAAACATAATAAAATACCCAGGAATAAACTTAACCAAGGAAGCAAGAGAACCTATACTCTGAAAACTATAAAACCCTGATGAAAGAAACTGAAGATTACACAAACAGATGGAAAGATATTCAATGCTCACGGACTAGAAGAATACTGGTAAAATGCCTACTACACAATCTACAAATTCAATGTAATCTCTATCAAAATACCAACACCACTTTTCACAGAAGTAGAACAAATAATCTCAAAATTTGTATGGGACCACAAAAGACCTCAGTCAAAGAAATCATGAGGAAAAAACAAAGCTAGTTTAAATCCCAGATTTCAAGATATACTACAAACCACTTAATAAAACAATATGGTACTGGCACAAAAATAGACACAGATCAATGGAAAAAAGAATAGCCCAGAAATAAACCCATACTTAGTATCTGGTCAATCTATGACAAAGGATGGAAGAATATACAGAATAAGATACTCTCTTCACTAAATGGTGTCGGGAAACCTGGACCACTTTCTTCCCATACACAAAAACTAATTCAAAATGGATTAGAGACCTAAATGTAAGACCTGTAACCATAAAATGTAAGGTCTATAATCATAAAAGAGAACATAGGCAGTAATTTCTCTGACATCGGCCACAGCAACATTTTTCTGACTCTATCTCCCCATGCAAGGGAAACAAAAGCAGAAATAAATTACTGGGATCAGAGCAAACCATAAAGCTTTTGCACAGTGAAGAAAACCAACAACAAAACTAAAAGACAATCTACTGAATGAGAGAAGATATTTGCAAATGAGATATCTGATAAAGGGTTATTATCCAAGATATATAAAGAACTTATACAACTCAAAACCAAATAATAATAATAATAATATTACAATTAAAAATAGGCAGAAGACCTGAAGAGATATTTTCCCAAATAAAACCTACCAACAGCCAAGAAACACATGAAAAGATGCTCACCATCACTAATCATTAGGGAAATGCAAATCAAAACCACAGTGAGATTATTACCTCACACCTGTAAGAATGGCTAGAATCAAAAACACAAGAAACAAGTGTCGGTGAGGATGTGGACAAAATGGAACCCTTATACACTGTTGGCGGCAATACAAACTGATGCAGACACTGTGAAAGATAGTACGGAGGTTCTTCAAAAAATTAAAAACAGAACTACCACATGATCCAGCAATTCCCCTACCAAGTACTTAACCCCCAAAAAAACAGAAACACTAATTTGAAAAGATACATGTATCACTGTTTATAGCCAAGATATGGTAGCATCCCAAGTGTCCGCTAACAGGTCTTTGTGATATATATATATATATATATATATATATATATATATACACACACACAATGCAGTATTACTCAGCCATAAAAAAGAATGAGATCTTGTCATCTGCAACAATATGAATGGACAGAAGGCATTATGCTAAGGGAAATAAGTCAGACAAAGACAATACCTTAGGATTTCACTTATATGTAGAATTTAAGAAACAAAACAAAGGAATAAACAGAAAGGAGAACTGACCCACAAATACAGAAAACAAACCCATGTCTGGTAGGAGGAAAGGGAGGTGAGGGAGATGGGTAAAATGGATGAAGGGGAGAGGGAGCACAGGCACAGGCTTACAGTTATGGAAAGAATAAGTCATGGAGTGAAGGTACAGCACAAGGAATATACAGTCAATGGTACTGTAACAGCACTGCATGGTGACAATAGCTACACTTGTAGTGGGCAGCACAGTACAAAAACTTACGGAATCACTGTGTTGTATACTTGAAACTAATGTAACACTGTAAGTCAAATCTACTTCATTAGAAAAACTGTGAACTCACAAATGTTTTTACAACAATTATCACACATTTTGTTGCATGCTTCTGAATTCCACACTTCATCAAAATGTTGAGCTATCAATACACGGCGACACCTGCAAACACATTTGGAGATACAAATTATTAAATGCCTAGTAAGTAAATGCCTAGTAAATCCCTATTTTAAAACACAAGAGTTATTAACTTATATTAGTTTCCTAATGCTGTCGTAACATCACCACAAGCTTAGTGGCTTAAAAGAACACAAATTATCTTGTATTTCTAGAGAAGTCTGACATGGGTCTCTCTGGCTTAAAATCAAGGTGTCAGCAGGGATGGACTTCTGGAGGCTCTAAGGGAGAATCTGTTCCCTTGTGCTTTCCAGTTTCCAGAGAATGCATGAATTCCTTGGCTCATGCCTCTCTTTCCTCCATCTTCAAGGCCAACAAGTATCATTCTGACCTTCCTTGGTTCCTTCCACATGTAAAGACACTTGTGATTATGCCAGACCCATCCAAACAACCCAGGGTTACACCCTATTCTCTGGGGGACTATTCTTCTGCCTACCATATATAGTTTTTTCCATATGTATTTGATAAATACTCCTTTTAAAAGTTGTCTAAGATTCCCTTTAGGATTCAACGCTGTGCAAAAATTAAGAGAATTTTCCTGATAGCAAAGCAGTGTCTTGTATTTTAGTAGTTGCTTGTATGTGACACTAAAACCCAAAAGATGCTTCTTGGGAGTCTACTGGGTATCTAACGAAATTTCCACGTTCCTATTTCTTTAACTAGATTGCTGCACCGCCTATAGGGAAGAAATGACATTTTCTGTCACAGTCCAATAACTGCTTATCGGTTCAAAACTTTTGAGTCCTTATTAGGTCGAGCAATAATAGTATAAAAATGACTAATACTGAAAAAAAGCCATGAGGGAACTATATGGTCTAACTAAAACCACCCTATATAGATTTCAATTTATTTCTTAAGGAGAAACTTAACCCTGCTCTCAGCTATCTCATCAGCCCATCAGCTGGTGAGATGGTACCTGCTACGAAGCTCAGCTCTCAAAATGCCTACTGCGTATACCTTTTCAAAATTAGTAAAGCATGTAACTATATTCCAGAGCCAGACAGAAAAGGTTTGGGCTCGTTTATATCAAAACTTTCAGTAAAAGGGGGATAGATGAAATAAGGTAAAGGGGATTAATAGGTACAGTCTTCCAGTTATAAAATAAAGATGACCAGGGGATGTAATACACAGCAGAGGGAATATAGTCCTTAATATTGTAACGTCTCTGTAGGTTGACAGAGAGTCACTAGACTCACTGTGGTGACCATTTAATAATGTATATGAATACTGATTCACAATGTTTTACACCTGATACTAATATAATATTGTATGTTAATTATTCTTTAATTAAAATCAGCATCTCAATATGCTTGTTCTACTTTAAAATTAAAAAAACTCCAATAAAATATAGTTTTGGAGGATTTTCAGGGAGAGAGAATCTCTCATCTTGAATTAAGGCAGATCCTGTGGGTTCATGTACTGACATTTGCTTTTACAGGTTTGTACTTGATATTCTAGCAGTGTATTTACTTACTGAGCAAGTACTCAAAGTAATTTCATATAGTGCTTATGTTTAAATGACAAGTTATAAAAAGGTATGTGGCTTACTTGCTTATGTTTTGACAGTATGACACCATTTCATAAAGCTTCTGTTGTCCCACATTTTCCATCACCACCATTGAACTTATTCTGAATATATCTCCAAAGCCATAATACAAAATACAGTCTGCTTTCAAGTCATCTCGACCTGTAGTGTAAGAAATCCTGAGATTGCATAATTACTTGAAAATATCAAAATATGCAAAAATAATAAGTATAAAGTCAGCTGACAATGTTTCACGATCTATATATATCACATCTAGAAATTTCAGAGAAATGAAAGTTAATTTTTAACAGTGGCCCTCAAATTATAAAAAGAAAAAAATGACTAAAGAGACCTACCAACAATCAGCTTTATAACAAAAAAAAAGTGCATAATCTAGTTACTGAAGTTATAAACTTAGTGAAACCACTAATTAAAACTTCAGAAGGCAAAGATGGGCCTCAAATTATCTTAGCAAACATAGCAAACAATTCATAATGCTCCCATACAAGTAAGATAAGCATTTAAGTACATAAGTACAAATAAGTATAAAACTGCAAAAAAAATTTTTTTAATTTTAAAAAAGCAAAAATGACTTCATTTTTGTAAAATACTAGCTAATAAAGAAGATTAAAAACACAGAATCATTAAACCTCATCTATAGTGTGTTTTTTACAAAAGCTTTATTAAAATTTATTTCTGGATAGGAGTTGTACATACCTGCACGTCCACTCTCTTGGTAATAATTTTCAATAGATTTACTCATTGAATGATGGATAACAAACCTCACATCTGGTTTATCAATTCCCATACCAAATGCAACTGTGGCCACTACTACCTAAAAAGTTTTAACATTTTATGTTAATTAAATCAAGTTAAAATATTTTTAAATGTTAACGAGGCTTCTATTGAAGATATATACTTAACCTGAATTTCATTGGCTGACCATCTCCGATGAACATCGGTCTTATCTTCTGGTTCCATATTGGCATGGTACGCACCTGCTTGAATTCCCAGTTTCTGTAAACTAACTGTAACTTGCTCAGAATCTTTCTGAGAAAAGCAATATATGATTCCTGTAGTAAAATATGTTCAAATGTTAGATATAATTTTTAACACACATTTAAGATACTGATTAACATAATGAATGGAAGAAAAAGATTTAGGAAAAATTCCAAGGTTCCGAACACATAATGGTTTTCTCATATAATTCAAGATTTGATCAGCAGCTTGCTCTAAAGCACAGATAAGCCCTGGGCCACCAGTGTTGTTGTTCCCATTACCTCTTTTTTCTCTCAAGTATGATGTAAAAAGTTTCAAGTACAAGTGACTAGGGCTCTGCACTGAACACAGGTAACAGATTTCTCTATTTGCAGGGCTGACCAGAAAGTCTTATGTGCTGACTGATACACTCTGGGAAGCTCTAGGAGGGATACAGCCTTTCTCAAATTTGACCCTGGAGCTCCTTTCACCCAGGGCACCATTAATATCTCCTAAAAATCTGTAGAACAGCTTTGAAATGCTACTTTTCACAAACTCTGTGCTGCAGTAACACCTGTCTATGCATTAATCCCGGAACAGGTAGACAAATACTCTCAACTCCATCTACCATTAACTCATTCAATACGTACTATTTATTCCTTAATGTGCCCTTTACTATAAAGGACTGTATATTACATCCCTTCAGAAAATCACTTTTTAACCTTCTCTCTTCTACACAGTGGATAGTTACTAAGTATGTGCTATTGATAATTAGCATTATATCATTAGGTCCACTATTTAAAGCAATGAGGTGCAAATAAACAAAAATAAACAGTTTTATGACCCTTATAATCTGTCCCATGAGCAAATGACACACCCAATTTCTAAGATCATCAAGCAAATTAATTTATCCTATCAAGTATCCTTTTGCCATGCACTAATATTTTTGGTTGCAAATAATTTATCAGTAGATCAATGTAATATTAATTACTTTTCAGAAGTTCTCAATCTTCAAAGATGGTTTGTTTTTATATTACCTGATTGCCCTTTGTATCTCCCATTAATAAGCTTTACAATATCCTCAATAAAATCTTCCGTGTTGGAGGGCTTCTGCCGAATCTAAGAAAAAACTAACTTATTACAAAGTAAATGAATGAGCACCATCCATGTAGCTATTTACTTAACAATTTTCAGGGTGCCATACTTTTATGGGCACAGTGCTTTTTCTCTTATTCTTATATTCACCTGCCTGACTCTTCTTGATTCTTGGTTTTGAATTTACCAGGGAAGAAGAGGCACTTGTAAAAGATGAAGACCTTTATATTTTCTGGGGTTTTTTTTTTGTTTTTTGTTTTAAATAGGCTCCATGCCCATGTGGAGTCCAATGCGGTTTGAACTCACAACTGAGATCAAGGCCTAAGGTCAGATCAAGAGTTGGATATTTAACTGACTGACCCACCCAGGGACCCCTATTTCTGATGCTACTTTTATAAAAACATAAACCATGACATAAATAACTTTGGTGAAAACTCAGAAAAATATTATCTATTCTTTTAAAAGGATGAGAAAGAAAGGAAAAAAAAATAGCTGTTAAGCTATATAATCTAAATTGAGTATTGACAAATCTTTAATGGCATATTAATGTTGTATTATTTTCTAAGTAACTTTAAGAGATGTCATTAGGGTCCTTGGTATCAATCTATGCCTTCCCTCCACCCCTACACAAGAATGTGCATCAATTTCACAAGGTGATGTCTTTTATTTAACCCAGCAAAGGATTATGCAACAACAGAGATACACAAAGAAAGCATTAATTACTGATCTGCTCATAATGACTTCCTGATTTTAAAAACTTTTAAGAGTAACTATTACTCATGTAAGTAAACACAATGAAAAGGTCACCTCTGCGGCAATCCTTCATGAAAGTAATAAACTGACATAGGAGTTACACACCTCATAATAAAGATTTGGTCGATTAAAAGAAGCTGTGAAAGTAAAACACTTTTCTACACAGAGTATTTTCTGGGCATCCTTCAGAACATGACTTGTCGCGGTTGCAGTCAACCCCATTAGTGCTGTGTTAGGGAATTGCCGCTTCAAGATACCAAGTGCCTTGTAATCTGGAAGAGAGAAAACACCCAGTAGCCCACTTTCTACCCTTAAGGAGTAAATGACACCTTACCATTATGCAGTTAAGCAATGGTTGCTGGATTTTCTTTCCCTGGTTCCCAAAATCTAATCTGCAGTTGCTACCTGGCCTTTTTGAGTAAGCAGGCTACTTCTAACTGGTTCTTCAGAAACACTGTTCTGGCATGCAGAACTCGCTGCTAAAGAGAGGGAATACTAAAATATTTCCAGTCAGTTGTGTGTTGGTCCGCAACCTCTGACCAGTGGCTTCAAGAGGCAGTGGGACTGGCCATAGCGTGTGAATCTCTTACAACTAACAGAAGAGGCCATCAGCCAAGCCCTTTCTTCCACCACTATCCTCCAAGTGTGGCAAATTCAGATCAGAAAACTTTTGGTGAAGGTACGAGTTTTTATAGGATTTATTTTTGGGAAACCATTCTGGGCTCATATTTTGTCATGAACGTTTCCATCACTAGAAGAGTTGTCCTCAAGTACTTGAACTACTTGGAGAAAGTGGAAAAAACTATGGTCGAAACTGCTAAATGTAAAGCTAGAGGACTACTATGAAAACAGAGAAGGTTGCTGTTGGGAAAGTCATGAAGGTTTCAAGGAAGTAACATTTGAGTTGGGTCCTAAAGGACAAGCAGAAGCTCACTAGGAAGGGCAGAAGAAACCACCAGGCAGAGACACAACACATACACTGCAAAGACACCAGCATGAAATGACATGGCACAGTCAGACAACAGCTAGCAGGTCTGTTGGGATAACCCACAGTGTCGAGCTGGGTGCATCTACTGTCAACTCCAGGAGGCTGGGAACCACATTCCCTGTTTGGCTCCGAGTGAGAGCTGGCCCAAAAGAGGACCTTGTGCAAGGTGGGGCAGGTAGAAGTGAACCAGCCGCCATGACTCTCTGAAGATCTCTCCAGGCGGATAGGATAAGGGACAGATGCAGAGGTGCTCAGCCAGTTCTAGCCTGTCCTACTTTTTTTCCAGTCTTCTTTCAGTTCTTCTTCCCAAATGTAAGCCTTGCCCGTCAACGGGCCCCACAAGATGCTTGGCAGCAGACCCACAGCGCTGACAGATACCCAGAGCTTTACCAGAGACCTCTCATGAGCTTTCCCTTTGTGGCTCCCTCTGGCACAAGCCAGGCCAGTGGAACTCCCCTATAAGCTCCACTGTTCTCCCATACCAGTGCTTCAGGAAACCAGGGATTTTTCTCTGCTTCTCCATCCTTCATATCCCCTACTCCTCACACCATTGTACAGGGTCTACTTCCCAAAATAAATCCCTGGTCACCTGCCATTCACAGTAGCTCTGCTTCCCTGCCTACCCCTCGACTGATACCATTACACTAAAGAGCACAGAAAGTCAGGCTTACGTACTACTGGGAACAACATGGTTCACTGATTCTGAGGAGCTAGGAAATGAGTCACTATGTAATTTTTAAAGCACATAAGGGATATAAATAGACTCATCTTTTGGTGGCAGTGCAAGGTAGGGGCTGGAAGAGACAAAAGACTAAAAAAAGGGAAATCAGTTCAAAGATGGCAGCAGCAGACCAGAAACCCAGTAAGAATAGGAAACAAGGCATGACAATGAGAATAGAATGGAAAGAAAAGGCTGAAGAGAAACCCAAGAACTAGAACCCCTCAGGTTCTGGTGACTACTGGGATATGGGCCCCGGGGAGGTGGAGCAAGGAGCAGAAGGGAAAGGGAGGGAAAGAGTCCAAGATTCATTAACTCATGCCAAGCACGCCTCCAGGCACTGAAGATTAAGTGGTGAATAAAACAAGGATGCTATGCAAATGGAAGAACAATTCAAGCAAAGAAACCAGAGAAAACAGAGTAAACCAATAAGTATGTTATTATCAGAGAGTGAGAAGGGCTCCTAGTGGTAAGCCCAGGGCAGCAGGAATATAAGGAGGGAGTAAGGAAGAAGAGGAAATTGGACAGAGACAAAGGGCACAGACACATACTGCCTTATGGACCCCAGTTAAGAATATGGAATTTATTCTAAGTATAAAGACAATCTGCCAGGTAGTTTAGGAGGGGAAGTACAGGGTTTGATTTATATGTAGAAAAGACCACTTTGGTTGCTATGTGGGGAATGAACTACAAAAGGGTTAAGACTAGAATCACAGACTAGTGAAGGAGCCATTGTAGTAGACCAGTGGAAAGGAGCCCAACTGGATCTAAGAGACAGCAGTAGACGAAGAGAAGTGGACAAACTTGACATTTGGTTCAGAGGAAGAGTGGACAGGACTTGGTGATGGTCTGGTTCTTGCAGAAACAGGATAAACCAAGCAGGATGTGCCACTATTAGGTTATTTGTCCTCAGCTCCAACTCCACCCTTCTATACCCTGCTCTGCAGCACTGGAGCAGGGAATCTGCACACTCCATTTCTGCTTTGCCAGCTGGCAGTGGAAGGACAGAGTATGAGGCTGGCAGGAGGAAGAAAGGTTTTGCTTCCTCCTTTTTGCTTCCTGTGGGCTTGCTTGTATTCTCAAGAACCTCGCCCCAGAAGGCTTCTTCATCCCTACAGCAGCACTGTGTCTTCAAAGGAGCAGCTGAATACAGTCGGCTGTTTTTCCAAGCTTTGGGGAGCCTGCTTCATCACAGGTTCCCCCCAACCTCTGCCTCCACTAATAGACACCAGCACCAGGGAGCTGTGTCTCCTCTGAGGTCGGAGTGTCAGCTCCACAAAGACCCTTCTCTCAAGCTTATTACTTCCAACCTTATCTTCCCATTCAGGAACAAGACAAGAATGTCCACTCTTACTCCTCTTATTGAACATTTCTCCTAGCCAGAGAAATTAGGCAAGAAAAATAAAAGGCATCCAAATTGAAACAGAGTAAGTAAAACTGTCACTATTTGCAGATGACATGCAATTACACATAGAAAATTTGCAACAAAAAATGAATACAAAAAAAATCAGGTTTTTTTTTTTAAATTATATTTTATTTGACAGAGAGAGAGAAAAAGAGTATAAGCAGAGGGAGCGACAGAGGGGGAGGGAGAAGCAGGCTTCCAGCTGAGCAGGGAGCAAAATGTGGGGCTCAATCCCAGGACCCTAGAATCATGACCTGACCTGAAGGCAGGTGCTTAATAGACTGAGCCACCCAGGCACCCTTGTTGTATTTCTATATACTAATAACAGACTATTAGAAAATTTAGGAAAACAATTCCATATACAATTGCATCAAGAAGAATAAAATGCCAAGGAATAAATTCAACCAAGGAAGTAAAAGACCTATACACTTGAAAACTCTAGGACACTGATAAAAGAAACTGAAAATAACACAAATAATGGAAAGATATTCTGTGTCTATGAACTGGAAGACTTAACACTGTTAAAATATCCACATACCCAGAGCAATCAACAGATTCAATGCTATTCCTATCAAGAGTCCAGTGGCATTTTTCACAGAACTAGAAACACAAACCTAAAATTTATACAGAACCACAAAAGGATCCCAATAGCCAAAGCAATCTTAAGAAAGAACAAAGCTAAAAGCATCTAACTTCCTAATTTCAAACCATATTACAAAGCTATAGTAATCAAAACGGTATGGTATTAGCGTTAAAATACAAACATGGATCAACAAAACAAAATTAAAAACCCAGAAATAAACCCACCCATATACGTCAATTAATTTATGACAAAGGCATCAAGAATATAAAATGGAAATAAGCAACAGACTCCTCAATAAATGGTATTGGGAAAATTAGACAGCCACATGGCAAAAGGATGAAACTAGAAGCTTGTATCATACACAAATCAACTCAAAATGGGTTAGTCTTGAACATAACACCTGGAACCATAACACTACCAGAGAAAACATAGGGAATAAGCTCCAGACACTGATCGTGGCAATGATTTACTGGATTTAACATCAAAAGCAAAGGCAACAAAAGTAAAAATGTGTTAAGTGGGACTACATGAAACTATAAAACACTTGTACAGCAAAGGAAACCATCAACATAATGAAAAAGAAACCTATGGACTAGGAGCAAATATTTACAACTATCTGATTAAAGGTTAACATAAAAACTACACAAAGAACTTGCTTGACTCAATAGCAAAAAACCAAAAAAATCCGATTGAAAAACAGGTAAAGGATCTGGATAGACATTTTTCTAGAGAAGACATACAAATAGCCAACAGGTACCTGAAAAGGTTTTCGGCATCACTAATCATCAGTGAAATGCAAATCAAAACCACCACAAAATATCACTTCACACTTGTAAGAATGGCTGTTATCAAAAATACAAGAAATAAGTGTGGGAGAAAAGAGAACCCCGGTACACTGTTGGTAGCAAAATAAATTGGTACGGCCACTACGGAAGACAGTACCGTTGGGCACGTGGGTGGCTCGTCAGTGAAGCATCCAACTCATGATTTCAGCCCAGGTCATAATCTTAGAGTCATGAGATCAAGCCCTGAGACAGGCTCCGTGTGGGGAGCCTGCTTCTTCTCTCTGTCCCTCCCTCCACTAGTCCAAGTGTGTGCACTCTCTCTCTAAAATTAGTAAATAAATCTTTTAAAAAAGAGAAAAAACAAAATGAAACAGTACGGAGGTTCCTCAAAATTTTAAAATGAAACTACCAGATGACCCAACAATTCTGCTTCTGGGTATTTATCCAAAGGAAAGCAAACCCACTATCTTGAAAATAATTCTGCTTCTGGGTATTTATCCAAAGGAAAGCAAACCTATTATCTACACCTCTATGTTCACTGGAGCATTATTTATAACAGCCAACACATGGAAACAATCTAAGTGTGCACTGATACACGGATAAGGAAAATATGGTGTGTGTATGTATATATATATACATACACACATACACATAGATGCACAATACAATACTATTTGGCCTTAAAAATAAGGAAATTCTGCTACTTGCAACAACATAGATGAACCCTGAGAGCATTAACGCTAAGTGATGTAAGTCAGAGAAAGACAAACACTAATATATCACTTATATGTGGAATCTCTAAAAACAAAAACAAAAACAAAAAACCTCAAAGATACAGAGAACACCCTGGTGATTGCCAGAGGTGAGGGATGGGGGTGGGCAAAATGGGTGAAGGGAGTGTCAAAGCTAAATGGGTGAAAGGAGTGTCAAAAAGTACAAACTTTTAGTTATACAACTAAGACTCATACAAGGTTGTATGTCAATTATGCCTCAACTAAAAATTTTTTTTTAAATGGTACACTTTTCCAATAAACAATTAGGAATATAAATTGCAGCTGAGGAGGAAGAAGACTAGATATGGGAACAACTGATGAAAGCTGGAAACTAATCTGAAGAGGCAAGGCAAGTGATGGTAACACACAAGCAACGGTTCTCATCCTAAGTGATCAGACCACTGAGGTTGGAAATAGAGGGCAAAGGTGAGAAACCTGGTATTTTCAGTAGCTACAGATAACAACTCTTTGGAGTAGTCTGATTAATATGGTGGGGTCTCTAGTAGAAAGGGCAGTATATACACTGCTTAAAGTATTTAAATCAAAATTAAAAAAATAACTGTGCCCCAAATAATTCTGAAGGTAGAGAACTGTGTCTTCAGGCCACGAGTCCATGATGTCTGGGGAAGTATAAGAAACGGTGAAAACAGATCAGAACCATAGGGAACACTAACATTTAGGGTGGCAGTAAAGGAAGAAGAACAATGGCAGTGAGAATGGAAAGGAACCACATCAAAGCCTCCCTCACAGTAACCACAGGAAGGACAAGTGTTGAGGAGAGAGGTGAACACAGGAAATGGAAGAGGAATGCAGATAAGCCCCACACATTAAGCCAGTGAAGAGTGAGGGGGCCACAGTCACCTGTGAGCAGAGTGGTGGAGGCAGAAGTGATTCAGTGAATTCAGAAGGGAAGGAAGGTAAGAAACAGATGGTGAGTTTAGAGGATGAGGTGAAAGGAAGAGCAGAAATAGGACAACATCTAAAGGGTGGGAAAGGTCGAAGGCTATTTCAGTTTCTATCTTTGATTTTAGGGAGTCTCACGATTCAGGAGTGGCACCTGGGGGCTTAGTTGAGTGTTTGACTCTTGATTTCAGCTCAGGTCATGATCTCAGGATTGTGATATCCAGCCCAGTGATCCGCTCTGGGCTCAGGGCAAAGTCTGCTTATCCCTCTCCCTCTGCTCCTCCCCTTCCTACTTACTTGCTCGCTCACTCTCTCCCTCTTTCAATTTAAATAAATACATAAAAATCTTAAGGAAAAAAAAAAAAGTTCAGGTCATGATCCCAGGGTCCTGGGACTGAGTCCCCCCATCAGGATCCCTGCTCAGCTAAGAGCCTGCTTCTCCCTCTGCCCCTACCCCTTGCTCATACTCTCTCTCTCTCTCACTCACTCTCTTAAATAAATCTTTTTAAAAAATGCAGGAGTGAAGACTTTGGCAGAGCGAGATCTTAAGAAGTCAGGAAAGGAGGAAGTGGGAGGAGTCATGGTAACCATTACAAGAAATGATCTCTTTTACCCTAAGAAGAAAAAACAAGATTACTAATGTTTGGAAGGAGAAAGAGGAGACCTCCAGACAAGTTGGCATCTATTTCCTGGGGACCAGTAGGAGGTTGGACCTAAAGGGAAGTTTAAGGCAGGGAAAGCTTGCTGGGAGAAATGCTTCCAGGAGGCACATTAGGAATAAGTAAAAGCACAGTGGAATCTGATGACAGCTGACCTGAGGTGGAAATGAATGTAGCCATGCAATTTTTTTCTGCAATTTTTAGTACTGTAACAGCAGGAATGGGGGAAGCAGAAGCCAGGAGGGGTCCAGCAGCTCAGTCTGGCAGAGAGTCTGAGGCAGGTAAAATGCCAAGCAATCCACAAGAAACTGAAGTGGCAACAGCAGAATCTGGAAGGAGGAGAGAGGGACCATCAGGTAGCATCTGGAGTCGTGGACATATACGAGGAGGAATTAAAGAGGATACCAGGGGGCTATATGCATGTGAAAGCAAGTTCAGAAAGAAATGACGTTGATATCATGAGCTGGATTTCTTAAAATTTAAGGTTATTTTGCACAAGAACAAGTCTGGGTGATCTGCTTCCAGCTATGACTGCAGGAATAGGTTGGAGGAATAAAGACAGGGTTACTAAAATATCCCACAGCACTGTAATTCCGTGGTGGTAGTTGGATACAGACCTGGAAGTGGATGCTGGAGACTCTGATGATTAAAGAACACTGCTCTGAAGCAGATATGGATTCCTCAATGGATGCAAGAGAGAACTTGGTGTAACTAAACCTTTATGGCTAACCATGGGAGAGAATCATGTTGCTAAAAAACATGCATTTCACGGGATAAAGGCAATCAGACTAAGCGCTACCATGGGGGGAGTAAAGAGATTGAAGACTGCCTCTCGACTCCCCTTATATTAAGGCGAGAGAAAATGAGTAATAACTAGCTGAGGAAATAAGTTTAATGAAACCAGGGACTTCCTTCATGTGAGTGAGTAAGAAAATAATCCCTAATTTCAAGGAGTGTTCTAGATACATCATACATACCAGGTCTGAAATCATGTCCCCAGTGGCTACAGCAGTGAACTTCATCCACAGCAATCCGGGTAAATCTCCTCGCTTCATAGGCTTTCTCTAGTCTCGACATGAACATTTTGCTTTTTGCGATTTTCTCCGGAGTCACATAAATTAGCTTCAGCTTGGAGTTTTTATTTACCATTTCAGCATGAACCCATTTCACATGCTCCTGTTGAAAGCAAAAACAGACACAATGATGGAACTAAACTTGTAGACTGGCATACTAACCAGTAAATGAAGATGCTTGTTACTCAAAGCAAGAGCTTGGACTGTTTTAGCAGATGCTGAGTTCATTAAAACTGAGACTATGTCCCAGTACTAAACTTCAAGTCAACTGTAAAAAGCATTTTAGATGTTTACTTGTATCCAAATGTCAATAAAACAATAATTTCATTTTGGGGTGTGTGTGTCTTTTTTAAAAAGATTTATTTATCTGAGAGAGAGAGAGAATGAGAAAGAGAGCATGAGAGGAGAGAGGTCAGCGAGAGAAAAAGACTCGCTGCTGAGCAGGGAGACTGATGTGGGACTTGATCCCAGGACTCCAGGATCATGACCTGAGCTGAAGGAGCCACCCAGGTGCCCAGAATAATTTCATCTGACAAAAAAAAGAACAAAAAATAAAAATGAAAACACTCTGGGGCACTTGGGTAGCTCAGTCGGTTGGGTGCCTGACTCTTGGGTCATGATCTCAGGGTCACGGGATCAAACCCCCATCAGCTATGTGCTCAGTGCTGAGTCTGCTTGTCCCTCTCTGTCTGCTCCTCCCCCACTACTCCCGCTCTCTTGCTATCAAATAAATAAATCAATATATAAAATCTTTAACCAGAAAAAAAAAAAAAAAAAAAAGGCCCTGACTCTCCAGAACTTCTGGCAGAGTAAATGGAGAAGCAAGGTTGAGAAAAGAAGCTGTATTCACAGCCTATAAACTGCTAGTGGAAGCAAACAGAAAACTGGACTTAACCTATCCTTCCCCTTTTTTCCTCCCCAGTTTTTCAAACAGCAGTGATGTGGCATGAACCTCTACTTATCTGCAATTTACAGCTATTTTCTATTATTATTACTCTATTTTTCAGGGTTAAGGAAGTACAGTGGTAGAAAGCAATGTTCTCCACATTCACGCTATTGAATGAGACAGCAGCTTGGACATGAGAGTTTAAATAAAACAGAAACAGATGAGAAAAACTAAAGGAACCATGGCTACCTGGATATATGGCTGACACCAGGTCTGGAAGGAAATATGCAAAATGAGCATGGAGTAACTTCTCATAAAAGCAAGCAAGGAGTCAGAAACTATGGGGTGAAGAAAAAAGATTCAGGGGCCAACCTGAAGAGGTGCTCACTGCCTAAGGACAGAGCTACTTCAGCATAATAAAGAATAATATGGATTAAGATCTATCAAATATGGGGGCGCCTGGGTGGCTCAGTGGGTTAAGCCGCTGCCTTCGGCTCAGGTCATGATCCCAGGTCCTGGGTTCGAGCCCCACATCGGGCTTTCTGCTCAGCAGGGAGCCTGCTTCCTCCTCTCTCTCTGCCTGCCTCTCTGCCTACTTGTGATTTCTGTCAAATAAATAAATAAAATCTTTAAAAAAAAAAATCTATCAAATATGTTAAATGTACATAAGTTTATAACGATACTTAAAAAAGAAATCTTACAGACCACCTTTGGAGAATGCTAGGAAAGCAACTTTTTCTGAGAAATGTTAAAGGGGAAGAATTTATAATCTGCAAGCGTTAATAAAGAAAAAGTTCTTTACAGAAAAAGTCTAGCTGATGTAAGAGTGACAGAATGAGAAATCATCACTCTGTAACCCCCTAATTAGAGGTGTTTAAGGCAGGCAATAATCATTCACAGCTCTAAAGCCATTAGATGAAAAGGGAACAGAGAACTTCTGTAATAGGCAGATATCACCGAACCCACTGACCGAGCTTAACGTCATACAAAATAACCAGGTTATGATGTACCTCCTGAGTCATGCCATGGGAAATATACTGTTGAAAAAGAAAAGAAAAAGGCCAACTACAGTCAAGCTTTTAAAACTAAAAAGAACAAACTGAACAATATTACAAGGAGGTAATCAGAAAATCAAAACCAAAACAAAGACCCTAATTTCTTCAACAAATAACTTAAATTTGCATGGGAAACAAATAAGAAAAAGGGGAACCTACAGAAAAATCAACAAAACACAACATAATCCCTCAATCTATATTGGAACACAATTCAAAAAAAGAATAAGCTTTGATGAGAATATTTTTATTTGATGATGTTAATGAATCAACGCTAAATTTTTTAGGTGTGATGATATCATTCTAATTATATCTTTCTCATTCATACTGAAGGAGTTACAACTAAAATAATATAATCTCTGGGAACTGTTTCAAATAAATAAAGCAAGAGGGAAGAGGGTGGGTATACAAATGAAAAAAGATTGGTCCTATGTTGGTAACTGTTAAAGGTGGCTAATGGGTAACTGGCAGTTGCATTATGATTCTATTTCTCTATCTTTTCAAAAGTTCAGCAACAACCTTTTAAAAAAAGAATAGGTGAAAAAGGCTATTCAACAGATGAAGGTAAGAGTCCATTCCCAAACAGATGAAATTCCACAGGGAAAGCATACCTTACTAGTAATGCACCATTTGTATTTAATTATATTCCATAATTAGTAATTCTTGCTTACCATTTTCTAATAGAAAATATAAAACAGGTCAGCTAATGTTTACTGTAAAGTGCCAGATAGTAAATATTGGGTTTTGTGGGCCATATAATATCCATCATAACTACTCTGCCATTATTCTGTGAAACAGTGTTAGACAACATGTAAATGAACAAGCAAGGTTGTATTCCAGTAAAACTTTATGGACACTGAAATCTAAATTTCAGATAATTTTCACACTTCACAAAGTACTTTCATTCTTTTAATTATTTTTAAACATTCAAAAATATAATAATCAAGGGGTGCCTAGGTGGCTCAGCTGTTTGAGTGTCTGACTATTAGTTTCAGCTCAGATTGTGATCTCAGGATTGTGTGAGTGAGCCCATGTCAGGTTCCACACTGGGGAGTGTGCTCCCCATCTCCCTCTCCCTCTGCTTCTCTGCCCATGCACGCATGCTCTTTCTTTCTCTCTCAAATAAATAGATAAATCTTTAAATTGTGTGTATTTATTTATTTATTTATATACATACACACCAAGCAGGAAAGACTAGAAAGGAACAAAGAATACCACCAGAACCACCAAGTTTACAGGTAACACGATGGCACTAAATTCTTATCTTTCAATGATCACTTTGAATGTAAACAGACTACATGCTCCAATCAAAAGACACAGGGTATCAGAATGGATAAAACAACAAGACCCATCTACAAAAGACTCATTTTAGACCTAAAGACACCTGCTTCTTTAAAGAGAGGGGATAGAGAACCACCTAACACACTAATGGACGTCAAAAGAAAGCCAGAGTAGCCATTCGTATACCAGACAAACTAGCTTTTAGACCAAAGACTGTACCAAGAGATGAAGAAGGGTGCTGATTATCATAAATTAAGGGGTCTATCCATCAAGAAGATCTAACAGTTATAAATATTTATGCCTCCAACTTGGGAGCACCCAAATATATGAATCAATTAATAACAAACATAAAGAAATTCATTGACAATAATACAGTAACAGTAGAGGGCATTAACAGCAATGGACAGATCATTTAAGCAGAAAATCAACAAGGAAACAATGGCTCTGAATGACACACTGGACCAGATGGACTTATCAGATATATTCAGAACACTTCATCCTAAAGCAGCAGAATACACATTCTTTTAGAGTGCACATGGAGCATTCTCCAGAACAGACCACATACAGAGTCAAAATCAGCCCTCAACAAGTACAAAAAGACTGAGATTTTCAGCTCACAACACTATGAAACTTGGAGTCAACAAGAAAATATTTGGAAAGATCACAAATACATGAAGTTAAAGAACATCCTACTAGAGAATGAATCGCTCAACCAGGAAATTTAAGATGAAATTAAAAAGTACACAGAAGCAAATGAAAATGAAAACATGACAAACAGATCAACAAAAAACCAGGAGTTAGTTCTTTGAAAGAATTAATAAAATTGATAAACTCCTAGACAGACTTATCAAAAAGAGAAAGGACCCAAAAACAAAATCACAAATGAAAGAGGTTACAGGCAACACTACAGAAATACAATTAAATGAGAATTTATGAAAAATTATAGGCCAACAAACTAGGCAATCTGGAAGAAATGGACAAATTCCTAGAAACATACAAACTACAAAAGCTGAAACAGGAAGAAACAGAAAATTTAAACAGACCCATAACCAGCAAAGACATTGAATCAGTAATCCACTATTTCCCAACAAACAAAAGTCCAAGGCCAGATGGTTTCCCAAGAGAATTCTACCAGACCTTTTTTTTTTTTTTTTTTAAGAGAGAGAGATCACAAGTAGGCAGAGAGAGAGGAGGAAGCAGGTTCCCCACCGAGCAAAGAGCCCGATTTGGGGCCCAATCCCAGGACCCCAAGATCATGACCTGAGCTGAAGGCAGAGGCCCAACCCACTGAGCCACCCAGGCACCCTCTACTAGACATTTAGAAGAAAAGTTAATACCTATTCTTCTCATATTATTCCTAAAACAGAAATGGAAGGAAAACTTCCAAACTCATTCTACAAGGCCAGTATGACCTTGATTCCAAAACCAAAGACCCCACTAAAAAGAAAATTACAGACCAATATCCCTGAACAAGGATCCAAAAATTCTCAATAAGATACTAGCAAATTGAATCCAATAGTGTATTAAAAGAGTTATTCACCATGATCAAGTGGGATTTATTCCCGGGTTGCAGGGCTGGTTCAATATTCGTAAATCAATCAACGTGATATACCACATTAACATAAGAAAGCATAAGAACCATATGATCCTCTCAACAGATGTAAAAAATGCATTTGACAAAATATAGCATCCATTCTTGATAAAAACCCTCAATGAAGTAGGGGTAGATGGAACATACCTCACTATCATAAAGACCATGTAAGAAAGACCCACAGCTAATACCATCCTTAATGGGGAAAAGCTGAGAGTTTTCCCCTATGGTCAGAATCAAGATAGAGATATTCACTTTTAAGCATTACTATTTAGCATAGTAAGGGAAGCCCTAGCCTCAGCAATCAGACAAGAAAAAGAAATAAAAGACATCCAAATCGGTAAGAAAGAGGTCAATCTTTCAGTATGTGCAAACGACATGATACTCTATGTAGAAAACCCAAAAGACTTCACAAAAAATTGCTAGAACTTGATCACAGCTTTGTAGTAAAGCTTGAAATCAGGTAACGTGATGCCCCCAGTTTTATTTTTGTTTTTCAACATTTCCTTAGCAATTTGGGGTCTCTTCTGGTTCCATACAAATTTTTGGATTATTTGCTCCAGCTCTTTGAAGAATACCGGTGGAATTTTGATTGGAACGGCATTAAAAGTATAGATTGCTCTAGGCAGTATAGACATTTTAACAATGTTTATTCTTCCGATCCAAGAGCATGGAATGGTCTTCCATCTTTTTGTGTCTTCTTCAATTTCTTTCATGAGTGTTCTGTAGTTCCTCAAGTACAGATCCTTTACCTCTTTGGTTAGGTTTATTCCCAGGTATCTTATGGTTCTTGGTACTATAGTAAATGGAATCGATTCTCTAATTTCCCTTTCTGTATTTTCATTGTTAGTGTATAAGAAAGCCACTGATTTCTGTACATGGACTTTGTATCCTGCCACAAAGTCCATGTACAGAAATCAGTGATCACCAAAACAGCATAGTACTGGCATAAAAACAGACACATAGACCAGCGGAACAGAGTAGAGAGCCCAGATATGGACCCTCAACTCTATGGTAAAATAATCTTCGACAAAACAGGAAAAAATATACAGTGGAAAAAAAAGACAGTCTCTTCAATAAATGGTGCTGGGAAAACTGGACAGCTATATGTAGAAGAATGAAACTCGACCATTCTCTTACACGTACACAAAGATAAACTCAAAATGGATAAAAGACCTCAATGTGAGACAGGAATCCATCAGAATCCTAGAGGAGAACATAGGCAGTAACCTCTTAGATATCAGCCCCAGCAACTTCTTTCAAGATATGTCTCCAAAGCCAAAGGAAACAAAAGCCAAAATGAACTTTTGGGACTTCATCAAAATCAAAAGCTTCTGCACAGCAAAGGAAACAGTCAAGAAAACAAAGAGGCAACCCACAGAATGGGAGAAGATATTTGCAAATGACAGTACAGACAAAAGATTGATATCCAGGATCTATAAAGAACTCCTCGGGGCGCCTGGGTGGCTCAGTGGGTTAAGCCGCTGCCTTCGGCTCAGGTCATGATCCCAGGTCCTGGGTTCGAGCCCCACATCGGGCTTTCTGCTCAGCAGGGAGCCTGCTTCCTCCTCTCTCTCTGCCTGCCTCTCTGCTTACTTGTGATTTCTCTCTGTCAAATAAATAAATAAAATCTTTAAAAAAAAAAAAAAGAACTCCTCAAACTCAACACACACAAAACAGATAATCATATCAAAAAATGGGCAGAAGATATGAACAGACACTTCTCCAATGAAGACATACAAATGGCTATCAGACACATGAAAAAATGTTCATCATCACTAGCCATCAGGGAGATTCAAATCAAAACCACATTGAGATATCACCTTACACCAGTTAGAATGGCCAAAATTAGCAAGACAGGAAACAACATGTGTTGGAGGGGATGTGGAGAAAGGGGAACCCTCTTACACTGTTGGTGGGAATGCAAGTTGGTGCAGCTTCTTTGGAGAACAGTGTGGAGATTCCTTAAGAAATTAAAAATAGAACTTCCCTATGACCCTGCAATTGCACTACCGGATATTTACCCCAAAGATACAGATGTAGTGAAAAGAAGGGCCATCTGTACCCCAATGTTTATAGCAGCAATGGCCACGGTTGCCAAACTGTGGAAAGAACCAAGATGCCCTTCAACGGACAAATGGATAAGGAAGATGTGGTCCATATACACTATGGAGTATTATGCCTCCATCAGAAAGGATGAATACCCAACTTTTGTAGCAACATGGACGGGACTGGAAGAGATGATGCTGAGTGAAATAAGTCAAGCAGAGAGAGTCAATTATCATATGGTTTCACTTATTTGTGGAACATAACAAATAGCATGGAGGACATGGAGAGTTAGGAGAAGGGAGTTGGGGGAAATTGGAAGGGGAGGTAAACAATGAGAGACTATGGACTCTGAAAAACAATCTGAAGGGTTTGAAGAGGTGGGGGGGTGGGAGGTTGGGGGAACCATGTGGTGGGTATTAGAGAGGGCACGGATTGCATGGAGCACTGGGTGTGGTACAAAAACAATGAATACTGTTATGTTGAAAATAAATTTTAAAAAATGATAAAAAAAATTGCTAGAACTAATACATCAATTAAGCAAAGTCACAGGATATAAAAGCAATGTAGGGAAATTCATTCCATTTCCATACACCAATAATGAAACAACAGAAAAAGAAATCAAGGAATCAATCCCATTTACAATTGTACCAAAAACCATAAGATACCTAGGAATAAACATAACCAAAGAAGTAAAGGATCTGTACTCGGAAAACTATAAAGACTTAAAAAGAAATTGAAGAGGACACAAAGAAATGGAAAAACATTCCATGCTCATGGACTGGAAGAAAATTGTTAAAATGTATACAATCCAATGCAATCTACATATTTAATGTAATCCTTACCAAAACTTTTTTAGCATTTTTCTAGCTAATTTTTTTAGCATTTTTCCCAGAGCTAGAACAAACAATCTTAAAATTTGTATGGAACCACAAAAAAAAACCCAAATAGCTAACCAACCCTGAAAAAGAAAACCAAAACTGGAGGTATCGTGATTCCAGATTTCAAGTTGTATTACAAAGCTGTAGTCATCAAGACAGTATGGTACTAGCACAAAAAAAGACACATAGATCAATGAAATGGAACAGAAAACCCAGAAATGGACCCACAAATCTATGTTCAACTAATCTCTGACAAAGCAGGAAAAAGTATCCAATGGAGAAAAGACATGGGAAAACTGGAAGGCAACATGCAGAAGAATGAAACTGGACCACTTCATTACACCATACACAAAAATAAATTAAAAAGGGATGAAGGACCTAAATGTAAGTAAGAAACTGTTCAAATCCTAGAGGAGAACACAGTCAGCAGTCTTTGACATCAGCCATAGCCACTTCTTCCTAGACACAACACCAAAGGCAAGGGAAACAAAGGAAAAATAAACCACTGGGACTTCATCATGATAAAAAGCTTCTGCACACCAAAGGCAACAATCAACAAAACTAAAAGGCAGCTTATGGAATGGGAGATGATATCTGCAAATGATATATCTGATAAAGGGTTAGTATTCAAAATTTATAAAGAACTTATCAAGCTCAACACCCAAAAATCTGATTAAGAAATGAGTAGTAGGCATGAACAGACTTTTTCAAAGAAGACTTCCAGATGGCTAACAGACACATGGAAAGACGCTCAACGTCACTCATCATCGGGGAAATACAAATCAAAACCATGATGAATTACCGCCTCACACCTGTCAGAATGATTACAATTAACAACATAAGAAACAACAGGTATTGGTGAGGATGGGAGAAAGGGGAGTCCTCTTGCACTGTTGGTAGGGCTGCAAACTGGCATAGCCACTGTAGAAAACAGTACGGAGGTTTCTCAAAAAGTTAAAAATAGAATGACCCTATGATCCAGCAACAGTGCTGCTAGGTATTTACCCAAAGGATAATACAGATTCAAAGGGGTACATGAACCCTGATATGTACACCAGCATTATCAACAACAGCCAAACTATGGAAAGAGACCAAATGTCCATCAACTGATGAACGGATAAAGATGATGTGTGTGGGTGTGTGTCTGTGTGTGTACATATATGTACAATGGGATATTACTCAGCAATCAAAAAGAATGAAATCTTGCCATTTTCAAGGATGTGGATGGAGCTAGAGTGTCCTATGCTAAATAAGTCAGTCAGAGAAAGACAAATACCATATGGTTTTACTCATATGTGGAATTTAAGAAACAAAACAGGGGTGAGTGACTGGGTGGCTCAGTTGGTTGAGCATCTGACTCTTGGTTTCCACTCAGGTCATGATCTCTGGGTTGTGGGATCGAGTCCCGCATCAAGCTCTGTGCTAAGCAGGGTGTCTGTTGAAGCATGCTCTCTCAATCTCTCTCTCTCTGTTCCTGTGCCCCTCCCCCTGCTTGCACTCATTCTCTCTCTAAAACAAACAAATCTTAAAAAAAAAACAAAACAGATGAACATGTGGGGGGAGGGGGAAGAGAGGGAAACAAACCATAAGAGACTCTTAACCACAGAGACAAACTGAGGGCTGATAGAGGGAGGTGGGTAGGGGATGGGCTAGATGGGTGATAGCCATTAAGAAGAGCATTTCTTATGATGAGGACTGGGTGTTGTATATAAGTGATAAACCACTGAATTCTACTCCTGAAACCAATATTGCACTATATGTTAACTAGAACATAAATAAAAACCTGAATACATACACACATATACACACACACACACACACACACACACCATTCTTAACTCACAGACCATATAAAAATAGGCAGTGGGCTAACACTGGCCCATCAACAGTAGTTTGCAACTTCCAGATATAGTTATTTTATAATGTTATAACTAACTCAGTAGAAACCAAGGCTCCTACATCAGTGAAGGGTTAAAAAAAAAAAAAAAAAAAAAAAAAAAGAGCCACAGAAGCATACCTTAGAACTAGAAGCATTTAACATGGTAGCTGAAATTCCTAATTGTTTTAAAACCATTAACTGGTCTTCCATAAGAGAGATCAATGGGCAAATCACAAGGGTAAAACCTAAAAGAGAAAGTATGTACTTTAAATTTTACACTACCTCGAGAATAAGTTTCAACCACTCACCTGAGAGCATCACAACATCAATAGACTGGACAATAGACTATAATAGAAATAATAATATAATAATATAATATAATATAATAATATAATATAATAATATAATAGAAATAGACCTATTTCTCATCCTCATTAATAGAAGAGATAGATATAAATAAGTGACCATTAGCCAAATAAGCAAATATAAGATTAGACAGAAATCTCTTCCCTATTCAATATTATAAAAATAAAAACATATCATTCTGAATTTTTACTTATCATTATTGGACATATTAGCAAAATATTGTAAATCTAGTCAAATACTGTCCAGTTATATGAGGAAAAAGTTATTCCAAGGCTTTCCAAAGAAAACACAGCAACCTGTATAATTACAATTGATAGTGACTTGAGTATTCTTCTACTTACTGTACCAGATTAATACATGCTGAGTAGAAATCAGTGATCAGTTTACTGACTGAATGAAATGCTGATAGTATATCCCCTTTCTCTTTTTTTTTTTTTTTAAAGATTTTATTTATTTATTTGACAGAGAGAAATCACAAGTAAGCAGAGAGGCAGGCAGAGAGAGAGGAGGGAGCAGGCTCCCTGCTGAGCAGAAAGCCCGATGCGGGGCTCGAACCCAGGACCTGGGATCATGACCTGAGCCGAAGGCAGCGGCTTAACCCACTGAGCCACTCAGGCGCCCCTCCCCTTTCTCTTATTACTGAAATTGTGCACAGCTGTTAAGTTATTCTACATTAACTTATGTCTCCATAGATTGTTCCTTAAAATAACCTGAGACAGAGAGCAGACCAATTAAAAAATAGACTCAGATTCAGATTTTAACAGGGATTTGCCATCTCAAATACTCTCTCTGCTGTATTTTCACATTCTCCTTCAACAGTGGTACCTTCTCATTATATTTAAACACGGGCAAGCCCTCTCATCTTTAAAACACCCTAGATATCTAATTTAGGGCCCCCTCTTTCTCCCTGCATAACAATTCTTTGCAAAGACTGTCCCATTCACTAGTTCTACTTCCTCAACTCATCTTCCCTCTCTCTCCATTCCCACAGAAGTTCTTTCTCCAAATGTATCCTATTTCAGTGAGCAACTCTGCGATTTATCCTAGCCTAGAATTTGGACATCATTCTAGACTATCCCTTCTCCTACCACCCCCACCACCATACATACAATGAAAACAAGTCCTACTGAATCTACCTCCTAATTATTTCTAGAATTCCTCTATCTTCTAAAGCACAATCCTAACTAGTCTCTTACCTACATAAAACCCTTCAATGGTTTCCCACTAATCTAAGTTTTTATAATACCTTTCAAGATTCTTTCCACAAGTCTTGTCCCTCACTGCCTGCCACAGTGAAATTCTTCCAGGTTACTAAATACCCCCTACCATGCATGTTCTTAGTTCTGGGCTCAGAAATACTGCTCCCCTGCACGAACACTCTTCCTTACTCCCCTGTTCTAGCTTTGCCTACTGATCCTTCAACTTTTAACTTAAATGCCACACTGGCAGGACAGCTTTCTCTAACAGCCCCTAGGCCAGATCTTTGTACTAACTTAATTCCCTATTAAAATCTGTATCACAAAACCTTTATTGCAATTGCTTACAATAACCTATTCTCTAAACTGGGGTCAATACACTAAGGACTAGCTGCTTGTCTGGGTAATTCAAGTTTTAATGGAACACAGGCACATCCATTAGTTTACATGCTGTCCAAGGCTACTTTCATGCTATAATGGCAAAGTTCGGTAGCTGCCACAGAGATCATATGGACCACACCTATCCCATTTACTGACTGGCTCTCTAAAGGACAGTCTTCTGACCCCTGCTCTATATCCTTGCTAGTCCCCAAACAGCAGCATCAGTTTCACCTGGAAGCCTGTTAGACATGCAAGACTGTGGGTCCCACACAAACTCAGAATTTGCATGTTAATCACATCACCAGTGATTCTTACACGTTACAGTTTGAGAAAGCACTACTTTATACCACGAACTCTATGAAAACTAGAACTTTGCCCGTTTTGCTCACGGTCTTACCTCCCGTGCTTAACACCAGAGCCAACACTCAATAAAGATCTGGTACTAGAATCCAGGCCCATGGATTTTTAATTATGTTTTAAGAACAAGATAAAAGAAGTAATTCCACTCAAAGTCTTTATATGTCTCTCTTTATATGAACCCTTCAAAATGTCTATTAACATAAAGATAAAATAACAATGCACTTGGTTTTTACACAGGTATGATTAGAAATTATTTTTTTTAAAGAATTAAAAGAGAAATGGCATTTCTTCAACTTAAATGAATCTTTATTAATACATACCGTCCGAACATAACGCTGGTAATTGGTAGCATAAGCTCTTTCCACCTCCTGTAGGCATAACAAGAAATACCTCCTTTCCAGACATTGTTGCATTAATAGTTTCAAGCTGAAGCAGTCTGAACTTCTGCAGTTTAAAGATATTCTGCAGAACATCTTTAACTTTACCAGACCAGGGAAAATCTAGACAGAGAAAAGTAAGTTACATATATTAGAACTATTTAGGATTATAAATGAGATAAAAACATGAATGGCCGCTTTTATACTAGAGAAAAACAGGTTAGAATTTATATAAGACTTTAAATACTATTAACAATTTAATTTTTATACTGACAATTTTGAGATTAGTTTAGCTCACAAAGCTAAGCAAAAACACATTTAATGATATATAAGAAACAGTACATCAGAAAAAAATGAAAACATTTGCCAGCTGAGAATTAACCTACAAATAAGAGGAAAGTACTTGACAGGTATTCAAAAAACAATCTGGGGGCGCCTGGGTGGCTCAGTGGGTTAAAGCCGCTGCCTTCGGCTCAGGTCATGATCCCAGGGTCCTGGGATCGAGCCCCGCATCGGGCTCTCTACTCGGCAGGGAGCCTGCTTCCCTTCCTCTCTCTCTCTGCCTGCCTCTCTGCCTACTTGTGATCTCTGTCAAATAAAATAAATAAAATCTTAAAAAAAAAAAACACAATCTGAATGTTGGGGCACCTGGGTTGCTCAGTGGGTTAAGCCTCTGCCCTCGGCTCAGGTCGTGATCCCAGGGTCCTGGGATGGAGCCTCGCATCAGGCTCTCTGCTTATTTGGGAGCCTGCGTCCTCCTCTCTCTCTCTCTCCGCCTGCCTCTCTGCCTACCTGTGATCTCTGTCTGTCAAATAAATAAATAAAATCTTAAAAAAAAAAAAAACACAATCTGAATGTTGATCAGGGAATTCATAGTATCATAAAAATCTCAAATATCAAGTTAACAATTATATGGAATTTATGTAAATATATTGTTTAGAAGTGAATCCCTGGAAATCAAGGCCCATAAAAGCATTGCAATTTTAGAGTCAGTATTCCATTTGAATGTGATAGCTAGTGATAAACATGATGGTTGGCAAGATCTTGAATCAAGAAAGGTGTGTTCACTAGGGCAGGAAAATAAACTAGATTTTGGCAAGAAGTCGGAATCTATTTTTTTTTTTTCTTAATGGTTTAATTTTCTTCTAGTTAAAATTTTACAAATTTAGTTAAAAATCTTTTCCAAGCATTGACTGATGCTGTTAGAACTATATTTGGAAAAAAATAATGAAGTCTGAAAAATAAAGTTTCATTCAAAAAGAACATGAGTAAGAATGGTTTGCCTACTGGCTTCCCATGCCCCTTAAAAGAGTGGCCAGTTTCCCTCTAAGCCAATGGAAAGCACTGATCCACGAAGGATGATTTAACTCCTACATAAACAAATTAGAAACAAAACTAGCAAAGAAAAACAGAGTAAACCTTCTTTATTCCAAGCAGCAGGTGAAGAATCCCATTCACTGTTTTCCCCAGCATCAGGAGCCTCTAAATGCTGCTTTATTCGGTTTGTTAGGATGTTCTTTTTCTGAATAAGCTCTTGTTGCCTTTCCAAAAGCTCCTGAATTTGAATGTCTACTGCATGTAGCTCGTTAGTTATAGAATCCAATTCTTCAGTTAGACCTGTAAGGAAGGGGGAAAAAAAGATACAATGACTAAATAATTAGTTTTAGGTTTCCCTACTGATTTTTGGATATTCCTCACCATTGAAATTACAGACACTTATAGTAGTAGAGCAGGGTAGTTAAGGGCATGTGTGCTGGGAGTCACACAGACCTGAGTTAAATCTTAGGTCCCCTTCTTAGCTCAGGCTAAGTACTTAAGTGAGCCTCAATTTCCCCATATGGAAAATGGGGATAATATCTAGCTTTCATAGTATTGTTTTAAAGAATTAAGTGAGATAACATATGGAAGGTTATTAACATAGTATCTGGCACACAGCTGTGCATTTAATTAAAGATCATTGTTACTTTTACCGTGTTGTGGGACAGTGGTCCAACAATCTTCTAAGTCATTTAAGTAAAGTGATCAGACTTTGAAACAAAAAGAAGGCATTTTAAAGTAATCCCCTAGGGGCGCCTGGGTGGCTCAGTGGGTTAAACCTCTGCCTTCAGCTCAGGTCATGATCTCAGGGTCCTGGGATCCAGCGCCAAGTCGGGCTCTCTGCTAGGCAGGGAGCCTGTTTCCTCCTCTCTCTCTGCCTGCCTCTCTGCCTACTTGTGATCTCTCTCAAATAAATAAATAAAAATCTTTTTAAAAAAATAAATAAATAAAAATAAAGTTATCCCCTAACTACTTAGGGGATACTATCTCACAAAAACACTCATATCTGGGTTCGTATGTTAGCATGATAAAGAGTCGGGATTAGAAACAAGCTGATGTAACAATTAAAGGAGAAATCAAGTATGCTACTGTAAATGACATTATAATTCCATTGTAACTAATTTGTAAAGCAACCTTCTAAGCAATCCAAGTATTAAAGCCAAAGTGAGATTATGTTTGACACAATAGAAACTAAAAAATTTTTAAAGATGTCCTTGGTGCTTTCTAAAACATCAATCTGCATTAATCCAGTTTGAAGGCTGGAAATTTTCATAAGATGAAACCTCATGGTTATGATTTAAAATAGGATGCTATGGTGGCTTTGCATTATACCAACTACCTGAACTGCCTTCCCTGAAATATTCTGGGTTAGGAGTGGCCACAAGTGAACTCTTGGAGCTGGAAGGTAGAAATGAAAGAGAAGCCACCTTTTACATTACATTCAGATGGTGGGCATAATGTCAGGTGCTGCTGGGGCTCATTCATTCTTGGCAGGTGGCAGAAGCCAGTTCCTCTATCTCCTGCTGAATCTCTTTGGGGCAGCAGGATGGCCCACAGCTTCTTCAGCTTCCCTGAATCGTTGGCCACGTTCCTGTACAATTCCCTATGGCAAATGCGCCAGCTCTTCTGCAGGGCACCAGCATCTTGGCAATCAGAGCCTTGGAGGCAACAACACACCAACACGAGTGCAAGAGAGAACCAGACAGGTTCCATTTTCTGCTCACTGGCTTCAGCTCTTTTTTACCCTGCCACACTTGCGCTCCATCTTCGTCTCTACTGCTAGCACTGCTGACTTCAGGACCAGTAATGGAGTGCTTAACCACATGCCATGATCATGTAGGAACTGATTCCTATAAATCCCTTATATCACTCACAATGATTCAGCTTCTCTAAATGAACCCTAACCAACACCAAATGTTGTTCCTGAGGAAAAGAAAGTTAAAAGTAGGTTCTCTAAATTGCTTCTATGCCACCTATTAAAGGCATTAATGACCCCGTCAGTGGTAAAAGGGACAGTGGTATTCCATGACACACAGTAGACAAAGTTATGTGAATTATAATCTAGACACCAGTAATTAAGTTATCTAGAGAGCGAAAGGCTCTGGGTGACCAAGTGTTTGCTGTCACAGAACATTTTTTGAGAATAATGGGGTTGATTGCCCCCTCCTAAATATACTGAAGAACCTGAGAGAAATGCAGGATCTGCATAAAGGGACCTCAAAGTCTCTATGACTGTCCTAAGAGAACCCCTTATCTCCTTTGGCTACCGCGCCAAGATTACCAAATACCAACATTTTGCAGGGCTGAATTACAATGCAAACTGAACTCCCAACCTTGCACAGGCTCTTAAGTTAAAGTTAAGGCACTGATTAGGAAGAAGTGAGACTCTGCAATTGGGAAGGGAACATCTGGGCAGATTCCAATGGGGCAGGCAGGGGACCTTAAAACACTAAATTCTGCCAAGTCTCTCTTGCCCTTCCTCTTCTTTCTCAGTCTCCTCCTGTCCGAAGGCCTATGATAGTTTTTGGTTTGGTTTCGTATGGTTTGGTTCGGTTTGGTTCGGTTCGGTTCGGTTTGGTTTTTTTAACAGTGGCCTGGTAAGGAAGGGACTGCTAAGGCCTACTAAGAATCTGTCCTGCCACCTCTTAGTGCTTCAAGACCTAGGAAGCCCTAGACAATAATGTACAAATGACTGACACATGAAAAGACATGAAACACACCAAGAGTTGCACTTGCCAATATATATAAGCATTCCTCATTTTACTGTGCTTCACTCTACTGCATTTTGGAGATACCGAGCTTTTTAAGAAATTGAAAGTTTGTGGCAACTTATGTTAAGCTAGTCTACGGGCGCCATTTTTCTAACACTCTGCTCACTTCATGTCACATTTTGGTAACTTCTGCAATTTTTGAAACTTTTTCACTATTAGTACAATTGTCATGGTAATCTGTGATCAGTACTCTTTGATACTACTACTGTAATTGCTTTGGGGAATCACAAACTACACCCATATAGGACAGCAAACTTAATAATAGGGGTAATTTTTTACTTTCAAGACTTATTTTTTATAATACAGGTTTCATAAGGCTATAACTGCCTCAGATTGTGCTTGCTCTGATGGATCTGGGCAAAATCAACTGAAAACCTCTGGAAAGGATTGTCACTCTAGATGCCATTCAGAAAATTCATGATTCATGGAAAGAGGTTAAAATATCAACATTAACAGAAGTTTGGAAGAAGTTGATTCCACCCTCATGGATGACTTGGAGATTTCAAGATTTCACTGGTGGAAACAGCAAGAGAACTGGAATTAGAAGTGCGGCCTGAAGATGTGACTGAATTGCTGCATTCTCATGACAAAACTTTAAATGAGCAAAGAAAGTAGTTCCTTTTTTTTTTTTAATGTGTATTCCAATTAACTTTTTCTGTCAATGATTTTTTAAAAAATCAACATATAATGTATTATTTGCCCCAGGGGTACAGGTCAGTGAATCATAAGGCTTACACATTTCAAAGTACTCACCATAGCACATACCCTCCCCAATGTCCATAACCCAGCCACCCCATCCCTACCTCCCCAACCCCTCCAAGCAACCCTCAGTTTGTTTTGTGAGATTAAGCGTTTCTTATGGTTTGTCTCCCTCCCAAGAAAGTAGTTTCTTGAGATGGAATCTAGTCCTAGTGAAAATGCTGTAAAGACTGTTGAAATGACAACAAAGGATTTAAAATATTACATAAACTTAAATGATAAAGTAGCAATAGCAGATTTTGAGAGGACGGACTCCAATTTTGATAGTTCTACTGTGGCAAAAATGCTATCACATGTACAGAGAAATCATTCATGGAAGGAAAAAAAATCTATCAATGTGGTAAACTTCACTGTTGTTATTTTAAGAAATTGCAACCACCACCTTGATCAGTCAGCAGCCATCAACATCAAGGAAAGACCCTCCACTAGCAAAAACATAAGGCTCACCGAAAACTCTGATGATAGCTAGCATTTTTCAGCAATAAAACATTTTTTAAAGTTTTTTTTTAATCATTTGAGAGAGAACACAAGCAAGGGGGAGGAGCAGAGGGAGAGGGAGAAGCAGACTCTCCACTGAGCAGGGAGCCCAACGTGGGCTCAACCAACTGAGCCACCAAGGTGCCCCAGCAATAAAGTATTTTTAATTAAGTTATGAACATTGTTGCTTAAGATACTCTACTGCACACTTAACAGACCACAGGATAGTGTAAACATAATTTTTACATGTACCGGGAGATCAAAAAATTATTTGACTTGTTTTACTGTGAAACTGGCTTTACTGCAATGGTTGGAAACAAACCATAATATCACTGAGGTATCCCTGTATCAACGGAAAAGTAGGGAATATGTGTGAGAATAGATTCCTAAGGTACAAAATAAGATATTAAATGAAGCTAAATTTACAGATATGGACTCAATATGAAATTGTGGTTTAGGGGTGCTGGGTGGCTCGGTCAGTTAAGCATCTGCCTTTGGCTCAGGTCATGATCCCAGAGTCCTGAGATCGAGCCCCACATTGGGCTCTCTGCCCAGCAGAGAGCCTGCTTCTCCCTTTCCCTCTGCCTGCTGCTCCCCCGTCTCATGCACTCACTCGCACGCTCTCTCTCTCTGTGCCAAATAAATAAAATCTTTAAAAAAAAAAAATCCACTGTGGTTTAGTGCATTAAATACAGTGGCCAGGAGTGGCTCTAATAATTTACTTAGTTGGTTGGCAGAAACCTGGCTGAAAGATGAATATCAGAAAGTTGGGATGGAATACCACAGGTATAGATTCCAATGATACTGAAGAGCTAGAACTTCCTGGGTGTACACTAAAGGAGGGGATCCAGACGCTTCAGGAGATGGGAATGCTAGAGGAGATTATCAGGCAGACTGACTATCCACTCTCCTGCTGTCCCCCAGGATGATCCAGAGGACATTCCTTTCACCAAGGCTGAGAAATATATTCATATATTCATGAGGGCCTCCCCACCCTGGCATCCCTGAAGAGCTCTTCAAGGCTGTTCTCTGTAAACTAGAAATGACAGCGGGGGAAGTACTGCCTTTGAACTAGACTAAATGAGTCATTGAGAATGATGGATTCCAAGGTATGGTAGTTAATGGTAGCAATTCAGTTCACAACCAGAGAAAAGGTACATGTGGTTGCTATAATAGGCAACATAGCAGAAGCAGTAAACAGAATAGTCTGAACCACAGACAACTCAGAATTGGTTAGTTGACCATGATGTCTTTGAAACAGATTGATTTAAAAATGCAGAATACAAAGCCCTGATTCCAGTACACATAAGTTTGACTCGAATCACTACAAGAGTCACGGTCTTCAACTAGTTCCCAGAAATGAGTCAATATATAAATCCAGAGTCCCTTTAATAAAGTGGAGGTTGGACCCCTTTGAGGAAGGCCTCTATTATACAACTAAAAATTTATGTGGTAAATCTTCACACTACTGTTCTCCAGAGCAACTTATCAGGGTAACTGTGTAGTGGGGAAGGAAAATAACTTCTCAGAAATTACTGGACATTAACTCTTAACTGATAGTTCCTGGACAACTAAAATGTCATGGTGATCGACCAGTGAGAACAGGGACTGGACTTATCCAAGTCACATGATCAGTGCTGTTTTCCTCAGGTCCATCACACAGCAGGCTCAGGAGATTCTTTAACCCACTCTGTGGTTATTTCTGCAGTTCCAGATTGTATAGCTCTCAGCTTCCGATTCAAGATGGCAACACAGAAAGAGCCTGAACTCATCTCCTCCAGAGACACAACAAATTAACAGAGCAATTCCTCCTAAAGAATAATGGGGGATGGACTGCACACCCTAACAAAGGAAACACCCCTCCCACCCTCCTCGAATGTTGTGGAACTGCAGTGGGAGGGATAGCACTGAGGGGCTGTAAGCAGATTCATCTGCCCTGGGACACAGAAAAAAAGCCACAGTTTGAGAGGGAAACTAGAAAATAAAGGAATCAGCCTTAGGACTCTACTAAATGGCGGGGGAGCTCTTAGAACTCTCTCCAGATCTGAGGGGCTGGCAAGTGCCATGGTTTAGGTTCCCAGTTCACCTTGACAGCACAGACAGGAGCAAGTTTCAGATGCCATTGCTGGCCTGCTGCCTCAATGAGCCCCGGGCCACACCAGCCCTGGATCTCCTGGGACACAGGAAAAAGGGCCACAGTTTAAAAGAACAACTAGAATATAAAGGATCCAAGCCCTAGAATTCCACCAAATGGCAGAAAAGCTGCTGGAAATCTCTCTGGATTGGAGGAGTTGGTGAGTGCCAGGGTTTACATTCCCCTCGACCTTGATTATGTGAATGGGAGAGTCCAGGCACCCTAGCTGACCTACTGCCTCAGTGAGCCCTGGGCCGCTAGCCCACATCATTCCAAGACATCCTACCAAGGCAGCCATAGTGCCATGTATGCTAGGATACTTCTGGTCAGCACTCACTACAGCTAAAGCCATCTTGCCAAAGTGACACAGGCACAAAGCACCCTGAACAATCCAGACCTGCACCATATTGGCTCCATACGATTTGCTGGAATATCATGGTGCACACCACCCCATGACTACCTGGCTCATGCTCTCTTCCACTCCAGCCACCCTACAAGAGCACCACTTACACAGAGTGCCACAGGAACACTGGCTTGCCCTCACCCTCGCTACTGCTGCCCTGCCAGGGCACACCCTAATGGAATGTCCTGGGACCCCCCCAACACACACACTCTGTCTCTGTTCCAGGAGCCCTGCCAAGATGCCACATGTGCATGTGCCTCAGTAAAACCAGCTCATGTCCACTTCAGGTCTAGCCACACCATCCAGGCAGCACCTATACTAAATATCCCAATATAAATATAAATACCCTGGCTTGTACCCACTTCAGTTTCAGCTCTCCTGCCAGGGCACCATCTGTAGAGAGGCCTGGGACTGTCCAGCCAATGCCCAGTTCAGCTCTGGCTATCCAAAGGCAGCACCAGCCAGACTGCCCCAGAACCCCTGGCCCACACCAGCCAAAGCTCAGCCAGCCAATGAAAGTCACCAGACACACAGTCTGCACAGCAGACAACCATACATACACAAGACCATTCCTTCAAGTTTAGGAGAAGTAGCTGTTCTACCTCATTCATAGAAATAAACAAAAAGTCAAAAACATGAGACAGAGGCATATGGTCCAAATAGAACAAGACAAAACCTCAGAAAAAGGACTAAATGAAATGGAAATACCAAATCTACCTAATATAGAGTTCAAAGTAATGTCATAAAGACGCTCACTGGATTGGAAAGAAGAGTGGGTGAATTCAGTGAGAACCTCAAGAGATACAAAATACAAAAAGAAACCAATCAGAGGTGAAGAACAGAATAACTGAAATAAAAAGATATAGTAGAAGGAACACAATAACCTCAAGCATAATAACATTTGCATGTATGGGGGTCTCAAAAGCAGAGGAGAAAGAAAAGGGGCAGAAAATTTATTTAAAGGAGTAATAGCTGAAAACTTCCCTAACCTAGAGAAGGAAACAGACATCCAAGTTCAAGAAGCAAAATGATGGGACGCCTGGGTGGCTCAGTTGGTTAAGCAGCTGCCTTCGGCTCAGGTCATGATCCCAGCGTCCTGGGATCGAGTCCCACATCGGGCTCCTTGTTCTGTGGGGAGCCTGCTTCTCCCTCTGCCTCTGTCTGCCACTCTGTCTGCCTGTGCTCGCTCTCTCTCTCTCTGACAAATAAATAAATAAAATCTTTAAAAAAAAAAAAAAAGAAGCAAAATGAGCCCTTAACAAGATGAACACAAGGAGGGCCATGTCAAGACATATAATAATTAAAATGGCAAACATTAAAGATAAAGAGAGAGTTTTTAAAGGAGCAAGAGAGAAGCAAAAAGTTATATAGAAGGGAAACTCCATAAGACTATCAGCTGATTTTTCAGCAGAAATTTTGCAAGCCAAAAGAGAGTGGCATGATACATTCAAAGTGCTGAAAGGAAAAAAAAAACCCTAAAACCAAGAATAGTCTACCCAGCAAAGCCATCATTCAGAAGTGAAGAAGAAATAGAATTTGCAGACAAACAAAGGTTAAAAAAAGAGTTCATTGCTACTAAACTGACCTTATAAGAAATGTTAAACAGAATTCTTCAAGTGGGAAAGAGCAAGTCATAATTACAAGTAAAAAATTATGAAAGGAAAAAATGTTATGAGTGAAACTGAACATACAGTAAGATAATAGAGAAATCCCTTATAAAGCTAGTATAGTTAAAAGACAAAAGTAGTGAAATCAATTTTATCTAAAAAATTAATTAAGGGAAAAGAAAGAACAAGAACCATATGATACTCTCAATAGATGCTGAAAAAGCATTTAACAAAGTACAGCATTCCTTCCTGATCAAAACTCTTCAAAGTGTAGGGATAGAGGGCACATACCTCAATATTATCAAAGCCATCTATGAAAAACCCACCGCAAACATCATTCTCAATGGGGAAAAACTGAGAGCTTTTCCACTAAGGTCAGGAACACAGCAGCGATGTCCATTATCAACATAGTACTAGAAGTACTAGTCTCAGCAATCAGACAACAAAAAGAAATTAAAGGCATCCAAATGAGCAAAGAAGAAGTCAAACTATCACTCTTTGCAGATGATATGATACTATAAATGGAAAACCCAAAGGACTCCACTCCAAATCTGCTAGAACTCATACAGGAATTCAGTAGTCAGGATATAAAATCAATGCAGAAAAATCAGTTGCATTTCTCTATACCAACAAGACAGAAAAAAGAGAAATTAAGGAGTCAATCCCATTTACAATTGTACCCAAAACCATAAGATACCTAGGAATAAACCTAACCAAAGAGGCAAAGAATCTATATTCAGAAAACTATAAAGTACTCATGAAAGAAATTGAGGAAGACACAAAGAAATAGAAAAATGTTCCATGTTCATGGATTAGAAGAACAAATATTGTGAAAATGTCTATGCTACCTAAGGCAATCTACACGTTTAATGCAATCCCTATCAAAATCCCATCCATTTTTTTCAAAGAAATGGAACAAATAACCCTAAAATTTATATGGAACCAGAAAAGACCCCAAATAGCCAGAGGAATATTGAAAAAGAAAGCCAAAGTTAGTGGCATCACAATTCCAGACTTCAAGCTCTATTACAAAGCAGTCATCATCAAGACAGTATGGTACTGGCACAAAAACAGACACACATATCAATGGGAACAGAATAGAGAGCCCAGAAATAGACCCTCAACTCTATGGTCAACTAATCTTTGACAAAGTAGGAAAGAATGTCCAATGAAAAAAAGACAGCCTCCTCAACAAACGGTGTTGGGAAAATTCGACAGCCACATGCAGAAATATGAAATTTGACCATTTCTTACACCACACACGAAAATAGACTCAAAATGGATGAAGGATCTCAATGTGAGAAAGGAATCCATCAAAATCCTTGAGAGGACAGGGGCAGCAACCTCTTCGACCTCAGCCACAGCAACTTCTTCCTATGAACATTGCCAAAGGCAAGAGAAGCAAGGGCAAAAATGAACTATTGGGACTTCATCAAGATCAAAAGATTTTGCACAGCAAAGGAAACAGTTAACAAAACCAAAAGACAACTGACAGAAGGGGAGAAGATATTTGCAAACAACATATCAGATAAAGGGCTAGTATCCAAAATCTGTAAAGAGCTTATCAAACTCAACACCCAAAGAATAATCCAATCAAGAAATAGGCAGAGGACATGAACAGACATTTCTGCAAAGAAGACATCCAGATGGCCAAAAGACACATGAAAAAGTGCTCCACATCACTCGGCATCAGGGAAATACAAATCAAAACCACAATGAGATACCACTTCACACCAGCCAGAATAACTAAAATTAACAAGTCAGGAAATGACAGATGCTGGCGAGGATGTGGAGAAAGGGGAACCCTCCTACACTGTTGATGGGAATGCAAGCTGGTGCAACCACTCTGGAAAACAGCACGGAGGTTCCTCAAAATGTTGAAAATAGAGCTACCCTACGACCCAGCAATTGCACTAGTGGGTATTTACTCTAAAGATACAAACATAATGATCCGAAGGGGCACGTGCACCCGAATGTTTATAGCAGCAATGTCTACAATAGCCAAACTACAGAAAGAACCTAGAAGTCCATCAACAGATGAATGGATAAAGAAGAGGTGATATATATATACAATGGAATACTATGGAGCCATCAAAAGAAATGAAATCTTGTCATTTGAGACGACGTGGATGGAACTCGAGGGTATTATGCTTAGTGAAATAAGTTAATCGGAGAAAGACAACTATCATATGATCTCCCTGATATGAGGAACTGGAGATGTAATGTGCGGGGTTTGGGGGTAGGAAAAGAATAAATGAAACAAGATGTGATCGGGAGGGAGACAAACCATGAGAGACTCTTAAACTCACAAAACAAACTGAGGGTTGCCAGCGGGAGGGGGGTAGGAAGAGGGTGGTGGGGTTATGGACACTGGGGAGGGTATGTGCTATGGTGAGTGCTGTGAAGTGTGTAAACCTGGCGATTCACGACCTGTACCCCTGGGGTTAATAATATATGTTTATTAAAAAATAAAAAAATTATTAAAAAAATTTTTAAAAAAGAATCCCAATTATTACCCCAAAAAAATAAAAAAAAATAAAATAAATTAAGGGAAACTCACAAAATAAAGAGATGTAAAATATAACAACACACGCATAAAATGTGAGGAAGGATAGTAAAATTGAAGTTCTTTTAGAATGTGTTCAAACTTAAGTGACCATCAACTTAATAAAAATTGCTATACACATAAGATGTTATATATGAACCTCTGGGTAACCACAAAACAAAAACTTCTAGTAGATACATAAATAATAATAATAATAAAAAGAGAGAGCTAAGTATAACACTAAAGAAAACCATCAATCACAGGAAAGAAAGCAAAAGAACAGAGAACAAAGAACCACAACAACCCGAAAACAAGTATTGAAATGGCAATAAGTATATCTCTATTAATAATTATTTTAATTGGGACTGGTCTAATTGTTCTCAAATCAAAAGATATAGGGTGACTAAATGTATACCAAAAAAAAAAAAAAAAGACCCATCTATATGTCTATATGCTGCCTACAAGAGACTTACTTTGACCTAAAAAGACTAAATGACTGTGAGTAAAGAGATGGAACAAGATATTCCATGCAAACAGAAACAAACAAACTGGAATAATTTTATCATACATAATTTTATCAAACAAAATAGACTTTAAAACAAAGAGTATATTATAAAATGAAGAACGAGGACACCTGGGTGGCTCAGTTGGTTAAGCAGCTGCTCTTGATTTCAACTCAGGTCATGATCTTGTGGTCCTGTGATTGAGCCCTGAGTCAGCTCCGTGCTCAGCCAGAATCTGCTTGAGCCTTCTTTCTCCCCCTCTATCCTTTCCCCTGATCACACATGCATGTGTATGTGTGTGTGTGTGTGTGTGTGTGCACGCTGTCTCTCGCTCTCAAATAAATAAATCTTAAAAACAAACAAAAAGAACAGAATTACATGATGATAAAAAGATCAATCCAACAAAGGGTATACAGCAATTGTAAATAACTAGGTATCCAAAACTGGAGCACCTAAACACATAAAGCAAATACTGAGACATAAAGAAAGAAATTGATGGTAATGCAATCATAGTAGCAGAATATAACACCCAATTGACATCAACAGACAAAGCATCGAGACAAAAAAATCAATAAGGGTACAGTATCTTTGAATTACACATTAGAGCAATGGAGCTAGCATACATACAGAACATTCCATCCCAAAATAGAATACACATTCTTTTCAAGTGCATATGGAACATTTTTCAGGATAATTCAACACATAAGGTCACAAAGAAGCTCAATAAATTTAAGAAGATTAAAATCTTATTATGCATCTTTTCTGACTACAACAGTATGAACCCATAGATCAATTACAAGAAAAAAGGAGAGTGGGAGAATAGGGAAACAACCCACAAACACATGGAGCCTGAAAAACATGCTACTAAACAACTAACAGTTCAACAAGGAAACAAAAGAGGAAACCAAAGCTACATGGAGACCACCAAAAATAAAAACACAAAGGTCCAAAATCTTTGGGACATAGCAAAAGAAGTTCTAAGAGCAAAATTTATAGCGCTAGAGGCCTGCCTCAAAAACCATGATAAATCTCAATCTAACCTTAATCTAAAGGAACTAGAAAAAGAAAAATGAAGTCCAAAGTTAGTAAAAAGAAATAATTAAAACCATAAGAGCAATAAAAGAAATAGAGACTGCCTTCCCCTCAAAAAGGAAAGAAAGGTTAAAAAAAAAATCCATAAAACTAGTGGTTTCAAAGAGCTGGTTCTTTGAAAAGACAAAGAGTTAATAAACCTTTAGCCAGACTCATCAAAAAAAAAAAAAAAATGGCAAGAGAGAGCGGGGCAGGGGAGAGAACCAAATAAAATAGAACAAACTAGGAGAAATGGATAAATTCCTAGACTTAAAACCTTCTGAACTGATCAGGAAGAAATAGAAACAGACCAATTGTAGGTAACACATTTAAATCAGTAATCAAAACACTACCAAAAAAGGAAAATCTAAGACCAGAATTCACAAGTGATTTCTACAAAGCATTTTTTTTTATATTAAGCATTTAAATAAGAGTCAATACCTGTTCTCCTCAAATATTCCAAAAAATAGACAAAAAAGTAAAGCTTCCAAATACATTCTACAGGGCTGGCATTATCCTCATATACAGACACTACCAAAAAAAAAAAGGGAAGAAAGAAAAACTATAGAACAAATCCCCGATAAATACAGAGGTAGAAGTCTTGAATAAAGTATCAGTAAAGCACATTTAACAATACCTTAAAAGGTTTTTCACCACAATCAAGTGGGACTTATTCCAGGGATGCAAGAAGGGTTCAATATTCACAAATCAACCAACATGATATATCACATTAAAAAAATGAAGAATAAAAATCATACGATTATCTCAACAGATGCAGAAAAAGCATGTGACAAAATTCAACATCCATTCAACGATAAAAACTCTCAACAAAGTGGATTTATAGGGAACATACCTCAACATAATAAAGGTCATATAATATAAAGCCACACTAACATTATGCTCAAATGGTGAAAAACTGAGAGATTTTCCTGTATTTCCAGAAAAGGCAGGGTGCCTGGATGGCTCAGTGGGTTAAGCGCCTGCCTTTGGCTCAGGTCATGATCTTGGGGTCCTGGGATGATCAGGATCCCTGCTCAGTGAGGAGTCTGCTTGTCCCTCTCCCTTTGCCCCTCCCCTTGCTCTCGCACTCTTCTCTCTGTCTCAAATAAATAAATAACATCTTTAAAAAAAGAAAAGGCAAGGAAGGATGTCCACTCTCACCACTTTCATTCAACGTAGTACTGAAAGTCCTAGACACAGCCATCAGACAATTTAAAAAAAAAAAAAAGATAAAAAGGCACTCAAATTGGTAAAGAATATGTAAAACTGTCACTATTTGCAGGTGACATGATACCACTAGAAAACCCTGAGACTCAACCAAAACACTATTAGAAGTGATAAGTGAACTCAGGAAAGCTGCATAATACAAAATCAATATATAGAAATCTGTTGCACTTCTATATGCTAATAATAATGTAGCAGAAAGAGTAATTAAGAAAACAGTCCCATTTACAGCTGCACCAAAAATAAAATACCCAGGAATAAATTTAACCATAAAGGGAAAGACCTATATACTGAATATTAGAGAACACTGTTAAAAGAAATCAAAGAAAACACAAATAAATGGAAAGATATGTTCTGCTCAAAAACTGGAAGAATATTATCCAAATGTTCATAATATCCAAAGCAACCTACAGATGCAATGCAATTTCTAAAATCCCATCATTATTTTTCACAGAACCAAAACAAATAATTCCAAAATTATGGAACCACAAAGGCCCTGAATAGCCAAACCAATCTTCAGAAAGAAGGACAAAGCTGGACAATCCCAGATTTCAAGATATATAACTGAAGTAATCAAAACAGTATGCTATGGTCACACAAACAGACACAAATTAATAGAACAGACAAGAGAACCCAGAAATAAAGCCACACTTACTCAGTCAATTAATCCATGACAACAGAGGCAAGCATATACAATGGGGAAAAGACAGTCTCTTCAATAAATGGTGTTCAAAACACTGGGTGGCTACATGCAAACGAATGAAACTGGACCACTTTCTTACACAATACACAAACTCAAAATGGACTAAAGACCTAAATGTGAGACGTGATACCACACAACTCCCAAAAGAAAACAGAGACATCAATCTCTTAGACACTGCCCTTGGCAACATATCTAAGGATATGTCTTCTCAGGCAAGGAAAACAAATGCTAATATAAACTTCTGGGACTATCTCAAAATAAAATGTTTTCGCACATCAAAGGAAACCATCAATAAAACAAAATGGCAACCAAGTAAATGATAGAATATATGTGTCAATGATATATTTCATAAGGGATGAAAATCCAAAATTCATAAAGAACTTACACAAGTTAACACCCAAAAAATCCAATAAAAAATAGACAGAATACCTGAAAACACATTTTTCCAAAGATGGAGATGGCAAAAAGACACATGAAAAGATGTTCAATATTACTAATCATCAGGGAAATGCAAATCAAAACCACAAAAAAACAAAATCACCTCACACCAGTTCAAATGGCTATTATCAAAAACAAAGAAGTACCAAGTGTTGACAAGAATGTGAAGAAAAAAGAGCCTTCACACTCTGCAGTGGAAATGTAAACTGGTATAGTTACTATGAAAAATAGTATGGAGATTCCTCAAAAAATTAAAAATAGAAATATCATACAATCTAGCAATTATACTTCTGGGTATTTACCCAAAGAAAATGAGAATACTAATTCAAAAAGATGTAACATACATTCATTGCAGTGTTATTTAAAATAGCTAAAATATGGAACCAATCCAGTGTCCTCAACTGACAAATGGATAAATTAAGAGTCGTGTGTGTGTATGTGTGCGTGTGTGTGTGTGTGTGTGTGTGTGTGTGATGGAATATTACTCAGCCATGAAAAAGAATGAGATCTTGGTATTTGAAACAAGATGGATGGACCTAAGAAGTACAAGGCCAAATAAAATAAGCTGAAAGAAAGACAAATACCATATGATTTCACTTACATGTGGAATAATAAAAACAAACAAACAGGGGCACCTGGGAGACTCAGTTGGTAAAGCATCTGCCTTCAGCTCAGGTCATGATCTCATGATCTTGGGATCAAGCCCCACATCTGGCTCCCTGCTCAGCAGAGAGTCTGCTTCTTCATTTCCTTCTGCCCCTCCCCCCAGCTTATATGCCCACGCATGCACGTTCTCTCTCTCTCCAATAAATAAATAAAATCATCAAACAAACAAACAAAAAAACTCTTAAATACAGAGAATAAACTGGTAGTTGCTAGATGGGAGGTAGGTAGAGAGAATGGTGAAATAAGTGAAGGGGATTAAGAGGTACAAACTTCCAGTTATAAAATAAATAAATCACACAGATGAAATGTACAGCTTTGGAATGAAGTCATTAATATTACAACCATGTTGTATGGTGACAGATAGTGACTACACTTACCATGCTAAGCCCTGATTAATGGACAGAATTGGGTAATATGTCATACTCTAAAACTAATATACTAAAACTAATATAACATATATTAATTGTACTTCATTAAAAAAAATCTTTGCAAACTAAAAATATTTGTTGAAAATAATACATCTATGTTAATTTGAATAGAGGGATTCAGAGTGATTTATATTTTCTACTTTGTGATTTCTTAGGCTCCTTTAATTGTGTCAAAAAACATTATCATGCCTTGGACCCCTTCTGCATTGCGGGTGGGAACGTAAAATGGAACAGTGAGTATAGAAAATAATATGGCAGTTCCTGAAAAATTAAAAACAAAAATACCATGGGATTCAGCAATTCTACTTCTAGGTATATACCCAAAAGAACTGAAAACAGAATCAAACACATTTGTACTCCAATGCTCATAGCAGCATTATTCACAATTGCCAAAGATGAAACAATCCACATGTCCACTGACAGACAAACTGATAAACAAAAGGTGATACATACATACACTGTAATATTATTCAACCTTAAAAAGAAAAATGTTACAAATGGATGAAGCTAAAAGACATTATGCTGAGGGAAATAAGCCAGACATAAAAGGACAAATACTGTATGAGGCCACTTACATGAGGTAGTCAAATCAGTCGAGTGGTCAAATTCATACAAACAAACGTTTTTATGATTTATGTTTCTTTATTTTTGTTAAGACTTTCCTGTTAGAGCACAGGTTCACAGCAAAACTGAGAGGAAAGTACAGAGAAAAACAATTTTTTTCAAAGAACATGCACTTAAAAATAAAACCAAATGTACTATATAAAATGTAATTATTTCCACTAACCTGAAATGGATGCCATTCTAAAACTGAACTGGAGATCCAAATGTCTTTCTAAAAATGAAAGAAAAATCATAGAAAAAATTTTAAACCATACTATATTGATAATGCCTAACCAACAATAATTTTTCACTACTAAGCATGAAAAATACTACAAAGTAAATTATATATTGTAGTGACTTTTATGCTTTTCTTTTTTTAATGTAGGCTACACACCCAGTGGGAGCCCAAGTTCAAGGGGGCTTGAACTTCAGACCCTCAGACCCTCAAATCAAGACTTGAGCTGAGATCAAGTCACATGCTCAACCAACTGGGCTACCCAGGCGCCCCTACTGTAGTGACTTTTAAAAGAAGGTTTACATGATTATTCCCATACTGATTTTTTATGAAGAATTCTCTAGATTTCAGAGAAGCGTCCAAAAATCATACTAACAAGTGATAACATCACTTAACACTTAAATACCACATAGAAAGTGATTAGCAAAAAAAACCAAAGAGGCTAAACAGTGTTAGCACTAAATTACCGTATGATCTTAGAAAAGTTAAACAACCTGTTCCTCTTAGCCTCTTTCCTTACCTGTAAAATTGGGATGATAAAACCTATCTTTTTTTTTTTTTAAGATTTTTTTTTTAAATTTATTTGACAGAGAGAAATCACAAGTAAGCAGAGAGGCAGGCAGAGAGAGAGGAGGAAGCAGGCTCCACGCTGAGCAGAAAGCCCGATGTGGGGCTGGAACCCAGGACCTGGGATCATGACCTGAGCTGAAGGCAGCGGCTTAACCCACTGAGCCACCCAGGCGCCCCTGATAAAACCTATCTTACAAATAAGAGATTCAAATGCCCCACATTAGGCAAAATCCATCCACATAATTACTCCAATTTATCGTTCAACATTTTATTGAATACTTGCTTAAAGAGTTACAATTTTGGTTAATCTTAAAAGAGGAACTGGTATTTTATAGAGGAATTAGATTTCAGGAGAGAACATGAAAAGGTCAGACATAGGGAAAACACAGGATATGCAATTAAGAAACTCTAAATACCTCTAAATGGCTAAAATTTAAGAGCACAGATGAGCAAATAGAAGGAGAGGAGGCTTGAGGGTGGGAACTTCTTACTATATAACTTGCTTTATAACAATACACCTCTGAGCTTCCATGTTTTGGTTTGAATGCTCCTGGTTTGCAAACTGTCTTTTTGGTGAGTGCACAATAAACTTTTACTGATTACTACTTCAATAATTCATTGGTTTTACTTCTGTTATTTCCAAACTTTTGACAATTTATGGTGTAAAAATGGGATTCAAACAAGACACCCTCTCCCATCATCCCCCTTAATTCTGAGGCTATGGTGATGGAACCCATAGAGTCCACTGAGTTCACTGCTTTCTCAGTGACCCTAGAGTCTGGAGGTCTCTCCTATAACTGAGCTCTGTTCTTTCCATTTTGAGCTGACTTTAACTTGCATACCTACATTTTGTGTGTTGAAATTTCTTGGTAAATCATCCTATTCTGTTCCAAAGGGAGGAGGGAAGAGAAGCACATGGTTGGTTCCCTGTGTTTTGGAACAGCTTTTAGAAAACAGGGTCTCTCATAGTTAAGAACTCTTAGGGAATCTATAAAGACAAAGATGGGTTCCACCTAATCTATGGACCAGGATTTTGTGCCTTTTTGGAAAATGGGTGAACTTGTGGAATTGTAGTGGCCACCATAAGGCATCTTTAACTTAGAGAAGTGGATCTTGAGCTCTGTCTTTGACAAGAGAGGATTTCAAATCTCTCAGTGACAATATAATGCATTCTTTGATTGATAAGCAGACAAAATGACTGCAAAAATAGCTTTAAAAGATCCTTATAGGAGTGCATGGGTGGCTCAGTCAGCTAAGCATCAGCCTTCGGCTCAGGTCCTAGCCCCACATTAGGTTCCCTGATCAGCAGGGAGCCCACTTCTCCCTCTCCCTCTGCTGCTCCCCCGTTTGTGCCAGCAAATAAATAAAATACTTTAAAAAATTAAAAATTAAAAAAAAAAAATCCTTACATCATGTAAACAAAAGAAACTTCATTGGGAAAAAATCCACTCTGCTATACAAGCAGTAACCTCAACTTAGTCCCTTTGCCAGAAATACAATTGGGATCCAACTGTTCTTTTATGAATTAGTGAGTTTTGCATTATTATGGCTATCAGCTCATGACTAAATTTCTCTAAACAAAAGCTCTAAGATCCATTTGCATCTGTCTGTATGTTTCTGTACGTCTATGTTTATATGTTTTATAGATGTGTGATATTTTTCTAAGTCCAGATGGTATCGCCAAAACTAATGTGTAAGGAGCTCTATATAACTGTCTTAAAGAAAAAGAAGCACTCATAAAGTATTCTTGAAACCCTCAGAAACAAAAACTAACCCAAACATTTTTCAAGTTCACAGGACTTGACATAACCTGTGGAAAGTAAAACTTAGTTTAAGTTTGTTGGCTTAATAAAAGCAAGCATGTCTTCAAAATCTGTCAATAAAAAAAAAAATAACTTAGGATGATGGTTATCTGCTTAATATCTAATCCAAGCATAATTGTTAAAAACAAATAATTTAAATAAATGTAAATAAGAAAAGTTTGTACCAAGTTAAACTAAATAATGAATATTCCTTGAATATCTAAATCACTTCCAAATGAGATAATATACTAAGTCATAAAATACCAAACATAAGTTTACCTACTTCAGGCTTTTTTTTTTTCTATGCAGTATTGTAGTACTACTAATATTTTATTTAAAGAACTAACTTTAAACTTATACTGAAATAAACTATATATTACTACCAAAAATGGAAAAAAAAAAAACAACCTATCACTTGCTAGGAGTAAAACATAACCACACCTATAACTGTAACAAATATAAACCAATGATATTTTTGCCTGCTGGAGTTTGGAGATTGCGGTAATGCTCTTTTTGTTAAAATGAATCATTAGCAGGTATAAGAGAATTACTAAAGACAACTAATAATTTTTCCCTAAAACTAATAAGGATTAAAAAAAAGTTAAAAAGGAAGTAATTATTGCTATGTGATCCAATATACTTTTTATCATGTCTGGGTGCCAACTAAAATTGACCTCAGTAAATCAGTGTTTTGGAAATGCCATTTAAACCCGTTTAAGTTTGCTCTCTGAATTGGTTCCTGTCATGGTTATCTATCAGTACTACCACACTGACGCAAATCTACCTTAGAATGAATGGTTTTTATTAAGCACCTCCCTTGTGCTACTATGCAAGGTTCTTATTTATGTTTAATTTCTACTTTCATTTGCATCATCTGCTACAAGGTAACCTAAATCTAGTTCTTCATCTTCTAGCAAAATAAATTCTGAATAAATTCAAGCTATGGCAACTATCCCTTCATTTATAAGAAATCACTATATTCTATTGGCACCTGCCAACACTTTTACCCTACCCTGGCTTACTCATACAGTCTTGAAAGAGTCACTCATGCTTTAGTAGCCTACGATTCATCAGAACACGCCAACTTTTGACTTTTTAGTATTTGCAGAGAGAAAAAAGATACTTGGGTCTATTAATAACCATGTCCTTTGCCACATTAAAAACTATACTATTGGGACGCCTGGGTGGCTCAGTTGGTTGGGCAGCTGCCTTCGGCTCAGGTCATGATTCCAGCGTCCTGGGATTGAGTCCCGCATCGGGCTCCTTGCTCAGCAGGAGCCTGCTTCTCCCTCTGCCTCTGCCTGCCATTCTGTCTGCCTGTGCTTGCTCTCTCTCCCTCTCTCTCTGACAAATAAATAAAATCTTTAAAAAAAAAAAACTATACTATTAAAAAAATGTATGTCTCTAAAAAGTTTTTATAACTGTGTATTTATAAATTTGCCAGTCCACAATTGCTTACTTCTTGGTTTTTACTAGCAACTAAAGATTGTAAGAGTTAAGAATTCTAAATAATATATGTAATTAAAGCTCCTAGAAATAATAAGGATGAAAGAAAACAATAATATATGGAAAGCAGTTAAAGAAAATATAACGTGTTTTTTGGACAAAGAAATACATGAAAAACGTGGGTTTTGCTGTTGTTTTGGTAAGGGAAAAAGGAAAGTAATTTTGTCTGAAAGTAAAATGATAATTCCAGAATGAGAAGGGGAAAAAAACGAAGTAAAAACTGGATGGATATAAAAAATTGTAGAGGGTGCCTAGGTGGCTCAGTCAGTTAAGTATCTGCCTTTGGCTCAGGTCCTGATCCCAGAGTCCTGGCATCTAGTCACACGTCTTTAGGCTCCCTGCTCAGTGAGGAGTATTTTTCTCCTCCCTCTGCCCCTCCCTCCTGCTCTGTGTGCTCTCCTTCTCTCTCTCTCTCTCTCAAATAAATAAAATCTTTTTTTTTAAGATTTTATTTATTTATTTGAGAGAGAGAGGGAGAGAGTGAGAGAAAGCATGACAGGGGAGAAGGTCAGAGGAAGAAGCAGACTCCCCATGGAGCTGGGAGCCTGATGGGGGACTCAATCCGGGGACCCCAGGATCATGACCTGACCCAAAGGCAGTTGCCTAACCAAATGAGCCACCCAGGCGCCCCAAACAAAATCTTTTTTTTTTAAAAGTTGTAGAAGTCTTATGGAAAAGGAATTGAAAAAGGAATTTTATGTGTGGGCTAGCTAAGATTCAAATGGACTTAAGTTTTTGCAAAACTGTTCCCACAAAAGTGCTTTATCTCCAGAGACTCATGGAAAAGACTCTGACAAGTAGAGGTTTCTGTTAATTTTACTATCATGACACTGAACTGAGTAAGAATTTCTAAAAGTCTAGTGGAAAACTGATTCATAAAATTATTAATCCAAGATAAAGCAAAACAAGAATTACAGGAGACTCAATGAACTAATGAAGATGATTATAATTTGTTATGACTTCATTTAAAACAATGATGGTTCTTCAGTGTTTTGTTTTCCAGATTTAAGTCTTTCTTTTCTCTTTTAGGCTATCGATAGTTTATAATGATGATTCAGTAAAACCTACTTCTGTCATCAACAGTTGAAACATTTATCTTTTTCTCCCTACCTGATACCGTCAGAATTTAGAAACTCTTACTAAATACTCTTATTTTTCATGACAATATATATATTTACATAAACTCAATCTGATTTCCTTGTAATAGGACAATATTAGACAAGTTCTTAGCTTGGCTACTTTAGCCCAAAGAGCCTTGAAAAATTCAATCTAATTTTTTTTTCTTTTTAAGATTCTTTATGAAAAGTTCCAGCAAAGTAGATTTAAAAGAGCTTATATCATCACCATTTCTACCATTTCTGCTACACTTAATATAGATAATCAGGCCAAATTTACTGAAACTAGACTCAGTTTGCAAACAAATTAGTCTAACTGTAGTTATCTTGATAGAAATGGGATGATTATAGAGAAAAACTATGTTTCAGTAATACACTTCTGTAGCTATCAGATTCTACTGCTGGTAACTGCCCTTCAGGTTTTATTTTCTACTTATAAACTGGGCTGGATCCTAAATTCTAGTTTCCTCCAAAATCTGGCTAGAACTCTACAAACTAACACTTCCAATTTCCTCCCACTCTTCTGACTTGGAATCACTATAAAAATAAAATGGCCCTTTTCCCAAAGCCATGCAAGCTAAAGCTGGACAAATGGATATAAACTTCAGAGAAAGGATCCAAAAGAGTGCATGTGAGGAGGACAATGTGCTGATGCTACTGGTCACTCAGCGTAGTCACCTCTGGAGAATCTCCTCTGGGAATTTCTCCTTAAATCATATTTACCTCTCTAATGTGCTGCATACTCTCAAGGGTTTTAAAGACGGGTCAGCAGCCACTCCCATGCCAAACGGTATCCATCAGATCAGACAACTGGATGAAATCAACAATAACCCCATAAATGATGAAGATGGTGACATGATGCCTGAGCCTAATGACTCAACTAATGGCAACAGCAAAAATGTGACTCTTCAGCCTGAATACATCAACAGAGAAACCTGAAAATTACACTATACTGGTTGATCAGAATAACCAAAAAGGAGGAATTGTTAAAATAAAAAGCAAACCAGTCTTGAAAATTCCCTGAGCAGACAAAACCAGTTTGGTGATACAAAGCTCAGTTGAGCTTATTTTCTAAGACTAACTTCAGCTAGACAATTACTTGTTTATACCGTTGGAAAATACAAGCAAAAACCGTTTCCCAAGGTTGATATGAGTAACCACTAACCAATTCCTTGTCACCTCGGGAAATCACCGCGGAGACTGCTTACTCTCTAAGCTGCTTTGGAACAACATACCCCTGATCCTCATTCCCGTTTTTGGCTTGAGCGCTCCCAGTTCCCCAGCTGTTCTGTGGTGGGTGCACAACAGACGTTTACTAATGACTACTTCAGGGACCCATTGGTGTTCCGTTTGCTACTTCCGAACTCGCGACAGCACCACAGTAAATACTTCACGGAGTCACAGCCCGTCATTGGGCCTGGAGCAAACACCGCTGAGGAACCACGGGCTAGAGCAGACGCCCGCCCCCCTCTCCCCAGCACCGGCCTTTAGAAAACAACACCTCCCCTATGCTCGTGCGTCCCCCGGTGGTGCTGCCCATATACAGACTCCGGTAACCTAGCTTCCTGCGTGGACAAGGCTAGAGATGGGGGCGGCGGGGGAGGGGGGGGCAGTCCGACGTGCCCCTCAAGGACCAAGTTCCATCGGAGACCCGCGAAGTCCTCGCCCGTCTCTCTCCTACCGATGTATCAGAGAACGGAAGTGACCCGCGACACACCGGCCTCACCCTCAGGAGGGAAAGGCAAAATGAGCCCTCTCCGAGCAGATTTACCCCGAACTTTTCCCCAGGGGTTAAAGGACCCCTTAACCCCACCCAGCCCAGCCGCCTCGCTCTCCGACCTCAAAGTGCCGGCCCTCCGCACCACTACTTACCGATTTCAGCCGCTCTCCCCTGAAAACTTCCCGCCACCAGCCTTTCCTTTTCCTCCAGCTGCGAGCACCCGCCCTTCCGGTTAGGTTTCCTCAACCAATAACAAGTGACACCCTTCTCTAATTGGTGAAGAGGTGCAACCACTATGTGCGTCATCGAACAAGACTACGGATGATTGGTTCACCTTGGGGGCGGGCTTAGCCAATGGGAAGCGGTCTTGGAGCTGGGGTGGGGAGGCTGCGTGTTTCCGGAAGACGTGGCGGCTCTCCCCTGGGTTGTTTCCCGGCTTCTCTTCTCCCGACTTTGCTTCACGCCCTGGGCGCCTGGAGGTCCGGTAGCCGCTGCCCTCACTGCCGCAGCCATGATCTCCTTAACAGACACCCAGAGTAAGGACTTGCCCCGGATCCTCTTACACCCGTTCCTTGAGCTCGTCTCCACCCGCCCCTCTCTCCGGGTCAATGAATGAAGCTCGGCGTTGGGGGCGGCGGCCTGCGGGACTGAGCAAGGGATGCGGGACCAGGATTGCCTTGAGGGGACGGGAGCTGGATTTGCAGTGGCCGACGTGGGAGGAGGGTCAGGGGGATCTGGGGAGGGGGAAGTCTTTGCTGAGCCTAAGGGCACAAGGGTCCCGCTGTTCTCACTCCCAGTGAGATGGGGGCTTTGTTCCTGCAGGTGGTCGCAAGAGAAAGTTTGATGCGCGGTGCCCGTGGTTCACACTTGGGAATATTTGTGTACATGACAGGCTGGGGGTCCTCTACTGGCCGGTTGTTCGGGAGGCGGTATTATAAGTGTCACCTAGTATGGGTTTGGGTCTTTTAAATACATACAAATATATATATATATATATTATATGGTTACACTTAAATATTTCGAGTATTTCGCCTTTTGCCTCCTCTGGAAACGACCTTCCAAAGATTCCTTGAAACGACTTCACTCTTCTACCACCTAATGTTTCCACAGTAGTAAAAAAGCCACCTTGTGTTCAGTGAAACGATTTATTTCCTTAATATTGTGTATTGTGCTTTGTAGCTTGTTTTATTATTTTAGCATCTCTTTCTGCCTACCACAGAGTTCTCAAGGCCTAGCTTATGTCTAAGGTTAGCGTTGTTTCTGTTTCCGTTTCTTTCGTTATAACACTCTTATTTCTACCCTTTTGTCAACCTTAATCATTTTCGTATTTACATATCTGCCCAACCGTGTGGGTCCTATCTTTTAATGATCGTGATAGTCTTTTTGTCTCACATGGCTTTATCTGCTATGATCTTTATTTCTTATTCTGCTTAACTTAGTTTAATTTTCAAGATTTTAAAAACTAAATAGTCTGTTAAAAATAGAATTTCAGGGGCGCCCGGGTGGCTCAGTGGGTTAAAGCCTCTGCCTTCGGCTCAGGTCATGATCCCAGGGTCCTGGGATCAAGCCCCCCATCGGGCTCTCTGCTCCCCGGGAGCCTGCTTCCTTCTGTTTCTCTGCCTGCCTCTCTGCCTACTTGTGATCTCTGTCTGTCAAGTAAATAAATAAAATCTTTTAAAACATAAATAAATAGAATTTCATTGTAAATGCCCTACTTCAAAGTGGAGTCTTAAGGTTTGGATGGAAGTCATGGCTGACTTGAACTTGACAGAACTTCTCAGGTCTCATATACACTACCAACCCAGTCAGGCTCTTCTCATTCCTGTGGTTGGATGGGTCTGCACTTTGGAGTGGCCAAATGCACTGGCCCAGGAAGGGTACCCATTTTGGTCTGTTGGCCTGTTCTGATCAGAAGACACATAAAGTCCCTTTCTTTCTTTCTTTCTTTTACTGTTATAATAGGAACTAGCAATTGTATGAAGGCATCTTCTTTCATTTTACCAAGTGCTTTCAATATAAACCATTACTTTTTTATAAGAGCCCTATAAGGCAGGGAGAAGTATAGCTCTTTTATAAATTAAAAGATGCTCAAAAGAAATTCATTGTATGGTCATAAGGAAAATGACAGAAAGAAAACTTGATCTCAGGTCTGCTGGCTCAGAAACCTTTGTGTCCACTGTACTCTACTACCATCTAAGAAAACTGGGTATAAACTTTATTTGAGATCTGTCTTAGAATACTATGGGTCTTTCACAGCAAAAACAGATACAACATTAGGTATTTATCTATAAAATTATGCATTGATTTTTTTGATAGATTGTGTAGGATTATTCAGAGTCTATTGTCTTTGTGATAGCATCCTATTTCTCTTGATTAAAACCCAAATTTAAAATTAGGTTGTCCAAGAAAATTAGAATTGTATACATAAATTGCTAAAACTTATTTCTAATTCTCCTAATTAGAGAAAGTACTTAATCTTTACACAGCTTATCTATCTGTGAAGTATTATTACTTCTCCTGTCTGAGTCTGATTATTACATAGATTAAAAATATGAACTATGTATCCTTTGCATAAAGATTTTCTTCTATTGAAGACTTCTTATAAGGACAAGTGCCTGATTTACATTCTTCCAAAATCCAGAACAAAGGGATTGGATTGGAATGTGGGCAGAATAGTGAGCATCCTTCATTAAATCAATGAAGAAGATGAAATTATATTTTTTGTTGCTCATTTGCCAAATGTTTTGGTAGTACAGTAGATTGGAACACAAAATGGTTAGTGAACCAAAAGCTTTTTGGATTTCAAATGGTGTTTGTGTGTGTGTGTGTTTAACTGCAGAAATTAACCATCATTCAAGTGATTTACCAAGATTATTCTGGGATTCTGATTCTGGAAGAGAGTGACCAAGCACTGAACAGAAAAAAAATCAATTCATAATTGTTTTAAGGGGTTCTGTAATAACACTCTCCCACCCCCCTCCATAAAAACACAAGATTTATTGAGGGGGACAGAGTAGGCTAGTTCCCATGCTGCCTCTAGATCTTTACTTCATTATGTCACCTTGCTTGGAATTCTACCGTGATATTCAGTTGAGTTGTTCAGCTTGGTTGATATTCAGTCCAGTTTATTATGAAATTTTCTATTTTTAAAACACATGGTAGGAAAGAAAAAGCTAATATTAAAATTTTCAACTAAGATATCAAAATGCTAACAGTCATTGCTATTGGATTAAGCATCTTTCCTTGTAAAATTTCCACGAAAAGGTGTTTTTTTTTTCATTTTAGATAAATTGTATTAAACTGCTTTTAGCAAATTGTTCTTTTAAGAAAAACGTTCTCATAAATAGACAAAAGGAATGCAGGTTTGATAATTGCACCAGAGAAAAATAAATTTATTTTACTGGGTATGATTCTGGTGGTGAGCAGGGAACTCTGTGTAGGGCTTTGCTTATGAATGCATAGATAGGGAAAATGGGAATTTGGGAGATGAGAAAGGGCACAGTGAGTCCACTTAGAGACTTTTGGCCCCCTTAGGCCAGGAAATACTTGGCAACAACATGCCAGTGTGAGTTCTGGCAAATATGTTACAGGCAACTGTCTCCTCCTGGGCTTACACTGGATGAAATAGTACAAATGTTTTGGTGCCCACGTTACAGTTGTAAGCTGTGCAGTCCAAAAACTGAGCTTGAATTCTAGCCTGACTCCCCACAACCACCACTCTTCCTGCCCAGCCGCTGTGCAGTCCCCCACCATGCATACACATACATACATTTGCTGATTTTATAAGCAAGGATAAGTTACAAATCTCTGAGTCTGTGAAATATGGGGCTGGTGCTACTTTTCACCTCACAGCTTTGTTAAAGGAATTGCAACATATTTGTATAAACATTTCAGTGAATGTGAAACCATATCCAGATACTATCTTTTTCACTCCAGTCAATTTTTAATACTTATATTAATACCTACTTAGTTGTTAGATAACAACTAATCCTATTAAACTTGAATCACCTAAGGGTGCGTCCCCCAGATGTCCAGTATGCTCCAGTGCCCTTGAGTTTCATTTAATCAAACATATTTAACCTGAAAAAAAAAAAAAATCCTGTAGGAAGCAGTATGATAGTTCAGCATAGTTCAGCATAGGGATTGAGTTCAAATCCTCAACCAGAAGTGTGACTGTGGGCAAACAAAGTTGTTTCTCCAAATCTCCAAATTCTCCAAATTTCCTCCATTTCTAAAAGGATGTAATTTCACCCACCTTGCAGTAGTATGGGAAGGATTAAGTAATATAAGGTATGTAAAGTGCCCCATCATGGATAATTCATGGCAAATCCTCAGTACATAGCAGGTGTACTTCCATATAATTTCCTGTCTGATAACAAATATCTCAAAAATTTGGGGGTGCCTGCATGGTCCAGTCCCTTAAGCATCCAACTCTTGATTTCAGCTCACGTCATGATCTCAGGGTCATGAGATTGAGCCCTTCGTCAGGCTCCCCACTCAGCACAGAGCCTGTGTGAGATTCTTTGCCTCTCCCTCTGCCCTTGCTCCCATCCAAGCTGTCTCCCTCCCTCTCTCTCTAAAATAAATAAACTCTTGAAAAAAAAAAAAACTCAAAATTTTTATGTAATCATTAGGATAATTTATGAAAAGGTAGAAATTAGTCCTATTTAAATCACTCAACTGCCAGTGACTAAATCCTAACTACTAAATAGTTATACAATGGAATTTTACTTGTTCTTTTGTCCATATTTTCTTCCAGGAAATTATGACAGCTCAACAGCTCAGCAGTCATTTTGGTCAATTCTCTTAAGGGGTTTAAGCATGAAAGCATTAGCCTCACATTTTCGTAGGATTTTGTCTGTTGAATACACTTATAATATTTATATTTATATATAAATATATATATTTATATACCAGTACCTGAATTCTTTTAGGCTAACTTTGGGGGAAAAGGTTGTCGGAATGGAAGGCAGTAGTTAACTGTAAATTGAGGAGTTCGGGGATGTAGAAAAATAAATGACAGAAGTGTTCAACTCTGTTATTTTACAAGGACATTTTACATGGCTTAAAAATTTTTTTGAGTAGCTGTGACCTAGATTTTGGCTTTCTGGAGCCAAGTCCAAAAAGTTAAGTAACAGATCAGAAATCATAAATAGTGTATTTAAAATTGGGTTTCTAAAAATATGGTGGTTTCTGCTCTGTTTCATTATTTCATGTAGATAGTATGTATCTGGGTAAAATAAGATTTGGTAAGTATTTCCTGAAAGCAAAACTAAAATGATCAAAGAGGTGACTTAGTAGCTTAGGCTTTTAGCATTAACAGAAAAGGACAACTATAATCTTGGAAAGTTAAGAATCCTCAGAATAAAAAGATAAGACCAAGAGAATGTAAAGGTAATAAAATCATTGGTTTTATATAAGGATGAACATAAACTTCAATGCTTACACTTCGATCACCGCTATATGTCCATACCTAGAAGAGATGCTGGCATCTAGGAGTTGATTCTTTGTTTTTGAATGAAAAGAATAAAACCCCAGCACATTAATATTAAGTAAAACTATTCTTTGAAACGTTTGGAGAGCTGATATTAGTACTTAGACACTAATTGTGTGAACGGATTCATGGGTTAGATAATTTATAGATGATAAAAACATATCAAGAAGTTAAAATGATGCCTAACCTCCTGAAAATTAACTTTTGAGGAGACAACGATGTGCTTCTCAAAATACTGCCCTTGTGAGAAGCAGTGTGTCATGAAGTATATTGTGCTGACCTATGATAGCATTTCTACTAGGTTAAAGAAGGTATTAATTTAAGAGGGGAAGGAGTTAACTGTAGATATTGTGCATATAAATAATAGTCCTAGAATATGAAAGGAGATAAACAGTAAAAGAAAACCCATATAGTTATGTTTGATGCCAGAGGGGTTCTTGGGAGGGAGAAAGTATATAATCAGAGGTTTAGAATCCTGATGATCTTTCTCTGTCATGCATATGTTTATGAGAAGTGCTATCTGTCATGTAAGGATTAGAGATTTCCATTTATATCTTAAATTTTGAGGTTATTTGCTGCTATTAGTTCAATCTATTATAGATCTTAATGAATGTCATAAAGTTAACCTGCAATGCTGATACCTACTTTCTTATATCAGCCAAAAGAAAAACTGAAAAATTTTCTTAGATTACAGGATCTTAACATAACTTATATTTTTCTCTGCCCTTAACTATATAACTTATATTGCAGAAATTGGAATGGGATTAACAGGATTTGGAGTGTTTTTCCTGTTCTTTGGAATGATTCTCTTTTTTGACAAAGCTCTACTGGCTATTGGAAATGTGAGTTTTTCAACATATATTTTAACTGAAGTCATAAGGAAACTTGAATTACAAATGAATTATTGCCTGCTATTAAATTTTGGGGGAAATAATTTACTGTTACTCATGTAAAGATTCCTATTGTCTTCTCTGTTTACATTGGTAATAAAAACCTGTTTCGGCCTGGGTGGCTAAATTGATTAAGCACCTGCCTTTGGCTCAGGTCATTATCTCAGGTTCCTGGAATGGAGCCCACATCAGGGGCTCTCTGCTCAGTGGGAAGTGTGCTTTTCCCTCTCACTCTGCCTGTTCCTCCCCCTGCTTGTGCTCTCTCTCTCTCTGTCATATAAATAAAATCTGTAAAAACAAAACAAACAAACAAAACCTGTTTAAATAAAAGGTAAACACTTAAAGAGGTTTTTTTTTTTCCATTTATTTTTTTATAAACATATAATGTATTATTAGCCCCAGGGGTACAGGAACCCTCCCCAATGTCCATAAGCCCACCACCCTCTCCCTACCTCCCTCCCCCTGGCAACCCTCGTTTTGTTTTGTGAGATTAAGAGTCTCTCATGGTTTGTCTCCCTCCCTTCCTACTCCCCAAACCCCCCACATTGCATCTCCACTTTCTCATATCAGGGAGATCATATGATAGTTGTCTTTCTCCAATTGACTTATTTCGCTAAGCATAATACCCTCTAGTTCCATCCACGTCGTCGCAAATGGCAAGATTTCATCTTTAAAGAGGTTTTTGAATGACTACCCTGTTGAGTGTTTGATATGTAATATACAATAGATTAAATCAAGGCTGCCTTTAGATAAGAGTTCAGAGTAGATGACTTGGTAGCCCCTGTGTCTTGGTAAATTTATTAATATGTCTAACTTAAAACATACGACTTGAAACATTTGGCTCGGTAACATAAAATAAACAGATTTTTAAAAACCATTTAAACCTCTTAATATATCTGTATATTAAGAGTCGATTTGCTGAGAAAAGTATGTTTATTGTTTATTTGGAATATGTACTTTGTTGTCCATGTGTGAAGGTTGTGCAGGAGTTCTAGAAATAAATCATAACCCTTTTAAGAAGACAACAAAGTTACTGAATAGTGTTAAATATCTTCAAAGTATACATTATCATAGAGCTTTTAATTGGAAATTAGGAAATATAAGGTTAACAAAACTATTCCAAATTGATGTTTTAGTTAATAATATAAGGGCCATTGCTCTCTGAGAACATGAAGCTTAACTGTTTAGAATATGAAGCTTAACTGTTTAGGCTCAAACATTAAAGATAGTTACAAAGGCAAGTATTAGGATTAAAACCTGGGGAAAAAGCAGGCTTTTAAATAGATGACCATCTTTGCTCACTATCTGAAAACATACAAAATATGTGTATATTTGAGAACATACAGCTTTATTTTTATTTCTGCTGCCACCATAGATTCTGAGATAAGTAAGACTAAAATCTTCTTCCTGGCTTTGCGTGGTTTCCTCTATCAGCTTGGCCATGTCAGTATTTCTCCCATCCATAGGAACTCCTGTAGCCCGTGGTGAAGTGTATTTCCAGGTGACATGTTTATGGGCTGCCTTCCTCTTTCGCTCTGCCACTCCTCAGCTTAACTAAAGCCCTCTCCATCTCGCTTACCTGGGAAAACACTGCATATGCACCTGCCTTTTGGTAACATCTGATCTTTCTTTGATACTCTTTTTCTCCATTTAATCAAGATAGAAGAGGACTGAGAAGAGTGGAATCCAACTCCAGCTTTCCTGTGCTTAGCCCACTCCTTGATTCTGCCTCTTGGCGTGCATCATAGTTCCCTTCAGCCAGTTGCCCCCACTGAGAGCCAGATGTGCTGCTTTTAATTATATTTAGCTTTGAACTTGCTTTTCAAATTTATGCAGTGTGTTTGACTACTTTTTCTATCTTGCATCTTCTTTCTCTTCTAGGTTTTATTTGTAGCTGGCTTGGCTTTTGTCATTGGTTTAGAAAGAACATTCAGATTCTTCTTCCAAAAACATAAAATGAAAGCTACAGGATTTTTCCTGGGTGGAGTATTTGTAGTCCTTATTGGTTGGCCTTTGATAGGCATGATCTTTGAAATCTATGGATTCTTTCTCTTGTTCAGGTAAGGCAATTATTTTATTTTACTTTTTCTCTTTCAATAAACTAGTATGCCAGATAATTAATTATTACAAAAACCTAGACATTTGCATCAGCATGAGTACAAAGACCATAATTTTCTCAAATGGATTTTTTTTTACATTGAATCTTTTATTGAATCTCTTATTAGATAATTCAGTCAACTATAAAAATGTTTATTAAATGTAGATGATTGCCAGTAGGGTTACTGTCTTGTATTTTCAACATGATAAAATTGGCTTTTATTGGGAATTTAAAGCATTATCTTTCTATTGAAGGCACTTTGCATTTAAGGCACTTTGTTATTTTTAGCAACGAAACACTGATACATACATACATACATGAATTTTAATTCATAGAACCTGATACTGCATAGTTACTGCCACTGGATGACAATTCTTTTAGTACATACACACATTAGAAAATTTTGTACCAGACACAGTATGGTAGATTTTGATCAGTGTTTTACAAATGCTAGTTACTAAGTGAATAAACAACAGTATTCTATGTGAGAAAATACCTTTTAAATAAGGTTGGTTCAATTATTTATTCAAGACACGTATATCCTTTGTCTTCTATCTGCCAAATACTGTGTCATTCACAGGAGACATAAAACCAAAGTAAGTATCAGATCTGCTTTAGAGAATGTCTCATTTCTGATAATGGGAAATAGACTATAAAGAGACCAGCAGGGTATAGTAGTAATGAGTTATAGATGTATAAGCACAATACTGTAGAAGTATAATAAAGAGATGAAATCCGGGGAGAGGTAAGAAACATTACCACTAAAGGTAACATTTGAAATTTGAAATCTCCAGAACGTTCAAAAGTTTAACTAGATCTTTTCTTTTTACTTGGTTAGCAGTTGATTTTGGTAATAAGAATCTGTAAGTTCTGAGAACCATTTTTTCCTTCTTCCTAGGGGCTTTTTTCCTGTGGTCATTGGCTTTATTAGAAGAGTGCCAGTCCTTGGATCCCTCTTGAATTTACCTGGAATTAGATCAGTAAGTTATCATGTATTAGAAATAAAATTTTTAAACCATCAAAATAATACTCTTTGATGCTCCTCAAGGAATACAATAATCAATACCTGAATGATAAGTTTTTTATTATAATATAAATTGTTACATCACCGTAGATCATGGTTACCATGAATACCAGAGAAAAGAATCATTGCTAACTGTAAGAAACCTGAAATTTTGTTTCACTATATCCATTTTTAATATTCTTGATTTTTTTAAAATGTAACTCAGACTGATATGCTATGCTACCTTTCTCTTTGAGAGTTCAAGGTACTTTACAATTAACTTTTATATGATTTCTAATCTTAGAAGTCATTATGTAAAAAGGACGTCATTATTTCTTTGTTCTTTTTTTTTTTTTTAAGATGTTATTTATTTATTTGACAGACAGAGATCACAAGTAGGCAGAGAGGCAGGCAGAGAGAGAGAGAGAGAGGGAAACAGGCTCCCTGCTCAGCAGAGAGCCCGATGCCGGGCTCGATCCTAGGACCCTGAAATCATGACCTGAGCTGATGGCAGAGGCTTAACCCTCTGAACCACCCAGGCACCCCAGGATGTCATTATTTCAAATAAGATTTTCTTTCTTATACTGTATCACCGAATAGCGTGCATTAAGACAATTAAATCAATCACAATTATACTGGAAGTTAGATGATAAAATTCTGTTTCCAGCTCTCTCCACAGTTTGAATGATCTCACAAATCTGTTCCTTCAAAATGGGCCATCAACTTCTAAAGTTGTTTACAGACGTCTGTAGATGTTTGTAGAGAGATAATCTGTAGCATTAACTGGTTTCTCAGAGAGCTAAAGGATGTCTTACCCACTGAAGAATGGGTTTTGCTGTAAGACAAAATCTCATTTCCAACCTCAAGTCAATTTTACAGTCAGAATCTTATAACCTAGACAACCTAGATATTTGAAGTTACCTTTGGGGAGAGAATGTTGTGCTTTCTCTCCTCCTAAATTTGCTTTAAAATCCTAATGAATCCATGGTACTTTCAAAGCAACTTTTAGTTTTGATGTGCCAATCACCTATTTATAATGATATAAAATGTTGGAATTTGGGCTGATAGGGGGTTATGTCCAGATCTCATTTACATTAATCTCCAAACTCATACTGTAGTCAATGTTGTTTTTACTTATGAATTTTACTTATGAATTTCTACAATGGCTTTTGAATTTACCGAAACTTCTAGTTATACAGTTGTAAACATTATTCACATCCTTAATTTAAGGATTCTTCAGTATCTGCGTAAATGGACAGCCAGTACTATAAATTATGTTTCCTATTATTATTACTTCATTATAATAAATGGTTCAGTAAAAATGTGAATAGTGAAATGAAAGGAAGGGCTAAATGATTGCTAGATTTTGATAGTATTATGACCACTTGGGTTACATAACTTTTAATATGTCTCCACTAATTATTTTGTTTTAATATTTGCATCACCATCTGGAATGCTGAAGAAGGCCCAGTTGCTTTACATTTGGGGTGGAGTAGCCAAAGTAAATAACCACTTACATTAACGTGTGTTAAAATTTACATTCAGTAACTATAAATTTATGCTTGCCTCATTACATCTATTTTTAATGTCATTGCCACTTTCAGTCTGAAGTCCAGAACACAAATTTAAAGTATTTTTAGTCAATAGATGTTGTTAATTACTGAACTTAATGGAGTTAAATCTGTTTGTTCAAAGACTACATAGGCCCAGAAGAGATCCTCAGTAATGGTCAGTTGAAATATCTTATTGGGTTCATTAATGCATGAATGGCTGACATTTCAGCTTTTTATTTATTTTTTTTATTTTTTGTTAAGCTAGCAATGTTGACTTCATTTTATCCAATTTTTTTATTCATTGTGTTGCATTTCTCGTGTTGTACCCTTAAAGTCATATGCATAACATGTCATGCAAAAACAATCTTAGCAAAGAAAATTTTTTTATACACATTTGCGTGTCAGGAGATTGTGGTGAGTAGTACTGGATTAACCATTGTCAGTCACACCTTAAATTTCCACTAATCTTATATAGCTGGGTATTTTAATCAACATTTAAAATGTTGATACAATGTTTTTATAATGCTGTGGGCTTTCTTTTAATTACCTGTTTTTCTTCTCCTTGCAGTTTGTAGATAAAGTTGGAGAAAGCAACAATATGGTATAACAACAAGTGAATTGAAGACTCATTTAAAATATTGTATTATTTATAAAATCCTTTGAAGAATATTCAGCACAAAATTAAATTACATGAAATAGCTTGTAATGTTCTTTACAGAAGTTTAAAACGTGTAGTCTACAGAGTACCAATAGCAGTTAACAAAGAGGCCATGAGAACAGGCTTCTAATCAAGTGAGCTAAGAAGTCAGCAAGCAAACTAAAGGAGATGAATCTATGTTACAATACTTATTGAAACTCTTGAAGGCGATTTTTATTGTTTATCCACAATATGCGAAACACAGCCATCCTTGGAGAACTCTGGGGCCTGTTTCTTTTCTTCTTCTTTTGAAGGCGCAGAAGAACCCATAGGCATTTGCTTTTTAGAAATATCCACTGGAGTGGCAAAAGTATTTCCAGTTGCACTGTGTGTCTGAAAGTGATGCATGAGTTAGATTGGATTATGTCATTTAATGTATTAAAACTAAGGAAAATCCAGTTTTGATGTATTAATCACTTTTTTTTGTAAACATATGGTTAAAATAAAACATTTGTGGTACTTCTGATTCTTAATATTTTAAAGCCAGATGAAAATCTGAACTAGATATTCACTGACAGAATATGCAAAGGTCATTCTTTATAACTAACCACTCCAGAACTACTCATACTTCTTGAGAGTCTGACCTAATTATCTGTATCCTTCATTACATGTAAGCATGTAACAAAAACCATTAAGTAGTCTGTTACATACCTTTTTTCATTGAATAGTCTTTTATTTAAGATACCAAATGATGCAAGCCAAATGGATTTTTCCGTCATGGTGTAGTTTTTCTTTTTTGTGTTTTGTTGTTTTTTGTTTTTCTTTTTTACTTTTGTAGTGATTTTATCATTTTCCTTTTCATAAGTTAAATAACTATTGATAATGTTTAATATGTAACATGTTAAAAGGTTAAATTTACATTTGTTAAGAGCTTTTCATGTAAAGCTGAGTTTTCCTTTATTTTTAGCTTTTTCCTAACATCAAAATCAATATGCATGATGAATCCTTCATAAGATCACTCTTTGTCTTGAGTTCATGAAGAAAATATCTGAATTCACATGCTAAAGTTAGTTTACTATAATTAAACAGACTAGTTTCTTAAAAACATGACACTAAAAAAATGTGTTGCTTTTTTCTACCATTGATGCTTGTCTGGCAGAAAGAAACAGTGGCCATTTCTTCATTAGTTTTCTGAGGTGGCTGCTTTTCTGGTAGATGTAAGAACATGTTTCTGCAGTTATAGTACTACTTGTTTTACCACTAATGATTGCACTATTTACTTTTTTTAACAGTTGCTTAGCTTTTTAATGCACAAAATCATAACTGAAATTTGTGATTTTTATTTACAAACACATCTACAAATTATATCACAGCTTATGTTATTTTTAGTTAAATCTTGATGCACAGAGAACACCCATCCTTGCTTGTCTAAAGAAGGAAAGACTTGGTATATAGTTCAATGGTTCAGTCTTGTGGATTACTGCCTTTTGGTACTGGCATTTGACTTATGACATAATCTGTGAAACTAGATGATATTGATGAAATGAGACTCCTACCTCAATAGTTCATGGAATAATAAGAGATCTAGTGTTGTGTCTAATGTTCTTCAAAAAAGTAATATCCTCATTTGGAGAGTGTCAAATATATACATATTTTGGGGATCGACTTATACAAGTTGCCCTGTAGGACTCTTATACATATTTTTGACTGATCCATATTATTTTCAGTGGCTAGATAATTCTATCTTTTTAGAACAAGAACTGTATCTGTTAATGTAAGGAACATCTGTATTATTTAACTCCTTTGTAGACATGAATTTCTATCAAAATGTTCTTTGCACTGTAGCAGATCTCTTTTTCAAAATCTTCAGAATCGTTATTAGAAGTTGTGTAAAGGATTTGATAATCTCCCAGTCCTTAGTAAGATTGAGAGGCTAGAGCAGTTTTCAGTTTTCAAAGAGTCCACAGTTAATTTCAAATGTGAGTTTGGGGATGCTTGGCAGCATTCATTGTATATTTCTTCTCAGAACCACTGATGAGGCTCTGTTTTTAAACATACTAGTCTTCTGACAGAAAGCACTGTACATTATATGTTTCTTTCTTTCCAAAGTTAGCCTTCTGTCTTTGTGACAAAAATATACTTTGATTATTGCTATGAAGATGGAAGAAAAGGTCTAATACTACTTAGCCTTAAGTGTACCTGGCATTGTTCAAATGTATTTTCTGTAACAGAAACATACTTGCAATGTTTTTCTTTTCCCCTTATAAATTGTAATTTCTGGAATATTGCTGCTTTAAAAAGTCTCACAGTCAGATTATATGATCTAACAATTGAATATTGTAAATACACTTGTCTTACCTCTCAATAAAAGGGTACTTTTCTATTAATTGGTTGTTGTCTTAGCTCGGGCTACTCTAACAAAATTCTGTAGACTGGGCGGCTTAAACAGACACTTGTTTCTCACAGTTGTGGATGCTGGGAAGTCCAAAAAGAAGGCGAGGGTAGACTCGGTTATTGGTGAGGACCCTCTTTGTTGCTTTCAGACAACTGCCTTCTTGCTACATCTTCATATGGCAGAGAAAGCTTTAGTCTCTTTGTCTTAAAAGGACATCAATCCTGTCATGGGGCAAGGGGATTCATCTTCATAATCCTAATTGCCTCCCCAAAACCCCTCCTCCAAATACCCTCACATTGGTGGTTAGGGCTTCAATATATGAATTTGGGGAAGATACATTTTCAGTCCTTAGCCATGATCAAATGTATCTTTATAATGAAATTCAAAAAATTAATCTAGCATTGCACAGTAACTCACCTTATTTTTTTAAAAACTAGCCTTATATGCAGTTTTCCTTTTTTTTTAATAAAATGGTCATCATATTTTCCATTTCTAAATTGTTTAAATGTAATCACAAATAGAAATGGATTTCAGGTTAAAAAAAAGTGGGCAGTGAACTTAGAAATAGCGGGAAAATGTTCAAATATATTTTCTCAAAATGAAAAGAATTGGCTAAAAACATTAATAATAATAATAACATAATAAGTATTTGTGACAGACAAAACCACTTCACTGTCTTGATTATAAATTTTGGTATGGCTAAAAATCACTAGCCATGTGTACCACTTAAAGTACCCTTATAAGTATTTGTTGAATCCAGTACTTGAACTGCAGGTCTTGACTATTGCCTGGTGAGCCAGAAGTCTTAAATCTTTTTAATAGATTTCTAACTTTGTCCTCTGTGCTGAAAGTTTCCAACCTCTACCCTTCTGCTACCTGTACCCCATGGAGGAACTAGGACACAGAAGTAGGATGCCCCAAATCCAACAACTGGCACACTTCTCCACAACCTTACCTCTACTAGCTCTCTAATCAAAAGGTCACCTCTGTCATATTGCTCTTGACTCACTATAGCAGAACAGCTGGTCCATCCTTGTCCTCTCATAGAACTTTACACTTGTTTAAAGTATTTGATTACAAGAAGAGAGATTTTCGAGATTCAAAGCCTCGAGGAGGAAGACTGTAGATGCTGACCAATGAGTGGGAAGTTTTATTTTGGAGGGCAGGCCTTCTCTGTGCCCCTGAATGACAGGTAGCCCTTTGAGGAAGTGAATTCTATTTGTGAGACAGCTGGCTGGCCTATGGGGCAGACCCACCCGCCCTAGCATAGAATAAAGCAAAGTTAGGAGAATGAACCAATGACCTCATTCATATTATACCCAAATCCTCATCAAAGGAGTAATTTGGATCTTTTATTATCATAACAGCCATTATCCAGGTAATGACCTGAGATAGGAGTGTTTTCTGTGTAAACACAATAATCACTAACCTTGTAAAATACAATTTAAACAATGACCATTATTGTGTAAATGGACCTGGGCACAATTCAGTCAACTGGAAGAAATGATCCAGGCAAAATGGTCTCCATTGAATATGCCTTTTAAAAAAGGTGTATCTTAATTTGTCCTGTGCCCACTGCCTGGTCGTAATATCAGCAGAACAAAATTCAGTGGTTTTATCCGTCAGCTTCTCTTCACCCATCTCTAAGTTTGGACCTGTTTAAGTCCTGAAGTGTTGTGATTTAACAAAATTGTATTAGGAGGCAATGCCATTTTAGACAAATGCATTCTAGCATGTTGCTTTTGATAAGACTACAATATTGATAATATGTCAAAACCATTCTCCTCACTTGTGCATATTATGCTGAAAATGGCAGCTTTGACGTAAAGTATCTTCTTGTGAGTTCATTAGCTAAACTTTTATAAACAAACCACATGATGCCTTTCCCTTAAAATTATAAATTCGAAACATGGTTTTTTTCGGTGATTCATTTTCCTGTCCCCCTTTCTAAAATGTTTATGTGTTTTTGGTATGGGGAGGGGGAAATAGGCATTTTGCTTGTTTGTTAGGTGACCTAGCGGTTGGGTTTCCCTTACAAGTTCGTTTGAAACAAACCCATCTATAATTTTATTTCTGTTATTGCCCTTTTTTTGGAAGTTGCTATAATCCCTTGAAATTAAATCCTAAAATTCTGAAGTCTGATATTTAAAGAAATGTAAAGATTTTATCCAGTTTTGGTGTTAACCTATTAGTCCATGGTTTTTATTCTTTCCTGTCTTCTAAGATTGTGGGAAACACTACAGTAACGTCTTTGGCTCCTTCTTGCTTGACTTATGCTTTAAAGGGAGTAAATAGGGGCGCCTGGGTGGCTCAGTGGGTTAAGCCTCTGCCTTCCGCTTGGGTCATGATCTCAGGGTGCTGGGATAGAGCCCCACATCGAGCTTTCTGCTCAGCAAGGCGCCTGCTTCCCCCTCTCTCTCTGCCTCTCTGCCTGCTTATGATCTCTCTCTCTGTCAAATAAATAAATAAAGTCTTTAAAAAAAAAATAAAGGGGGCGCCTGAGTGGCTCAGCGGGTTAAGCCGCTGCCTTCGGCTCAGGTCATGATCTCAGGGTCCTGGGATCGAGCCCCGCATTGGGCTCTCTGCTCAGCAGGGAGCCTGCTTCCTCCTCTCTCTCTGCCTGCCTGTGATCTCTCTCTGTCAAATAAATAAATAAAATCTTTAAAAAAATAAATAAATAAAGGGACGGGGCGCCTGGGTGGCTCAGTGGGTTAAAGCCTCTGCCTTAGGCTCGGGTCGTGATCCCGGGGTCCTGGGATCGAGCCCCGTGTCGGGCTCTCTGCTCCGCGGGGAGCCTGCTTCCTCCCCTCTCTCTCTCTCTGCCTGCCTCTCTGCCTACTTGTGATCTCACTCTCTCTGTCAAATAAATAAAATCTTTAAAAAAAATAAAAAAAATAAAGGGAGTAAATATTCCACAAGTTTCTACGTACAGACAACTTTCTGTATTTCACTCTCATTTACTAACCAAACCTCATGTCTTCTCAGGCTGGCAAGTCTAAATTTCAAGCACCCAAATCGCAATCTCTCTTACACGAGTATTTTCAGATAGATATCATCAGCCCCTCAAACTTCAATCCCAAATCAAATTTATCTGTTCTCTCCCCATACTCCTTAATATTTCTATGGTAACCATTCTCTCAGCCACAGAGACTCTGAAATTCCATTTTTATCACCTACATCCTCTAAAGCCTTACTATTCAAAAGGTCCTATGATCAGTGGCTTAACATCCATCAGTGTCACCCAGGAGTTTATTAGAAATGCAGAGTTTCAGTGGTTTAGACGGTTAAGTTCCTACCCTAGGCTCAGGTCATGATCCCCCAGCTCTGGGAAGGAGGCTCCGAGGCAGGCTCCCTGATTGGCGGAGAGCCTGCTCCTCCCTCTCTTTCTGCCCCTCCCACCCACTCATGCTCTCTCTCTTTCAAATAAATGAAATCTTTGGAAAAAAAGAAAAGAAAAGAAATGCCGAAGTTCAGATGTCACCCTACCTGTACTAAATCAGAATCTGCATCTTTACAAGGTTCCCAGGTGATTGATATGCATATTAATTCCTGAGGAGCGCTACTCTAACTTTTAGAGGAAAGGGATTATCTTTCTTACCTAGAATGCCTTAGCCTATGGTGGGTACTCAGGTCCTTCAGTATCTGCCTATGTATGTAACTGTTTCACCTGGGTATTGATATACTTTGCATCCTCTCCCTCTTGCTTTCTACACATTCCTTTTTGCAGTAACTTTCTCTTCAGCATCATCAATGTTTCCTTCTCCTGATCATCACCATCAGCATACATGTTCTGTAAATGGTTTGTTAGTTGTCATCAGGAGAAACCAACTAACCTGATTTTAGTAGGACTCTGCAGATGGTTTCCCCATCCTGCAGTCTGACATAAGCACCACAGGCAGTATTGCCCCTACAAACTCAAGCCTACCACAACCGCTGCTACATCAGAAAATGTCTCTCCTGAGTCCCACTTTCCTCCATCCTTGCTCCAGATTTCCCATCCAAGTGGGTCTGTCTGATTGGTGAAGACTGTGTCACATGTCAACACCCTACCTGAAAGGGAGGCTGGGAAAATGCGTGTCTGACATTTCCACCTTGTAGAACAGAAGTCAGGCTCTGCCTCCAACCAAGATTCATAATGCCATAATTCATAATTTAAGGAATTTTAGGAATTCCCTAAAAATGAAAGGGTTCAATTGTTACTGAAAGGTCAAAAAATAATAACATACTTCCACCACACTCAAGCATTTATCTTTTAAAAAAAATTCATTTTTCCTTTCCCCCTTTCAGTGAAATGTAGTGAAGCTAACTTTAAAATGCTATCTGCACTTGTCTTTATTTCCTCGTATCCTATTCACTTTCCACCCACTCCAGTGTAGCTTATGTTCTCAAAAACCACTGTATTTCCAAATCCAGTGCACACTTCTTGGTGCTCATCTACCATGACCTATCAGGGTCGCTGAATATTCTGCTGGTTTCCACGACCTCATGGTCTCCAGGAATTTCTCTTTTCTTTCTGATAGGTTCACTTCAACTTCCTTAGCTGGCTCTCTCTCTGCTCATCTCTGCATGTTTGTTTTCATAGCTCTGTTCCTGATTCACTTCTTTAATTCCATTCACTTTCAAACTGTTCTCGTTCAATCCCATTCCCTTTCCTGCCTTAAAATTCTTACAATTCTTAAATTTGACCATTTCTGCCTTTAGAAAAAAAGCTGTAGGCTGGTGGCCTCTTTGCTGAGCTCTGTAGAGTTTTGCGTTTCCAACTGCCTACTTCACACTTCAATTTACATCCTTAATGTATATTTTAATTTTAATATTCAATTTAATTCCTCTCTCTAAACTTGCTCATTATGAAGTCTCCCAATTTCAGCAAATGGCTTTATCATACCCAGTGTTAAGCCAGAAACCCAAGACTCATCCTTGATTTATTTTTCTTATATACTCATATCCCATTTAACTACAGGTTCTAAATTTTATACCTCCAACAAGAATCCCAAATTCATCTACAGCTCTCAATTCCCTGCAAGTCCTTCCTAAGTCTAAGCCATCATCATCCTTTGCTTATAATCATGTTTCCATATGAACCATTTCTTCCTCTATGACCTCATTTCAAATTACTCTCCCGTATCACCCCATGACCACTCAGTTTGGCCTCATTGGTCTCCCTCCCTATTCCTCAAACAAGCCAAGCTCTTTGCTATCCCAAGATTTCGTTTTTCTTTTTTCCTCCTATTATCCTAATTCTCACTCTGATTCATCTCATGTCTGACTCTACCTGATTTTTCCAGAACTGCTACCTTCCCTAAAGTATTCCACTACTTATCACATCACCTCACTTATTTTTGCTTTATAAAGCATTTAAAACATCTTAAAATTACCTTGTTTACCTGTTGACTAGTTTACAGAAGTTCTCCCCTGACTAGAAGATAAGCTTGATCACAGCAGAGACAGTGTCTTTTTAATGCATGGCTGTGTCCCTTCAACTAGAAGGAGAAATGTCTGATACATAGTAGGGATTCAATAAATGTTTGTTAAATAATTGAATGGGTACAGAAGTGAAGGAATGATGTAGAATTCCACTGAGATTCCCTAACCTTTTTATTTCTACCCAACGATTCATGTTTAGTCAGTCATCAGCTTGATAACAAGATACCCAAGACAAGTTTGTTTACTTTCTTTGTTTACTTTTGATTCAACTCAGGCTTGTTAATCATTTTCTCTACTAATAATAATAAATTGGGAAGCTAGCGGGAAAGGCGAAAACAATGACGCCGATATATTCCTAATATCTCCTGGCTGATGTGGTCAGTATCTAAATAAATGATGTCCACTCATCAATCATTTCTTTACTTCCTGCAAATGAATCTCCCTGGGAAAATTGTCAGATCCTCTCAATCTTGAATACTGACAAGAAGTCCCTATGGACTCCCTAACTCTAGTGAAGATCAGGAGGGGTCGTTGACACTAAGATTTAAAAGCCCCACTCTCAGAACAAGATTAGAAAACTGGTAGGTAAAGTTACAGTTATTGCAGTTTCTGGAAAGGAGCTGATCATGAAGGTAAGTGAAAGTTCTATTTACTTGAGACTTTTAAGCTGTTTATGAAAAGTTTTATAGCTTTTTACCTATTTTACCTTTAATAAGCATTTTATAGGCCAAATGATATTTAAACAATACACCTTAAAATATCAGAATCATTTGATTTTGCCTAAAAAAGATTACTCATTTTGGGCAAAGTAATGAAAGTAACGTATTTCTAAAAAAATTTTTAAAAGAGAATTCTTTTGTGGTTTAACTATAAGGCAGCCTCGGTAATCCCCCTCTCCTCTACATACTGAGTATTATTAAAACAGAGCACATGGAAAAGTTAAGAAGTTTGTAATTTTCCAGGTGTCACTCACAGAAGTAGAAGATCCCATAGGCACAGAAATTACTTTCTTTGCTCTTTTCTTATAGAGACTCAGAAGTTTGGTGGCAACAATCTTGGCTCTTTCCTTAGTGTTTTCTTTCTTGGGAAATTCCAGGAGTGCGCCACAGGTAATCAAACGCAAAAACTGGGGCTCTTGGATGTTGTTTCTTTTTTGTTCCTTTCCCTTCCTTCCTTCTGTTTCTTCTCCCTTTCTTCCTCCTTCTCTTCCTTTCTTTTTTCTAACAGAGGACTGGGCTACAATGTCTTACTAACTGCTCTTCTCTTCTCCCTGGGTTGTAGGGACTCTTTGAGAGACGGAACTGGACTCCTCAATCTATGCTCTATCTGAAGGGTGCACGTATGTTCCAAATACTTTGTTTTTCCTACAGCAATAAAGGAGGAACTTTCGGGGTGCATGAATCCATGGGATAGATGTGTGGGGAGAGAATAATATCGAGTGTGTTCCCTTAAATAATCGAGGTCAGCCTGGTCTCCGTCAAAGAAAAGGGATGGGGGGGTCTGGCAGGGAAGAGAAAGACTCCCTGATTATTTGAAGCTTTCCATTCTGACCTGGAGGGTTGCTGACTCTTGCCTGGGAAACGCCGCAAGGACCCTCGAACGCGACCACTGCTCAGAACCCATTCGCTGTGGCTGGCAGGGCGCGGACAAGCGCGGGGACAGGGCGCGGGCAGGGCGCGGGCAGCGCAGGGGCAGGGCGCGGGCAGGGCGCGGGCAGCGCAGGGGCAGGGCGCGGGCAGGGCGCCGGGTCCAGCCCGGAGCCGCAGGCGGAGCGCGGGAAAGCAGGCAGTCCCGCCGGGACCCCTGCCGCGGCGCCGCCGCCCCACCCTTCCAGGCCTGCGGACTCGCGGCGCGGAGCCCAAGTTAACCCCGGTTGTTGAGCACCTGGCAGGCGCTGAGCCCCCGCGTCTCGCCTTTGCAGAGGGGCGTCGCTTCATCTCGGACCAGAGCCGGAAGAAGGACCTCTCCGACCGCCCGCCGCCGGGTGAGTGAGCGAGGGAGGCGGAGACTGGGGCGGTGACCCGTAGCAGGACCCAGCAAGCGGACACGCTCCGCCTCGCGCCCGGCTCACAGCGGCTCGGCTCCGGCAGGGACGGGACTCGGGGCCGCCCTGGGGGAGAGCCGGCCGGGCCGAACTTAATTAAGCTGGCAGGTGCGGCTCCCCTCACTAAAACCGAACTCGGTCTGGGCTGTTCGGACCGCCCTCTGGCCGCCGGCGGTGCAGAGGTCCCGGGGGAGTTATCCGAGGACAGGCCAGGCCTGGGGGTTCACCTAACAGGAGTAAAGGAGGGGGAGCGAGAACCGTGCGACTGCTCCCAAAATGTACCTCCCCGTTTATGCCAAGATGTTTAAACGGTTTCCTCTTAAATGTTTTTGTTGTTATTAAAGTACTGATTTACCTGGAAACTTAAAATGTATGCCCCTATTACATTACTAGGAGGGGCTATAAAGCCGTTCAAAAGCAGAAATAGTTATGGGGCACCTGGGTGGTTCAGTGGGTTAAAGCCTCTGTCTTCCGCTCAGGTCATGATCCCAGGGTCCTGGGATCAAGCTCCGCATTGGGCTCTCTCCTCAGCCGGGAGCCTGCTCCCCGCCCCCCCCCCCCCCCGCGCCCCCCCCCCCCCCGCTGTTCTGCCTGCTTGTGATCTCTGTCTGTCAAATAAATAAATACAGTCTTAAAAAAAAAAAAAAAAAAGAAAGAAAAAAGAAATAGTAGGGACCATTAAGAAAAGGGCCAGGGACTGATATGAGCCTTATGCGTGGCCAAGAATGCAGATTATTATTTCAAACAGCTTTGGACAGAAGGAGAGAGGAAGAAGCCCAGGCTCCCAGGAGTACCCGTTACGTCTAAATGTTTCTGCCCAGACATTCCATTTTAAGCTGTGAAGGGTGAAATCATTCAGGGTTCTTTACCTTAATCCACCCTCCATTCGTGTTGTTCTCTGTAGTCTGTAGTTTAAATTCTCTTCCATACCTGTAATACACACCATAACCAATTGTAAGTAACATCTACAGGAAGTGTAAAACGTTTCAATTCCTAAAAATCAGTCTTCTATATAAAGGGGGGGGGGCTTTGTTAAGGGATCAAAAATTTATTTCATAAAGTTTTTTCTATTTATAGCATATCAGAATAGGGGTACTTAAATGGTAATAGAATCTGTACATGCTTTTTTTCTCCAGAAAGACGCAGCCCAAATCCCCAGCTACTAACTCTCGGAGAGGCAGCAGCTCTGCTCTTGGCTTCCTTGCAGAAACCACAAGAAGGTACAAGTCTAGGGACTCCTTTCAGCTGCAGGACAGGGAAGCTTTGATTACTTTTGGGATTCTGTGTTGAATACAACAAAGTTGCCTTTATTCAGATTTTTAAATATAATTAACAGTTGCCCCCTGACTCCAGAAACTCAGACATGTTTATTATATAAACACTAGTACATTTCTCATTAAGGAGAGTCCCCAGGAACATAACAACATTTTTTTGATGATGCTGGGGAATTTCATACTAATTTCAAAATCCAGAGCCTATTGTAACCTTATTTCACTTAGAACCAAATGACGGAATCAAATGAAATTGCTGAAAATGAAATATTTTTATTTGCATATATAGCAATGTTATGTGGTACATCCTAGTAGATATGGGCCAGTTCTGATTCTAAGCCTGTGTAATTTCCATTATACAGCTCCTTCTGTATGAAGATTAGGTGTACTTTTCAAATAGAGACATTTTGTCCATGTCTTATTGAAATCACAAGTTGAATTAAGGCGTCTTGGTAATATATAAGCCAGTGCTTTGGAGGACATAACAGGGTTCAAATCCTGGTTCTGCTGCTTTACAAGCTGGATGACACTGAGTCTTAGTTTCATATTGGTAAAATGGAATAATGAAACCCATGTGCAGGATTGCTATGAGACCTGATTGAAACAAGGTACATAATTTTAATTACTATTAACAATAGAGGTCATCAAAGCATAATAAACAGACCCAGAATTTTCCCTCTCAAAAATTGTAATGATGCCATATTGTGACATAATTTAAATGTTTAAGTATTTTAAAAATATATAGCAAGTGGTCTGGTGGTCAAAGCACAGGTTGCTGCTGGCCAAGTGCTCTGACACTTATGCTGAGGGGGAAGACATATAATCCTCAGTGCCTCGTATGGGGAGGGCCATGCAAGGAGAAGAGAGCAAAGGGTACTTTCTGGCTTCAAGCTTATAGTTTTCTTGTGAAAAAGATACCAATGAGAAGCAAATCCAAAAGACTGGCATTGGGTGTCCTCTGAATTCGGAGCAAGGCTGGGGCCCCTGTGGGGGTAGACAGGATTATGTGCACTTACTTCTGCTAGGTACCAGCTACCAGAGCAGGCAGAGAAGAAACTAGATTAAGGGGAAGCAGGAATGAGAACGACCTTTGTAGCAAAAAGATAGGGTGAGGAGCGCTTGGGTGGCTCAGTCAGTTAAGCATCTGCCTTCAGCTTAGGTCATGATCCCGGGGTCCTGGGATTCAGCGGGGAGCCTGCTTCTTTCTCTGTCCCTCACCCCCACTTGTGCTCCCATGTGTGCTCTCTCAAATAAATAAATAAATAAAATCTTAAAAAAAAAATAGCGTGAGCAGTCAGTGGAATAGCAGAATGCAGGAGGAGTGGTTATGTTAGAGCTAGGACAATGATTACCTGCTATCACTACCACTACCTGGAGCTAATAGTTGTTGTGGGCTTACTGTAATGCAGGGAGCCGAGCACTGTTCTCAGCACGTCATATGCATTAATACATTTAACCCTAACGGTGACCCTGGGAGGTAAGCACATTATTATCCACCCTCCAGGTGAGGAAAGAGAGGCATAGAAAGATTAAGTAGCTTGCCCACTATTACATAACAGATATCTATTGGAACTGGGGTGAAGAACGAATGTAATTTACTCTTTGTCTGAGAATCAGGAAGATGCCTTCTGGATTGGCAGCAGAGGGATGACGTGGTGAAGGAGGATGGATCTGATCATGGCACAGGGAGTAACAATAAGAACTGTAACAATAGCCACGATATAGGAAGGTCCGCTGTGTGTCAGATATGGATGTGAAACTTTCTAGCTCAGAAAACTGAACCTTCATGAAGTGTGTTTACTTTCCCAAGGTCACACCATTAGTGATGTTATGATGTTGGGATTTTAACTCCGGTCCATGTGACTCTACAGCTCTCTCCATTATGCCATGCCAGCTCTCAAATGCATTGTGTCCAAGAGGAAAGACCCGTAGAAGGGAATCAGGGAGAAGCCAAGGAACATGACAGGAAACCACAGGAGTGAGGAGAGGAGGTGCTGTCAGTCATGGGAATCGATGGGGGAGCTCAAGTCCGAGGGATCCTGGAAGGAAGAATGGGTAACATAGATAGCTGTTTACTGAAGGTATAAAAGGGAATCCAGAGTCCAACACATTTTGAAATGGTGATGCTGGTGATGAATGAACATTTATGTGGATATAATTAAGGTTCGGTTTGAGGTAACAGAAATGTTTTACTCTAGTGAGTAAAAGTGTGTAGGTCAGCGGTTCTCAACTATCCGCCTATGGACTGGCTCCATTGGAGTTAACTGGAGGGCTTACTCAAAATACAGTTTTCTCAGGGCACCTGGGTGGCTCAGTGGGTGAAAGCCTCTGCCTTTGGCTCAGGTCATGATCTCAGGGTCCTGGGATGGAGCCCCGCATCAGGCTCTCTGTTCAGCAGGGAGCCTGCTTCCCTTCCTCTCTCTCTGCCTGCCTCTCTGCCTACTTGTGATCTCTGTCAAATAAATAAAATCTTTAAAAAACAATACAGTTTTCTCAGCCTTAGACCCAGAGATTATGATTCTGTAAAAGTTGAATGACCTCAGAATCTGTATCCTTGAGAAGTTCCCCCAAATGATTCTGATGATCAGTCCGATATGGGAACAACTGGAAATTCAGAGCCAGTTACTAAACGCTGAAATCATGAAAATGGACATCTCTTCTAGGCCTCAAATAGAGCAGGAGAAAGGCACATAATAAAGAATTTGCCTTAGAGAATACCTAGAGATGAAGGGAAAAGGAGGACCATCCTATCAGTGAAGGGACATTCCAAGGAGAAGGCAGCAATGCAAGAGGAGAACCAGGATAACAGCATTTCCAGAAAGCAAGGGTGGAGAGTTTCCAGGAAAGAGTGATTAAAGCAGCACGTGTAGCAGAATGGTACAGAATGAGAGAAAAGAAGTCAACAGGAAAGGAAGATCATGCTGGCTATGAGAGGTCATTGAACAGCAGTTCACAAGATTTCTGCTCAGTTCCTGCCCAGTGATATTACTTGCTACTGCCATGCCCCTCCTGAAACCTTGTTTAGAAGGAATTTGTGAAAAGAAGAAAGCAGGTACTAGCCAACATGGCTCTCAGAGCTCTTGCAATGAAAAGGTAAGAAATGGTTGCTAATGGGTAGAAGATGCTACAGCCAAGGTGATCTTTTCTAAATTCCACATTCGGTACATTTACTATTTGTAAATGTACTATTTACTATTTACTATTGTTGAAATAGTAACTATTACTATAGTAATACTATAGTAGTATAGTATAGTAATAGTACTATTACTTTAGTACTATTTACTATTTGTTGAAATCAGTAAGAGGAGAGTGCTGGCGAAGACGGGTCGAAAGAGAAGTTTTAGATTTGGTTGCTGGGAAGAGGTATGGATCTAGAAAAAAAAAGTGAACTAAAATGGAATGGGGAGAAGTTAATTTTAAGAGGGGAAGAAGGATTTTCATTAGCAACTTTAAGGAGGGCTCCAGAAAACCAATATTGTACTATATGTTAACTAACTCAAATTTAAATTTAAAAAAAAAGAAACTTTAGGGACGCCTGGGTGGCTCAGTTGGTTAAGCCGCTGTCTTCAGCTCGGGTCATGATCCCAGCATCCTGGGATCGAGTCCCACATCGGGCTCCTTGCTCTACAGGGAGCCTGCTTCTCCCTCTGCTCTGCCTGCCACTCTATCTGCCTGTGCTCTATCTCTCTGACAAATAAATACATAAAATCTTAAAAAAAAAAAAAAAGAAAGAAAGAAACTTTAGGGAAGAGTGTGTGTGATTACAGGTCCCAATTTCAAGTCTTTTTTTGGAAAATAAATGTAATTTTTTGATCATTAAAGCTTCCAGAGTAGCTTGGTTCTGATGATGAAATAAAAAAATGAAATCTACTAGTTTAAATTGAAGGAAAAGTTTTTAATTTCCATATGATATATTCATTACTATTTTAAATACCTTTACTATTTTCATTCTAGAGTCCCTAAGCATTAGTAGGCTCTTATTTTATATAGTGAGTTTTTATTTTAGTGACCAATGTAAAAAGATACCCTTCTTATTGAGTTTTTTTTTTTTTTTCTTTTTCTTTAAAGAACAGCCCATCATCTGTTGTATTCTAAAATGTGCCAGCAATTCAGGTTAAAATGTAACTCAGACATGCAAATTATATTGTAACTAACTAAAGGAGTGTGGTTTTATGTAGAGATAACCTTAGAGAAAGTTAGGAGAGGCATTCTCCTCTGGCAACTTCCTCTCCCTACCTCTGGTAGGTTTTAGCTCTTCTACTCATTGTTATAGTCCCTGGAACCTTCTATAGCCTGACTGCTTACTCACTCTGCCCCTAAGTGATACCTCATGTACTAAAGCTTTTCAATCCCGTCCAGCTAACAAGTGTCCTTTCCTTTTGTCTCATTTCTTCCCCAGGTCTAGTCTAGCTCACCTAATAAGAGAATATAAGCAAAAGTGTTCCTGTGTCATGTTTCCCAAGTAAGATGCATTATTAACAGGAAACACAGAGGCAGTACCTTGATGCAATTGAATGGTTCTTGTGCTGGGTTTTAAAGACCTGAAGGGGCACACTTAGAGCAGGACATAAGGCCTTTTCAGATTTCTACGATGCATACCACATTATAGTTTCATTCATTCTGGAGAGTCAGATGTGAAATGTGAGTTCCCCTATGTGTCTTGAGCTGAGGAGGAAGATTTTTAAACCAAAACAATCAAAGCACACTTTTTTGGATTCTCAGTAGCAAAGTGTAGGAGTTAACATAATTTAGGAAACTAAATGTTTATTTCTTAGGGTTTTCTACATCTTATCCTTTTCCCTTTTAAAACACAGAGAAGTGTGTTTATTTTATGTACTTTTTCTTTTTTTCTTACAGCTGGAGAAGAAAACTTTGATCAAACCAGAGTCCTAGAAGATAGTTTACTAAACTGGTGAAAGTAGACCAAGTTATATTTAAATACATTTCCATTCTTGTTGAAAACATGAACCATGTAAATAAAGCCCTTGCACCCTTTTTACTTCAGTTGTAATGTTAGGAACATGCATAACCAATTTTATCCTTTCCAGAAGCAAAGGAATGTAGGGTTCTTAGCTGGAAACATCATGGCCTTCTTTCAGGGCTTCAGGTCCTGTGTAGGTCACCATATATCTTACTCCCATTTGTAATTATAAGACTGGAGACTCTTTAGAGTGTGTTTTCTATTTGTTACAAGTATCTGCCTTGAACTAGTGAGTCTTAATTGTTGGATTTTTCATTCCTTTACCCTTGCATTGTCCTGCACTCAGCTGCAAACCTCCCTCTCTTTTTCTACCCGCCCCCCCCCCCCCCCCCAGTCTCCATGGGGGTTGAGGGGAAAAGCAAGGCTGGAGGGAAAGAGCAGAGTGTATTCTCTTAGTTCATTTTTTTAGAGTAAGTTGTTAAGAAGCGAAGGGGAAGGGAGGTGGGACTAGGAAGAAGCCCGTGATAAGAACACTTCACTGTAGTTGCTGAAAGGGGGGGAGGGGGGACCTGTTAGGCCAGTAGAAGGTTCCGTAGTGGGGATCTCCCCTTTGTGCTCTTTGGGGATCTCCGTGAATTCAAGGAGTTACTGAGAAATAAGCAGATGGAGACGCACTCTGCTCCTGGGTACACTGTATAAAAGGAACAAACCAGTTTTTCAGAGGTAACTCTTGTTCCACAGCTAAACGACTCAAAGACTCTGCTTCTTGTAATTGACGAGAACTCTAGGCTTTATTTTACATTAAAACATTATATAAAGGCACCCTGATAACATCAGTACACGGTGATATGCCTCATCTGCTCCTTCTGAAAACTTTTAAAACTATCTGTAAACATACACACACACACACACACACACACACACACACACACATCCACAGTGAGCATAATAACCTGTTTATTTGGAGTTACAATATGATCAACATGTTAATTTTTTTGACCTAATTAGTTGAGAGTTGTTATTGATAAATGTCATAAGTGGAAAGTATTGTTAATTCTTATTGTTATCAGTATATAGCTATTATTCAGTAGCTAAAGGATATCTTTATATGAATGGATCTGTACCTGGGAATTACAATTTCAGGGTTATGAAGTCAAAACCCTGCTTATAAGATTTGTCTGTATCTTGTATCGTAATTGAATAATGAAACTATATTCAAGTAATTGTAACACTGATCCAAAAATAAAATGCTAACATTAAAAAAAAGTGGTATCATAATAGGCACTTGTCATTTATTATGATTTAAGTGGATTTTCTAGATAGTGCATATGTCCAGTTTATTGAGATTTTACTCATCATAGAGGTGTACATACTGGCTATTTAAACATTATGCTTATTCCAAGACTATTTTAAAACAACATATGAAATAATTCTACCCACAACTAAATAGAACAATCTCAAGTGTTTCACACTTAAAGTTTTTAAAAACTTTCTAAATGACCAAGAACTATTAAAATAATACAGTATCATATTAGAAGACTATTAGCATTGTCTATAATATCAAGTATTATTGATAGGTGCTTGAATTCCTTGGATGTTGTTCTGCCATACAGATGTGCTGATTAACATAGTAGTTGCAGGCCACCTGGGGGCTCAGAGTCAGGCTCCCTGCTCAGCGGGAAGTCTGCTTCTCCACTCCCTTTGCCCCTCCTCCCACTCAATCCCCCTTCCCATGCAAATGAAAAAAAAATTTGTAAAAACAACAACAACAAAAAAAGCATAGTAGTTGTAAACAGGCCTCTATGCCCACCTGCTACAACATTCTGTCTCTCTTGGAATATCTTTGCAATTCTCTTTATTTCTATCTTTTTCAAAATTGAAATGAACAAATTGTATACCTTATATTTTAAAAATGGGAAATACCTGCCCACAAGGCACACCAGGTACTAGAATACCTCCAGGTGGGACTGGTGGCCCCTCTGATCACAGCTCCTGCTGCTCTTAGGCTCTTTGTGTCCAAATCCATCCCCCCCTGTGGCTATCTGCCTTCTAGCTGGGGCTCTCAATTATTTTGTTTCCCCGGGTCTCCCCAGTGGATGCCTCCTCTCCCTCCTTCCACTCCAACAGCACCATTATGATCCCAAGAGAGGAGAGAAGGCAGAGGCCCTAGACTGTTAAAATCAGCCTCCAACTGGCATTTCCCCTTTATCTGGTTATGAGAAGTAAAAGTCTATATCTTATCCACCTTGAGTTACACTGTGCTTCAGCCACAGGAAACAGGGAAGTTGGGTATGTAACCCATTGGTCCCCTCCTACTAGACTATGAATTCCTTTAGTAGGAGTTTATTTCTACTGTGATCTGATCCTTATCACCAGCATGTGAAGCCAGCACTTGTAATGTGAATTCACAGAAGTGTATCCTCACCCTTTGGACCTCCCCACGTGCCCTCAACCAGTCCCTCTCCTGAGTCCTCTTTGTGCCCTGGGAAACTATTAGCAGACCACTTGTAACACTTTATATTCTCATCAGTACATGTAAAATCTGCTCTGTTCACCCTAACTCTTGAACATGGAAGGCAGGTGGGACAATGCATTAAAAAAAGTCTTCTGGGGGCTGGTCAGGCACACATTAACTATTTTCTATAGTTCTTTTACTCCAACTTATGCATACATATATTCTTTAAAAACACCAATTTTTTGTACCTCTATTTCTCCCAACGATACCATCCATTTGTGCAGCTACTGTGTATAAGGCACTGTGCTAGACACAGTCATCTATGAACCATCCTTACCTGTTGCTCCTCACATGGCTTTGTCAGTCTTGGGGAAGGAGGAAGGATTGGAGCAAGGGGATGGAGTCCAGTGGCAGCAGCTGTCTGAATGGAGGGGCGAGTGCAGGGGAGAAACGTGCCTTTCAACACCCAGTGTTTGCAAGTCCGTGAGTTTCCATCTGTTCTATCATTTGTACTCATTTCTAATCAGAGAACTGTTCTTCCGTTCAAAAAAAGCACTTGGATTTTCAAGTTTTATATTAAAAAGCTATTTTTCTGGGGCTCCTGGCTGGCTCAAAGGAGTGTGCCACTCTTGATCTCGGGGTCATGAGTATGAGCCCCACGTTTGCTGTAGAGAATACTTAAATAAGTATATATATATATATATATATATATATATATATATATATTACTGAGCCATTTTACTGGGGAAACCTTGTGCTTTCAATAACAGTGGACCAACCAGGTACCAACCAAGGGTATCACTTGAATACACACATTGTGTCACTTTACTAGGAATATATTTTCATGGTTATTGTAACTTTGAAACCCCTTTTTATCATGAGATCTTCCTGACACTTCTGCAAATGTGTATATATAATATAAGACAAATCCATGTCATATTTTCTGATTTCCTTGGCAGACTTTCCCAAACTGCTCTGCAGATGTTGGGTTAATTGGCATTAACAGGCATTTTTCAAGGATTAGGTTTTAGGTAATTTATTTCTCTCCTTTCTGAACCTCTAAATGAGGTGAGTTCACAACCATCTTCCACTCTGGCCTGATTTGAGGCTTATATCCACCAATCATCTACTTTTTCTGAACAATGGGACAGGCAATAGGAGAGCTCGATTAACATCTACTACTCCTGAACCACCTCCCACATGGCCATTGTTACTCTTCCCTTGTTGCCATCAATAATCCAGCACTGGGCAGACTAAAAATTTTTCTTTTTTTTTCAAAGATTTTATTTTTAAGTAATCTCCACATCCAATGCAGGGCTCAAACTCACAACCCTGAGATCAAGGGTCGTGTGTTCCACCAACTGAGCCCGCCAGGCATCCCAGACTAAAGCTTTTTTAAAAAACTCTGCAGACTCAGGTGAACTGGTATGCCAATCAAGGTATTCATTATTATCTAAGTGTAACAATACTTAAGTTGTGGAAAAGAACAATCCAAGAGGGAAGGAGGGCTTTTTGTTTTGTTTTTTGCCTATTTAGATTTCATTATATTTAAAACATAAATATGTTAAACTACAATCATGCAACAATGTCTCTAAGCATATCATGGATGTGTTAGAGACATTGTCCTTATTATAATTAGGAAGACTCTATATTTTCTTTTTGCTAATTTTTTGAAGGACAGCTTTAAATATAATCCTTTATAAGGCACTATTTCATAGCAGGTGTTTTATACAGGTTATCTCATTTAAATGTCTAAAGAATTGTAAATAAGACATCAATAAAAGCTTAATACATTGATATGGATATTAAGTTATATATCCATATATTAGCTTATTTGGGTTTAACAATTATCAGTTATAGATTGACCAAGTTTTCCAGAAAGCTTTCCTTTTAAATAACAGAAAAGTTGTTACAGTCAGATGGTATAGTGCAGATGGTAACATCTTCCCACCATTAAATTGAGAAATGATCTTGTAAATATGTGTTAATATGTATCAAGATCTCAATTTAAGATAGCTTTTTTTCTTGTGGATTTTGATTGTGTGCAAAGATAGAAACTCATGGTTCTGAATCATGTGAAACATGAACATAATCACTAAAGATAGAATTATTTAAAATATGTATGTAGGGCATGTCCAGGGCTCAGATCAGGATCTTTTGCAGGAAAAATGGGAGGTTTATTTGGTAGATGTGGCAGCTGTATAAATACTAAGCACAGGATTGTGGTGATGATAATTTAAAAATAAATACTAGCAAATGAAAATTCTTATTGCTTAAATTAACATTTTAAAAACACTTCCAGTCTTCCTCCTTTAATGAACATTCTTCTTCGTGCCTAGATTTACTGGGGGAAGGGAGTAGGGGAAAATAACTTGGATTTTAATAGAAATTACCAAATTGCCATTCACTTAATCTTTTCCCCTTGGTAAGCGGAGAATAAATCCCTTGGTCACACTTAGAAGAAGAAAATGAAATTTGTAGCATTTTCATTTCTTTAAATAATGACTCTTATTCTGTTCATACTACATCAGCTCTGTTCGACAAGCATGGAATTCAGTTCTTGTATTCACCATGTAGCTTTTTCTTCCCACGAGGAACACGGCCCAGAGAAAATGGCGACTTGATATTTAACCGATCCCTTTCAGCCTCCTCTTCCTCATTGTATCGCTCATCCTCTGCTTCGTCTTCCACATCACTGCTTTGAGGACTAGAGACCTGAGACCCTGAAGGAGAAGGTGGAACTGAGGAAGGCCTGGGGTATTTAAATCCTTCTGTCTGCCAAAGACAAAAATAAGTCACAAACATTATAATGATGTAAACACTTTGCATGTGCATTTGATACAAAACATAGTTGGATTTTTTTTTTGTGGTCTGTTCATGGGCTCTTATTATCTTTGATTCCTTTTGATTATGGTACCACCAAACTTAAGAGAAATTCATTAAATAAATAGTTTTCTTTTCTTGTGCACTGAAATGTGCCAGGTACCATATGTGTGTATGTATGTATACACAAAATCTTATTTAATCTTTGTAACAACATCAATAAATGTGTTTTTCCCATTTATAGAAGAAAATTGAGGATTAGAGAGGCCAGATGACTTGCCAAAGGTCATGCAGCAAAGAAGTGATAGAGCAAAGATGTGTACCAGGGTTGTGATCACTCCCTAGCTTTTAATATCAACTGTCATGTTACACCACTGATACTGTCAGTCCCCGTGCCACTTTGCAGGCCTGCTCAACAAAATTACAGAACAGGGGCAACTGGACATACCATGGACAGCTACCACTAGAACGAATCCTGAAGCCAGGCCACTTAGCTGATCCTGAAATTCTACCAGTTACTTTTATTTCAGTACATGAGCAAAAGTCACTAGGTTTTAATCAAATTGCCCTTCCACTTAAGATTCATGGAGATAAATCATCTGATCAATGAGTGCGAAGCACAACTATGGGTCAGGCACCATAATGCCACTGAGGAAGCAAAGAAGAACAATGTGATTCTTGCCCTTGAAGAGAGCACATATTTGACTGAGGAGAACAACTGTATAAAATAGTTGCAGCACTTACCAGTCTGTATTTCAACTACTTGTATTCATTATTATCATGTCATAGCTATATGATCATTTCAAGGTTCAGATATTGGCCCCAAAAGCAATAAAAAAAAGGTGGGGGGAGCTGATTTGTTCACTTAGGACCTGGCTCAGAGTAGGAGCTCAATACTTATTAATTGAATCAGTTGAACAAATGAATGAATATAGCTGAATTATCAAGTCCAGCAACTGCCTCTAATCAAGCTAAGCAATTAATCCTGAACAGGAAAGCTAGAATTAGTATTTTGAAGGGTTTTCAAAACCTGTCACCTTCTGCATGAGGGAATTTTCCCTTGGGCTAACTTTTGAGATCTGTTTCCCTTGACATTTGGTATAGATGGAATGTAAGTTGTGTTATTAAGAAAACTGATTATGGTAAAAGGGACTCCTGATTGGCAAGTTGCATCTAAACTCAGCGATTTTGGGGAATCCCTGAATTGGATGACTCTTGTACTTGTATATATTCCTTGTGGAGGCCATGGACGCTGATCTGTGGAGATTTACATGACATCTTGGCTCCTGTGGGGCACGAAACTCCTAAGCTAAGATAGATCTCATACCTAATGGTAAGGGTCTTATCTTTTTGCACCTAATCTTTCGCCTGGTGGCGGTGGGGGCGGGGGCGGGGCAAAGAAGTATGGCTTTTGGACTGCTGCACAGACTGCTCTAAGGACTGATTCCACTGAAGAGAAATGTCTGATGCTGTCCTACTTCAAGCTGCGTTTCCTATCTTATATCTTTCTAGGTGAATGTGATGACAAGTAGCCTATGCTCGTCTCATGAATATAAATGTCTAAGAGAGCTTCAGAAGACTCCCTGCCGGACACTGCTGACTGGAACATAAATACTCATCTAGTCCACTGCCTCCTGGGGTTCCTGAATTCACTTGCCAAGGAGTCACCTGATATTCAAACATTTCCTTGGTTAGCGAATTCACCTGCTGTTAAAGCAGGCCAGTTCATTTTTCAGTAATTCTCAAAAGAATGTGTGTCTAACACAGCGGTTTCAAGTACTAAGGCAAGGAGAGTTTTAATATGGAAATGATTCTCCAGTGACATGAATTAACTGACCATTGTCTCAGCTTCTAAATTAGGCTAACTCAGAATCAAGGGCTTTGACTTGATCTGATTTGTTAGTTCCTCTATTCCTTGCCTTTTTTTTTTTTTAATTCCTTGCTTTAAGGCAACATTATGAAAAAATATAAAAGTTTCTGTCCTTACCTAATTCTAAATAAAAAGGTATTGGGAGGACTTACCATGCATAAGAAATTTAGCTTCTGAAATAAATATACAACACATAAAATAGTTACCGTGGGTGGTGATGTAGGCTCCATATGGAATTTATCTGGAAAAGCTCTGCTTAATGTCAGGTACCTGGCGTGCTGATAATACTGTGATAGAAAAACCCGCTCATGGTTAAAAAAAAAATTATTTATCTCAAGAACCAACTTATATAAAATCTTATTCTCCTAGTTATAAAACACATTCTTAAAGTGAAGAACCTATTCACCCTAATTTTAGGAATCAAAAAGAAAAACCTGATAGTTTATAGTTTTATTATTTTCCAGAGAATAAGTAAAAGAAATATTACAAAATTTTGAAGAGAACAGCTATACTGATCTTACTGAAAGCTCTGAATTGGGTGCTAAGGGGACTGAAAACATTGGCTTCATTCTACAGAGAACCAGTATGACACAGGGAAAAGCTGGGCCCTGAATAATCACAAACTGGATCTAAATCCTGCTTGAAACCTTAGATAAGAAACATAGCTTCTGGGGCCTTTGGGTTGCAGAGTCAGTTGGGCCTCTGCCTTCGGCTCAGGTCATGATCCCAGAGTGCCCTGATGGAGCCCCACATTGGGCTCCCTGCTCAGTGAGTAGCCTGCTTCTCCCTCTGCCCCTCTCCTTGCTTGTGTTCTTTCTCTCTTTCTCACTCAAATAAACAAATAAAATCTTAAAAAAAAGAAACATAACTTTTAAGAGGCTTATCATTCTGTTCTCATTGTAAAATGTAGACGGTGCAGTGAATCACCCAGGGTAGTGATGAGCACTGGCATTAGTGTGTATGGGGACTCGGCAAATGGCAGCATCTATCATTTGTCAAGGAGAGCTTAGTGGCATCTAAGCAGATACATGATCTGAAGGTAAAGTCAATTTATTTTTCATTAAATCATCCAGTCCTAAGATACATGACATCTGGGTATTTACAAACCTGTTCTATAATTGAAAGGAGGTATTTCCTGTATTTGTCATTTGAAAACAATATTATTCCCACTTCCACTATGCTTAAGGAATATGGTCACATTATTGCTTAGGATCAAACAAAATAAAAATGTTTCTTTAGATGTTTTCCTCATATTCATGAAATAATACCTGAAATGCATCAAGTTAACCACTGACAAAAGACTAACTAGTAATACCCCAGATGGATCTGATAGACTTGCTGCTATAAGCTCAAACTAAATATGAAGATTTGGGTTTAGGACGTTGCCAGCTTGTTTTAAGTAAAATAGTACATGAAAACATCACTTGAGAGTTTAATAATTATGTTACAGAGTTGACTTTGCAGTTGATGATTAGAATCTGTATTTTTATAGTCCAGTGAGATATTCTTTTTTTTTTTTTTTTTTTTTTTTTTTTAAGTAAGCTCCACACCCAGCACAGATTCCAACGCGGGGCTTGAACTCACGATCCCAAGATCAAGACCTGAGATGAGATCAACATTCAGGTGCCCAACCATCTGAGCCACCCAAAGGCCCCAGTCTAGTGGGATTTTTTAAGCGGTTCTCTTGATCCCAAACTTAACTTACTCTGCCCAAGTATCTCCAATCCAGAAGATCAGAGAGCCTCTCAGTTCGGTTTCTCTGAATAATTCTTTGGCGGCGTGACTGTTTGCAAAATCCATAGAGAAACTGAGTCAGCTGATTGCAGGAATCATCCGGAGAGCGGAATCTCCTGTCAACAATGTAAATACCTGAGGAGGACAAAAACCAAAGCCCAGGTAAACACAAGGCTAACCTTAGAACGATCTTTCTTCCATTCATTAGGTTCTATCACAGACCACCACACTCATTATCTACTCCCTGACTCCCCTACTGCCTCTGCTTTATCTTTTCCCTTCCAATGCTGTATTTCTTCTGTGATCTTCTACGGGTTTGCAACCGTCACCAACAGACAGGCAACACAATGGATCTTGCAAAGAAATTTGGCAGTAGAGGGAATACCCTGGATCAATGATTCTCCCTAGTACTGCTCATTAACCATAATCTCTGGGGATCAGTGATTTTTAGGCTCCCCAGTTTTCCCACCATGCAACCCTAGCTGGGAACCACAGCTCTAGCCTGAGGAAAGAGAACCGTGACAAGGAGACTGCAGAACACCAGGAAATTGGCAATGTGTAGGCAGAGGATCCATCCCATCTCGCTTTTCTTGCTGCTAGGCAACACGGACACAGAGATGGTGGTATGCAAATTCTTCTGCCATCTTAAACAATTTCTAGTGAATTTTGCTAACTTGGCACAGACCTTTAAAATAATGACACTGACCAGTCTATATATTCTAAGGCCATAGTTACTATAACATCAATATACTTAATATTAATAGCATTTTTATCTTTTCTATGAATCACATAATTAAATCTATTTTCCATTAAACAAGAAGTATAAACATTACTTTAATCATCAGGATAGCTCTAGAGTTAGGCTCCCTAAAGACCCTGTGCTTTGTTTGTCAGAGGTTACTTCTCCCTACGCCGGGTGAATGATGACAAACCTCACCATACGCAGTAGGATCAGCCACGTGCTCCTGCATGAAACAGCCAAAGCCAGAAAGGTTGGTTGTCACACTGGGGATACCCATCACGGTGCATTCAGCTGCCAGGGGAAACAGATAAAGGCTTGGCTTCAGATCAACTCCTATATCCACTTATGCACATAGATGGGGGAGAAGCCCACGTCTGCCTAGTAATAGTGATGTTTATTCTGTATCAGGCACAGTACTAAGCTCTTTACGGGTATTAACTCATTTAATCTCAAAAACTACTTGAAATGAGACTGCCATTATCTCCATCTTACGGATGAAGAAACTGAGGCACAGAGAGGTTAAATAATTTGCCCAATGTGACACAGCCGGGGAATGGGGTAGAGGGATTTGAAGCCAGGTGCCTCGCTCCAGGGCTCCTGTTTGGAACTGCTGTTTTATCCTGCCTCTCTCATTCCAGCTGGCTTTGTTTTCTTTTTGCTCCATTCTAAGCTGTGTCTAAGCATGTGGTGAGTTTGTGGGTTTTGGACATGAGCAACTCTTCTCATCATATTAATCTCCCTTGCCACAAATCTCTCCACTTCCCCAAGTGTCCAATGTACCCATACCCTCCCTAGTTTTCTCTCCCCTTCTAGTCAAAACCTGTTTTTCATAAAATAGTGGATATGTTTCTTTTAAGAAGTATTACCTTTCACAAGGATGCCTGCATTTTTAACAAGGAATTTATATATGATTGTGGAATTAAACTTGGTTGGCTGGCGGGGATGGGTTAAAAAAAAGATTTCCCCACTAATCAAGAAATAATGCAGTTTAGACAGTGAGTGGCCTTTTCTTCTGCTCTGCAAGTATTGCCTCATGGCTTATCTCTAGAGAGAAGTGGTTTCCTAATTTCTGGGGGGAGTGGTAGAGGAGAAAATGGGACAGGGATTCTTGACCCACATGAGTATCTGATGAAAATCTAGAACTCATCCCCAGAAAAATCCTTATGCATATATGTAGAAAGAATTTTGCCTACGATTCCACGGAATTTAATGGAATAAGTATTTATGTTCATTGGATTTTCTCAAAACACAGACTTAAATGAATACTTTCTGGAGTGTGTTAAACTTAGCATCAAATAAAAAGTTATTCTAAAAAAATTAGAATTATCTAATATGCCAACACCAAACTTAGTCCACCAGAGGTCTTATTATTTCTGTAACTACAGGTTAGGTGAGGAATAGCCAACTTCCTTTGGTTAATTCAAAACAGAGAATGACTCATTCTCAAACATCTTTTTCCACCTGCTTATCTTTTATAACACTTTTGCTGGTCTTTATCTTAAAATACTAGATGTATCTCCTCTATCATTTTGGGTTAAGCATTTGGTGGAAAGTCTGCTGTAAGTTAGAGAACATTCTCTTTACCCAACATAATGATTTCCCACATCCTTCAGTTGCTCAGGCTTTGGTTTTGTGCTTCTCTATTTTTGAAACTTCCTTGATAATAAATTATGTTACTTACTAGAAATAATAGGAACACAAATCAATAACAAAATGCTAAGTTCATCCATGAAATATGCATTTTATGTATCTTAAAAGATAGATGCTCAATTATAAACAATTTAAGATAATATGAAGTTATTTCATAAGTAAGAAGACACCATCTTTATAAAAGTGACAACTGACACCCATAACAATTTTTAGAACTATGAAAGAGACAGCTAGAAGAATTAGATCAATAGCTTTTCTTTTCTTTTTTTTTTTAGATCAATAGCTTTTCTGTGTCATGTTTCAATAGGAGATAATATTTTATCTATTTTCCCCAGAAGTTTTAATATTTTTACAGCTGCTGGCAAACTATTCTTGGTGGAACCTAGAACAACAGAACAGGACCTTATGTCAAAAGATGCAGTGATTTCATGTTGCTTCTTATGTAAAGATCCTACTTACATAAAATTTTAAATACTATATTAAAATTCTGGGATCAGAATACAAAGATTAGAAAAATTCTTCCTCTTCATATTTCAACCATGATCTCCCTAACTTTGACTACAGCTACCCCTTGGTTGGGCAATGATGATGCTGAGATCAGAAAACAAAATTTATTAATTATTCATAAAAATGTTTTCTGAACCTTTTCTTTTAAAATTATAAATGGAGTTATATTTAAATAAAAAGGAAAATCAAATTACTAATACGAGACGGAAAGATCAAAATTATATTATATTCTTTCCACTGGCATTTATTTCAAGTATTTGTTTTTAAATTTTGAAGTATTTGTTTCCTTTTTAATTAGGTATTTCAGTCCAAATACAAATTGATCACTCTTGATACCAGTGACAAACATACTCAGAGGGGACAAAAAGAAAATAGGTAGTGCATCTGGGAATCTACCATTGGGGAGAAAAAAAAAAAAGGCAGATGAAGACGGGAAGGGTCTGAATGGAATGATGTCAGGGTCACAATACCTGTCACTGAATTGACATTTTATCTTAAAAGTACCTCCTTTTTGAGTGACTATGGTGTGAAGACTTCTCATTGTTTACTTTCTTTTTTTTTTAATTTAAAGATTTTATTTATTTATTTGACAGAGAGAAATCACAAGTAAGCAGAGAGGCAGGCAGAGAGAGAGAGGAGGAAGCAGGCTCCCTGCTGAGCAGAAAGCCCGATGCGGGGCTCGAACCCAGGACCTGGGATCATGACCTGAGCCGAAGGCAGTGGCTTAACCCACTGAGCCACCCAGGCGCCCCTCATTGTTTACTTTCTTATACTATTTGTTTCTTTAACTATGTGACTGTGGTACCTATTAAAAATTAAATACATCCATTAATTTTTAAAAATTATCATAAATTTTAGAGAACACTGTTGCTGGACCACTGTTTCTCATCTTAAACCTACCTGCACTCAATTTCTCCTTTATATGAATAGTTGGGACTCGGAGAGATAACTCAATAATACGTACCCTTTATAACACATTTTTTTCTTGTAATACAATATATTATTATAATTTAACTTTAGTAGAAATTACATATCAACTCTGAATATTATATCCATGTGCATAAAATAATAGATTAATAAGATTTAAAACATTCCATAATCTATACATGCCACATACCTGGAGTATAGCCCCATGGTTCATAGTAAGATGGAAATACTCCAAGATGACAACCTCGGACAAACTCTTCATAATCCATGGGTAGTAAGGGACTGGTGGAGGATAGAAACTCTGGGTGCAAAATCACCTAAAAAGGAGAATTCTAATGAGCAAAAAAAGAAGAGAAGAAAATAAAGCAAAAAATCTCCTACGGTTCGGTATTTTGACATGTAAAATCCTTGTGTTCTACATTCAGGGAAAAAGAGAGAGGAGAAAAAAAGAAAAAGAGATAAGCTTGGGTGTTTTTTTCTCTCTCTCCATTCAGTGTATTATCTACTCTGTGGACTAAGTTTCTCTCAGGTTCCAAGGCCTAGATTGGAGGAAAGGGAGTCAATATGACCATTTTTGTTCCCGTGCTAAGCTATATCCCTCAACCCAAACTGTATTGACGATAAGGTATTTTTTTAAAGATTTTATTTTTAAAGTAACTGCTACACCCAACATGGGGTTCAAACTCACAACCCTGAGATCAAGAGTCACATGCTCTCAGGGCACCTGAGTGGCTCAGTTGGTTAAGTGCCTGCCTTCGGCTCAGGTCATGATCCCAGGATCCTGGGATGGAGCTCTGCATCAAACTGCCTGGCCAGTAGGGAGTCAGCTTCTCCCTCTGCCTGCTGCTCTCCCTGCTTATGTGCAAGGTCTCTCTCTGTGTCAAATAAATAAATAAATCTTAAAAAAAAAAAAAGTCACACACCGTACCAAGGGAGTCAACCAGTCACTGCAACAAAAAAAGGTTTATTTTGTTTCCTAATGGCTGACTGCTGTCTATTTTTTTTTTATCAATTTGCTCCTATCTGGAGCAGAAAAGAGGGGAGCTTTGTAATATAATAGACTGCCCTCCATTGCGCCAGACACAAGGTAGCCCAGGGAAATGGAACTAAGGGACAGAGATGTACTAGGAATCTCATCTAGATTAGATCAGACTAGAAGCCTTCACCAAAGTCAGCATCCTCTCTCACCCGGAGGTAATCACCTCCTAACCTATCTCCCTGCTTCTATTCTGCCAAGGTCTCTACTCAGTACAATTAGAGTGAACATTCAACAGTGCCAGGCACTCCCTGCTCAAAATCCTTCAGTGGCTTCCCGTTTCACTCAGAGTAAAAGCCAAAGTATTTACCATGACCTTTAAGCAATGGTGTTCTGGTACATCCTTAAGAAGAAAAAAACTAGGGGCGCCCGGGTGGCTCAGTGGATTAAGCCTTTGCCTTCAGCCCAGGTCATGATCTCAGGGTCCTGATATCGAGCCCCACATCGGGCTCTCTGCTCAGCGGGGAGCCTGCTTCCCCTCTCTCTCTGCCTGCCTCTCTGCCTACTTGTGATCTCTGTCTGTCAAATAAATTAATTAATTAATTAAAAAAAAGAAGAAGAAAAAAACTAAAATATAAGTGTATATTTGTACATAAGTTTACTATACATTTTATTGATATAAAGAAAGCATAGCATACAATATCCAAATAGTAAAAAAATGTATGCACAAAAACCTGTACACAGATGTTTGTATCAGCTCTATTAATAATTGATAAAACTTGGGAGCAATCAAGATATCCTTTAATAGATGAGTAGATAAATAAACTGTCCAGACAATGGAATATTATTCAGTACTAAGAAGAAATGGGATATCAAGCCATGAAAAGACATGGAAAAAATTAAACATACATTACTAAGTGAAAAGAGCCAATCTGAAAGTCCACACACTGTATGATTCCAGCTATATGACATTCTGGAAAAGGCAGAACTATGGAGACAGAAAGAAGATCAGTCTTTGGATGGAGGCAGGGATGAATAGGTAGAGCTCAGAGGATTTTTAGGGCAGTAAAACTGTTCTGTGTGATTTTGTAATGGTGGATACATGTCATTATACATTTATAATGTCACAGAAGGTAAAGCACCAAGAGCATAACTTACCATAAACTATGAATCTTGGTGGATAATAATGTGTCAATGTAGGTTCCTCACTTGTAACAAATATAAGATCCTGGTATGATATATGGACAGTGCAGGATGCTGTATATGTGGGGGGGCAGGGGTACCTGGGAACTGTCTATACTTGCTGCTCAACTTCACTGTGAACCAAAAACTTTTCTAAAGAATGAATTCTATTGAAATATATAAAAACCTCCTTATTAAAAATTTTAGATAGTTAAATGCTTCCAAATGCTTTTGTTGACTTTTGACAAAATCTTGTATTCAGAACCAATTTCTGGTTTCAACTGAGGACTGAATGTAGTTGTGATGTGAATGTCGATCCTTTCAGAAATACACGTCAGAACTTCATAGGTTCATCAGTGACATAGAGACTTCTTTCCCGAGTTAGATATTAGCTTCTGAATATGGGAAAAATATGTCCTTGTATTTCTGTGCCACTCACAATTTTGTGTAATGACTCTAGACACAACGCTTTTAATATTAACATAACATAACGCTTTTAACATAATGCTTTTTTTTTAAGTTTAATCTGTATTGTTCATATTCATCCGCCACCTTCTTAAGTCTAGACAATCGACACACAATTAATCAAGGCATGATGTGGAGTGTTCACCTATTTTCACTCTCTAGATACTCCTACTATGGTCGGTTTCAAGTTACCGATGTGATGTCACTGAACTAGAGATGGGGAAAGCAGGAGCTCACCATTATAGAATATTCCCACCATGTGGGTATAATAGCCATACATAACTTTAAATGTAGAGATCATCATAAAAATGTAGAATTAACAATTAGGACGTGATGAGTTTTGAGCATTACCTTTCATTTTAATATAGTTGATTTATATTTTTAAGTTGATACAATTTAATTTTAAAAAATGGCTATTTTAAAAACTGGCTCATAAAATTTCTGAGCTCTCATGTGCTGGTATGAGCCGGTACTGAGACTACCTTGCCTGTAATGTTATGCAAAGCCAGAGACAAGAGAGAGAATGACTATCATTGGAAGGCTGTAGAACAGATACTTAACTGGTCACCTGGATGAAAGAATTCTCTAATTTCTCCTATTTATTGAGGTTTTTCTTGAACCATTATTAGGTAATTTGTCAGCCTCTCCTTATAGTTAAGTAGTTATTAAAAATCAATAAAATCTGATTTAAAAGCATTGTATATACTATGTATATATATAGTATATACAATATACAATGTAGTATTTATATTGTACACATATAAATAATATACACCATATACAAAATACATAATATATGATATATATTATACATGTATACTGTATATATATGGTATAATATATGACACAATATTATATAGTATTTGCCATATAATATACACATAAATATATATTATTAAATTATATATATACATAATATAACATATATAATATAATAAAAGAATAACTATATTTTTCCTAAGAGATTACTGTGAAGAAAAACCCTAATTTGGATATATAACAACAATGATAACAGTTATATGATACTTTATATATTATAAATAATGTTTTCATATATTATTTCACTTAATCCTAGCAACATCATGATATTCTCATTACTCTAATTTTGGAAATATATTATAAAGAAATTATATACATTAGTTACATGTCAGGAGACCCACAAATGGGACCCAGGTTAAACTTAAGCAGTAAAATGGTAAAATATCCAAAACTAGTATCTAAAAATGATAGTTCACTCAATCACAAGAATCACAAATCCCAAAGTAAAAATAGATAAAATATTTTCCTCCATAAAACACGATTTGAGTTCTTATTATCACGTGCAAAGTACTGCACGAGGAAAAGAGACAAAGGCACAGATCCTGTGTCCACACAATCATCAAATCAGCAGCCCACTATATCCCTGGCAGATATCAGCAAACAGGGATTCAAAATTCTTTGTGCCTATGTTGGCTTTTCCAAGCCTGGGAAAATCTGTACTCTCCAAAGCCCATTTTTGAACATGAGAATATCATGGCTCATTCATTTTGTTTCAGTCAAACAGAACAGCAAAACTAAAATATGAAAGCAGCTGCTCTGGGCCCTGAACAGCCAATGACAGAGGCCCAGGGCGGAGGAAAGGATTTTAGAGGTCAGACCAAGGTTACCGAGAGGATTAGATGAGATCCTATACACAAAAGTCCCCAGCAAAGCACCTGGCTCACAGCAGACCCTGGATCAGTAAGGAAAAAAAAAAAAAAAATCAAAACCAAAACGCTGTCTAACCACATTTATCCTGTGAGGGAATTAAGATCCCTGGAAGTTAATTTGCCTTCACAGAGTGCTGGCACCAGGTCAGGACCTGGAGTCTGCGCTGTAGGGTTTTCTCACTATGTCCACTGCCAAGGCAGAATTGATGATACAATCTGTAACATTTCCTGGACCAAGTGGTCGCATAAAGCGCTTGTTAATCTAAGAGTTAAAAACCACTCGATAGAGTTCTGTAAATATGCAGGTGATCAAATGAGTCAGTGTGAAGCTTTTTAAAGGATACTAGTCGTAAATAAAATACATAATTCTGAATTGACCAAGACTTATCTCAGTGCTTGGAGCATATACTATCGTGAAGGGGCTATTCTTTTATTTCTTGTGCGTGCGTTTGCTTTATGATAATAACCAGTGAAAGTCTCAAACTCTTCGTGAGCTTATCTATATAAACATGATTTGTGTGAGACAAACTCCCTTCTCCATTCACTCTACAGAAGCCATGTGCTTCTGTGTCTCTGTGCCTTCTTATCTACTGCGGCCGGCTCTCTGCAGGATGAACTGCTATGTGTGTGATAAACAACTGCTCACCAGACAAGATCTAGCTAACATGTCTCCAATTCTCCAGGCAGAGAGAAATCCTCCATTTTCTACTCTCATCAAACTGTTTACACCTGTCTTCTAAAAGTTATGAGTACCCAGAACATGCTAGGTACCGGGCTAAGTACAGATAAAAGCTGACATCTATCATGCACTCACCACGTGCCATGATCTGCACTAATTGGAGCATCTTACTTATTTAAGCCTCACAACAGTTCTTTGAGTGTAGCCTATCTTACCACCATCTTACAGATGAGAAGACTGAGGTAGATTAAGTAAATTTGCAAATTGATTAAGGGTAGGGAGATTTAAAGGCAGACAACGTATCTTGATTGACAGCCCCAACTGCTTCCCCTCTAGAACAGCTACAGCAGCTGCTCCAGCCTATAGACCTGGCAGGGAGGGGTTCTAGTGCCAGACTCTTTTGAACAACTTTTGTTTGGAAAACCCCTACTCTAATAGGAATCCCTATTAAAGTTGTTGCATGTGATTGCTCATAGAATAAGGCACCCATCTGCCCACCAACTTGAAACTGTTTGGTTGGTGAACGAAACACATGAAAGTAAAACATAAAAGAAAGGTTTAGATACAGGGAAATGATATATGTAGTAATGCTAATATACTTGAAATAAGTCACAGTAAACCACAACACACACACACACACAGCCCACACACAGAGGCATCTTTTGTATTAAGAAAGAAAGTGTTGGAAAATAATTTGGAATCTGTCTTAGCTATAGATTGATTGTACTGTTGGAAATGATTTTTTGTGTGTGTGTGCACACAGGAGTGCACATGCTTCTGTGTGTGTGTTTCCTTCCCCTAGCTGACCAGCCATTTAGTGGTCAGCTTTTTCCCTTTGTAAGTCACTACATAGTGCTGCTAGGTGTGTATATTTTTCACGCATTTGTTAATTTTTATTGATTCTAGTTTTTGTTAATGACATTTGACTCTCTGTAAAAAAAAAAAAAAAAAGATTGAGAGGTGTTTAGCACTGGGCTGCAGACTGTGGGTCTACCCTCCTCAACCTTCCTTCCTCCTCTTTCCACTGTGTGAACTATCCTTCCCTGCCTGCTTTTGCTTTCAATCTCTATCTTGCACAGGCATTTTTACCAAATTTTCACATCTAATCCTGTCTTGATGTTTGCTTTTCAGAGAGTGAATACTGAGAAAATGTATATGAGATATGATCATTGCCTCAAAGAACTCACAGTCTCACTGGAGGAAAGAACATACATATTTTAAAAATACAAATAACTTAATGCGATGATTCCTATATTTGTAGTAGAAACATCTTGAGAATCCAGATAAGAAAGCGATTGCTCTGTCTGGAGTAGATGAATGCAAATTAAGGACAAACACAAGGAGGGGATGACTTCTAGGTTGGATCCCAAAGGAGCTATTAGGATGCTGAGATAAGGGCAGTTCAGAAAGAGAGAATAACACCAGCAAAGACACAGAGGAACGAAGTCTTTAAAGTACTTAGGAAATAATGCACTTGTCCATTCCTGAGAAATGGCTTCACTGTTGCTGTACTTTAAAACACACACACACACATACACATACAGATCAGTAAAGCATACTTTGTTCAGAGCTGCCAATTTCAGGAGACCCTCTAAACTCAGTCCTCCCAAAAATAAAGGAAGCATGAACCACAGTCTGGCTCCATGTCCCCTGTTCTGTCTATACTTATTGTACAAATCATGTACCAGGTACCTGACAGATCATTAGAGGAAGAGCCGCAGATTTAAATATAGGTGTGACAAAGTTCTGTAAAATAGAAAGCAACAGGAAAATAACAGGCTTTCTTTCCATTACTATTTCCTTTCCAAGAGAAAAAAAAATTGAGAAGGACTGGTCTAAACTACATGAAAATGAGATCAAATTAGTGCTGATACACTCTGGAGGGAGGTAAGTTTCTGCATATCCAGTCGTGTGGAAAAACGTGAAGGATGCTGCACCCTTGAGAGATATGTCCCTGCATTTCCAGGGAAAAATGTGTAGCTTGCATATTACAGGATGTGCACTGGGAGTAAAAATTTTGGAAATGCAGAAACACAAATGAGAAAATAAAAGTCACCCATAATTCTATGGCACAGGGAAATATACACAAATATGTGTGTATCTATGTACGTACACATGCGTGTGTGGAGAACATGTTTAAAATGGATGGGATAACACCACATGGGACATGTTATAAACAGACATTTTATAAACAGTATCGGGTGCCTGGGTGGCTCAGTGGGTTAAAACCTCTGCCTTTGGCTCAGGTCATGATCTCAGGGTCCTGGGAATGAGCCCCGCATCGGACTCTCTGCTCAGCAGGGAACTTGCTTCCCCCCCTCTCTCTCTGCCTGCCTCTCTCCTACTGGTAATCTCTCTCTCTCTCTCTCTCTAACATATAAATAAAGTCTTAAAAAAAAAAAAAACCAGCTTGTATCATTTAGTTCTGTACTAGGAGCTATTGCTATCTACCATCACGAAAATTTCCCCTGCCCTGATTTCTGAGATATTTTTCTCTTCTAATTCTTGCTTCTTTCTTGCACTGACTTTTCCTCCTCTAATCTCCTCTTAAATCTTGAGGCTTTCTTGGGTCCACACTTTTCTCTGCTCATTCAGCCTGGTCTTTCAGCATGGCAAGGTCATCATTGCCTGGCATCTCTGCGGCCCCTCCACTGATAGCTCACTTCACGACTGTCTTATGTTTTCTAAATACCCATGAAACATCTTAACTTGAATAACTCACATATAACTCAAACACAATCTACCAAGAACTGAACTCAAATCTGATAAAGTCCTTTCCTTAGTTTTTAGATAGTACTGACTAAATACTGAAGCCAGAAGATTATCACCCTTGCCTTCTCCCTCTTTTTCCCTCCCAATGACCTTTGGTTACAAAGTATGATCTTTTCTATATGCAGCTGTCTCTCCCATTATTCTGTCCTCTCTAGCACTTCTGGCATGACCTTTGTAAGGGTCCCTTATCATTTCTTACCTGTTCTGTGGCAGAAGGTCCCTAACTTGTCTCCCTCCACCACATCTACTCATGCCTATACCGAATACTAAATGCAGCAGGAGGAATTAATTTACAAATAGACTATTTTTTTCCAAGAGATTTTGCAGGGAAGAATAGAAAAGAGCAAAACATTCAAAAACATCAAGAGAAGACCAGGTTAAAGCAAAGTTTGTTTGCTTTGTAATGTGAGAAAAAAAAATTTAAAGATTTTATTTATTTATTTGAGAGAGAGAGCATGATGAAGTGGGGGAGGGTCAGAGGGAGAAGCAGACTCCCCGCTGAGCAGGGAGCCCAATGCGGGACTTGATTCAGGACTTGATCCTGGAACTCCAGGATCATGACCTGAGCCAAAGGCAGTCGCTTGACCAACTGAGCCACACAGGTGTCCCTGTAATGTGAGAAAATTTAAGGAATATTGGTAGACAGCAAGGGAAGGAGCTAGTAAACCTGCAGTATAAGGGAAGGTTAACAGGGTAAGTTTCCCAAGAATGTCAGAGGGAATGAGATCCTAGAGCAATCCTCAGAACCCAAAGGAAAAGAAGTGAGAATAGGTAAAAGATCTACAATTGAGGGACATTTAAGGAGTTTGTACACTGAATTCTCAGGTTATCTGCTAAAGGTGAAAGAAAGAAGAAAAAGTGGGACCTTTGAAAAGATTGGTAAAAGCTTGTGACAACCTGATCTTAAATACTGCTGAATGGGATTGAGTAGAGATAAGCAACTGTCTGTTTATATGTTCACCATTATGCCCACACCTAGCACTGTGCCTGAGCATAGTACCCCCTCAGTACACACCTGAGAGACTAAGCTCCACAGGAGCAGAAATCAGGTCTCATTTATACAACTCATACTGTGCTTAATCGTTTAGAAACTCAAGTGTCAACAGAATGAATTGGTCTATAGAAAATTCCATAAAAATATCATGAGCCACACTCTCTGAAACTGGAAGCTTCTCGTATTATCCCCTTAAAGTTGAACTTTATTAAGAAGAAACAAAGAAAATTCATTTTCATTTCAGGGATTCACTAAATTCTTAGTGAATCTAAAAAACAATTCTTAGAATATGTTTGTATCATTAAAAATTAAACAAATTTCCTATTCTTACTGTTGATATTATACAATCTTACAAATGATACTAAAATAGTCATTATCTTTTATATTTTAATTACCTAAAACAGGAAACAGAATTAATTTTTTTTTTTTTTAGAAATATCATTTGAAATCTTTCTGAAAGGTATCAAAACAAATACAGGAGTCTTCTGATAAATTCTGAAAAAGTATATTCTAAGTCATTTTGAAGTGCCTTACGTAAACAATTAGTTCTACCTTGACTCTGTCTGTGCGGCTGTTGAAAAGTCCGATCCGTCTAATGGTGCTGAGGATAGGATCAGTGGAGTCATCAATCATGTTGTGAGTGGTCACTGGAGGCAAAGACTGTCGCTGAAGTCATAGAGGAAAGAAAATGTCAATTGTGGGACAAATTAATAAGTGTGACTAATTTCAACAATAGGTCATTGGCAACATGTCATCCAACCTTTATGCCCTCTATCTTTTGGAGAAATTAATGATGATGACTAAGTTTTGTGCAGATTTCAGAGGAAGGCAAAGGCTTGAAGAACTTCCTTCGGGAATTATGAACATATGATACTTCTGTTTCTCACCTGCAGCCACTACATGAAAGGCCTAGACTTCTTGACCACTCTTAAGACCTGTTTGGAATGAAGGTGTCCTGAAGTTGTGACTCAAGATGAACTCCTTTCCTGGATCCTTCTAGCAGGCCTGTCCTCTGATGGTACCTGATGCCTCACTGTTAGGACAAGATGTTGGTGCATGCCTATCTTCCATTTTTACAAAAAGTCCTCTCAGCTGAGAAACATTCACCTTTTCTTGATCATGACTCAAAATGCCATGCTTTTCAAAGATTTTAGGGACTGTTTTGTTGTCATTGCAATATACAATTGCAATTGTATATCCAATTGCAATTGCAAATCCAATTTCAAATGGACGTATTGGTTCCAAAGGAATTTTTAAGTGGATACAAGATAAATTCCATGAAATTTTTTAAAAGAGCACTGAAAAGCACCCAAAAAAGAAAATAAGTAAAGTTGCCATTTAGGTAAATGCATAAAAAAGACTTTTCTAGTTCCCGGGTTTATATATTTCCCATTCCAATAAGTTAAAATATTGATCTAAATTGATTTTAACAATCTTGGGAGTGTTGATCTCTCTTTTCTTCATTACCTGAGTTGAGAAGATGGCTCTTTTCATAATTGTTACATCATCTCGATCCAAAATATTGTTCATGTCAGGAATTTCTCCTCTGTGGGGCAAAATAATATTAATAAGAAAAATAAAAATAACTGGCACAAATTCAATGTCTCCATGAGTCAGATAGTGTTCTAAGCACTTTAAAAATAAATATAAAGCAAACATGGTTTCCTGATGACACTCAAAGGCATGAAGAAGTTTGATAAAAGAATAATTTTGACAACATAGAAGAAAGTTAAAATTCCTTTTTTAAATTTTTTAATTGTAACTTCTTTTTTAAAAAGATTTTATTTATTTATTTGACAGAGATTGATAGTGAGAACAGGATCACAAGCAGGGGGTGGAGTGGGAGAGGAAAAGCAGGCAGGACTCTGGGATCATGACCTGAGCCAAAGGCCACTGCTTAAGGACTGAGCCACCCAGATGTACCTTAAAACTCATTTTTAAAGCATTAATGTTGACCATCAGGAGGACACTTTCATCATATTTGGCTACTCTTGAGTATGTTCACAAGTGGCCATACCTGTCCATCTATAATTTGATATTTTTACTGGTAAAAGGAAATGATGCATGCCTTGCCACGCTCAGTCAGGAGACAACCAGCTTTCTCTTCATATTCTAATAAAATTTATATATATATATATAAAATATGTATTATATATATATTATTTATTTATATTAATATTTATATTAATTATTTTTATTATTTTATAATACATTATATTATATTTTATAATATAAAATAATTATTTATATTAATTATTATATATATTATTTATTATTTATATATTTTACAATATATTTTGATTTGATTTAATTCTTTAGAATTTTTAATACTTTTATATAATTCATTTATTTTATATGTATTTGTATGTTTATTATTCATTAAGTAAATATAGGTTACTTAACATTACTTAATATAAACTTAATATAAACTTAGTATATAAATATAGTATTTAATATATAAAGTCAATATATATTTTGACTTATAAGTTTCATGAAATCTCCATCAGTTTCACATTGACATATTAACCCCTAATGAGAGTCCCATTGAATTAGAACCTAATTTGTCTATGTGAATATGTTCACATTTGTACAACCTGTTTATAAGTATTTGTCAGATGATGGGTAAAACAAAACCCATTCCCATAATATAATACATATTCAAAGGCTAATAATTCCTTTATATTTGGAACAAAAGAAATACATGGTAGTGTATAAGTTGTTAAATTTGAATAATGAAGCCCTAACATATTTGAAGTATTAAGTAGTCTCAGCACCTACCTTAACAATGCATCATAGAGTTTTTTTCCAAAATTTTCCTTCACAGAATGTGCAATGTCCCTGTATAAATTGGAAGATTTATAATTTAAACATTGTTGCAATTTAAAATCTGTTTGTGTGACCATGCTGATGTTTTGTCAGTGTGTCCTTCGAAATTAACAGGTTTCTCTTGTGGAACCTCTTCTATTATTTTTCCCAGTTGCCAATTTAGCTTGAGTTCAGACCTCCAGAGCTGAGGCAGCAGAATGTCCCGAGCAGTCCACAGAGCTTAACATTTCTTTGCCTGATGATACTCAGGCCAGGGTAAAGGGCAGGGTGGGGTAGTGGATGGAAGTATAGATGTAACAAGATGGCAAATTCATTGGTGATTATTGAATGTGGGCTATGGGTATGGAAGGGGTCATTACACTAAATGTCTTTACTTTAGCTTTCATTTTTAAATTTTCACAATAAAATTAAAAATAAATTTGACCTATCTTTAAAGATTTCTACAGAGTTTTTAATCCTTCCATGGTGGCTCATTCCAGTGTTTTTATAATAACACAGTTTGATAGGCACTACATAATCTGACATAGTAGCCTATGAGAAGAGAACCAAGCAGCACTTGTGCTATAATAATCTTTTTTTAAAGATTTTTTATTTATTCATTTGTGAGAGAGGGAGAGAGCTGAAACAGAGGGGGAGGGTCAGAGGGAGAGGGAGAAGTAGACTCCCTTCTGAGCAGTGACCACCTCCCTACCCCCACCCAACGTGGAGGGTTGATCCCAGAACCCCAGGATCATGACCTGAGCCAAAGGCAGAAGCTCAACTGACTGAGCCACCCAGGTATCCTTTGTGCTATAATAATGTTTTCCTTTTAATATTTTATTTATTTATTTGACAGAGAGAGAGCATGAGAGAGGGAACACAAGCACAGGGAGTGGGAGAGGGAGAACCAGGCTTCCCTCAGAGCAGGGAGCCCGATGCTGGGCTTGATCCCAGAACCTTGGGACCATGAGCTGAGCCAAAGGCAGACACTTAACAACTGAGCCACCCAGATGCCCATGTGTTATAATAATTATATCTTAAAGAAAAAAGTTTAAGGCATATATCAGAAATTACACATGTTAAAAAAGTCTGTTGACACTTATTGCTTGAGAGCGTTTACAAGACATGAGATTACCATAGCTGTTTCCGTACTGCTTGGCCTTTCAGCGTTTCCACATTGAAATTATTTGTCTTGGCAGGCATGATGAAAAACACCACTACTGTGACATCACTTTTATGCATCTAGTAGGGGATTAGGAAACACGACAAGTCAACTACCAAAGGTAAAAGAAAACATCAACAGATGGACCTTAAACTTAAAAAAAAAATACTGTTTTAAATTATCTTTAAATAAAAACAATACTTATTTATGATTCACAGAGAAATTAAACCCACCTTCCTGAAGCTTTACTCAGAAATAATTAATTTAAATCTGGTTTTTAGTCGTGATCTTTTGATTAACAATTTGAAAATTCATACATAAAATATTTTCCTTAAGCAGGTAAAATACATAGCAATTGCTAGTGGTATCACAGTGCTTTTCTGGGGTTAAAAAAAAGGTCAGATGAATGTGAGTTAATGTTACAAAGCCAAAATTAGTTCCTTAAAATTTCAGATTGGAAAATTTATGGGGATTTAGTTTTGTTTCATTCTCTTTTTTCTAGTTTACTCACAATAATTTGCACAAATAGATTACTTACACTTTTCCTTTAAAAGTCTTGCCATAATGCTGCATTTTGTTTTTCTGGTCCTAAAGCACAGGAACAAGCCTGTGCCCAGGCCCTCTGGTGGCAGGCAGTGCCGGAGGCTTTAAAAGCTTAACTTAACCCAAGCCTCATAATAACAACAGCTAGCATGCTCTTCATTTTACTAACTGAAAGAGTGGTGCGAGTTTCAATTGTTTGAGTTCCTATCACAGATTATTGGCAAAGCTAAGATTCAAAATGGTGTTTTTTGATTCTATACTGTTTTCTTTTCCTCTTCCCTAGCACATCTCAGAAGGAAATGACATACCCAAACAGCTGTGAGAGTGGAAGCATAAACTCATTTAAAACAGTGCACATATGAATGATCATGTGTTCTGGAAATGACTGTCTCCTAAGTGTGGGCACCCATATTTTGTGGCCCCCTCAGAGGTCTGACAGTCTATTAAGATAATCTGTGGAAGTCAGAGACTAGGAAACTCACTCCAGAGTAGCCAACGTGCTATGAAAGAATAAATATACTATATGAGAGAGAATGCTTTCTTTTAATTTCTTCAAGTATTGTAATGATCTTTGATATCTAGAATAGTGATTGGCCTTTGCTTTATACATAAAGATAAAGTGACTGTTTAATAAATGTATAGAAAAATTGATTAATAATATCGCTAAACATGATACATGTTTGATATAACTTTGAGCCCATAAAGCTTGTTGAATAGGTACATACCAGAAATATTATGGAATAAGATTATTCCGGCCTATTCTAGAATAATTTCTGTGGTCTTCAGTCTTATTTTACAGAGTTGGGTTTTTATTAATGTATTATTTCCTTATTAAGTAGCATCAGTAAATCTGTCAGGATACTTGGTAAGATGTCTGCTCTAAAGCAAAAATAAATCTATGTCCAAGGAAAAAAAATTAACCGGAGAAGAGTACAAGCTCAGGAAAGTTTAGGTTGTCTTGGTATCTCAGTAGGATTGAAATTCTACACTGGTCTCCTATAGCTTACTGTTATTTATTCTATATTTTTACATGATAAGATTAGAATATAAGCCAATAACTTTAATCACTAGCTATTACATGGTACCATTTTGTGTAGCTCCTTCTGTTGGTACAGGTTTTATTGCTGGCTTAATTGGGGAACCTATATTAAGTTCCACCTTCCTGAACAAAAATTGATGGATTCCACATGGAAGTGGGAACCTCTTTTCCCCTTCTTGTTTCCATGATGTGGGACATCTCCTGGTTTCATAGTTCAAACTCTTACTCTCAGGGAGGATGTGTGGCTGGTGAGTAGGGAGAGAAATAACATTTGTTTGTGTTTTCCCTGTTGTACAGAAAACAACTGGTTGGTTGCCTGCAGTGTGGTGCAGATTCCTCTGCCTGCCTTCTTTGGTTGGGGGAACACAGCAATGTGATGAGCTAGCCAGGTCTACCAGCAGGTTCAATATCAGGAAGCCTATGGGTGTCCTTTAACAAGCCACATCTCCCATTATAGTCTTTATTGGTTTTTAAAATGGTGAATCTTGTTCTCCATTTGCTTGATTTCTTCATATTTATCTCTCAACTGGTTAACTCTTGGGACAAGAGAAGGAATGCTATAATGTCATCTTAAAACAGAACACAATAAGCTCATGGCTCTCTTTAAAAAATACCTGATAACATAGACAGATACACGAGTGAACAAAGTGGCGATCCCAATATGTAACTTGAAAGGCTGGAGTTGTTCTTAGAAGATTGTCATTTTAAGTATTCACAATCATATATCTGTTAGAAACTTCTTTTTTTTTTTTTTTTTTTTTTTTTTTTTTTTTTTTTTAAAGATTTTATTTATTTATTTGACAGAGAGAAATCACAAGTAGGCAGAGAGGCAGGCAGAGAGAGAGGAGGAAGCAGGCTCCCTGCCGAGCAGAAAGCCCGATGCGGGGCTTGAACCCAGGACCTGGGATCATGACCTGAGCCGAAAGCAGTGGCTTAACCCACTGAGCCACCCAGGCGCCCCCTGTTAGAAACTTCTTAAGAAGCCAGAAAGTTCTGTACTTCCCACAGAAGGAAGTCCTTCTGTAAAAGTATTACACAGTGTTCTATAGCATTCTTACCCTCAGCAGAAAATTTAGCCTGGATAAGGCTTCTAGGAAGATGTCAGCTCCTTTGTTTGAAAACTCATATCTCCCAGCAATGAAAAGGAACAAAGTCTTTTCAAGATCGAAGTCCAGATGACTAAAACAAAACAAAACAGTTTCAAATGAAATAAGGCAATGGCAACAAAATGTACAAACAAATTCTGTTAAAGTTCAAAGGGGGCTGGGAAAGATAAACATTTACTATAACAATTTTGTTTTCTCTATGCCATAGGTTTTTTTAAATAAAGAAGAACATACCCATAGAAATGACCTCGAACAAAATCTTGGATCCTGGCCTTGTACATGGCATGTAGATTTTGAAACTCATGCACTGCTGAAAATTTCTTAACATTTAAGCCATTTGGAGTAACTACATCTGGAAAAGCAAAAAAAAAAAAAAATCATCACAGAAATCTTTTGAGAGAGGGTACCGTTGTAGCAAAATAGTGTGCTTTAATATATTAAATTTTAAAATAAATAAATTAATTAACTAGTCTAGATGTTCCTTAACATTTCTAGTTTCTATCATACAACTAAAAATTCATAAAACATCAGAATAAGCTGCTGAAATAGGAAATTAGGGGTGTGTGACCAAAACAACATTAACTAGGACAACAAAACATCTAATTACAAGCACAAATAATGAGTACTATAGTTTTCATTTTTTGGTGGCTTACTATTGCTCTAAATGCTCAAAATGCTTTAAAATATAACTCATCTAATCCTTACAAGAAGCAATGGGGTTAGGTGTTCTTATCTGCATTTTCAGACGCCCAAACAGGCCCAGAGCTGTTAAGGAATCTGTCAGAGAACACAAATACCAGTAGGAGTAGAATCCATGCAGTCTGCCTCCACATGTTGTGTCTCTGGCCACGGTGTGCATGAAACTACCTCCTAGCATCTTGTCTGGCCAAGTGTGTGGGAAATGTTCTATCTGGAAAATTGGAAAGGCAGTCCTTTATTTCTAATTCCCAGAAGATTTTACTCAAACAGGAAGACATTTTTGGTTTTCCAGAATAATCAGCCTGTGACAAGAAAGATAGAGACTCAGGGCACAAGATGGGAACTACCTAGTGACTTGAATACACAGGTTGCTGCAAAAACAAATGAAATTCAAAAAAAGAAGCTATGTCAAAAAAAAAATTTTAACACATGGCAATGGGCATTTTTGCAATGGAGATTTGAGCTAGAATTATAAGTGTGCCATCATTTAGAAGGATATTTTAGAGTTAACAAGCTATCTTTTGAAATGGTTCCAGAAAATCAACCCAGGCTTTCTGGTCATAGCAATCGCAAACTGCCAATTCTTCTGATTTTTTACTAAGTAACTGGGCAAATTATATACTCCACAGCAGAGTCAATTTTAGGTTGCCAAAGTTTCTAGTGAAAACCCTCATGTGAATAATTCCTATAGGACAGTAGACAATCCCCTCTTACAATGTATTTCCCTTTCCATAACATTATATAGTGCTTTGTTCTAGACTCTAGTGTATTTGACAAATATTAGCTTCGTTTTTATAAAATCATATAAAGTAACTTATTTTGCTATCCACGTTTTATAGGAGAAGAATCTAACCTAGAGAGAGGTTAAGTTATTTGCCCAAGATCAAGAAATTGCAAAGTCACAGAGGTAGGATTCAAAACCACCGCAGCCTGGAGGCACCTGGGTGGCTCAGTTGGCTAAACTTTGGACTCTTAATTTCCCTCAGGTCTAGAACTCAAGGTCATGAGATCGAGCACTGTGTCGGATTCCATGCTCAGCTCAGAATTGACTTGAGAGTCTCTCTCTCCTTCTACTGCTCCCCACACCCCATGTACTCTCTCTCTAAAATAAATAAATAAATCTTTAAAATAAATTAAAATAAAGCTAAGGCAGTCTGGCTCTGAGGTCTACACTTTTATCCACTGTGACAATCAGCTGTCTTGTCCAAAAAGATATAGAAGCCAAGAATGTATATTAATATCACTTTATTATGACTTTAATTCCTCTGGAACTTTTCCAGTGTTTCACAAACGAAGTTGTATTTGGCAGCAGGAGGAAGGATAAGATTGTGTGGACTTTCGATAAAAGAGCAGCCTCAAGAGAAAGTTTTATTTTAGAATAGAAAAAAAAAAAAAAAAGCATTTTGTAAGCACAGAAAAGATACTGTAGACAAGAAACAAGAAGGATGCAAGAAAGAAATAGCATATTGATGGAGTTAACTTCTGTAAGGGGCATGACAGTGAGAATCCAAGTGAACCCTAGGGAATACTTGGAAAGACAAAAGGAGAACATAGAACCTATATGCTGTCATTATTCAAATTTTTTGGATTCTTCTTTAAAAAAAAAAAATATCAAGCACCTTGAAATACCTCCTCCAGACATCCAACTAGTATCTGGAAGAAAGACAAATAGAGACAAGATCACAAGGATTAAAGAAAGAGGATATATTCATTAGAACTGTTTGGTAACAAATAATAGACCCAGTGTTAACACTGGGTAACTAGATACTAACACTTGCTTACCTACAATAATGAGGAATTTGTTCATGGGATGGTTGAGTGCCTCATGGCAAAGGTTTACCTAGGCTTCCGGAATTAGTTTAAACCATTAGTTTAAACCACTGTGGAGAATCTAGAGCCCTCTCTGTTTGTTTTTGTTTTTCATTGTATTTCATTGTAGTTTAGCCTTCTTTTCGTTTTCAATTTTAAAAAGATTTTATTTATTTGAGAGAGAAAGAGTGTGTGTGTGCACGTGTGTGTGTGCGCACGCGTGTGCATGTGTGTGTGTGCACATGTGTGTGCGGGGTAGGGGCAGGGGAAGAGAGGGAGAAAGAATTTCAAGCAGACTTCCCGCTGAGCAGGAACCCTCCCCCCACACCCACCCACTGGGAGATTTCACAACACTGAGATCATGACTTGAGATGAAATTAAGAGTAGGGAACTTTAAAAAAAAAAAAAAAAGAGTAGGGAACTTAACTGACTGAGCCACCCAGGTGACCCTAGTTTAGCCTTCTTTGCATCCCATGCAACATAAAAGAAAAATGAACTCTGCCAACAGCTGCAAAGCTGACACACCTATCCTTCAAGAGTGCCTCCCTGCGGACTCATCTGCTTGGACTCCCTCGACAGGGTCATGTTTTATGAACAGGCCTCTTGGCATTGCAACCTCTAGATGGGTCTGGGGATAGTTCCCAGAAAAGCTTTCAAGGTCTCGGGAGGGGTAAAACAATAGGTTGGTACTAAACAGGACCAATGAAGCAATGTCATAAGATGTAGGACTGGGAGAGTCTCATAGAAATTTCTAATATTTTCTGAACTTTCATTTCCTTCAAATAGAAAAGTTACCTTGCTTACACACACCGGGTCACTTGTGACAACCGTAGGGCATAGGCCCACTTCTAGGATAGCCCATTTATTCAACAAGCACAGACTGAATACTACTGTGTTCTGGATATAGCTTAGAATTGGTGTTACTACAGAACTGCTGACATTGACAAAACATGTAAAGATTTGGGTAGTAATAGTGAATGCAATTTTTACTCTATTATTTTATGCTTTTTGTTTGTTTGTTTCAAACAAGACTTTTAGACTCTAATGTCATTTAGGACTGATAGGCAGGTGACAAACTCAGAGATAATTACCAGGCTTCCTCTTCAGCATATGTACAGCTTCTATTGCTGTTATTTCCGATACCGTGGTGAAGACATGAGCACAATGGACAGAGGCCCGCTCCATGCAATAACGGTGGTAAATCTGCCTTTCCCCAGCCTCTTTGTCTATGTTAAACTGTGAAAGAAAGAAAGAAAACAAAGGAAGAAGAAAAGAAAAAGCAAAAGCACATATACATTTGATACACATTTTCTCATACAATTGACGCTTGACCAACACAGGGTTAGGGGCACTAAACTTCTGTGTAGTCAGAAATCTGCATTTAACTTTTGACTCCCCCAACACTTAACTACTAATAGTCTACTGTTGACAGAAGGCTTACCAATGACAAAAACAGTTGATTGACACATATTTTATATGTTACATATATTATATACTGTATTTTTATAATAAAGTAAACTAGAAAAATGAAAATGCTAGTAAGAAAATCATAAGGAAGAGAAAACATTTACTGGACTGTACAATATTTATTTTTTAAAAATCCAGGTAAAAGTGGACCCACACAGTTCAAACCCGTGTTGTTCAAGGATCAACTGTACTGATCCTTCTATATAAGCAAAACAAAATCATATATTGTTTTTTCTCAAGGCTATGTAAAGTCTTTGGACTTTTATTTTTTAATTTTAGGACTTTTATTTTTAACTTTAGGACTTTTATTTACAATAAAGTAATGATAACTTTTTATTAAACCTATTACTAAAATGCACAGCCACGCATGCTTTAAAAAGTATTGTTCAGGGACCCCTGGGTGGCTCAGTCGGTCAAGCACCTGCTTTTAGCTTAGGTCATGATCCCAGGGTTTTGGGATCGAGTCCCACATCGTGCTCCCTGCTCAACAGGGAATCTGCTTCTCCCTTTGCCTGCTGCTCTCTTTCTTGTACTTCCACTCTCTCTCTCCCACTCTCTCTGGCAGATAAACAAGATCTTTAAAAAAAAAACTACTGTTCACTTCATTTCTGCTTCTAAACTGCTATTTAATCCCCTAAGTAAAGATTTCTACTTTGCTATTATTACTAGAATTCATAATTGTTTGGTATTTTAATTATATTTGCTTACCTTACATATTATAAATATTGAACTAATTCCTTTCACCGTGGTCTTTATCATATTTCCCCCATAAACAAAGAAACAAAACTGACATTAGCCTCAACACTGAAAATAAGGATAATCATTATCACCCCTAATTCACTGAAAAGATATCCAACAAAGAGAAGATACAAATGCTTTTCTAGGGTTGTATAACTCTCACAACTGTATCATTTCAAGGGGATGTACAGTTACTTTAATTGGATGGTATGTTAGATTATGCAATCATCCTTTATTCTGGGCATCTTAACTTTAAAAAAAAAACCTTTAAAAACCAACATACCAAGCACCAAACAATTAATTAAATAGTTGAAAGCAGTTGTGAGTTTTTGCCATTTTGCTCAGTTGCTGAACGTTGTTATGTCTCACATAGCTGCAGATGAAACTAACAGTGTTTGAGAGAGAAAAACATATAAAGTTTTTGGCATTATATTAGCAGGTGCTTTTCATAATGAAGAGTATTAGAAGCTCAACACTATGCATTGGGCTCTTTTCTAAGCAAGTATCGTATTTAACCCATATTAACCACTGAGGTTTGTTTTTTGTCCTCTATTCATGGAGGGAAAATTGAAGCTTGCAGGGGTTAGGACACCTGCACAAGATCACATTCTCATTAACTGTCTTAGCAGAGCCCTGAAATGATCCCAAATCAGTCTGACTCCAAGCCTGTGCACTCTCCTGCTTTTATACTGCTTAGATTCCAGCTCGACCAGCAAGTCAGGCCCAACAATTACTGAGCTATATAGAAGAAAGTACTGAAAAAGACTCACTAGGTGATTCTAAAGATTGCAACGAAGAAAGTCCTAGAGCATTCTTTCTTGAATGTAATATTTGTAATATTTCTCTGAAAATGTTTGAAGAATGGCTCTATACGGCATCCTTTAATCAGCTGATGTTTTCCGAAAAGCTCTATTTGGCTGGTGTCTTTTATTCAACCACATCTCTCATCCAATCAACACTTGTTGAGTAATTTATTGTTTCTGTGGCCTTCAAAGAGCTTATAAATTAGTGAGAATACAGGTTAAAGTTAGGCAGAAATGAGTAAGCGCCTGAGGAAGGTGTAGGATCAGAGTTGGACTGATTCTCTCTGGGGAGAATAGAGAAACTTCTCTCATGCTATGCAAGTGTTTGCATTGTCAGCATCACCTCTGGAGTGTAAGATTTTCAAGGGCAAGGACCAGGACTTATTAATCTTTGTACCTCCAAACTGACTGGATGAATAAAATGGCATTTGGACTGGGACATGAAAGTTTAATTTGGGGAAAGTTTATTTGGATTAAAAAATTAGCTGCCCTAAGGAACATGTATATTAAGTCACATAGCATGTGCAGGAAATTATACCTGATGGGACTACAGCATTGGTTATAGGATGTGGGAGACATGATAAGATGATAGACAAGCTAGAAAGTCAGCCTTTATCTTGTATACAAGGGAAAGCACTGAAAGGGTTCGTTTAAACATATGATACAGACAGCCTATGCTTAGGAACACTAGCTCTGGAAAAAGTATGAAATGTTTCCTATGTTACGGAGCTTTTATGAAGATGAAAAGAGATAACACACGTCAAATGGTTAGAAAAGCACCTGGCCCCATAACTTTAGCTATCATTACTACTATTGCTGTTGTTATTGTGGAGAGGAATAAGATTTCATATGTGGGATGGCATTTAACATATGGACATCTAGGGATAAGAAGCTAGGGTTTCTAAATGAGAAAACCAAGTATGCAGATATATAAGGGGAGGACAGCAGAGGCCTGGAGAACCCAAGAAAGGTCCCCAGAAAGACAGGCATATGCCTTTTCCTGGTCCTGTGGGGCCCCTTACCTCCCAGGCCTGCCATATACATGGCCAAACCTGTGGTTTACAGCAACCCTGGTATTTATACATATTGTCCACTTTCCCACATGTACATGATAGTCTGTTAAAATCTCTGTGTGGGGGATGACTTTGGCTCATGTCAAGATCCCAGGGTCCTGGCTCAGTGGGGAGTCTGCTTCTCCCTCTCCCTCCGCCTCTCCCCACACCGTTCATGTGCTTTCTTTCTCTCCTCCAAACGAATAACTAAAATCTTAAAAAAAAAAAAAAAACACTATAAAATCTCTGCCCAGTAATTCCAACATTTAGGACATATCTGGTCCTGGTTATTTTGACAAAGAATCTTACTTTCCTATATTTTCATGTATCTCATTACTTTTTATTGAATTCAGGAAAATGTGTACAAAAGAACAAAAATGAGGCAAAGTATATATTAGTCAATAAAGCACAATCCAGTGACAGAGGAGGATTACTCTATGGCCAAAGGTGATGAGCTCAAAACTTGGTCAGATGAAAGAGTTAAACCCATCAAGCAACTGTCTGTGGGTTCTTTCACAGTTTTTTCATCCCTTACATTTCCACCCAGGAAAGCCTGATGCCATCAAGGAAAGAGAGGCCAAAGCATAAGAAAGTCAATGGCCTTTTTTTTTTTTTTTTTTTTTTAAAGCTATAGTTATGTAGCCATGATAGCTGAGGGGGGAAATCAGTCAATGTCTGGACTCATAGAATGAATTTGCAAATATCTTCTTGGAGGGGTGCCTGGGTGGCTCGGTCAGTCAAGAGTCCAACTGTTGGTTTTGGCCCAGATCAGGATCTCGGTGTTGTGGAACCAAGCCCTGTGTGAAGCCCCACGTGGAGCCCTGCTATGAGCTCTTCATTAGGCTTCTCACTCAGCAGAGACCTGGCTTCCCCGTGCCCTTCCCCCTGCTCACATGCTCTCTCTCCCACCCAAATAAATAAATAAATAAAAATTTTTAAAAAGTATCTTCTTGGAGAGTCTCAGAAGATTCATATGCTGGTTGAAAATGCTTGAAATTCTATTTTAGTTAACAAATTTAACTAAGAACTTAAACCAACATCAAAGTCCTGTGAATTGGTTATTCAGAAAACACATTTTCAGTTGACAATTAGTATTTGGGTAAATACTACTCTTTCTACTCTTTCTGTTTTTATAAAGTTGGGTACCCAAGAACTCGTTCTTGTTCCTATTCTTCCCCCAGGTTTATTTGCCTGAGCCCAAGCATACTGCAACTGATTCTGGGTCTTGCATCAAAGACTAAATTATGACTCATCTCTTCTGTTGAATTTTTAAAAGCATTTCATGCATATAACTCATTGTCATTATATAACATCCAGATTCTAAACCTGCTGTGATCATGGGGTGGGGGGGTATGCTGTAGAAAATGATCATGGGGGCTTTTTCTGTGAAAAATGATTATGAGTTTCACTCAAAATCTAGTTCCTAATTACATTTGATCTACTAGTCTCCCCGCTGGGTAGGATATTTTACTAGCAAGGTGGACTAGGGCTGATAAGCTCATATATTTCAACCAGAGAAGAGCTTTAAGTTGGGGAGATACATTGTGAAGATAGTAAGGTATAAATATTTGAAGATAGTACATTGTAAATACTGACCTTTGAGCCAAAGGATAAAATTGTAATATGTAACTAGACACTATAATCATTTGTTATTTATTTATTTATTTATTTGTTTATTTAAAAGATTTTATTTATTTATTTGACAGAGAGAGAGATCACAAGCAGGCAGAGAGGCAGGCAGAGAGAGAGGGAGAAGCAGACTCCCCACAGAGCAGAGAGCCTGATGCAGGGCTCGATCCCAGGACCCTGAGATTATGACCTGAGCTGAAGGCAGAGGCTTAACTCGCTGAGCCACCCAGGCACCCCGATCATTTGTTATTTAAAAACAGCCAATAATATCTGATGAATTTTATTAGTTGTTTTTATTCATTGTTACCATATAATGGTCTTAGGTATTCTGAAGTGAAATATTTGATGTGCTTCTCCAATATTTTCTCTTTCACAAAAAATCAAAGTCTGCTCTTTTTTGGGAAACAAAGTTGATGAGCCTATCACAGATCACTGGTTTGGCCTTATTAGTTTACCATTATCATAGACCATTAGGAAATTTCCCTGATCTGATTTCTGAATTCCATGGTGACTTTATTTTAAATGTACATCTTATGTTCACAATTTGACATTTAGGTTAGGCTGACCTTTTTACAGGAAAGCTCTCTTTAGGACCACACACTGCTTTGCAAATGTTGAAGTTTGTTAGAAAGAACTTTCTTTCACTCAAAGGGTCTTCGGGATAGTAGGACCTCTTTCCACTATTATTATCTAAGTGTTCATGTTTTACAAACACACACACACAGTCACACATGCATATTTTCTGTTTCTAGAATCCTAGCACTTTTTTTAAACTGGGAAATTCTTTGGAAATCAACTTTCCAACTTCCTCATTTTTCTGATAGTAAATGGAACCCTCAAATGCTAAGTTGATTTGATTGTCAGTATAGACCAAATCTGTAAAACCCTGACTTTCTGGTACTCAAATGCTTTGTTGGTGTTACTGATATTATATAAAAGATATATTTTTATTAATCTGATTTAACTGTCAGCAAATACATGAGAAAGTCAAAACTGAATGAATTTGGTCATAGAGTTCAGTAGTCTTCTAAGATAAGGAAACCAGACTCTTTGGTCACCAAGGACCCACATCCCTGTTTTAAATAGCTGTCTTATTCGACCCCTACACTGACTCTACCTACACCTCAAAGTTATAGGAGAAATCTGACCATGTTTTCACTTGAAAGAGAGAGGGAGCCCCACAGGGCAAGTTGTATGTCCGGAAGTCTTGGTGTGTAGCTGCCACTCAGGGCGGCGTGTGAACCCAGCTCCACATGGTGTTTCCTCAGCTTTAGGATACACAGGAGTGCAACCCCCTTCCACCCACCATGCCTCTTTGGATCTTGGGATTTTGGATCGGTTGATGCAAAGTAGACACACATCCGGTCTGTCACCGCTATGCTCTACTGCACTCTGACAAAGTTAAACCACAACAACTCTCTGTCACTTCAGGGGAGGCTTTGTCATGAATATTGATTAGTTAAAAGGGCATTTCTGCCATCTGGCTGGCAGATGAAATGAAAGGATCAATACTTCTCATCCTTCAGCGTCAAGGATCAGAAAAGAAAGGTGGTGGGGGTTGGGGGAGAGGGAGAACATTTTACCTTATCAAGATGGTTGTAGAAATCAATGTTTGCTGCACAGAGATACCTCCCAAGCAGTGTGGCATGAGTGGTAAATATTGTAGCAATGGGAAGTTTCCGAGCTCGAGAAAGGACCAGTCCAGTTCCTGCCTGCCATTCATGGAACTGGGCAATGACATGCTTGCCATCTGCATGATCTGTCACCTACATCAGAAAAGAAGCATTTAGAAAAGTTGTTGGTAAAGCTCGATCTTGATCATGGCCCACAGGTGAAGGAAAGTTATCATTTGTGCCTGTAAATTTTAGCAAAATCTAAAGAGAGGTAAGCATGAAGTATGCAGATTTAGAAAGCAGAATTATTTTATTGGATTTACAGCATGCTCATAAAGCCTATATACTTGTATGGCATAATCCTCTCTTTCAGGAAGGAATCAGACTTACTTTTGTAGCTACAGAGGGGCCTCATAGAACAAATGCACAGTAGGTACTCCATAAATATTCATTGAATGGACAAATGAATAATAGCAATAACACCCTTGAAGATATCACTGAGCTGCTGATCAAGGGGGACTACACACTTACAAGCTTCTTTTGAAATAAATAATACATACCTTCCTGTTTTAAGTCAGTCTTATTTGGATCTTCTGTAATTGAAGTCAAAACCACTTTAACTAACATATTATTTTAAGAATACGGAACTGGGAAGAAAGAGGTGAATAACTTGCTTGGAAGCAAATCCTAATTTAGTCACACGCTGAGGACGCAGGTCTAATCTGGGTCTAGTTCTAAACCCAGGCAGGGGGTCAGTTTCCTTGCCTTTAAGTTATCTTGTTTCACCCTTCCAGAAATTTAGTATTTACATTCCACTCCCCGTACGACAGCTTGTTCCCTCAGTGTGGGAATAGAATTGATCATGCAATAACACGTGCATTCAGGGAGTCTGAGCAGAGAACTGGGAAATCAAGAGTTCACCCAAGAAGGCAGTTCTCACACTTGGAGGACATCAGTGTCACCTGGAACGCTGGTCAAGTAGAGACTTCCGGGTCCCATTACCAGGTAATCTATTTCTGGGCTGGGGGCAAGAGTTTGCATGTCTTACAAGTTTGCAGGTGATGGTACTGCTGGTGGTCCATGGAAATACTCTTTGAGAACCACTGGCTTAGACACACAGAGGCTGGCCTCAGCCCCGAGGTCCCTGGATCAAGGAGGCAGTTTGCATAGGAAGAGTTGGTTCCACCAACTGATGCTACAAGAAGACTGCTTATTGTCATTAGGCCAGATCTCTTCAGCACCCTCACTCTGCTCTCCTAATTCTGTCGCCAACACAAAGCAATGGGACTGCCCCTCTACCTTCCCCTTCACTTCAAAGCAGCCTTTCGTGGCTGCTGGAATAAGACTGCACCTGTAAGAAAGGCTGGTCAAGGGGATGCACTGCCAACAGTTTTGTGATTTGTCCTCAGACTACACCCCCACTTTGCTAGAAATGCTCTTCCTTCACCGTCTGATGTTTAAGTTAAGTACAATCATTTTGAGGTAATGCAAGGAATGCAAAGAAATCCTCCTTTGAGAACTGATGAGAGTGCGGGCTAGGTTCATTTCACAAGGATAGATATCTAATGCTCTTGGGGTCTTTTGGGGTTTGGGAAATTTGGTTTTTTGGGGGGGGATATTTCACTTCTACAGATCCTTAGCAACTGCTGAAATCACTTCAGCCCTTAGAAAATGATGAAAATACCTAAAAGCCACTATGATTGCCCAAGTACTCATGCATAAACAAAACCAAATAGTTCAAGCTATTTTTTACTCCCATAAGTCTAGAATTCAGGACTTTAGTGCATGACATATACAGGTTTTTGCTTGTATATATATTACCATCTATGTATCAGGGAATATAATTGGTTATTTTATATACATCATTCTATTTAAATCTGACATGAGGTATATATTAATAAGCATGATATTAACCTGTTCCAAGAGCTAGGATTTAGAGGAAGACTGAACATTTTCTCAGATTCTTTTGAAATGTATTAGGACAATCACAAAGGCATCATCTCCTTTAGCATAACCTAAAAACCATGGGTCATTGCTGAGCACAGAGCACAATTACGTTCCTCATCTGTTGTATGACTATACAATAAAGTATACCTCTTTTAAGAACCAGGCAGTTAAAGATCCGAATATTAGCATATCGTTGGCTTCTCGGTCATGGTAAGGGATGCCGACACTGCAGGCTTCCCAGAGGTCACCCTTCCACCTGTCCAGGTTCCAGGCTGAATAGCCTATGTCAAAGAGCACCACGTAAGGACTCCCTTCTATCAGCCACCTTCCAAAGTGCACCTGCCGCGTAAAGAACACAGAGCTTTGCAGTAATACCAGGCAACGCAAGGGGAAAAACGGTATATGTGCTTACAGCATATAAACTTTATTTAGAATTCAACAGCGAACTATGCAAGCTATATAGGAAACTGTAGTGGTAACACAAAACATCTGATATTTGAGCCTGAACGTGGAATGAGCTTGTATCTAGTCACCTAAACCTCCAAGTTCTTATCCTTCAGTAAATTCAGTCATTTAAAAATGAAGTATCTAGATTATGTAACCTCTGTCCTTTTTAAAAAGATTTTTATTTATTTATTTGAGAGACAGAGCATGAGAGAGTGAGAGAAGCAGCACAAGGGGGTGGGGGGAAGGGGTAAAGGGAACAGGAGAAGCAGGCTCCTAGCTGAGCCGGAAGCCCGATGCAGGACTTGATCCCAAGACCCCAGGATCATGACCTGAGCTGAAGGCGAACCTTCAGTCTACTGAGCCACCCAGGTGCCCCAATCTTTGTCCTTCTTTTTCTTATTCCTCTCCTGTGATCTAGAGCTCATGGTTTTAGGATTTAATATCATGCATGTTTTTATGATAGAGCTGTAAGATGAACTGCTCTGTATCTTTGATTTGTATTGGATGTAATGTCTAAAGTGTCACTTATTTTACTTTATGTAACAGGACTATGTATCATGCTAGAAAAATTCATTTCTATAAACAAATGTATATGATTTCTCTCATTTCTCCTATCAGAAAAAAAAAAAAAGTGACACAAAGTATTTCCCAACATGGGTGCTGCCAGGTGTCTTAACTAAATATATTGCCCAAGTTACTTTATCTCTTTAATCTAACAGCTCAAAGTCTAATTCTGTTACACTCTTCAAATTGAATTCTTTTATTCCCGTTTTTTCTTGTACAAGTTCTAATGTATTAGCTATATCATTTTTCCCAATTGTAATTACATAATCACTTGTATATCCAAGTTTTAACTTTCTTTTTGGCTTCTATTTTTCTATAGTAATTTACTCATCCTTTTGTCTTGACTTTTATTTAGGTTGATTCTCCAATTACATGGTATGCAACTCCGTAGTCACTTCAAACCCTTCTTGGAAGTTGCCAAAAGATAAGAGCTTCTCATTGGTATCTGGGCCTCTCCTATAAACTGAACATGTCCACATTGTTTAGATATTGACCCGGTGACTCTACCCAAGGCTGAATTTGGGGAATTTGAAAGCCCATTTTTGGTCATTATTCTCTTCCACAAGACTCAGAAATATATGGTGATATCTCTCCCATCTAGCCTTGGACAACTCTGAAAGACCCCATTATCTGTCGGTTGCTTCCATTGTAATTAATAAGCATCATGTACTCTTCCCTTTCCAGACTGAGTTTTCTTTTCAGTTGTTTTCTCTTTAGGACATTCATTGATTTATGTATTCATTCAATGAATAGTTACTAACTGCCTAATGTATGACATATGATACAGTGAGCTGAAATCATAGAGAAGTATTGACACTGGAGAATGTAAGCCAGCTTCTTTTGACTTCCAGTGAGTTCTTGGCTATGACTCGGAAATATCCTTACATCAGAAATCCGTTTAGAACTTTGAGACCATTCAGACCATTATGCTTTTCATCTCTGTCTTCTTTCATGAGAGCTTCAAATACAAGCCCCCTCCAAAGTCTCACTCTTTCATCCCAGTAGTACAACATGCATCCCTCTCTTACTTTCTTAGGTTATCTATGCTACACTCACTATGATAGGTTTCCCTGGTACCTTCTGGGACCTCAAGTTCCCTTCAGTTAAATCTTCTGCATCTCAGGCTTTGCATAGACCTTGTAGACACTGCTACTCACATGGACATCTCAGTAAAGGCTTCTCATGTTTTCACCCCCAGAAACTATATTCCTGGGGTGAGTATAAAGAAAGTTTGGATTTTTTAAAAAAGATTTTTATTTATTTATTTGACACAGAGAGAGACAGCAAGAGAAGGAATACAAGCACGGGGAGTGCTCTCCTCCCACAGAGCAAGGAGCCTAATGTGGGGCTCGATCCCAGGACCCTGAGATCATGACCTGAGCCAAAGGCAGACACTCAATGACTGAGCCACCCAGACACCCCGAAAGTTTAGATCTTTTAAAATCACACTGAAACTTATTTGTGTATAAAGACATCTTTGAAATTTATGTTATCCAAATACACTACTTTTCCTTGTCCCATTAATCATCTGGCTACTTTTCCACCTTTCTCTGGGCAACTTCAAAATCCAATTTTTTATCCTACACAGTTAACCTCATAGTTTTCTGACTTTATTGACTTCAAAGAACTTCATGTCCATGACATTCCAGCTACACAAGCTCATGGCTACACTGTTAACCTTGTCAAAACCGAGACTATTCCTTCTCTGAAATATTCAGCCTGAGCATTCTGTTACTTGACTACAACATCTATACCTCCACTTCTCTCACTCTGTTTCTCCCAGCTTATATATTCCTTTTTCTGTCATCAAGACCTCTAGTTTTTGGAACCCTCCATTTTTTCCTACATCATTGCCTCCTTTCTGGCTTTGCTTCCTTTCCTATCCATTTCAAAGGCAACTGTTCATCAATTCAACCATTAATTCAGTCAGTCATATAATCATACTTAATGATCCTTTTTCTTCATAGAAAAATCTTATTGCCACAACTTCTGTACCTTTTCCTCACCATTCACTCATTCCCCAATCCACTAAAATCTGATTTAACTTTCTTCTCCCTCAAGGCTGTATTTAGCAAGATTACCATGAATGACCTGAATATTGCTAACCCTAACTGAGATTGGTTAAACCTTTCATTGACTTAATCCCTCCTTAATACTTGAAACTCTCTCCTCCCTTGTTTTGACCTATTGCTATTGTGACAGCAACAGATTAAGACACAAACCTAGTGGTTTAAAACAACACAAATTTATGATCTTTCAGGTTTAGGAGTCTGTAATCTGAAATAGGTCTTTGGGGTTAAAGTCAACATGTTGACCGAGTTGCAGTCCATCTGTAGGCTCTAGGGGAATCTGTTTCCTGGTCTTTTCCAGCTTCTAGAGGTTACAGGCATTTCTTGGCTTGTGACCTCTTCGTCTCTCTTCAAAGCTCATCAGGCCAACCTCTACTTCCATTGGCACATCTTCTTTCTGATTCTAACTCTACTGCCTCTCTTTTATAAAGACCCCTGTGATTACATCGAGCCCACCTAGATAACCGAGGAGAATCTCCCCACCTCATGATCCAAATCTACAAAATCCTTTTGTTATATAAGCTAACATGTTCACAGGTTCTGAGGATTAGGATTTGCACACCACCCTTGATTCTATATCACCAGTTGTGTTTGTACTTGTGCAATCTCTGAGTTCTTTTTTTCTTTTCTTTCTTTTTTTTTTTTTTAACGTAGATGTTCTAACATGTTGACATTCCCAAAGGTTTGGCTCAAAACATTTGCTCTTTTTCTATAATCTTCCACTGAATACTGTTATCAATGCCAATAATGTCAACTACAATTTAAACACAAATGACTTTCCCCAAAACACGTATATCCTCTACCTTCTGCTGAGCTCCAAACCCATTATTCTATTAGACATTTCCTGACAATTTTTATAATATGCCTCAAATGTAACCTATTTCCAGTCAAATTCATCCTCTTTCTCACAATCCTGCTCCTTTTCCCTAGGTAGGTAGTCTTCTCTTGTGAGTTCATGTGAATGGTGGTCTGTTCTCCTATAACAGTCTACTAGTCCTGCAGAGTGAAGTTTCAGTCAGTGTCCCTTACCTGGCAGCCATGTTTATTCATTGTGTCCACTGCTTTTCTAACAGCATCATTTATAGGTTCACACTGTTCTACCTGAGTCTTCATATTATGCTCAAAATATGGTCCAATCAGAAAATAATTGTCTCCCCATTCATCTGCTGTGGTTTTGGCCTTCGTCTGAATCACAGTATAGATGCCACCAACTGTGAAAAAGAAAAGATTCAGTTTATCATTCAGGTTAGTATTTCATTGTAAGTGATGAAGGCATGGAAATGAGTTCTCATTTTTAAGTTAGCATTTAGGATTTATCAAGTACAAGGGTTTCCTTAACTTTCTAGAAGAAATTTTTTAAAGGACACTAACAAGTAGTTACTATTTGGTTCAGTTCATGCATTTCATAGAACAGCAGGTTGGCAGCAGCCGAGAAACCACAAGTATTTTCAGGAAATCTGAAGAGATGATCAGAAGAAAGCAGAACTTGACCTAAAGCTCTATTTGCACTGAAGTTTCAAAGTGGGTTCCAACAGCCATTGTCAGGACACACACCCTCAGCATCTGTAATTACCTTTTACTCCTTCTCCTACACTGCTCCAGAGGGGGCTAGTGTATGTCCAAGTAACAGCCACTACTGAAATTATGAATAAAACTTTCAAGCTAAAGAGCCATTTACCTTGGAAGGTATCCAACAAGGTACCTTTTGACAAGAGAAAAGAAATGATAGATTTTGAGGGGGGAATGCTTGGCCCAACCCTTATGTCAAGCCCAATGATTCACATTCACATTTTCTTTTAAAGATTTTATTTATTTATTTGAGAGGAAGAGATATCGAGAGAGAAAGCAGGGAGGAGAGGGAGAAGCAAGCTCCTGGCTGAACATGGAGCCCAATGTGGGACTTGATCCCAAGACCCTGGAATCATGACCTGAGCCAAAGGCAGATGTTTAACGACTGAGCAACTGAGGCACCCTCATATACATATTTTCATGTGGTGTCTCATTTCCCTTTTGGCACTGCTGCCATGACTATTAAAACACAGAGTCAAAAATTATGTGCACCCTCTACTGGGTATTTACCCCAAAGATACAGATGTAGTGAAAAGAAGGGCCATCTGTACCCCACTGTTTATAGCAGCAATGGCCACGGTCGCCAAACTGTGGAAAGAACCAAGATGCCCTTCAACGGACGAATGGATAAGGAAGATGTGGTCCATATACACTATGGAGTATTATGCCTCCATCAGAAAGGATGAATACCCAACTTTTGTAGCAACATGGACGGGACTGGAAGAGATTATGCTGAGTGAAATAAGTCAAGCAGAGAAAGTCAATTATCATATGGTTTCACTTATTTGTGGAGCATAACAATTAGCATGGAGGACAAGGGGAGATGGAGAGGAGAAGGGATTTGAGGGAAATTGGAAGGGGAGGTGAACCATGAGAGACTATGGACTCTGAAAAACAATCTGAAGGGTTTGAAGGGGCGGTGGGGTGGGAGGTTGGGGGAACCATGTGGTGGGTATTGGAGAGGGCACAGATTGCATGGAGCACTGGGTGTGGTGCAAAAACAATGAATACTGTTACGCTGAAAAAAAAATTATGTGCACCCTGGGATCCAGCATGTCTACATCTAGAATATTATTCTTGGAAATAAGAAGAGTGTCAAAAGATATGTGTATTGGGTTATTTATGGAAGCATTATAATGGTGAAAAATTGGGAACAACTAAATTGAACTCATTAAATCAACCAGTCTAAGGCTCAATTAACTCATTTGTTCAGCAGAGAAAAAATATTACTTAGCTTGGAGGCAAAAGGGAGGTTGTAGCAGCAGTGTCAAAGACTAAGGCTCAATGCAATGTAGTATTCGAGTAAGTACTTAAAAGGGTGAAGAAATAAGGCAAGCAGTTATGGAGAAGAACTTTTTAGGCAAAGACATGAGTTAGAGCCAAGGCCCTAAGTTGAGAGCACAGTGGACAAGGGGAGGATAATAGGCATTCAAAAGAGAAGGTTTGAGATGCAGCAACTAGGCAGGAGGAATAGGGAGGACCCAGCAGAAGACCTTTGGTAAACTCAGGCAGGGTATCTTGTGCTGGCTCTAAGCAATCAACTAGTATGAGAATATGAAGCAGTCTGAATCAATTTCTTGAGTAGTACTCTGTCCATGAGCTATAGGTGAGGAAACAACTCAAGAAAGCTGTGTGAGGGCGCCTGGGTGGCTCAGTGGGTTAAGCCTCTGCCTTCAGCTTGGGTCGTGATCTCAGGGTCCTGGTATCGAGCCCTGCATCAGGCTCTCTGCTCAGCAGGGAGCCTGCTTCCCCAAAGCTCTGTGAAATCCCAGAGCCAACACAAATCCTGGCACCAATCTTCAGCTCTACTTCCTAAAGTGATTTTATTACTTGTATATTTTTTTAAAAAGGTTTCTATTTTTACTCCAGTTTTTGTAAGTTATTTCAATTCATCAGGATATAGGGTTCGATAGCAATTGTATCTCTTAAACTGTTTCTATAATTTAGACTTTAAATGATAAATCTTTTTTAAATTAACATATAATGTATTATTTGCCCCAGGGGTACATAAATGATAAATCTTACCAATAGTCATAATCTATGGCCAAAAGGTAGAATTTGCCATCTGCAAATTTTTCTTTAAGCCTGAACCACTCAAAATATACTTTTTTGGTGAACTGCCTTTTAAGACGAGACACAAAACGCAAATGTTGGTACTGTTATATAAATACCAATAGGATTCATTAACTCATAAAAGGGTAGCGCTAATAGAATTCCCAACTTGTAATTATTTCATGCAAACAGTTTTCACATGAGCCTACATAAACTTCTTGTCTTTAAGAACTCCATGTCTAAGAAAAGACTTCATGCTACAGAAAATGTAAAGAAATTTAAAACTGTCACTTGAACAAAGAACAATAAGAACTTTCAATCACAACTCAGATGGCAGATGACGAAAATAGCATGGGACACATGAAGATGATCTGTAAACCCTGCATGTAAAGGCTTCCAGAAAAGACCAGAACAGAAATGATTCAATTACCCAATCAGCAATAAATCTGAGGCTACATAAATTGAAGCCAGAATCAAGTATGCCTAAATAGTTCTCCAAATTCCAGAAAATGTCATGAACTGTCAAAACCATTTGTTAAGAAAACAAATTTAGAGAAAAAATTTGCAAAAACAACTAAGAATTTTTTTCTTTAAAGTATTTGAGCCACATCTTAGCAATGTATTTATATACATACAAGCTTTATTCACACTCATGATCCATAAAAACACAAAATTTTCAAATAATTTCTTCTGTAGACTTATTTTCTTCACATTCTTCTTATAAAGGGGCTATGTTATTGGGTTCTGATGGCACGCATTTATTTTTGCTTTATTCACATTTCTATTTTTAAAACTCTCTTTTATTTGCAACTATGTATCTTACCCAGAGATCTTAGGACATCCTTGTTTGTTAGACTATGTGTTTCAAATTCAAATACACTAGGGCAAATGCAAACACATTTTTATTTGATAAAGGACCGAAAGGAGAAGAGAAATTCTTTACTCAAAAAAAAAAAAAAAAAAGATTAGGTGTGGGAATTGAGATGCAAAATTAAACACTGTTAGTTGATTTGCTGTTTCTTTTTCCCATTTGAGGCCTTCAACCTTGATAGAAATAGTCACCAAGTAACCTTAAAGGGTCCATAAATACTATGGCTATGCTCTTTCAGTGTATCAGGATAAAAACATAAAATTTAAAAAAAAAAAGTCAATCCTATATTGGTTGAGACCTAATAGTAAATGAATCATTCCCCCCTAGACTACTTCATGTATAGTCTTTCCATGGGGAGGTCACCTTACCACTATTTCATATGCTCAAGGTCCATTGTAACTTTTCCTGTCTCCCCATATTTGTATTTCCCTCAGCCTTTACTTTGTCTAGATACCACATTTACCCAAAACTCCTCTCCTGGCATGCTATTTATAGGTGAGTGTGATGGCAAAGAAATAGAGTCATTCCTATTTTCAAATTTGGACTATATTCCAGAGGTTCCCCAACACATATTTTTTAATGATTTATTGTTTTACTGGTGTAGGTCATTGAATTACATTGAATTGACTTACCCTTCACTTTCAAACATGTACTTTGTATTTTATTGATCTATATTTTCCTGAAACAACATGGGAGCTATCTTTTGTGTGAGGGCAAAGTATCAGGCCTTTCATAAGAAAGAAAAGATGAGGTCCTATGGCATATGCCATGGAGATAGCTAAAACCCCAAGTTTTCATATAGAAACACTGCTGATATTGCTAAAATTGGGACTCCAAAGTAGTATGGAATGTGGACACCAGCCAAAGTGTGTATATATATTTGTGTGTGTGTGTGTATACACACACATATATATTGTATATTATTATACTCTCTCTATATTATATATAATAAGGATATACATTTGACCCTTGAACAAGGGATGGTTGGGGTGCCAATCTCCCATGCAATCAAATATAGAAATATAACTTTTGAATCCACAAAAACAACTAATAGCCTGTTGACCTGAAACCTTATTGATAACCTAAACAATTAACCTATATTTGTATGCTATATGTATTTTACACTCTCTTCTTACAATAAAACAAGCTAGGAAAAGAAAATATTGTTCAAAAACATCCTAGTGTAGAGAAAATACATTTACAGTACTGTATTTATTGAAAAAGTCTGAATGTAAGTGGACCCATGCACTCAAAATTGTGTTGTTCAAGGATCAACTGTATTTTATATATAAACTGGGATAATCTTCATTACTTTGAAAAATGTTTAAAAGTTACAGAATTGGGGGGCACCTGGGTGGCTCAGTGGGTTAAATCCTCTGCCTTCGGCTCAGGTCATGATCCCAGGGTCCTGGGATTGAGCCCCGCATCAGGCTCTCTGCTCAGCGGGGAGCCTGCTTCCCTTCCTCTCTGCCTGCTTGTGATCTCTGTCTGTCAAATAAATAAACAAAATCTTAAAAAAATAAAAAATTAAAAAAATTAAAGTTACAGAATTGGGAAGTTATATGACTTCAGAATACAGAGCTACTAATCTGGCCTTCCCATCTCAAAACAGCTGCAGAACAAGAGTAGTCATTCTACACTTAGACATCCTTCTCTGAGGCATCAAACCTGATAGGAAAGACAACCATGGTCAACAAATGTTGATGTGTCCAGAGCTTTGCTGGGTCTGTGGCTTCAAAATAAAGCATCGGCAGTCTTGGGCAGTGGGAGATGACAGCTTGTAGCAAGCCAATAGCTAACTCTACCCTGACTGTACCACAATGGTAAATGCAAATGTTCTCGACAGGAGGGGCTCAGACAGGGTCATCTGGGTGAAAAGGAAGTGAGGACACAGGGCTCCTCTTGAAGCTGTGGATGTGCGGAGCATAGTGTTTGCGTGGATTGTGTTTCTTGTGGTGAGGCTCGGGATGCCACTGACACGGCCACCGCGAATCCATGCCAGGCAAAGGGACATCACCCCTACTTACTGTAATCCTGATCTATAACTCCCCCCCCTTTCTGGTTTTGTATTTGAAAACAGAATCATGGAATTGCTCAAAGTGAAAGGCAGTATGAAAATGAATGACCCAACTTCCTCCTTGGATGAATACATTTTATGAAGAAATAATAATAAGTTAACACCGCCAGAGCATTTACTAAATGCGAGGCCCTGTTCTAAGTGATTTACAGTTGGTATTTGTTTTAGTTTTCACAACACCATTATAGATACGTGCTATTATTACCTTTATTTTAAATGGGCAAACTAAGGCAGAGAGAGGCTATGAGACCGATCCAACATCACACAGGTAATGATGGAGTTGGGATTCAAGTCCAGGAAGTCTGACTCGAGAGTCCACAGGCTGTAGACAGCCAAACTGTAAAGAACTGTCTGGAGCAATATAGTGATGGATTTTTAAAAGCGGTGGGTGGGCAGGACAGAGGAAGAAAATGAGCAGTGTCGCAGAAAAACCAGTTGTCTTAGGTCTTGGGAAAGGTGGAATCCTTTCTATTCTGCCCTAGAGAAAAGCCATTTGGGAAACAATACTTATGGGAAATGGGTTTTCATTTTGGCTCTTGGCGCTTCCGGTTAACGAAAAGGAACCCAGGGCTTAGGTAGCTAGCAAGCAGGTTCTCACATCCGTCATGGAGGGTTTTGGAAATCTAATGAAGGCATGCAGTCCTTCTCCCCAAAAGAGGACTTACACATACCATTTTCGGATACAATTTTAAAGGTTTACAAACTCCTCAAAGCCCACTTTTCTCAAAGTCCCACCTTCAGAACCTCTGCCTCAGAAGAGCAGACTCACAATTATAATCAGTTTCTACCACACCATTCTGACTGCAGTCTTCATGTTTTTCCATATGCTGTTCACACCATGTGACCCAGACCTATGGTGTCTGGTTTGAGGAGGGAGAAAGTAGAAGTATTGTATGTATTATATTACTTGCTGGCTTTGGGTGAAAATGAACTGTTTTTATTTTTATTTTTATTTTTATTTTTATTTTTGAGAGAGAGAGAGAGAGAGAGAGCACACGAAAGCATACATGGTGAGGGGAGGGGCAAAGGGAGAAGAAGAGAGAGAACCCCAAGCTGATTCCAGGCCCAGTGCTCAGCCTGACTCAGGGCTAGATCTCACCACCCTGAGATCATGACCTGAGCTGAAATCAAGAGTTGGATGCTTAACTGACTGAGCCACCCAGGCACCCCTATTTTTAGTAAATTTTTAAAAAGAGCATTCATTCAGCAACTACATTTCAGAGTGGTTCACATGTATTAAATTAGAAATCATTATTTGTGTCAATATTCATTAAGGTCTTTTTAATAATCTCAGATATCCTCAACATAATAATTGGTCCTTAGTCTACTTTGATTTGGGCAGGTCTGTGGAGAAGAAATCATTGCAATGAGGCACAAACAAAGGAAAGAGTGAACTTTTTTTTCTGACATATGTGTAAAACTCTTCATCGTAGGCCAAGCAGCAGTCTCTAACTTGTCTCTTTCTTTCCTGCTATCCGCTCATGCAACTAGTAATAGTGTTTTTCAAAAACACATCAGACCACTTAACACTTCCCACTACTTAGAACTTCCCATCATTAACCATAAACTTCACAAACTACCCCCTGCTGGTCCTTCCCATCCGCAGCCACCCCTCCACTCCTTTCCTCTTTCTGAGCTTCCCTCAGATCTTTGAAGAGTACACTCTATCACCTCTGCATATTGACATATAGCCCTGTTCCCTCATCCTTACCCAGTGGCTTTTCCTCCTCCAGGTGTCAGCTCAACTGTCTCTTCCCTACAGAGGTGTTTTTCCCTAACACCGATTTAGGTAGAAACCTCCCCTCCCCAGCCCCCAATGTGTAGTCTTTTTCTTTTTTTAATTCAATTAATCAACATACAGTGTATTACTAGTTTCAGAGGTAGAATTTAGTGATTCATCAGTTCCATACAACACCCAGTGCTCATGCCATCACATGCCCTCCTCAATGCCCATCACCCAGTTACCCCATCCCTGCACTCTCCTCCCCTCCAGCAGCCCTCAGTTTGTTTCCTATGGTTAAGAGTCTCTTGTGGGTTCTCAATGTATATCTTAGAGCCCCTCCTTCTCTTATTCTTATTGTCATCACATTTGACTATAATTGCGTGTTCAATGTCTACCTGCAAGTTTGTAAATTCTGGAAGACTGGGAATCAATTCCGTGTTGTAAAGCTCTATCTTCTTCATTTCCCAGTGCCTGACACCTAATAAACACCTGATGAATTTTTATTGAATAATAAATAAATAGCAATAATAAATGGATAAATGAATAAAAGCAATAAATGCCAAGGGTAATATGAACAAGTAGAAAGTGTTATTCTGAAGTCTGAGAATTAATATCCAGTAATTTAACTGTGACTCTCATTTTTATATTATACACATGTCTATTTTATACTGACAGAATTCTAGCAGAATGGGATTTTTTTTCCCTGTCAGAAATCTTTTGTTTTCTTGGATATGAATAGATTTCCTTGTTTGCCACAAAACATCATAAGATGTCTGGATCATAGTATATTTATTTCATTCATGAAGAAACTTGATATTCAGACAGTTTAAAGAATGTTTTTTCAAAGTCTTAGAAATTTATGGCCTTTGATCACAAGTCCTATGTTCTTTCATCTATAGGGCATTTCCTTAGGCAATGATATTAATTTTTAATTCTTGTGGGTAGTAAAAAAGAGAAGTGACCTTGAAGAAGACCTAAATGCTAGTCCCAACCATTCCATTTGCTTGATCATTTAATGCCTTAGTCATCCATTCCATTTTTTAAATAGAGGAGTTGGATTCTAAGATGCCTCCTATCACTGCCATGAACTGCAGGGAAGTAAAAGTTCAAAGTAAATTAAAAAAAAAAAAAAAAGCTATGTATAGTGTCAATGTATTGTCAGGGATGAACACAATAATTGTCCATTTATATAAAACTTTCTAAAAGATATGACTGTAATAAGTATTAAAATAAAGACATGTTGGAGATGTTGTTAGCTGGGTAAAATTTTGTTGTTCCCTTCTCCACACACAAAAAAATTTTCTTTCCCTTGTAGGGGAAATGAAAGAAAATAGGTTTCAAAGGCAGTGAGGGCTGAAAGCAAAATGTATTCATTCCTTCATTCCAAGGAAAAAAAATCCATTGAGCATTTTCTGTGCACCAGTCACTGTTCTAGGCCCTGAGATCAGCCCACACAGGACCTGGATGTAAACTCCATGGGATAACAGTGCTCACCAGTGTATTCCTAGCACCGGCAAACAATGCTCCATTAATGTTTGCTAAATGGAGAGAAAAGGAAGAAAGAAGGAAGGAGAAGAACTCTGTTTAGGTGCTGGAACACACACAGAGGTCCTCTGAACTGATTCTTGGTGCTAAAGAACCCCCCCAATTTTTCCACTGATGAGCTACATCCTTGAGTTCCTGCCTACTCTGTAGAGAAAAACCTTCTTTCAAGTCTTGCTCTGGGATCTATGAATAACAAAAATGACTCTGTTCCCTGGAACTGTGGACATATTTAAACACCATAGGAAAAAGTACATTAGATACAGCTCTTCATAAAACACTTTTCTGTAATAAGGTTTCTGCTCTCTTTGTTTCCATCTCACTAAACTACAGAGTAGAAGACTGCTTTGTTCTCTCACATTCCTTCTTGCATTTGTACATAAGCAGGATTGATTTTCACTTTTGGGATTTCAAGATTGTGTGAATTTTATTAAAAAAGAGATTTTATGAATTTTATGACTATGTACATGTGAGAACTCTGAACACTTAGCATAAGGTGAAAATTAGAACAGATGCCAAATATAATTCTTCTAAGTTTGAAATACTCTCATTCTTCTTATAGGACCTTGACATAATGCCTTCTGAGCAGCTGCTAAGTTAAAACTGTAATTCCAAGCTATTTGTGAATTATTAGCAATATTACTAAGTATGTCATATAACCTTTTACAGTATATGACATTAAAGTTTGTCATTGGTCCCAATCGCATATGGTTCTCCTTAAAATAAAGTACATGGTTATGCTTCTTTGTTGAGAGAAATCATAAACCGAAAAATGAAATATTAGCTCTCTATTCCTGTTTTGTCATAACCTGTATTTTCAAATTTCAGCTTAAATGCACATTCCCTGGCAACGAGTAGTATTTTCAATGTTCTCTCCCTCCAACACACAGCCACATCTAAGTTATAGCCACCTGTTGAAACAGACAAGGTTAAACCTAACCAAAATTGACATTCAGTAAGTTTACATTCCTCCTCCCTGTCAATTCATTCTCACTAAAGTCACCTGTGATATCTTAATCTACATTCTTCACCAATCTGGCAAATAGCCACCTTCCAGGGCAGTACAAACCTTTATTGGTTACTTCCCAAGCGACTTCAAAAAGCAGTAAATCTTCCACAGGAAGTTCTTCAACTTCCCACCGAGGAAGCCCACTCAGGGATGTCACAGATAGAGATCGGCCTCGGAGCATTCTTTTTCCAGTCCTCTGAAGCTTTTCTGAATCCTTTATTCAATATACTGGGATCCCAGGAGCAGTGTGCTGAGAGCTGTATAGGTTCAAGGTGAAAGATCTCAGACTTGGGTAACTTCTCATAGGTGTAAACCAGTCCAACAAAATCTAACGTGCCTCCCAGAGAACTCTCAGTTTAAGCAGGAATTCTAGCTCCTCTTTACAGTCTTTCTGGGCAGGTCCAGGGAGGACAGTATCTCCAATCAGTATCAACCTAAGCAACTCAATCATGTAAAATCCTCGGGTTCGGGGCTTAAGCAAGCACCCCTTCGGATGGTGGAATCCTCATAGGCTGAGCATGACACAAATCCAGACCTTTAGCCCTTGTCCTTTTGACCAAACTCCTAGACTCATGCAGTCATCAGTGTTTATTTCATCACTTCCAAAGTGATCCAAGATTAGCAATTCCCCTTTTTAAGTTTGCAGACCACTTTAGATTCCATGAAGAATTCGCTGGGACCGTTTCTATGCTTTAAATCCCTTTAGATTTCCTAAGTATGCTTTGGTTCCTGTTTCTAGAGCATTTAAAAAATTATTCCTAGTTACTATAGTCTACATTTATAATCTAAATTTTAATGGTAGGCATAGATCTTGGTTCCCCTCCTCTAAATTAATTTTCTTAAAAATTTCCCTATGAAAATGTATAAATTCCAGTGGGTGTTTTGGTATAACATACAAAGAATTTAATCTTGACTGGTCAATGATAATTAAAAAAAAAAACAACTGTTTTCAAAAGTTTAATCAGATCACCTGATGATTGTTTTACTCACTCCCACTCTATTACTCTGACTTTTTGAAATTCCTGGTCCTCAATTCTCATTCGGGGTTTTTGCCTCAAGTACCAACATTCTCAGCAACACATCATCTCCTAATGACCCTCAAAGTAGACCTATGTAACTCTTTCGATCCTATAATTTCCAACAGGAAGACACCCTTTACCAATTCTTTTAAATAGTGAATGCCATTTTCAAAATTGCTCCTTTGAGTCAAGAAGAGGGAAATAAATGGAATCATCTGAGATCTGTTCACAGGATATATCCTCCTCTATCCATGTTATGTGGGTGAATCCTCTTCTTGTGTGTGTGTGTGTGTGTGTGTGTGTGAGAGAGAGAGAGAGAGAGAGAGAGAGAGAGAGAGAGAGGAGAAAGAGAGAAAGGGGATATTTTCTGTAATAAGATTTGGAGAGGAATCAGAAAAAGAAAAATTATCTGCTTTCCATATTCCTGAATATTGTCCTCTAAAATTCCAGCAGAGGTCACTAGATACATTCAGAAAAGCACACATTTGTTTTGACAGTGTGTAATCTTTTTTAAGTCTTTAGGATACTGAAGGCTTAATTAGCCTGCACCTGCATATTCAGAAAGAGTCAGTTAATGTATTTACGGAACACCTACTATGTGCTGTTACTCTGGAAATGGAAAGTATTTTAGTAAACAGTAAACAAGAGCTTGCCTTCATGTGGACAGGTAGACGGTTCATCATGTAAACAAATAAAAAATATTTCAGGTGCTGTTCTTTCTGAAAAAGAAAAATTGTAAAGTGATAGTGCCATTCAGTGAAATGAGTGCCTTAGCTGGGAGTGTTGGGAAGATCATTCTGAGAAAATGATATTTGAATTGAGACACAAAGGGTGAATAAGAGGCAACCCTAAAAATCTGCAGGAAAAGGGAAACCTAGCACCTTGTTGGTGGGAATGCAAACCAGTGTAGCCACTATGGAAACGGTATGGAGGGTCTCCAAAAATTAAAAGTAATACTACAATGTGATCCAGCAATTCTGCTTCTGGGTATTTATTTATCTGAAGGAAATGAAAGCACTAACTCAAAAAGAGATCCGCATTCCTGAGTCATTGGGGCATTCTTTGCAACAGTCAAGACTAAAGATATGTTTGCAGGATTTGGATGTGCACCACATGAACATTTAACTTCTGGAAATGCAACTGTGTCAGCTAGACAAAGAGAAAATAGAAAGAAACAAGAGAGAACAATTTAAATAGCTTTTGAGAAGAGAGAGGATGCCCCCATGGGGAGAAACTAGGAAACAATAGTTCCTACATTCGGTTTTCCATAGTCTGAGTATCTCACTGGCTGAACGTGTCTGAGGTTTTTATGTTGTTTTTCTGGGTTTTTGTTTTGTTTTGTTTTAAGATTTTGTTTTTTTGAGAGAGAGAGAACAAGCAGTAAGGAGGGGCAGAGGGAGAGAGAGAGAGAGAGAAGCAGACTCCCTGCTGAGCAGGGAGCACAATGCAGGACTTGATCCCAGGACCCAGGGATCATGACCTGTGCCAAAGGCAGTTGCTTAACAAACTAAGCCACCTAGGCACCCTGTGCCTGAGGTTTGACATACATTTTCCCATTTGTATGACAGCTACAGACCCCAAATTAAGTAAAAATATCACCAATATACTCTATGCAAGGGGTGCCAGCGTGCCTCAGTGAGTTAAGCCTCTGCCTTCAGCTCAGGTCATGATCTCAGGGTCCTGGGATCGAGCCCCACATCAGGCTCTCTGCTTATTTGGGAGCCTGCTTCCCCCTCCCTCTCTCTCTGCCTGCCTCTTTGCCCACTTGTGATATCTCTCTGTCAAATAAATGAATAAAATCTTTAAAAAAAAAAGTTTATACTCTATGCAAAAGATGGCAACAACTTGCACTAAGTACTAGCAGTGAATTTAGAGAGAAGTGAGTAATGGGATATGTGTTAACAATTGGCACTTCTTGGAATTAATGGGGTGTGGAAAAGTAAGGGTAGTTTGGTACCTATCAAACAAGGCAGTTGGTCATGTATGCAATAAAATAAGAAATATGGGGGAAGAATGGATTTATTTGAGAGATTAGATAGTGACTTCCGTTTTAGACATGGTGAGTTTGGGATACCAGCCAGATGCAGAAAGTTAGATATTTCTGCCTACTCAGAAGCTCAGTTGAGAAGTCTGGGACTTGGCTAATAACTAAAGCCATGGGAGTAGTGAGGTCTCAGGAAGAGGGAGTACAGAGTGGGTAGGGTAAACTGACCTGGAAGGAAAGGGTATATCGCTCCAGAAAGTTCGACTTTTATGGCAAAGGCAAGGATATGGTGTCATGGGTTTTATGTGGTATGGACAATACAACACAAAAGGTATATTATTTCTCGACAAGGGAGATTTCACATAAAACTTTAGATCTCTATTTTTTTCTTGAAAACAAAACCTAAACCCTATTTTCCTACCAGTATAGCAACAATCTTCTGGAACTGGGTAAATCTGTCCTTTTAGCTGCCACTTTAGTCACCTTAGTTTCTTGGGGCTACATCACTCATTTACACTGTCACATCTCTAGAAATACAAGAATCTTGACTTTTAATTTTTTTTTCTGTGTACATTTGCAGTTGGTGACCAGGAAGTGGCCAAAGAAGGAGGAAATAATTATCCTTAAATTAACATTGTATCCAAATGGACAATCCTGGGGGAGGAGCAAGATGATAGAGGAGTAGGAGAACTCCTGGTCCCAGGAATTCAGCTAGATAGCTATCAAACCACTCTGAACACCTACAATCTCAATAGAAGATTGAAGAGAAGAATAGAAACAATTCTATGAGCTGAAAGGCAACCACTTTCTGGAAGGTAGGACATGCAGAGAAAAGAATCCAAGGTGATATTTGGAAGATAGACCATGGGGAGAGGGAGCCTCTGTCAGCCACTTAACCAGCAAGTGAGAGAGGAGCAGAGCACAAAGTCAGAACTTTTGGAAGTCTGTTCCCCTGAGGGATGTCACTCTGGTGGCTAGGCAGGGGGTGGAATCCTCGCTGGGTCTATGTGGTCTCAGGGCCCTCAGGGTCACAGAAAGACCAGGAGTCTCTGAGTGTGGCAGAGCTCCCAGGTATCAGAGCAGGGAAGCCAGCTACAGAGATGGAGCAGAGGAATGGCTCTCAACTTGGGGTTACCTTAAACCATGATACGAGGCACAGACAGGCCACTACTCTTAGAGGAGGGGTCCAACAAAGGATGGATCTGGAGATACTCACCTTCCTCCCCCCGAGGTGCAGCAGCATAGGAGCACTTCACAAGAATTTGTTGGGTTTGGAGACTCCAAATGGGGCCGTGTGCCAGAGATAGAAATGCTTGGTCACAGGCTGGGTGAGCTTGGAGTACGACCAGAGACCAGGGAGATGGAAGGGATTGACTTTTCTCTGAGGGCTCACTGAAGAGTGGGGCCCTGAGTTCTCATCTCCTCTGGGCTGGAGATTGGGAGGCTGCCATCTTCATTCCCATCCTCAAGAGCTGTATGGAAAGTGTTCAGGGAACAAAAGCTCCTGAGAGCAAACCTGAACAGATTACGTAGCCTGGACTGTGGCAAGGGGGTGCAATTCCACCTCAGGCAAAGACATTTGAGAATCACTGCAACAGGTGCCTTCCCCAGAAGATCAGCAAGAATATCCAGCCAAGACCAAGTTTACCAATGAGAACTGCAGAACTCTAGAGCTAGGGGAAAGCAACACATAAAATTCATGGCATTTCCCCCATGATCCTTTAGTCTTTCAAAGTTAAGTTTTTTTAATTTTCATTATTTTTTTTGAATTTTTCCTCTTTCCTACTTTAACCTACTTTAACTATTTTATCTTATCAACCTTGTTAAAAATCTTTTTAAATTTTCATTGTTATAGTCATAACATAACATATAACATAATATAGTCTATCCCTTCATTGTATTTAACCTTATTTTTTGTATACATGTAAGTTTTTCTTTAAAATTTTGGGATATAGTTTCTTCTAACAGACCAAAATATACCCTCGACCTAGCATATGGCTTTGTTCTAGGCTCCAGCCTGATCACATTCTCTCCTTTTTTTTTTCTTTTTTCAACCAATTTATCTTATCAATTCCCTTTTTAAAACCTTTTACAAGTTTCATCTTTACTGTCATATTCCATCCCTTCTTTGTGTTTACCTTTATTTTTGTATATATCTGTTTTTCTTTCTTTAAAATTTTGGGAGGCAGTTTCTTCTAACAGACCAAAACACACCCCAAATCAAGTGTATGGCTCTCTTCTATTCACCAGTCTAATATATATAATTTTTTTTCCCTTCATTCTTCTCCCCCTGGTCTCAGGTCTCTTCTGACTTGGTTAGTGTATATTTTTCTTAGGATTTGTTACCTTTTTAGTATTTCATTCTCTCATTCATTGATTCTTCTCTGGACAAAACAACAAGGTAGAAAAACTCATCTCAAAGAAAAGAACAAGAGGCAGTAACAAAGGCTAGGGACCTAATCAACACAGACATTAGTAAAATGTCAGAGCTAGAGCTCAGAATGATGATTATAAAGATGTTAGTTGAGCTTGAAAAAAGCATGGGAGATACTAGAGAATCCCTTACTGGAGAAATAAAATTCCTTTCTGGAGAATAAAAGAACTAAAATCTAAACAAGCTGAAATCAAGAAAGCTATTAATGAGGTGCAATAAAAGATGGAGGCTCTTACTGCTAGGATAAATGAGGCAGAAGAGAGATTTAGTGATATATAAGACCAAATGATGGAGAAAAAAGAAGCTGAAAAAAAGAGATAAACAACTACTGGACCATGAAGTAAGAATTCGAGAGATAAGTGATACCATAAGATGAAACAATATTAGAATAATTGGGATCCCAGATAGAAGAAGAAAGAGAGAGAGGGGCAGAAGGTATATTGGAGCAAACTTTAGTACAGTATTTCCCTAATATGGCAAGGGGGAAAAGCATGAAAATCCAGGAGGCATAGAGAACCCACCTCAAAAATCAATAAAAATAGGTCAACATCCCATCATCTAAAAGTAAAACTTACAAGTCTCAGTGACAAGGAGAAAATCCTGAAAGAAGCTAGGGTCAAAAGGTCTGTAACCTACAATAGTAGAAATATTAGATTGGCAGCAGACCTATCCACAGAGACCTGGCAGGCCTGAAAGAACTGGCATGATATGAGGAATTTGAGAAACAAGACAGAGGATCGTAGGGGAAGGCAGGGAAAAACGAAACAAGACAAAACCAGAGAGGGAGACAATCATAAGAAACTCTTAATCTTGGGAAACAAACTGAGGGTTACTGGAGGGGAGGGTGGTGGGAGGGATAGAGTGGCTGAGTGATAGACACTGGGGAGGATATGTGCTATAGTGAGTTCTGTGAATTGTGTAAGACCGATGATTCACAGACTTGTACCCCTGAACCAAATAATACATTAGATGTTAATATAAATAAATAGTCCCCACCTATCATATTGAAGACAATGAGAGGGATTTTTGACCTTCACTGCTGAGATTATTTCGGAGGCAGCCTTAAGGAGTCTTACTCAAACACCCAGGACTTATTTTTGAAATAGACCTTTGCTTTATTGGGCCCTCTCCTCTGGTTTTATTTTAAACTCTTCTTTCACTAAATAGAGTATAAAAGATGAAGAGATTCAGAAGAGCAGCTTTAGCCCCTGTGAATAAGGAGGTGAAAGAATGCAATTCTGAGCAAAAGATAAGGCAGAGATTTCTCTCAGGAAAGAGTTAGTCACCCTGAGAAGTTCAATCACATTTTGTGATGTTTTTGTCAATGTACACCCATCCTCCATTTTCCCATTAAATTTTCAATAAAATCAATATGACTATTTTTTAAAATCAGTTAAAGATTTAGAATCTAAAACAAAGGTGTCTGAAGATGAGAGCAAAACTGCTAAGAACAGAAGCCAAATGCTGTCTGTTTACCAGAAGACTGTTAGAGAGGTAGCGTAGTGAAATTGTTAAAAATAAGGGCTTCGGAGTTGGGGTCATCTCAGTGAGAACTGGATTACTTACTAGCCTGTAACACAGGGGTGATCATACTTACCTCATGAGGATGTTGTGAGGGTTCAAGAAGAGAATGTTTGCATGTCCCTTCTACACTGTCTCCCAAATCCTGCTTCTCAGAAGGCGGAGACTGCAGTGTAGACGCATGAGGCTGACTAAAGGCAGTGCAGCTCAAGCTAACCTGCCTCCTGCTGGGTCTCAACTCAGAAGACCATTAGCTGGCTGTCATTAGGCTCCCTTTCCTCTAACCTCTGCTTAGATGCAGGGACACTGGTGTAGAAGTTAGAATATCAAGTACATCCGCGTCATCGCAAATGGCAAGATTTCATTTCTTTTGATGGCTGCATAGTATTCCATTGAGTATATACACCACATCTTCTTTATCCATTCATCTGTTGATGGACATCTAGGTTGTTCCATAGTTTGGCTATTGTAGACATTGCTGCTATAAACATTTGGGTGCACGTGCCCCTTCGGATCACTACGTTTGTATCTTTAGGGTAAATACCCACTAGTGCAATTGCTGGGTCATAGGGTAGTTCTATTTTCAACATTTTGAGGAACCTCCATGCTGTTTTCCAGAGTGGTTGCACCAGCTTGCATTCCCACCAACAGTGTAGGAGGGGTCCCCTTTCTCCACATCCTCGCCAGCATCTGTCATTTCCTGACTTGTTAATTTTAGCCATTCTGACTGGTGTGAGGTGATATCTCATTGTGGTTTTGATTTGTATTTCCCTGATTCCGAGTGATATGGAGTACTTTTTCATGTGTCTGTTGGCCATCTGGATGTCTTCTTTGCAGAAATGTCTGTTCATGTCTTCTGCCCATTTCTTGATTGGATTATTTGTTCTTTGGGTGTTGCGTTTGCTAAGTTCTTTATAGATTTTGGATACTAGCCCTTTATCTGATATGTCGTTTGCAAATATCTTCTCACATTCTGTCAGTTCTTTTTTGGTTTTGTTAACTGTTTCCTTTGCTGTGCAAAAGCTTTTGATCTTGATGAAATCCCAATAGTTCATTTTTGCCCTTGCTTCCCTTGCCTTTGGCGATGTTCCTAGGAAAACGTTGCTGCGGCTGAGGTCGAAGAGGTTGCTGCCTGTGTTCTCCTCAAGGATTTTGATGGATTCCTTTCTCACATTGAGATCCTTCATCCATTTTGAGTCTATTTTCGTGTGTGGTGTAAGGAAATGGTCCAATTTCATTTTTCTGCATGTGGCCATCCAATTTTCCCAACACCATTTATTGAAGAAGCTATCTTTTTTCCATTGGACATTCTTTCCTGCTTTGTCGAAGTTTAGTTGACCATAGAGTTGAGGGTCTATTTCTGGGCTCTCTATTCTGTTCCATTGATCTATGTGTCTGTTTTTGTGCCAGTACCATGCTGTCTTGATGATGACAGCTTTGTAATAGAGCTTGAAGTCCGGAATTGTGATGCCACCAACTTTGGCTTTCTTTTTCAATATTCCTTTGGCTATTCGAGGTCTTTTCTGGTTCCATATAAATTTTAGGATTATTTGTTCCATTTCTTTGAAAAAAATGGATGGTACTTTGATAGGAATTGCATTAAATGTGTAGATTGCTTTAGGTAGCATAGACATTTTCACAATATTTATTCTTCCAATCCAGGAGCATGGAACATTTTTCCATTTCTTCGTGTCTTCCTCAATTTCTTTCATGAGTACTTTATAGTTTTCTGAGTATAGATTCTTAGCCTCTTTGGTTAGGTTTATTCCTAGATATCTTATAGTTTTGGGTGCAATTATAAATGGGATTGACTCCTTAATTTCTCTTTCTTCTGTCTTGTTGTTGGTGTAGAGAAATGCAGCTGATTTCTGTGCATTGATTTTATAACCTGACACTTGACTGAATTCCTGTACAAGTTCTAGCAGTTTTGGAGTGGAGTCTTTTGGGTTTTCCACATATAGTATCATATCATCTGCAAAGAGTGATAGTTTGACTTCTTCGTTGCCAATTTGGATGCCTTTAATTTCCTTTTGTTGTCTGATTGCTGAGGCTAGGACTTCTAGTACTATGTTGAATAGCAGTGGTGATAACGGACATCCCTGCCGTGTTCCTGACCTTAGCGGAAAAACTCTCAGTTTTTCTCCATTGAGAATGATATTTGCGGTGGGTTTTTCATAGATGGCTTTGATAATATTGAGGTATGTGCCGTCTATCCCTACACTTTGAAGAGTTTTGATCAGGAAGGGATGCTGTACTTTGTCAAATGCTTTTTCAGCATCTATGGAGAGGATCATATGGTTCTTGTTCTTTCTTTTATTAATGTGTTGTATCACATTGATTGATTTGCAGGTGTTGAACCAACCTTGCAGCTCTGGAATAAATCCCACGTGGTCATGGTGAATAATTCTTTTAATGTACTGTTGAATCCTATTGTCTAGTATTTTGGTGAGAATTTTTGCATCTGTGTTCATCAAGGATATTGGTCTGTAGTTCTCTTTTTTGATGGGATCCTTGTCTGGTTTTGGGATCAAGGTGATGCTGGCCTCATAAAATGAGTTTGGAAGTTTTCCTTCTATTTCTACTTTTTGGAACAGTTTCAGGAGAATAGGAATTAGTTTTTCTTTAAATGTGTGGTTTAGAATTTCCCTGGGAAGCCATCTGGCCCTGGGCTTTTGTTTGTTTGGAGATTTTTGATGACTGTTTCAATCTCCTTACTGGTTATGGGTCTGTTCAGGTTTTCTATTTCTTCCTGGTTCAGTTGTGGTAGTTTATATGTCTCTAGGAATGCATCCATTTCTTCCAGATTGTCAAATTTGTTGGCGTAGAGTTGCTCATAGTATGTTCTTATAATTGTCTGTATTCCTTTGGTGTTGTGATCTCTCCTCTTTCATTCATGATTTATTTGGGTCCTTTCTCTTTTCTTTTTGATAAGTCTGGCCAGGGGTTTACCAATCTTATTAATTCTTTCAAAGAACCAGCTCCTAGTTTCGTTGATTTGTTCTACTGTTTTTTTGGTTTCTATTTCATTGATTTCTGCTCTGATCTTTATGATTTCTCTTCTCCTGCTGGGTTTAGGGTTTCTTTCTTGTTCTTTCTCCAGCTCCATTAGGTGTAGGGTTAGGTTGTGTACCTGAGACCTTTCTTGTTTCTTGAGAAAGGCTTGTACCGCTACATATTTTCCTCTCAGGACTGCCTTTGTTGTGTCCCACAGATTTTGAACCGTTGTGTTTTCATTTTCATTTGTTTCCATGAATTTTTTCAATTCTTCTTTAATTTCCTGGTTGACCCATTCATTCTTTAGAAGGATGCTGTTTAGTCTCCATGTATTTGGGTTCTTTCCAAATTTCCTCTTGTGATTGAGTTCTAGCTTCGGAGCATTGTGGAAATATGCAGGGAATGATCCCAATCTTTTGATATCGGTTGAGACCTGATTTAGGACTGAGGATGTGATCTATTCTGGAGAATGTTCCATGTGCACTAGAGAAGAATGTGTATTCTGTTGCTTTGGGATGAAATGTTCTGAATATATCTGTGATGTCCATCTGGTCCTGTGTGTCATTGCTTGGATGATCTGTCCATTTCAGTGAGGGGAGTGTTAAAGTCCCCTACTATTATTGTATTATTGTTGATGTGTTTCTTTGATTTTGTTATTAATTGGTTTATATAGTTGGCTGCTCCCATGTTAGGGGCATAGATATTTAAAATTGTTAGATCTTCTTGTTGGACAGATCCTTTGAGTATGATATAGTGTACTTCCTCATCTCTTATTATAGTCTTTGGCTTAAAACCTAATTGAGCTGATATAAGGATTGCCACTCCTGCTTTCTTCTGATGTCCATTAGCATGGTAAATTGTTTTCCACCCCCTCACTTTAAATCTGGAGGTGTCTTTGGGTTTAAAATGAGTTTCTTGTAGGCAACATATAGATGGGTTTTGTTTTTTTATCCATTCTGATACCCTGTGTCTTTTGATTGGGGCATTTAGCCCATTAACATTCAGGGTAACTATTGAGAGATATGAATTTAGTGCCATTATATTGCCTGTAAGGTGACTGTTACTGTATATTGTCTCGTTCCTTTCTGATCTACTACTTTTAGGCTCTCTCTTTGCTTAGAGGGCTCCTTTCAATATTTCCTGTAGAGCTGGTTTGGTGTTTGCAAATTCTTTCAGTTTTTGTTTGTCCTGGAAGCTTTTAATCTCACCTTCTATTTTCAATGGTAGCCTAGCTGGATATAGTATTCTTGGCTGCATGTTTTTCTCGTTTAGTGCTCTGAATATATCATGCCAGCTCTTTCTGGCCTGCCAGGTCTCTGTGGATAAGTCTGCTACCAATCTAATATTTTTACCATTGTACATTACAGACTTCCCGGGCTGCTTTCAGGATTTTCTCTTTGTCACTAAGACTTGTAAATTTTACCATTAGGTGATGGGGTGTGGACCTATTCTTATTGATTTTGAGGGGGGTTCTCTGCACCTCCTGGATTTTGATGCTTGTTCCCTTTGCCATAATAGGGAAATTCTCTCCAATAATTCTCTCCAATATACCTTCTGCTCCCCTCTCTCTTACTTCTTCTTCTGGAATCCCAATTATTCTAATGTTGTTTCGTCTTATGGTGTCACTTATCTCTCGAATTCTCCCCTCATGGTCCAGTAGCTGTTTGTCCTTCTTTTGCTCAGCTTCTTTATTCTCTGTCATTTGGTCCTCTATATCGCTAATTCTTTCTTCTGCCTCATTTATTCTAGCAGTGAGAGCCTCCATTTTTTATTGCACCTCATTAATAGCTTTTTTTTATTTCAACTTGGTTAGATTTTAGTTCTTTTATTTCTCCAGAAAGGGCTTTTATATCTCCCGAGAGGGTTTCTCTTATATCTTCCATGCCTTTCCCGAGCTCGGCAAGAATCTTGAGAATCGTCATTCTGAACTCTAGATCTGACATATTACCAATGTCTGTATTGATTAGGTCCCTACCCTTCGGTACTGCCTGTTGTTCTTTTTTTTGTGTGGTGAATTTTTCCGCCTTGTCATTTTGTCCAGATAAGAGTATATGAAGGAGGAAGTAAAATATTAAAAGGGTGGCAATGACCCCAGGAAAATATGCTTTAACCAAATCAGAAGAGATCCCAAATTGTGAGGGGGGGAAAGGGGATAAAAAGAGGTTCAGAAAGAAAAAATAAACAATTAAAAAAAGAAAACGAATAAAGAAAAAATATAAAAAATATACATATATATATATTAAACTAGTTTATTTTTTTTTAAAGATTTTATTTATTCATTTGACAGAGAGAGATCACAAGTAGACGGAGAGGAAGGCAGAGAGAGAGAGAGAGAGGGAAGCAGGCTTCTTGCTGAGCAGAGAGCCCGATGTGGGACTCGATCCCAGGACCCTGAGATCATGACCTGAGCCGAAGGCAGTGGTTTAACCCACTGAGCCACCCAGGCGCCCCTATATTAAACTAGTTTAAAAACGTTAAAAAAAAAAAGGGTAAAAGTTAAAAAAAAATTAGCAGAAGAAGAGAAAAAAAATGAAAAAGAAAAAAAGGTTAAAAAAATTATATTAACTGCAAGACTAAAGAATCATGGGGAGAAAACCATGAGTTCCGTGCTTTGCTTTCTCCTCCTCTGGAATTCCGCCACTCTCCTTGGTATTGAAACTGCATTCCTCGGTAGGTGAACTTGGTCCTGGCTGGGTTTCTTGTTGATCTTCTGGGGGAGGGGCCTGTTGTAGTGATTCTCAAGTGTCTTTGCCCCAGGCGGAGTTGCACCGCCCTTACCAGGGGCCGGGCTGAGTAATCCGCTCGGGTTTGCTTTCGGGAGCTTTTGGTCCCTGAGCGCTTTCCGTAGAGTTCTGGAGGACGGGAATGAAAATGGCGGCCTCCCAGTCTCTGGCCCGGAGGAGCCGAGAGCCCGGGGCCCCACTCCTCAGTGTGCCCTCAGAGAACAGCGCCCAATTATTCCCGTCTCCCCAGCCTCCGGCTGCGCTCTGAGCTGACCAAGCCTGTGACCGGTTCAAGGTAACCCCGAGCTTAGAGCTCACTCCTCAGCTCTGTCTCTGTAGCTGGCTTCCCCGTTCTAATACCTGCAAGCTCTGCGACACTCAGACACCCCCGATCCTTCTGTGACCCTGAGGGACCTGAGGCCATGCTGACCCAGCATGGGCTTCACCCTGGTTTAGCTTCTGGAGTGATGTCCCTCAGCGGAGCAGACTTTTAAAAGTCCTGATTTTGTGCTCCGTTGCTCTGCCGCTGGCCGGGAGCTGGCCCCTCCCCCGCAGTCTATATTCCCGTTGCTTTGGATTCACTTCTCCGCCAGTCCTACCTTTCAGAAAGTGGTTGATTTTCTGTTTCTAGAATTGCTGTTCTTCTTCTCTTTGATCTCCCGTTGGATTTGTGGGTGTTTGCAATCTTTAGATAAGCTATCTAGCTGATCTCCTGCTACCTGAAGTAGTCTCAGCCTGCTACTTCTCTGCCATCTTGACTCCTCCCATCCAAGGCTTTCTAACCCAGCCCTACCATAGAAGAAAGTTGAAAGCACCTTTCAGGACCAGGAGCTCTGTCTTCCCAGGGAGAATCCTTCCTTCTGGAAATGATGGCTTTCTTTCCTGTGTCAAATGTCTCCATACATACTAACATCACAGCGGGCAGTTCTCAGGTTAAGGAATTGAGGAAAGGAGAGGAGAGATTCTTTATCTTTTGTAGGATATATTTGTGTCAATGAATATCTTTTTTAGACAGTTTAATGACTACATTATTCTTAAATTCAAAACCCTGAAAGATCGTAACTATTCAAGTAGCCTATTGTTAGCATTCTCTGCAGATTTTGAGATGCTCAGTGGGTTGTGCCACTGCAACTTCCTCTAGTGACTATCTCCGTTGGTCCCGGCCCCTGGCTCCTGTCTCATCTAACACTCAGAACCAGGAATCGGATGCTTTGGCAACACCAGGCTGTGTCTCAAAGCCCCTATATACACTGTGACGTGCTTCCCTTCCTGTGCTGGTACTGTCACCTCTGGCAGGCGGAGTCTGTGGACTGCTCATTCTGCCCTTCGCCACCTTCTCTTTCATCCTCCAGGTGTCACCACACCAACGGTTCCTTAGGCTCCACTGTCCTAGCTCCCGGTAGATAGTCCTCTTTAATGTTCTTTAATACTCTGTGCCTATTCCTGGCTACATTTGTCACACTGCATTTTATAACAGTTTTCTGTTTGCATCTGTTTCTTCTCAACAAGCCTGTCGAAGGTGGAATTGTCTTGTTTTCATCTGTAATTCCTAGTGTCTAGCATAATATCTGGAGCATAATATTAAGTCTGGAGGTTTCTTTTGCTGTGGGCTTTTAGGCAGTTTTATTTATGATATACATTTTTATATAATATTTCAAACAGTTTACAATAATGTATACAAGAACGAGAAGATAGCACAATTCTCAGGCAGGATTAAAAAAAGAATTACAAGGGGAGAGAGAGAAAGAGAGAGCATGAGCGGTGTGAGGGGCAGAGGAAGAAGCAGACTCCCCACTGTGCAGGGAGCCCCATTTAGGGCTCCATCCAGGGTCCCTGGGATTATGACCTGAGCCGAAGCAGATGCTTAACCTACTGAGTCACCCAGGTGCCCTTGTTTTTATCTTTAAAAGGTTTTATGTGTCAGCGGCATCTGAGTGGCTCAGTCAGTTAAGCATCTGACTCTTGGTTTTGACTCAGGTCATGATCTCCTGGTTGTGGGATTGACCAGAGTAAGGGTCTTTGCTGAGCTGAGTGCAGGGTTGGCTTCAGATTCCCTTTTCTTCTCTCTCTGTCCCTCCTCCCACGATAGCTCATGCATGCGTACTCTCTCTCAAATAAATAAATAAAATCTTAAAAAATAAAAATAAAAGGGTTTTGTGTGTCTATATTTTTATCATTAAAATTTGAATGATGTTACTATTTATTATACAAGTTGAGGCATGGAGGAAAGTTTTTAAGTGACATTTATCTTATTTTTTAAAATTTTATTTATTTATTTCACAGACAGAGATCACAAGTAGGCAGAGAGGCAGGCAGAGAGAGAGGAGGAAGCAGGCTCCCTGCTGAGCAGAGAGCCTGATGCGGGGCTCCATCCGAGGACTCTGGGATCATGACCTGAGCTGAAGGCAGAGGCTTAACCCACTGAGCCATCCAGGTGCCCCAAGTGACATTTAATTTTATTTTAAATTTTTTTTGACATTTGATTTTAAAATGAGACATTAATAGGGGCGCCTGAGTGGCTCAGTCAGTAAAGCATCCAACTCTTGATTTCGGCTTAGGTCTCAAGGTTTTGAGATTCAGCCCTGAGTCAGGCTCTGCGCTGGGTGCATAGCCTGCTTAAGATTCTCTATCTCCCTCTCTAAAATAAATAAAATAAAATAACAAAGTAAAATAAGATGTAAATATATTAATGAGCTTACAACGTGTTTAAAATTAACACAGAGGGGTGCCTGTGTGGCTTAGTCATTAATCATCTGTCTTCGGCTCAGGTTATGATCCCAGGGTCCTAAGATCAGCCCCACATCAGGCTCCTTGCTCAGCCTGCTCTCCCTCTCCCACTCTCCCTGCTTGTGTTGCCTCTCTCGCTATCCCTCTCTGTCACAGTCTTTTTTTTTTTAAATAAAGTCTTTTTTAAAAAAGAAAAAAATTAAATAAAATTAACATTGAGAAAAAATGTTTTCTTGTGGCTCTTTAAATATACATGATATTAAGTATAAAATAGGTCTTTTGGGGCACCTGGGTGGCCCAGTCATTAAGTGTCTGCCTTTGGCCCAGGTCATGATCCCAGGGTCCTGGGATAGATCCCCGTGTCGGGCTCCTTGTTCTATGGGAAGCCTGCTTCTCCCTCTCCCGCTCCCCCTGCTTGTGTTCCCTATCTCACTGTGTCTCTCTCTGTCAAATAAATAAAATCTTTTTAAAAAAAATTTTTTTAAATAAATAAATAAAATGCGTCTTTTAACCTAAAAATATGTTCTGTTAATATGAAGTTGAACTAACTTTCAAGAAAAGACTGCTTGTGTCAGCATACTTCTCTCTCCCATCCCCTCACACTATTATTAGGGAAAGAAACAAAGTGTAACAAATCTTCAAGTCTTAAGTAAGCTCATGATGTCTCCTTGCAAAGTCCTTGGTTAATATGTGTGTTATTTTTGTCTACTGTTAAAAATATCCTGTGCATTGTTCTTAGAATTATGTAGCTGATTAGGAAGGACCATTTAAGTCTGGGCACGAATTGAAAGCACCAGCTGCCTGCTGTCAGGTGGGAGTCACCGTTTCCAGGCGGCCTTCTAGTTCCTCCTTGCTAAGAGGACTTGCCTGGCAACCGTGAGTGTTTTGTAATGTGAGTGGCAAATACCATGTCACTAGAGCAAACAAGAGATAACCTGAGAAGTGAGTTGTCATCATGGTCTAATTCCCCCCTCCCTTTAAACCCTTCAAAACCTCAGGGTTTTCTCTGTTTCTTAGAGCATTGTTTTTATCCCAAACCAGATTCCAGAATGATCTCATCACCTATATATCTGTTCTTCTCTGAGCCTTAGTAATGCAATTTTTTGGTTGCTTTAAAATAAGTTTAATTAAATCTGTCTTCTAGGGATGTAAGAATTTGTTTTTCCTCCATATCAGCCAGTTAAATCTATTGGTTTTAACAATGTAAAGTCTGTCCACTATTATCTGAGCAAGAAGTCACACAGGATATTTAAAAAGAATGGTGGTTCTTTCATCATTCACTCCTATGAGTTCTAGAAATAAGGAAACACACGTCTCAATGTTAGATTCAGATTACGTGAAGCACAGAATATATTCCAAAACAACCTGTTCTGTGGGCTTGAAAAGGGATACAGAATTTACTTCTTATAATAATGCTTATTATGTGTTATACAATGAAAATATCTTATATAGTGTAACACTTAATAGAATCTTAAACTTTCTCAAGAGAAAATAATGAGATCTTGAGAAAGCTTCATGAAGTCTGATGTCAGTAAACAATAGTGAATAGCTCTTACAATCTAATGACCTGAAGGGCATGGTCGTTTACTTTGTGATTTAGGTGAGAATATTAGAAAAAAATTGTTACTATAATATTTAGAATGTCTACAAAAGATGCTTCATAAAATATTACATTCTTTTTGTTATTTTTTCCACATTTCAGAGGCTAAGAAAAACGTGAAACAATAAGACAAAACTAGGAGTGCCTGGGTCGGTTAAGCATCTGACTTGATTTCGGCTCAGGTCATGATTTTGGGGTCGTGAGATCGAGCCCCATGAGATCAAGCAAAGAGCCTTCGTAAGTCTCTCTCTGCTCCTCCAGCCCCACTCCCACTCCTCCACACGGGCACACGCACGCATGAGGTCTCGCTCTCAAAAAAGAAAAAAGACAAAATTAATTCATCAGGATTTCTGAAGATTTTAATGTTCTTGCTATTTTTTTTTACATTGAAAACAGTTTTTTTCTTTTTTGATCATTACAGCTCTATTTTTTACTGAAAGCAATGTTTAACATTTTTTATTTTTAAAACTTTAATAAGCAGTACATTTGCCTGCTTAAAAACCACAAGTATAAATATAATGCCCTAAAATGTTCCCTTCTTCATGCCCAGCTTCTTACCACTCCCTCTTCCCCAGCTACCACCCATTAGCTCTAAAGATACATTGGCTTTTTCATAGTGTCTCAGTGTACATGCAAAGATAAAATATGTTCTTTTTCTCCCTCCATTTTTCTTTTCTTTTTTCTTTTATTTTTTTAAATTTTATTTTATTTTTTCAGTGTTCCAAGATTCATTGTTTATACACCACAGCCAGTGTCCATACAATAGTGCCCTCCTTAATACCCATCACTAGGCTCACCCAACCCTCCATCCTCCTCCCCCTCAAAACCCTCTCAGCATTCCCAGTCTCTCGTGGTTTGTCTCCCCCTCCGATTTCCCCCAACTCACTTCTCCTCTCCATCTCCCAATATTCTCCGTGTTATTCCTTATGCTCCACAAGTAAGTGAAACTATATGATAACTGACTCTCTCTGCTTGACTTATTTCACTCAGCATAGTCTCCTCCAGTCCCGTCCATGTTGATACAAAAGTTGGATATTCATCCTTCCTGATGATTGAGTAATACTCCATTGTGTATATGGACCATATCTTTTTTATTCATTCATCTGTTGAAGGGCATCTTGGCTCCTTCCACAGTTTGGTGACTGTGGCCATTGCTGCTATGAACATTGAGGTACAGATGGCCCTTCTTTTTCCCTCCATTTTTCTGTGGGCTATTCCTTTCACTTATCAGTCCATCTTTCTGTATGGCTATTTGGAAAGCATGGTCATCCTTTTACACTATGGAATAATATTCCACTGAGTGCATAGATATACTTCCAACAGTCCTCTACTGATAGACATTTCAATTGTTTACTGCCTTATGCTTTTATAAACAATGCCACCAGGCTAAGCTAAAATATACATCATGTTATTCTTATGTGAATATGTAGAATTCATTCCCGAAAACACAACTTCTGAATGAAAGGTATTTGCTTTTAAATTTTGATAATTTGCTCAACTGCCCACCATAGCGATTATATCAATTCATGCTCCTTGCAGCAATGTATGAGCTCCATTTCTCCCACAGGCATAGGATTAGAGTGCGTTACCAAATATTTGGATTTCTTCAATTAAGTGAAAAATTGTATGTCAGCATACCTTTAAAAAAAAAAGATTTTATTTATTTGAGAGCGAGAGAGTGCGCATGAGTGGGAGGAGTGGAAGAGAGAAGAAAGAGGGAGAAGCAGGGAGCCTGATGAGCGCCTCTATCCCAGGACCGCAAGGTCATAACCTGAGCCAAAGGCAGATGCTTAACCAGCTGAGCCATCTAGGTGCCTCTGTCAGCATACTTTCAACTTGTGCTTCTTACATAAGAAGTTGAGAATTTTTTCAAATATTTCAGAGTAAGGTGCTTCCTTCTAAGTGAGATGTCTATTCTTATCCCTTTGGTTATTTTTCAATGGCATTTAAAAATTCGGTTTCTAAGAAGTCCTTATAGGGAGATTCACACTCTGCCTATATTCTGTGTTGATATTTTCCTTCCCATTTATTGTTGCCTTTTGATTTTGCTTATGTTGTTTTTCCAGGCAGGCAGTTCTTTTTTTCTGTGGTTGAAGTGAACCAGTCTTTTCTTTAATGACTCCAGATTTGGAGACTTAGAAAGGTCCTTCCAAGTTCAAGGTAATAAAGGAATGTACCTTATATATTTTTTTACAACTTACTATTTGTTTCTTTTTGCATTTAAAGTTTTGATTCATTTAAAAATTGTCCTGGTTTAGGGTGTGAGGCAGGTTCAACATCTTTTTTTTTCAGTCATGCTATTGGGTTATTCATAATTCTTTCTACTCATTTCAATCTCCTTTTCTGAATCATCTCCATAAGGTGTCTTTCAGGCCATAAAGATTTACTGTTCAGAACTGTCATGGCACTTGGGATTTTACCACTCTACTGTTGTATTATGATAATAATGTACCTCTGTAGGGTTTTATAATTTATTTTTAAGTTTATTTATTTAAGTAATCTCCACACCCAAGCTGGGACTCGAACTCACAATCCGAGATTAAGAGTCACATGTTTCTCTGAATAAGCCAACCAGGCATCCCAGTTTTATAATTTATAAAGTCATATTCCACAAGTACTCTCATTTATATCTTTATTCACTACATTTTAAAGTAAAGAATCTGTTATTTCTGATCACAGGGATGAAGGGAGAAGGGCCGTGACTCCGCAAGTGTAACATTTGGACACAGGCATACTTCCTGTACTCAACAGGAAGTACTCAGCATACAGCTGTTGCACTACTGCACTTCTAAAGGTCTGATTTTCCTGAAGACATGTACTATGTCTTCTGACTTTCCACAGCAACTAGAAGAGTTATTTATACTAAACAAACACTCAATAAACATCTGTTTATTGGCTAATTTATTGTATTATGACTTCCTCTGTGTTAATTCTCTGCTTAATTTTGTTCACATAGACCTGTTTGCTCTAGAACTACATAAAGGATTCCTACTTTCCTTTGACCTCACAGTCTTCTAAAGAAATGACTAATGTTTCTATGTGGGAGTTTCAATAACAGGAACCAAACTGAACCAGATTCTAGAATGGAAAATATAGTGGCTTTCCCCTCAGAAGGTCTGCATTTGACCTAAAAACTTCCTCTAAGGCAGAATCCAGATAAAACTGAAAACATGTATTAGATAGTTACTGGGGGACAGTAATGCCAGGCAACAAAATGGGATCATGGAAAGGATTAGAAATTGTGTGTCAAGATTGGAAGACATTATTGTTTTTTTCATCTAGCACATATTTCCCCCAGTAGTAATACGGTAATCATAACTTAAACTTCTGCTGGGACCCACCCCTTTCACCTCTCTCAGTTAATGGGCTTTGGCTCTAGAAAAGCCAAGTCATTAGTCAATGAGAGCACTGCACCCTCCCAGGCCCAGGAGATAGGTTCAGGGATATGTATTTCATCAGTGAAATGCAGTAAAATGCAATAAGATGCAAAGAAATATTTTCCTGGAGTTTCTAGGAAAGCACTAGGAACAGTTCTCTATTAGAGCTGAATACAAGAGGATCTGAGATTGGAGTTGCTGTAGACAATTTGCCACAAAACCTGAGAATCTAAATATACAGAAAAGACAAGAATTAAGTGGAGAGTTAGAGAGAAACTTGACAATCCTGGTGACATTTCTTCTGTTGTTTCTCAACATAGTCTTGCTTAATGGCAGTTTTATTTATAGGCTTTTCAGTGAGGTAGACAAATAATTTTTTTTTTTTTTGCTTTTTGCTTTTTGTTTTGCTTTAGGCAGCTTGAAGGGGTACCAACTAACCAATAGATCCACAAAATAACTTGGTTGCATTTAGGCAAATCAGATTAGTACTTGGGTCTCAGTTTCTCCTCTATAAAAGAGCTTGGAATGAAGGTACTTCCCATGTTAAAATTATACGGGATAACATTCCATTTTTGAGTACACTATGTCAGTCCAGAAACCATTATATTTGCATTTGGGCTATTGACCTATGGGATATCTGAATCTTTGTATTAACTACGCAGGTGTTACTCTATTCCCAGAGAATGTTAACAGTTTCATTTTCCGTGTTTCCTCAGAGAACAGTAACTGAGGTGCTCCAGTTGAATATGTGAGGACTCAGTTTTTTCCTTGATTTTACAGCACCTTGGTTTATTACTATTATTTGTGTGTATCTCAACTAGACAAAAGATTACTTTGCCTATGGTTGATTGTTCCCAGTCAAGTCTTACCCAATATGTCACTAAGAATGAGCTTTGGCTACCTGGGAGAGACAGCCAAAATAACAGTGCAAGGAGTGTGTGTCCTTGTAATGTAAAAGCAATGAATAGCTAGTGTAACAGCTCCACAAAAACCAAGGACCCCAGACTTCTTCCAGCTCTTGGCTCCCCATCCCAACAGTTTTGCTTTTCTGCTCTTAGTCCATGATAGCTGATAAATTTAAGATTATGGTCTTCCCATTCTCTTGCCATTAAAATCTTATTTGTCCGTATGATAGTAAGAATATATATTTTTTTCTCCACATCCTTATTTGACAAAATAAAAAGTCAGCAAACTTGAGACCTCTACCTCACTCAACACAGGTACTCATTACCTATCCCTGATGAAGTAAACTCTATCCCCAGTGTGGGACTGAAACTCACAACCCTCAGATCAAGAGTCACACACTGCACCGACTGAGCCCGTCAGGCACCCCATGAAGTTTAAAAACTTTTAAACTGGTCCCTGAGGGGCGCCTGGGTGGCTCAGTGGGTTAAGCCACTGCCTTCGGCTCAGGTCATGATCTCAGGGTCCTGGGATCGAGCCCCGCATCGGGCTCTCTGCTCAGCAGGGAGCCTGCTACCTCCCCTCTCTCTGCCTGCCTCTCTGCCTGCTTGTGATCTCTCTCTGTCAAATAAATAAATAAAATCTTTAAAAAAATAAAAATAAATAAATAAATAAACTGGTCCCTGAAGTTCAAGCTTGGAAACTACTGGCTTATTGCAAATCCAGCATTCACATAGAAGCTGGAACAATGAATACCCTTTGCAGGAGTGCGGACAATACTGACTCCATCTTTGGTCCTCCATCTTGTTCATGTTGGCTCAATGACCTTTCTTGGGGCTACACATGCCAGGCCCCTTAGAGACTGATATATATACCTCAGAAATGCCCGCCAAGTCCAGAATGCGGGGCTTGTTTTGGTCTCCCAGGAAATCTGTTAGAGATAACGAAGTCTTTCCTCTTCCTGAAGCACAAGTGGTGCCTGGAGATCTAATAAAGGTTAGCTGTCAGTTAGGTGTATGGGAACCCTTTGATCTCACTACAGTGCTTTTCTGTATATCCCTTGTTCTATAACGTCAGAGGACTAAGGTCTGGATTTTGCAGAGAACAGCTACACAGCAGCTATGGACCATTCTTCACTTTATCCCCCAGCAGTGAGTAAACTGAATAAAACTGTAAACTCTATAGAGTCACCTACTGCACGTTCTGGCCTCAAAGTAACTTCTCGGTTTGGGGAATCCTTGGTCTCTCCCCCATCTTCTAAAACTTTCCTGCTTACATCTAGAAATGGATCATTACACCAAGATTGAGTCAGTTTGGAAATGTGACTGAGAAAGGTACTTGACAGCTAGCTGTCTTTGTCTCCTTTTCTAGAATACAGAATAATACCTTCATAACATAACATGCTGGATTATTAAATGAAAGAATGATTTTGATATTTAGTAAATCCTAAAGATGTAAAAATATAACAGTGACTAATGTTTACTGCAATGTAGTACACTGTGTTCGAGATCAGGGATGGATTAACAAGCTACAATATCTGGAATGAAACCCAACTCTGCTACTTAATAGCTGTATGACCTCTACCCTCTATGGACCTATGTTTCAGTTTCCTTATTTATACAACGAGGATCCAAATAATTTAGAGCAATGGTTTTGCTCCCCGGGGGAACACGGGCAGGTCTGCAGACGTTTGTGTTTGACCCAGCTAGGAGGAGGGGTCAGCGGCATCTAATGGGCCCATGCTGGGGACACTGCTCATCATACGACATATGGCAGTCCAGAATCAATTTGGCCCCAAGAGCCAACAGCATCAAGGTTGACAAACACTACCTCTTATGACCGGGTGATTTAAATGAGTTAATAGGATGTGTAAAGCCCTGAAACAGTAAGCACTATCTGAATGTTAGTTGCTATTATGACTAAGCATTGTTATGAGTTTTGTATTTTCTCAATTTATACAACACTCATCGAAGAGGTTCCATTGTTATCACTGTTCGATAGGTAAGAAAACTGAGGCTTGGGTAGCTTGCCCCAACTCAGTTATCAATGATCGAACCCGCAATGAAACCCAGGTTTATCGGACAATTCCCATACTTTCAACATTGACCCCTAAACATTATAGGTAAGTTGGAAAGTCTTCATTAAAGGAAGTCTGCCTTAAGTTTCCCTCTCAACTTCCACATTATGCTATGTCCCAGTAACCTGGATTTGGATAATTCAGCCCCAACTTTTTTCTTCATTATCAAGAAGAAGTAACTTTAACAGCGTTGAGTCCCATTGTAGAAAACCTGTTCTAGAAGTTCTTCCTTTTTGGGAATTAAAATGGACTTTCTTGTAAATGCTATCTGTTGCCTCTAGTTCCATCTTCAGTTACAGCCTTAAAGTGAAAACCGTGGAATTTTTAAGGGAGTGAAATGTGCTGCACACGAGAATGGTGGAAATATGTGACTATACGTTTATTCAAAGCCATGGCATGTACATCTCCAAGAGTGAACCCTGACATAAACTATGGACTTTAGATAACAATGTTTCACGGACTGTAACAAGTGTACCATTTGGTGAATGACATTGCAACCATCAGGTGTGGGGGCAAGGAGTGTATGGGGAATCACTGTACCTTCCTCTCAATTATGTTGTAAACCTAAAATTGCTCTAAGAAAATTATGTCTTTAAAAGGGTAATCATATTCTCAGGACAACAATAACAAGATCATGGCATATACTGTGACAAAGAATGGTTGTGCTATTTGGAGGGATGAATACAGAAAATGGAATAGATAGAATTTAGGGCATTCTATTGGACGGGGAGAATTATTTGAAATATTGACTGAAATCTTTCAGATCACTGAAGAAGGAGTCCCAGAAATAGAAGCACACTACAATAGTTAATTTTATTTGTTCAAGGGCTCATATTGCAAGCATTAAACCAAGCATGGGCTTTGATTCTGTGAGCCCAGATTCACGTATTTAGGAAGATAAAAGCAAACTACGATCCATGTATATGGATGAAAAACTGAAGGCTCACAGTTAATCACATTGTAGTTTTAAATTTCTACAGCCTAGAAGCCAGGAGTCACAGATCTTTTAGGTCTTTCTGGATGTCCCACAAGGTATCTGCACTTTTCTTGAGCTGGGCAACCTCATCATCTTTCAGCTTCTGGTTGATCACACTGGTTAAGCCCCGAGCGTTCAGGATACAAGGAAGGCTCAGGAAGACTTCGTTCTCAATGCCATACATCCCCTGACAGAACAAAAGAAACAATTAGATTAAGAAATGAAATCACAGTGGTGTGTGGGTAGCTCACTTAAGCATCTGACTTCGGCTCAGGTCATGATCCCAGGGTCCTGGGAACGCATCAGGCTCCCTGATCAGGAGGGAGCCTGCTTCTCCCTTTGCCTGCTGCTCCCCCTGCTTGTGTGCACTCTCTCTCATAAATAAATAAAAAATCTTTTTTTAAAAAAAGGAAAGAAATAAAATCATAGGGGGGCGCCTGGGTGGCTCAGTGGGTTAAGCCGCTGCCTTCGGCTCAGGTCATGATCTCAGGGTCCTGGAATCGAGTCCCACATCGGGCTCTCTGCTCAGCAAGAAGCCTGCTTCCCTCTCTCTCTCTCTCTCTCTGCCTTTCTCTCCGTCTACTTGTGATCTCTCTCTGTCAAATAAATAAAATCTTAAAAAAAAAAAAAGAAATAAAATCATAGGAAGAATGATCACTGATCCCATGTTTAAGCAAAAAGGTATGTAGAAAATACAGTTAAGCACAAACTCATTCTTTGATTTTCAACACATACAGGCCCTTATTTTCCAAATACTTACATTCTGAATTCGATTCTATACACAGAATATGCAAATATACATTATGATAAACAAGAAATTTTAAAGAAAGTAAGTTTTTTATTGAACTTATTGACACATCTCTCTCTGCTTAGATATACTTTAATAAAATTTAATATCTAAGTCTTCAAGTTAAATTGCATTCCAGTCTGTTTCTTAATGGGTTGCTTTTCATGAAATCCAAATTTTAAAAAATTCTTTAGTTTAGGAGGGAGTTTCAGATGGTAGCTATCCAAAAGTCCAGAATAAGTAGTTGGGAAGCCACTCAAAGGCAAAATTTCTGTAACATCCAAGAGTTGCTAAAAAAAAAAAAAAAAGTATAATTTCCCACTTTATCAGTTTCCATAAAGCAATTAATTTATTCACAGGGTCAATTTAACCATACAATTAGTTGGGTTATTTAATTATATTAAACAAGTTAATATATTTTTCAAACCTTTTTTAAAAAAATTTATTTCTTTTTAGTAATCTCTACACCCAATTTGGGGCTTGAGTTCATGACCCTGAGATCAAGAGTTACATGTTCTTTCATCTGAGGCAGCCAGGCGTTCCTATTTTCTGAACCTTTAATTCCAAAAGTTTTGTACATACAGCAAAGTAGAGATAAATAAGCAAATTCCAAATATGTACTCCAAGACTGAGCAATGATCTAATTTTTGCTATACTTACTTTATGAAATTTTGCTATAGTATCTAAAATAACAAAACCAAAAATACCTGACATCACATTTTACCACCAAATACTTCTATATCTTTCTCTTTTCCATGTTTCTTTTAATCTACTGTATTTTCTCCTTACATTTTCACCCTTGACATTGACTTATGGAAATCAGTTATCTTATACAATATTTTAATACAATCTTAATTTTATTGAAAAAAAAAAAGAATTTCTACTTCAGTGTTTCATAGCTTTTACTTTTAAAGATTTTTATTTACTTGAAAGAGAGCATGTGTATGAGCAGGGAGACAGGGAGAAGGAGAAGCAGACTCCCTCCTGAGCAGAGAGCCCCACTGGGGCTTGATCCCAGGACCCCAAGATCATAACCTGAGTTGAAGGCAGACGCTTAACTGACTGAGCCACCCAAGGTGCCCCTGTTTCATAGCTTTTAAATTGAATTAAATTTACTAAGATATCAAGTACTGCATCAATCTATAGACTAATGCCCCAACTTGAAATAAAGCTATTATGCTTATTCAAATAATATATATTTTGAAAATGTGTCAAAAAGGACTCAGTTAATATTTAATCTGCCACAATAAACAAGGAAGAAAAGAGAGAAGTTTCCACAAAATTTTGAGATTCAGGAAAAAGTAGACTGAGACCACCTTGTCCTTCTTGAAATCTATTCACAGAATAGAATACTGGAAATTATATTTGTAAGTTTATCTTACCTTCACCATTGTTGACACTGGATGAATCCTGGATAGATTTTTCAACATGGACTCAATGAGATCAGCCACACTTAATCCAATAGCCCAGTTGGTATATCCTTTTAGCTTGATGACTTCATAGGCACTAAGGAAAGAAAGAAATCATAGAAGAAGTCACTGAAATCAGACTCAATAGTTATGGAAACTGGACTCTTTGGGCTTGACTTCTGCTCTGTCTCATTAAACTGTGTCATCTTCAGTAAGCCTTTCTTATCTCAGTGTCCTCTTCTATAAAATGAGAACAACAATGGCATCTATTTTATAAGTTTGTTAAATGAGTTAATATATATATATAAAACTTGTGCAACTGGAAACACTACCCAGTAGACTCTACATGAATGCTGTGATAAATTTAAATAGGTTACTGAGGGGCCCGTTTGGTGCAGTAGGTTAAGCGTTCGACCTTGGTTTCAGCTCAGGTCATGATCTCAGGGTCTTGAGATCTAGCCCTGAATTGGGCTGTGAGCTCAAAAAGAAGTCTGCTGGAGTTTCTCTCTCTCCCTCTGACCCTCCCCATGCTCACTTCTCTCAAAAATAAATAAATCTTAAAACAAAATAACTTATTATATGCATGCATATTTATTAAGTCACAGCGGTAAAAACACACTTTTCCCCACCCAATCTTCATATTCATAAACATGAATATTTCCAAAGTTATTAATGAAATCAGAAAACAATGAAAATAAAAAGGACCATCACATTCTTCTTCTTTTTTTTTTTGGTGAGTAAATCGATGGAAGTTTATTAAGTAAAGGTAAAGAAAAAACCCTCAAGAGTAAGAGGGGGTCTCTACAAGGTTGCCAAAGAGGGCCTTCAGGGTTGGTCTTTTTTTATTTTTGTTTTAAAGTTTATTTATTTATTTATTTATTTATTTATTTGACAGAGAGAGAGAGAGATCACGAGAGGCAGGCAGAGAGAGAGGGAGAAGCAGCCTCCCTGCTGAGCAGAGAGCCCGATGTGGGGCTCAATCCCAGGACCCTGAGATCATGACCTGAGCCACCCACTGAGCCTCCCAGGCCCCCCTAGGGTTGGTCTTTTATAGAAAGCAACCCAGGGAATTTAAATCCTTTTCACATCTCTGTTGATAACACCTTCAATGGCTTACTTCCTTTTTAGGGTCTGGTTATTCTTTGTTGGTTGATTATCATAAAGATATCCACCCCACACACCTAGGCAGGGTGGACCTTCACATTCTAAGGACAAAAATATACCTTGATTTCGAGGTCCCACTTACCACTGTCACCTAAAATACAGTACCAACTAATGTTACAGCAGAGTGAAAATAATACCTGCCTGGCAATTTTCTGAAAGTAAATTTCACACCTTGAAACCCACAAAGGTCACAGGAGTAACCAAAATGAGAATTTAGGATATTGGAATTTAATGCAATCACTGGCTATAAGACCTTGACCAAGTTATAATATTATCTGAGAGACCCCTAGTTTTCTCATTTGTAAAATAAAGGGATTAAGTTAATAAAATGCTAAGGACCCTCTCACATTTTTAGACAATCTTTTTCTCCACGCACAGGTCAAATTCCAGAAAAAAAAAATCATTACATTTAAACTAAGCAAAAACAATTCCATGTTTGAGGAAGTCTTATAATAATTCTCTGCAAATAGTAATAGCCGACATTTACTGAATGCTCACCAGCATTATTCTGTGTTTTTACTCAATTTTTATATTAATTCTAATACCATATGACTTCAGAGAGAAAACGGAGATGCAACTTAAAAGTTAAATGGCATTTATAAGTGCCAGTGTCATGATTTGAATTCAAGCCCTTAGTCTTTACTCTATTCCACAATGACACCTTGTAAGCACAAAGGTCACAGGAAAGGATGGTTAGTAAGTAAGAGTGAAAAAAGGAAAAAGAGGGAGACATCTTTAGTTAGGTGTGGAAAATACAGCACAGCTTTAACACAGTAATCAATCAGCAAGTACTTATTTTAGTCAATTATGAGACTAAGAGTGTCTAGGTTCTAGACAAATCAACCTCATTTATTGGTAAGAGGCATGTGAAAGCCCTTCTCACCTGTTAATTCCATGTTTTTCTCCTGTTCCCTATATAGTAGGATTTCTCTAGAAAAACGTTTGCTTTCCCCACGGGGACGTCCATGGTAGGTTTGACCAGTAAGTTAGTCTTATCTGCTTCAGAAGAGAATAGCTGCATGTTTACTATATACATATATTAAAATGTTTAATTAACTTATCTTTATTTGAGAGAGAGAATGAGACAGCACATGAGCTAGGGGAGAGGCAAAGGAAGCAGCAGGCTCCCCACTGAGCAGGGAGCCTGATGTGGTACTCCATCCCAGGACCCTGGGATCATGACCTGAGCCAACGGCAGACGCTTAACCCACTGGGCCACCCAGGTGCCCTGCATGTTTACTATATTAAGAGCTCACCTGAGCAGACAGTCATGGAAATTTTGATAAATTTATCGAGATAAAATTAATCATCTTAAGCCCCCTTCCCCTTACCTTTCCACCACCATTTTATGCACTTCCTTCCAATTTTCACTGTCATTGTCTGTTCCCATATCTGGATTCAGTTCCTGAAGAGAAACACCTGCCACATTAACTCCACTCCACACAGCCACTGGAGAAAAAGGATAAACATGTCATACATTTCTTTTTAAGATTTTATTTATTTATCTGACAGAGAGAGATACAACGAGAGAGAGCACACAGGCAGGGGAAGTGGGAGAGGGAGAAGCAGGGCTCCTGCTGAGCAAAAGCCTGATGCGGGGCTCAATACCAGAACCCTGGGATCATGACCTGAGCCAAAGGCAGGTGCCTAACAACTGAGCCACCCAGGTGTCCAAAACATGTCATATGTTTCTGACACTATTTTAAAAAATCCTTTATTCTCTTAGTTCAGATTTCACCTCCGAGGCAAGTTACTGAATACCAGCTAGAGCAGCTCCAGAGATAGCTGCCCCAGTCCGCTTTCCCCCAGAGGCTGGCATGTGCCTTCAACTACACAGCGGACATTTTAACTTTCATTTTGGTGCAAAACAAGAATTGTTGCGTCGTACTTACAGAGAATGTGAAATTCTTTGCCTTCCCCTAGTTTGTGAAATCACAAGGGCTTCCAGTTCAGGACTATCTTAAACTTTCAATTTGAGAAATTTTTAACTTCACTCCTACTCACTCTTCTTATATAAAGCCCTTTCTTCTGGAGCGAAGTAAAAAAAAAAAAAATTCTGGGGTAAGGTCCAAATACACTCCAGTTATCTCTTTTCATACCCTAAGTCCAGTCTATCTCTCGAAACAAACTCCATGTAATAACCACAGTGAATTTTTCTGGTCTTAAATAGATCAAATATTTCCTTCCAAGAATGCCTGCAGAGGCACAGCAAAGGTGTTCTCGGTCATCAGCTTTATCTTTTGGAGGGCATGATGCATCAGAACACCTCTACTTATTCTTAACACCTTCTAGGCCAGCCCGAAGTATATACTGAAGATGCAGGGATATAAAAAATGAATAAGGGCATGGTCTGTGCTGTGGGCAAGTTCAGAATTTACTGGGAAACAGGCAAAGGAAACTAAAGCAATGGGATGAGCTACCACAGATGCATGGAGAAAGCATTATAAAACAGAAATTAAAAAAAAAAAAACAAACCATAAATTCAGAATCTATTTTAATTAGGGGTGAAGGGGTGTCAGAAAGGGCTGCAAAAATAGGTATTTGAATTGGACCTTGAAAACTAAGTATGGTCCACAGGGGCCTTTGGAGGAGAGCACTGTAAACTCAGGAAATAAAAGCAAAAGCATGGAATAAAGTCTAGTATGGCTGAAACCAGCTATGACAGGCAAAGCTGCCCATAGCCAAATAAGACTCCTCTATAAGTCCACAAGTCTTGGGAATTCAGGCTAACTGTAGAGAAAACTAAGGTACTTCCATGGCTTTTGATGAAACTATGAACTCTATATAATTATGTCAGGGTTGAGCACAATTTAATTCTCTTTCACTCCATACAGGTCAATGTAGAAATAGGAAAAAAGGTGTATTGGGAAAAAAGGACACAGTGATGAGTGAACAGAAGATTGGAGAGGAGTCCGAAGACATGATTCTAGTTGTAGTTGTACCACTAATTAGCTAAAGGATCTCTAACAAGCCACTGGCCACTACGCCTGCTTTGCCTCATTCTTTCTTCACTATAATGCAAGTCTTAAACTAGAGGACATATAAAATCATCTCCACATCTGTGGTTCTCATAATTGTACAATTGTAGTAACTAGCATTGACTGACCACTGCACACTAGATATTGTGATAATTTTTTTACATAGGACATAAATTCAAACAAATCCTTGGATATTAGGAACTCTTGTATAAAATAGCACAAATGCAACAGTTTGTAAGACCAAATTCTTATACTATAACAAAGGCTTTCCTAAAATCACATTACACATGCTCATTAATATCAAAAGAATATTTATACCTAAACCTTTTAGGGAGAAAATATTTCCTTGCATATAGGGCAGATACAAATTCAGTAAAATAAAGATTATCGTTATTATTTTTTTTTTTAAGATTTTATTTATTTATTTGACAGAGAGAGATCACAAGTAGACAGAGAGGCAAGCAGAGAGAGAGAGGGAAGCAGGCTTCTTGCTGAGCAGAGAGCCCGATGCGGGACTCGATCCCAGGACCCTGAGATCATGACCTGAGCCAAAGGCAGCGGCTTAACCCACTGAGCCACCCAGGCGCCCCGATTATCGTTATTATTAAAGTGTTCTGAATAATTACAGTTTTATATAATTAGCTTATTCAATGTATTTTAGTTTAATAAACAGGCTCAAGAGTTAAAAGATACAATCAGAATTGTTCATGTGTTTTTATTTTATATAAAATTGTTTGGAACAGAAATATTAATTTTTTAAAAAATTTCTTTAAAGTTTATTTTTTAGTAATCCCTACACCCAGCATGGGGCTTGAACTCATAACCACAAGATCAAGAGGTATCATGTTCTGACTGAGCCAGCCAGGTGTGCCACAGAACAGAGATATTAACTTAAATGAAAACAGAGACTTAATTAACTTAAATAAATAGTGCTCTGTTTTTTTTCTTTCTAAGATTTTATTTATTTATTAGTGAGAGAGAGTAGAGGGCAGGTGGAGCAGAGGGAGAGGGAGAAGTAGGCTCCCTGCTGAGCACAGAGCCCCGAGTAGGACTCCATCCCATAACCCAGAGATCATCACCTGAGTTGAAATCAAGAATCGGGTGATTAATCAATGGAGCCACCCAAGGGCCCCTTAATTGTTTCAAAACAAAGCATTATAAAAGAAACAGAAGTGCAATGTAACTTTAATGTTGGCCTTTCTACAATAATTAATGACTAACAATTCTATTTAAATTCCTAAAGAAAATATCTGAGGTATTTACCAAATGGTATCTTACTACTTAAATGATTGACAGTTATTAATGACGTATTAAAAATCAGATTTCATTTACTTTATCTTTTTTTTTTTTTTTAATTGGCTCCATGGTCCAATATGGGACTTGAACTCAAAATCCAGAGATCAAGAGTCAGACAGCTGCCCTACCAACTGAGCCAGCCAGGTGCCCCAAAATCAGATTTAATTTAAAGCAAGATTTTACACTAAAGAATAGTAGATACTGGTTATGGAAAAGCTTTTGTTACCCAATTTACTCCCTTCATTATACATGATGGATATAATACCTGTGTCCCCTGGAAAGACCTATACAAGAAGCAAGAGTGCACCTATGCCCAGATCTTGGTTTCTAAACACCATTCCTCTCAGAAGGAAACAGGGCTCAGTGGAGAAAGAGATGCTTCTAGTACAGGGAAAGGGAAGTAAAACACCAATGTGGCACACTTCCTTGTCCCAGAGACAAGGACTCAAAAAATGCTGGGACATGTCAAAAAGACATAGAAGCCAGTTTGAAAAGCCTATTACTTTCCAAATCTGGGACAACTTCTTCACTACAAAGATGGTAAAAGAACATTTGTGGAATAAAATAAAAATCTGAGTGCACACTGATACAAATGAATACATAAATGAGGAAGAGAAAGCGTTCTTTTACAGTAGAATATAATAAATATAAAAGAAATGACTGAATATTGTGTCTGACAACTATCATAGTAATAATTTACTTAATCAAGAAGTATCAATGGATTCTAAACTTAGCAGGCAAAAAATTGATAAGGACTGTATACATAGTTACCTAGTCACTATCAGAGTATTCTCCCCCAAATTGCTTATTTGTAATGTGAAGTACTTGAAATTAAAATTTAAAAAATTCAGAATAACAAAAATAATACCATAAATACACATTAGAATATTGTGGTTTTTTTCCCTTACCACTTGAATCACCATGTTCTCCCAAAATCCATCCATGGCAGCTGCTGGGATGAATGCCAAGTTTTTCAGCCATAAGATAGCGAAATCTTGCAGAATCCAGATTACACCCACTTCCGATCACACGGTGCTTGGGTAGTCCACTTAGTTTCCAGGTAACATATGTGAGAATATCCACTAAAATGGTTAGAAGTAATATATGTGAGTAAATCAAAACTGATTTCAACTGCTGTGTCAATTAGCAAGTGCCCTATCTTCCTTCTCCCCAACTTTTCCAGTCTGAGATGTAGCTGGGAAGACCGAATACTTTGACTTTACAGAGTTCAGAGATAATGGAGATAAGAGAACCAATGGTCACATATGCTCCTCTGATGGTAATGTTCCATGATGATAATGACTATCATAATAACCCAAAAGCCATGGGTTACTAAATTACTAAGGCATACTACTATAAATTTCCCTGGGCACAAGGCACTATTCAGTAAGCAATTGTGATAATATAAGGGATTGACATTTTGTAGTATTTAATGAAAGGACCTCTATGATAGAACCTTTATTCTGGTGTGCCACAGCCCTCAGACTTCAAAGAGTAAAACTTGCTGGCCGTGACAGAATCGCAGAACTTCTAGGCTAAACCTAGAAGAGGAGAAAAGGTGCACACAAGGCAGGCAAGAGGTTAATCTTGCCGTCTCCACCTCCACACACAGATGTGTGGAGATATTTTAAGGTCATTTTGGACTGGGTATTATAAACCTCTTCCTTAGCAACTCTGATTCAGTGGGCGTGACTCTCTGGAATTGAGACTTTGAAGCTATACCTGGAAAGTTGTATAATGAGCTAAGGATGTCTGCCTTAGGCCCGGGATGCAGGAACTTCCTATATACCAGCTATTTGTAATTCTTGTTCCTTCCAAGTCTACTTACCACTACATATTTATACACAAGACTGAGCTATTTAGTAACCCCCAATCCAGGACGGCACAGAACGCTACTAAAATAATCTGTCCTTGCTGGCCCCCAACTCTCAATATTTCATAAACTTTAAGGATCTCCCTGCTTCTGATTCACAATCTTTCTCTGGGTCAAGTGTCAGAAACAATCAGTTTTACCACTTTTCAATGTATCTACTATGCTCACTAATAAATGGTCCGTTCGGTGGCAAATTACAGACAAAACAAGTGCGAAATAGAGTGAATTCTGACTATTTTGGCTAAATAATGCAATTCTTTCTAACCAGAAGTTTTAATGCTTATTCTGCAAATGTTGATTTAGAAAAAAAAAAAAAAGGCAACATTTAAGTTATAACATTTGGCATTAGCACGTTATTTGTCTATCGATAGTCTACTTCTATCTTTAAAACTGGACTGATTAACAGCTTTTAAACTATTCTCAAATTCAACACTCCTAGAATACACTTCTTGGCCAACGGAAGATCAGAAATGCTACAATGTTTCCTACAAATTGAAGCCACATTTAAATGTTTCATTACACATCTCAGGATAATCTTCCTAGAAAATTTTAAAAGCTTCTAGGCTCTACAACAAACTGATGAAACAAACAGTTGCAACTGTTTTATATCTAACTTCTCACATTTTTAAACATTTGGCCCAGAACTCTGCCATTTGTTTTGCAAACACCACCCTTTCCCGGCTAGTAACAGAAGACACAACAATTGCTTCTGCTAGCAAATCTTAGAACAGAATCTTTAAAAACCGAACGAAATAAAACAGATACCCAAAGCATTTAACTTCACAACAGCGAACCTCAGGACAATTCTTATCAATAAAATACCTGGGTTGGAAACCACAATTATGATACAATCAGGACTGTACTTGACTATCTGCGGAATAATGAATTTGAAGACATTAACATTCCTCTGCACCAGATTGAGCCGGCTCTCTCCCTCCTGCTGGCGGACTCCCGCAGTCACCACCACAATCTTAGAATTGGCAGTCACAGAGTAATCTTGAAAGAGAAGGTGGGGGGGAAAGGTACTTTAAATACAACTCTTATCAAAATACATCATCTAGGATACGCTCCAGAAACCTAAACAACCATAAGCTTCTAGGACTTACATAGGCATTACATATTGCAAGAACTACATATGCAAAAATTCCCATTTTATAAGGTTTTGAAGTATAACGCTTAAGAGAAATAGCTTTCTCCTTCTTGAGTTACACAGAAATAATCCAACCATAAAACTCACTCAGAGAATGGACCAAGGTAATAAAAAAGGCCCCAAATTATGTTTCTGGCTAAGAAATTAAAAATGCCATTGACTTTAGAATATTAGATTGCTAGTAATTTAATAGAACATAAACAGTGACTCCAAAGTCCAGCAGGAACTCCCCCAACAAAAAAATAAAGGGCCTTAAAGGACACTTCTGGGCTTTGTTAATCCAATCTACGGAGGGGAAGGAAAGCACAGCAGTGTTTGTCCTCAGCCAGAAACTATTTTCTAATACTCAACATTTTAAGGAAGCCTATTCATTTTAGCAATTGAGTTTCTCTGGAGAGTATTTTTTTTCCTCAAGGAAGTGTCACTTCCCAAATACAGACATTATAACCTGATGTGACTATCAGAGACAACAGCTATGGAATGAGTCACATAATAAACTATTGCTAAGTGACTTTGATAGTTATTCAGACCTTTCATCAATGTTATGTGGAGGACCTACCTTTTATAGGTTTGTTGTGAATATGAGGTAAAATGTGACATTGAAAAATTTCATAGTACCCAGAATGCTAATAACTCAATGAACAGCAGCCACTAGTAGTAGTAGCGGTCCACTACTACTGAGGTCCACATTTCAGCCATTCTGTAGTGGAATTTATTTTGAGGTCACATTTGAGGTCCATTTTCCACACAGCCCTGCTCTGATGGTGGTACCACCATGTAAATGTGCTCATCCAGAACAGAGACAGCTAGAATATCAATTTTATTTAGTTTCTTCAAAGTTTCTAAAACATTTCTGTTCTCAAATATAGGTGAACAAGCAGTATGATACAACTTCCTAAAATATTATGTGTCAAATGTGTGAAAGTCGCACGGGAAGTTTATAGAGTAACACCTGCGCTGGTCCTCAAGGATGAATGGGAGGGAGAAGGAAAGAAAAACTGCCAACACTAGATTCACCAAGATGGAAAACTAATTTTCCGTGAGAGCGAGGGCATCTATTATTAGATCACCTTTATCTGCCACTATTTTAGGTGTCTGAAGAAATAAGCTCCCATGCTGCAGATCCATCATTTCTCCTTTGAGTTTATCTTCCAAAACATCCACAAGGGCAAGTTCATCAGCCAGGGACTAGAAATACAAGAAAAGGCATTAGTACCCGAAGCCACTCCAGTGCACCTCAACTCATAACCCAACAGATACCCTTTATTTATTTATTTAAGCACAGGGCTTGAAGTCACAACTTTGAGATCAGGACCTGAGATGAGACCGAGTTGGGACTCAGCCACCCAGATGCCCCCTAAACAGAGACCCTTTTTAAATGGCTAAGCACCAAGTGTTAAAAACCTTGAGAGTTTTACCAGGGAATTGGCTGTGCCCTTTAAACAACTGCATGAGAAAGTTTTGAATGAACTATTAATATTTAACACACTGATTCTCTAAATTTCACCTTCTAGTACTCAAACTAGGATTCAGTATCATGATACAAATCACTTTAAGAATATGTAGACAAAGACCCCTCATGAAACCAACAGTTCAGTAGTGGTCTCAGGATATACAAGTTTTCCAATGAGTGAGGGGTGGTGAAGACTCACCCAGACCCAGAATCCGCCTTGGGGAGTATCCATCCCTGAAATCACCTCCAGTTTGGAGGTTTTTCAGATTTGGTTTAAGCTATCAATAGCAGGATTTGAACCCCTGTCTGTAGCCTAACTCCTGAGGTTGGGTTGAACCAATGTGCATGTCTTGACGGGGGAAAGGAAGGGGTATCCCATGGAGGGTGGGATCCGGGACTAGTCATTCTCCTGTGATCAGCCTAATTCTCTGGGCTCTCGTTTTCTACTGCAGTTGTCATCCTCTGTCCCTCATTCAAAATAAAAATCTAAATCAACAAATACACTATTTAATCTTGATCTAGAGTCTTAATTTTACATATTCTATAAAATGTTTTATATGTAACATGTTTTATGTTTATATGTTCTCTATATCCCAACATGAAGACTGGCAGAAAACAAAGCCTTGGGTTCTCCCTTTATCAGTCATGTACAGCACTCTTTTTTTTTTTTTTAATAAAGATTTTATTTAAGTATTTCACAGAGAGAGATCACAAGTAGGCAGAGAGGAAGGCAAAGAGAGAGGAGGAAGCAGGCTCCCCGCTAAGCAGAGAGCCCGATGTGGGGCTCGATCCCAGGACCCTGGGATCATGACCTGAGCCGAAGGCAGAGGCTTTAACCCACTGAGCCACCCAGGTGCCCCTACATCACTCTCTTAACCAAGTACTTCGATTCTTCTTGTAAAAAATAGGGGAGGGCGCAGGTTGTTAGTCTAGATGCATCCAAACAACCTTTCAGCTCTGAAATTCCGTTATCTTATGGAAACCCATAACTTGCAAAATTTATAAGTAGTTATCCCTCTCACTGAAGTATCACTAGAGTCCTTGCCTTTACTGTATTTCGGGCTATTAGCAAAATAATTAGCTTAACAGGATATATCAATATGGACACCCACTTAAAAATGAAGATACCTCCTCTAAGGACCACGTGATCAGCTATAGAGCAGAGGACTGTTGATGGGAAAGGGTAGGTAATTGGGCTCAGAAGTCACTTTGGCTCAGTCAGGTAAGTGGCTGCCTTCCACTCAGGTCCTGATCTCAGGGTCCTGGGATCGAGTCCTACATTGGGCTCCTTGCTCAGTGGGGAGCCTGCTTCTCCCTCTCCCTCTGCCATGCCTGTTTGTGTGCTCCCATGCGCGCGCGCGCTCTTTCTCTCTAAAAAATAAAGTCTTTAAAAAAAAAAAAAATACAGTGTGAAGGAAAAGGGTAGAGTAGCCTAGGGTGTAACAGGAGTTATCAGGAAGGCACTGACCAGCAGAGGCAGAAGCCAATACGAAAACCTGACCTTCTCTAGTTTGCCAGCCAAAGCAGACCCACTCCCTGTGGGAGCCAAGGAATGAGCACTGCCCAGACCTCGAATCCCAGTGGCCTGCTAGTCTCAAGAAGTGAGTTGTAACAGTCTTGCTGGTGAGTTTCTGAGACCAGAACTTCCCAATGTGCTCTTACTTCCAAGCAACAAGATTTACCTGCAAACTTCTGCAATGACTATTTTGTGAGTTGGGAATTACTTAGCAACCATTTCCTCATTTCTACGTCTATCCAATACATTAAGTTTCACAAGTTTTATTTAAAAACTTGGTACTTTTTAATGGTTTGGTTCCTCTACTGCCTCTGACAAGATCACGTAAACCTTATTTGTGTTTTCTAAAGCTTCAGTGAGTACATTTTAACTTAATAATAGCCATCATGTTCCATCAAGGTACTGAGCAGTAGGAGTATCCCTTTTATTTTAGTCACATAACATGTGTGCTGCTAAAGTCAGCATGGCAAAACAATTCTGGGGTTAAGTGGAAAAGGATGTCACAGGATCTGAGATCCTGTCTTTTGTTTCAGCCGGTGGGTGTGGAGGATTGGCTGACAAGTGCACCCTCAGCTGGCAAGGAAGGAAGAGATCCAATACTTGAAAAAAAGAATTGTAGCACTGAATTTAGCTACATCTGCACGGCGGACTATCCTCCAAGTGTGGAGGCAGGCAACCCAGAACATGTGTGACTAAGCGTCAGCACTGGTGTTTGACTGAAATAAATCGTTTTCTGTATTCCTACGCAGGTTTCCCCCGCTATCCTAAAGTAGAATGTTCCTACCAAACCTTTTGTAAGCAGAAATGGCATAAGGCAGAAACGGCAATTACCATTAATTTATATGGGAAATTTTTGAGAATTCTCAGATCCCAATAACCTCTCTCAGGTTTTCCTTTTTTTTACAGTATTATGTTTTTAATTTCAAATTCCCCATGTTTGTGCTCACTTTGGCAGCACATACACTAAAATCAAATTCTACATGTTCATTGCTGATACCACAGGAAAGCAAATTAGCTTTTTTTCTTCTTAAGATTTTATTTATGTATTTGTTAGAGAGAGAGGACAAGTAGAGCGGCAGGCAGAGGGAGGGGAAGCAGGCTCTCCACTGAGCAGGGAGCCAGATGTGAGACTCGATCCCAGGAGCCTGGGATCATGACCTGAGCCAAAGGCAGATGCTCCACTGAGCCACCCAGGTGCCCCTCTCTTAGGCTTTTCTGATACCTTAGGACACATCTTGCTAACAGATGCACAAAATAAACTGAGGTAAAGCCCAGATGCTCACACAGCTCAAAGCTCCTGCAGCCTCATGCCCAGAGGCTGAGCAGGTGTGGTTCCTTCCTAGGGAAGGAAATCTGGTGGGACCACTCTCACTGCTTGGGATGTGTGCTGCCTCCATAACAAAATAAACTCTGGCTGCTTTCCACTTTTTACCTTTTTGAGGTAAAAGGGAAAATCTTGGGATTTCTTGTTGTTAGCGAAAACAGCAACTAATGGTGGGGTGGGGGGTCTTCAGTAAAAGCAAAGTGGCAGAACAGGAACTTTGAAAAAGCAGGAGTACCCGGATTCTAAAGCCTGTGAAGCCACTTACACTGTAAACATATTTAAAATTGTTTGAACAGCAAGGCTGAATTGCTGTTCTTACTGCTTCTTTTTTTTTTTTTTTAAGATTTTATTTTTATTTTTTTGACAGAGAGAGACCACAAGTAGACAGAGAGGCAGGCAGAGAGAGAGAGGGAAGCAGGCTCCCTGCCGAGCAGAGAGCCCGACACGGGACTCGATCCCAGGACCCCGAGATCATGACCTGAGCCGAAGGCAGTGGCTTAACCCACTGAGCCACCCAGGTGCCCCTGTTCTTACTGCTTCTTAACCAGTAAGAACAACGTCAGGTAGAAGGCAAGAACATCGCTGTTGAGCCTGACCACTTGTCTAATGTACAACAGAAACATCTAATCTCAAGTCCTCTGTGGACCAGAGGTGGCCCTATCTGCCTCCTGCCCCTCGTGGCCGATTAATGACTGCCATCAATGCCTTAGCATTTGATCGCTGCATTTTTTTCTTTCTTTTTTTTTTTTTTTAAAGATTTTGTTTATTTATTTGACAGAGAGAGAGAGAGAGAGATCACAAGTAGGCAGAAGTAGGCAGAGAGGGGGAAGCAGCCTCCCTGCTGAGTAGAGAGCCTGATGCGGGGCTTGATTCCAGGACCCCGGGATCGTGACCTGAGCTGAAGGCAGAGGCTTTAACCCACTGAGCCACCCAGGTGCCCCTGATCGCTGCATTTCTATTTTCAAGCGTCTCATCAGCATGAACTTTTGTGGAGGGAAAAGGTTGTTAACCTTTTCCAAGTAACAAACTAAACAGCCAAGAACCTTTTATTCAGTGATGTGCGGAATGCCACTTCTATCATAATTAAACACTGTTTGGGCCTTTTCCTGGGCTTTCGGTCAAGTTTATTACACAGTCAATTCTTATACAGAGACCAAGCATCAATGACATCGTACTTTTAAGCCAAGGCTAAAACTACTTCCCCACCCGTCTGCAGTTACACTGCTCCAAAGAGACTCCCTAAGCTGTGCAAGCACAAGAACACGGCTAGCCGACCTGAGTGAGGACAGAGACTCAAAGACAGCTGGACACAGAGGCCGAGGGGACGGCAGCTCTGCAAACCCTGACGACACGATGAGGTGGCTACTCAGAGCCCCCTCTCAACAGCTCAAGTGCGGAGCCTGTGATGGGTGGTAGGGCAGGAGTGACACGTGGCACAGAAGCCACAAGAAGGGAAAAGCTATGATCAAAACTTGACAAAATGTGAATATTAAGAATAGCAGAAGCATTTATTTATGTAACACATGCTTATTATTAAGTGCGCCAGACATTATTCTACTAATTAGGAACAAACATAGCAATGAACAAATTCAGGGAAGTCCCTTCTCTCGCGGGACTAGGGAATGGGAATTAAGTGAACCATTTAAGAAGACCTCTGACAGCGGCAGTGCTACAGAGACCATATGGCAGGGCGACGTTAAAGTTCCTGGGAAGACGTTTACTTGGACAGTCAGCAGCGACTGCCAGCCTACAAAGCCATGATATGGAGGAGGAAGAAGTCAACTCCGGTGGTCCAGGGTAACATTCCAGGTGAAAGAAAGTGTAAGGAAATGGGTTTTAAGCAGAAATGGGCTAGGTACTTTGGAGAAGGAGGGCAGATGGTAAACCCAGTCAGAGATGGTAAAGGCCCTGCAGGCACTATGTGAATGGTGCCCCATTGCACCGCCTTGTTCTGACACAGACAGGAGACGTCTGTGACATCTCAGATTTTGATGTACTCAGGTCTATGCGTCCCGTGAAACTAGTGGAAAGTTTACATACAAGAGCTACAGTTTTTACTGAAGCTTACTATAGTTCCTCGGAAGGCCATGATACTGGGGAGAGTGGGAAAGAGAAGCAAAAGATAATTGAGTTTTTGTAGTGATGGGACATTGTACTGGGGGCCTCAGTAGCCTTCTGAGGCCTGAGTGTGGGCCTCCCCAACCTTCACCTCTGATGCCCCAGGTTGGCTCACTTCCTGGGGAGAAAGCAATGTGCATTCTCTGTAAAGCATACCAGCCCAGTGACGTACTCAAAGACCGGATCAGGAACTTACCAGCTCTATCTTCCAACTGTTTCTTTCCAACAGTAATACATAGATGACAAGACCCTACCAACTTTGGGGAAGGAGTAAACGGAGTAATATACAGACACCTCACAGAGCAGGGCACTGTATTTTCCTTCCTCTGTTAAACGAATAGGGTTTAGAATCCCCAAATATTAGTAAGAATTTTGAAGCACTTTAATCTTCACCCATTAAAATAAGATTTAAACATTTTTAATTCGTAAAATGGTCTTTGAACAAGGCAGTCATTCCCTCACGGCATCTAAATTGGAAGATTCCTACTGTGTTAGCAGAAGGGTCTGTTCTCAAGCACTATAACTGGGCCAAAGTATTACATAACACAAGTACAGCCTCAAGTTTATTTACCGAAGATGATTTTAAGTTAAAATGAAAACCACAGAGGTACTCCTTACAGAATCATGGTAACTTAGGTGTACTTTCCTGCAATGTCTGAATTTTGAGATGAGCAGGAGAAAAGAAGTATCTTTAGCTAGCATTTCACCAACACCTTGATGTTTTTAACTGCCTAAATACTAGCTTAGACTAAAAGGAAACTGGAGTCCCCACAGTTAAAAGAGTTCAGAGCCTGGTTCAGAATATAGCTCTACTGGGGCGCCCTGCTGGCTCAGGGTAACACTGATCTTGAGGTCAAGAGTTCGAGCCCCTCGTTGGGGGTAGAATTTACGTAAAACAAAAAAAAAAAATTAGGGGCGCCTGGGTGGCTCAGTGGGTTAAGCCGCTGCCTTCGGCTCAGGTCATGATCCCAGGTCCTGGGTTCGAGCCCCACATCGGGCTTTCTGCTCAGCGGGGAGCCTGCTTCCTCCTCTCTCTCTGCCTGCCTCTCTGCCTACTTGTGATTTCTCTCTGTCAAATAAATAAATAAAAATCTTTAAAAAAAAAAAATTAAAAAACAAAATACAGCTCTACCATTTCAGCTGTGTGACTATGGGCAGGCTGCTTAATCTCTTCACAGCTCAGCCACCTCATCGGAAAACAGGATACAAACACCACCTATTCTGAGATTGTTGTTTAATATAAAGGGTTTTATTAACACTTCTACCTGGTGTGCAGTCAATAAATGTTTTGAAAGAAACGTAAGCTGGAAGATTTTTCATTTTTGTTGGCATGAACAGTGAGCACTAAATTGTAATTAAATTTCCTGTGACTTGAGAAGCAGCTATTACAAATAAGCACCTAGTCAAAACTAGCTAGGAAGGGGCGCCTGGGTGGCTGAGTGGGTTAAGCCTCTGCCTTCGGCTCAGGTCATGATCTCAGGGTCCTGGGATGGAGCCCCGCATCGGGCTCTCTGCTCAGCGGTGAGCCTGCTTCCCTCTCTCTCTGCCTGCCTCTCTGCCTACCTGTGATCTCTCTCTCTCTCTGTCAAATGAATAAAAAAAAAAAAAAAAAAAAAAAACTAGCTAGGAAAAAAATGCGAAAGAATAAAACCTTCATTGGTGCATACTACGTATTTTAGTTGATTTCTCTGATAGCTTTTAATCTGTTCCTTGAGAACTTAAGCTCTGCAAACAGAAACATGCCTGGCGAGCGTTATTCAGGCAGCCTTCAGATAAGGCACTAAGGGACAGTGTCCTCTACTGAAGGCAAAGCAGCAAATTTTTTAGGGGGGCAGGGTTCCTACATTTAAGGCAGCCTTAAAAAGATCAAGAATCAATTCAGTGAGGTAAACAATAAAGGGCCTCTTTCCTCAGAAGTCCTTGGAGACTAAAAAAAGCGATGGCCTGACCTACATGGCGTGTATATAGAAGGGAAGCCGGGAGTCCACAGAGGTATACAGGGAAGAAAGTCTGCAGGAGGGGAAGGTGGTAACAGTATGACATCAGTGTTAGTGTTAATATCTCCTGATGCTGATTACGCCAGAATTTATGTTTGTTTAGAAATGTACTCTGAAGGACTTAGAAGGTCATTCCGCAAGCCCGCAGAGCCCTTGTGCAGATTATTAATTATAGAGGGTAAAGTGACCTTTGCAGTAGGTAAGTCCTGCACTCACCACTTCAACCTAGGGTATCTTGGGCACTACCAGGAATAAAAAGTGGAACATTACATGCCTCTGATGGGATGCCATCACCTGGTCTTAACCCCACCCCAACATTTAACCTGAACCTAGTGACAAGGAAACATCAGACCAACATTGAGTGACGTTCTATATAATTGACTTGCACTCTACAAAAATGTCAATGATGTAGAGGCAAAATAAGCTGAGTAACAGCTCCAAATTAAAGAAGAGAGAGAGAGGGCAAGTATATAAAAGATATGATTTTGGACTGGGGTGGAAACAGTTATAAGAAACTATCAAACAGGGGTGCTGGAGTGGCTCAGTGGTTTAAGCCTCTGCCTTCAGCTCAGGTCATGATCTCAGGGTCCTGGGATCGAGCCCCACATCGGGCTCTCTGCTCAGTGGGGAGCCTGCTTCCTCCTCTCTCTCTGCCTGCCTCTCTGCCTGCTTCTGATCTCTGTCTGTCAAATGAATAAACAAAATCTTAAAAAAAAAAAAAAAGAAAAGAAACTATCAAACAGGTGGGAGAATTTCAACTCCAGGTACTGTATATTAGATAATAGTATTATAGCAATGTCAACTTCCCCGAGTGTAGTAGTTCTGTAGTCATATAGGGACAGTGTTCTCAGTAAATACACACTCATGTACTTAAAGGTCAAGTGTCATGATGTCTATAATTTACTTAAAATTGTTCAGGAAAAGGGGCGCCTGGGGGGGTTCAGTTGATTGTCTGCCTTCTGCTCAGGTAAGAATCTCAGGGTCCTGGGATCAAGCCCTACCCTGGGTTCCCTGCTCAGCAGGGAGTCTGCTTCTCCTCTACCCCCAACCCTACTCTTGCTCTCTCAGTCTTATGTATGTGTACTCACTCTCTCTAATAAATAAATAAAATCTTTAATAAAACAGTTCAGGAAAAAAATCTTTTAAAGATACAATAAAATCCTGAAGTGCCTAAAGAGATTGCATACATAAACTGAAATTATCGTGTCTGGTGTTCTTGAAATGTACCTTTCCCAGAATGCTGATGGCACAGGCCATACCAACTTGTCCAACACCCACTACAGTAATCTTATTGTTTGGGACGGCTGCCTCTTCTTCTGCAACTGGTGCAATCAGTTTTTCCTTAAGAGTTGCCATTGTGCCCTGCAAGAAAAGAATCAAAACATTATACATACACCCACATACAAAACCCAAACAGGAATAATCCATAAAATGTTACTGCTGCAATTCGGAACCCCAGCACAGCTGAAAATGAGCCTAATGATATTCTCCAAGATAAAATACATTTTAAAGAGCCATGCAACCCACTTAACAGAGAATTTAATTAACACAAAAACTTCCAAGAAGTCACTCGAATTTGGGTTCTTCTCTTCAGCCTAAGATTCTGTGCTAGTACTTAACATGTTATAACAATTCTGTCTTGTGGCTCTTCCTTTACTGGCCGAAAGAAATGAATATTACATTTAGATTAGCCTACTTGTTTCCCTTCCCCTCATAAAGAACTTCTATGTAACTATGCAAACTAAATTAGGGCCCTGTACCAACCCGTATTTCAGCTCAGTGTGAAAGAATTAATAACCATTATGGATATAGTTTCTACTACTAATGGTTATTAACACTCTTTGAAGATAGGAACTGGTTCTTCTACTTTAAGTCTCACTTAAAACTGGTCACAGTGTATTGGACATAAAGGTTACTTTATAAATACAGTGACATGAAAATGGTGTGAATGTTGATGCAAAATCTTCAGAAATATTACTCTAAATTCCATTCAGTGTACCTTGGAAGCTAACTGGAAAGTGGGCACACACGTAATACATTTTCCTTCCAGGGAGTCATGCTAGGAGAATATCAGCCTTTGAATCTGTTTCTTTCCAGCCATTAAAAGAAAAAGGAGGGGGAGAAAGAAAACCGGTTGGAAAACATTCCATATAGTAACACCAAATTTATCTGTGCCATCAGATCATCAGGTCCATTTTTTAGATAACTAAAATGGCAAAAAGTTACTTAAATTGTTAAAGAACCTCCCCAATTCCATGGCAAATTAGTACACAAAACCTACTACCCTGCCTTCTTTTTTTTTTTTTTTTTAAAGATTATTTATTTATTTGACAGACAGAAATCACAAGTAGGCAGAGAGGCAGACAGAGAGAGAGGAGGAAGCAGGCTCCTTGCCAAGCAGAGAGCCGGATGCGGGACTCGATTCCAGGACCCTGGGACCATGACCTGAGCCAAAGGCAGAGGCTCAACCCCCTGAGCCACCCAGGCGCCCCACTACCCTGCCTTCTTAGAGAGGATGCAGGTCATAATTAAGCCCTTTCTGCATATTTAAGTATCACTTATAATTGTACCCATTATTATTTTAGCTTTCCTTTTACTTCTTACGCTAGACTGTGTCATCCACAGCCCTTGTACCCATTTCAAACTGTACCCTGCTTTCTAGTCTTTTTTGTTTCTCATCTGCAGTGGACTCAGTAACTTAAGTTTACTAGTTCAGTGACTGCGCATGTTAAGAGTTCGGAAGGCTCTGAATTGGAATAAAGTACATGAATTTGGACACAACTATGTAACGACTATTGTTCTGTAGCTATTTTCCCACCAAAAAATATTGCCCTTCAACTGTAGGAACTAAATGTAGAGATTACTTTGCAGAGTTCATCTGCAGTTTTCTCACGAATGCTAAAGAAAAAAATCGGCAGCCTGGGACAACTGCCTCCTCAAACGGCCTGACAAAGTTCCACACATCCTGCTTTCTGAGCAGAATCCAGAATCAGAAGACTGCACCTTCTCTTACTGCATTTTTCTCCTTGAAATCTATTTTCGTTAGCTGGTTTGAGATCCCTACAGATAGAAGCCAGCAAGCAGTGGAAAACAAAAATCCAGAAATGGTTGCTATATACAGATTAGTCGTTTGTACAAACCTAAAGTAATTTCTGGAAACTTCAGAAACCAGTTAGAGGCTCAAGCCAGCACATACTTTCTTTCAGATCTTGCTGGAGAAAAGCGCTTTAATTTTTTTTTTCTCCTTAATAGAAGTTATAAAAAGCTATTAGAAAATGTTTTCTATTATATATGTAGGACAGTGCCACGATCCAAGTGGTGGCTGCAGGGGAAAAACCTGGAAAATAGGGTCAAAATCGGCCGTTCTCGGTCCTTTCCAGCCCCCTTAGGCCCAGCGCTCCCGCCTGTGGGGAGCGAGGGCGATCCCCCGCCTCCCTGCGGTTGTAAAACATCAGAAATGAGCCAAGCAAAGACCCTGTTTGCAGGCTATCCCTCGATTTTCACCTTTTTTAAAAAGCTAGGTGTTGCCATCTACTTCCTCCACTAACCACATGCCCTAATCGCTCGCCGCCCACAGGCCACCTCTTTCTGCCGGCGGCTGAGCTGAGAGCAGCAGGTCACAAGGGAGGGCAACCACCCCCGATCTCCCAGGAGAAAGTCTCTAGGGAAAATTCCAACCTCTCCACACCCAAGGCTGGCCAAGTAAACAAAACACCCGAAGCATCAAGAAAAGAGGCTGGAGAAGAACAGGCCTGCATCTCCAAGCAGGCCTGCATCGCCAAGCAGGCCTGCATCCGTAGCGGGGCAAAAACTGGAGCGCAGGGCCAAACCCGCAGACCATCCTCCACCTGCCTCCCCGCAGAAGCGGGGGCGATTGTCCATTACCCTGGTGGTAGATTCCAACACCCAGGCTCGAGATCCGCCAGCCCTCACGTGGTACTCGGTTCCCTCTCCCGCCCCCAGTTCCTCAAGCACGTGCCCGGGGTCAGCCAGCAGGGCCGGTGGGGGGAGGGCGGGTAAGGAGGATGCGGCCGCCGTAAACCCATCAAGGGCATGCAGAACCCCGGTTTTAGCTGCAAACGCAACAAGTCTCTCCCCTGATCCAGCCCAGGCTGGAGGCGAGCTCTGTGGCTGGGAGGACAAAGCCCGGGCTCAGGAGCAGCCTCCTCGCTGCACTTCGGGTCCCCAGCGGAGGGCACGGCCTGCCGCCCCAAACCCTAGGGGCGAGTCAGGGCCCAGGTCCTGATGCTCGGGGCTAAAGGCCCCGGAAAGCAGTCCTTCCTGGTCCTTTCCCCAGTGCTGCTACGCAAGGACTCCCCGGCACGTCCCACCCGGGGGCCCGCGAGCCCGGATTCGAGGGCCGGGACTGAAACCTACCGGAGAGAAGCCGCTTGGAAGGCCCCGCGCAGAAGACAATGTTCGCTGCGTGCGTCTCCTCCGGCGCAGGATCTGCAAGGAGAGGAGGAGGCGGGGCCCACGCGCGCCGCAGCCTCTTAGCTTCCTCTATTGTGATTGGAAACCCGATCACCGCCTACCCTCCCCTCGGCTCGCTCAATCCCCTTCAAGGACAAGGGCTCAAGTGTGCACACGTTCTCTCCCTCCCCACTGGGAGAGGTCACCTTCCGATGGCAAGGGCGGTCTCCGCTCTGCAGCCTCTCCCAGCTTACAGACTTCAACACAGGGGCCCCGTTATTTCTAAAACTTGCCCATCTTTGACTGTTCTCATGCTCTCATTTGGATACGTTTAGTCCAAATAGAAATAAATTTTATTTTGCATTCCAGGTCAACTTTAGAGGACCGCTGGTCTTAGCCAAGACGTGGGTCGCATGTTACCTTGGAATGGTACTGATGCTTCTGAATGTTGTTAAAAATAAAACTGAACTTTCAGTATTCAACATCTTGGTTATAAAGTTCATTTGGTACAACAGTGACTCCCCCCACCCCCACCTTAATTCAGCAAACTCCCACTGCTAGTTGTCCGATCAGATCAATGAGGCCTAGTGCCTGCCTTTTGAAGTTCCTCTACAAATCTGGGTGCTCTCAGAAGCAGGCTTTGCCCTCAAGGGAAGATAACTGGGTAAGATGCATTCGTTTTCTCCGTCGGTCTCTGAGCCACCCCAAGGCTGAAAGATACATTCATTCGTGTGTTTTTAATACCCAGCCCAGTGCCTTGTACAATAAGGTATTGGTGAATCAGTGATTAAGCATTCGGGGGCATCCTAAAGATTCAGCCTCCTGTGTGTTGTCTGTTTCTTTTCATTAAAAAGCTTTCAGAGGGGCGCCTGGGTGGCTCAGTGGGTTAAAGCCTCTGCCTCCGGCTCAGGGCATGATCCCAGGGTCCTGGGATCGAGCCCCACATCGGGCTCTCTGCTCAGCAGGGAGCCTGCTTCCTCCTCTCTCTCTGCCTCTCTCTCTGCCTGCCTCTCTGCCTACTTGCAATCTCTGTCAAATAAATAAATAAAATCTTTAAAAAAAAAAAAAAAAAAAAGCTTTCAGAAAGAGCAAACACCCTGGATGTGAAAGGAAGTTTTTTTGTGTTTGTTTTTATGTAAATGGCCCTTAATTCTATCATTGCTGCTTTCATTTCATTTTTGTGCCAGGCGTTGAAGGTACAAAGCTGAACATAACACTATGCCCCCTGAGAGGCTCCCAGTTCAAAAGAAACAAGTAGGCAAATTCTTTTCATTGGAATACAGTGTGATAGGTAGATAATCTCAAAAGCCTTGCATTCACCTTGAACCCAAGTTGGAAGCACACTCAAGAATCACCCTGGCAAGACCTCTTTCTCACCTACTTTCCAAAACCACTGATGTGTCCTATAGACTTCTAAGCATCTCCCTATTGATTTTCTCTCTTTCTTACCATCCCTGTTACTGTGTATCTTTGGGTGGAGAGGAAGGGAGACAGAAAAAAAAAAAAAATAGGAAGAGGTCTCTATTTTTTTCCTCTACTCTCATCTTCATTCCCTCCACATTCAGTTACTAATCTGACTGATCCATGTGAGTTCTCCAGTATGCAGCTCTGACTACCAAGACAGTACACAGTGCCAGTCTTGAATATTTTTGAGAATTGTATGCCCAGGCAACTTATTTTTGAAATGTGAAGTGTGAAAGTCAATTTTATACCTGCAGCGATTCAGACAATATACATGGGGTTCAGGACATGCTACCCCAGAGAATGGCAACTTGACATACTGAGTATCTTAAACTGAAGAAGTTTGACACAACAGCAAAAGTAGGAAGGTCACTCTGACCTCGCTCCATCTCCATTCTTACCCTTCTTCCCAAAAGAAATAAATCTCCTACATGAAAGGTACTTTCCCTGTGCCAAACCATTCTTATCCCCAGAGACATGGAATTTGGGCAAAGAAATCTGGTTCAACAACTCTGTTAAACTCACCTTTACCTTCCTAGGTACTTCTTCCCCATTTACTACCTTTAGCTCAAACCTCTTTGTCTTGTCAAATTCTTCACAAATTTATTATTTCTTTGTCCTTAAGGTGTAAAAGCTTCCTGCTCTGGTTCCTTCTTTTGGTCTTCATTTTTTTTTTTTTTTTTTTTTTTTTTGTGAAGGCTCCCATGGATGTATAAAATATTTAGTAAAATTTGCATGCTTTTCTCCTGTTAATCTGTCTCTAACTTTTCAGACCTAGCCAGAGTTCCTAAGAGGGTTGAAGAAAATTTTTTCCTTCCCTGTGCCCCATACCATTCCATCCTTTAAGAAATTGGAAGCTATGTCGACGCATTGAAAAATAAGCAAAATTAGGAATCCAAGAAAGGAGGAAGTTACGTCATGAAGCATAGGCAGCTTGGGATAATAAGAAAGAGATTGGGTCTTCATCTGGTTCTCAGCACAGAACTCCTAAAATCCTTCTAATTTCCTAAATGATAGGAGTAACTTCTATTCATAACAAGCCCTTTCCAGCATTCCTGAGTTTATGCTAATAAGGTGATTCAGTGAGAGTTCCATAGGTAGCATTAGGATGGAGCTAGTCTCCAAAAAGACCAGGTGATTGGAGAGATAGAACTTTGAGCTCACCCACCAACCTCTGGGATGGAAATTGGAGACTAAAGCTCTAAAAAAATTCTTGAACAAGATTTGATCAGGTTCTGGGTTGTAAAACATGCTGAGAGGGCAGTGCACCGCAGTGCCTTTGGGACAGAAACTCCTGTGCTTTGTTCCTTCCAGATCTCGCCCTATGGACTTCTTCATCGGGCTGTTCATCTGTATCATTTACAATGTCCTTTTTAATAAACTGATGATCTTGTAAGTGTTTCTCTGAGTTCTGTGAGCCACTCTATCAAAATTAATCCACTCCCAGAATGGGGTCGTGGGAACCTCTGATTTATAACCAGTTTATAGCCTGGACTTGTGATTGGCATCTGAAGTAGGCAGGGGAGGGCAGTCTTGTGAGACTGAGATCTTAACCTGTGGGATCTGATGCTATTTCTAGGTAGATAGCATCAGGAATGAGTTACGTTTGTGGGCCACGTGGTCTGCGTCTGTTGAGAACTGGAGAATTGCCTGGTGGTTAGGAAAACAGAGTCAGCAAGTGCTAAACCAGTTCATTTAGAGATAAAACTAAATAGTTCCGGGGTGCCTGGGTGGCTCAGTGGGTTAAGCCTCTGCCTTCAGCTCAGGTCATGATCCCAGGATCCTGGGATTGAGCCTCTGCATCGGGCTCCCTGCTCAGCGGGGAGCCTGCTTCTTCCAATCCCCCACCTCTCTGCCTGCCTCTCTGCCTACTTGTGATCTCTGTCAAATAAATAAATAAATAAATCTTAAAAAAAAAACAAAAACAAAAACAAAAAACCTAAATAGTTCCCCAAATTTTGGTTATAATATTGAATGCAAAAGTCAAAGAACCATCAAAACAGAAGATTATTTCTTTCAAAATATATTTATTGAGGCATATGTGGCAGACAGTGTTTTAGGGATCGAGATGGACAGGATGCCCTCCAATGGAGAACAAGTTAATAAAAATGATAGGATAAGGACTGCAAACATATTAATATACAGTTGTTCTGTCTGCACTTTTCCTACCTTCTGGCCTTTGTGAATAATACTTACGTGCGGTAATAAAGCCTCCTGCAAAGGGTAGAGTGCTTTGCTTCTATAAAAAGTTACCCCAAAATGAGAATTAGGTCTTGTCTTTCCTTTCCTTTCCTTTCCTTTCCTTTCCTTTCCTTTCCTTTTCTTTTCTTTCTTTCTTCCTTTCCTTTCCTTTTTCTTTTTCCTTTTTTTTACATCTTGTGCCTTTAAAAAAATTATCTCTTGTTGTCAGATTATCAGCTCTTTTAAAACCATATTCATAGAATTTTGGAATGGAATAGGAGCTCTGACATAATCTAATCCAAATGAATACCCAGAGTTTGAGTGCCTGACCTTGTATTACTCTGTGAGTTAACAATAGAACCAGAACTAGATTTGATCTTGCCGCTGTGCCTGTGGGAATTCTTTTAATTAGTTTTCTGTTTTTGTTGTTATGTGGTTACAAAACCAGACGAGCTAATCTTATTAAAACTGTAAATTCCTTCCTTATTCATCTTTATATCTCCAGGTAATATAGTATCTGACAAGATACTCTTGTCTCTCCCAGAAACATATTAAATGTGGGGCACAATATGAGCAAATAAATTCTATGAGTTAGGATCTCTGAGACATCTTTGGTTCATAGATTCATACAACTCCCTCCCCTTTTTTTTCTTGCCATTATCCTTTATTTCTTAATTCTTTTTTTTTTTTAAGATTTTATTTATTTATTTATTTGACAGAGAGATCACAAGCTGGCAGAGAGAGGGGGGGGAAGGAGGCTCCCCACTGAGCAGAGAGCCTGATGGATGTGGGGCTTGAGCCTAGGACCCTGAGACCATGACCTGAGCTGAAGGCAGAGGCTTTAACCCAGTGAGCCACCCAGGTGCCCCTATTTTCCAATTCTTATGTATGTTTCAGGCAGGTGAGTTTCCTTGAAGCTGAGTTCTGGTGGAGGAATTGTTACTCAAGTTGAAACTACAATAGCAATATTTGCTTATAAATGAAGAACTTGGTAGTTATCTTTAATTATTAAAAAAAAAAAAATACAAGGCCTAAGAGAGAAACCAGTTATTGGTGGAGAAAGAATAAAAGTGAAGATTAAATGTCTTGGAAAGCAAAATAATTAGATTTCATTGCATAGGTGTTCACTGGATAGTTGTAACTTAGAGTACCTTTTTTGTGTACATATTAGCTATTCCTTTTCTTTCTCTCTCTCTCTGTCTCTTTTTTTTTTTTTAAGATTTTATTTATTTTTTTGACAGAGAGAGACACAGCAAGACAGGGAATACAAGCAGAGTGGAAGACTCCTGCTGAGCAGGGAGCCTGATGGGGAGCTGATCCCAGGACCCTGGGATCATGACCCCAGCTAAAGGCAGATGCTTGATGACGAGCCACCCAGGCGCCCCTAGCTGTTCCTTTCCAAAGGAGGTAATGCTATCCTGAATTATATTAGGAGTTTTGAAATAACACACGGAGGAGTGAGGAGGATATGGACTAGTTGTGCTAAGCTATTTGGGGACAGTAGTGTACCTGAAAGTTGGGTGTTTAGAAGTAACATTCTCGGCAGCAAATTCCTGAACTCAAATCAAAGAATGTGCATAGATTTTTTTTTTAAGATTTATTTTTAAGATTTATTTATTTGAGAGAGAGAGAGCATGTGGGGGTTGGGGGACGGGGCACAGAGGGAAAGGAAGAGAATCTCAAATAGACTCTTGCTGAGCTGGGATTCCCCAGCATGGCTCCATCCCATGACCCTGAGATCTTGACTTGAGCGGAAACCAAGGGTCCTTCATTCAAGTGACTGAGCCCAGGTACCCTGGGGCATGGATTTTTATTTCTCTTCTCCTCGGAGGCTGTTTTCTCTGGGTGTCTGAAAAACAGCCGTGGATCACTCATGAACTAACATGCCCCACCCCAGAAAAAAAAATGCCGTTTTGCTCTCTCTTTCTGGGAGGGGAAGAGCCTTACCTTGGTAAGGGATCTGTCTTCTTAGAGTGATATTGGGGAGAAAATGCTCACACACAGTGAATTTTACAGCAGATTAGAGTTCACAATTTTTGTCTGAAGGTGAACTTCAGCCAGGCCAGCTCCCCCAGAGCCAATCAGAAAGCAGAACTTTCCTATCCCTTTGGGTGAGGTGTCCTTAAAGTTGTCTGAGCACCACTTCTGGGAGCAAAAGTGCCCATCCCCACTGCCCTCAGGACATTGCAAAGATCTTCCTTGTGTGAAGTCCTCGGAGCACTATCAGAATCTCCCATTCCTCAAACTTGTTTTCTTTAGTAGCTTCAGATACATCTCTTATTTTAGAGACCCTCAAGAAGATGAGTAGTTTCCCTGTGCTCTGGCCCTGCACATTTCAAAATACTTAAAAAAAAAAAAAAGATTTCATTTTTAAGAGGTTTCTACACTAATGTGGAGCTCAAACTTAACAATCCTGAGATCAAGAGTTGCATGCTCTGCTAACTGAGCCAGCCAGGCGTCTCTCAAAATTCTCAATTTTTATCTTTAGCAAATACAAGTTAAGAATCAAATAGAATGAACATGCTTACAATAAAATACTTTCTCCTTTTCTTTCAAGCCCAGTCTGGATCCTCAGAGCAACCACTTATGCCCCCTGATTTCTTGAGTTATAGCCTAAAGCCCAGGAAAGTATTATCACTGAGATTTTTTTTTTTTAACTTGTAAGTAAGTTCTGTCCCCAACGTGGGGGTTGAACTCACAACCTTGAGATCAAGAGTCACATGCTATACTGACTGAGCCAGCCAGGCACCCCAGGAACCTGTTTTATATCATAGAAAACCTTTCAGGGTACCTGGATGGTTCAGTGGATTAAGTGCCTGCCTTCAGCTCAGGTCATGATCTCAGGGTCCTGAGATTGAGCTCTACATTGTCAAAGTTCCTGCTTGCTGGGGAGCCTGCTTCTCCTTCTCTCTCTGCCCCTCCCCCCTTGCTCGTTCCCCCCACTCACTCGCTGTCTTAAATAAATAAATAAAATCTTTAAAAAATAGAAACTGTTTCGATTATTGTTCTATGCACTAGGCATGTCATACATCAACAGCCTGTACAGGTGCCTGTACAAGAAGTAATAACATGTAGTACTTGTTTTACTGTATTATTTTTATGTTTTGTAGTTGTATTATTCGTTGCAATACTTGTATTAACTGAACCATCATTTCAAGCCTATAAGGCACCCTTATTATCCTCATTTTCCAGATGAGGAAACTGAAGGACAGAGGGTTAATTCTCTACCCAAGTTCACACAACTAATAAACTGTTTCAGAATTCGAGGATCATTCTTTAAAAAGCTATATATATCTATAAAAAGGTATATACATACAATATACAATATCTATAAAAAGGTTTATACACATTTGTTTCCTTTTTAAAAAATATTACAAGAAGTCAGGAAGTTTGCTAAATATCCAGTCATTCAGAAATATGATTTATTTAACTATTCCCATATTTTGAGACATTATGCTTTTTACTTGGATAAATAACATTGCATAAATACCCTTGTACAAATTCATCATCTGTATTTTTTATTCCTTCCTTAGGATCTCTGAAGGCGAAATGACTGGGTGTATGAGCAAATTTCTAGAACTGTACTTTTATGCTCCCCATCCTGTCTGTCTTACTTAATGTTTTATTTTTGCCAGCTTATTGGATGAAAATGGTACTTTGTTCTAAATTTACAGGACTTTCATTATTGGTAAAGATATATACCTCATACCTTCTAAATATTCACAGAACACTTTTCTTTTTTACTTTCCATTATCTGCTCATCTATATCTACTAGAGTAGATATTTGTTTTGTTTTTTTTTACTTAGCAACTATTCACCTTACTTGTGCAAATAGGAGTTTTCTGTTCTTCTCTCACCTCTTTCTCCCCTTGGGTATATTGTAGCTTCTGGAGAGAAGAACCTGTCTGAAATTAGAGCCAGCCAGGAGAAATAAGAACTGGGTGGAAGGTAGGCAAGAGAGAAACAAAATGATGGTATCTGAGCTGCTCCTGGACTTTTTCAGGTAAGGAAATCACTGACCACAGCAATAAAGGGTCCTTACTGACATGGTTCTTTTGTCCATTTTTAAATCACAATGTCATTTTTTGTTTCAAAATCAAAATATTAAAGTATAGGGATTTTTAAAAACTTTTTATTCTGAAATAATTTTGGACACAGAAAACGGCAAAGATTGTTTGGGAAGTTGTCATTTACCCATCACTCAGTTTCCTCCAATAATAACACCTTGACCACTGCACACTATTAAAACCAAGAAATTGACATTGGTACACTAGTACATATAAATTAAACTATGAGCCTTACTCAGATTTCAGTAATTTTTATATGCATCAGAATTTTCTTAAAAATATATATACTTCTTGAACACCTTGGTGGCTCAGTCTGTTAAGTGTCTGCCTCTGGCTCAGGTCATGATCCTGGGGTCCTTGGATGGAGTCCCGCATCCAGCTCCATGCTACATGGGGAGCCTGCTTTCCCTCTACCTCTGCATCTCTCTCTCTCATGAACAAACAACATCTTTTTTTTTTTTTTTTAAAGATTTTATTTATTTATTTGACAGAGAGAAATCACAAGTAAGCAGAGAGGCAGGCAGAGAGAGAGGAGGGAGCAGGCTCCCTGCTGAGCAGAAAGCCCGATGTGGGGCTCGAACCCAGGACCTGGGATCATGACCTGAGCCGAAGGCAGCGGCTTAACCCACTGAGCCACCCAGGCGCCCCAACAAACAACATCTTAAAAAAAAAATTATATATATATATATATATATATATATATATATATATATATATACACACACACTTCTTTACACATACACTTCTTTTAAATATATTTACATTGAAAAATTTGTGCAACATACAAAAATCATTTTTCTAACTATAACTAAATATTGTAACTATTTTAAAATATATTGAGCACTATGTAGGTTTTTAGGCAGTGCCAATGGACTCAGGAATTTTCTTTCACTTTTAGAATAGAAAATGTTGCAGAGAACATATCCCTCAGGCAATTTTGGCTGCCCACTGTGTATTTAAGTTAGTTATTATGTCCTGCTCATTATTTAAGGCAGGTTAAAACGCTATTTCCTGCAGTGTTCTTGTATGCTACAAAAGAATTTGTTTCTGTCCATCATCCATCACCAGTGCTGGAAATCAGTTAATGGGTTTCTGAAAGCCTTTCCCCTGCAGTTGTGTTTATCCTTCACTCCAAATGCTCTTTGGTATTTCCTAAGCAAAAATATGACAAGGAATACTTTTCTTGTCTGCATGTGAAAACAGAAAAAGCCATTTTTTAGTATCTCATTTTGTTTTCTCTTATCTTTGCCTGTAGGAAAAAAGAAAACAAAAGGAACAACAATGAGGGATGCCTGGCTGCCTCAGTTGGGTGAGTGTACCACTCTTAATCTTGGGGTTGTGAGTTCAAACCCCATACTGGGGGTGGAGATTACTTTAAAAATAAAATAATAAAATAAATTTGAATGAAAGGAACAACAATGAAAGACACTAATTAAGAAAAACTACAGAAAAATAGAGAGGTGGACCGGAAGCAACTGCTAAATTCCAAAATCTTGATGTTCATTAAATGAAAATGGGTACTAAATGGAGAGAGGGACATCAGGGATATAGTAATTTCTTGAAACCTGCTATGTGCTAGATGCTATACTGGTGTTTTAAATGGCCCATTGTAACCTTGACAGTATATGCAATAGTGTATTGATGCTATCGACCTTAAAACAACTGTCTAATAGTATTTAGTGAGGAAAGGTGACAATCTAATGAAGCAATGAATCATTTGTAAAGCTGGAGGCAGAAGAAAGCATCAGTCAATTTCTGTCTAATTAAGTGATATTGTTGCAAGTTGGAACAGAATGGTCAAGAAAGAACTCTTTAGACATTGTATGGTGCGACTTACTAAGTTTATTTGAGTAGCACAGGGACGGGATCCCTGGGCAGAAAGAACTATGCTTTTTGTTGTATGAAGCTGGTGGTTACCTGCTTAGTGCTCAAGGGAGAGGCGGCGTACAGGATTAGGTAATAAATTAATTAGGCGGTGTACAGGATTAGATAATAAACGTCTTCTTCCTATTTCTATTTCTATTCATAAAATTACTTTTACAAGATTTCTCTGGTGCTTATCATTCAGCTTGATATTAACTATTGGTGATATGTGAAGGCTAGTCATGAAACCCTTTAAGAATGCATTAACCAGGGGTGTCTGGATGGCTCAGTGGGTTAATCGTCTTCGTTCTGCTCAGGTCATGATCCCAGGGACCTGGGATTGAGCTCTGCATTGGGCTCCCTGCTGAGCAGGAAGCCTGCTTCTCCCTCTCCCACTCCCCCTGCTTGTGTTTCCTCTCTCTCTGTCTCTCTCTCTGAGTCAAATAAATAAATATTTTTAAAATAAACATATAATGTATTATTTGCTTCAGGGGTACAGGTCTGTGAATCTTCAGTTTTACACAATTCACAGCACTCACCATAGCACATACCCTCCCCAATGTCCATAACCCAACCACCCTCTCCATACCCTCCTCCCCCTGGCAAACTTGAGTTTGTTTTGTGAGCTTAAGCATCTCTTATGGTTTGTCTCCCTCCCTGGTACTATCTTATTTTGTTTTTCACTTCTCTTCACCACACGACCCCCACCTTGCCTCTCAAATTCCTCATATCAGAGACATTATATGGCAATTTTCTTTCTCTGACTGACTTATTTCACTTAGCATGATACCCTCTAGTTCCATCCAGGTCATTGCAAATGGCAAGATTTCATGTTTTCTTATGGCTGCATAGTATTTCACCACATATATATGTAAATACATATATGTGTGTGTGTGTGTGTGTGTGTGTGTGTGTGTGTGTATTCTCACATCTTTATCCATTCATCTGTTGATGGACATCTAGGTTCTTTCCATAGTTTGGCTATTTTGGACATTGCTGCTATAAACATTCAGGTGCATGTGCCCATTCTGATCACTACATTTGTACTTTCAGGGTAAATGCCCAGTAGTGCAATCACTGGGTCATAGGGTAGCTCTATTTTCAACTTTTAAAAAAATTTTTTTTATTTTTTTAATTTCTTTTTAGTGTACCAGAATTCATTGTTTATGCACCACACTCAGTGCTCCATGCAATACAAGCCCTCCACAGTATCTACCACCAGGCTCACCCATATTTTCAACTTTTTGAGGAACCTCCATACTGTTTTCCAGAGTGGCTGCCCCAGCTTGCATTCCCACCAACAGTGTAGGAGAGTTCCCCTTTCTCCACATCGTCGCCAACACCCATTGTTTCCTGACTGGTTAATTTTAGCCATTGTGACTGGTATGAGGTGGTATCTCACTGTGGTTTTCATTTGTATTTCCCTGATGCCCAGTGATATTAAGCACTTTTTCATGTGTCTGTCGGCTATTTGGATGTCTTCTTTGCAGAAATGTGTGTTCTTGTCTTCTGCCCATTTCTTGATTAGATTATTTGTTCTTTGGGTGTTGAGTTTGATAAGTTCTTTATAGATTTTGGATACTAGCCCTTTATCTGATCATTTGCAAATATCATCTCTCATTCTGTCAGTTGTCTTTTGGTTTTGTTAACTGTTTGCTTTTCTGTGCAAAAGCTTTTGATCTTGATGAAGTTCCAATAGCTCATTTTTGCCCTTGCTTTCCTTGCCTTTGATGATGTTTCTGGAAAGAAGTTGCTGTGGCTGAGGTTAAAGAGGTTGCTGTCTATGTTCTCCTCAAGGATTTGGATGGATTCTTGTCTCACATTGAGGTCTTTCATCCATTTTGAGTCTATTTTTGTGTGTAGTGTAAGGAAATGGTCCAGTTTCATTTTTCTGCATGTGGCTGTCCAATTTTCCCAACACCTTTTGTTGAAGAGGCTGTCTTTTTTCCATTGACATTCTTTCCTGCTTTGTCAAAGATTAGTTGACCATAGAGTGAGGGTCCATTTCTGGGCTCTTGATTCTCTTCCATTGATCTATGTGCCTGTTTTTGTACGTACCATACTGTCTTGATGATTACAGCTTTGTAATAGAGCTTGAAGTCTGGAATTGTGATGCCACCAACTTTGGTTTTCTTTTTCAAAATTCCTCTGGCTATTCGAGTTCTTTTTTGGTTCCATATAAATTTTAGGATTATATGTTCTATTTCTTTGAAAACAGTTGATGGTATTTTAATAGGGATTGCATTAAATGTGTGAATTGCTCTATGTAGCATAGATGTTTTCACAATATTTGTTCTTCCAATCCAGGAGCATGGGACATTTTTCCATTTCTTTGTGTCTTCCTCAATTTCTTTCATCAGTACTCTATAGTTTTCTGAGTACAGAAACTATACTCTTTGGTTAGTTTTATTCCTAGGTATCTTATGGTTTTGGATGCAATTATAAATGGGATTGACTCCTTAATTTTTCTTCTGTCTTGTTGTTGGTGTATAGAAATGCAACTGATTTCTGTGAATTGATTTTACATCCTGACACTTCATTGAATTCCTGTGTGAGTTCTAGCAGTTTTAGAGTGGAGTCTTTTGGGTTTTCCACATAAAGTATCATATCATCTGCAAACAGTGAGAGTTACACTTCTTCTTTGCTGATTCAGATGCCTTTTATTTCCTTTTGTTGTCTGATTGCTGAGGCTAGGACTTCTAGTACTATGTTGAATAGCAGTGGTGATAGTGGACAGCCCTGCCGTGTTCCTGACCTTAGAGGGAAAGCTCTCAGTTTTTCTCCATTGAGAATGATATTCGCTGTGGGTTTTTCATAGATGGCTTTATGGTATTAAGGTATGTACCTTCTATCCATACACTGTGAAGAATTTTGATCAAGAAAGGATGCTATACTTTGTCAAATGCTTTTCCAGCATCTACTGAGAGTATACATTCTTTTATTAATAATTGTGTCACATTGATTGACTTGTAGATGTTGAACCAACCTTGCGGCCCAGGAATAAATCCCACTTGGTTGTGGTGAATAATCCTTTTAATGTACTGTTGGATCCTATTGGCTAGTATTTTGGTGAGAATTTTCACATCTGTGTTCATCAGATTTCAATTCATCTGTGTAATTCTTCTTTTTGATGGGGTCTTTGTCTGGTTTTGGGATCAAGGTAATGCTGGCCCCATAAAATGAGTTTGGAAGTTTTCCTTCCATTTCTATTTTTTGGAACAGTTTCAGGAGAATAAGTATTAATTCATCTTTAATTTTTTGGTTGAATTCCCCTGGGAAGCTGTCTGGATGTGGTCTCTATTGGGAGATTTTTTTTTTTTAAAGATTTTATTTATTTATTTGTCAGAGAGAGAGAGGGAGAGAGAGCAAGCACAGGCAGACAGAATGGCAGGCAGAGGTAGAGGGAGAAGCAGGCTCCCCGATGAGCAAGGAGCCCGATGTGGGACTCGATCCCAGGATGCTGGGATCATGACCTGAGCCGAAGGCAGCTGCTTAACCAACTGAGCCACCCAGGCGTCCCCTATTGGGAGATTTTTGATGACTGCTTCAATCTCTTTACTGGTTATGGGTCTGTTCAGGTTTTTTATTTCTTTCTGGTACAGTTTTCGTAGTACCTGTCTCTAGGAATGCATCCATTTCTTCCAAATTGTCAAATTTGCTGGTGTATAGTTGCTCATAATACGTTCTTGCAATTGTTTGTATTCCTTTCATGTTGACTGGGATCTCTCCTCTTTCATTCATGATTTTATTTATTTGGGTCCTTTCTCTTTTCTTTTTGAGAAGACCAACCAGGGGTTTATCAACCTTATTAATTCTTTCAAGGAACCAGCTCCTAGTTTCATTGACTTGTTCTACTGTTCTGGTTTCTATTTCATTGATTTCTGGTCTGATCTTTATTACTTCTCTTCTCCTGCTGGGTTTGGGCTTTCTTTGCTGTTCTTTCTCCAGCATCCAATACCCTGTGTATTTTGATTGGGGCATTTAGCCTATTCCCATTCAGGGTAACTCTTGAAAGATATAAACTTAGTGCCATTGTACTTCTTGTAAGGTGAGTGTCAATGTATATTTTCTCTGTTCCTTTCTGATCTGTTACTTTTAGGCTCTCTCTTTGCTTAGAGGACCCCTTCCAATATTTCCTGGAGGGCTGGTTTTGTGTTTACAAATTCTTTTAGTTTTTGTTTGTCCTGGAAATTTTATCTCTCCTTCTATTTTCAATGACAGCCCAGCTGGATATAGTATTCTTGGCTGCATATTTTTCTTGTTTAGTGCTCTGAATATATCATGCCAGTCCATTCTGGCCTGCCAGGTCTCTGTGGATAGGTCTGCTGCCAATCTAATATTTCTACCATTGTAGGTTACAGACCTCTTGACACTAGCTGCTTTCAGGATTTTCTCCTTGTCACTGACTATGTCTTGGATCATGGTTTAAGGTAACCCGGAGCTGAGAGCCAACTCCTTGTCTCTGTCTCTTTAGCTGGCTTCCCCACTCTGATACCTGGCAGTTCTGCCACACTCAGACACCTCTGGTCTTTTTGTGAGCCCACAGGTCCTGAGACCACACTGTCCCCGTGAGGACTCAAACCCCCGCTTAGCCTCTGGAGCATGTCCCTCAGTGGAGAGGACTTCTAAAAGTTCCAATTTTGTGCTTTGCTGCTCTACCACTTGCCGGGAGCCAGCCCCTCTCCCCGCAGTCTGTCTTCCCATATACGACCTCGGATTCACTTCTCCACCTGTCCTACCTTCCAGAAAGTGGTTGCTTTTCTGTTCCTAGAATTGCTCTCTCTTCTTCTCTTTGATCTCCTGTTGAGTTTTTAGGTGTTCAGATTGGTTTGATAACTATCTAGCTGAACTCCTGGGTCTCAATGATATTGAAGTCCCCAACTCCTCTGCCATCTTGCTCCTGGATTTCCTAAATAAAATCTTAAAAAAAAAAAAATACATTAGCCAGCACATAGTTGACCATTATTGGAACTATGCAGGCTCTGGGTCAGCCATCTAGGTTAAAGGTAAACTTTTTTTCTGATTCTATCCCACATCAATGCCATAGTGTATAGTCATGTCATTTTAATACCCTTAATTTTATTCTATGAACAGTCTATGATTTTAGAAAGAATTGAAAAAATATAGAAATATACAAAGTAGGAAGCAAAAGTCCTCGGTTTCCCCATCTCCCATTCTCTGCCTTACAGGTAATCATCCTTAACAATTTATTATGTGTTCTTTTTATCTCCATGTCTTAAAAGGTATACTGACTGAGCATATTTTGCCTTATAATTTTCAACCTTATAATTATGAAAATGTGATACACTGTTAGTAGAAATCATACTTTAATTTTTGAATTTTGAGCTTTTCCCAGGTTAGCAGTGTGTGGCACAATCTCTCTTATGAGGCTGGGCATTGGTTCACCATCTCCAGGATAAACAACCAATATATTTAACAACCATTCTGCACCTGTACAAGTATTCTGTTTTTTTCAGGACAGTATTCAATAAATTCATGTGATATTCAACACTTTATTATAAAATGGGTTTGTAGTAGATGATTTTATGCAACCATAGGGTAACATGAGTGTTCTGACACATTTAGGGTAAGTGAGGCTAAGCTATGATGTTCAGTAGACTAGGTGTATTAAATGCATTTTTGACTTTTGATATTTTAAATTTACCATGAGTTTATCAGGATATAGCCCCATCACAAGTGAAGGAAAAATCCGTACTTGAAACTTTTTTATTATACAATATGATTCTAATAAATTCCATTCCTTTTCAGAAGTAAGTTATTTATTATTTTTAATAATTGTTTTGCTTTTAGCAAATTATATTTTCCGGTTTCAAATATTGAAAATCTTAGATCATCAGTTAGGAATAATTTACTGTGATCAGTTTTTTTTCTCTTACTTGTTTGGTATTTAATAAAAATTGTTAAAATTCATTGAGTGACTACCATGGGTGTCCGGTACCTTACTTACACCAACATATATTAACATGTTTAATTCCATGCGAATGCTTTAATCTACATGTTATGATTTTCCATATTTCTAAATGGGTGGTGAATTTGAGGCACAGAGAAGTCAAATCAGCTGGCTAAGGCCACAAAGCTACTGAGTGGTATGCTAACCCAAGAGGGCCTGAAATCATCAGTGCTGGTCTGCCTAACATAGCTCCACAAGTCTGCTTTTTTATACTCTCTGTGCTTCAGTTTGCAGTTTTATGTTATATTTTCTAATTCTCCGAAATTTTCTTCTGTAGTTTCCAATCTGCTTTTCAAGTCCAACCAGTATATTCATATTTTCCTTTACATCTTCTTGAGTGTTTCTGAACATTGTAAGTGTGTATATGTTTGTGTGTGTAAAGTTCAGCCATCTCTCATTTCTGTCTTCTGTTTGTATTGACTGATTCCCCCCCCACCCCCTCCTACTTAGAGGTGACAGTCCCCTGGAGATTGCAATTGTGAATGTTGTCATGTTAAACAGTCTAGAGTTTGTTGCATTCTCTAAGGAGTGCTGAAATTTGTTTGGAAAACAATGAAGTCACCAATCAGCTTGATCCTGTTGAGGCTTGTTCTTAAGCTCTGTTAGAGCAATTCTAGAGTAATTTTCTTCTGTGTTTGGTTTACAGGCATTAATAAGACATTATACTTCTGGGAGCTTCACTGAAATGCTGGGTCTTCGACGTGATCTCTATACTATGGCTGATTAGAATTCAAATATCACCAAATTTCATTTGGGTTCTGGGAATCATTCAGTTTGTTTCCTTAGCAGTTTTTCTTTACTGACCTTATATCTGTTTTTTTTTTTAAAGATTTTATTTACTTATTATTTGAGATAGAGCACGAGAGAAAGAGCATGAAGGGGAGGGGGGCAGAGGGAGAGGGAGAAGCAAGATCCCTGCTGAGCAGGAAGCCCCGGTGCAGGAGCTCCATCCCAGGACCCTGGGATCATGACCTGAGTGGAAGGCAGACCCTTAACCGACTGAGCAACCCGGGTGCCCCCACTGACCTTGTATCTTATATGTGTCCCATATGTTCCACAGCTGTCTCAACTTCCCTGAATGCCCATCTCTGTCTCTTCTACTCACCAAGGCTTCAGGGCTCTGCTTGAACTCTTTTCACTTATGTTATAGCCCTAAAATGCTTCCAGGAAGAAACTTAGGGCAACTCCATGGCTCATTTCCTTTCCTGATTTTCAGAGATTACATTTTTGACAAGTCTGTTTTCCAAAGTCTGAAAACAGTTGTTTCTCCTGGTTTTTTTGGTTTTCTAGTTGCTTACATTTGCAAGTCCAGTATCATTTTACTCTATCGTGGTCCTGTATCCACTTCACAGGCAAGCTCTGAGAATAATTCTCAATTTCTTACAGTATTTCTTGCCATCTCTGGCTAAACTAGGTGCCTCAAATGGCTAAGGTATGGGCTGATATTCATGGCATTGTATATTTAGAAACATTTTGGAAGGGAATGCCTGGATAGCTCCATCGGTTAAACATCTGACTCTTGATTTTGGCACAGGTCATGATCTCAAGGTTGTTCGATAGAGCCCCATCTCACATCTGAGTGAGATGCACTCAGCTTGGAGTCTGCTTGGGATTCTCTCTCCCTCTCCTGCTGCCCCTCCCCCCAGCTCATGCACAGTTTCTCTTTCTCTCTCGAAAATAAATAAATCCTTATAAAAAAAGTCTTTAAAAAGAAGCATTTTGGAGGATTTTGAATTTTCAGGGGGTACAAGAGATGGTGTCAAGTCTGTGTATTTAATGAATATCCAAGTGACTCTGATATAGGTTTCTACAGCACACATTTTGTGGAAAATTGTTCCAAACCTCTGAAAAGTCTCAGAGCTTACCTTTGACTCCCTAACTGCACCTCTTTTACTACTGAAGGAAAGCACATACCACTTTGATCAAGGTGATCAAATGAGGAGGAAATGACAGTGGTGATCACAAGCATCCATTCTCAGATCATCTGGGCTTGAATCCAGGCTTTCCATTATTGACTGTGTCAAAAAGAATAGGCAGAGTAATCTTTCTGAAGCCTTCTCATCTGTAAGATGGACATAAAAATGGCATGGGATTGTGGTGAAGGGGATGCCTTGTAACAGCAACCAGCAGAGAACTAATAATCAACTAATAACCTGGGTCTCTAATTTTTAAAGTCTTTTCTTATCCAAAATATAGGCCAGTGTCCCCTTATTGCTTCCTTTTTCCCTTGTGCATAGAGCATGTGGGCAGCAGAGCTGGTGCACTTATGCGCGTGAAAGGGGAGGTCTCAAATAATGCCACACTCTATCTGCTTACACCGGCAAGTAGAGTCTGCTAACTTATCTGTGACCTGCCAGCTTGTAGAGACCCATCTGTCATCTCTGTATTCTCAGTGCCTAAAACAATTTAAGGCGTATTGTAGAAAATAACTCAATGATTTATTTTTACTTTTTTAAAAAGTGATTTTATTTATTTATTTATTTGAGAGAGAGAGAGAGAGAGCACGAGCGCACAAGCAGGGGGGGGGCAGGGAAAGAGGGAGAAGCAGACTCCCCTCTCAGCAGGGTGCCCAATGTGGGACTCGATCCCAGGGCCCCAGGATCATGATCTGAGGCAGAGACAGATGTTTAAGTGTCTGAGTTACCCTGGCAACCCAATTTTACTTTTAAATAGAGGAATGAATGAAAATTATATGAAAACATGAAGGCCTCAGACCCTCTTGCTTCTCCTGCTTTTTTTCCTCTTCTTTCTCATTCTCCACTTCCTCCTTCATCTTCTTCGTCTTCAGCTGTGGCCTCGTCTTCATCTTTGAAATGTTTTAGTGAGCTTCCCCTATTGCACTCCTGACCTCGCTTTCTAGGCACTGGTTGTGAGCGGGTCTGGCAGGAACTGTTCACAGGACTTTCAAAAGTGTCCAAGCTCCAGAGGATGATTTACATATCAGAGCAACCTGAGATGGGTGTCTCCACTTCAAACGTTCCACCCGCGGGAGGGGGAAGGGTCATCTTAGGGCATTTTCTTAGAGTTACAGTTGCACCAAGATGTGGGTCTATAAAAGGACAGAACAAGAACCTGTATTGTTCATTGTTATATTCCCACATTCCTGGCACACAGTGACCATTCAACAAATATTTGACAGATACAATTTTTTTTGTATCTCTCACTGTGCTGGTAACACTTTCTTGAACCCCTGTCTTTACCGTATCTTTCAGGGCTGGCTTTTCTAGTGCATATCAGTGTAATTTAAAGTGTCCACAGTGCACAATTTACCCTTACTTTGATGTTTTGAGATCAACCGTTATTATTATTTTTTAAATCAACCATTATTAATTCATCACTGCTATGGACAGAATGTTTGTGTCCCTCCAAAATTCGTATATTGAAACCTAATCCCCAGTGTGATGGCATTTGGATGTAGGGCCCTTGGGAGGGCATGAGGAGCTTGGAGACTCTCATGAATAGGATTTGTGTTCTTTTTTTTTTTTTTTTTTAATTTGACAGAGATCACAAGTAGGCAGAGAGGCAGGCAGGGGGAAGGGGGGAAGAAGGCTCCCTGCCGAGCAGAGAGCCCGATGTGGGGCTCCATCCTAGGACCCTGGTATCACGACCCGAGCCGAGCTGAATGCAGAGGCTTAATCCACTGAGCCCACCAGGCACCCCGAGCTTTGTATTCTTAATAAAGACATCCCAGAGAGCTCCTTGCCCCTTCTGCCAGCGAGGACACAGAGACAAGATGGCAACCATCTGTGAAGTAGGATGTGGGCTCTCACTGGAACTGGATCTGCTGGAGGCTCGATCTTAAGATTCCCTGCCTTCAAAACACTGAGAAGTAATTTTCTGTTGTTTATCAGCTACCCAGTCTATGGTATTCTCTTACAGCAACCCAAACTGACTACGATAATCCTTAACTGGTCCTTCTTAAGTCTGGTTACCAGCTCTCCTTGCATCTGTCCTTAATATTGGTGCTTCCCAGGATTCCGTTTGACGTCAGAATCTCACTGCTATCTACCCACGCTGCTTGGGCTATCAGCATCATTCTGGTGACCTCAACAATTCCTCATCTGTGATCTTTATTTCCTACCCAGACCTTTCTCTGGGACTCAGACCTCTATTTCCAGCCCTCTCCTGGAGAAACTTGTCTGGAAACTCTCCCGTCACCTCAGAATCAGCCCGTCTGTGTAAGGCCTCCAAAGCATCCTGTTCTTTCCTTTCAGCAGTTGTCAGAGACTGAGAATATTTTAGCCATGAGCAAATTCTTTCTCTCGAATGTACATTTTAAGATGTGATGGAAAATATTTTTATAAGCCTTGACTATGAATCCTGCTTATGGTGGTTGCTTTGGGGAGGGAATTGAGTGACTGGGGTGGGGTGGGAAGAAAAGTTACTTTTCACTGTGTATCTTTTGGTAGCTTTTAAAATTTTATACCATACATGTGTACCTCTATTTAAGGAATAATAATGAAAAGTATAATGACAGGAATAAGAAATATTTAGTATAAAAATTTCACTTATCAAAAACTCATACTCACCCAGAAGGAGCTGCCTCATTCCTTTTCAAAGTATGTTTTGCTGAAAGCCAGAAAGAGAGAGAGAAAAGACGGGATAATTTATTCATGGGTGCATGCTCTTTTAAAACAAGCCTGTTCAAAGGCAGTGATATTGTTTCAAGTTCCTCTGAAAACAAATTCAAGGGTGTCTAAACTTTAAGTGTTTTCTCATTTATTCAAAAACATTTCTGAGTTCCAGCCACCTTGTTGAGACCTAAGGACACAAAGTTAAATCACTCATATAGTTCTTGGCCTCAAATTGCTGCAAGTCTGGAGATCAGAAAATGATGTGCTAATGAGCAGGGGTCCTGGGGGCTTCTGGCCTTCCTGAGGGTTCAGGGAAGGCTTCCTGAAAAGGTTGGTCCTCACTCCTAAGACTGAGCTGAATAAAAACTTCAGTTCCACCTTAGGAGAGGAAAAAGGTAAGGAATGATTCAGGGCAAAGACACTGAGACATGAAATGGTTTTGTGTAAGTTAGGGAGCAGTAAGTGAGTCATGGGAGCACAAAGTACGAGGTAGCTAAATTATGATTTTAGACACAGCATCTTCCTTAACCTAATTCAGGAACTTAGGCTGTGTGTCTGCGTCTGAATCAAGGAGTATCCTCTTTCCTAACATTCCCTATTTCCGGAAAAGTTTCTGGTTTCTTTTTTCCTTTTTACACTGCCTAAAATTGTATCCATTGATATAAGTCCTTTTCATAGACCCAGATAATCTCTGAATTTTTTATATAAAATTGTGTATCTATGTGCCTGGCATTTTTCTGAGGAAGGAAGGCCAGCTGTCTCTCCAGCAGGTTACAAATAGGTCGTTCTTTTGACAATTTTCCTCTCTCACACATACACCCTACTCAAAATGTAAATACTGATTTAGTATTAAGCTTTTAAAATGCAGAGAACTCTGGGTGAGTTGAAAGAACTCTCAGACACTTGGGAAACAGTAGTTTCCCAACGGTGGACAACCACTGGCAGTGGCTGAATATGACTTAGCCCATCTGAGGTAAATTTCTGGGGGCTCCATCTTGGGTGATTAGGGTCTCCCAGGGGCAGAGATGGTACTATTTTTTACCTTGTAGCTTCTGGACAGACACACATAAACCCTTGACTCTAAAGGCGCTTAGGGTGTCCAGCTCCCTGGTCCCACAGAACCCCAGCATATTTACCCCACCACAGATCCTCCCAGCTGCCTGGGACTTTCCCAGGCAACTACTTCATGTCTGGCTATGTGTTTGTGGCACAAACAGCCTGTTAGCAAATACTTAATAGTAAATAGATATTGCTGGTGGGTGGGGAGGAAGAGTGGAGTGGCTGGGTGATGGACGTTGGGGAGGGTGTGTGCTATGGTGAGTGCTGGGAATTGTGTAAGGCTGATGATTCACAGACCTGTACCCCCAGGGCATGTAATACATTATATGTTAATAATAATAATTTTTAAAAAAGGGGGCTCCTTGGTGGCTCAGTGGGTTAAGCCTCTGCCTTAGTCTCAGGTCATGATCTCAGAGCCCTGGGAATCTCTGCTCAGCGGGGAGCCTGCTTCCCCACCCCCACCCCTGCTTACTTGTGATTTCTCTCTCTCTGTCAAATAAATAAAATCTTTAAATAATAATAATAAAGTAAATAGGTAATCTTAGGGGAAAATTGTACTACATAACTTGGGTCAAAAGTTTCTTTTTTTCCTGCCTGACCACATTTAGTTTCTTTCAATGCTATTTTTAAAAAAGTACTTTCTGTTTGTTTGCTTTTTGTTAGTTTGAAAAAAAAAAAAAGTCATAGAATTAATTTTAGTGGGAGATTGGATTTTTCTCCCTAACATGGTGCATGTACAGGGAAAGTGAAATGAGAATGTGTATGAGACAGACAAATGTGTTATCTGAAAGACGCCAAGAGCACAGACATTTCCTAAATTAATTGACTCCTATGTTCTGCCTTTACTAAGCCAGTTAATCATGTCCGAGCACTTCAAGTTTATTATATAAAACTGACAGAAAGAAAATAGTACAATGGATAGTTCGATTGTAAAAAATACCTTATTGAAGAAGGCTGTAATGAACTTCCATCATAATGAACCAACACTTTTTCTTCTTTGGCAAAATCTTCCCTCCCTCTTTGCTTGCCTGTTTGACAACAGGTTGTCGGTTGCCTTTTGACACAACCTTTATTATCAGTTTAATTTTCTTCTCCTTTCTAAAACACCCAAGAATGAATGATTGCTTCCTTGATTATATTGATTTCTTTTTTTCTTTCTTTCTTTCTTTTTTTTTTTTCAGATTTTGTCTATTTATTTGAGAGAGAGAGAGAGTGAAAGAGAGAGCATGAGAGGGGAGAAGGTCAGAGTCCCTGCAGAGCTGGGAGCCCAATTCGGGACTCAATCCCAGGGCTCCAGGATCATGACCTGAGCCGAAGGCAGCCTCTTAACAACTGAGCCACCCAGGTGCCCCTTTCTTTTGCTTTTTAACTCGAAGTATAATTAACATCCAATATTATATTAGTTTCAGGTATACTGTATAATGACTCAGCAGTTCTGTACATTACTCAGTGCTCATCAAGATATGTGTGCTCTTAATCCCCTTTACTATTTCATCCATGCCCCACCCCCACTACCTCCCCTCTGACAACCACCAGTTTGTTCTCTGTATTTAAGAGTCTGCTTTTGTTTATCTCTTTTTTCTATGCTTGTTTGTTCATTTTGTTTTTTAAATTCCACTTATGACTGAAATTATATGATAGATGTCATTCTGTGTCTGACTTTTTTTACTTAGCATTATACCCTCTAGGTCCACCCATGTTGTCACAAATGGAAACACTGCATTCTTAGTTATGGCTGAGGACTATGCTAGTGTGTGTGTGTGTGTGTATGCGTGCATAACACATCTTTTTAAAAAATTAACATTTAAGGTATTATTTGTCCCAGGGGTACAGGTCTGTGATTCATCTGTCTTACACAATTCACAGCACTCACCATAGCACATACTCTCTCCAGTGTCCATCACCCAGCCACCCTATCCCTACCCCCCAACCCCAGCAACCCTCAGTTTGTTTCCTGAGATTAAGAGTCTCTTATGGTTTGTCTCCCTCCCGATCCCATCTTGTTTCATTTTTCCCCTCCTTACCCCCCACGACCCCTGCCCTGCCTCTCAAATTCCTCATATCAGTGAGATCATATGATAATTTTCTTTCTCTGATTGACTTATTTTGCTTAGGATAGTACCCTCTAGTTCCATCCACATCATTGCAAATGGCAAGATTTTGGTTTTTTGATGGCTGCATAGTATTCCATTGTATGTATATACCACATCTTCTTTATCCATTCATCTGCTGATGGACATCTAGGTTCTTCCCATAGTTTGGCTATGGTGGACATTGCTGCTATAAACATTCAGGTGCACATGCCCCTTCAGATCACTACATTTGTATTTTTAGGGTAAATATCCAGTAGTGCGATCCATAGGTCATAGGGTAGCTCTATTTTCAACTTTTTGAGGAACCTTCATACTGTTTTCCAGAGTGGCTCCCTCAGCTTGCATTCCCACCAACAGTGTAGGAAGGTTCCCCTTTCTCTGCATCCTCACCAACACCTGTCTTTTCCTGACTGGTTAATTTTAGCCATTCTGACTGGTGTGAGGTGGTATCTCACTGTGGTTTTGATTTGTATTTCCCTGATGCCCAGTGATATTGAGCACTTTTCCATGTGTCTGTTGGTCATTTGGATGTCTCTTTTGCAGAAATGTGTGTTCTTATCTTCTGCCCATTTCTTGATTGGATTATTTGTTCTTTGGGTGTTGAATTTGATAAGTTCTTTATAGATTTTGGACACTAACCCTTTATCTGATATGTCATTTGCAAATATCTTCTCCTATTCTGTCAGTTGTCTTTTGGTTTTGTTGACTCTTTCCTTTGCTGTGCAAAAGCTTTAGATCTTGATGAAGTCCCAATAGGTCATTTTTGCCCTTGCTTCCCTTGCCTTTGATGATGTTTCTAGGAAGGAGTTGCTGTGGCTGAGGTTGAAGAAGTTGCTGCCTGTAACATATCTTCTTTATCCATAAATCTATGGATGGACCGTTGGATTGTTTCCATATCTTGGCTACTATAAATAATGCTGCAATAAATATATAGGTGCTTTGAAATTAATGTTCTTGTTTACTTTGGGTAAATTCTCATAGTTATTGGAATACTTTTTTTTGTTTTTATTTATTGGAGTACAATTGGTGGTCACTCAGGTGTAAAAAAGAATGAAATCTTGCCATTTGCAACAACATGGATGGACCTAGAGGGTATAATGCTAAGTGAAATAAGTGAGTCAGGGAAAGACAAATACCATAATATTTCACTCACCTGCGGAATTTAAGAAACAGAGCAAATGAGCCAACAAAGGAAAAGAAAGACCAAAAAAAAAAAAAGACTCTTAAACAAAGTGATGGTTGCCAGGAGCACCTGGGGGGCTCAGTTAGATATTTGGCTTTGGTTCAGGTCATGACCCTAAAGTCATGCTATGGAGGCCCGCTTTGTGGGGGGGGGGGGTGCTGCTCAGCAGGGAGTCTGCTTCTCCCTCTGCCCCTCCCCCTGGCCCATGCTCTCTCTCTCTCTCTCATATAAGTAAATCTTTAAAAAACAATGGTAGTTGCCAGAAAGAAGGTGGGGGGAGGATGGGTGAAATGAATAAAGGGGGTTAAGTGTACACTTATGGTGATGAGCACTGAGTAATGTATAGAATTATTGGATCATTATATTGTACACCTGAAACTAATAAAAAATATGTATGTAAATTATACTTTAATTAAAAAATGCATAAGTACATAAGTAAATAAAAGCATAAATAAATACCACTGTGTAGCATAGTCCATAAAATTCCAGGGATGGAATTGATATTTGGAACAATTTCATGCACCTCACACAGAATTACCAAGTAAGATTAACTGGATTTACTGTAGTTTTCAAAGGCAGTGTTCCCTATCTGCAAGTTGAAGGGTGAATCCAAAATTAAACAATTATCTGGAGAGAGGTAATGCTTTAGCTTCTGAACCTTTCGAAGGACAACAAATACTTGGAAATGCAAGTATGGGCCAAAGTTTGAAGATTTCTGTTTGACACCCAAGCAAGAGCAGCAGTCGAGGTGCGGCTGTCAGCGATACTTTTAAACACTGCCACCTACAGTAAGTTTGCTTGAAATGCTGAACACAACAGTAAATGAGAGCTCCCAACGTTTTCTGTATTTCATTCTGCCGGCATTTGTCTCTTTCTATCCTTCCCATCAAACCAGTCATGACTGGAAGCTAAGGAATACATAGCAGCTGTGCTGACAATTTGTATTTTTCTGTTAATGTCATTTTTATTTATGACCACCCTTAATACGTTTAAAATTGTTGATGTTTTTCCTATCTTCTCATTAGATGACAGAGTGCTAAGATGAGTTTCAGACTCAGACAGATCTGGTTCAACCATAACTCTGCCACTTGCTACTTCTGTGGTTTTACATATGTCACTCAATCCTTCTAAACCTCAGTTTACTCATCTATAAATTGGAACATTCTCAACATTACCGCTAATATAAAGCACCAGTAAATGGTATGCTTTTAATAAATTGTGGTTATTTATAGAAGTTCTGGTAATAATAAATATAAAGACAATGGTTTAGAGGTTTAAGTCAGCTTTCATTGAGAAATTCATTTGGGATCTTAGTTCAGGTTCCTTGGATTTTTTTTTTTTTTTAATAGCTTCTGCAAGGCCAATGTGCCTTGGAGCATTAACTGGGGAGCACCAGTTAGAAGGTTCTGAAAAAGCAGCTACAAAGCAGTTATGGTGTGGAAGAAGCCTATTGTTAATGGTTTTTGAAGTTCTTAAGGTTGACATCTTTTCCAGGAACCAGATACAGGCAGCTGACACAGGCAACATTTTGCTTAGGGCAAAAAGAAGACTGTTTTCACTCTATGCCCAGAGAATACTTAACTTCCAATATGAGAGTTGTATTTTCTGTTCCCTGTTTATGCAAAGGAATGATTAGGTGATGTCTTTAAACACCAACTCCTACCTTCTTCCCCAATCTCAATGACAAAAAAAGAAAAAAAAAAAACCAGCCAACCTGGAAGTACAATATGCATTAAAAATATTTATTCATGTCCTTATGTATGAGGATTGGATTCTCCACTTGATTTCTGTGGGGGAGTGGAGGGAAGCAGAGAGAGAATCTCAAATAGGCTCCAGGCTCGATCTCACAACCCTGAGATCATGACCGGAGCCAAAATCAAGGGTTGGATGCTTAACCAACTGAGTCACCCAGGCGCCCCTGAAGTCTCAGCTTCTAGGGGTAACTACTCTATCAGCAGAGCGAATGTCTTTTAAACCCATCAGCTTCACTTTTGTAGCTGCCCTCAGGTTCTTAGTTTGTACTATCTAGATCTCATACCACCTTCTGTCAGTTAAAGGCTTGGCTGATCAGAAGCACTAATGGTGAAGGTTTGTCTGAAGCAGGTACAGGCACAAAGAGAGGCCAAAAGCTGAGAGTGGACAAAGGCATAAAGCAATACTAAAGTGTTAGGGCATTTAGGCTTTCAGGAGTTAAGGTCTCTGTTAGCATGTTTGCTATCATAGTTAGTGAATGGATCCTCCTCTCAGACGTTTTCTGGGAAGCTTGGGTCTCCATGGCCACCCTGACCATGTTTGGTCAATAGCTCTGGATGCAAAGGACTTTTAAATCTCTGTTGGGGTAGTCTTACTATTTTTATATAAGAATCTTCATCTTCAACATTATCTCCCTCACCCCTTTAAAATTCCTGAGTCCAAACACTAGAAAGACACAAATATCAGAGTTGTTCTAAAAAGATAACTCTTACGGTCATCTATGTAAGATGAGATACAATTGGAATGATGGAAGGATAGTTTGTTGCAGCATCTGGTTCATGGTGACGGATGATGGCTGGTGAGAGCCATCTGTGAACAGGGTGGGATAGGTGGAGTCTGAAAATTACCATCGTCAGCTCGAAGATATTGGAAAAGAAAATTAGCTAATAAGTTCATGCATATTAACCACTTAGAGGAAGATAATGAACATGGTTATCTCATCTTCAGAAGAAATGGTATGAGTACTAAAGACAAGATTCAGAAAATTTTGCAGTGTTTAGCAAACAGATTAATCATGAAGAAGGTCTGGCTTAAATTCATGGAAAAAATGGAAATGTATGTAGGAAGAGATGGTGAAGAGCCAAAAACCTTAAGTTTGGAGAAAATTAAATGCAGTGTGAAATGACGATTTGTTCTTTGTAATGTCTTTTTCAGAAAGAAAATATATTTTAGCTTGTATTGCTTTTTTGACTGTCCAATTTCTGTAAAATTATTTTTTTGTTGGCATTTCATGGACGTTTTGGAGTATATGGTTTTCTCAATTATAAAATGGGATAACATCTAGGACCTCGCAGAGATGTTGTGAGACTAAATTAGATCAGGTAAGAAAAAGCCCTTTGTAAATTGTAAAATCTTTTACTTGGCTTTAAAATCGTCTGTCTGGGGGCACCTGGGTGGCTCAGTGGTTAAGCCTCTGCCTTCGGCTCAGGTCATGATCTCAGGGTTCTGGGATCGAGTCCCGCATCGGGCTTTCCCCTCTGTAGGGAGCCTGCTTCCTCCTCTCTCTCTCTCTGCTTGCCTCTCTGCCCACTTGTGATCTCTCTCTGTCAAAAAAAAAAAAAAAAAAAATCTTTAAAATCGTCTGTCTGGTAAACATAGCCCATAATGGGAAACTAAAAAAGTAATCATGGTACAGATGACCTAGTGACTTTGCTTTACTGCAGATTCTCCATTCTATTCCTATTCTTGAGAGAGATGACTGAGTCAACAGTCTGAATATTTTAAATTATTTTTTCACTTTGATTTCATATAGCAGCAAATCTGACTTTCTCTCATGAGGTGAAATGGAATACCAGAAACGATTAACGTTTGGTTCTTAGTGTTGCTTGTTCCACAATGTAGCAAAACCTAGAACACAGTGAATTCTGATAGAGATGTTGAGCTGTGGTGAGTTTTGGAATGGAAAAACAGGATTTAAAGTTCCCTTTCAAAAAAGAAAGCAGTCCTCTTTTGCCTGAAGGAAATATCTTTAATAAATACATCTTTTCCTTCATTATAACTCAGCTTTTTGTAATTAAAATAACCAGAAAGCCAGAACATTCTGGAAAGCAAATATTAGATAAATTAAAGTTAAGGTTAGAATTCAAATAAAACATTTTACATATCAGCATTTAGTCTTCGGCCCTTAGTAGTGATGCTATAAAATGAAACCCGAATGTAAGAGTAAAGAAGACCCTGAGGTCATGAGTGAGGACAAGACCTCAAGTTACAGGGCAAGACCTCAAGTCACTGCCTGGTTCTGCTCCAGGCTAGCCCACTTCACCCGGCCATCCCTTGTTTACTTTACCTGCTAAGCAAGGAGGGGTCACGAAGTCATCTCTCAGGCAAAGACCCAGACTAAAATTCAGCAACTCTCTGATGGGCAGTTTCAATGAAATAGATAGTGGTAAATTTTTAGGATTCTAAATTCTTATGGGTATTCATTAAAAAATGCTAGCTATTCCCGCAGAAAGAGAAGTAAAATTAAAGCCATGATGACATGGCACTTCTCACATCCTGGCATGTGAAACATAAAGAACTTTGATATTACAGTGTGTTAGTGATGGCAAAGGGAACTGGGTGAACTTATATATTACTGGTAAGAGGGAGATTGGTTCATCTTTTGGAGGACAAGTTGGCAACCCTCGTGGAAGTGCAAAACACGAGTGTCATTTCAGACATTTTTATTTCTAGTAAGTACAAAGTTTGTGCAAAAATTTAGACACAACCAAGATGTGCATCCATAGAAGACTGGTTTTTTTATTTTATTTTACTTTTTAACAGAAGACTATTTAAATAAAGTAGCACAGTTCTGTATAATGGAATACCATTCAGCGTCTGAAAGAGCAAGCTAGTTTTATATGAATGCACATGGAAAATCTCACTCATACACGAAGCAAAGCAATTGATACAACAGTGTGTTGCGTTTGTGAAACACGGTTATATGTGTGAATATGCACATGTGTGAATATGCACGTGACTGTGTCCAGGGGGACCAATCAGAACAGGTGTCAGCCATAAGAATTGTGATATGAGGGACGCCTAGGTGACTTAGTTGAGCCTTCAGCTCAGGTCATGATCCCAGGGTCCTGGGATCAAGTCCTGCATCAAGCTCCCTGCTCCAAGGGGAGACTGCTTCTGCCTCTGTCTGCCACTCTCCCTGCTTGTTCTCACTCGTTTTTTTTTGATTAAAAAAAAAATAGCAGTATGAATCCACATGCCCACATCAGCCCTACTTACCCATGCACTGTATATATCCCAAAGACATTCAGGCAAAGGGTTTCAGTGGTTACCACTGGGAACCTAGTGGTTCCCTAGGTGACAAAGTGGTTCCCTAGGTGACACTTTTCTACTATTCACTTTTTTTTTTTTAAGCTAAGGACATTTATTACCTATTCAAAAAAATAAAATATTTCATGGAAGAAAAAATAAATAATTATGTGTTTTTAACACATAAATTTTTATTTTTATAGTTTTATACTTTAAGCTTTATGATTTTATATTTAAGTCTCTCTTCTGTTTTAGCATCTTGATTATTCATTAATTTTAAAAAGATGAGTTTTTAAAAAGATATGTTCTGGTATAACATTCATAATCCGATCGTTTCATGGTACCTGGCATTGTGCCTTTTTTGTTAAGTGGGGCTATGTTTAATAAGTTCCTTTAATTTTGATGCCAGTTTTGCACAGATAAAGCTTCTCAGCTTCTATAAGCCAACTGGCTTTATATGCCTTAATTTATATGTATGGAATAAAGCAGACTTAATGGAATTCATTCTATGATACTTCCATCTTCTCAAAAGATAAATTATCTTTTACCCCAGACGAAACAGAAACAGACCACACAAACCTTGACTTGTCCCTCTGTGAATTAAAGTGACTACCATAGTGATGGTAAAGTGGGAAGCGGCAGTTTTTTTCAGCTACTTTGTCCTGTTTTTGAGGATTTAACTCTTTTCATTGCCACAGTATCACGAATTCTATGGAAGAAACTCACACATTTTAGCCTCTGGAGAACACTGTCTTTATCCTTAGTTCTTGTACACTAATCTGTGGATCCTGTCAACTTTGAAATGTGGTTCCCAGAGGTTTGGGGGGAACGTTCTTGGTGAAAGAAGCTAAGAAAACCCTTTGTCTGGCCTCTGAGTGAATATCTCTGGATAACCGACTTCCCAGTAAAGAGAGAGAGAAAGACAGACACCCTGTCTGTGCTCAGAAGCCATGCCTGTTTGCTCAGCATCGTGTCCCCTGTGACAAACACAGGGCTTGGTAAACAGGAATGTAGTTTTTTGGATAAATGGGATCAAAAGTGTATGGCATTCACAGCCCCCTGCCTTTTTATAACCTTTTAATGTTTATTTATTTATATTTGTAGTAATCTCTACACCCAGTATGGGGCTCAACTACACTCATCGTGGGGCTCAACTACACTCATCATGGGGCTCAAACTCACGACCCTGAGATCAAGAGTCTCGTGCTCCTCTGACTCAGCCATCCAGGCCCCTGCCCCCTGCCTCTGTGAAGCAGCACAATGGTGGCCATCACTGATCTCCAAACCCTCTTCACTCAAAAGTTCTCTGACCTAATTCTAGCAGGGGAAATGATTTCCTTGCTCAACACTTTCCTGACAGTGCACTTCCCTCTCATGCCTGGTACATTCTCCTTCCCAGGCACAGATCACATGTGGAGCTATTCCTGGGTTTTGGAACGATGAGCTCTTGCCAAGGTGTGTGGAGCTGCTGCAGATTATGTAACTACCCACATTCATCCACCTTCCTGTTGCAATGTGCCCTTTGTCTTATCCTGTTTATTTTATGGCCAGATTTCTACAACTGGCCCTGAACACAAAAGTAGAATTTGTGCTGTGTCCTTACGAAGGAGCCTTTGGAGACAAGCAATATCCCAAATTTGCAGTTGTTTCTTTCCATTCCCACTTGTTTGTCCTCTTCTGTTTGACTGAAGCGCTCTTGCTTCCTCACCCTTAAGTAGGTCAGCTATCGCCAGCTTTGCAGTCCTTGGTTCTGAAGCTGGCCTCCCCCGTCAGTCTACCTCAGCTCAGTTGCCTTATCACAAAAACCACTCGGGAAGACAGTGTATATAGAAGACCTCTAAAATTTTGTTAGCATTATATTCCTTTCTCATTTCCACATTGAATTAAATGAAAAAGAGCTATTATTCATCCATCATCCCAGTGTACCCTAGTTTTAAGGCATCACCTACACAGGCCGTCACCTTCACCCCTGGACTTGTTAATGCTGATGTCTGGCGCCACTCAGAGGGTGCAAGCATTCGTCAGGGTGGTACTGAGATTTTCTTGTTTGAAACTCAATTCTGTGGCCAACTATTGATTTAAGCTGGCCTTGGGGTGCAAGATGTCCACAGAATAGAGGGACTGCAGCACACTGAGAATACCAGAATTGGTAGAAAAAAGACAAATGGAAAATCATTGCTTCCTTTAGCTTCTTGTATCTATGTTGAAGTCTTTCCTAATTTTTGGGAAATTCGCTGTCATTATCTCTTCAAACAGTTCTTCTGCTCCCTTCTCTCCAAAGGACTTGATGTATACACAGAAAAGAAATAAGGTCAGAGCCACTGGCCTAAAATGAGCAAGGTGCGAGTAGTGAGATGAGAGTGGAAGAGTGGGCATGGACCAGGTTAGAAGTCCTTGGTGGCTAATGGTGAGAATTCAGATTTTATTTTTACTTTTTATTATAGAAAATTTCAAACATATACAAAATTAGAGAGAATTGTGTAACTGTTTCCCATATACTCATTGCCAGTTTCAAACAATGGTCAATTCATGCTCAACCTTTTGCCCTTTATGCCCCTACTCACTCTCCCGCAATGCACCAGATCACTTCATAGCAATTTCCAGACACAGTTTTAATTTGTAAATATTTTAGTATTATTGAAAGAGGAACTCTTCTTGATATAACCACAATACCATTATCACACCTGAAATATTAACAAGTATTCCTTGATGCTATTAATAGCATCAAGTGTTCTGTCAGTGTTCACGTTTTCTCCATTGTGTCAAATTATTTCAAAACAAAATTTTATTTAAAGTAAGCTCTACATCCAATATGGGGCTTGAACGCACAACCCTGAGATCAAGAGTCACATGCTCTACCAACTGAGCCTGCCAGGTGGCCCTCAAAATTTTCTTGTTTTGAACCAGGTTCTAAGTGAGACTTTTACACTGCAATTGGCTACTATGTCTCTGAAATCTTTTTTTAATCTGCAGAACTTGGTTACTGTTTTTCCCTTCTTGTAATTTATTTGCTGAAGAGACTAGATTTTGCTGAATGCATCTCTGTGGTATTTTATGTATTTCTGTATTTCAGTAAATTGGAAGTTAGATTTAGACTCTTGATGAGATTTGAGTTTAATTTTTCAGGCAAGAATACTTAGTAGGTTTCGTGCACTTACTTAAGAGGAGTTTATTACCCTTTTGGGGTTTTAGAAGTTGTTAATGATCATGATCTAACTCCATTAACTCATTAGAGTTTGTAAAAGAGTGATCTTGGAATATCACTAGTCCACCATTCCCCTTTTTTAATTAACTAGCATATTTCTATACAGAGAAACTTAGCCTCATTAACCACTTGGTTACCCGGAAGGATAATTTATGTAGAAAGAGCAAGATAAAGTTCCATTCTTTCCCTTTCTTTATTAACTAGTTTTCAAAATGACTTTCTTCCCTATCAGTCTCCAAAGATGGCCAATGAGTTTGCTTGTTTGCTTACTCAAATATCATCTATAATCCATGAACTATAGCTATTTTACAAGATTGCACTTATTATTCTTCTTGATGTTCTAACTGTCCAACTTTGAGGCTATGGGAACCCTTTCAAGTTGCCTTATAAGGCCTTTGGAAATGATGTTGGCAATGTTTCTTGCTTACTGATCCAACAAGATAGTTCAAGTTTATTTTGTAGATTTCTTACTCCAGATCTAGAATCCATTTCTCCAAGAAGGTCAGTTTCCAATCTAGTGGAAAATAATGTTTAGAGACCACAGTCTGGGCACTAAGGATACACTTACCATTGTGCTGGTCATTATTTCTAGGTCTCTTCAGAGGACAGAGTTTGAGCACCCTTTAGCCCTCCCTTTTTTTTTTATGAGTTCAGCTTTTTTAAAAAAAAAATTGTTATTTAAATTCAACTCTGTTAATATATAATGTATTGTTAGTTTCAGAGGTAGAATTTAGTGATTCATCAGTTGCATAGAATACCCAGTGATCATTCCATCACGTGACTTCCTTAATGTGCATCACCCTGTTACCCCATCCCCCATCCCCCTCTCCTATAGCAACCCTGTTTAATCCCTATAGTTAAGAGTCTTTTATTGTTTGCTTCCCTCTCCATTTTTATCTCATTGTAGTTTTCCTTCCCTTTCCCTATGTTTATCTGTTTTGTTTCTTGAATTCCAAGAGTTCAGCTTTTTACTGACAGGTTACAAAAGAGGTTTAGTCAAAGACCAAAGTGCACATCCTCATCAGACTCCTCTGATTCTCCTTTCTTTGCTTCTAATTCCTTCTCCTCAGCCTGAGAAGCCCTGGTGGAGGGAGCAGGACCTGCTGCTGGGCAGCACCAGCTGCTGGGGTGGCTTTACCAGCATCTCCCTTGCAGATGAGGCTGCCAATGTTGACATTGGCCAGACCCTTTGCAGGCAAGCCTGGCCAGAAAGGTTCAACATTTACATCTGCTGCATTAATGAGGGCATTGATCTTATCCTCAGTGACCATCACCTCATTATCCTGGAAGATGAGGGCTGAGCAGATGCAGGCAAGCCCCCAGACAGAGGCTGTGGTGCAGGTGAGTGCTGTGTCCCATGGGGTGCTAGTCCCCGTGGAGGTGGGGAGCTAGTCACCAGAAGAAATGAGAGCCTCACCAAAAACCGTCCTAGCTTCCACAGAAGGGCTGAACACCTTAGGGATAGCTGAGGAAAGGTTAAATCTTTTTTTTTTTTTTTTAAGATTTTATTTATTTATTTGACAGACAGAGATCACAAGTAGGCAGAGAAGCAGGCAGAGAGAGGGGGAAGCAGGCTCCCCGCTGAGCAGAGAGCCTAATGCAGGGCTCTATCCCAGGACCCCGGGGATTATGACCCGAGCAGGGGGCAGAGGCCCTAACCCACTGAGCCACCCAGGGACCCCCTAAATCCTTTTTTTAAAGATAAAATTCATCTTAGGTTTGCACTGGTATTTTCTATTAATATTCAAGGAGATGGACTTCAATTTTGTTTCATCAACCTTAAACTTAATGTTTCATCTTTTTCATACTGAAATTCCTGTTTGTCAATGGCACAATGTACTTAGTTATTACTTAATTTTCTATTAATATTCAGGGAGATGGACTTTAATTTTGTTTCATCAAACTTAAACTTACGTTTCATCTTTTTCATACTGAAATTCCTATTTGTCAATGGCACAAATGTACTTACTCATTACTTACTCATTTATTTTATCCTCTGGGATACCCTGGATACTCTCAGAATGACAAAATCAGCACTACCACCAATAATGTAAATTAGTAAAACAAAGTGGTATTTTTTTTCCAAAATTTTTTTGGTCTATAGACTATATGCCATTAAAAATGTACAGAAAGATTACTGTGTTTGAAATTAACTTAAACATATTCAAATGCCTAATATAAGAATAATTTATGTACATGTGAAATATTTGAATTAAAGAATTCATATAGTTCACAACTCCAATTAATAGAATAAGCTACACTTAATTTATTTTTTTAAAGTAAACTATAGGCCAAACTTGATCTCCTGATGTGGAGATCAAGAGTCACATGCTCCACTAAGTGCCCCAAATAAGCGATATTTAAATAAGCAATATTTAGAGAAGACGAGCTTCTATTCCTGTTTTCTTCCACTCTCTATTACATATATATATGTAAATTTTTTAAAAGATTTTATTTATTTATTTGATAGAGAGAGAGCATGAGAGAGCAAACAGAGGAGCAGTAGACAGAGAGGGAGAAGCAGGTTCTCTACTGAGTAGAGAGCCCATTGTGGGGCTGGGGCTCCGTCCCAGGACCCTGACCTGAATGGAAGGCAGATGCTTAATCGACAAGACACCCAGGCGCCTCTGGTAGTTTGATATTGTAAACAATGTTGCAATGAATAATCGTGGCAAATGCATTTTTTTTTTTTTACTTTTTTGGATTTTATTTAAATTTGAGTTAGTTGACATATAGTATATTATTAGTTTCAGGGTTTTTGTTTGTTTTTGATAGTGTATCTCTGGTATTTATTTCCAAGAGTTAGGCTGGATTAAAGGTTAAAGGGTTTTGTATTTCTTTTCTAATTTCGGTGGGTAGTCTCTGAGGTGTGTAACCCTTGCCATGTTCATGGCAGGGATGGGATTCTCAAGTGCCCATGGCAGCAGGACTGTAGTTCAAGAAATTTTGTATTTTACAAAATGCCACCCTTTAAGCACTAATTTAGGAATATTTTTGCCATTTCTTAAAATGAGGAATAATTGCTCCTTTTAAATTTAGGAATATTTTTGCCATTTCCTAAAATGAGGAATAATTGCTCTGTTCCCTAAAAAAAAAATCATTTAAAGTGGGTTTTTTTGTTTTTGTTTTTTGAAATACAAGAATTCTCACTCAGTGATTGTCATTCTACCTCCCTGACAAAAACTAGAAAGCAGAGAGTATAAAGTGCCATCTGGATATAATTTCTGGGGTTTATGTGGTTTGATAGTTTTTGTGCTGCAATTCCTTTCTGTGTTTGTATGTGAGTGAAGAGTCATAGAAAAAGCTGGAGTTGAGAGGAACTGAGTAATTACTGTGACTTATTACTGTGACTTACAGGAGATGGGCAGGGAGCATGAGAAAACTGACAAAGCTGCCACTTTCACATTTAGAACTTCCCATGTGGTCACTGCCAAGATGGGAAACCTAGGAGGATGTTATTCTCTGCCTTTTGAATATCTAAAGATGCTCTATCTAGATCCTCCATGATTTATAGCCCACAGAAAGAGCCCTGTCCTGTCATTCCAGCGTTGCTGTTCAGAGTTATCTAGTACAGAAGAGCTCTTTTTTTTTTTTTCCTTTCACGAGAGCATGACTATTGCTGGAAACAGATTATCAACAATCTGACTTGAATCTCCAGTGTATAGAAGGAACAGAAATAATAAGAACTATCTTTTATTGATTAACATGTAACAAGCATAATGTCAGTTAAAATCTTTTCATGGATCTTTCACTTCGTTTTCAAGAAGCCCTATCAACATTTCAGAGTTACAAAACAGAGGGTCTAAAATCAATTATCTTTTTTACTACCATGGAGTTGGTGTGTGGTAGAATGCCGTTTGACTTAAGATTCCACAGTCTTCACCAAGAGACCATACCACTTGCTATTGCAGGCTCTGTAGAGTTACTAAAGGAAATGTCAGGTATTATTTCTAATGGTTCGTGCCCTACTGAGGGAAATTGATCCAACTGCACAGGAAAGTGACATAGGAGCATACATGTATATATTCTGACTAAACATATATACTGTTATTATTTAAACACAAATGTGTAGTTGTATCAGTCATACAAAGCTGTTTGTGTGTGTGTGTGTACACGTGTGTGCATGTACGGGGTATGTGCAGGTCTGCTAACAGGCTGGTAGGGTCTTACAAGGAGAGCATGAGTTGAATCTTAACATTCCACTGAGCTTGCTTCAGAACCTGGTTTCTCCACACACTCCCTGTGTACACTTGCTTTAATTATTTACTGCTCTGAGCAAGATTTGTCAATTCTTAAATAGAGATAATAATTCCTCAAGTTTTCCTGAGGATTTGGAAATATTAATATATGTAAAAAATGTTTGAAACAGTGCCTGACACCTAAAAAGCAAAATGAATATTTAGTGATCAGAACCATGTGTAGATAATCTTTGAGAAACATTTTTAAGGTGGTCAGATTTTGAAGTTTGGCAAGGACCCAGCTAGTTGCCTGGGACGGGTAGAAAGGAAAGACAATACAAAGACTTGAAGACAGAAATGAGCAAACTGCATTTATATTATGAAATTTGATTTCCTGTATAGAGTTTAGCACACTGTGTAGGGGGAGACTACATTGCTTGATGTATGATAGAGTTTTTGAATGTTTAGCTAGAATAACAGTGAATGTGGGATCCCCCTCAGAGGTCTACACCGTTCAAACAATGGTGTCCTGGATTTTGCCTAATTTTATCACATTGATAACTTCCTGGGAAATATACTGTAAGAACCCGATAGATGTAAACAGGTGTTGAGGTTTGAAACTACACCCTTTACATAGTATATCTGTCTCCTTTTTGTTCTCCTGGATTAAAAGGTTTGGGGGCAGAGTCTCATTACACCTTTTCTATGGTTCTTAGGCCTGAAAATTCAGAACACCTTTGTGTTCCCAGATATTAAGAAAAATAATGTGAGTTAGAACACCTCAAATTCCAACTGGTCTGGGTTAAATAAGTAACACTTACTAATCACTTTCGAATTCAACATTTCTTTTTTATTTTTTATAGAAAAATGCATTTCCCAAACTATTTTGACCTCTTAGAATATTTTCGCCTGTATTTTTGCAACATTGTCACCAGATGGCAGCAACAACCCGTTCATCAACATCTTTCCCTTTCCCTCTCCCTGCTTTTCCTCTCTCTTTTCCTCTCTCCCCTCCACCTCCTTTTCCCTTATCATCATTCTCCTGCTTACTGTTATTCTAGAAATGAATCAATCAACAGCTCTAGGTAAAAAGCAATGGCTAAAAGTTCTCACTGTATTTCCTTAGACAAATCAGCACACTTGAGTCTTAGTTCCCTAGTGCAAAAAAGGGTGGGAAGATGTCCATTGAGGCAAGCACCAGTAAATAACATGATCTTGCATGGGAGTTGAAAGGCCCTTAAATAATAAGTGCCTCTAATAAGTAATAAAACACTTCCTTGGATTGTATGTATGAGAAGTGTATATAAAACTGTGTGTGGGGGGTGGTCTTTTGGGGGTTGGTGTATGTTGTATGTAAATGACTTCAGGAGTCACTTGTCAAAACAAGCCTGTCACACCCCAGGCATGACTCCATTAGGGAGGAGAGAGTGAGGTTATTCAGAGGTGAAGTGGGACCTTGCATGACCCTTGTCTCTATTCCACTTAATCATTATCTTCCTTATTCAGTTTGCCTAAACATGGCATATTTTTGTTCTTGGATATTTTCCCCAAGAAAAATTTTCTTGTTCAACGATCCTGGATTCAGAAGTACATGTTTCAGTTTGGGAAGCAAAATTTGCTGTGTAACTTTTCTTTTTTCTTTTCTTAAAAATAGCTATTAAAAGATTGAAAGAAAGAAAAGAGAGGAAGAAATAAAGGAATAGAGAGAAAGAAGAAAGAAAGAAAAGAAAGAAAGAAAGAAAGAAAGAAAGAAAGAAAGAAAGAAAGAAAGAAAGAGAAAGAGAGAAACCTTATACTTGTGCTTAGCCAAAAGACTGCTATGACATACTTTAAATTTGTCTTGATAAGACTGTTTTATAACCAAACATGCACACTCAGAATTTAAAACAGAGGGAAATAGCTTGAAATGGATGGGGATTTTGTCCATTGTATTTTTAGTTGGTGAAGTTTATCTGGACCCTTTTCAATAGCTTGGGATGATTCGTTGATATGATTTTAGCTGCCTCAGAGAAGAGTAATTTTCAGGGCTTCTTTAGTGACCCAGGATGTGGGTACAAATCATGCAACATGGGTTTTATTGGTGAGATACAATAACTTTTAAAATTATAATCTATAGGTCTGGCTTTGCTATGTGTACTTTCCCATACTAGAGTCACGGATCAGGCATGTTTTTTATCCTCATATATAAAATGGGGATAATAATGCCCACATGGGGATTCACTGAGTTATACGGCCTGGGGAGTGCTACGCATATGCAACAAAGAAGTGTTCTCTTTTTTTTCTCAGTCTGCCTCCAGGATAAGAGTTTATGGGATTCTAGCTTGCATTGCCAAGAGGCAAAGCTCTGACTTGTTTGTTGCTCTCAGAAGTTCACTCTGTAAACATTGGCTTCTGTGTCTCCCTTTGGTTTGGAATTTTCCTAATGGCAATCTAACAAGGAAACGAATTTGCTGTTCTCATGCCCATCACAGCCTTTAAAATGTCCGTGGGCATCTGAGTACCTCAGCCCACCATCAGTATCGTCATCGGTGGACTGAATTTGTGAAATAGGAGGAGGGAGGAAGAAAAACAGATGGGGTTAACGAAATTAAGTTTCTTTCCTTAAGTGAACAGGGAACCATGCTAAACATTAGAATAATTTAGTGAAGATTCAATAAGGTAATTAATAGGTAAGTGCTTTGAAATGTTCTGTTCTACTAGGTGGTCAGAGGGACTTGGGAGCCTACTTAAATATAGGAGTTTTTCCAAAAGCCTGTGTCCTTGGCAGCCCTTGAATATTTGTCCCTACTAAAGAGCTTCGGACTCTGTCACATATTTCTGTGAGCCGTGAATCTAGCTTCATAGCCCTCACTTTCTGGAACAGCACAGGTTTCTAAAGGCAGGCGAAAGCCTCCACGCTCCCTACAATTCCTGCCCCGGCTCATTGATGCTTTATTTCTGAAGAGCTTTCAGCTTTATTTTTGAAATAGAGGATAATGTTCCCATGGAATCTTGGCATTTCAAAGAAATAACTTCTGTTTTAAAACTCTGCTTAGGGACACTCCAGGTATTAGGAACTCAAAAACCACATGGCAGTTTGGCAAACCTATGTGACCAAATTGTGTTTGTTTAGCGAAAGTGTCGGGTTGCCTTGTTCTAAAGTATCGAACGCTTCCTTGCTCCTGGACCTGAATGTGGTGAAGCTGGAAAACTTTCCATCTGGGGAGTAGTGATTATTTTTTATCTTCAGTGGCGATGCAGGAATTTGCCTTTGTGATAGATCTTCCCTTTTGCCCAGAAGTTTCCAAGGCAGATAGAGGATGATCACCCTGCCCATTATTCCCAGAGAAGCTCTGACATCCAGCAAAGGAACCAAAGGGCAGTACCTTCAGATTGAGGCATAAGCATTTCCGTTTGGTCCTATAGATTGTATGTACTGGTTGAACTTCGTCTTTGCAGAGTTAGAGATTTTTTTTTCCCTTGAAATTTATTTTTTGCTACTTATTTATTTATTTATTTATTTTTAAAATAATCTCTATGCCCAGTGTGGAACTCAAACTCATGACCCCCAGATCAAGAGTCACACGCTTTACCAACTGAGCCAGCCAGATGCCCTTTTTCTCTGTAAATTGAGGTTTAGCTTGCCTACAGCCTGAAAATCTTTTTTTAGGAAGATGTACAGATACTGCCTCTCCTCCTCCCCAGAACAAGAGTTTCTTCCCAGGAAAAGAGGAGCTGAGACTGTTGTCACTGAGTGAAGCGAAGGCTGAATGTCACTTCCTTTGAGGAGCTAACTAACTCAGTGGAAAGGACCCGACTACCCAGGACTCCTATCAGGAAGATTTACCACTTATGCTTTCTTCCAGTTTTATGCTTTCAGGTCTTATTTTTAAGTCTTTAATCCATTTTGAGTTGATACTTGTGTATGGTGTAAGAGTGGTTCCCTCCCACCTCCCTTTTGCATGTAGCTATCCAGTTTTCCCAACACCACTTATTAAAGAGACGGTCTTTTCTCCATTGTATATTCTTGGCTCCTTCGTTATAAATTAATGGACCAAGTAAGCATGGGTTCTCTTTGTTTGTACTTAAGCTGTAACTGCTTTCTCCTACTTCAAGAACCCTGGTTCTCACGAACACAGCAGATACAAAATTAAAATTTTTCGTATTTGCTCTATTACTTTATTCCATGTTACAAACATTAGTCTTAAAATAATCATACTAAAAACCACCATGATTTAAAATGACTGGGAACCATTGCAGTTTTTTTTTAATATGTTCTACACGTCATATCCAATTTTTTATAACTTCACTCCCTTGCTTAAATACAGAGGTATTATACAGTATACACTCTTCCTTTATTCCTCACTTAGTGTTAGTTCTTCAAGTAACTATATCCTCAATACTCATCATCAGTCTTCATATTGATAATTTTCTACTCACTTTGGTTGTGTAAAGTACATTTTGTAGTAGGTGCCTAAGGAAGAGGAGAGAAACTGTATTCCCTGAGTTCTTGCATATTGATAAAAGTTTGCCTATGCCCTTTATAACTGAAAGAAAGAATATATAAACAATGGGTTTTATGTTCACTTTCAGAATCTTAAATGTTGCTCTATTTTTTTCCCAGCACAAAGCATTACTTCAAAAATGTGATGATAAATCTTATCTTCTTTCCCTAGAAAATAAGCCCCCTCATTTTTTTACATTGATATTTTCTTTTGACATAAAATAATCTATACATATCTAAAGGATATACTCTAGACAGAACTCTTCTAGCTCCAGGACTCCCTGCCCTTCTTGGTGGACCACACCTTGTATAATCTCCTCTCTTATGGGGATTTGTCCCCCCAAAATTTGTATGTTGAAGTCCTAACAGCTCATGTGATGGTATTTGAGATGGGGCCTTTAGGAGTAACTAGGATAAATTAGATCTTAAGGATGGGGCCCTCATGATGGGATTAGTAGCCTTTTGAGAAGAGGAAGGGAGAGAAAAGGCCAAGTGTGGACAGAGCAAGAAACAGCCTTCTGCAAGCCAGGAGAGAGCTCTCACCGAGAACCAAATCAGTCTGTATATTGATCTTGAACTTCCCAGCCTCCAGAACTGTGAGAAAATAAATTCCTATTGTTTAAGCCACCTAATCTATGGTATTTTGTTATGGTAGCCCAGCTGATTTAGGAGACCCTCATTTGCATAAGTTTTTAAAAATTTAAGATATTTTAATGGATGTGTGTTGGTATCTCATTGTGGTTTTAATCTCCTTGTCCCTAATGGACAGGGAAGTTGAGAATCTTTTTATGCGCCATCTGTATATTTTATTTGGTAAAATGTTTAAATACTTTGTCCATATTTTTATTGTTTTTTTTTTTTGTATTCTTATCATTGAGTTTTTAAAGTTGTTAATATGTGGAGACAAGTCCTCTATATAATTTGCAAATATTCTTTCCTAGTCTGTGGCTTGTATTTTCATTCTATCAAGAGGATCTTTTAAAGAATAGAAGTTTTTAATTTTGATAAAGTCCAGTTTATCAATTTGTTCCATGTATTATACATATGGTGTCATATATAAATAAGCTAGTGCTTAACTTAAAGTCACAAAACTTTATCCTACATTTTTTTTCCTAAAAGATTATAGTTTTAGGTTTTATATTTAGGTCTATGATCCATTTGGAGTTAATTTTTGTATAAAATGTAAAAATAAGACTTAAAAGTTTCTTTTTTTGCATACGGATTCCAATTATTCCTATACCTTTTATATAAAAACTCTGCTTTCTCCACTAACTTGCTTTTTCAGCTCTGTCAAAAATCAATTGGTCAGGGGCGCCTGGCCCAGTGGCTGGCTCAGTGGGTTAAAGCCTCTGCCTTCGGCTCAGGTCGTGATCCCAGGGTCCTGGGATCGGGCCCTGCATTGGGCTCTCTGCTCAGCCAGGAAGCCTGCTTCCTCCTCTCTCTCTCTCTGCCTGCCTCTCTGCCTGCTTGTGATCTCTGTCTGTCAAATAAATAAGTAAAAATCTTTAAAAATAAATCAATTGGTCATATTTGTGTGTGCATCTATTTCTGGACCCTATTTTGTTCCATTGATCTGTCAAACTTTTAAATTTTTTTTTATTTCTTTAATTCCTTTTTCTTCGAGAGAGAAAGTGAGAGAAAGCATGTGAGAAGGGGCAGGGGCAGAGGGAGAAAGAGAGAGAGAATCTTAAGTAGGCTCCATGTCCAGCATGGAGCCCAATGTGGGGTTTTATCTCCCCATCCTGAAATCATGACCTGAGCCAATCAAGAGTCCCACACCCAACGGGCTGAGCCACTTAGGTGCTCAAATCTATTTGTCTGTCTTTACAGCAATATAATACTTTCTTGATTAATGTAGCTTTAAGTAAGATTTGTAGTCTGGTAATATAAGTCTTCTAACTTTGTTCTTCTTTTGCAGAGTAGTTTTATTTATTCTAGGTCCTTTGGTTCTCATGACTATTAATGATCCTTACATTTATTGGATATCTGTGTTTTCTCCTCTAATATTCAATCCATTTTCTGATCATTAAAGTTTATATGTGTGAGATCTGTTTGGGATATTATTATTGTTATTATTATTCCATTGGTCTGTTTATTTAACAATGTACCAAGTCAGTTTTAGTAACCATAGCTTCATAGTAAGTTTTATTTTCAGGTAGAATGGGTCTATTTACCATATTCATCTTATTCAAAAAGCTGGTTGGCTATTTTTGGCCCATTTCTCTGCCATATAAATTTTAGAATCATTTTGGTCAAGTAACTAAAAAAAAAAACCAACAAAACCCAAACACTGGTGTTTTTTAGAAAAGTATCAATTCTTCAGATCAATTTGGTGACATCTACCATCTTTATCACTCTTCTGAATCATTTAGTAAATCTGTCCATTAATTTAGATATTCTCTGTCTTTCAATCCAAAATTTATTTTTTTCTCTAACAGACTGGCTTCTTTTTTGTTATATTTATTCTAATGCCCTTGATATCTTTGTTGAAACTAGTAAGATTTCTTTCCCAATTTTAATTCTTCAGTTTATACACAGTAAACTTTAATTTTCTTTGATGCATAGTTACATGAATTTTAACATATGCATAGATTTGTGTAACCATCACCACACTCATGACACAGAGCCATATCAATTGCCCAAAAAGTTTCCTTCATGCTGCCCTTTGTAGTAAATTATCTCCATATTCCTGGGACCTAATTGATCTCTTCTTCATCCCTATAATTTTGCCTTCTCCAGAACGTCATATAAATGTAGTCATCATATGGAATCTTTTGAGACTGACTTTTCTCACCTAGCATGATGCATTTGGGGTTTATCCATATCCTTGTGTGTATCAATTGTGTGTTCCTTTTTATTACTGAGAAGTAGTTCATTGTATAGATGTACCACAGACTTGCTTATGCCTTCACTCCTTGAGGGATATTTTGGTTGCTTCCAGTTTGGGAGATAATGAGTAATGCTATAAGCATTTGCGCACAGGTTTTTATCTAAATGTAAGTTTTTATTTTCTTAGTATATATACTTGTTGGGTCATAGTATGTGTGAGACTTTATAAGAAATTGCCCAACTGTACTATTTTTTTATTCCCAGCTGCAATGCTTAAGTTTCAGGTGCTTCACATCCTCAGCAGCACATGGTATGGTCAATTTTTTTTTTTTTTAGTTAATCAGTCTAATAGATGTGAAAATCTTTTTAAAATTATATTTTCTGAATTTTGCTGGTACATATGAATGTAATTTGTTTTTAAAAAACTTTAAAAATTTTTAAAGGATTTTATTTATTCACTTATTTTAGAGATACAGCAGAGGATGGGGGAGGGAGGGAGAGAGAGAGAGAGAGAGAGAGAATCTGGAGGCAGGGCTCAATCTCATGACCATGAGATCATGACCTGAGCGGAAACCAAGAATTGGACGCTTAACTGACTAAGCCACCCAGTTTCTCCTTATAATTTTTTAAAAAATTTAAAAAAGGATTTTATATTTTTAAAAAAACCTTTAAAGTATAGCCTACATACCAAATATGTATTTATTATGACAACTTTATGAATTAAGCACATCCAGTAATCAGCAACTAGGTCAAGAAAAAGAACATTACAAGAAATTTAGAAGTTTCTTCTATGCCCCCTCCCATTTTTTGCCATCCTTCTAAACCAATTCTGACTTCAAATAATACAGATTAATTTTGCCTTTTTTATACATCATGTAAATGGAATCATACTGTTTGCTCTCTGGTATTTTCTATTACCCCTTTTGGGATGTCAGACAGAAGGAAATAACCCAGGAGAGTGCATTGTGAGAAATTGTAGTTGATAGCATATTCTTTGAAGGCATTTATTAGTAGTAATTGAGTTCACATGCTGTTTGCGTATTGTACACATTCATTAAGATAATGATAGATGTTGCATTACTGAAATGTCAAGAAAAGAAGCAGATAATTTGGACTCAGTATTGCTAATGTTTTCTTTTTTATCTTAATTCCTTTAATCATGATTTTTACAGTTATGAACAGTGACTGTGGTTAGTATTTCATAGTTTATTTGGTTGATTGTGTGCTTTTTACATGTTTTTCCCAGTGGAAATGTTTTTCCCCTTTTGGAAATGGTGGAACGGAGGCGCATAACCCCTGTCATCACCAACGAATTTTCATTAGTTCTGTCACTCGCGGTCTCTAACCATCAGCAGCGGAGTCATTACCCACCATGGAGGTGGTAAAGAGAGATTAGGCAGCTCTTCAATTTTCTGGTAGAATTTTCCCTCAAGGAAATGCCATCATTCTCATTCTTTCATATCATTATGTCCTTTGTCATAATGTCAGAAGCTGTTCACTGTTACATAGTAAGTTCACCACATGTTTTGATTTAATCTAAATTAGATCTTAAGAATTGTCTTATTAAGTACATACAAGCTTAACAACCTACATAGATACCTAAAACCTTACTGTCTATTTTTTTGCTTCAGGAATTGTTGATAAGAGGTCACAATTTTAGTTGACCTAGTTATCTTAATAATTCATATACACCCACACACATACACAATTATTTAATATTAAAGGTATACTTAGCTTACCATTTGCACATTTTTTTACCTTCATCTATTCCATATTTTATGATAGCCTTGGTCAGAATAATTACATTTTAATTAATTGGTTTTAAAAAACCAATACTCATAGTTTTTTTGTTTTTGTTTTTGTTTTTTAAAGATTTTATTTATTTATTTGACAGAGATCACAAGTAGGCAGAGAGGCAGGCAGAGAGAGAGAGAGGAGGAAGCCGGCTCCCTGCCGAGCAGATCCGAGCCGGATTGCAGAGTGCTCCAACACATGGGGTCTGAGCCACATAGCCTGGGTTTGAACTCTGGCTACACTGCCTGACCACAAGCTTTGTGGTCACTGTGTTTTTCTTTTTTCATTACTGAAATTGGAATTGTAATGGTACTTATCTCATAGTGGTATTGGAAAGATTAAAAGTGTTTACATGTATGAAGTGTCAGAAAAGTTCTTGGTTCAATAACTACTGACCATTATTATTGAATAAATGAACTAAAACATGAAATGAGTATAACACAGTTCATCTTCTGGATCGTATTTTTGTTATTAACCGGATAATTCACAGTGTTTTCCAGCAAAAAAAGGGCTTTAGGAATAATTTATTCTAACAGTCTCAGTTAAACATGAGGAAAGTAGAATGGAGGAAGGTAAAATCATTTGTGCTAAATCATCCTAGGACGTTAATTAAATTCTTTTTGTCTGTATTGCTAAAGGGGAATCTAATAGTCTAGTTATAACTGGGCTTACAGTCAAAAGAAAATACAAATTTAAAGTAGGAGGTCAAAAGCCTTAAGGGTAATTCATCATCCACTAAATAGAACTTTCTCTGTTTCCTGTCTTCTGCTTTCCTCAGGGCATCATATCTGTTATACATTTCGGTGTTTGGGGTGCTTTAACTTTCTTCTTGTATGATTTTAAATTTTTATTAATACTGCCAGTGCTCAGAAGAATAGGTATCAAAGCCTATTGAAGGAACTTTGTGTTTCTTTGGTCATCTGATATACCATCTAAATAGTTCTCAGCTTCTTTTGCTTCCTTCAGAAAAATAAATGTTAGACAAAGACATTCTAATCAGATACGTCCATAGAGCACAAAGTGGACTAAAATACTTTATCTAATGTGATCAAAGTAATCAGTTATTTTAGACTTTAAAATGTGAATTTATTTGTGCCCATCAAACCTGTGGTTAAACTATTCATGACATACTTTAATATTGTTGTTCTACAAACATCACCATCAAAGGTGAAGAAACTGTTCTCAGAAATAACCAAGAAAAGAGAGAAAAAACAAGAAATGATATGCTACATTATCTTCTAAGCAAAGTCTTGAGTGTGTGTGTGTGTGTGTGTGTGTGTGTGTGTATGACAGAGAGAGAGAGAGGCACCAAGTCCCATTTTCTGGAAAAACGAACTAAGGACTAAAAATTCAATAAATTTTTATTACCAGTTTATTAAGTGTCAGACCCTTTGCTAGGCATTCACCATAGAGCAATGACTAAGATAACATGTCACATAGCCAGTAAGTTTCAGGACCAAGACTCAGCTGAGCCCAGCTAACCCCATCGTGAGCTCTCTTAATGACAGCCTCTTAAAAATCTTTGTTTATGCAAAACCATGATTTATTGTTCTCTCATTAATGGTGAGTGAAAAAAAAAGTGTCATTGCTTCCATACCAACATTTCGCATAAAAGTAAAAGGCGTTGATGTCTTGAGGTTGCATCTTCAATTATACAAAACATCTCAGTGAGATTTTAAAAGAATGTTAACGTGAATTTTTCTAATAAGTTGTTATTTGCTTGTGTTTCAGTTTCCAAACTATCTTTCAGATGGGTAATTCAGCCTACTTATTTTTCATTTTTATGACAGTAGATAGATTTTTCTTAGCACTTATTTGGGATGTACTTAGCCATTCTTAGCCCCAGCTGGGTCCCACCAGCTCCTTCCTGTTAAAAAAGGTAGAGCAAATTCTTTAAGAACGTGGTGCTCCCCTGTTCACAACCAGTTGTACAAGAGAAATACTTGATACTTTCCTCCCTGTGAGTGACATAATGAATCACTGATTGTGTGACTTATTATGTATTCTAATAAGCACTAAAGAATAGAACATTCATTCTTTTACAAAAAAAAAAAAAAAAAAAAAAGATGGTGCTGGAATGGGCAGCCAGCCCCACATTCAACTCCTAGCTCTGGCACTCAGCTGTCTCACTTCTGACAAGACACTGAATTTCTCTGGTGCCTTGAGCTTTTACATCTGTAAAAGTACGTATCTTTTTACAGATATCATTTACCTCACACTATTATTTACCTTTTAAATAAAGTACTGTTTACCTCAAGCCTGTCTTTAGATCTCATTCATCAGTGTCAGATAAAATGAAGCTTTCAGGTAAAACGAAGGGATCAGGCCCAAAGGTTTCTAGCTCTAATGTTGTAGAATTTATGGCTCTGGAGACCATAAGGCTTTTCCCTGGTGGTGTATAGGATATTTCACTCTTTTTAGACTTTTTATGAATTCAACTGGAATTTCCTGAATAGTGCTACTGAGCCCCAGTCTTCCCGGCCGGATTTGGACTGTCGTTACTCTCCTTTTAAACATGGTCTTCACATTGCTGAGAATGAAAACAAAAAAAGGATGAGATGACATTTCCCTAGGATAATTATCAAGGTACCCAGAGTTCTGATTATGAACCATTCACTCAGTGCCCTTCCTGGCACACTGTACTACTTCTTTATAAAAAGTTCCGGTGAGAACATACATTGCTTTAGTACACTAAAAACATTTATGGGCAAGGTTCTCATAAATTTCTTTAGTGTGTAACAATGGGATAATAAAACTCAGGGATTTGGAACTCACTTTGGTTCTCATCTTCTCTCCAGACCTCTGTGATTTGAAAGTCCATATGTTAAAATCTCAGAGAGGCTGATTCAGAGAGACCTCTTTTAATTTGGAGGCTGCTGGTGACCTCTTATTTATTTGTTTCCTCTTATTTTTTTCCAAACTAAGATTTTTCACAGGACTTCATATAATTTTTCCAGCTTTCCTGGTATAAACCATCTGTGGTCATTTTGCAGAGTCTCTTTAGGTCATGGGAAAGTTCTGTCTTTCCTGCGTAGCACATATATGAGTCCTGCTCTCCACAGCCACTTTTTAGGAGTGGATAGCTGCATTGTCTCCAAGGAATTTAGATGTAGTCACAATGCCAAACTTGTTCCCCATCTACAATTGTGAACAAATTCTAGAATGCTCCTCCATTTAAATAACTCACTTGTCAGTTTTAAAGACGAGTTTTGTCTTTCTTAAAGAGACGAGCTATTATAGGATCTCTGTTAGAAAATGAAAGTCGTCAAACGCTGGATTTGATATGTTAGTGGTATATTTCTGTTGGTTTTCCAGATACCTAACAACTTTAAAGTAACCATTGAAAAGATAGAGAATATGAGATATATTGTCACGGCCAGTCCTGACCGTCTCTTTTCAAGTCTTTATCACTTATTTTTTCTCATTAGACAAATCCCTATCTTCCTTCAGAACCCACCTCATGTACTCTTCCCTGACTTTAGACTCCCAGTGCCTCTGAATTTGAGAAGACAAATGATTCCCTATTTTGATATTTGATCTACCCTGGCATATGGGTTTGGATTTTCTCTTATGAGAAATATGCGCTTGTATGGAGTGAAACTAGATGCTCCTTGAGGACACAGATTAGCTCATATGATTCTGGTCAAGTCCCGACATCATCTGCCTGGTGGCTGCAAATACGTGTTACTTTAAATAATAATTTCTAAAAATAACAATACATACCCCTTGTGAATATTCTGGGACATACCAAGATAATAAAGCAAATCCGAAGTACTCAAAAAATTGCAAAAAAAAAATTTTATTTTTCTGGGATCTTTTCCTTTGAAAACGTGTGTGTGAACAAACTGTGATCATATTGCATATGATTTTGATACTTTTAAAAATAACCTATCATGATCTTTTTGCTATGAAATATTATCCAAATGCACAGTCTTGCCAGCCATCATTTATTCAACCATTTACTTACTGATGGAGATTTAAATTGTTTCAGTTTTGACTATATTTAAAAAATATTCTGATAAATATCTGTATTTTTCTCCTGGAAAACTTTTACCAACTTATAATTCCAACAATCTATCATAGTGCTCTTTCCTTCCATTTTTTCAGCTGTCAGTATTATTGTTGAGTGTGTGTGTGTGTGTGTGTGTGTGTATGTATATATATATATATTTAAATTTATTTATAAATTTTAATATTTTTAAAATTTAGAAACAAATTTTTATTATTTTAAATTACAGTCTTCAGTTATTAGGGATATTATCTATTTCCTATATTTAGTAGACATTTGAATGTTTTCTTTTGTGTACTCTCCATTTGTGATTCTTTTTCAATTTGATATGTACCATAATACACTTAGGTTCATAAGAACTCATTAAATATTAAGGACATTATCTGCATCCATATTTGTTGGATTCATATTTATTTTTCCATCTTAGTGTGTACCTTTTAATTCTGATGTGGCATTTCTTGATTGTTTTGGCAAAAAATAGAATTAAATAACTTTTTTCTTTGTGAGTTTTCCATACAAAGCATTGAAAATATTTATTTACATTCTCTCCTCACACAGATTTTTCTGCTTTGAAGTTTTACAGTTTAACTTATGTACTTAGAATTACTTGTTTTTTCCCCTCAAATAATAATTGATCAATTTTCTAGAACCATTTACTGAATATTTTTCCTACTTATACATTTTCTTATTTGTAGTATATTTTGATGCATATAACATATTTTCTTAATGATCACATATGTGTCATATACCAGTTTTTTATAACTATTTTGGAGCTCTTTATTCTATTTCATTGGTCTGTTTTTTTCTTATTTTACCTCCACAGTGTTGATTATTATAGCTTTATAATAAATTTTAACATCTGGTAAGACAAGTTCCTCATATGACTATCTTTTGATTTTGTTGTTGTTGTTGTTGTTTTAGAGGGGAGGGAGACAGAGGAAGAGAAGGGGGAGGGGTAGAGGGAGAGAGAGAATCCTAAGCATGCTCCATGCCCAGCTTGGAGCCTGGCTTTGGGCTCAATCTCATAACCCTGAGATTTGACCTGAGCTAAAATCAAAAGTCGGTTGCTTAACCTTGACCAACTTGAGCCACTCAAGTGCCCCCTCTCATTTTACTGTTTTTATCTTTACAAAAACATTGTTTTTTCTTGCCCATTTGATCTTATGGAAATTTAAAATTATTTGCCAAGTTAAAATAATCTATTTGGGATTTTGTGTAGAATTGCATTAAAACTTAATATTATTTGAGAAAGTATACCAACAGAAAACATAACAGCATTCAGTACATTCTTTCTTTCAAGTCAGACTAAAACTCTTATCTTGCTGGAAGTGAATTAACCGCCAGGCTGCCCCATACACCAAGTGTGCAAGTGTTAGCCAGTGGTAACCTACACTTGTAAAGAACATTTTAGGAAGAGAATTTTCGAAGTAGCTCTTACAACTCTTTTACTCATCTGTTACTTTTCCTTAGAATACAGACATGAATTTTTCTCTCATCAATACATCTCAAGCAAAAATTTTAATCTGAGACTTTTTAACACTCTGGTTTTTCCTATCAAGCCAATGTTTATAAATACCTTGAACAACTTTTATACTTGAATGAACTTTAAAAACTTACCACTGGGAAATTGCCCTAAAATCTAGTTGTGACATTATAATATAAACAACAAAAAATAGTTTTCACTCATCTAAACCTTCTTATCTGTCTATTGTTTTTGGGTTTCATTCAGTTTTTCGTTGTCTCAAATGCATGTGTCCCTGCTTCTGGTGGGAAATCTTGCTAAGTGATATGTGTCTTTCTCTTCCTTTGGGATTTGAACTATCCCAGAACCATCTTTTCTCTTTTTTTTTCCCATAAAGTCTGCTCCTTGGATGATGGTGTCCGTGTTTAGTTTCACAAACATCTGAATAAAATGTGTTTATTTTCCTTTAGAAATATGCATTGTAAACTGAATGCACTTTTGTTTTTAGAAAAGTACAAGGTGATAATTCAAGGCCTAGGGAGACAGAGAGTTTTTATGTTCGAGTAAGTGCAAGAAGAGTAGTCTTACTTCCCAAAGTTCCCTGTGCTGGACACCATCTTGAGATGAGAAAGAAATTGAATTAGTTTGGATAATTTTCTCGGTTTACTTACTTGACCTTTGATCAACAATTTTGAAGCAAACATTGCCCATTATCGTGGAAGAGGGTTTTTCTCAATTCTTATTTTGTTATCAGAACAATAATCTAGTAGCACATTAAAAATCTCTAACTTGTGATGGCAGCAGAGTGGTTCCTGGAAGGTGTTGAGTGCAGAAGCATTTTGTGTTTGGGAACTCACTGCAGTCTGAAAACTTCCTGTATTTTCTAAGATAATTAGGGAAATAAGAAATTTTGATATCTTCTTAGAACAATGTCTGTAAGGTACAGCAGGAGGATGCTTTTAAAGATATAGTTTAGGAACACATGAGAGATTAAGTAACTTCAGGAAAGAAATTTTACTTCAGTTTCAGGATAAGCTAGAAAACTGAAAATTTTGTGAGAGTGAAAAAGTAAACTTTGAGTAAATTACAGGCACTGATACTTTAGCCTGAACATGTGTTTAGAAGCAATCACCACCATCAGACAGTGACCGTGGACATAGGACAGTAGGGTGGATTGCTGAGGATCATATGCTTTTCATCTACTTTTTGAGCTCCCAGCGTGAGCGTTTTATGGTAGTGGGATTCTGATTGTATTTGGAGCATTCTGCCACTATAATATCTCTATAAGGATCCATGCAGATTCTGTGTCTTAGAGGTAAGTTACAAATCCTAAATTCCACTCCTGAAACCAATAGTGCACTCTATTAACTAACTATAATTTAAATAAAAACTTAACAAAACAAGACAGATAGTGACTTTGCTTTTAGTCTAAGTGGGACAATAAATGACTGGGAGGTACAGAGCAGAAGAGTGACATGATGTGTCTTATGTATATCTTTTAAAGACTTTATCTATTTATTTATTTGAGAGAGAGAGAGAGAGAGAGCATGAGCTGGGGAAGGGGCAGAGGGAGAAGCAGACTACCCATGGAGCAGGGAGCCCAGTGAAGAGCTTGATGCGGGACTCCATCCCAGGACCCTGAGGTCATGACCTGAGCTGAAGTCAGATGCTTAAATGAGCCACCCAGGAACCCTGATGTGTCTCATGTTTTAAAAGGAATCCTCCCACTGCAGGTGGAGAGGAAACTGTAGGGAAATGGTGGTGGGAACATCGAGTCATTTGGAATGCTATTTGCACCAGCCCAGAGGAGTGACAATGGTGGCTTGGACCAGGGTAGTGGTGGTAAAGATGGTAATAAGTACATGGACTCAAGACACATATCTACAGTAGCCAACAGGGTTAGCCGACAGACTGGATGCAGGATGTGAAAGAAAAACAACAGCAAATGACTCTTAAGTCTTTTGTTCCAAGCAAGTGAAAGGAATAAGGTGTAATTTACTGAGAGGGGACCCACTAGAGGAATAGCAGGTTGTATTGGAAGGAATCAAAAATGAGTTTTCTTTCTTTTCTTTTGTCCTTTCCTTCACTTCCCTTTTCTTCTTTCTTTCTTTTTCTCTCTTTCTTTCTCTTTCTTTCTTTCTTTCTTTCCTTTCCAGGCCTTTTATTTTTAGGTCAACAAATCAGAAATAGAGGTTTACAGAAATAAAAGAAAGAAAAGAAACTTATTTCAGTAGGCAATGTGAAGACATTGGAAGCAGTTCCTAGAGCAGCAGGTGATGATGAACTCATAACTCACTCTATGGCTTCTCAAAGGCTGCTGAGGTCAAGATAAGGACTAGGAGTTGGCCTTCTGATTTAGAAGTGTGGAGGTCATGTAAGACCACGTAAAAAGTTGTTTCAGTATGGGGACAATAGCTCAGTTGGAGTGGGCTCATGATAAAAAGAGGATATTCAGGGAAAATAGTGTGGCTGTGCAGCAAATGGAGACAGTGATGACAGGTAATATTGTGAGAAGATTTCCAGTAAATTCACTCATAGAAATGAAGCAGTTACTAGAGGGAGTTAAGAGATTATTCTTCTTAAAAGAGGAACTATTATAGTGTGTTTGTATATTAATGGAAATGATCTCTAAAAAAGGCATGTAACCTGAGGGAAGTCCTTAAGTGAGAGCAGTGGAATTCAGTGTGCTTGTGGAGAGGCAGCCTAACACAAGAGTGCAGAAGTTTCATCCCTAGAACTGGAGGGAAGATCAAGTACAGAAGCATCCAAAAACAATGGCGTGATAGGTTTTGTGGTAGACCCATGTGGACTTTTCTCACCATTTGAGTCCTAGTTTTCAACAGAGTAAGAATCTAGGTCATCAGCTCAGAATGAAGGGCTAGGGAAATGGTAAGTGAACGAATTAGGGAAATGAATAGACTTGCCCAGCAGCACTAAGGGCCTACTTGAAGTTAATGATCATCATTTTATAATGAGACCAGTCAGCAGGGTTGAATGCTTTTTTTCCCCCTCAGCTCTGTTCTCCTCCTTTGGTGCATATGAAAACTAGATACAGAGTGGTATTTAACCAGGATTGGAATTTTGACAGAGGACCACTACGGAGAGGAAAAAAGGGTGAGAGAGTGTGTGTAAGGGAGTAATAATATTGATAAATTCTAGAATCCAAGCTGGAGAGGAAGGAAGTAAGATTATGAGATGGGTAAGAGACAGTGAAGAAGTAGTAGAAAAATTGGAGATCCAAAGACAGGTGCAAACAAAGTTGAGTACTGAATTATTGGAGTCGGGGAGAAAAATAAATGATCTTAAAAGATAGGATGTGGTGGCTAGAGAGAGGTGCTCTTGAAATTGAACTTGGGGAACAGTGCAGTTATTGGTAAAGTGCGTGGAGAGTATGATTGGCCCAGGGTGAGGAAAGGACAACCACAATTCAAGGAAGGAGGCAAGAATCAGAAAGGACAAGATAATGAAAGGATTGTCTACCTAGATAGGAAAACCACCAAGAATTATGGCAGAAGTCTTTTTGGACTGACCATTACTAATATCTTCAAGGAATGAGGAAAGGGTCCTGGAGATCCACAAATAACTGAAATAAAGCGGAAATAATATTGCCCAATGGCATGACCTGAGATTTTCAGACTTCAGCCCAAAAGAAGACTAAAAAATGCATAGAACAAGGTTCCCAAATTTTGCTGCATATTAGAATCACATGGGGAGTTTTTGGACACCTGGATTCCCACATCATAGCTCATACTAATTAAATCAGAATGTCTGGGGATAGGAACACACCATGAGTATGTCTTTCCAGATTCCTGGGCGATTTTGATGTTAGCAAAGTTTGGCGACCATTGCCAGAGTTGACCCTGTATTATATCATTTGGTAAGAATTAAAGTAGGACAAATTGATCTTGGCTGAAAGGCAGATTTTTTTTCTGAAAATATCTCTATGTAAAAGGAGAGCAGGAAATGAAAACAACATTGAGAACAATAACAAAAACAGCTGTTGGAAATCAGCCGGAAATGGTGAAGTTGTTACGATAAGAAAGTTGACAGTTTGAGAATCGGAGGAGATGCTTTCATTTAGATGATTAGCTTTTTAATATCCATGTGGCCATGTGCCAGGTACTTAACTTTATCCTCAGCCTCCTCATTTGTACAATAGTATCAAAATATATACCTTCCAACTATTGACAGAGCATAAATATCTTGGCAGAATTTCCTTAATAAATTCCCTTTCTAAATTCCTCCATTGAAAACATTTTTGTATCTTCTCCATCAATGCTTAGATATTATTTCCTTGTTACAGAATTTTGTGTGTGTTTTTATATGTGTATGTATAATTTATATATAGGTTATATATAATTTGCAATGCATGTGTATGTGTCTATCAAATAAGTTCACAAGACAATAAGCACCATGCCCGCTGTGTGCCAGAATTTTGCCAGGCTCAGTGCTCTCAAAGTCATTGTAAGATAAACGATGAGTGTATCAAGCTCCTCGTCTTCTCTTACCTTGTGGAAGGACTAGAAATAACATTTCTGGAAATGGGAGAGAGGAAAGAGGTCACCACTTGTCTTCTAGCTTCACTCAGACAAGGTTGTACTGTTAATGGTTAACATCACAGTGAGTCAGGCATGGGACTACACAGTAGTTGTATTGCTTTTTATTTACCCTCTCTGAATATTCCTTTAGGGCTATTGAGATAATGTATGTGTCAATTGCATAAATTAATAACTGGCCTATAGTAAAGGTGAGTGTATGTTTAATAAATGATCATGATCATTGTTCATCACTTTCAGCCACTTTAATCAAAGACCTTTGCAGTTTCACAAGTCAATGTTACTATTAGAAGAATTCAAAGCTTTGGATGAGAAGGACAAAAATTCCTGATATTAGAAAAATTGGCATTTTGTGGGTTTTGACAATTTTTCTGACACTTGTTTATGCAGGACATAAAGATTGCAAGGACAGGTATTTCATTTCCTCCAGTGCAGAGGCTGGAAGGAAGTTGAAAAAAAATCAGCAAGACGGAATTCTCCATAAGGGCCTGACATTACTTAAGATATGAACGCCACCGGAATAGAGGCCTATCTAGGGAAAAGGATTTTTTCTTTTTAATTTTGCGAACAGTGACCTATTGTCCCTTCTTACAGTTTGCTGAATGTGAGCTTTGCTCAAGTTAATCACAGAGAGCCAGTTTTGCAGGATTCCAACAGCAGCCTTCCAGTGGTGCAAAGCATGGTGTTGTTTCACATGAAGCGATTAAACTGTCTACATGAGAAAGAGACCTTCACTCTGAAGGTCTCTCTGGTCCCCTTCACTTTGATTTTTCTGGCTCTCATAAAACATGTACAAATTCAGTCTGAAATTTTAAAACTTGTAAAAGCCCCAGAAAATTTCAGATCAGTTAACAAAATCCCAGTTAAGCAGTCCATTGGCACAGTTCTCTGATACTTAACACATTTCTCTGGGCCGTAAATTAAACAGGCTTTCATGGGAGTTTAAATAGCTTATGGGGGAACGTGAGTGGTGGTCTTTGACAAAAGGAGCCAAAGAAGTGATATACTGATCTAAAAAAAAAAAAAGATGTGATTTAATGTCTTCTTTTATTTTCTTCTTCAATTACCAAAATCTTGTATTCTACAACATTACTTGATATGTACCAATAGTAGCAGCTTTTGTTAGATAATGTGTTGCCATCATCAGAAAGTGATAATGTTTGACTGCAAAGGTCTTGTTCTGTTGAGTATATAAATCACAAAGAGCAAAGGAATTCTTTTTCTCTGCAGCTAACTGAGTTGGTAGGAGATTCCAACATGGCATTGAAACGCAAACTTGGCAACACTGGTCTCCACTTTAATCAGAGTATAAATCTTTTTAAAATCTTGTATTTAAGAGTCATGCAGACAGGAGAAATTTAAGTTAAATCTTTGTCCCTATTTTTAAGAGCTAAAAACCTATATCCATATATCCTTTGCAGTAGTCCAAGTCCTATCGCTTCTAACTAACTTATTAATGGTGTGATATTTGGTAAGCCGCCTTAACTCTCTGAGCATATTAGCCTTTTTGGAGGAACTGTAAAGACAGAATAAAATAATATGGATAACATGCCTCGAACTTAATAGTTGCTCAATAAATGTTTATTCCTTCCTACTCAGTGTGGGCTTTATAGGATTTACTGTGACTAGAAAAGTACAGGCACCTACCTGAATGAGTTTGCTCTGTTTATATCACATATGGTCTCTGCATCACATTTCTCTTCTCAAAAAGCTAAAATGAGGGTAGAAAGCTGAGATCTTGTCTTGCTGTCAGTGGGCTCTCCCTCTATATTCTTACTCATTAAATGGTGGGACACTTCCAATCCATTATGTGTGTTATAGGTTGATGCACCTGAGAAACAAACTCTAAGATGGAGATCAGCAGGCAGGAGGGGCTCTTAGGATCAATGCTTGTGGAAGAGAAAGTGAGGAAGCAAGAGGAAAAAATCAAACTTTAAGGCAGTGTTGGCAAAAGACTCAGTCAACCCTTGGGAAGATCTGAAGGACATGTCACAGCTTCCCTGAGTGGAGGTGAGAGAGCAGGGCCTTTCTAGTTCATGGCAAACAGTCGTTGGTTATGGGTCATTCTTGATGAGAACTTGACTTGGACAAAATGATGCTTTGGTTGAGGCAATGTTTGAGGGAACCTGATGCTAGGAGCTGTCTGTGGGCAGCACTCCCATTAGGGGGTAAGTCTTTCATCATAGCAAGAGATCTGAACATCTTACCATAGTGTTCGTTCACCAGAGCCTGGGCCCGTGCCAGCAGGGTTCTCAAAACCTAAAATGCCTTCAAGAGCAAGCAGTGTGACCCTGACCGCTCATGCCATGACTACACTAAAGGGAGCAGACACACTTCCTTATTCACACAGGTGTATCCTGATGCAAACAAGCACAAGCAAATACTTATGCGTCCGAGTAATGAGTGGTTATAAAGTGGACAAGATTAAATATTCATGTGTGAAAGCATAAAAGGATTTGGGGATAATGTACAGCGTACTACCACCAAATAGGTGCCCAGTGAATGTTTGCTGAATGAGTCAGGACAGTGAAGGAGAAGTTGTGGAGGTCCTACCATCATTGAAGATGACACTGAGGGGTCCGTCTAAGCCAGGGAAGCTTTGGAGGAAGCAGCAACCACAGAAAAAGGACTACACTTGGGTATGTTTTAGGCTATATATCTGGCACAGAAGTTCAAAATAAGAAATGCCAAGTTGTTTGACAGCACTGAGGCTAGCTGGCTGGAGGATGATCTGCAGACTGAAATCACAAAACAAGGGAGGTCGTATGGGGGACTTGGTGAAGCATGTGGATCATAAGAGAATGAAGCAGAAGTTATAGGCAGGAATAATTTAAAGAACTTGTCAAGAAGCATAGCTGAGTTGTTTGTTGTTTGTTTGTTTTAACTTGGAAAATAACATACCTAGGGCTTCAATTCATTTGGGGTTATATTTACTTAGTATATAGCTATGAAGACTGAGTTTTGAAGAGACATGCTTTCCCCCACCCCCCCATTATGACACCAGGATAAAAAACTGCAGATTTGGAAAGAGCTCTAGAGGTTATTTACTTCAGCTCTTCCATTTTATAAGTGAGGGTAGCAAAGGAGCAGCAAAATTAACGACTCTGTGTGTCGCGGTAGTGGAGTAGTACAAGTGAGGGCTTCTGATTACCCCAGATTTTCTTATCCACTATTCCAGACGGTGGTACTACATTTATAAAAGGATATTTAAAAAAAAACCAAACAGGTAAAAATATTTCCTACTAACTCTACGTCATGATAATATATACTGGGGCTCCACTCCAGGTTCCAATGAGAACCGTCTGATGGGCTTTTAAAAATATGTAGATTTCAAAGTATATATTTTTGAAGTTCCACAAGTGCTTTTGTTTCTGCAAAGAAAGGTTTAAAATGTAAATATCCTAACAAACCAAAAAGCAAAAGTAATAAATCAAAGATATTGCACCCATAGGAAACGTATCATGCATGTGAAAACCAAATGGAATATGTTTTATATATATATTTGTGCATTCTCTGAAATCCTTTGCTTGCATGAAGTTATTGGCAGGAATTCTGGCTCTACTAGAGCATTTTACAGACAGACGTAGATTGGCTCGGTGCTCTCTGCACTGTCTCTTTAGGAGACTAGGGATGGTGTAAGTTTTATATCTCTTCCAATGTAAAATATTATACTTATGAAATATTTAAAATAGCATATGTATGCAAAAACACCATATACTGCAAACAACCCAGTTGTTGGTGAATATTTAAAGCTATGTAGGTTTTCCAATACTTTTATGTTTGGCAGTTACGTGAATCCGTGTCCCAGTGGTAGACAGATGGCACATTTATATCAGAATCACTTGAGGATGGTTTAAAAATGGGTCTGGGCAGGGTATAGAGGAACCACAGAGGAAAGTGCAGTCAGCCTGGCTAGGGTCAGCAGAATTCCTACTATTCTGTATCCCAGAGGAATGAGGGGAAGAAGTTACCAGAATGGGGAAGAAGAGCATAGAGAAGGCCACCTTGAAAGGATCAGTGACCTCAGGTCAAGGGCTATAGTCAATTCAAAGTGATCCCACAGGGAAAGAGTCAGCTCGGACTCCACTGTCCTCTCTCTTTCCAGTCTCCCGTCATAGCTCTCCACTGGCCAAACCCAGGAAAAGTCAGAATGCAAGGGAGTAGAGGGGCTGGCGAGTGGACTGGGGAAGCACTGTCTACAGCACAGGAGTTGAGGGGAAGAAGCTGAGTCCTTGGAAAGGTTAGTATCTATTGATGACATTAACTTGCTCATCACACATGTCCTGAGTATTTACTGTGTGCTGGGCACTGTTACTTGTCATCAGGACACAAAGGTAGATCATACCCTGAAATGAAGGATCTCACAGGTTTGAAGGAGAGAATGGCAAGTCAATGCAAGGTCCAAATTCCATGTGAGTGCAAGGTCAAAATCCCAATTTGAGGAAGAATTGCAGCAACTGCTTTTGAAAGGGTATTTTTCCCCAGAGATTCCTTAAAGATAACAGGAAATCCACTTCCAGGAAGGACCTTGAATCTGATGGGTGATCTGAGAGAAAAAACAATATCAGGATGTTGCATCAAGACCTGAGAGAAAGGAGTGAAGTTGATCGAAGTCCATTTAAAGAAGTTCTGAAGCAATATGAATCTTCCTCACATCTAGGAAGGTTTGCATGTTTGTGTGTCTAGTGTGGAGGAACCCTTGTCCAGGGGCTGGTAGGATGGAAGGACAGGAGCAGACAAGTATTTACAAGAACCTTAGATTCTCTGTCAAATGTCACCATGCAGAACTAATTTAGGGTGATTCCTTGTGTACTTGTGTAATTCAGACACCAGTGGGGCCTTCCCAGTTCCCTGTTTTTTTTTTTTCCTTTTTTCTTTAAGATGTATTTAAATGAGAGAGAGAGGATGAGAGAGAGACAGAGCATGAGACTCTGAGTGGGGGAAGGGGCAGAGGGAGGCAATCTCAAGCAGACTCCCCGCTGAGCATGGAGCCAGAAGCGGGGCTCCACCTCATGATACATGACATGACCTGAGCCAAAACCAAGAGTCATTCACTTCAATGACTAAGCCACCCAGTGCTGCTTTTGTCCCCTCTGTTTGATGGCATAATTTCTCTTTTCCTCTTGTGTTAACCTGGACCCAGAACTCGACCCCTTTACCAGTTCATACACACACACAGAACTTCGCTGGGTAATTTTGAAAACCGTCCCACCAATGAATATCATGATTGCTTTCTTTTCCCTTTTCCTCTTCCATTTCTTCTCTCTTTCTTTGTCCAGGTTCTTCTCAGGCACTTAAATTATTCCCTTCTATCATTGTTAATCTAGTAAAAAGCAGTGATTCCCAAATGTCAGCGTGAGCATAGTACCCTAGAGGGCTTGTGAAAACACAGATTTCTGGGGTCTGAGAATTTTAATTTCTAACACGTCCCCAGATGCAGCTGATGCATCTCCATGGTCCTCCACACTTGGAGGACCGTAGCTTTAAGTTATGACGCCACACACCTCCGACAACCATTTTAATCTTCAGGTGATTTCATTTTTGTATCTATGTCATAGGGATGGGTATAGATGGATGGTTTCAGAAAGCAGCTCCAGTAACTTTGAGAAACAATGTCTCTTTTCACTAAACTGAACTGAGACCTTTACCCGGCCATCCTGAGAATACTGCATCAGGGCGTGGTCCTTCTTTAGTTGGGATTCCGTAAAAGCCGAATTACAAGACGTTCCTTGATTTAGTTAGTTACATGAGAATGAGGGGCTGATGGAGACAGGCTGGAGATCATCATATGATTTTTTTTTAAGATTTTATTTATTTATTTGAGAGAGCAAGTGAGAGAGAACATGAGCGGGGGAAGGGCAGAGGACGAGGGAGAAACAGACTCCCTGATGAGCATGGAACCTGCTGTGGAGGCTCAATCCTAAGACCCCAGGATCACAACCTGAGCTAAAGGCAGACACTTAACCAACTGAGCCACCCACATGCCACCCATCATATGATTTTAACATTAGTCTTCTGCTTGATAGTACTAATATTTGATATAACTCATATGTTTGCTTTTATCATTTAAAAACATAGACCACCTGAAGGCAAGCCTTGAACATAAAAAGAGAGTAAAGTCCACCAAAAACATGTTTCTGTTCAAGTTACCATTAGATTGATTGTATTTTATGTAAAACATGTTTATTGATTCCTGGCATATGCAGAGTGTTTCCCTGTCCTGGAAGGAATGGAAAATTGAGTGGGGGAAACAAACATAGACACAAAAAGCAAAAAAGAATGAACAAATGATAGAAAGGAAATAGTGCATTATGTAAAATAAGGAAAGGTTGACCTCGAAGTACCTAGCTAGTTCGGAACTTGGAAACATGTTTGGGATACGAGACTAGACCATAGCCCCAGAAAGAAGCTGGGCTTCGCTGACCTGTGTCAGCTACAGGTAATGGAGGACCGGGCCAGCAATAGCATAAATAAATAAGGATTTATTTCCCTTTCATAACCAGTTGTCTGGGAATAGATAGTCTGATGGGGTTCAGGAGTTCAGTTTCATTGCCAAGATTTGTTTTGTTTTGTTTTGGATTTCCCCCTATAACTTCAAAGAGGCAGCTTCAAGTTCCCCCATCCTCTTGTTCACATTGGGGGCAGGAAGAAAGGAGGAAGGAAGATTTGGGTCAAGAGTGTCCCTTGTTTCCTTCTGGGAAAGGTTAGAAACACAATCTTTCCCAGAACCACCCACAGAATTTAATTTACATGTTATTGGCCATGTGTCACGTGGCCAGCCAGCTCTGGCCACAAAGAGGGATGAAAAAGTATTTAGCTAGGTGTATTCCAACTGCAAACAAAACCAGGCTTCCCTTAGGAGGGGAAAGGGAGACAAATAATGTCTGTCCCAGGTTGGTATCTTGGGAAGCTCTATGTAACTGTCAGGCTGATACTATCTGCCTCTTGCCTGATCCTGCTCTCCTATCAGGATTAACACTTGGGGATGTGGAGAATATAGTTAAAATCTCCAGCTCTAACATCCTATAGCTCCACGGTTTCATCCTGCATCAGACACTAATAAGATCTGTGACCTTGAGCAAGTTACTTGCTTTAGCTGAGCATAAATTTTCATAGCTGTAAAATGAGGATAATAATATTAGTACTTTCTTCCCCAGGGTTATTGGTGGTTTTATTTTATTTATTTATATTTAAAAATATTATTTATTTATTTGTCACAGAGAGAGAAAGAGAGCACAGGAGGAGGGGGGAGCAGCAGGCAGAGGGAGAAGCAAGAGGACCCTGAGTAGGGAGCCTGATGCGGGACTCTATTCCAGGACCCTGGGACATGACCTGAGCCAAAGGCAGATGCTTAACCAGCTGAGCCACCCAGGGGTCCTGGTGTTGGTGATTTTAAATGAGGCACCATAGGTAGCACCCTTCCTTCAGGGCCTGGCTCATAGCGAGTGCTCAGTAAATTAGTTGCTACAATCTGTCTGAGGGAAGCGAAAGCATGAATGTCTCCAGGAGGGTTGGCAGGAAAGGATCATGGTAGGATGGAAGAATAAATGATAGGCTAAGCCATAGCTCGTTACAGTCTCTCAAATTATCATAGTTGTATATATAAGCAAATTCTTTCCAGTCTACTTTTAGCCTGGCACTGTTCACACTACTAAATTTTACAGACTGGAGCGCTTGTGTGCACCAGTGAAAATGAACTGTAACTCAGGAACTGTAAGGAGAAGAAGTTTAATGCACTATTGCAACGTGCATGCTGTACACCGTTGGGTTTTTCGCAGAGCTGTGCCCTTTTCCTGTGAAACACAGAAAGTGAGTTCCTAGGTAGTCATAAACAGCTCTCTCCTCCTGATTCAATTCACTGACCTGATCACAGAATCTGCTTTATAATTTTGCTTGGTATTATGAGAAAAGAAGTGCTCTATTTGTCCTGGTCCTGGAGAAGTCTGCTTTATGCTAACCACCATTATAAAACAGTAACGCCGTTTCTGCGGACTCCGGAGGACGGTCATGGGCAGCGGGTGAACCGAGCAGGGACCCCGCGGCTGAGATCGGAATTAAGGGCTGCCAGCAACAGGCTGCATTGGATGGAGCCCTGGGCTCCCAGAGCTGCTGGATGAGGAGAGTAACAGAAGTCCTCATGGAGCCTGATGTGGGGCTCGATCCCAGGAATCTGGGATCATGACCTGAGCTGAAGGCAGATGCTCAACCGACTGAGCCACCGAGGCACCCTAATCATACATTTTATCTTAAAGAGAACCTCAAATTGTATAAGCTTCAAAACCCACAAAATCTATGTCCACTCCAATTCAAGAGCTATGCCCTTTTTATTGAATAACTTATAAATGAAAGGATTGTCTCTCATGGACTTCCCTCTAATTCTCATGCTTTATTTCCCCCCAAACATAAAACAAATGCTTTAATTTCCTTGGGGTTTCACTGTAGGTATTTTAAAAACGTATCTGTTAACTCTTTCATTATATTTTTCTAGCATGGTAAACTTGGACAATGAGGAAACTTGGTGATTATTATATTATTTAAATAAATATGGTATTAGATTATTAGATACTAAGACTCATGGTTATTGTTTACTAAAGTTCCCCTATCTTTGCATTTTACATGTAGTAACTGATTTAATTCTCATGAGAACTGGGCATTACCCTCGTTTGACAGAGGAGGAGACAAAGATCCAGAGATGTTATATGTTGGTCAAAGCCTAAATAACACCTAATTTCCACATCAGGGTAAAGATAGGACATTTGTGAACTGTATGCTTGCTTAAGTTTCTAATCACAAAGCTGACAATTTGTCAAACTTTTAACATCCTCTGGAAAAGTGACAAGAAAAATATTTGAGGTTTTTGGCTTTCTGGTTTCTGAAGCTGGGGTGACATTTATATCCACATGATTATATATACAAATTTACTCTAAAAGGAAAAAAGACAAGGAAAATTTAAACTTACTGGCTCACTATTCCTATGCCTCAAACAAAGCCAGTGATCATGAAGGCAAGAAGGAATGGAAAGTGGAAATTAGTAAATTTATGCACACAAAGAATTATGCTTAGGAATTATGCTTAGCATAAATTTGCTTTTCATAATATCATGTGATAAAATGTTTTATAAATACAGCTGCTAAAAATAGGCATTCCCATGATTGTTAAATGTCAAAAATCTGCTTTCAAAATCAGTCAGGTGGCTAATTCTTGGGCTGGACTAATAAAATGCATTGACAATCATTATGATGATTATTTCTAGTATCTCTTGGTTTTTTTACTGCTTAGAAAGTAAATCAACATAAAAAGTCACACCGGGGGGCGCCTGGGTGGCTCAGTGGGTTAAGCGGCTGCCTTCGGCTCAGGTCATGATCTCAGAGTCCTGGGATCGAGCCCCGCATCGGGCTCTCTGTTCAGCGGGGAGCCTGCTTCCTCCTCTCTCTCTGCCTGCCTCTTTTGCTTGCGATCTCTCTCTGTCAAATAAATAAACAAAATCTTAAAAAAAAAAAAAAAGAAATCTAGGGATAAGCAGTTGCTGTCTTTCTCTATTGATTCTGTTTAATGATTAATGCCTGGGCCACCTCCACATAATGAAACTTCTGTTGTTGTTTAAACAAGAATTGGGTTTCATTACAGATCAGGTCAATTAGTTTTTTGTTTTTTGTTTTTTTGTTTTTTAAGATATTATTTATTTATTTAGAGAGAGTGAGTCGGGGGAAGAAGAGGGAGAGAGACAATCTCAAGGAGACCTGGTGCTGTGCACAGAGCCCATCACTGGGCTCCATCTCAGGACTGTGAGATCATGTCCTGAGCCCAAATCAAGAGTAGGACAACTAACCAACTGACCACCCAGGTGCCTGCAGGCCAATTAGTTTAATGTGGTCTTTGGAATTCAGAATTATTAATTCATATTTCCAAAGGCATGAAGCTTTGCCACTAATAACTTCTTTATTCTTCCTGTATATTGAAGTATATTTAAGAAGATAAACTATAAAGATATCATCCATTAAAACACAACTATCATATCTGTGACTGTCAAACAAGACATGGCAACTTTAAGACAACAAGGTTCTGTGTGCCATATAAAGTATGTTGCCAATCACTTAAAGATTCCAGAAAAACATCCCAGAAGAAACCAAAATATTTGTGGTACTCCTTGCTCATCTGGCTCTGGAAGCTAGTTCCTTTAATTCGCTCAGTAAATTATCCTCCTATTTGAACATGAAAGTCTTGATTTGAACTTCAGCAGAGGGCAAAAAAGATAAACAGCCAAGATAGGTCATGTGAGGATAATAAACTTGGCTGCATACTCTCTCCTCTTCTGGAGTCTGATCAATATCTGTAGGTGAAAATAACTCTTATTAGGTCATTAAAATGTTTATGAGCTAGCTTCAAGTTTTCTGTTTTCCCAACTTCCTGGCATTGTAAATGTTCAGTAATTATCTAATAATGTTGTTGTAATTGTTGTTTTAAATCAGATACGGATTTTTAAAAAAGACTTATTTGGGCATCACATAAACCCTGGAAATTTCGTGATCTCTATCTTCACACGCATGTAAACAAATATTGATCCCATACCACAATCATTTAAAGACTATTGAATTTCAGTCATACGTTTGGCTTGCTGGTTTCCTTCCACATTCCATTCTTCATGCCAAAAACCCCATTGGCTCCAATAATTCCAAATTATTCCAGCAACTTCTTAAGATTGATAAATATTATACTCAAAAACTATAAAGGCTAAGAGGGAGCAGAATTAATAAATTATAACTCATTATTAAGAGTATTTGCTATATGAGTCAAATCTATTATTAAATGGAGGTTTTTTTTTTAACCTAACATTTTAAAGACTGTTATATAAAATAAAGGTTTTTGGGGGGATTTTTTCTTCCTGGTGAATAAAGTTAGAATTATCACTAAATTAAAACACTTGAGATCATAATTAATTTCTAGATCACGTCTATATTACATTCGATCCTACAACAATCCCGTGAAGTTATTATTTCAATTCTATAGATAGTATATATATATATATTTATATATATGTATTTTACAGATATTTTAAAATATTTATTGCTTAAAAATTTTATTGTTTAAAGTATTTATTGTTTAAAATACATTTATTGTTTTATTTATTGTTTAAAGATTTATTTATTCATTTGAGACAGAGAGAGTGTGCATCGAGTGGGGGAGGGACAGAGGGAGAGAGAGAGAATCTCAAGCAGACTCCCGGCTGAGCATAGAGCTTGTCAGTGGGTTTGAACCTAGGATCCTGAGATCATGAGCTGAGCTGAAATCAAGAGTTGGCCACTTAACTAACTGATAAATTTCACAGATTTATCCTTAGAAATCTGGTTAATTAATTCTCTGAATTTGTAATTTTCTACAATCTGGTTTTGTTAGTTTTGAGATGCTTTCAGCCATTCTGTCTTCAAATATTGCTTTTATCTTTCCTTTTCCTCTGGGACTCCAAATATAAGTATTGTTCTTGTTAGACTCTCACTCTATACTTTATGTCTTTTACCTTCTCTTTTAAGTTATCTGCCCATTTGTCTCTTCATGCTTCACTATGAACTTAGGGTTTTTAACTTCTGATCTCTTTCAGTTCAGTAATTCTCCCCTCTTTCTTACCTGCTGCCATACTGTTTAAATGTGTTACCCATTGAGTTCTAATCTGCTATTATATATGTCAATTTCCAAGTCACTGCTAAGATTTTTAATCTCATCTTTTCCTTGAACCTAATGAGTCCTTTTGTTTTAAAGTACTTCTCTTATAACTCCAACACTGGAGCTTTTGTGGTTCTACTTCAATTGTCTGTTGTTTATGCTGGTTTATTCATGTCACTTTTCATGAATAAACCAGCATAAACAACAGACAATTGAAGTGTGTGTCACCATTTTGTCCTTACCTGCATAGAACTGGTGAATTCTTCCAGGAGAAAAGTGCCCTTAAATTCTAGTTCATCTTCCTAAGCCTCATCTTTCCATGGATTTCATCTCATATTTTTTTACTACCTTATTAGCTCCCCAATGCTTTTAAGCGTAGTCTGGCTAGGAGTTCCAGGACCTCTAAAACATTTTTTGAGCTCCTGCTCCCCTTGATATTTTCATGTGGAACTGTGTTCTAATGTGCCTGGGTACAAACCTGTTTCCAGCAGCTTCCAAATTATGCCATCAGTCCAGTCAGCATTTGGAGTCAGGCTCTCCTGACTACTCCAGACTACAGAATTTTGGATACATGGTCTACTTCTTTGTTTTGTCCAGAGGGAAAAGCCCTGTTATGGGGAATTCCTTCCCAGTTGTCTTGCACTGGCATTATGACACATAGGGGGTGGATGGACATGCAAAACTTCCAAATTTTTCTATTCATTTTTCTGGTATTCTGTGCTTTGGCCTGGATGCTGTACCTTTTCAGTATGTCTCTAGAGTTCTCACAGAAGTATTCTTGTCCATATATATTTGTTAACTCACTTTCTCTGTGAAGGATGGAGAACCTGGTGCTTTTTAGTTTGCCATTTTGCTGATGTTACAGTGTGGGATTGTCTTTCATAACATGATTGACTACCCTAAATTCATCTGTTCCATAAAATCTTATTTTTTTAAAGATTTTATTTATTTATTTGACAGAGAGAGACCACAAGTAGACAGAGGGGCAGGCAGAGAGAGAGAGAGGGAAGCAGGCTCCCTGCTGAGCAGAGAGCCAGATGCGGGACTCGATCCCAGGACCCTGAGATCATGACCTGAGCTGAAGGCAGCGGCTTAACCCACTGAGCCACCCAGGTGCCCCTAAAATCTTATTTTTATAAGTTAATTTTTCTTAAACTTGAGTACACTACTATGAGAGTCATTGCCTTCTGTTCTTTGTCTCTCTCTGAGGAAACTACACCTGTAGTAATGGTAACACTTTAGCACAGTACCTCCCGAGGACAGTTATCTGCTCTCCTAATATATTATAAACTACAAGTGAAGCTGCTAGTCTCTATCTTCTGTCAAGCTATACATTTGAGCCATTTGGAAGAGCCTCTCTCACATTAAAGACCCAACCGCAAAATATGTTTTAAAAAATTGCTTCAGTGTAAACTTTTTTTTTATTGAGCTTTTAGAGTTATGAAATTGGAAATACAGTCTGTTGTCTTCTGCTTTTACTTTATAAGTAGAGGCAATCTTGGCTGATATGATAGATGCTTTGTCCAGTCCTTGCCAAAATTTGTTTGATATCTCACCTATCAGTTTGCAAATCAGAAGGCATTAAGTGGGGCGCCTGGGTGGCTCAGTGGGTTAAGCCGCTGCCTTCGGCTCAGGTCATGATCTCGGGGTCCTGGGATCGAGTCCCACATCGGGCTCTCTGCTCAGCAGGAAGCCTGCTTCCCTCTCTCTCTCTCTCTGCCTGCCTCTCCGTCTACTTGTGATCTCTCTCTGTCAAATAAATAAATAAAATCTTTAAAAAAAAAAAATAAATAAAAAAAAAAAAAAAAAAAAAAAAAAAAAAAAAAAGAAGGCATTAAGTGCATTGCCCAGACCCCAAAAGAATTTGGGTAGCTCACAAAAGAAGCTACTTTTTAAATAAAATACTTATAAAATAAAATAAAATATTTATGCTTTAACATTAATAGACACTGAATATTGTGAATAAAGAAAATAAAATAAGACAAAACTTACTTTTTTTTAAATTTTATTTTTTATAAACATATATTTTTATCCCCAGGGGTACAGGTCTGTGAATCACCAGGTTTACACACTTCACAGCACTCACGATAGCACATACCCTCCCCAATGTCCATAACCCCACCCTCCTATCCCAACTCCCCTCCCCCCATCAACCCTCAGTTTGTTTTGTGAGATTAAGAGTCACTTATGGTTTGTCTCCCTCCCAATCCCATCTTGTTTCATTTACTCTTCTCCTACCCCCTCAACCCCCCATGTTGCATCTCCTCTCCCTCATATCAGGGAGATCATATGATAGTTGCCTTTCTCCGATTGACTTATTTCGCTAAGCATGATACCCTCTAGTTCCATCCACGTCATCACAAATGGCAAGATTTCATTTCTTTTGATGGCTGCATAGTATTCCATTGTGTATATATACCACCTCTTCTTTATCCATTAGTCTGTTGATGGACATCTAGGTTCTTTCCAGTTTGGCTATTGTAGACATTGCTGCTATAAACATTCAGGTGCACGTGCCCCTTCAGATCACTACGTTTGTATCTTTAGGGTAAATACCCAGCAGTGCAATTGCTGGGTCATAGGGTAGTTCTATTTTCAACATTTTGAGGAACGTCCATGCTGTTTTCCAGAGTGGTTGCACCAGCTTGCATACCCACCAACAGTGTAGGAGGGTTCCCCTTTCTCCGCATCCTCGCCAGCATCTGTCATTTCCTGACTGTTAATTTTAGCCATTCTGACTGGTGTGAGGTGATGCCTCATTGTGGTTTTGATTTGTATTTCCCTGATGCCGAGTGATATGGAGTACTTTTTCATGTGTCTGTTGGCCATCTGGGTGTCTTCTTTGCAGAAATGTCTGTTCATGTCTTCTGCCCATTTCTTGATTGGATTATTTGTTCTTTGGGTGTTGAGTTTGCTAAGTTCTTTATAGATTTTGGACACTAGCTCTTTATCCGATATGTCATGTGCAAATATCTTCTCCCATTCTGTCAGTTGTCTTTTGGTTTTGTTCACTGTTTCCTTTGCTGTGCAAAAGCTTTTGATCTTGATAAAATCCCAATAGTTCATTTTTGCCCTTGCTTCCCTTGCCTTTGGCGATGTTCCTAGGAAGATGTTGCTGTGGCTGAGGTCGAAGAGGTTGCTGCCTGCGTTCTCCTCAAGGATTTTGATGGATTCTTTTCTCACATTGAGGTCCTTCATCCATTTTGAGTCTATTTTCGTATGTGGTGTAAGGAAATGATCCAATTTCATTTTTCTGCATGTGGCTGTCCAATTTTCCCAACACCATTTATTGAAGAGGCTGTCTTTTTTCCATTGGACATTCTTTCCTGCTTTGTCGAAAGCAGGGCTGGGCTCTCTATTCTGTTCCATTGACCTATGTGTCTGTTTTTGTGCCAGTACCATGCTGTCTTGATGATGACAGCTTTGTAATAGAGCTTGAAGTCCGGAATTGTGATGCCACCAACTTTGGCTTACTTTTTCAATATTCCTTTGGCTATTCGAGGTCTTTTCTGGTTCCATATAAATTTGAGGATTATTTGTTCCATTTCTTTGAAAAAAATGGATGGTACTTTGATAGGAATTACATTAAATGTGTAGATTGCTTTAGGTAGCATAGACATTTTCACAATATTTATTCTTCCAATCCAGGAGCATGGAACATTTTTCCATTTATTTGTGTCTTCCTCAATTTCTTTCATGAGTACTTTGTAGTTTTCTGTGTATAGATTCTTAGTCTCTTTGGTTAGGTTTATTCCTAGGTATCTTATAGTTTTGGGTGCAATTGTAAATGGGATGGACTCCTTAATTTCTCTTTCTTCTGTCTTGTTGTTGGTGTAGAGAAATGCAACTGATTTCTGTGCATTGATTTTATATCCTGACACTTGACTGAATTCCTGTACAAGTTCTAGCAGTTTTGGAGTGGAGTCTTTTGGGTTTTCCACATAGAGTATCATATCATCTGCAAAGAGTGATAGTTTGACTTCTTCTTTGCCGATTTGGATGCCTTTAATTTCCTTTTGTTGTCTGATTACTGAGGCTAGGACTTCAGTACTATGTTGAATAGCAGTGGTGATAATGGACATCCTTGCTGTGTTCCTGACCTTAGCGGAAAAGCTTTCAGTTTTTCTCCATTGAGAATGATATTTGCGGTGGATTTTTCATAGATGGCTTTGATAATATTGAGGTATGTGCCCTCTATCCCTACACTTTGAAGCGTTTTGATCAGGAGGGGATGCTGTACTTTGTCAAATGCTTTTTCAGCATCTATGGAGAGGATCATATGGTTCTTGTTCTTTCTTTTATTAATGTGTTGTATCACATTGATTGATTTGCGGATGTTGAACCAACCTTGCAGCCCTGGAATAAATCCCACTTGGTCGTGGTGAATAATCCTTTTAATGTACTGTTGAATCCTATTGGCTAGTATTTTGGTGAGAATTTTCACATCTGTGTTCATCAAGGATATTGGTCCGTAGTTCTCTTTTTTGATGGGATCCTTGTCTGGTTTTGGGATCAAGGTGATGCTGGCCTCATAAAATGAGTTTGGAAGTTTTCCTTCCATTTCTATTTTTTGGAACAGTTTCAGGAGAATAGGAATTAGTTCTTCTTTAAATGTGTGGTAGAATTCCCCCCGGGAAGCCGTCTGGATCTGGGCTTTTGTTTGTTTGGAGATTTTTGATGACTGTTTCAATCTCCTTACTGGTTATGGGTCTGTTCAGGCTTTCTATTTCTTCCTGGTTCAGTTGTGGTGGTTTATATGTCTCTAGGAATGTATCCATTTCTTCCAGATTGTCAAATTTGTTGGCATAGAGCTTCTCATAGTATGTTCTTATAATTGTCTGTATTTCTTTGGTGTTAGTTGTGATCTCTCCTCTTTCATTCATGATTTTATTTATTTGGGTCCTTTCTCTTTTCTTTTTGATAAGTCTGGCCAGGGGTTTATCAATCTTATTAATTCTTTCAAAGAACCAGCTCCTAGTTTTGTTGATTTGTTCTATTGTTTTTTTGGTTTCTATTTCATTGATTTCTGCTCTGATCTTTATGATTTCTCTTCTCCTGCTGGGTTTAGGGTTTCTTTCTTGTTCTTTCTCCAGATCCTTTAGGTGTAGGGTTAGGTTGTGTATTTAAGGCCTTTCTTGTTTCTTGAGAAAGGTTTGTACCGCTATATATTTTCCTCTCAGGACTGCCTTTGTTGTGTCCCACAGATTTTGAACTGTTGTGTTTTCATTTTCATTTGTTTCCATGAATTTTTTCAATTCTTCTTTAATTTCCTGGTTGACCCATTCATTCTTTAGAAGGATGCTGTTTAGTGTCCATGTATTTGGGTTCTTTCCAAATTTCCTCTTGATATTGAGTTCTAGCTTCAGAGCATTGTGGTCTGAAAATATGCAGGGAATGATCCCAATCTTTGATACCAGTTGAGACCTGATTTAGAACTGAGGATGTGATCTATTCTGGAGAATGTTCCATGTGCACTAGAGAAGAATGTGTATTCTGTTGCTTTGGGATGAAATGTTCTGAATATATCTGTGATGTCCATCTGGTCCTGTGTGTCATTGCTTGGATGATCTGTCCATTTCAGTGAGGGGAGTGTTAAAGTCCCCTACTATTATTGTATTATTGTTGATGTGTTTCTTTGATTTTGTTATTAATTGGTTTATATAGTTGGCTGCTCCCATGTTAGGGGCATAGATATTTAAAATTGTTAGATCTTCTTGTTGGACAGATCCTTTGAGTATGATATAGTGTACTTCCTCATCTCTTATTATAGTCTTTGGCTTAAAACCTAATTGAGCTGATATAAGGATTGCCACTCCTGCTTTCTTCTGATGTCCATTAGCATGGTAAATTGTTTTCCACCCCCTCACTTTAAATCTGGAGGTGTCTTCGGGTTTAAAATGAGTTTCTTGTAGGCAACATATAGATGGGTTTTGTTTTTTTATCCATTCTGATACCCTGTGTCTTTTGATTGGGGCATTTAGCCCATTAACATTCAGGGTAACTATTGAGAGATAGGAATTTAGTGCTATGTATTGCCTGTAAGGTGACTGTTATTGTATATTGTCTCTGTTCCTTTCTGATCTACTATTTTTAGGGTCTCTCTTTGCTTAGAGGACCCCTTTCAATATTTCCTGTAGAGCTGGTTTGATGTTTGCAAATTCTTTCAGTTTTTGTTTGTCCTGGAAGCTTTTAATCTCTCCTTCTATTGTCAATGATAGCCTGGCTGGATCTAGTATTCTTGGCTGCATGTTTTTCTCGTTTAGTGCTCTGAATATATCATGCCAGCTCTTTCTGGCCTGCCAGGTCTCTGTGGATAAATCTGCTGCCAATCTAATATTTTTACCATTGTATGTTACAGACTTCTTTTCTCAGGCTGCTTTCAGGATTTTCTCTTTGTCACTAAGACTTGTAAATTTTACTATTAGGTGACGGGGTGTGGACCTATTCTTATTGATTTTGATGGGGGTTCTCTGCACCTCCTGGATTTTGATGCTTGTTCCCTTTGCCATATTGGGTAAATTTTCTCCAATAATTCTCTCCAATATACCTTCTGCTCCCCTCTCTCTTTCTTCTTCTTCTGGAATCCCAATTATTCTAATGTTGTTTCATCTTATGGTGTCACTTATCTCTCAAATTCTCCCCTCGTGGTCCAGTAGCTGTTTCTCCCTCTTTTGCTCAGCTTCTTTATTCTCTGTCATTTGGTCTTCTATATCGCTAATTCTTCTTCTGCCTCATTTATCCTAGCAGTGAGAGCCTCCATTTTTTATTGCACCTCATTAATAGCTTTTTTTAATTCAACTTGGTTAGATTTTAGTTCTTTTATTTCTCCAGAAAGGGCTTTTATATCTCCCGAGAGGGTGTCTCTAATATCTTCCATACCTTTTTCGAGCCCGGCTAGAACCTTGAGAATCGTCATTCCGAACTCTAGATCTGACATATTACCAATGTCTGTATTGATTAGGTCCCTAGCCTTTGGTACTGCCTTTTGTTCTTTTTTTTGTCGTGAATTTTTCCACCTTGTCATTTTGTCCAGATAAGAGTTTATGAAGGAGCAAGTAAAATACTAAAAGGGTGGCAACAACCCCAGGAAAATATGCTTTAGCCAAATCAGAAGAGATCCCAAATCGTGAGGAGAGAGAAAGGGGATAAAAAGAGGTTCAGGAAAAAAAAAAAAAAAACAATTAAAAAAAGAAAACCAATAAAGAAAAAATATAAAAAGGAAAAAATATATATATCTTAGATAAACTAGTTAAAAAACATTTAAAAACGTTAAAAAAGAAAAGGGTTTACCCTAAAAAAAATTTAGAAGAAGAGAAAAAAAAATTGAAAAAGAGATAAAAAAATTGAAAAAGAAAAAAAAAAATTAAATCAACTGCAAGGCTAAAGAATCATGGGGAGAAAGCCATGAGTTCCGTGCTTTGCTTTCTCCTCCTCTGGAATTCCGATGCTCTCCTTGGTATTGAAACTGCACTCCTTGGTAGGTGAACTTGGTCCTGGCTGGTTTTCTTATTGATCTTCTGGGGGAGGGGCCTGTTGTAGTGATTCTCAAGTGTCTTTGCCCCAGGCGGAGTTGCACCGCCCTTACCGGGGGCCGGTCTGAGTAATCTGATCGGGTTTGCTTTTGGGAGCTTTTGTTCCCTGAGCGCTTTCCGTAGAGTTCCAGAGGGCAGGAATGAAGATGGTGGCCTCCCAGTCTCCAGCCCAGAGGAGCCGAAAGCCTGGGGCCCCACTCCTCAGTGTGCCCTCAGAGAACAGCGCCCAATTACTCCCGTCACCCTGACCTCTGGCCATGCTCCAAGCTGACCGAGCCTGTGACTGGTTCAAGGTAACCCCGAGCTTAGAGCTCACTCCTTGGCTCTGTCTCTGTAGCCGGCTTCCCCATTCTAATACCTGTAAGCTCTGTGACACTCAGACACCCCCGATCCTTCTGTGACCCTGCGGGACCTGAGGCCACGTTGACCCCTGCGTGGGCTTCACCCTGGTTAAGCTTCTGGAGCGATGTCCCTCAGCGGAACAGACTTTTAAAAGTCTCAGTTTTGGGGCACCTGGGTGGCTCAGTGGGTTAAAGCCTCTGCCTTCGGCTCAGATCATAATCTCAGAGTCCTGGGATCGAGCCCTGAATCAGGCTCTCTGCTCAGCGGGGAGCCTGCTTCCTCCTCTCTCTCTGCCTGCCTCTCTGCCTACCTGTGTTCTCTGTCTGTCAAATAAATAAATAAAATCTTTAAAAATAAATAAATAAAATAAATAAATAAAAGTCCCGGTTTTGTGCTCTGTTGCTCCGCCGCTCGCCGGGACCCAGCCACTCCCCCCGCGGTCTATCTTCCTGTCGCTTTGGATTCACTTCTCCGCCAGTCCTACCTTTCAGAAAGTGGTTGATTTTCTGTTTCTAGAATTGCTGTTCTCTTCTTCGATCTCCCGTTGGATTTGTAGGTGTTTGCAATCTTTAGATAAGCTATTTAGCTGATCTCCTGCTACCTGAAGTAATCTCAGCCTGCTACTTCTCTGCCATCTTGACTCCTCCGGACAAAACTTACTTTTGAAAAATCTGTTTTTTCAAGAAAACTCCACCAGACTTTCAACCTACCCAATGTAGATAGACAGGTGCTGTACTTTTTGTATGGGTGAGTCACTCCTTTTGTCCCTCTGAATATTAGAAGGTGGGACTATACTTATTCCTTCCTGGCACCCCCTCTCCACCCAACCATTATTATTGTGGTCAGAGTGTCTTGGGTAAATTTTTCAAGATAATGGAGCACTAGAAGTTCCCTTTCCTATTTAGTGTGGGGTGTCCACTTGTTTGTCTGGAGTCTGTTTCTGGGATTGCTGAAGGGTGCTTAGGAAGGTCAGTCTAGAAGTCTGGGTGTGAAGCTTTAGGCAGTTTCCTCTCCTTCTCTGTTCTCCCATTCCTGCTCCTGCCCTGAAGGTGACACCAGCAGAAGCAGCAGGGCAGTCCCGGCATCCCTGACAGATTCTCTCTCTAGCCCAGGGTACCAATCTCCAGCCTAGCTGCTTTTCCCAATACCAACATTGAGTTGCCTCAGCATTTTCACCATTTTTTCGAAGAAGACTTCATGCCCAGCATGGAACCCAACATGGGGCTCAAACTCATGACCCTGAGATCAAGACCTGAGCTGAGATCAAGAGTCATACGTTTAATTGACTGAGCCATCTGGGTGCCCCCAAGCTGTTGCAGTCTTAACGTATCTCTGGTAAGCGTGCTGGTCAGCATGAGTTTTGCATGACCTCAGAAGGAGGACAGGATTGTATTGGCAGACTAGCTTGCTCCAGAAATGGAGTGACTATTTATGATGTGTAAACTCAGTGGCATGGTGGGTCTGCCCTAGGTAAGACAGTGACATAATTTAATTTTGTTTTCACTGTTTTCTTTTGTACCCTTCTCCCTTTTTTCTCATTTTGTCTTTCCTTTCTCCTCCTCTCTTCTCCAGACACAAGGATCTCTGAGATCGTGGTTACATCCATGTTTTTATAACTCTTTTCCAAAGTCTCTTAGGGTGAAGTCAGATGCTCCAAAATTGTCCCTTTCCAGCAACAGAGTTCTTTTTCTGCAGCTTTCTTTGCTCAACTTGCTGTCTAAGAAAAAGCAAAAAAAAATTACCTGCTGCATTGATTTGTGTCAATGACTAAAATAGAAGAAAATGTTTATCACCGAAGGTGTATTTACAAATGATAAGTGTGTGCAGGAGAAGCCTGCTTCCCAAGGAAAGGCATGCATTGTAAATGCTTGCTTAATTGTTTGAATGCTGAGGAGGGAGACAAGAAGGGGGTCCTAGAGGGAAGACAGGGTCCACGTTTACAGAAGAGCAAACCAAACATGCTTTCTGCTCATCCCAAAGCCCATGTTGTTTGCAGTAGGCTTACCTTTCACACTGTTTCACCCTTACCGGGGAGCTGTAGACTCACCTGAGTTTCCTTTCTCTCTGAGGGGGTTGTGACCTCTAGCATCTGTGGTGCCCTGAAAGTGAAAGGGAATGCAGTAATGTAGGTCAGCAGTTCTCAACTGGGATTTCAGACTGCTGGTGGGGGCAGGGAGGGAGGAAGGGTTAACATTTCTTGATCTTCCTTTTATTTTAAAAAATAAAAAAACCTCTGCTGCAGAGAATGATATGATGCTAGCTGGGTATAGGCTGCCACTGTTGTCTTTCCAGACATGTTCTAGAATAAGATTCCACAGTGTAAGAAGCTTCCCTTAGGCCTGAGATGAAAACAAGGTCATTTTCCCAGGGGAGTAACCCATCCAGCAAGCGTTTAAAATAAACAAACTGCCTGGTTCTGGCCTGAAATGAGCTGTAGTTATCAAGATTTATTGCAACTGACTTTGGACCTCATCCAAATGCTGAATTAATACCAAGTTCTTATTAACTAAAATGGAGTCTCCCTTCTGGCAGATGCAATATAAAAGTTCCTTTTCCCATATTCTGGAAGATTCAATTGCCCTCTCACTCCCAACATGGGTCACTAAACATTGTAACAGGAGAAGCAAGTACTTTTGGTAAGTATTGTGTAAGTGGCTGGATTTCAATCCTCATAAAACAAAGTAGCATAATTTATTTATAATATGCTAAATTAGGACCTCTTTTCAAGTAAGTTTTAAAAAATGTAGCAATTCAGTTAAAATCACGTCATCTATATCTGTGATATGTATCATTTTGATAAATATGGTGCGATTTTAGTATTTCTGTCTTCTTTCCCCAATAACTGTATTATACAGTGGAAAAGGCAGAATACTGAAAGCCAGGCAAATTGGTTTGACCCTCTCCTAAATGACTTGACCTTCAGGATGTTTGTTCATCTACAGAATGAAGAGAGTTGCCTTACATAACCTCAGAGTTTCCTTTTAATCTTAACATTCAATGAATCTAGAATTCCTCATTCTTCTCTGGAAGATGAGAAATAACTTAGCATTTCGAAGGAGCCCTCCTGTGCCTGCTCTGTGAGCAGGCACTTAAACATCAGGATGCAAAAATTGAGATGTGACCCAGGCTCAGACCCCGGTGTCATCGAGTCATCGAGGCTTTGGAAGTAGATGAGATTGCCTCATTTTAGGGGACTAAATAGATACGGGACAGAGAAAGAATGATGAAGCGTGCAAAGCCTAATCTGAAAGAATAGGCAAAATGACCACTTAAAAAAAAATGAGCTAAAGATGTAGTGTGGTAGGATGCAGAAGAAATTGAAGCAGTACTTCAAACTGCTTAGATCCTTAGAACAAGGATCCCAGATTATAGGTGGGTGGTGTGGACAAGGCTGCAGGGAACGCCTACCTAAAGCTCTTCTGGGTCTTGCATGTTTAAGATGATGATTAGAGCAACTTTCTCTTTTCCCAGAATTGGCAATTGGGGCTCAACAATGGGGCCAAAGAGTTCTACACACCCCCATGTCCTACTGAGTTATGGGAAGCCCACAACCTCCTCACCCCCTGCCCCACCCCATATCTAGCATTTATAAGACGTGACAGGACCCACCCCCTGCCACCAGCCACAGACCTGTCCGTCACTTTGTGTGTCTATGTAAGACAACAGTGGGAAGAGGGAAAAAGGCTAACATTACATGCGAGTTGTTCTGTGGCCTTTCCTCCTATTCCCCATGAGCCAGGGCTCCAAGAAAGTCTCTCAGAGTTTAGGGTTGCCTGCAAGGTGTGAAGACTGTCATCTCGTTCTCTGGATGGATTGCTGAATTCTGATCCTCTCAGTGTGGAGGGCGTGGGCCACTTCCTGACAAAGTTTTACTCATGCTCCCTGGAGTGTTCAAGGCCTATATGAATACTTAGTCCTGTTGTTTAGAGAAGTCTGAAGGTATGAGACTTGCTAGAATTGATTGTGACAACAGAGAGAAGAGATTGTGGTGTAATGTCCCTGGGGAAATGGGAGAACCCTCTCATCACAGACAGATTCATTATAGCCTTTGCAAGATGCAGAAGAGGAACTCTGTTCTTTTTTTTTTTTTTTTTTTGTAAGATTTTATTTATTTATTTGAAAGAGAGAGAGGGGCAGCACACATGTGCCCGAACATGGTGGGAGGGGCAGAGAGAGAGGCAGAGAATCCCAAGCAGACTCCCCCAGCAGGAACCTAAGGTAAGCTCCACAGAGCTCAGGGATCTGTGGGGGGCTTGTTGGGAGTGCTCCACATGTGACTCCATCTCATGACCCTGAGGTCATGACCTAAACCCAAACCAGGGGTTCCATTCTCGACCTATGAGCCACCCCAGCCATGGAACTCAGTTCTTCCTGAGGCTCCAAGTGAAGGAGTTAGGTATAGAGGTGGGGCAGGGGGAAGAGAGTGGTCTAGGATTACCCAAAAATGTCTATGTCAGGTTGACTCTAAAATGGCCCCCAATGATCTCAGCCTCCTAACATTCACACCCTGTGACTGTCTTCTAACCACTAGAATATGGCAAAAGTGATGGAATGTCACTTTCATGATTTTGTTACTAAGGTTGTGATTTACATCTTGCCAACTGACTCTCTCCATAGCCTTCTTGGCTTGCATGCTTTAGTGAAGCATAAAACTGTTTTAAGAGGCCCACATGATAAGGAGGGCCACAGTCGGCTTAGCCACTGAGGGCCTCAATCTGATAGATCACCAGGATCTGAATCCTACCCACAACCATGAGATCACAGAAGCAAATCTCTTTCCTGTCAAGTGTTCAGATGAAAGTTGTTTGAGCCTCATTAACAGCCTTGAAGCAGAGGACCTAATTAAGCCATCCCTGGACTTCTGAACCTCAGAAACTGTGGGAGAATAAATGTATATTGTTTTAAACTATTAAGTAACATAGCAATCGATAACTAGTACAGAGACAGTGAAGGCATGGCCTCTGGCAAAGGATGAATGATGAGTGAGAAACTTCCCCTCACTGAAGGGGGTACCCAGTAATGTAATGGTGAAGCTAAAATCACACAAGAAAAATACACACACATCATGTTGATCGAGACCATGACACTGGCAGAGGCAACTAGCAATCCACAGAAACATACTGGACACTAGTCATATATTTTTCTACTATATCTCTTACTCCCCCTTGTCCCTGGAATACCCATCATGCCAAAAAGGAAGAGGGAGGAGATGCCCTAGTGATAGGCATTTCTCCATGTCTCTATTTCTCCAAAGTGAGGGAGAGGGAGGAAGATTAAAAGAGCAGGCTGCCTCTACTCATTTATTTCAAGTCCCCTGGGCCACAGGCCATTCCAGTACAGGAGAGTAGACATTATTCTTCTAATACGTGATTGGAATTTTTAAGTAGACAAAGTTTTTGGAAGTTGTGCAAAAATTTATTAAGCGATTTTCTACCCAACCAGAAAGGGAAATTCGACATGGTATACATAAGACAGTGCTTGGAGAAAAAGTGATCTGTTTCATGTATATACATACTCCTACCCTGTTTAGACTCCATGAAATGGGTAACTCATTAGTGTGGCCAAGAAGGTGTCTGAAACTCTGCAAACTGGAAGTCACCTTGGGAAACGGATTTTAGGCTCTGAACTGTGAGAAAATGCTTCAACATCTGAGAAGCACCAAGCCATCATTGTCTACTAATAGGCAACCAATTGACTTCACAAGGAAATTCCAAAGTGTTTGCCAGCAGTTCGTCAATACCTGTACACAGCCTCTGACGAAGCTATTGAGCCATATAGATCTGAGTCAGTCAGGATATTGAATCAACTTGAAATATGATTTGAAAATGACCATAATGACTCAGAGATTTATTTATTTTCCTGACTTTTTCTGTCACTTCAATACAATTTCTCATTCCCACCCTTTGGGGATTTCTCCTATTTTAGGGCTTTTGTCACACATTTCCCAGGTTTTTCTCTTGCCTTTCTTATACTTCTCTATCTTCTTTACAGACTTTTCCCTCTTCCTATCTCTCTAAGGTTTGGAAAATTTTCTTCTTGGCTCTAGTTAACATTTTCTCTCCTCTCTTCCCTGGCAGGAGTATTTACTTCTGTGGTCTCATCTGAGTTGTCTATGCAGATGCCTTCCAAATACACACACACACACACACACACACACACAGTGCTCCTCATTTGGGATCTTTTTTTTTTTTTTTAAGATTTTATTTATTTGACAGAGAGAGAGAGATCACAAGTAGGCAGAGAGGCAGGCAGAGAGAGAGAGAGAGAGAGAGGGAAGCAGGCTCCCCGCTGAGCAGAGAGCCCGATGCAGGGCTCGATCCCAGGACCCTGAGATCATGACCTGAGCTGAAGGCAGAGGCTTTAACCCACTGAGCCACCCAGGTGCCCCTCATTTGGGATCTTTTGAATGATGAAAAAAACCCCATCATATATCACACTTAATCTTCTTTGATCCCATGTTGCCCCTTGTCTTCTCCTCAATAAATTAGAAATTTCATAGTTTCACTCTCCCACAATGTCTTGTGCATCTTACTCTTTCTATACTTTTCCTACTCTTGTCCTAGTTCAGACCCTCATTACCTGTTTCCTAGGCTACTATAATTACTTTCAATCTGATCTTCATGCCCCTCCTTTCTCTGGACCATCCAACAAATTGTTAATGACATGGTTTTCATAAAGTAGAACCACAATCATTTCTTTTGTTTAAAAAGCTTGAAGACTTCCTCTTTTCTTCAAAATTAAATTTCTATTCCCCAACCCAGCACTCAAAGCCTTCTATAATATAACTCCAATCTACTGTCTGAATTCATCCTTCTTCTTATCATTTATTTCTCCCATAAGACTCCATCTTACCCCTTTTTGCTGTTCTCTAGGAAGCCCCTTCACTTTGCTCATACCCACCAGAATAAGTTTTAAAATATATAAAAGTCAGATTGTGAAAATCCTTGTGTAAGCCCTTTCACTGGCTCCCCATTGCTTCTAGTGTAAGAGTGGAGGCCTTTTGTAGGTGGCCTTTGTTCTATCCTCTGAACAAGACCTGTCTTGGGCTTTTGTACTTCTCATTGACTTTCCCTTGGCAATTTCTTGTCCAGGCCTCAATAGAAAGAGAGTCCTTGCTACATCATCCCACCTAAAGAATTGCCCTAGTCCCATCCAATCAATTACATTACCCTGTTTATTTCTTTCATCACTTTTGTTTGTTTTTAAAGATTTATTTATTTATTTTTAGAGAGAGAGAAAGAGAACATTAGTGTGAGTGGGGGGAGGAGGAGAGGGGGAGAGAGAAACAGACTCCCAGCTGAGTGTGGAGCCTGGTGTGGTGCTTGATCCCAGGACCCTGAGATCATGACTTGAGCTGAAACTAAGAGTTGGAAGCTTAACTGACTGATTCCCCTCCTTTAGCCTTAAAGCCTCCTTAATGCCTCTGCCTTTGGCTCAGGTCGTGATCCCAGAGTCCTGGGATTGAGCCCCACGTTGGGCTCTACGCTCAGCAGTGATCCTGCTTCCCTTCCTCTCTCTCTGCCTGCCTCTCTGCCTCCTTGTGACCTCTGTCTGTCAAATAAATAAATAAAATCTTTAAAAAAAGAAAAAGCCACATACACTTTTTGTATCCAGTTGAAGTTACCTTGTGGTTTAAAAAATACATATACTATTATAATATTTATATTATGAATTATAATATAACATATGTATTTTACTTTTTTGTTGTTTGTCCTCCTTTACAACATTATAAACTCTATGAGGTCAGGGATTTTGTCCATCTTGGTCACAGCTGTGTTCCCACCATATTTAACACAATGTTGTTCCTTGTTTAACAAATATATGTTAAATGAATTAATCAGTCTCATTTATTCTGAATTGATTATACTCCTTGCAATCTCTACCTCTTGAAATCGTGCCCATTATTCAGGACCTGTCTTGAAGTCTTCCTCTCCTTTGATCTTGGTATCTAAATGTTATTCATGCCCTCAAATTTTTAGTCTTTTTTTACACAACTTTTATGGCCCTTGCCAGGTTCTGGTTGTTATTTTAAATCCATCATCTGATCTTTAGATTAAAATTTTCTTTAGCAGTGACATTTTGTTATATTCCTCTCTACATTTAATTACTGTGTCAAAACAGTTATAGTTACATATATAGTTGATATATTGAATTAAAAAGCAAGAAATACCACAAGAAACAATGGTAAGATTTCACAACTGATTTCATAGTCCTGTTGGTTTTATTTCTTATTTATTTACTTATTCTTTTTAACTTTTTAAGTAATCTCTACATCAGTGTGGGGCTCAAATTGACAGCCTCCAGATCAAGAGTCACATGCTTTCTGACTGAGCCAGCCAGGTGCTCCCACGGTTCTGTTGGCCTTAGGTCTTAAGTGATATCTCTGTCTCTGGAGCTAATTATTGGTATAGGAATTCATAATGTCCAATGGTACCAACTAATAGTGGTAAAAGGCAGATAATGTAAACCTTATTATTTTAAGGAGAAAAAAAATCACTGATAAAGAGTTTTCCTTTTTGTTTTGGAGTAAAATAAGTGGTTCCATATATATGGGCAACCAGTTTGTATAAAGGAAGTTGTGAAGTTGACTTGAAAATTTTAAAAAGATTCTATCTATTTATTTATTTTTAATTAATTAATTAATTAATTAATTAATTTTTTAATCTGTTTCAAGAGCACATGAGGGGGATAGGACGAGGGGCAGAGGGAGAGAAGAGAATCTCAGACAGATGTCCTCTGAGTGCCATTCTGAACACAGGGCTTGAGCTTAAGACCCTGAGCTCATGACCTGAGTGGAAGTTAAGAGTCAGATGCCTAACTGATTTTGCCACCCAGGCACCCCTGACTTGAATTTAAAAAGTAGAAAGGGTAAATAGGGTCTATCAAAAATTAACAAATGCCAAACTATTTTCAAGTATAATTTGTTAGAATCCCCTTAATGTCTCTTTCCAAAGGCATCTCTCTTATATTGATAAAACTCATTTTACTTCTGCCATTTTCTACTCTCTTTTCTATGTATTTGTTTATTTTTTGCAATCTTGACTTTAACTGGATTCATGGATGAGTCTTTTGTTTTATTTTGCTTTGTTTTGTTTTTTTTTTAAGTAAAATTATTGGTTTAATTAACAAAAAGCTCAGAGTTAAGACTGTTTTTTTAAAAATTATTTTTATTAACATATAATGTTTTATTTGCCCCAAGGATACAGGTCTCACTGATGAGTCTTAACCACTTATAGTCTCTTGAGCTGACCTGCTATACCCTGTTTAATATTCTAATCTCCTAGTTGCTACCTTGTAGTGTTCTCAAATATATATAAACTTTTCTGCCAGTTTTTATTTTTATTTTTTAAGATTTATTTATTTATTTGAGAGAGAGAGGGAGCACGGGTGTTCACAGGGAAGGGCAGAGGGAGCAGGAGCAGACTCTCCTCTGAGCAGGGAGCCAGACTTGGGCTCATCCCAGGACTCTGAGATCCTGACCTGTGCCAAAATCAAGACCTTAACTAACTGAGCCACCCAGGGGCCCCTGCCAGTTTTTATTTCTAATTGCTACTGCGGATAAGCATTACCCTGGATGTGGTGTTACTAATTTTGGAGCACGCTGGTGACATGAAGAGATTATAGTTGGTTTTGTTCTGGGTGTGATAATTATAAAGCTTCCATATCTTTTTAGATATGTAGTAAAATATTTATAGATAAAAATATATGATGCCAGGAGTCCTTCAAACAATGAGAGAAGGAGACAAGGAAGCATAGGAAGATAAAAGAGGAAAAAAGATTAGTCATGAGTTGGTCATTATTGAGGAGGCTGATGAATAGGGGGAATTCATTATATTAATGTCTCCACTTCTGCGTATGTTTGAAATTTTCTCTAATAAAAGGTTAAAAAGAGAAAAGAGTCACATTTTCCCCCAGTGAAATACAATTGAATTTAGTGGTGATTTGCAAAAGGAAATCAGGGACAGAATAATTTTATTTTGGATAAGTACACAGCAGATCTTTTATTCAAATGCCAGAAATTTTATTTAAATTTGATAAATTCCGTGTGTTAACTGAACACTTGTTCCTTGTTATATTTATGATGTTTGCCATTCCAGCATTCCAGATTAAGCTCTCTATATGTGTTTCTCTGTACAGTGCTTCTACTGTGACGCACATTTCCATGGCGACTGCAGTTCCTGGACAACGTAGTTCTTGTCTTGAAATCATCTCACTCTGTCTCCAAGATGCAGGGTAATACTGTTCAACAGCAAAGATCAAAGATACGCCAGAAATCCTTTCTGCCTAATGTAGTTCCACCCAAAATGGAAATGCAGTTAAGTTGAACTATGCTCCTGGGTGATTGTTTATAAAGATTTAATGTCTACGTCAGATTTCGGCCCTTTAGAGAATGCCAACATGGTGATGTGTCAAAAAGTGTATCAACATACAGAATCTTTAAACATAAACTGTGATCAAATGTTAGGGGACTTTAAAGGGCACCGAATAAGCCTTTTAATCCTTGAATCAAAAAGGTCCACTGCTTGCTCTCTGTATCCCTTGTGGTGGCCCAAGTTATCCACAGCCCAAAGCCCCACGGGCCTCACTAGAAACCTCAGGTAGCAGATCCCTGACTGGGGATCCCTAACTTATAGTCCCAATTATCGCCCATCCACATCTGGCCCAGCCCGGCCCCATCCGCAGATCACTGTCTGCTCCTGCTTCTGTTCCCACCCCTGACTGGCTCTGAACTTGAGCTATTTCCTGATCTTTGGGACGGAACTTCTCGTCTAGCTACTCTCTACCCTCTCTTGGGTGACTCTGGCTCATAAGGCTCAGCTCTTGATTGGTTTTCCGGGCAACTCCGTTTCATCTTCTTTACATTTTCCAGAGAGTCCTCAGGGTTTCTTTTCCACTGATAAAAAGATTTCTTATTTATGGGGCTCTAGTAAATTAATTCTTATTTCAATTTTTTTGCTTGTTTTTTCATGTCCAAGACAAGCAAACCAGCCAAAGGCCAAGCTTATCACTTGGAGCTAGAATCCTACCCCGACTCACTCGGTTTTTAATGATTTTCTGAGCCTAAGCCCCTTAATCTCTGTATGTGCCTATTACCTCTGAGATAAAGAAGGAGGTTGATATGAAAAGAGAGTTTTGATAGCCTCTCTTTACTTCCTTCTCTGCCTTTAAACACTCAGGCCTAAGCCATGTGTGCTTGTGAAATTAGACACACAACTTGGGGAGGAAGGGGGACTTTCTATGCTGATGGCCTAGTACCAGTTTCTAATGTATTTGGTGGAAAACGGGGCACACCCTTCATGGACTTCAGGGTAGTCTCAGTGGTTATTTTAGGAGCCTTGGGGATGATCTAGAATAAATCCTCTGTTCTTCCCTTTTCATGGTTTCTTATTGTTTTTCTGCTAGAGATTATTTCTCTGTTCTGTCCTTTGGTTAACACACCCGTGGAGCACTACCGTGTTCTTCCTGCTGCCGCCAAAATAATAGTAATTACAATAATATGCTTAAGATTTACCGAGGGTATAAACTGTGCTGAACACAAATTCTTTCTAAATCCTCAACATAACCCTATAGGAAATACGTTATATAAAATAAATAATTGCTATATTATAATTATATGTAGTTGTATCTATGCTATAGATACAACTACACATATATGTATATACGATATATATACTATGTATATACTATGTATGTATATACTATACATGTTATATATGTTATATAACATATATAATACACATGCATTATAGTTTATGTTGTCATAAGTATTCTATATGTTAAATATGTTATAAATAGGGAGGAGTCAAGATGGCGGAGAAGTAGCAGGCTGAGACTACTTCGGGTAGCGGGAGATCAGCTAAATAGCTTATCTAAAGACTGCAAACACCTACAAATCCAACGGGAGATTGAAGAGAAGAAGAACAGCAATTCCAGAAACAGAAAATCAACCACTTTCTGCAAGGTAGGACTGGCGGAGAAGTGAATCCAAAGCGACGGGAAGATCGACCGCGGGGGGAGGGGCCGGCTGCCGGCGAGCGGCGGAGCAACGGAGCAAAATCAGGACTTTTAAAAGTCTGTTCCGCTGAGGGACATCGCTCCAGAGGCTTAACTGGGGTGAAGCCCAGGCGGGGTAAGCGCGGCCTCAGGTCCCGCAGGGTCGCAGAAGGATCGGGGGTGTCTCAGTGTCGCAGAGCTTACCGGTATTAGAACGGGGAAGCCGGCTGCAGAGACAGAGCCGAGGAGTGACTCTCAGCTCAGGGTTGCCTTGAACCGGTTGCAGGCTCGGTCAGCTCGGAGTGCGGCCGGAGGCCAGGGTGACGGGAGTCATTTGGCGCTGTTCTCTGAGGGCGCACTGAGGAGTGGGGCCCCGGGCTCTCGGCTCCTCCGGGCCGGAGACCGGGAGGCCGCCATCTTTATTCCCGTCCTCCGGACTCTACGGAAAGCGCTCAGGGAACAAAAGCTCCCGAAAGCGAACCCGAGCGGATGACTCAGCGCGGCCCCGGGTAAGGGCGGTGCAACTCCGCCTGGGGCAAAGACGCTTGAGAATCACTACAACAGGCCCCTCCCCCAGAAGATCAACGGGAAACCCAGCCAGGACCAAGTTCACCTACCAAGGAGAACGGCGGAATTCCAGAGGAGAAGAAAGCAAAGCACAGAACTCATGGCTTTCTCCCCATGATTTTTTAGCCTTGCAGTTAATTTAATTTTTTTTCTTTTTCAATTTTTTTTTCTTTTTCTCTTCTTCTGCTAAATTTTTTTTAACTTTTACCGTTTTCTTTTTTTTAACGTTTTTTAAATAGTTTATCTAATATATATATATTTTTTCCTCTTTTTATATTTTTTCTTTATCGGCTTTCTTTTTTTTAATAGTTTTTTTTTTTCTTTCTTTCTGAACCCCTTTTTATCCCCTTTCTCCCCCCTCACAATTCAGGATCTCTTCTGATTTGGCTAAAGCATATTTTCCTGGGGTTGTTGCCACCCTTTTAGTATTTTACTTGCTCCTTCATAAACTCTTATCTGGACAAAATGACAAGGCGGAAAAATTCACAACAAAAAAAAGAACAAGAGGCAATACCAAAGGCTAGGGACCTAATAAATACAGAAATTGGTAATATGTCAGATATAGAGTTCAGAATGACGATTCTCAAGGTTCTAGCCGGGCTTGAAAAAGGCATGGAAGATATTAAAGCAACCCTCTCGGGAGATATAAAAGCGCTTTCTGGAGAAATAAAAGAACTAAAATCTAACCAAGTTGAAATCAAAAGAGCTATTAATGAGGTGCAATCAAAAATGGAGGCTCTCACTGCTAGGATAAATGAGGCAGAAGAAAGAATCAGCGATATAGAAGACCAAATGACAGAGAATAAAGAAGCTGAGCAAAAGAGGGAGAAACAGCTACTGGACCACGAGGGGAGAATTCGAGAGATAAGTGACACCATAAGACGAAACAACATTAGAATAATTGGGATTCCAGAAGAAGAGGAAACAGAGAGGGGAGCAGAAGGTATATTGGAGAGAATTATTGGAGAGAATTTCCCCAATATGGCAAAGGGAACAAGCATCAAAATCCAGGAGGTTCAGAGAACCCCCCTCAAAATCAATAAGAATAGGTCTACACCCCGTCACCTAATAGTAAAATTGACAAGTCTTAGTGACAAAGAAAAGATCCTGAAAGCAGCCCGGGAAAAGAAGTCTGTAACATACAATGGTAAAAATATTAGATTGGCAGCAGACTTATCCACAGAGACCTGGCAGGCCAGAAAGAGCTGGCATGATATATTCAGAGTACTAAATGAGAAAAACATGCAGCCAAGAATACTATATCCAGCTAGGCTATCATTGAAAATAGACGGAGAGATTAAAAGCTTCCAGGACAAACAAAAACTGAAAGAATTTGCAAATACCAAACCAGCTCTACAGGAAATATTGAAAGGGGTCCTCTAAGCAAAGAGAGACCCTCAAAGTAGTAGATCAGAAAGAAACAGAGACAATATACAATAACAGTCACCTTACAGGCAATACAATGGCACTAAATTCATATCTCTCAATACTTACCCTGAATGTTAATGGGCTAAATGCCCCAATCAAAAGACACAGGGTATCAGAATGGATAAAAAAACAAAAACCATCTATATGTTGCCTACAAGAAACTCATCTTACACCCGAAGACACCTCCAGGTTTAAAGTGAGGGGGTGGAAAAGAATTTACCATGCTAATGGACATCAGAAGAAAGCAGGAGTGGCAATCCTTATATCAGATCAATTAGATTTTAAGCCAAAGACTACAATAAGAGATGAGAAAGGACACTATATCATACTCAAAGGAACTGTCCAACAAGAAGATCTAACAATTTTAAATATCTATGCCCCTAACGTGGGAGCAGCCAACTATATAAACCAATTAATAACAAAATCAAAGAAACACATCGACAAGAATACAATAATAGTAGGGGATTTTAACACTCCCCTCACTGAAATGGACAGATCATCCAAGCAAAAGATCAACAAGGAAATCAAGGCCTTAAATGACACACTGGACCAGATGGACATCACAGATATATTCAGAACATTTCATCCCAAAGCAACAGAATACACATTCTTCTCTAGTGCACATGGAACATTCTCCAGAATAGATCACATTCTTGGTCCTAAATCAAGTCTCAACCAGTATCAAAAGATTGGGATCATTCCCTGCATATTTTCAGACCACAATGCTCTAAAGCTAGAACTCAATAACAAGAGGAAATTTGGAAAGAACCCAAATACATGGAGACTAAACAGCATCCTTCTAAAGAATGAATGGGTCAACCAGGAAATCAAAGAAGAATTGAAAAAATTTATGGAAACAAATGATAATGAAAACACAACAGTTCAGAATCTGTGGGACACAACAAAGGCAGTCCTGAGAGGAAAATATATAGCGGTACAAGCCTTTCTCAAGAAACAAGAAAGGTCTCAGGTACACAACCTAACCCTACACCTAAAGGAGCTGGAGAAAGAACAAGAAAGAAACCCTAAACCCAGCAGGAGAAGAGAAATCATAAAGATCAGAGCAGAAATCAATGAAATAGAAACCAAAAAAACAATAGAACAAATCAACGAAACTAGGAGCTGGTTCTTTGAAAGAATTAATAAGATTGATAAACCCCTGGCCAGACTTATCAAAAAGAAAAGAGAGAGGACCCAAATAAATAAAATCATGAATGAAAGAGGAGAGATCACAACGAACACCAAAGAAATACAGACAATTATAAGAACATACTATGAGCAACTCTACGCCAACAAATTGGACAATCTGGAAGAAATGGATGCATTCCTAGAGACATATAAACTACCACAACTGAACCAGGAAGAAATAGAAAGCCTGAACAGACCCATAACCAGTAAGGAGATTGAAACAGTCATCAAAAATCTCCAAACAAACAAAAGCCCAGGGCCAGACGGCTTCCCGGGGGAATTCTACCAAACATTTAAAGAAGAACTAATTCCTATTCTCCTGAAACTGTTCCAAAAAATAGCAATAGAAGGAAAACTTCCAAACTCATTTTATGAGGCCAGCATCACCTTGATCCCAAAATCAGACAAGGATCCCAACAAAAAAGAGAACTACAGACCAATATCCTTGATGAACACAGATGCAAAAATTCTCGCCAAAATACTAGCCAATAGGATTCAACAGTACGTTAAAAGGATTATTCACCACGACCAAGTGGGATTTATTCCAGGGCTGCAAGGCTGGTTCAACATCCGCAAATCAATCAATGTGATACAACACATTAATAAAAGAAAGAACAAGAACCATATGATACTCTCCATAGATGCTGAAAAAGCATTTGACAAAGTACAGCATCCCTTCCTGATCAAAACTCTTCAAAGTGTAGGGATAGACGGCACATACCTCAATATTATCAAAGCCATCTATGAAAAACCCACCGCAAATATCATTCTCAATGGAGAAAAACTGAAAGCTTTTCCGCTAAGGTCAGGAACACGACAGGGATGTCCGTTATCACCACTGCTATTCAACATAGTACTAGAAGTCCTAGCCTCAGCAATCAGACAACAAAAGGAAATTAAAGGCATCCAAATCGGCAAAGAAGAAGTCAAACTATCACTCTTCGCAGATGATATGATACTCTATGTGGAAAACCCAAAAGACTCCACTCCAAAACTGCTAGAACTTGTACAGGAATTCAGTCAAGTGTCAGGATATAAAATCAATGCACAGAAATCAGTTGCATTTCTCTACACCAACAACAAGACAGAAGAAAGAGAAATTAAGGAGTCCATCCCATTTATAATTGCACCCAAAACTATAAGATACCTAGGAATAAACCTAACCAAAGAGACTAAGAATCTATACACAGAAAACTACAAAGTACTCATGAAAGAAATTGAGGAAGACACAAAGAAATGGAAAAATGTTCCATGCTCCTGGATTGGAAGAATAAATATTGTGAAAATGTCTATGCTACCTAAAGCAATCTACACATTTAATGCAATTCCTATCAAAGTACCATCCATTTTTTTCAAAGAAATGGAACAAATAATCCTCAAATTTATATGGAACCAGAAAAGACCTCGAATAGCCAAAGCAATATTGAAAAAGAAAGCCAAAGTTGGTGGCATCACAATTCCGGACTTCAAGCTCTATTACAAAGCTGTCATCATCAAGACAGCATGGTACTGGCACAAAAACAGACACATAGATCAATGGAACAGAATAGAGAGCCCAGAAATGGACCCTCAACTCTATGGTCAACTCATCTTCGACAAAGCAGGAAAGAATGTCCAATGGAACAAAGACAGCCTCTTCAATAAATGGTGTTGGGAAAATTGGACAGCCACATGCAGAAAAATGAAATTGGATCATTTCCTTACACCACACACGAAAATAGACTCAAAATGGATGAAGGATCTCAATGTGAGAAAGGAATCCATCAAAATCCTCGAGGAGAACACAGGCAGCAACCTCTTCGACGTCAGCCGCAGCAACATCTTCCTAGGAACATTACCAAAGGCAAGGGAAGTAAGGGCAAAAATGAACTTTTGGGATTTTATCAAGATCAAAAGCTTTTGCACAGCAAAGGAAACAGTGAACAAAACCAAAAGACAACTGACAGAATGGGAGAAGATATTTGCAAATGACATATCAGATAAAGGGCTAGTGTCCAAAATCTATAAAGAACTTAGCAAACTCAACACCCAAAGAACAAATAATCCAATCAAGAAATGGGCAGAGGACATGAACAGACATTTCTGCAAAGAAGACATCCAGATGGCCAACAGACACATGAAAAAGCGCTCCATATCACTCGGCATCAGGGAAATACAAATCAAAACCACCATGAGATATCACCTCACACCAGTCAGAATGGCTAAAATTAACAAGTCAGGAAATGACAGATGCTGGCGAGGATGCGGAGAAAGGGGAACCCTCCTACACTGTTGGTGGGAATGCAAGCTGGTGCAACCACTCTGGAAAACAGCATGGAGGTTCCTCAAAATGTTGAAAATAGAACTACCCTATGACCCTGCAATTGCACTGCTGGGTATTTACCCTAAAGATACAAACATAGTGATCCGAAGGGGCACATGCACCCGAATGTTTATAGCAGCAATGTCTACAATAGCCAAACTATGGAAAGAACCTAGATGTCCATCTACAGACGAATGGATAAAGAAGATGTGGTATATATACACAATGGAATACTATGCAGCCATCAAAAGAAATGAAATCTTGCCATTTGTGATGACGTGGATGGAACTAGAGGGTATCATGCTTAGCGAAATAAGTCAATCGGAGAAAGGCAACTATCATATGATCTCCCTGATATGAGGGAGAGGAGATGCAACATGGGGGGTTGAGGGGGTAGGAGAAGAGTAAATGAAACAAGATGGGATTGGGAGGGAGACAAACCATAAGTGACTCTTAATCTCACAAAACAAACTGAGGGTTGATGGGGGAGGGGGTTGGGAGAGGGAGTGGGGTTATCGATATCGGGGAGGGTATGTGCTATGGTGAGTGTTGTGAAGTGTGTAAACCTGGCGATTGCAGACCTGTACCCCTGGGGATAAAAATATATGTTTATAAAGCTGTAAAAAAAAAAAAAAAAAAAAAAAGAAAGAAAGGATGAATCCCCAAGTTTTGTAGCAACATGGACGGGACTGGAAGAGATTATGCTGAGTGAAATAAGTCAAGCAGAGAGAGTCAATTATCATATGGTTTCACTTATTTGTGGAGCATAACAAATAGCATGGAGGACAAGGGGAGATGGAGAGGAGAAGGGAGTTGAGGGAAATTGGACGGGGAGGTGAACCATGAGAGACTATGGACTCTGAAAAACGATCTGAGAATTTTGAAGGGGTGGGGGCTGGGAGGTTGGGGGCACCAGGTGGTGGGTATTGTAGAGGGCACGGATTGCATGGAGCACTGGGTGTGGTGCAAAAATAATGAATACTGATATGCTGAAAAAAATAAAAAAATTAAAAAAATATGTTATAAATAAAAATACGTTATATATATTCCGTGTATTATATATGTAATATATGTATAGTATGTATTATGAATACAATAATTAAGCAGTAATATAAACATAATCTGTTAGACTTTAGGCACCTTGCAATCACTTGGTTATCATTTGTATTCCCACAATTTAATGCAGTGTCTGGCACAGAGTAGTTGATAGATAAATAACAGTTAAATGAATGATTGCATTCAGGATCCAGCATGAGCTATAAATCTAATAGATTGTAATACTAATGGAAATAAGTGTTTTTTTTTAATTTAAAAAAATTTAAAAGGTTTTACTCTATTTATTTGACAAAGAGAGGGAACACAAGCAGGCAGAGCAGCAGCAAGCAGAGGCAGAGGGAGAATCAGGCTTTCAGATGAGCAGGGAGCTCGATGCAGGGCTCAATCCTAAGACCCTGGGATCATGACCTGACATAAAGGCAGATGCTTAACTGACTGAGCCACCTAGGTGGCCCACTGTTTTTTGTTTTGTTTGTTTTATTTTGTTTTTAAGATTTATTTATTTATTTGAGAGAGAGTGAGAGGTAGTGCAAGCAAGGGGAAGGGCAGAGGGAAAGAATCTCAGAAAGACTCCCCTCCTGCAGAGCCAGACATGGGGCTTGACACCACGACACTGAGATCACAACCAGAGCCAAAATCAAGAGTTGGACCCTCGACTGGTTAAAGGGCATGGTGCCCCAGATAAGTGCTTTTTTTTTTTTTTAAGATTTTTATTTTATTTATTTCTTTGTCAGAGAGAGAGTGAGAGGGAGAGCACAAGAAGGGGAAGTGGCAGGCAGAGGCAGAGAGAGAAGCAGGCTCCCCGCTGAGCAAGGAGCCTGATGCCGGCTTGATTCTGGGACCTGAGCGGAAGCCAGCAGCCTAACCAACCCAGGCGTCCCAAGTGCTTTTTGAGTAACATTAGTTGTATTGGATCTTTTGATAGTCAATCAATCTAGAAAAATTCAGTGCATTTACCACATAACTAGAAAAGTAGAATTCTATCCCGGTTGGTTAATTTTAAGAGGTTCATTTTTTTTTTAAACCGCTCATTCTTTCTCTTTAATATATTTTGTGTGCTTAAATTTTTAAAAATCTTATTGAATGAAACTATGGTTATAAAAATGTGCATGTTATGATGCACAACTCAGTGAATGATTTCCCAAGATAAATACACTGAAGTAATTAGCACACAGCTCAAGAAACAAAACAGAACCCCAGAAGCCAGGCATTACCCTTTGCCCGCCCAAGGTAAATGCTATCCTGACTTGTAAACACCACAGAGTCCTGGTGGCTGTTTTTAACTCTTGTGATTTGTTCAATAGTGTGTTTATGAGATATCTATCAGTGTGAATAGTAAATTATTTATTCTTATTGTGCTATAGAATTTTATCATATGGCTATACTACAATTTATATATCTGTCTTATTATAGATGAACATTTGGGTTGTTTCCACTTTGGGGCTATAATGGTACTAGAAACATTGCTACACAAGCCTTTTGAGTATATACCCAAACTGGAACTGCTGAATCATAAAGTCTGTTATATTCAGTTTTAGAAGAACCTATCAAACAGTCCTTTAAGGTGATGACAAAATACTCTTCCACTAGTAGCTTATTCAAATTCTTCATATCCTTCAACATTTGTTTTTTGTTTTAATATATATTTACTAGTTTTTATACAATAAAGGATGTGATAAAGGGTACAGATGAGCAGCTAGATGAAGGGATGCTTAGGGTGGGGACTTAAGGGTCCTGCACACGGGAGCTTCTGTCCTTGTGGAGCAGGGTACACATCTCTCCCAGCAGGTCTAAGAAACTCTCCTAGCCCTGAGCCCCATAATACCAGAATTTTTTTTTTGGAATGTTGCATATCACTCATTTAAAATATATTTCTTCCAGTTCTATTGAGAAATAATTGACATAGATTACTGTATACGTTTAAGGCATAGAGCATGATGGCTTGACTCACATATATTGTGAAATGATTACCACGATAGGTTTAGCTGAACATCATCTTTTCATGTAGGTATAATGAAAAGAAAAAGGAGAAGAGAATAAAGAAGAAAAATTTCTCCTTGTGATAAGAACTCTTGGGATTTACTCTTCTAATAACTTTCTTATATATCATGCAACAGTATTAACTATAGTCATTATGTTATGCATGACATCCCCAATATTTCTCTTATAACTCAAAGTTTGTACCTTGGACTTCTCCTTTCACCCCTGCCTCTGGTAACCACAAGTCTGGCCTCTTTTTCTATGAATTCGTTGTTTTTGGTTTTGGTTTTGTTTTTTTTTTTTTAAGATTCATATATAAATAGATCATACAGTTTCAGTCTTTCTCTGCCTGACTTACTCACTTAGCATAATGCCTTCAGGGTCCATCTATGTTATTGCAAATGGTAGCATTTCCTTGTTTCTTATAGCTGAATACTGTTCTATGAAATATACATATGCCACGACACGAATTCTTCATTCACTCATCCATCAATGGATATTTAGGCTGTCTCCATTCTTGGCTGTTGTAAATAATACTCTATGAACATGGTGTTGCAGACATCTTTTTGAATTCATATTTTCATCATCTATGGATATATTTCCAGAAGTGGAATTGCTGGATCACATGGTAGCTCTATTTTTAATTTTTTGAGGATCTTTCTAATGTCTTCCATATGGCAGTACCAATTTACAATCCTACAAACAGTGCACGAAGGTTTCCTTTTGTCTACATCTCAGCACTTGTTATCTTTTGTCTTTTTGATGAAGACCATTCTAACAGGTGTGAGGTGATATCTCATTGTGATTTTAATTTGCACTTCTCTAATGACTAATGATGTTGAGCATCTTTTTATGTACCTGTTGATTTTTTGTGCATCTTCTTTGGAGAAATGTCTCTTCAGGTCTTTTGCCCATTTTTTAAATTGGGTTATTTGTTTATTTTCTATTCAGTTTTATGAGTTCTTCATATATTTGGGGTATAACCCCTTATCAGATATATGATTTGCATATATTTTTTCCCATTTTGTAGGTTGTCTTTTCATTTCACTAATACTTTCTCTTACTGTGCAAAAGCTTTTTAGTTTGATGTAGTCCAACTTGTTTATTTTTATTTTGTTGCTTATGCTTTAGGTGTCCTATGCAAAAAAATCATTACAAAAATCCATGTTAAGGAACTTTGTTCCTATGTTTTCTTCTATGGGTTTCATGATTTCAGGCCTTACATTCAAGTCTTTAATCCATTTTGTGTTAATTTTTGTGAGTTATATAAAATATGGGTCCAGTTTCATACTTTCACATGTGACTATCCAGTCATCTCAGAATCATTTATTGAAGAGACAGTCTTTTCTCCATTGAATATTTTTGGGTCCTTGTCAAATATTAGTTGACTGGTTCATTATTGGGTTTGTTTCCGGGTTTTTGATCCTGTGTCATTAGTCTATTTTTCTGTTTTTTAGGCCAGTACAATATTGTTTTGATGACTCTAACTTTATAGTATAGCTTACTATACAAATCAGGAAGTATGATACTTCCTGCTTTGTTCTTTTTTTCAGGATTTCTTTGGCTATTCAGGATCTTTTGTGGTTTCATATTAATTTTACGACATTTTTTCTACTTCTGTAAAAACTGCCACTGGAATCTTGATAGGGAATGCATTGAATCTATATATGACTTTCAGTAGTATTGACATTTGAACAGTTTTAATCCCTCCAATCCGTGAACACAGGATACTTTTTCCTTTATTTGTGTCTTCTTTGATTTTTTTCATTAATATCTTATAGTTTATAGTTTTCAGCATAGAGAATTTTCACTTCCTTCACTAAGTTTGTTCCTAGGTATTTTATTGTTCTGATGTTAATGTAAAAATGATCCAAGTTCTTTATTTCTTTTTCAGAAATGTTGTTGTTAGTATATAGAAATGGCACTAATATTTGTATGTTACTTTTGTATCCTGCAACTTTATTGAATTCATGGGCTACATCTAACAGGTGTGGGGTTTTTTTGTTTTTTTTTGTTTTTTTGGGTTTTTTTTGGTTGAGATTTACGATTTTTCATATGTAAAGATTTTCCTTGTATGTGAAAAGATTTTAAGATGTTTTGTATATAAAATCACTTCCTCTCCTAATAGTGACAATTTTACTTCTTCCTTTCCAATTCTGATACATTTTATTTCTCTTTCTTCCCTGATTGTCCTAGCTAGGACTTCCAGTACTATGTTGAGTAGAAATTGCAAGAGCAGGCACCCTCATCTTGTCCCTAGTCTTAGAAGAAAAGCTTCCATACTTTCACTATTGAGTATGATGTTAGCTTTGGGCTTGTCACATATGGCTTTTATTGTGTTGACATATGGTCCTTCTATGCCTAATTTTTTGAGCTTTTATCATGAATGGATGTTGAATTTTTTCAAATGCTCCTCTGTTTATTGAGATGGTCATATGACTCTTTTCTTTCATTCAATTAGTTTGATATATCATATTGATTGATTTGTATATGTTGAACCATTTTTACATCCCATGGAGAAATCCTACTCAATCATGGTGAATGATTTTTATAATGTGTTGCTGAATTCAGTTTGCTTGTATTTTTAAAATATTTTTTTATTTATTCAGTTGAGAGAGAGAGCATGAGCACAAGCAGGGGGGTCAGAGAGGAAGAAGCAGACTCCCTGCTGAGGGGGGAGCTAGACATGGGGCTCAACCCCATGACCCTGGGATCATGACCTGAGCCAAAGGCAAATGCTTAACAGACTGAGCCACCAGGTGCCCTGTGTGCTTGTATTTTATTGATAACTTTTGCATCTACATTCATCAGGGATATTGGCCTGTAGTTTTCTTATCTAGTAGTGTCCTTTTCTGCTTTTAGTATCAGGATAATGCTGGCCTTGAAAAATGAATTCAAGAGTGTTTCCTCCTCTTTGATTCTTTGGAAGATTTTGAGAAGGAGTGGTGTTAATTTTTTTTAGTATTTGCTAAAATTCACCAGTGAAGCCATTTGGTCCAGGGATTTTCTTTGTTGAGAGATTTTTTTTTATTACTGATTTGATCTTTTTACTAGTAAATTGTATTCAGATTTTTAATTTCTCCCTGATTCAGTCTTGGTAAGTTGTGTATTTCTAAGACTTTTTCCATTACTTTCAGATTGTCCAGGTGTTGGCATGTAGTTGTTCATAGTGACCTCTTCTGATCCTTTGAATTTCTGTGGTATTAGTTGTAACATCTTCTTTTTCATTTATAATTTTGTTAATTTGGGTCTTTTCTCTTTTTTCCTTTGTTAGTCCAGCCAAGTGCTTCTCAATTTTGTTCATCTTTTCAAAGAAACAATTCATAGTTTGGTTAATCTTTTCTATTGCTTTTCTGCTTTCTGTTTTTATTTATTTCTCCTCTAATATTTATTATTTTCTTTCTTACTTTGGGTTCAGTTTGTTCTTCTTTCTCTAGTTCCTTAAGGGGTAGTGTTAGTTTTTTTATTTGGGGCTTTCTTGCTTCCTAATGTAAGTGTTTATTGCTATGAATTTCCCTCTTACAACTGCTTTTGCTGTCCCATAATTTCTGGTATGTGTTTCCATTTTCATTTCTTTCAAGAAACTTTGGTTGTTTAGGAAAGTGTCATTTAATTTCCATGTACATGTGAATTTTCCAGTGTTCCTCTTGTTATTTCTGTTTTCATGTCATTGTGATCAGAAAAGATAGTTGGTATGACTTCAGTCTTCTTAAATTTGCTAAGACTTGTTTTGTGGTCTAATTATACAGCCTATCCTAGAAAATGTTTAATGTATGCTTTAGAAGAATATGTATTCTGCTGTGGTTGGATTGGATGTTCTGTATATGTCCTGGGTCTGTGATGTTCAAATCTGCTTTTTCCTTATTAGTTCTTTTCCTGGATGGTCTATCCATTGTTAAGGGTGGTATTAAATTTTCTAACTAATGGGGTGCCTGGATTGTTTAGTCAGTTAAGTGTCTGACTCTTGATTTCAGCTCAGGTCATGATCTCAGGGTCATGGGATTAAGCGCCACATAGGGCTCTGTGCTGAGCATGGAGCCTGCTGGGGATTTTCTCTTGCCTTTTCCCTCTGCCCCTCCTCCTACCACCTCTCTGTCTCTCTCTAAAATAAATCTTTAAAAAGAGTTTTCAACTATTATTGTATTCCTATTTATTTCTCCTTTTAGTTGTTATTGTTTTATAAATTTTGTTTTTATGTTATATATCGTAAACTTATATAACCAGTGTTGGGCACATAAATATTTAAAATTGTTATATCTTCTTGATGTTTTGACCCCTTTGTCATTATATAATGACCATTTTTGTCTCCAACACTTGCTTTTATCTTTTTCAGGTTAACAATTCTGGTGGTATAAAATGGTATTGGATTGTGATTGTCATTTGCCTTTTTTGGTTACTAGTGAAATTGAGCATCTTTTGATATATATGTTGGCATTTCAGATTATCTTCTTTGTGATAGACTTTTTCATGTTGTTTTCCATTTATTTCTATTTGGCTGTTTGTATTTTTCTTATTGATTTGTAAGAGTTCTATATAAATTATAGATATGAGATTTTGGTAGCATGTGAGGACAGCAGGTATCTTCTGCCATCCTTTGAGTTGCAAGGCCATTTGATATAATTTAGCATTGTATTATTTAGGGTAAAGGCTAAGCTTGACTGAGGAAAGAAAACATACAAACAAACAAATTTTAAAAAAGTAAACAGAAAAAAACCCCACTAAACTGAAATATATATCCTTTTTTTTCTCGAGTAACTAACTGTCTAGAGGCAGATAGTCCCAGCTAGTGTGACTCTATTCCACAAAGTCATTTTGTGTCACAAGTTTTTTCCATCTTTTTGCTCCTTGGGTTTTGTCATTAGCCTGGTAAAAGCTGGTCTCTACTACATATGTGTCTGGCCTATGGGAAGGAAACAGAAGGTGGAGAAATATAAGCTCAGGATTTTAAATATCAAGAATGGCAAGAGGTCCATTTGACTTCAGTCCATGGGCTGTTGACCCCAGATGAAGCCCGTGGCCACAACTAACCGCAACAGAGTCCGGGGAAGGTAGTATCACTAGCTGAACCACTCTGTTGCTGTGAAAGAGAGGAAGACTAGATTTGGGGGCAGGTAGTTATCAAGCTGCTGTTACCATTTATTTTAGGCAAGCACTGTGGTAAGTAGGTTGGGGACAGACATTTTTTTTTTTAATGAGGAGAGGTGAATGTGATATCAAAACATTATATAATACCAGTTATTATGAAATAATGAGTACACAGAGATACACAGAATGGAAAGGAAGAAGTAAGTTAGGTGGAAGATTTGAAAAGCCTTTGTAAAAGCTATCGTTTTGTTAGATAGAGAAAGCACAAATTTCAACCTCAGAGACTTGCAGACTTGTGTGAGAGACTGAATGAACCATTCAATGAACTTGAAGCAGTCTAAGGTGTTGAGGAGGGAGGCAGGATTGAGGAGGGAGGTCGGGAGATGAGGCTAGAAACGTGTTAGAATCAGACCACAAGAGCCTTAACTATCATGCTTAAAGAATGTGGGCTTTTTTTTCAATAGTCAATGATAAATGATTGAAGTCTTTTTTCACCAAAAAGTCTATAATTTTAACTTCGCTTTTACAGATATCTATTTTATCCTTCACTTTTTCAGTATTTATTCAATACAAACCAAAGTAATCCAATAGTAAGTAGAGATCCAGCCTTAATGTTTTTGTTTTCTCAAGTGATTAAAATAAACACTGTGCAAAGTAACAGTTTCACTTACACTACCTCAGAGAGTATTAGAGTCGGGGGAAGGGTGTCATGCAGTACTGCCAAGAAAATCTTCATGAGAACTAGGACAACAATCAAAAGAGTACTAATGAAGATGTGAATGATCTGGCATGAAACTGGGCTCTGATGCGATATTTTGATCTGAAGTTAAAGGCTGATTAAGATTTTCATGAACTTAAACTTGAATCTGTGCAGCAAGTTATCAAGGGGTGTAATTAGAGTCACTTCCTTCCTAGGTCTGTGGGGAAATTCCCATCACTATTGATGAGAATTGTGCATAAAGATCATGGGAAGAGCATGGCCCTTGGGTTTCCTCTTAAACAGCCTGTAGGATTTGTTATGGTTATTTTAATGTACTGGTCCTTAGAGACACTAATTTCAGTTCTGCCTCTACCTTCGACATGCTGAAAATGACAAAAGTTCGGAGTGGGAACCCTAAGAGATATAGATATCTTTTCATCCGTTTTTCTTCATCTATAATTAATTTATTTTCAAAGAGAATACTTCTTGCTCCTTACATGTCACGTTATTAAACAACAACAACAAAAATGATTCCTATCAATGGAGGGGAAAGAACATTCCCCCATGCTGACTACATGGCTAACTTCTCTGGGAGTTAGACTTTGGGAACTGAGGTCATTTCTTTAAGTCACTGCTGGTTCTGAGACACTTGTGTGCCAAAACCCTTAGCCAGGGGATTTAGAAATGTCTGTGGTCTGGGAAACAGGATTTTTACTCAGAAAAAGTCTTGAGCCAAGTGACAAATGATGAGGAATTATAGAAGAAAAATGTGATTTGGGGCTAAGGTAAAGCAGGAAAAAATCACTTATAAGTATGAACAGTGTTCTATTTTCTCATCTCACTCTCAGCAAAGCTATCTGGGTAACAGATCTGCATCTTCCATGGTCTTCCCTTGTCTGCTCAGTAACTAGGAGTAGGACTTGATTTTGATTTTGAGATGGATGTTTCTTTTCTGTAATTCTGGTACATAAGCCAGTGTTTCTCTCCTCATACTTTCCATCTCAGATTTCTTCAGCACCTACCCTACCTATAAATCTGGTCCTTTTTAAAGAAAATAGTAAATAAAAGTATAAAAATAGTAAAGAAAAGAAAAAATAAAGAAACATACCTAGCTATTTTTGCCAGGTGGTAATTATCAGACATTCACTATGTGTTACTGGATGAATATATAAATGATAGACTTATAAAACCAGAAATATCTTCTGTATGTAAAATGTTTCCCTTTTACACATTATAGTATTTTACACATTATACTATTTGATAACAAGCAAGTGGCAGGTCTCAAAGAATCAGGAAAAGTAGCTGGGAGTGGGCAGGTAGATGTGAGGTCTCTGCTGCAGATGAGAGAGATCAGATTTACATTGCAAAGATCTTTTGTCTCTGTCCTAGAGAACAAATGTAATGCACTGAATTAGTCACTTATTAAAAATGCAATTAATTTCAAGACAGTCCTTCATTTCAAGCTTTTGTTCTGGGCAAATGAATTAAAGTCTTTTAAGCCCTTTATAGGTGTTAACTCAGTTACTCCTTGTAACAACTTACGAGGTAAGTACTATAATCATTCTGATCTTATGCATGGGGAAAATGAAGCAAAAGAAATTAATTAATTTGTCAAGACCTCACAGACTCTAGGTGTTGGAGTTTAAACCTAGAGAGTCTGGCTGCAGAGTCTTTTCCTTAATCATAATGCTATATTGTCTCATGCGATGGCACTCTAGTCACTAAATAATGATAGGAGAGGCCCAGGAGGCTTTATGGGGAAAACGGTCCAGGTAGAAGCAAACCCATAATGTGAAGGTATGTATGGTTCCTTTTCACGGAGCAGCAAGACCCCTGTGATATAGAGTAGAAATGGTGGGAGGCAGGAGTGGTAGTAATGACATGTAGTGGCTCATGGGCCTTAGAAAAGATTTCAGTTCTCATTTTTAGAAAAACAGAAAGCCATAGGAGGGTGTTAAGCAGAGGTGTGGTGTAGTAGTATTTAAGAGAATATTGTCAGGGCCCCTGGGTGGCTCAGTCAGCTGAGCGTCTATCTTCGGCTCAGATCATGATCCTGAGGTCCTGGGAGGGAGCCCTGCATCTAGTTCCCGGATCAGCGGGGAGCCTGCTTCTCCCTCTCTGCCTGCTGCTTCCCCTGCTTGTGTTCTCCCTCTCAAATAAAGAAACAGAATCTTAAAAAAAAAAAAAAAAAAAAGACTATTGTGACTATGGAATTAGACTAGGGTGGAAGCAGAGACTGTAAATATTTACTATAGAATAATACTTAAATGCAATACATAAGCCAAAATTACACACCACACACACACACACACACACACACACACACACATGCACAGAGCCTTCTTGTTTTTTTAAAACTAAATAGTTCCTGAAACTTTTTAGCCAGTTAAATATATTTTAGCAAACCCAGGTTCTCAAATCATTGTAAAACTCTAAAACGTTTGTGTAGTTTTAGGAATTAGGGATGTGATCCTCTCTTTGATGTGGCTGTCACCAGCTAAATGATATCCCTGCCCGAACCATGACTTCACATAGGAGTCCCCATCAAACTCCTGGATCAGCTTCCCCATTGAATTGAGGGTCATTAGGTTTCTGGCACCTGGTATTTGGTTGCTGCTGGAAGGAGGTGGGGGAATTGCTAGCTAGATTCGCTCCCGGGTGCTAGGGCATTCTGTACCACTTGGACTCAGAAATCCTGTATTTCAGTCCCACTGACTATGCCCGACATTCCCCGCCCTGCAGCCTGTGTCCCCTCCACTAACACTGGCTTGGGTGTGGGATTTCTACATATTCTTACTGTTGCTGTGTCAGCTGCCTTCTTGCTCTCTGCTCAGCTGCCCTGGAGTGGGAGTGGGGAACCTGCATCAGTGCCAGGACCGCTAGGAAGTCTGCTATCCATCTCTGAAGCCTCTGCTGGGCAAAGTCTTATTGAGACAGATTTTTTTCCTTTGGCATCTTATTAAAAAATATTTTACTATTCTGACAATTGGTATAGTTGCATCCATATATACTGCATAATGAGTACCCAGCTTGGACTCTGGAGGAAGTGGTAGAGGCAGAGAGAATTGGTCATATTCTGGATATATTTTGATGCCAGACCTAATAGACTGTGCTAATGGCTGGTATGTGAGGTATAAAAGAGAGGTGTCAAGTACAATTCCCAGGTTTGGGTCTGGTTGGAAGAAAGGCTGGGGGTAAGGGGCCAGGTTGTTGTTTTTTTTTTAAAGATTTTTTTTTTATTAATTTGACAGATTACAAGCAGGCAGAGAGGCAGGCAGAGAGAGGAGGAAACAGGCTCCCTGCCGAGCAGAGAGCCAGATTCGGGGCTGGATCCCAGAACCCTGGGATCATGACCTGAGCCGAAGGCAGAGGCTTTAACCCACTGAGCCACCCAGGTGCCCCAAGGGGTCAGTTTTGTTAGTGGAAATGGAGCATCTGGTTTCAGGCATGTTTTAAATGCGTATTGGGTATCCAGGGGGAGCTTCAAGTACCTGTTTGTTCCATGAGTCTGGTTCAAAGAGTGGCTAGAATTGTTCAGAAATTATTAACTCAGTAACCTGAGAAACAATTTCCATTCATCTGGTTAGACTCATGAGTCATTTGTTTAAGATAGGAGTTGAATATATTAATGATTACCTGTCTATTTCAAATGCTCATAAATGAAGTAAAATGAATACAAACCCTAAGACTAGTATAAAAGGCTATAGAAAGGTTCAGCTTTCTGCTGTTCAGCTATGTTAGACAGAAGCAGAAACCCCCAGTCTCTCAACTTAGTGCTTCCCTGGGTGCCCTCGCCCCTTCCCTGAAGAAACAAGAGCTAAGGATGATTAGATCAAGTTCTGACAGAAAATCTCACTTTAGCAAGTGAAATAACCCTAAAACAACATATGCCAGGCCTGAATTTAGGAAGAGAGCAGAGTTTTAAGAAGGGAGGTTGGAGATTCAAAGAAAAAAATATCAGATTTCCATGATACATCAGGCTCAGATAGAAGAGCTAAGAAAACATTTCAAATCTTGGAGGTGAGTAAAATCAAAATGAGACCAAAAAAATGTAGTTCCCTTGGAATAACCAATTTCAAAGACAGGAAGATCTGAGAGGTGTTATTACTGTATGATATCTCTTTCACGTGCCTCTAAAGATGTTTTTTTTTTTCCCTTGAGCTTTGACTACTGATAATTTTGTGAAAGAGAAATCACAAAACTACTATGAATACAAAGAAAATATTTTAATAAAATATTCAATACAGTATTTCCCTGTGGGGACTTTTAAGAAGTGAGAAGCCAAAAGAAATAACTGTCACTTTTGGGGATCCAGTCCTAAGTGAGACGGGAATGTTCTTAGCTTTTCTCCAAAGCTCTTTGCCCAGTTCCACCAACAGGCTGCCTCGAGGAGGACGAGGAAACCTGCAAAGGTCACTGTGAAGAAGTAAGTGACTACAGTCTGTTTAGAAGCACATAGAGAGAAGCAGTTTTTGCCTCAGGCTTCTTACCAGGCACAGAATCTGGAAAAAGGAGAAGGCAACATATTGGTTGATATACAAGAGGTGTTAACAGCACCCTTTTGGGGTTCCCCTCCCCATCCTACTTGCATTCAGAGTGACCAGTGGAAACAGAGAGATCTGTGGTTTCAAGTACAATGCATTTCAAACAGAATCATTCCTTGGCCAACTTTGGTACTCAAGACCTATCACTACTAATGGAATTCTCGGGTTTTGAATTGAGAGAAAGGAGAGCATACTATTTCCTCTACATAACAGAAGCATGTCACTGCAGATGCCGCATGTGTGAGACAAGTGTCAGCCATGAATCCTCCACCTCGTGTTACTGGTTAGTGACACAGAAAGTGCTGTTGCTTGAATATGAGTATCATTTGGTGCATAAGATAAAGAACAAATTGCTGGTTTCCAGCTCTGGTGCAGTCCGACTGTGCTTTGCCCAAACCACCAACACGTGACAACAGATTTTCTTGAGGTTGGCTTGATGTCATGATTCTGATGTGTTCTGACTTCCTTCTGGAGTCATGAATTGCACCTTGGGCACCATGAGCGATGAGTTGTTCCTTCGGATGGAGTTGTTTCTTCTCATGGAATTGTTTCTCCTCATGGAATTACGCTTCCTCAGAGAATTTTGATGGGATAGTTCACTCTTCTGGAGGGTCTGAATCAGGATGGAAGGCTTCTCATCCAGCTCTCGGGCACTGCACCTGGGAGCAGCTACTTTAACAGTGTTGCCGAATTTGGAGTAATCCACAGAATACACTCCTTCCTCCTCAGTTACAATAGACACAAAGCGATGGCCCCACTGGATCTCCTCCGCGATATAGGAGGTTCTTGCTTGTGTGGTAATGCCGGTAGTTTCAACCACTCCTTCCAGAATCACTATGACCTCTAGGTCTTGGTTGGCGAGGTCAGTTGCTGAGATATCATACAAGGGGCTGCGCTTGTCAATCACATGACAGATGATCAAAGGGGCCACCAGAAAAATGTTATTACTCTCAATTGGGTTATCAACGGGAATGTCCAGCTGGTGAATAGGCACCACCTCCCCTTCGGGTGTGGTTGTCTTCTTGACCACCTGGATGCGCACTGAGGCACTAATGATCATGCTCTTCCTTAGGTCGCCCACACGGAACATGAAGCACAGCTTGCCATTTCGGACAGCAATCACGGCGTGGCGGCTGAAAATCAAGGTTTCCGCCCTCCTGTGAGCCTGAGCTGTTTTCATGAAAATGCAGCCCAACATTACTGCATTGATTATCAAACCCACGATGTTCTGGAGAATCAATACCGTGATGGCCAGAGGACATTCCTCCGTCATCATTCTCCCTCCAAATCCGATGGTCACTTGAACTTCAATGGAGAAGAGAAAAGCAGAAGTGAAAGATCTGTAAGGAATGATATCAGAAAACGGTGCCATCAGATCATATTTTGCATAATGAAATAACATGCCAAGCTGAATTTTCCATGTTCTTCCTCCAAAGGCTATTAAATGTTTTTGGAAAGACTTGGCAACTTAACTTGTCAAATGCCTGATTCTGAACACAAGCACTTTCTTTCTCTTCCTCTCTCTCATCGGAATGCGTCTACTTCCAGACTTCTGGAATTCAGTCTATTGTTTTTTCTACATCATGTAATGATGGGCCTATGTATATGAAAACATTACAATAATAAGTTAAAATAATAAATACATACTTGTATTTAAGGACGTATTTTACTTTGTGAAATGCTTTCACAATGGCATAGTTTACTTGGAGAAACTTCTTATCAGATAGATGTTTGTTATTTATTACATATTTGAGTTTAAGTGACTGGAGTCATAGGGGAAGGTCTTGAGTAATAAGTGTACTTTTTATTATTTATAACCCTTAAAATCATATTCATTGGCTAACACTTATCGTGTACCTTACACAGAGAAAGCACAGGGCTAAAAGGTGGTACAAAACAAATCATTCAAAAGTACTAGTATTTTTAGTAAAAAAAAAATATTTTAATGTTTTGCCATTTGGAAAGAAAACTTTTATTGACTGTCTCATTTCGTTCTCTAATTTTACAGAATACTGAGGCTATTAAAGGAAAAATTTGAGGCAGAGATTAGTAAGTAACTGTGTCAAGATCACATAATTAAGGAGAATTTGAAAGCTCTCAATTCTGGCTTGGTGCTCTGAAAGAGGCAAAGGCAGAGTGAACACATGTCAGTATTTTCTTGGGAAGCTTTTTCGTATTGTACATCTCTTCCATATATCTAAATGTAAACACTGATTTGGTAGGTCCAAGGTCGACCTGGATAAGACTTTTGAAAAGCTCTCAGGTAAATGCTTAAGATGCACCACACTTGGTTATTCTTAAGATTCATTTATTCACTTAACTACATATCCTATATGGCTGTGACTTCTTAACAAAAACAGGGTAGTCCTGTGTTTGCCCCATGCCAATTTCAAACTTCTCTAATTTTATAGAAGATAACCATACGTAGGCTATCTACATTATTTATCCATTAATGCCATGCACAACGAGTGAGCAAAATGCTTAAACATTTGAATACCAAGTACACACACTGCACTTTTGTGCAACACCATGAGGGGTAAGCATAAATGATTCTCTTGATTAACTTTTAAGGGGAGTGTAAAAATTGCCTTTTAACCCCTTTTGTTGCTAAAAAGATTCATGGAAAACCACAATGATTGCTTTCTGCACCAGCTACACAGATGTGTTATATGATCCATAAACTTGGATCTCCCAGAGGAGAGGCTTGGACCCAATGCTGATTTCTAATAATGTCTATATACTTCAGGGAACAGCCTGGAGATAAATATTCCCAGACATTTCATTTTAATGGATTGAGGGACTATTCAAGTGCCTTATTTTACATATTGTTTATGTTACATATTTTACATATTGTTTACTTTACAAGTGAATTTAATTCTAAACATTCTATGGTAGCAAGACCTAGTCTTTCATGGACGCCTGTCATGCCCTCAAAAGATGAAAGTGTTCTGTTGCTCATTTGTTCTGCTACAGAGGGAGTTAGGCTGAATAAGAAGAGATACAGTGGTTTATTTTCTGACTCATGTTGGAAAAGTCATCCACATGAAAGGGAAAGTGAACTATCCTAAAATGAGAATGGTAAAATGTTATTTGGACATCCCGGTGAGTAACTGTCACAATAAGGTGTGTCTAATTTCGATAAAATGGTGGGGCAGTGAACTTCTGAAAGAAAATACAAAGAATAAGAAACATTATTAGGCATCTTTTAAATTCCCTTTGGGAGAGACTGGAGATTTTTATTTCTATATTTTTGGTGAAAAAATTGTATCATGTACGGTTATGATTAAGCTGGACATTGAGCTTAAAGCACAAATAATATCATAACATTAAAACAAAATTAGTAAGATTTTAATCTTAAAAGATGTCAAGTAATTTTTTTTAGGTAAGTATAATTAAAAATGTGAAAATTGTCAGGCTAATAAGATCAACTTTGTCTCCTTGTATTTGCGACACCATTTCTCACAGTAAACTGACTGTTCCCACCAGCAGGAATGCATCAGGGGGATGGACGTGCCTCCATACACATCTTGGTGAAAAAAGAAGAGCTAGTAGTAAAACAGCTTTTAACAACCAGTGCACTCCATAAGTTCTTCCAAAAAATCATGGAAAGGATGCCACTTTTGATGATACATCTTTAATAAACTGCTTTATGACTTCTCTTTCACAGGAAAAGCCAACATATTTGTCTTGTAATTAAAATCTGTCATTTATTTTCGAGGCTTATCATTGTTGTTTCTTTTATCTCATTTTATGATGGTCTATCGTATGTTTATTAAACATTTATCTTGATATGAAAGTGATTCACCAATATTAGTGCCCATAAATTTCTTAAAGAGGAATATTATAGATAATGATATGTAGCCTACAAATGTCTGTCAAACACAGTGTTTTAATCGTTTCCATTCTATCTGGTATGCTGATGACCACCAACATTTTTCATCTGTATTTTCTTGGAGACAAATTTTGTGAAAAGTTAAGACAAGAAAATAATATCTACTTGATGATAAAGGCAATGGATCAATTAAATATATTTTTCTTTCCTCAAATTCCGAGCTGAAATCTGTGATGTGTGATCTCGGCACACAAATGCTGCACCCCTCCCTGATACGTTGGCATTGCGGTTACTAAGGACAGACCAGTTCACAGTCTGGGTTTCTGCTTCTCGCAGTGGTATGCTAATTTCAGAAGATTTTGGGTCCAGGAAAGGTCTCATGCTTTACAGTTGCCTGGCAGAATCCTGCTAGTTCAACTTGCTTCGCTTTGTACACTATGTGAATCTGGAATAGTACTCGGAAAATATTCTGGCAAAGTTTCCAGTATTATTACCATTGTTTCGCTTCAGAGTGAATATTTATGCAGTTGATATAAATGAGCTCTTTCTGTCTTCCAACAAAACAAATGAAAAGACAGATCACCCCAACTAAATGTTCTTAGGCCCTGTGAAAATGTGAGAATGACTGAAATCAAATTTGTTCTACTTACTTTTGGAACACAACATAAGAGAAAGAAGCAAACTTTAGGCAGTCTGAGGACTGTCTTTTTCCTATTCTATTAAAACTTGTAAAGAAAACCACAACATTACGTCACTTCTATATAATCTCCTCCATGAAAAACTTGGACCAATTTCCGCTAAAAACTAATTTTTTTTTCCTAGTTCTGCATCTTAGCATAACTTTTTAATTTTTAATCCAATGCAAGCAACCAAATGTTTAAGATAATCTTGGTAAAGAAGGGCTTTATTTCATTTTCAATGGATTTTTAATCTAGGATACCTCTAACACCAGTTTTTCCCATTTTTCTCACAATTTCTGAAAATGTCACGCGTAAGAGAAGCCAGGGAAAAATATTACTAAAATTTGCACAATATTTTTGTCGATCAGAGATATTGACTTGTGGACACCAGAACTATGGACAGCAGCTTTTTCTGCACTGAAAACTGAAATGGGTGCTTTTTTTGAGTAAAGCGCGCTGTGGAATCCTTTGAATCACAACCATTCTTTAAATTACTGATACAGTATTTTTAAAGTTAACCAGAGAAATTGAAACTCCACATTTTCAGAGCTTCCTCATCCATAAAGCTGCATTTAAAGATTCTTATTGTGTTAGATTAGGATTTTTTTTCCTTCTTCGTGGCTGAAGGTACTAAAGCGCTTTATTTCGCTTTCAACAAAATGACTGTGATAGGAGAGAAAGGGCAGTTTAGTATTTCTTTCTGTCCTGTTGTCAGTCCCTGCCTCATCCCACTGCATTCTTACCTGACATTAGTCACACACACCGTGGACTCCAAACCACTTTTCTCCGTTCCACTTTTCTCCATGTAAGCGTAGATGTCCCCATGGGCGAAGGCCACCAGCCACCACATGATGGCGAAGAGCAGCCAGCTGCAGAGGAACGACATGGTGAAGATGACCAGCGTGTGGCGCCATTTCAGGTCCACCAAGGTAGTGAAGATGTCCTGCAGGAACCGTCCTTGCTCACGGATGTTCTTGTGCGCCAGGTTGCACGCCCCACTCTTGGCGATGAAGCGAGCTTTGGGGAGGCGGTCTCGCACGCGCGGCTTGCGCAGATTCTCCGCGGCGATGCGCGCCAGCACATACTCCTCGGGGATGATGCTCTTTCTGGCCAACATCGTCCCGTCACCATAGCCAGCCTATTCACCAGTCTCGGACCTGCCTCTCCTTCCCTCGGAAAGTCCTCCTGCAGAAGGGAAACGATTTAAAACTTTCCCCTCCCCCACTTCCTCACCTCTTCAGTTCTTGTACTCAAGGATATGGCTATACGTGCCAGGTGACATGCAAACTAAGGTATGACTTTACTACTCTAAACACGAATCTAGTTTGTGCTTGAGTCCGGGATCGCGGAGAAATTATTTGGTCTGAATCGGAACTGTTCCAATTTTTCCTTATCGTTTTGAACACATATGGGCATAGTCTGAGTTAAACAAAACCGGGAGCCTTCCTGTAAACAGCAGGCTCAACACTACTTCTGAGATTAATCGCGTCTGTAGATGAGTGCAAAAATACAAACACGCGGCGTCGATGATGAAAATTAAAGCCAGCTGGGTATCACGAGCCATTTATTATCTAGACGATATAGTAATATGAAAAGTAAAGAGAGTAAATTCTTCCTCCGTTATTTTTAGAAGTACGCAAAGAAAAGGCCGTGGCCTCTTGCGCAGTATAAATAACATGCTTAGTGAAATTTGACACAATAATAATAATAATAATAAGCGATGTGCTCCGTAACTTGAAAATGATGAAGTACCTTAAGTTTTAAAGAAGTATGAACTGCATTTAAAAAATTATGAATTCCCAGTGGAATTCACAATAGTATAAACTGAAAACTTTACAGTGGAAGGGATCAAACACAGAAGCTGCAGGAAAAGCCCGGACAACAGCCTGCGAGCTGCAGATGGGGTTAAGAGTGTGCCCCGGAAAGTCCATTCAACATTGTAAACCTCTGCTGTGTTTGGCATTTTAAAAGCATTTGCCGGGATGCGAACAGCCTCCCCCTCCCCTCCCCGGGAGGAGCGTCGAAACTTACAGACTCTGAGCAGCGGGCGCGGCGGCTGCACCTCCCCGCACACGCCGGCCGACCGCGGGCAGGTCCCTCGCTTTCTCATCCCGGCACGCGGGCACAGGGACCGCGGACGCCGGAGGGACAGATCCCGGGGCCGCGCCTCCTAGGGAGAAAAGTTAAAATAATAAAAGGTGCAATTGCATCTGAACGCGGGAGGGCTAGAGGAAGGGGGATGGGTGTGGATCTTCCCCTCCCCCTGCTAGGCTCTGCTCCCGGGGCCCTCGCTCTGGACGGAGGAGGGGCCGGGGGGAGAGGGGAGAGGACCTCCACAAATCAGCCTCCCAGTTCCGGCTTTGACGCGTGTGAGACCTCTGAGGCAGCTGAAGTCGGCGAGGTGGCGGCGGGAGGGGAGTGGGGGAAGGCGCATCCCGTGGAGGTGGGGAACCGGCCGGAGGGAGGGGCAAGGAGAGGATGCGGAGGGCGGGACCTGTGGAACTAGCCCTTTCCCAGGAGCTGCGACCCCCAGCTGCCAACGTGCTCGCTGGTCTTTAAAAGGCTCCCTACTCAGGAGAGAGAACTTAGAGTCCAAGTTCACTGACGTAAAGAGAATTTATTTTTTATTTTGTAATCTGGGTAGATCACTGGGCTGCTTAAGATTGAATAAAACCAGATATAGGGATCAGAAAACAGTTTTCCAAGGTGTTCAAGCTGTGTGCACACGCTTATTTACATTAAATTTCCATCTAGTGGGTCTTATGCAGGTAGAAGATGTTTGGAACCCACTCTAAGTAAAGTGTTTCTTCACCAGTCAAAGCTCATTATCAGGGAATTAACCAAGGAAGCGTGCGCGCACACACACACTGGCATGCAACGACCACCCCAAACCCCGCCTTCGAAAAGAAAGAAGAAAGAAAAAAAAGAAGCCGAGGTTTCTTCCAATGAGAAAGTTTGCCCCAAAAAGGGATCGCTGTCAACACTTTAGAACTCAAATGGTCATTCTTCTGTACTTGGTTACTTTCTGAAATGTTGCAGTTTCCTGATCTTGTCTAGATGGTCTGAATGATAAAACAGAGCAATTGCGCACAAGAAAGGCTATATAGTAAATATCTTTCTATAGTTTTTTGAATAGGCTCCAGGAAAGACAAATGTGCTTTCTCCCACAGGTCAGTCCTCCTGATTTGGCACTTGTGTTAATGGAAACTTTAATTCTTGGAAATTTCACGTATTTTCCAAGACTCAGGGCAGAAAGCGTATGGAGCATAAACAGTGTGTTCATTTAATTACCAAAAGACCTAAAATTAGTCTTTAATAAAGGCAATGAAGAATTTTTTCCCATTGTGGATAGATCTGCTTAACCCCTTTCAGCCCAGGTTGCTATCTGTTAGTGGCAGCTCTCATCTCTACTGACATTAATTTTTACAGTAATTTATGTAGTAGATTTACTCTAAGTGTGTGGGGATCAATTTGTATAGTTAATCCCCTCATTGTTCTATTTTACAATTGAGTTTACTGTACAATTTATTCCGTATTCTTTTAGCTTGGGGAAGATTCATTGAACAGCTTTTCACTCTTTTGTGAAGGTTTTTTTTTTTCTTTTCTAGGTTTATGTATATAAAATCGTAGTTGCTGTCCTGAAAAGGCAGACAGTTGTAGTAAAAGAAACAAGACTTTGATAATGAACTCCAATACAAGCAAGGATGTGATTAGAATGAGAAAGGGAACTACAAACAAAGTACCTTAAGAATTCAAATGAGAGAGATTAAGACAAAGACAATAAGGAAAGCTTCGTGGATTAGTTGACATCTGATCCAGTCTTCCCACCAGATATATTTGGGGGATGCAGAAAACCAAAAAAGGCCATTCCACAGAAAGGAAACATCAGGGACGAAACTGTGGAGTACTGGCCAGAGGGGGTCACGTTTTAGCACAGAACTGAAAGAATTAACATTGATGAAGCAAGGTCAATAAGATGGCCAGACTGGACGCCTGAGTCCAGGGTTGCCTGGGCAGCCTCTGTCACCACTCTTCTCAACACATGCATTATTCATGTACTTGTCCCCTCCACCACTCACCCCCTCTAGAGTCTGAGGGCTGCTGGAGGGCAAGCCTCCAGCTTCTTTATCTTTGTGTCCTTAGCCTCTGGCCTATCACAGCTCAAATGACAGAAGTGCTGAAAAAATACTTTGGAACAATGCAAGGAAAAGGTAAGGCTGAAAACCATGTCAGGAACTTGAAAATAAATGCATAGAGGTCCTTAAATGCTCAACAAAGGAGTTGGGGGGGGCAGTTTTCAGTAGATAGACACTCTAAGTCTGATTTAGTAGGACTGGTCAGGAAGCAGGGGCTATGATGGCTTTGGGAATTGCATTTCTGAGTAGAGTTCCTTGGGCTCCAGAACTCTGTGATTGGCAGAAGGGGATACTGGAAACTATTATATTAATTAGAGAAGGAATGAGGTCTGGGGCTAATAAGCAAATATATACAAAAGGAATGTTACACAGAATCAGTAATGCAAGGGAGAAGAATCAGAGCTGACTGTGGTATTTATTGTCACAGGGATTCATTCAGGTATTCATTGACCCTTGAACAACGTGGGTTTGAACTGCATGGGTCCAGTTCTGGGCAGATTGTTTTCAATAAATACAGTACGGTACGATAAATGTGTTTTCTCTTCTTTGTGATTTTCTGTTTTTTTTTTTAATTTTTTAAAATTTAAATTCAATTAATTAACATATAATGTATTATTCGTTTCAGAGGTAGAGTTCAGTGATTCATCAGTCTTGTATAATACCCTGTGCTCATTACATCAGTCCTTGTGATTTTCTTAATAAAGTCTTCTTTTCTCTAGTTTACTTTATTGTAAGAATACAGTATATAATGCATATAACATATAAAATACATGGTAACATACTTGCTTATGTCATCCCTGAGGCTTCCTTTCGAAATTAAATGATTAGTAAATTTTGGGAGGGGGGAGTCAAAAGTTATACATGAATTTTCAACTGCGTGTGGGGTCAGCACTGCTAACCTTCAAATTGGTCAAGGGTCAACTATTTATTATTGATTGATATCAATTACTCTCCCTATCGATCTTCCTCTTCTCATATTATGGCCCAAATCTGAACATTTAAATTTACCTTGAGAAATTTGTTCAGGAAATCAATTAATTTTTTAAGAACACGTTTACTACTACTTAAGGTTTATTTTATTGGCCTACTTGTTTAATCACTATTTTGCTACCATCCACTAAAAGTTACATGTGTTTTCTTAACTGTTCTATAATTTACCCATTTGTTCTTTTAAGAGTGAAGACTAACTTGTGCACCACTCTTGAGGAGACCAGTAAGAAATGTAGAACAGAGCTAAACTATTAAAATCTTATGATTTTCTTGACTATAAGACTTTAAGAATTCTGTTAGAATCGGTTTATGTTGCATACCAGGGTAATTTATGCAACTGGGAAGCAATTCAAGGATATCTGTTCACTTTTAAGTAAACATCTGTTAAATTCCTTCTAGACCTTATGAGTGTTTTGTTTGTGGATAAAGACATTTCTGCAATTCCCGTTCTCCTAAAAACAAAGTTTGTCAGGTGCCTTCAAACAAGTGGAGAAAGTATTAGGCTGATGCTTTTCCCAATTGTCTGCTGCTTTGATCATCAAGTACAAATCCGTGTAGTCCTTGAAAGTACTCTCTAGATAAAGAGTGAAGTCCTGGCATTTAATGACCTTGCCTCTGACTAGACTTGTGAATTTCGAACTCTTGGAGTTCCTGAGCCATATTAGATGTAAGAATTTGGAGAGTCTTCAAAATGACAATGGAAACGATTCATGTTAGCAGCCCAAATAACGGTTGGTCTATTTGCTTGGTATGCTGCTTTATTAGTGTCCTCATATAAACCACTTTGGAACATATTGCTTGGGAATCAGTTTAATAAAACTGTTACATAAACTAGTAATCAAAACAGCATGTTATACACTCATTTTTTTTTTATCATGAAATGGGAATGACAATGTAACTCTTCTTATTTATCTATTCCAGTGAGTTTAAAGAATATTTCTTTTTGATATATGTATCTACTTACCTACCAAGCAACCCCTCACTGTCCTTGAAATTAGGCCACCACATTTCTTTAAGGATAACCATCAGCACCATTCGTGCAGAAGAATCCATTCAACTTGCGTGCTCAGCTCCTCAAACTTATGCCAGCTCAGAGGTGTGGATCAGCAAGTCAGGAAGGGAGGCATTAAGAACAATCACAACCTTTTAATGTACATCTAGGTGAAAAAACAAAGCCCCTGCACCTAGGCATTTTGTGGGGGAAGCTGTGAGCAAGCAAGTAAATGAGTAATACATTATGTGGTTATCAACGGTGTGTGTCAAGGCTTAGAAGGGGAATAAGCAGGGGGGTAAGTATTGAAAGTAACTGGGGCCAAGAATTGGCAATTTTATATACAGTTTAGAAAAGGCTTCTTTAAGAAGGTGGAATTTGAACAAAGGACTAGTCAGGTGATGAATCGGCATTGGGGTGTGGGGGGTTGGGGCGGGAAGAGTGCTGCAGGAAGCTCAAGAACAAATATAAAGGAAACACAGTTTGGTTTCTTCAAACACAGTTTGAAGAAAAGGAACAAGACCAACATATCAATCGAGAAGAGAAAAAGTGGGCAAGCTGGGGAGAGTGGCAAGGGGACTCACCGATCTGTCCATCTCTCCATTTACCCAAAGAATAGATGGAGAGAGTCTGCATATACTAAGCTCTGAAAAACATTGACTTAATGCTTGATGCAATCATGCTGGGTTGTTTTCTTCCTTTTACACATGAGTCCATTAGAGCCGAGCTAAATGAATTATCCAAAATCAAATACCCAGTAGATGAAAAGTTACAACAAACTCAAAACATCTGATCCCAAATCCCATGCTTTTCTCACTGGACAGTGTCTCAGAGGGACAGTTGTTTCTCCATTGTTCATCTGCATGAGAAACACCTGGTAACATTGTTTTATGTCCCCCCAGGCTTTTATTGAGCACGGGTAGAATAAGATATAAATCTTTGGCCCCCAAATGAAAATATCTTTAATGAGAAGGTTTAAATAGCTATAATAAAATAATGCCCATTGAAAGTTCTCCTGGAGACCCTCTTGCTCACTCAGGTATAAGAAACTCAGAATTGTCTGGAGGACAGGATGACACAATCTCTATTAAAGTGCTCAGGGTAGTGACTGGCCTGTAGTAAGTACTTAATAAATTTTGGATTCTTCTTCTTTTTTTAAAAAAAATCATTTAAATTCAATGTAATTAACATAGTGTATTATCAGTTTCAGAGGTAGAATGTGGTGGTTGATCAGTTGTCAGTTCTTATTCAAATAGTGGGCTGGTTTTGGTTGGGTGATGGTCCAAAGGATCTGAGCTGGGTGTGGAGGTGGGAAGGGGGAAAGGTATAGACCCACAGATTCCTTTAACTATTAGTTAACTATCTCTACTAACCTGAGACTAAGGAGACATGACAAAATCACTTTATAGACTAGAGTACTGTTTTTGAGACCTCACTGACCTTCAGAGTGCTACTAACCAACACTTGTACTGGTAGCTCCTCCACTCTTGAATTTAAATACTGAAAAGAAGCCAGCCAAGGCCCTGGTAATAAAATAAGGACCCAGAAATTCAACCTGTCTGTTTTACTGTGTTACTACTGTGTTAACCTGTCTGTTTTACTATGTCTCCAAGAGAAAAGTGGTTTCTTCAATCAAGTAGAAAGTACCCGTAGTAATTATTTTCTGTCAGTAGGGTACAAAATGCTATACTAAATAAAGTTGGTGGGGTCCTTTCCAAGAGAAGATGAGGAATAGTGGCTGTCACTGTTCGTTTTTCCAAGCCTTGAAATTATGCTTTGAGGGGCGCCTGGGTGGCTCAGTGGGTTAAGCCGCTGCCTTCGGCTCAGGTCATGATCTCAGAGTCCTGGGATCGAGCCCCGCATCGGGCTCTCTGCTCGGCAGGGAGCCTGCTTCCTCCTCTCTCTCTCTGCCTGCCTCTCTGCCTGCTTGTGATTTCTCTGTCGAATAAATAAATAAAATCTTTAAAAAAAAAAAAAAGAAATTATGCTTTGATATTCTTGTGCTAAAGAAAGGTGAGGTCACATGAGCCTGGTATCTCTTTTGCCATAGGAACCCTTCACAGGTTTTTCTGAAGCTCTTAGGGAAAGAGCAATTCCCAGCGATGTCCTGATCTATTGCTAAGCTTCACGTCACAATGTTTTGAAAACTCAGTGACTCATACGGTGCTTGGAAAGAGAAACCTGACATTTTCCAGAACCCTCTATAGGGTGATTCCTTATTACCGCCTTTCAAAAGTGCCAGTTGCAAAAGGGATTATAGAGGTTGAAAATGATATTTAGATTTCACAATCATTTGCTAGGATTTTTTTTCCTGCTATTAAGTGGCCTGGATTTTCCTTTAGGTAAAAATTTTCTGTGCCAGAAAAGCTTTCACAAGGTCATTTTTCTAAAGAGGTTCGTATTAGAATTAAATATTTGATATTTGTTACTAATTTAAAATGCCAAATTACCTCACTTATTGTTAGAATAAATGGGGTAATAATATGATCTTTCTGTAAACCTACAGAAGTTTATTGTACAGTTGGGTCAACCTTTTTTAAAAAAAAAATTGAGGAACTGGGAAGATATATGAAATATGCCTTAGCCTTTTGTCTAAGCTTACAGAGTTTTAGGGTCAGAAAGATGTGGGATCAGTTGGCCATGCTGCCAGTTACTTAGTTGGTGGCTTTGAGCAACATACTCCATCACACTGAAACTGTTTCCTCTTCTGGAAAATGGACACATTAACATCCACCTCTCAGAGTTGTATAGATTAAGTGAGGTGAGTATGTACAGGATTTAGCACAGGCTGATACACTTAAAACATATTTTCTAAGAAAGAAAAGGGTAATTTTGACACAACTTCCGTAATTAGTATTGAATTAACTTATCGCTTATTATTTGAATATTTTCTTTACCTGCATTTATTAGTATTTTGGGGCCAGTAGCCCATAACAATGGTTATAAAAGGCATGCTCTTCTCCTTAGTGATTTTGAGAAAAATGCTTCCAGAATATATAATTTACATAGTCATCATTTTAAGGTAGTGTGCTCCTTCTACTTTTCTAGGTTTTTAAAAATTAATAATGGATGGTGAATTACATAAAATTCCTTTTTAGCTTTTGTTTTTGTTTCTTCCTTGACCAATTAATATGGTAAATTAAAGCACTGGATTAAAAAAATGTGAGTTTTTACATTCCTGAGATAAACTGCACGTGATCATGGTGATATATTATTTTAATATAAGGCTGAATCATTTTTGCTAATATTAACTTAGGATTTTTGCATCAATATTTATAAGTGAGATTGGTCTGTATTATTCTGTCTGTTCTCTCTGTCTGGTTTTGGATGAAAGTTATGGGTCCTTTTAATTTTAATTTTAATTAATTATTTATTTTTTAAAAAGATTTATTTATTTGAGAGAGAAAGAGAAAGCACGCCTGCACGTGTAGTGTGTGGGGGAGGTGGTGGTGGTGGAGAACTAGAGGGAGAGAGATTCCTCAAGCAGACTCTTTGCTGAGTGTGGAGCCCTGGGCTCCATCCAAGGACCCTGACTGAGATCATGACCTGAGCCAAAATCCAAAGCCGGAGGAGGCTTAACTGACTGAGCCAGCCAGCCAGGTGACACTTTTTTTTTTTTTTTTTTTTTCAAGAGAGAGAAAGCTAGTGTGCAGGGTGTGGAGCAGAGGGAGAGAAAAAGAGAATCTTAAGCAGGATCCATGCCTAGCTAGCATGGAGCCCAACATGGGGCTTGATCTCATGATCTGAACTGAAATCGGGAGTCTGACGCTTAACCTAATGAGCCACCCAGGCATCCCAGGTTATGAGTCTTTGCAAAAAGAACTGATGCGGATTCTTTCTCTGTGGATTGAAATAGTTTAAGTGGATAGGGATTAGCTCCTTGAAAGGGCAATTATTTTGAAATCATCTGAGTCTGAATTTTTTAAGGAATAGTTCTTGGCTCTTTAAGTCATCCTCACTCTGGGTATTTCTTTTTTCCCTCTAAGACCCCTATTTCAGAGGGGCGCCTGAGTGGCTCAGTGGGTTAAAGCCTCTGCCTTCGGCTCGGGTCATGATCTCAGGGTCCTGGGATCGAGCCCCACATCGGGCTCTCTGCTCAGCAGGGAGCCTGCTTCCCTTCCTCTCTCTCTGCCTGCCTCTCTGCCTACTTGTGATCTCTGTCTGTCAAATAAATAAATAAAATCTTTAAAAAAAAAAAAAGACCCCTATTTCAGAGCTTCTAATACTGTCTTTCATATCTTCTCATTTTGCTTTGTATTTTCTATCAGCTTGTTCTGTGCTGCATTCTGGGTACATTCTAGATCTGTTTCCAATGGAAAGAAGTCTCTCATCATCTAAACTTAATTGTTGTTTAATCCATCCATTGAATTTTTAATTTTAATGGCTTTTTTATCTTTATTAGTTCCATTTGTCCAATCCAAATTAGTCTGCTTTCTCTTACCTTTTAAAAACCTGTACCTACAACCATATAACTACCACGTGGTTCACAGATCAAGACATAAAATATGTCTGTCACCCTAGATTGCCTTCTGCGCCTTTGCAGACTGTAACTGTTCTCTCCCAGAGCTAACTCTGTTGTGACTTATTTTGTTTTCTGTTTGTTTTGCTTCTTGTTGAGTTGTGTGTCCCTGGGCTCCTAGCGTAGGTACTCTTCAGTACCTGACTTCCTGTACTCCACATATTTGTGAAGGTTTGGCTATGTTGTTTTATATGCTCAGTATTTCATTGTGTGAAGAAGCCATCATTTATTTATCCATTCTCTTGTTGATGGGCACTTGGGCTGTTTTGGGTTTTTTTGGACTAGTATGAATAAAGATGCTATGAGCTTTTCTGTACAAGTCTTTCTGTGACAAAAACACTCATTTCCCTTGGATACAAGTTCAGGAGTGAAATTGTTGCATCCTGGTATAGGCATACATTTAGCCTTAGAGAAACTGCCTGTTTTCCATGAAGGTTGTGCCATTTACACTCGCTTCCGCCGTGTCTGGGAGTCCCGGCTTCACCAGAGCTCGCCATGGTCAGTCTTTGTAGTTTGAGCTGTTTTTATTTGCATTCCTAGTGAAGAATGATGTTGACCATGTTTTTACAACCAATTGGCAAACATACATATTTTTAAATCTCTTATAGATTGTTTTAATATTTCTAGTCCTTGTGCTAATATTCCTATTTATTGTGTCTCTTGCTTCTCATCATAGTGGTTCATTTTCTCATGTGATTTTAATTTTGAATGTGAATTAATTCTGTTGCTTCCCCCCCCGCCCCCTTTCCAGGAGGTCTAGGTTATACCTCAACAGATTGATTTTGCACTTACCCTTTCCAGAATCCCAAGGATATCAATATTCTAGAGCCATTTTCATATAATACCTCAGTATGAATATATCATCTTACTATTGTAAAGTTGGAATCATATTAATTTTTTAAGAGGGAGAAAGCTTATTCTGTGACTTACAAAATAATCCCACATAATACTATTAAGATGTGGTATATGTAGTGATATTTCATGTCAGAATGTGCTTTTCAAATTACAAAATCCTTTCATTGCCATTTAATTGGAGAATCACAAAAACTTACTGAAGCTGGCAGAGTAGTTATCATGCCTTTTTGTTTTCCTTTTTGCAAATGAGGAAATGGAAACTCAGATTTTAAATGATTAATCCAAGGTCACACATCCAATATGTGACAGAACCAAGACTAGAACTCAGGTCTTCTAATTCCTGGTCCACTTCCTTTTTTCAATATATTCTCTATAAGCCAACATAATTTTTCTTTATTATATATCACAGACCATGTAAATCATTTATTTCCAAGAGAACTCAATGGACTCACTAACTGAATCATTAGTCTAGTACAGCGCATGTCCAAGAGTGTGGGCATTGAGGTTGGACTACCTGAATCTCTGTTCTACTAAACCTTGGGCAAATTGGCCAACCTGAACCCCAATTATAAAGTGGTGATAATGTTTGTCTTGTAGAATTTTTTTTTTTAATTTTATTTATTTATTTGACAGAGATCACAAGTAGGCAGAGAGGCAGGTAGAGAGAGAGAGGAGGAAGCAAGCTCCCTGCTAAGCAGAGAGCCCGATGCGGGGCTCAATCCCAGGACCCCGAGATCATGACCTGAGCCGAAGGCAGAGGCTTAACCCACTGAGCCACTCAGGTGCCCCTGTCTTGTAGAATTTTTGTCAAGATTAAATGAGATTATACTTATAAGGCTCATATCATATCTGCTCAATATATGTTAATTGTAATTATCCTTTCATCAAATTTTTTAATGAGATAGTTTATGCAAATATGCATTCTACTAGTATCTGAATGACTTCACATAGCTCTTTTCTTCTTCCCCCAGGAATATTGCTTCTTCATGTTGTTTGATACACGATGGTACTAGGCATTACAGAGATTATATGATATTTAAATCATAAGTCATTATGTCATCTCTCTGCTTTATTGGCATACATAGCAAGGTTTTATTAAAATATTGTTTAAGCCAAGAATTTCTCATGAAATATTAGGCTTGCTAATTTTTTCCCTAAGTTTTTTGGCCAAAAGCCTAGATGCCTTGTGTTTCCAATATAATATTTTACTGAACTTAACATATGCTAGAAGTTCAGTCAAGTGGGAACACAAAAAAAGAAGCTTTTTTTTTTTTTCAGGTGAAATCCTGTACCCCAAATCACAGCCTTTTGCCACTTCTCTTTTCCAGTTGGTCAATGTCACAGCAAATTCAGTGCCTTGGCCAAGTGCTTGGCACTTCCAAGTGTCTGAGAGTGGCAGGTCCCTGGGAAGAACTGGTGCCTCTATCTAAGGTATGCTTGTAATTGTCCTATGTGTTGGGGATCCTAAAATGGGTGAGAGAGTGCAATTCTAGGTGGGTGTTACTGCTTGTATCGAATGGGTGGTTGTGAAAAAGTGTCTCACAGGCTGTGAGTTATGCAGTCATTCCCACAGGGAAATAAAACTTGGGCTTAAAAAGTCAATATTTGGAGGTGATGACTTATGGCAGGAAATTGTTTTGTTTTCTTCTTTAAAAGAAAATTACATCCTTGTAGGGTGTGGGGCCATGTCAAGTATGTCCAAAGTGTTTAGTCAACCATCTCACTCTACTGCTCATGTGATAGAAGGTTGGTTCTCCCTCCATTAATCCCCCCCCCCAAAGAAAAATAATCAGTAGCCAGCTTGGTATCACCACTTTTTTTCTGAACTACTGGTTGTGATTTTGGCTTGTATTCTTGCTTTCACTTCACTCTCCAGCCTGCGTTACATTTTCCTTGCCATGGGATATTACTTCCAACTGGCGTATAATATCCAACCACAGCTATTTAGGCCAGAGTTCAATACCTGACTCGAAGTAGTGAAAAGTTGTCCAGTCATGCATAAGATAGAAAGATGAGCTCCACAATGTAGATGCCTTGCTTGATACTTTGAAATGGACAATCTGAGAAGTAGAGATAGTTGTGGGTCCTGGTGCTAGATGATTTCATTGGAGATATGAGTGATCAAGGCTACAGGCAAGGTGAGAAAGATGTAGATGGAAGGATATAGAATGGCACAGAAGGGTAGAAGGAAGTGGAGAAGATTGAGATAGAAAGATGGAATTGAGTCAGTGGACTGTCCCCAAACAAGCTGTTAGAGCTGGCCCAGCCCAAACTTGTCCTAGGACCCATAATTCTGCATTCCCTGGATTTCGAAGCAGATGTGTCTTTTCAGCAGCACCCCCATCTCTGCACTCCCATCCCCTGGTGCATAAAGTGCCATCTCTGGAGACAGATCCAGATTTGAGGTGATTCATTTAAATTCTAATCTCAGTTCTTTCCCTCAGGAAGAAGTACAATAAAGATAGTTATTTCAGAAGATTTCATACTATTTTTCACATACCAGAAAGCTCTGTGCTACCCTGACAAATAATCTTCTCAAATCACACTTGATTTACTGAAAGGTAAACACATAGCAGATATTCGTAAAATAATTAGTCCAGATGAAAAACCCAAGTTTGTTTTCCTGTAGCATCCTTTAGTAAGGAGACAACCTTCTTTCTTTCATAGATGCCCAGACCAGGTCATTACTTTTATGACAACCATTATCATTTCTTTGTTGAACTAAAAAGAGCCTGCTCACTATAACCCAGCAATATGTTGCCATGGTTATCTTAAAAAAATAATGACGGGGGGGAAAAAAAACACACGTTGAATCTTCTCTCACTGAAAACACATTTTATGATTCATCTAGAAGTGAAGTGTCTTCCTAAAGTAGCATTAAGGCTAGAAGATACACTTTAATGCTATTGTAGTTATAAGAATTTCTCTTCATGCTGTGCATTGTAGGTACCTGTATTTGACTTTTCTATGCATTGTATAAATATGTGATGAAAAGATTCATGCAGCTTTATTCTAATTTAAGACAGCAAGAGAAAATGTGAGCAGATATGTGCACAAGGGGGGGTGTGGCATGCACACAGTGTGAGGGGTTGGAGGATACATTGTGACCTGTGAAAGAAGTACACATTAAGGGATTTAAACAGTTTTTTATGTCTACATTCAAAGGCTTGATGAACATTCTAGATGTCTAAACAAGATGATTTTTTAAAAATTGCTCTTTACTTAACTAGTGTTGGAACAAAGCCCCAACTACTATTCGTCAAAGAGCAAATACCTAGATATGGAAGACTGGTCTAAATCCACTTGACTCTGATAATATTAAAGGTCAATAGTCTTTCACTTAACAATAACTGATAATGTGTATAAATAGTGCATAGTGTAGCTCTACAAGAAAAATGAGAATGAAGTGGCATTAAACAGTGTTATATTGTTGCTGCTTATGAACACATTACTTATTTTATACAGTGGGCAGATTAATAAAGTGATAAAAATAATGGTCAGAAAACAAAGCTCTTTGCCATTAGTGTGTAGTATATAATTGCAAATGATCTGTGATGGTTGGTGGCACAAAGGTCATAGAGAGCATTCCTCTTGGAGCCAATTAAATTATTTAGCCCGGTAGCCAGGTATGATTTCCTTGACTTTGTCAATTTAGAAAGAGGACATTGGTGACCATAGCGTGAATGGCTAAGGGAAATTTGTTACTACCCATAGAAAAAGAAGTTATTTATTTATTTGAGAGGGAGAGCATGAGGTGGGGGAGAGGCAGAGGTAGAGGAAGAGGGACAAGTAGGCTCCACTCTGAGTGAGGAGCCCGATGCAGGGCTTGATCCCATGACCCAAAGATTACTACCTGAGCCCAAGTCAGAAGTCAGATGCTTAAAGGACTGAGCCACTCCGGCACCCCAAAAAAGAACTCATTTTTTAAAGATTTTGTTTATTTATTTGACAAACAGAGATCACAAGTAGGTAGAGAACCAGGCAGATAGAGAAAAGAAGGGAAGCAGGCTCCCTGCTGAGCAGAGGGCCCGATGCGGGGCTCCATCATAGGACCCTGGGATCATGACCTGAGCTGAAGGCAGAGATTTTAACCCACTGAGCCACCCAGGTGCCCCAGAACTAATTTAAATCTTATATAGTAGATATATAGAATGAATATATCAACCTTCACATATCAGCAATGATGACAACACCTGTAGAAAAAAAAAGCTGAAGGTGGAAAGGGGAATAACCATCAGATAACTTACCTTCTTTCCATATTGTGAGACATCAACAGTGAAACCTACCCAACGTGCTCACATTTATGGACTGTAAACATTTGGAAATATGACCCCAAATTTAGTGGAATAATGTACAAATAATTTGACAGCTAATTTACATGTAGGGGATAAAGTCTTTGCATCTTTGTGAAGACATTTTCCCCTTAAATTCCGTATTAGTGATTAAACCACAAAACAAAAGGAAATAGCATTCAGAACCCCAGTGTAAATCTTTTCAGGGAAGATTCAGTTTATTTACCTCTATGTTTCCTTTACGATGGAACTAAGGGTTCACTCAGTGACACTGAGGGACCCATTTTAGCAATTTAGAAGATGGTAATGTCAGGAAAGAGAGGGAGCATGTGAAAATCACCTTCAGTATTCTGTGGCTCCATGTTATCATATCAAAGAAGACTGTGTGATAACTGAGGTAGACCAGTGATTCCCAGACTTGGCTAGTTATGAATCTCATCTGGAGACACTTGCTAGAAATACACCTACAAGTCCTTTCATTGGAAAGTTTGAGCCAGGCACACCTTACTGCTATTGGGAATGATGTGTAGTTATTCAAGAAAAAAATAAAGTTACAGGACACAACCTCTTGACTACTATTTCTTATGCTAAAATGCTAAGATGAGAAGATTGCATTTAACTTTAGATAATGGGTCAATAAGTGAATTATCATGGTACTACAAATCACAGAAGTCCAAAGAGTATAGTACAAAATAAGTGATAAAAGTTATATTGGAAGATAACCATAAAAATTGATCAATAAACCTTAGGGGAAAGTCCAGACATCCAGCTATTGAATTAGAGATGTCATAAATTTATTGATACAGCTGTTTCAGTTAATGGCAACTTCCACATAGAACCAATATATAAAAGTAATGAAGTGCAGGACAAGTGGAAAATGTGAAACAAAATTATCAGAGCAGGGTGTTATCGACTTACATCTATTGATCATCCTGGTTGATACCCAATGAGATTATAAGTGAAAGAATAATAACCTTATTTAATCAAGCAAAGAGAAAGAGTAATTTATTATATAATACCAAGCCAGTATATTTTCACGGTAGAATAAACATAACACAAGAAGTGAAGAGAATAACCCAGAGTTTCAGGCCCATGGCTAGTGGTGGGACTAATCAGTGGATCAATAAACTACACTTATTTAAGGGCTTACTGTGGGCTAGACACTTGTATAAAATGCAAAGAACATAAAGACAAAGAGACTTGGTCCCAGATCTCAAACAGTCCCAGATCTCCAATACCAGTCTTCTGGTATCTCATTTAGAGCTAAGCTGACTTTTAAATGGATCATGAGTAGTAGCACAAAAATAAAGGATGCACAGTCCTTTAAGATAGATTTTTTAAAAACCTCACAGTGATATCAGTAAACTTATTGCTTTTCATATAAATCTTTATGCATTTATTGCTTTTAACAAACATTAAGGATTTAAAATTTCTAAAGCTGATTTTGGTTAATTAAGTGTAAAATTAGGGAGTGTAAAATTTGATTTGGTTAAGGCTCATCTTTTATAGATATGTACCTATTTAGTAAAAAATTATTTCAAGCTGAGATATTTCTGTATTCAATATAACATTATATATATATGTATATATACATATATATATATATATATAACATAATAGATGATAAAACAATTTAAAAAGTTATTCCTGACTTTATTCAGTCAGTTCAGTTTTGGAAACAATTAAAAACTCAACTTAAGTGACTAAAAGCTATAAGGGAACTAGTGACCACTTGGGTGTCAGAATGATTTATGTGATTCTTAGTTTAGCGTCATTAGCTATACTTCTGTTAACATTTCTGTAGAGTGGTATAATTTACAAATATCGTGAGGGGTTGCTGTTATGGGTAAATCCCCATTTCTCTGTGAGAATGAGATGTAAGTTGATAGAAAGCCTCATATAAATGCAGCCTTACAAAACATTTCCTTGCCAGAAATACTTTGAGAGAGATTGGTAGAATTTTCAGAAAAAATTTTCAAGATTGATTTAATAGTTATTGATTCTGTTTTGTTTAGCTTTGGAAACATTAAGAGGATTTTTCTCAATGAGGTTTTATATATACAACAGGTGTCAATTCAAACTAAATGACACAGAACACGTCTGTCCATCCTTATGGAACTTATTTTAGGTAAACATTGGGACTCTATATTCAGGTGAAGACCCAGTCATATATGCCATTAAACAAGTATTATAAATTTCCCAAGAGTGAATACACAATACAATAAACTGAATGTAAAAACTACAGGGAGGGAGCACCGATTCTCTTTTTCTATCAGTCACAATTCTTCCAAAAATCTAACAATGCACGTGGTCTTTATATGAAAACCCATTATATTTTATACTAGATGGGCACAGAATTGTAGTAAATTGGCTGTTTAGTGTGACAGTGCAGGTAACTTTTAGTATTTTAAAATTTATTTATAAGCAAACATAACACTAACATTCCATCCATATTTGATGCACTCTGAACATACACATTAAAATTAGAGTAACATTTTGATTCACTTTTTACATGTGCATTAAAATTAGAGCAATACCAAGTCGATACACGTGTGACACCACTAGGCAGAAATGTCAAAAAGAAGTAAACTCTTCTACCTTGAAATAGACACTTGTTTCATATATATTTATATAAACAAATGAGACCACTTGCATATGCTCCTGAATCTTGAATAATGTGGAATTTTAGGGCTCAGGATCATAACCACATTTGTTGGTGAATTAAATCATAGAGATCTTTAGCTGGCCTGTCACAGAAGGACTCAATGTATTTGCTCTTTGAACTTTAGTCTGGAAAAAGCACATCATTCCTGATACCTTAGGAACTCTCTCCTGACTGGACAGGTAAAAATGGAAACTTGAGTATAATTTTTCAAGTACCTAAACTCTTTCCATGATCTTTCTGGTTAAGGCACTGACTTCTCAAAGCTACCATAAATGACTTCTTGGTAACAGGAAACAATTTAGATGTGGAAGAGAGACTGTTGAAGCATCACTATTACTACGAATGGTAATGAACACCGAATATTCTTATCCAGTAGATAACGGACTTGTGTGTTTTATTTTCTCACTGATGAGAAAACCTGTTCTCTTAATTCTCTCCAATAACATCTGGGGATACTAACAAAATGGAAAACATATTCTTATAAATAAGAGTATAAGCATACTGAATACTCATGGTGATTTCTATGCCTGAGAGATATTTACCAGCCTTAAAATTATGAGAAATTACAGCTGTTGACTTACCACTTAAAGTAACTTACATGTTTTAATACAGTCTGCTATTCTTAAAGGTAAAGGGTTTAATTATTAGAAAGATAATCAGTAATGAACATATTAATCAGTAAGATCTTGGAAAACAAACAAAAAAGAAATATTAACATAGGAAATACAGTATTCATGGGTAAAGTGGCATCGTAGCTAATTACAAAGTCCCCTTACACAACAAATATGCTTTACAAAAGTGTAAAAATTTAAGATGCCACGTTTTGAAGGTCAAGCTGATGATTCATTAAATAGGTTATGACTGCATTATTTTAAATCCATGTATTAGTTTAAGATATCCCTTCACATGTCTGCACGAACAAAAGAAGCAAAAACTCCATCTTCCCTAGCCAAGAGGCTTTCTGGAGTGTCATATTCTAAAATATTTCCTCGCTTCATCACAATAACCAGGTCTGCCGTCAGGATAGTGTGAACCCGATGCTGCAAGTGAAAAAAAAAAAAATACAGGTACTTGTTACAAATTTCATGAGCCAAAGCAATGGGATAGGTATGTCTCACTGATTATTTATCTTGGGGTGCTAGGAGGTACTAGAACAGAAGCACAGCCTCTCTTTCTGTCTTATTTAACATATCATTATGTACATCAGTTTAAATACTGGCGAGTGTGACTGTGTCTTGGATGTGTTAAATTGAGTGTAATAATATAGTAGTTTCAGCACTATCATGGACGAGTAAGGAGGCTAATTTTGTTTGTCAAATAATTAAATGATAAGAAGACCCATTTTGAACCAGTTATGTTACAGTTTAGTCTAGACTAAAATTATCTCTTGGGTAGAATCAACTAATTCGTGGTCCAATGCACAACCTGAAGAGCCTTGGACGGTGGTTCAATTCTGCGAACACACTATGGGGAAGGCCATTCGGGCATGCAGTGTTAGAATGGATTATCCAGGACGTTAGACACACCGGCTCGCAGTCTTCAGAGATCATTGCCACACATTTGTGCTCACTTTTCACCTGGTATCCTTTGGAGAGAAGCTTTGGGATTGGTCATTAATAATAAAAAAAAAGCTACCACCTATTGACCATATATTATACATTAGGTGCTCCATGCATGTACTTGTTAATCATTAAACATTCCTCAAATGTGTTTCTCTGCTTTACGCGCAAGACCATAGTGGCTCACAGAGGTAAAGCAAAAACAGGAGATCGCATAGATAATAAGTAGCAGAACCAACATAAAATCAGGCTTATTAACTTCAAAACATGAGATATTTCCGCCTGCTATCAGATTGCTTTGTAGGGAGTGTCTGCTGCTTTCAAGAGTGGCTCACCTCCTGTTATTAGCATTATGGTTAAGAGCACAGGCTTTAGGTGACACGGGGCGGGTATTGTGCTTTCCCCACCTGTGTGGTTGTGCAATCCTCATCAGCAAACTCAACTTTGTATGCCTCAAGTTCCACATCTATAAAATGATGGTATGAATATAGTACCTGCCTCACAGGATGGTGGTGAGGCTCAGATGAGGTGGATCCATGTAAAAAGAATTCAGCACCTTGTCTGACTCATACAAGCACATACTAAATGTCAGCTACTCTTATTTTTTATTTTTAAAATTTACAAGGGAAAAGTCTGTGTCATGGGTCGTTTTACTTCTCTTGGTAAGATAGGTGCTGTGCAATAGAAATGTAATGTGGACCACCAATGTGAGACATGCGTAATTTTAAATTTCTTAAATCCACAGCTTCAAGGCACAAATAAACAGATGAAATCTAAGTTAAGTTATATTAAATCCAGTTGATTTTTTTTTTTTAACATAAGCTCCATGCTCAATGTGGGGCTTGAATTCATGACCCTGAGATGAAGTCACATGCTTTACGACTGAGCCAGCTAGGTACCCCATAAAACCCATTTTGATAATATATTTTAACCCAATATACTTGAAGTATTTGAATATATGACCAATACTGCCGTGATCGTATAGTGGTTAGTACTCTGCGTTGTGAATATATGACCAATACAAAAATTAGTAATGGTATCTTTTAAATTTTTCTATTAGTACCAGATCTTCAAAATCCAGTGTGTATTTCATACTTACATGTCTTAATTTGGACTACCTTCATTTTAAGTGCTCAGTAGCCATATTTGGTTCTGGGCCACGATATTGGACCTGGACTATGCAGGTCAAAATCTCAGCATGCTGATGGGAGTGCCAAACCCAAAAATATCATCTGTTAATTTGATACAGTTTTCTGAAGTCCTTTCTCCTAATAACCCAGAGTCCAATCTAAAGCCATCCCTAGCCTATCACCTGCCCTGGGCCACGTGATGGGGTGGTCTCAATGCTTATGCTTTCAGAAAAGCAAACAGTCACAGCTGGGACAACTAGAGGAGAAGAGTAAGATATATATGCAGGATAATAAAGATGCCAGCTCAGAACATGTACCACTATTTCCAACATCCCCAGATGAACCTATCATCCACTGAATATTGGTAATGAATGATATATATTTATGAATTGCCAAAATTTGCAAGATAATGTTTATTTATCTTTGAGAGAAGACCAGAGTCACTTGTATACCCATGCATTTAGAAACAAAAATAAACTTAAGGTTAATAAACTGTTTAATATCCGCTGTATATTTTCCCTCCAAAAAAGATTAATTCTTCAATAACCATATCACAATGCTAAAAAAAGAATCTGGCCTCTAAATCCCTAAATAGAATGTTATAAACATTGCCTTATTATACTAAAATAATGTTTATTTAAGAAATAAATATAAAGGGGCGCCTGGGTGGCTCAGTCATTAAGCATTGACCTTGGGTTTAGGTCATGACTCCAGGCTCCTGGGATCTAGCCCTTCATCAGGCTCCCTGCTTGGCGGGTAGTCTGCTTCTCCCGTCCCACTCCCCTGCCTGTGCTCCCTCTCTCTGTCAAACAAATAAATAAAATCTAAAAAAAAAAAAAAAAAAAGAAAAGAAAAGAAAAATAAAAACATGGAAAAATCTTGGCCAATAGAAAGGAATATATGTGGTGCTTATTCCATTAATCCAAATTATTTTTTGCTTGAGAAAGTGTAGTGTCAATTATAAGGGCACTGATGCAATTTTCAAAATACTCTAGAAAAATTAATCTAATCAATGGTGAAGTAGAAACAATCACTTTCATAAATAAATGCCATGCACTGTTTTGGTGCACTAAGACATCCTTTAAGAAGCCAGAGAAAGTTATCTTTTGAAGTTCTTTCGCAATTTTCAGTTGTAGTTAACAAAATTAACAAAATAACTTTTAGCATGTAAGAAAGAACAGTTCCTGTTTAACAGAGCTGAGAATCCTATAAGGTTTCTACCACAGGCTGCTGGTGCTCTCTCTGAGAGCCTGGTAATTCATCCTACCCACAGCTTTCTGTTTTCCCGTGGGGAAGTATCCTAAGTGGTCACCCCCACATCAATGGTCTTGAAATGAAAAATGAGTGCAAGATACAGAGGTCTATGGAAGAGTGTCCAGTGAATGCAGGCGGACAAGAAAGAGAACATAATTTTTTGGTTAAAAATACAAATTATGCTCAAGCAATCTTCCAGGTATAAACTAAATGGGGCCACTCAACAATACCATGCTTCATGCAGAAGATAGAAAACTAGTCTTTTGAGTAGAGAGAAAACTAGTCTTTTCAGTAGACAAAGGTCTGCTTCTCTCCCACTTTACCTGTTCATTCTTCCTCCCCTCCCCCAAATACCTCCCTACCTTTTCCAGTGAGAAAATTCTTTTTTTTTTTTTTAAGATTTTATTCATTCATTTGACAGAGATCACAAGTAGGCAGAGAGGCAGGCGGAAAGAGAGAGGGAGAAGCAGGCTCCCCGCTGAGCAGAGAGCCCGATGCGGGGCTCGATCCCAGGACCCTGGGATCATGACCTGAGCCGAAGGCAGAGGCTTTAACCCACTGAGCCACCCAGGCACCCTCCAGTGAGAAAATTCTTGAAAATATTAGAGAACTGTTGTTTCAAGTTAGCCAATTCTCTCACCCATTAAATCATTCACAGTCTAGGATGAATGACTTAATCTGGTAACTGCTCCAGAGCAGAGTTCTTTGGGAAAGTGGAAGAAAAGTGGCTTTTTCTTTACTTAGGCCCAGTGTACAGAAGGTGGGCCCTGATGGGAATCATTTCCTGCCACTTTAAAAAAGTTGCACTTCCAAGGGTGCTTTTACTCCATGCATCATTCACAAAAATGAAAGCATAAGCAACCACTCCATGTATAGGTTCCAGTATTCAACAGTTAAACCTAAATAATTCTGTAAATTGAAAAAATGCAATTTCCAGGACAGGTAAAGAACAGGTACAGTGTTTTTAAGGACACATACAACATATCCCCCAAAGAAGAGTGAAATTGGTCTTCTTAAGGTCCTCTGTCTTAACAGAGGTAAATCTGGTTCTTGGGTTTTGGTAAATCCTATCTCTCGCCTATACATGTAAGAAAAGTATGCATGCGTCTCATTCCATATTGGACATAACTGAAGCAGCTGGTTAAGCTGATTTATGTGAGAATACCATGTATGTCGCTCCCTCACCCCACCACCCACTTTAGTCATTGCATTAGCTCTGCCTGGCTGAGAGGGTTCCCCTAAGATAACTACCAGAGAATGGGACAGTTGGCAAGTAGCTGATGATGGTCTACTTGTTGGTCATCACCAAAGTGGAAAAGAGGCCATTCTTGTGGGCGAGCAAGTTTGGAACAGTATCACACTCCACTAAAATACCCTCAGAGAAGACTAAAACAAGACCTGAATCCAAAATAGAGGAGACACGGTGCTGGAGAGAAAAGAGAAATGGAAAGACAAGAATCAGCAAGAGGGAAAATGTCCAGGTGATTCATTTAAAAAGTTCTTGTTAAACATTAAGCCTGAATGTAAACAAGAATCCTTCCATTTGCAAAGAGAAGAAGAAACCACAGTCTCCTGTAAGTAAGCGATTACAAATACAAAAGTTTGGGCAATTCTTCAGTTGGATTGGTGCTCAGAGAATGTATCTGCCTCAGCTGTGATGTCATTTTTTTTAAACATTTAGGTGAATAGGAACAGAAATTGAGTGTAAGCGGTAGCAGAACGGGTAGTCATGTTGAAGAATTTTGCTTCTGAAACAGCTCATCAGATGATTACATTATTGAAAAGAGAATTATCTCATGAACTACCAACTAAATCTGGTTGGGGGGGACCCACAGGCATTCCTGCTGGAATCCTTCGATTTAGGATATCCTATCAATGTAAATCAGGGAAGCTAGGTAGAAATAGCTTGGGGAAGAAAAACCAGTATAAAGTCTTTTGGAGCATAGCTGTTTTTGTAGCTATTATTTTGTTTTTTTTTTCCTTTTGCACAGATGCAGAAGCATTGGCAGAGAAATACATAATCCAACATATGTATACTTGAATTGCCCCAGAATAAAGATTATTAAATCTTAGAACAAAAACCAAAGAGAAGTAAATCAGCCCTGTGTCCAATACTTACAGCTATTGTAACAACGGTGCGGTCTGCAAAAGCCGTCATTACCACTTTCTGCAAAATGTTTTCCTGCCAAAAAATATATAAATAAAGTCTGAATTTTCTCTGGACTCCTTTTTCTCACCATACTGTTTTGTCCCTGAGAGCAAAGACCGCACCCCTGCCTCCTCCCACTCCCCACCCAGGTCCCATCCCTTCTGAGAACTCCCAGCTCCTGTCTTTTCTGGAAGGTGCCAGATGGAGCAGTCCCCACAGCAAGCTTCTGCTGGGCTCGATATGAGTCTTCAAAAGGCAAATAAAACTTAGTGACCAACACAGAATTGTTACCAGGGAACTGAAAGGGCAAAATGAAATTAAATGGTCATGGAAATGCTCACTTAAAGTATGCCACAAACAGTATGTATTCGAAACTAATAAAACTCTAATTTTTTTTAAGATTTTATTTATTTATTTGACAGATAGAGATTACAAGTAGGCAGAGAGGCAGGCAGAGAGAGAGGAGGAAGCAGGCTCCCTGCTGAGCAGAGAGCCCGATGTGGGACTCAATTCCAGGACCCTGGGATCATGGCCTGAGCCGAAGGCAGAGGCTTTAAACCACTGAGCCACGCAGGTGCCCCTAATAAAACTCTAAAATGGCGTTAACCTTTGGGTCAGAAAAGGGAAGAAATAAAACACATGCCCTAAATTTGGATTTTGACTCATAAAAGAACCATCCAGGCAAAAACCATTTTTATCTCGGTCACAAACTATTGTTATCGTTATATTTTGAAAGATATTCTGGATAAAGACTCACGCTCTCTCTCTCTCTCTCAGAGGAAAACTTGATTCCCAAGTCTTAATGTAAAGACTTCCTTCCTGTCAAGTGGTTTATTGCCAATTAATTCATTCTCCCTTCCTTTCTCATCTCCACTGAGACTGTATTATAATAACTCCCAATATTGTAAATCCTTAGCAATTAATACTAATTCTGATGTAGTTATGCTTTTTTAGTGAATTGGCTTAATTAGAAATTATTTTATTACTTTAAATTCCATGAACTTTGAGAAGGATATATAACATTGTATAACTGATTAGTCTTAGTAGAAAGAAATGATGTTAAATTAGCATCTTCATATATAATTGGCTGTTAATAATCCTGAAACTTTCACTTTTTTGGATTTTTTTTACCCAATCTAGAGTGTGCAGCAAGAGAATATCATGTTTGTGGATGTTTCTATTTTTGTCCTTTCTGATGCCAAACTTTTAATATCAAGTTAACTTGTGTAAGAACACCATTAATTGCTAGTGCATACAGTTTGTGGTTTAATGTGACATTTTCTCCACTCAGTCACAGCCTTCTAGACAGATCCTTCTTGGTATATTTAACAGTTTTAAATAATTCTTTCAAAGGCAAAGTTCTGGCTTGTTACCATGAACACATTGAGAAGATCATTATTAGTTCTAATGAATCCTTCTTCAAATTGCTTTAGAAAATAATGTTTGATTTTTGTTAGCAATTTCTCTTAAATGAAGATCTTGCATACTTCATTTTATGACTTCCATGGTGTAAGACTTGAATGCTTGAATACAATATAGTACTCAAGTCAACTGAGCGCTGGAATTTTACTGCCTTAAGAATTTATCAAAAAGTGATAGCCAATTTATTTTATGTTTACTGGCAGTAGACTGTCATGTCTCCTTTACTGTAATTCTCAATGTGCTATCATCAGTTAATTAAAGAGATGAATGAGAAGACACTGAAAACAATAGCACTAAGGACTTCAAACCCAATCAGGAAAAACTGAGTTGTAATTTTCATGTGCATTTCCCCAGCTCTTCAATGCACTCACCGTGGCCATGTCAATGGAAGCCGTAGCTTCATCCATGATGAGAATGCTGCTCTTGCGGACAAAGGCCCGAGCAAGGCAGAACAGCTGTCTCTGTCCAACGCTGAAGTTCTCCCCACCTTCGGTGACAACTGCATCTACATCAGAGAGAGAAGTGAGGATTTCACTAAAATGTTGTTAACATTTTCCTTGAGCAAAGTAGGGAAAAATAGGAATGTCCTACAAGAGAATGGGCGATCTTAGTGTACTGTTGCGAAGATTTCATACTGGAAAGGTGAAAGGAATTTTACTTCAGGAAAATGAAGATGATCCTGGGCCATCCTAATTTTGGCAAAGGTGGTGAATATCTTTATATCCTTATAGCAGGATATAAAATACTGGTAAGTATTTTGAGGACTGGAAGACCTGAGAGGTTTTTAATTATTTAATATAATTATCTAAGGACACTATTTAATATAATTATCTGAGGCCCAGAGAAATGAAGTGGCTTGGCCATGATCACACAGGTAATTTACAGTAGAACTCAATAAGTAACAGAACATTTTTGGGGCGCCTGGGTGGCCCAGTGGGTTAAGCCTCTGCCTTCGGCTTGGGTCATGATCTCAGAGTCCTGGGATCAAGCCCCACATTGGGTTCTCTGCTCAGCTGGGAGCCTGCTTCCCCGCCCCTCTGTCTGCCTCTTTGCTTACTTGTTGATCTCTCTCTCTCTGTCAAATAAATAAATAAAATCCTTAAAAAAGAGAGAAAAAGAAGAAGAAGAAAAAAAAAAGAAACAGAACATTCTTGACCCTAGTGTACATTTCTTTTTTCGTTATACCATCCCACTGGACTGTCAGTTCCATATGGTTAAGGACTGGGTTTGTTTTTGTTTGTCAATATATCCTTAGCACTTGGTATCTGACGCAGCAGCTGAATAAAACATTATTGGATGGATAAATGAATGTTAGATCCTCACTATCATTTTCTTTTTCCTTTTGGTTTCCGTCCACATTTTGTAAGCTGTCTTACTGTCATTTTAAGATAAATTCTGTTTTCAAAATACCTCTTTAACACTTCCTAGTAGAGTCATAAATTTCTATTTTATATTTTCTCATTGCATCAAATTCTTGGAATTTTTCATCCTTGGGTGCTATGCCTTTATTCTCTAAATTTTTAAGTTTACATAATAAATAAGGAGGGTGCGAGAGATGATGGTTGTTCTTCACCAGAACTAGTCTGAACCAGATCTTTATCAATCGATATAATCTTTATGAAAACAACGAACATAAACAACATTCAATTACATAGTGTAAATACAATCCTCTATTGTTTACACTATACCATAACGCTTGAACTCCGTGCCTATGATTCAGAATAGGTGCATACATCTTTCATGTGAGTGAAGAGGACTACAGAGTCATAATTGCCTATATTCCCAACTACTAAAGGTGTGTCTAAATACCACGGGAGAAGGGTCTATATGCATTATCAACTTCTCAAGTAGACTTGCTTGGCTCACCATGCAATACCTCAAAATTACAATGGGAAAGTTCATCCAGATCCCTGGAATTGCTCCCACAATCTAACACCACGAAATTGATAAAACTATCTTTAAAGAAATGCTATCTGAATTTCTGTTTGTGGGATGCCTTTCCCTTGTGTCTTAATTAAAATCATAAAAAGTATTGTTTTTGAGTAGGTCCTCCTTCCCAAATAAACACAGTGTATTTTGTGGGCTGATTTTTTTTTTCAGATGCCAAAACAAAACAAGATTGCAACTACATGTTACATATTAGAATCAAAATTTGGGGAGCCCGCTTCCCTTCCTCTCTCTCTGCCTGCATCTCTGCCTACTTGTGATCTCTCTCTGTCAAATAAGTAAATTAAATTAAAAAAAAATTTTCAACCAACTCTTACTTTCTGACTGATTTCTTAAATAAGTTTAGATTTCAAGGAAGCAACAGTCCCAAATTACATATAGTCACCATTTTTATGAATTAAAGATTACATGGTGCACTTTCTGGTTTTGCTTTGTTTTGTTTTGTTTTTAAGATTTTATTTGTTTATTTGAGACAGAGTGAGAGCGAGTGAGGGAGGGAGGGAGAGAGCACAAGCATGGGAGCACAAACAGAGAGAGAGGGAGAAGCAAGGTCCTCCCTGAACAGGGAGCCCCACACAGGGCTTGATCCCAGGACCCTGGGATCATGATCTGAGCTGAAGCAGATGCTTAACCGACTGAGACACCCAGATGCCCGTCTGGTGTTTTGTTAATTATATTCTTTCCTTATTGTGGTTGTTTTATTCTATCATCAGTTATTTGCCAGAAATTGTCTACCTCTGGGACTACATTTGGATCACTGATTGTTTGAGTACGTGTTTTATCCCTTACATGGGTGGCTTGAACCAACACTGCAGCAAAGTATAGAAAATAATGTCTTCACAAAATTATGCGACATAAATATAAGCAATAGTCCCTCCTGGCAACAAAGAAAATGGCTGCCAATGTAGAGAAACCGCCTGCTCCTACATGGTACGGAGTACTCTAGACCTAGTAGCCTCTTCAATCCTCTACCCCATTTACTGTGGGTCAGGGGTCATGTCAATCACATGAGAATGACCACAGGGAAATATTCTGATTCAAATGTCCTATATATACCACTGGGGCGCCTGGGTGGCTCAGTCCACTAAGCGTCCCATTCTTGATTTTGGTTCAGATCACGATCTCAGGGCTGTGGACTGAGCCTGCTTGAAGTTCTCTGTCTCCCCCTGCCCTTCCTCCTCTGTTCATGCTCTTTCACCCTCTCTCTCCAAAAAAGTAAAATAAAACAAAATAAGTTAAAATGACCTGTACCACTAAAGTGAAAAGACTGAAGAGTTAAATGTATTAACTGGAATATTCTGAAGTGTTCAGATAGAACAGAATTTGTTATAGGTTTCATCCTCTGGCATCCTAAGAAAAAATATTAGATTTTGAAGTGTCCTAATGAGTGTTGGAGATTATTTTAAATATAAGGGGACTTAACATGAATTATGTGATTCTAGCATAAATTATAGATAGAGATATGTAAAATTAATTGCATATGTAAAAATAAATGTATTCTCTAGAAAATATACCTAGACCTCCTGGTAGGGATTTGACCATATTCTTCAGCTGAGCAATTTCTAGAGCTTCCCAGAGTCTGTCGTCTGTGCATTTACACTCTGGATCTAAATTAAATCTGTAGGGGAAAAAATAAGTTATTTAGTGAATAAATAAAAATAAAGGCATTTTTACATATGTTTGCTTATTGCTGTTCTTTCCTTAAAATATAAGTCCCATTTGTTTTGGTTATTGCTATATCCCTAGTACCTAGACCAGTGCTCAGGATAGAGCAGGCATTCAGTTCATGTTGGATGAATAAATGAATGATGACCGTATGTTATGAAAAATGTTTTCTGAAGATACAATTAGTAAATTTATATGTCGTGTATGACATGATAAAATTAATTATGTGGATTTATCCACTTTCATACTCTATTTAATGTAACTTGAGTAGTGTCTAGCAAGGCGTTTTTACAGAACTGATGATTATAGGAGAACATGCAATGCTATCTTAGAGGGTCCGTGCTGCACCAACCACAATAGTAGTATTCGTAATAAATCTACCAGACACATCAATTCACTACAGCATTGCCAACTAACTGGATACATCCCCAACTTTTAACTTTTACAGCTGAATATTGAGCACTCTTACGTCCATTTTCTCTTCAAGACAAAAAGAGGTGGCAATACTTCTTTATAATTAAGGTAGAGGAAGGGAGCAAGAGAGAACAAAGGATGGGTGCAAGGAGCGACATGACCTGGTGGGTAATGCCACGGTGCACTTTGGAGTCAGACAAACTTTACTTTGAATTGCTGTTCTACCACTTACTAAGTGCGTGAACTCAAACAAGTTAAAGCTTCTCTGAGGTTCAAAATTCTCATCCATAAAATGAGGGTAATAACACTAGAGCAGTGCTTTGAGGATTTAATGAGACAAGTATTTAAAGCACTTAGCAGATAGTAGATACCTTTTTTTTTTTTTTAACCTGTAGGAAACCATAAACCAGGCATGGAGAAGATTGTAGCAGCTTCTTAAAAGCAATTTTGGCTGAAAGAAAAATTATGAGGGATGGGGGAATCAAGGGATTAACCAAACTCAATATCTGCTAAGCCCAAGCCAGATGCATAAGTAATAGGCAGGACATCTGTAGGGTAGAACACCTTAGAAATGTCTGCCAAGAATCACTGCCCCAAACAGAGGAAAAAGTGACTTGTGGAGTCAAATTGAAAGAGCAGAGCTCCTGGAAAAACATAAAGGACTGGCTTCTATAGGTTAATTTAGCAACTCTAGGGTTTCCCAAACCGAACTGTTGGCCAGAATATTCGATCGTATCATCCTGATAATGTCATTCACACCTACCTGAAAAACAGTTCTGAGTAAAACGCTCCTATGAGCCAAAAGTTAAACCCCGAGACATTCGGGTTTCTGTTGAATACAACACCTACCTAATAGAACCACTGAATAGTATTGGATCCTGCAAAATGATCGAAAGTCTAGAACGTAGTGTGTGCAGTGGCAGTTTCGAAATGTCTATCCCATCAATGACAATCTTTCCTGTTAAACAGAAAGAAAAAAATGCAGGCTTGTAGTAAAACTAAAAGGAAAATAATATTTGTTTACAAATTGAAAGTACTTTCTAGTTCAGGGTTGAAACTCAGAAGATAAAGCTTTCCATTTAACTATTAGAAACATCATGATGCATTTCTATGAAAAATATACATTTTGGTGGTATGTTCTCTTTCTTAAGTATTCTCTCTTAAAGTGATTCTCAATTTTTATTCAGTTTCCATGTTCCTATAAACCAAAAGTACTTTTTCTCAATGGGTCTTCTTCCTTCCAATATTTATCCTTGTTCCCTGTTTTATTTTCCTTCACAATGTACTCGATATACATTTACTTATCTTTTCTTAATTGTCTCTCTCTCTCTCTCCCAACTAGAATATAAACTCCTTGAAGACAGTGATTTTTGTCTAAATTATCCACTCTTTTATTGATTGAACAGGACAGTGCATTGCAAATAAGAAAATTCTATGACAGGGCGCCTGGGTGGCTCAGTGGGTTAAGCCTCTGCCTTCGGCTCAGGTCATGGTCTCAGGGTCCTGGGATTGAGCCCCACATCAGGCTCTCTGCTCAGTGGGGAGCCTGCTTCCCCCCTTTCTCTGCCTTTCTCTCTGCCTGCTTGTGATCTCTCTCTCGTTCTCTCTCTGTTAAATAAATAAAATATTTTTTAAAAAAAGAAAAGAAAATTCTATGACATAGATATCAAATTTTATTTGTTTTTTTTTAAAGATTTTATTTATTTATTTGACAGACAGAGATCACAAGTAGGCAGAGAGGCAGACAGAGAGAGGAAGGGAAGCAGGCTCCATGCTGAGCAGAGAGCCCGATGTGGGACTCGATCCCAGGACCCTGGGATCATGGCCTGAGCCGAAGGCAGAGGCTTTAAACCACTGAGCCACCCAGGTGCCCCTTTTATTTGTTTTTTAAAAGATTTTATTTATTTATTTGAGAGAGACAGACAGAGAGAGAACATGAGAGGGGAGAAGGTGACAGAGAGAAGCAGACTCCCCATGGATTTGGGAGCCTGATGCCCGCGGGACTCGATCCCCGGACTCTGGGATCATGACCTGAGCCAAAGGCAGTGGCTTAATGAACTGAGTCACCCAGTTGCCCAGATATCACATTGTAATTAATTTCTCCATACTGTATTTAGATTTATTAGAGACTTGTGCCATCTTGATATCTTTTCCTCAAATTGTTAAATTGTTAGATTATTTTATCACATCACTTTGTGCAAAGACAGAACTGCCATATGAAATGAGCAGGCCAGACAAAGAATGGCAGGTGGAGCCCGTTTTCCAGCTAGATTTAGATTCAAGAGGAGACAAAGTGATCAGCTAAACTTTCTTTCAGGAATAACACATTATCTATTAAAATCTTAATATCCTAATGCTAAAGAAGAGAATCAGTCATTGATAGCCCACATGGGGCCTGGAAGCATGTTTCTGGATTCATAAAGAACAGGATAATCTAATATGTTCAGTTACAACCACAGATTTGTCTGTTTGTTTAATGAAAAGTGTCAATCAACTGTCTTTGGATCATGTAACTGGCTTATAAGGCAAATCCACTGAAAGTCCTTAAAAAAGATACCTGTGTTTCATTTATTATTACTAGCCATGGAAGAGCAACCTGCTAACCCAGCGGCTGATCCCTACCTACTCTGCTCCTGAATCCAAACCCCAAGGAGATGGCAATTCCTATAGTTAATCTCTGTTCATAAACTGATTCCTCCACCTCACAGAGCTGTTGCATAGATTACATATCATAAACTGTCAGGTACAATAAAAATGTGAAGTACTATAATCCTCATCGCAATCATTTCAGATAATAATAGGAAGCACTTCCTTGAGCTGATGACCAAGCACATTGCTGGATCCCCTTCTACTCAAGACGGTTTACAGGCTCGGCTATTTATAGACCACTTGATAGACTAAATAATGTGACATATTTTTCTAAGCAAAGATTAAATTATTTCCATGTATCATGTTATTAATAATTCTGTAGATGAATAAATATTTTTTTATATTGTCAACATGTGCTTGGCCCTTAGCAGGTTGCCATCGCACAAAATGTTCCGCATCATTAAACCTTGTTATGAAGGTAAGAGTCATGCACCAAAATTAATAGTGCAGATTATTTATCTCCTGGCATTTTTTTTCCTTTGATGGAAATGGGTCTGTTTTTAGTTTGAGCAAAGCAAGACAGTCTTCCTTTCTCTCCCTTCCTCTTGAAATGCCACCTACATCTACGGCTGTTCAAAATGGGTGGCTTTGTTTTCATTTTATCAGTTTATTAGAATTCGTTAACAACAATCTCTGGAGCCAAGTGTAGAGCTAATAATTTTATTAACAATTCTGTGTTCATTCTTTACTTCTAGACTGTTGACCTGGGACACCTGCCTCAATCCATGGGTTGCAGGCTGCAAAGTCCTCATAAATCTTTGCTCTTTATTTCTGCAGGAATAGGTAAGTTGAAGTCTCACTTTTTTTTTTTTTTTTAAAGGAAAAGCACCACACAGCCAACGAGAACATTTAGTTAGTAACTTACCATCAAATATATCCACCATTCTGAAGAAAGCCAGTGATAATGATGACTTTCCACTGCCGGTGCGACCGCAGATGCCCACCTAAAAAATAAGTGTCACTTAGAGAAAAAAGGACTCAGAAAACAAAAACAAAAACAAAACAAAAAACAGAAGATGAGCAAAAAATATTTTTAATTTCAACAAGATGCCATGGGGAAACTGTACCTCTATTTAAATAGTTGTAATAAATTATCATTCTTTTCTTAAGTCTCCTTTATGTATCATTATTAAGATAAAAACACAGAATCCTCACAAATCTTCAATGATTTCATTCTAACTCTTTTTATTTGTATGTGGCTGTGGTGTTTTTCCTTCGTGGCTTAATTTTTGCACTTAGTATTTGGTTGGCCTAATAAGTAAGTATTCAATTTTATCTTAGAAGTGATGATTTTATAACAAAAAGTAGATGGACTCCAATTTTTTTCTGCACACTTCCTCTTTTTAAAGTAGCTAACATGAATCATTTGGGGACTAAAGCTAGTACAAATGCAAAAGTTCTCAAGGGGATGTCTGATATGGCTGTGATCCAGAAGCCAGAAATTTGGAAAAACACACATATTGGTGATTTTCCTCATCTTCATGGGAGACTAATGAACAGCAATACAATTTAAAGAACGTGCATTTTATCCTGGTTCTCTCTCTTTTCTCTTTTATGTAGATAATTTGACCTGTAAATTGTAGGGAGTCTTATGTGAGCCCAGTGAGAATGTACTTGGCTGGACGTCTAAGAGCTTAGCTAGTGATCAAGTGGCTCCTTCTCTGATCTGTACGAAACAAATGGCAGTGAATTCCATACCTTTTGCCCGGGTTTGATGTAAGCTTTGACGTGCTTAAGAACAGGTTTCAGATTATTTTCATATCTCACACACAAGTCATGAATCTTGATCTCTCCTTCCTGTGGCCAATGTTCTGGAACTTGAGAGGGGTCTGGGTGGTGAGGGTGGGATAGGGGAAATCAGAGGGAGAGGGAGAGAAGGAGACAAGGAGCGGGAGGGACAAGGAGGGAGAAGGAGGGAAAGAGAGAGACAGGAAGAAACATACACATACTTATATACATTTTTACATGCAAACATATCCTTTTTTAAATAAATTTAACGTCATACTGAGACAAATTCTGTATCTTTTTAAAACTGAAATTACATTCAGAGCAAAGGCCTATTGATTGAGAACTTTCAAAGTAGTTTTTGTGCGTGTTTCTTTTTGAAGCATGAACAATCATGTCTTTTCTGCATTCTACCACTTGATTCTACTGAAGATACTTCATCTGCGAGTTGATTCATGTGTTCAGTCCGTCAGTCATCAAACAGCTGAGTGCCTAAAAATGTGAGAGGTGTTGTGCAAGGTCTTGGGAATATGGAGGTGAAAGTCATGCCTCAAGGTGCTCCCTATGTCCTGGGGAAGCATCAGGATCTACAGTACTGCGTGCAGTCACATGATGGAGTCCAGCCCAAGGCGCTCCGGGAGCACAGATGGTATAACCTGAGAGTTCCAGGAGGACTTCAAGAGAAGATTGTGACTGAGATGAGTCTTAAAGGACCAGGGATGGGGAGATTTGTTTCAAATATATATGGAGAGAACAAAGATAAAAAGAAACCACAGCATGTTGGATAGGTGATGAGAGATGTGACCAGATAGGTGGGCAAGGAACTGTTGAAGAGTCTAGTGGTCTTAGCTAACTTATCTGGATTTTGTCCTTGAAGACCTAGATAGTTATAGAAGGATTTAGGCAGAAGAATGCATTTTAAAGATTTTACTTATTTATTTGACAGAGAGAGAAGTCACAAGTAGGCAGAGAGACAGGCAGAGAGAGAGGGGGAAGCAGGCTCCCCACTGAGCAGAGAGCCCGATGCGGGGCTCCATCCCAGGACCCTGAGATCATGACCCGAGCTGAAGACAGAGGCTTTAACCCACTTAGCCACCCAGGCGCCCAGAAGAATGCATTTTAAGCGTGAAATTTGAATTTAAGAAAGATCATTCTATCTTCAGTATTGAATTCCCTGCCAATTTTATCCTAGCAAAGCTGAGAATCTCAATGAGTAAGATCCAAGTTTCTTGACATCTAGGTTAATAGGATCTTGAGAAAGAGAACATAATAGTTCATAGTGTAAATTGGTAATGAATGTAATATTCTTTATAATTCTCTTTAACTATTACTACATAATACCTATTTGGAGTCTGTCATGTCCCAAACTTTTCAAGCCTAAATAGTTTTATCATTTCAGGTGTACCTCATAAAGCAAGGTCAAGATGAGAAGGGATTCTCTGGATATTAAAGTGGAGAACAAAAGCAAAAATGACAATGTGTCTGACATACAACTAATAGTGGTATAAAATAAATATTTGAGTGAAACAAAAGAATATTCAGAATAATACCCATAGTGCCTTCATAGTTCTCAGATTCCATAGTCAAGAAACTGTTCACTTTCTTCACTGCCCCCATCTGGACCTCCAGGTCAGCCAAGTTCCTCACAACCCAGTTCAAATAATTGGTTATCTGTGTCAGGTGACAAAAAGAAGTTAACACATTTAAAATAAAGTAATGATCTTTGTAATCACTGGATATTTTAGGATAGGACGACTTGGACAGTTAGTGTACATTATGTAGTACACTTCATAACACCAGGGAGGGTGTTATGGGATAAAGCAGGCAAAGGAGGTATCCACTTTTCTTCAAGGATCCTCACATGTCAACGATTCATAAACTGTCCTCTGATTTCCCTGCACAAGTTGCATGTACTTCTGTTTGCACTTATCTCATTTATATTCATATTCATTTTAGTGTCCCCAAATAGGCTGTGAACAACTTAAGACAAGGCTCTCAAATAGCCTTGGGAGTGCTCTCACCATAGTTTTTGAGGAGTTTCTAAAAACCAGTTTGCAATATCAGAACTAAATCCACAGTGTCCTAAAATGCTGGGTTTAGGCTCCAATCTCCATTATTTACAAGATGTCATTTTGTTACAAATTTCAATCTGCTCCTCTTATGTCCATGAATAGGAGCTGATAACAACTAGAGAAAGCACCTCCAACACTACATGAAAAGAGGTGTTTTCGTCCATACCTACCGTCAGTGCATACAGAAGACCCAAACCCACCAATCCAGAATTGGAAGAGCCGCTGATGGAGGCAATAGACGCCGTGAGGACAATGCAAGCTCCCAGATAATCCTAGAAAGGAGCAAGAAAAGGCGTTAAAAGATTCTCCTCAAGTTCTTAAAATATCCCAATCAATTTACAGATGTGATCACCAAGACAGTACACACCACTTCTTCTTCTTTTTTTTTTTTTAAGATTTTATTTATTTGACAGAGAGAAATCACAAGTAAGCAGAGAGGCAGGCAGAGAGAGAGGAGGAAGCAGGCTCCCCGCTGAGCAGTAAGCCCGATGTGGGGCTCGAACCCAGGACCTGGGATCATGACCTGAGCCGAAGGCAGCGGCTTAACCCACTGAGCCACCCAGGCGCCCCAGTACACATCACTTCTTGTGTGTCCTGTTAAGCTTCCGAGGAAGGGTACCGAAGATAGGGATGAATGCCGACTCACCACGTTAAATCTGGAATGGGCGTAATTCAATGATCTCATTGTATCCATGCAGAAATGGATTCAGAGAAGTTTGTCTCTTGCCAGAAATTCAGCTCCAATTTGTGGCCCAACCAGCAACAGACAAGGGTTTCTTTTTCTCCTCCGCTCCCCACCCCCACCAGCCCTTTCTATTGCATTGTGTTGCCAGATAAGCAATTATTTGGAGACTTGATTTCCTACCTTAAATTTCATGTGTGCTTATTTCTGGGTTATGACCTATCTCCCTTGTGCGATATAGTAAGGGACCTGCAGAAATTTGCATCTGACTGCCTTGTTGAGATCGATATCTAAACTTTTTGTCAAATATCTGGGTTCAGAGACTGGGACATTAAATCTCCAGATTCCATGAAATAAGATAAAGGGTTATATTTAGTCATAAATGGGAAGAGTGGGCCTGTCTTAGAGCATCTGAATTATCTATGGTCTATCAGTGATAAACTCTTCTATGGAATTTTAAAAAATTCATTGAAGTCAGTCTCTCACTCAAATAAGAATTAGGGCACATCTGTCCATTTTCTTTCCTTTAAAAAAAAAAGATTTTATTTATGTATTTAAGAGAGAAAGACAGAGCACAGGGGGTGTGTGGAACAGCAGAGGGAGAGGGAGAGAATCTTAAGCAAGGTCATGGTCAATGTGGGACTCAATGTCACGACACTGAGATCATGAACTGAGCTGAAATCAAGGGTCGGACGCTTAACTGACTAAGCCACTCAGACACCCCACATCTATCCATTTTTGAACACTTCTTCCTTTCCCATTCCCCAGCACTCTTAGGCACTGTTACGTCTTATCATTTGAAAAAAACATCTTAAAAACTTTCCATGCTGATGAGTCACATGCACCAGAAGCAGGTAATATTTCAGGCATGAGCACCTCTAGAACTATTTCAAGTCTCATTTCACTTGTGACCTTCCTAGCTAGAGATGTCTCTGATCCCTCAAAAAAAAAAAAAAAACCACAAACAAACAAACAAAAAACCAAAACCCAATAACTAGGTGATAAGGCTTTAATGACAGTAATGGAGTGTTTAACATGCTGGCGTCAACAAATGAAGTTACTCAAATCAGCTCACATGTGCGCATTCCTGCCTCTTTTTAGAACACATCCAAAGATCTAGGTCTCGAAGAGCAATCAGTAATCCCAGCCTTGAAATCAGAGATATGGGTTCAGAGGCTGACTTTGCCAATTACCACACAAATACTTTAAACCTCTTTGAAACTCAGTTTCTTTGGGAAATAGAAATGATACCTAATTCAAAGACTTTGAAAGGACTCAGAAAAGATTAAATACCCATTGGATTTCACCACCTCCATGTACCAGGATGTCTTTTTTCCTCTGGATGATTTTCAAATTTTTGAAGAAGCTTAAAAGTTTATGTGCGCCATAAAACATCAAAGGTTACAAAGAGGCACTAAAATTTAATTCCATGATGATTTTCATGATCTTTACAAAGAATAAAGAAAGAAATCATGCAGAGTTACTCTTTTGAGGCAGTAAATTCCCAAGAGGTAGTAAATACTCCTTGGGTTGCTTCTTCGCGTTGGACCATGTGTTAACAACTCATCACATCCCCATTAGAGAATACTTCTTCCTTTTCCCTTTATTTGAAGCAACAACTACACGGGTGCATAATCTAACCAGTCTGGGCCACTCTTGGAATATGAATTTTTCCTTCCAGCCCTCTGTGCAAAGTTAATATTTCTGAACTTATGCCATAAATTTGTAATTTCTATATTATCTTTTATAAAAAGACCCATAAAAATTTTCTGTGATGAGTCCCAGAGAGTAAGTTAATATCAGGAGATACTTTGAGTAAGGACCTCCCTCCCAGCTTGATATAAAGAAAAACGCCATTCAGCTTCTGAGAAATTTCTGTGGGTAAAGGACACACTAAGGATTTGAAACAAGGCACCTTTTTATTAACTTCTATTCTCCACTTCTTCCCAGATGACCTTATTGGGAGGAAGAGCTTTGTTCATTCATATAGTCATTCATATGTGTTTGTGTGTGTGTGTGTGTGTGTTTATGTGTGTGTGTGTGTGTATTTGTTTTTTAAAAATTCTACTTACTTAACAATACAGTGTAATGTTCGTTTCAGGAGTAGAATTTAGTGATTCATCACTTACATAGAACACCCAATGATCATCGCAAGTGCCTTCCTTAGTGTCCATCGCCCATTTAGCCCATCTCCCCATCTATCTCCCCTCCATCAACCCTCTTTGTTCTCTATAGTTAAAAGTGTGTTTTATGGTTTGCCTCTCTCTCTCTCTTTCCCCCCCATGTTCATCTGTTTCATTTCTTAAATTCCACATGAGTAAAATCATATGGTATTTGTTTTTCTCTGACTGACTTATTTCACTCTCTAGCTCCATCCACGTTGTTGCAAATGGCAAGATTTCATTCTTTTTTTAGTGTACGTGCTGACGAAGTGAACACTCCTTCTTTTTTTATGGATGAGTAATATTCTGCTTCTTTATCCATTAGTCAATGGACACTTGGGCACTTTCTACAATTTGGCTATTGTTGATAATGCTGTTATAAACATCAGGGTGCATGTGTCCCTTTAAATCAGTATTTCTGCATTCTTTGGGCAAATACTTGGTAGTGCAATCCCTGGGTCATAAGTTAGTTCTATTTTTAACTTTGTGAGGAACCTCCATACTGTTTTCCAGAGGGGCTTCACCAGTTTGCATTCTCACTAGCAGGGCAGGAGGGTTCCTTTGTCTCCATATCCTTGCCAACATCTGTTTTTTCCTGTGTTGTTAATTTAAGCCATTCCGACAGGTGTGAGGTGGTATCTCATTGTGGTTTTGATTTGTATTTCCCTGATGCCGAGTGTTGTGGAGCATCTTTTCATGTGTCTGTTGGCCATCTGGATGTCTTCTTTGAAAAAATGTTTATTCATGTCTTCTGCCCATTTCTTGGCTGGATTCTTTATTTTTGGGGTGTTGAGTTTGATAAGTTCTTCATAGATTCTTGGTACTAACCCTTTATCAGAAATGTCCTTTATAAATACCTTTTCCCATTCCGTAGGTTGTCTTTTAGTTTTGCTGATTGTTTCCTTCCCTGTGCAGAAGCTTTTTGTCTTGATGAAGTCCCAATAGTTCATTTTCGCTTTTGTTTCCCTTGCCTCCAGAGATGTAGTGTCTAGTAAGAAGCTGCTGTGGTTGATACCAAAGAAGTTGCTCCCTGGGTTCTCCTCTAGGATTTTGATGGTTTCCTGTCTTATATTTAGGTCTTTCTTCCATTTTGAATTTATTTTTGTGCATGATGTAAAGAAAGCAGTCCAGTTTCATTCTTCTGCATGTGGCTGTCCAGTTTTCCCAACAACATTTGTTGAAGAGATAGTCTTTTTCCCATTGGATATTCTTTTCTAGTTTGTGGAAGGTTAGTTTACCAGAATGTTGTGGGGCCATTTCTGGGTTTTTCTATTCTGTTCCACCGATCGATATGTCTGTTTTTGTGCTGGTACCACATTGCCTTGATCACTACAGCTTTGTAATATAATTTGTCCAGAATTGTGATGCCTCCAACTTTTTCTTCTTCAAAATTGTATACATTCTTTTAAAAGTATAACAATAAAATAATCACCGAGTTTCAAGAAATGGATAGTAGACAGTAGGCCTAATGTAAACATTATGAAGGAAATGCAAAACATTATGCACTCAATCTGTCTCTTTTCTTCTCTTTTTCTCTCTTTGTCTCACACCACACCTCTCCCCATTAAATTGACTATGGAACCTTATATTTTATATTGGGGCCTGGATTCACTCATTATATAGAACTAAATGGTTGATTCAGTTAGATGATTTAAATTATTTTCTATTGACTTAAAAATGATAATTCTGGTAATAGATAAATCGCCTTAGCCTGGCAATACTGCCAGCAAGAGAAGTGAAGACAGATGAAGGGAGGGAAGAGAGGAGGCTGATGAGTAAGTCTGAGCTAATATATATTTTCTGGCTCTCTCTCATGGCTAATGTTCTTAAAACTACTTGAAAGATTCTCAGTATGATCATCAGACACTGTTATTTTTATTATTAGTCCAGTATATAAGGAAGGGAGAGGGAGAGAATCTTAAGCAAGGTCATGGTCAATGTGGGACTCAATGTCACAACCCTGAGATCATGAACATACAAATGTTGACAAATTGTATATAAAAGTATAATATCTTAATATTTATATAGATATCTATTTGTAAGATATATATTTTACATATATAAAGTATAGATTTTTTTTTTATTTAACTTCAAGGTAGTTAATATACAGCACAGCACTGGCTGGGAGCAGATTGCAGTGATTCATCACCCACCTACAATACTCAATGCTCATCCCAGCAAGTGCCTCCTTAATGCCCATCACCTGATTAGTCCATCCACCCACCAGTCACCTTCCCTCCAGCAACCCTCATTTTGTTCTCTATATTTAAGATTCTATTATAGTTTCCCTCTCTGTTTTTATCTTATTTTCTTGTTTTATTTTTTATTAAAGATAATGTATAGAGATAAATGTTTTTGACATCTCGGCAGTAAGGGATAGCTTTTGGAAGTACATTGATAGCACAATTTCCAGGGGATGAACCCGTTTTCAAAATCTACAGTCTACTAAATTCATATAGACACGAGAGCTTAAAAGCCAGTATGTCTGCAGCTTAGTAGCTATATAACAAAGTTATTTTATTTATTATAAAAAATATTCCTCATCCCTTTTTTTTAGAAAGTGCTATTCTTCTTGTTCTTGTAGTTATATCAACTAGATAGTTTCGGATCACTCCTGGACTATTGCCACTGCTCAAAAATCTTTTTTCTATGGAATATTGAAGGGAAAAAAGTAACATTTGCAGGGACAGGACTGTGGAACATGGATTGTGCTAGGTGCTCTCTGTAATAAAGAGTATGAGTTTTGGTGTCAGAAAAAATTATTTTTTCTAAAAAAAAAACAAAACTTTTTTGTAATGAATTTGGAATGTTTTAGAGTCATTTATTTTTTTTTTAAAGATTTTATTTATTTATTTGACAGAGAGAAATCACAAGTAGGCAGAGAGGCAGGCAGAGAGAGAGGAGGAAGCAGGCTCCCTGCTGAGCAGAAAGCCGGACGTGGGGCTCGAACCCAGGACCTGGGATCATGACCTGAGCCGAAGGCAGCGGCTTAACCCACTGAGCCACCCAGGCGCCCCTGTTTTAGAGTCATTTAATCAGAATTTCACCTTGATCTGCACAAGAAAGGAAGCTCCTTTGTGCACCATGTTTATCAAGAAGACTCATAGCAAAATCACTAAGTTCCATTAATTTCCCTTCAAACTGCTCAGGAGTACAGATGTGTGAAGTTGATTGATAGTAAGAGCTTGTGTTAGCTCTCTATTTTTCACTTCATTTACCATTTTTTAAACATTTTATTTATTTATTTGTCCCAGAGAGATAGGAGGAGAGAGAGACAGTGCACACAAGCAGAGGGAGAGGCAGGCAGGAGGAGAAGCAGGCGCCCCACTGAGCTGAAGGAGCCACTTAACAAGTTTAATGAGTTACAAAGTGATTATATGCTTACACCTTCTTTCCTTTCTTTGCAATATGCCAACAACAAATAATTTCAAGGCAATAAATTAAGAAAGGAGAAGTGGCTGATCTGAATAACTCACACAAAAGAGAGCAAATACTTAGGGATCACTAGCAGTATTCATTCTACTGCTTAGCCCTTACCCATCCTAACTAATCCATTCCACAAAAACACACCTGTAGTCAAAACGAAATAGAAGCTACTGCACATAAAAATTGCCAGTTCTCCAAGAGGGCCCCACTGCCAGACATTGTATCTGGGTAGTGATAAACTATAACTTCCATCGAGTTTGTGAATGCAACACTCCTTCCAGGGATAAGCCTCTGATTTCCAAGTCAAAAGAGAGGCCTGTTGTCCAGATTTCTAGTGATTCAATGACATGTATCTATCTATGGGATTATAGTGAAAACAGGAATTTTCTATAAGACAGATTTACAAACGGTTAACAGCAACATAATCTCTACGCAGCCCTCAGCAGTACCACTCTCTGGTACCACTGAGTATCTGGGAGCATAGAGCAGGGCCTCCCAACGACAAGATCAGAGCACACCTGTCTGTGGTGGAGTTAGGAATACACAGAAAAGTTCTGTGCTGTTTCGTAAAATCGACTCTCGTGCAAGCTCTCCCTGAAGGTTATTTTCACTTAAGCCTGTTGATGCTAAAGTTTTTTGGTTTTTGGTGGGGTTTTTTTTTTTTTTTTTTTTGGCTTCCTGATGTGAATTTCCTTTTATCCTTCCACCACACAGCAAGACAAAGCCTTGGAAAGACAGCCTTTAGATAGAGTTACACAATTTTCGCAAATGGAAACACCGATGCCAAAGAACTGGAACTGTTTAGTGCAGGGCTGAAGAGAAAACGCCATGCTGAACAAAGGACGCAGTATTCAAAGGTTAGGCTGTAGAGACACCCTGCACATGACTGGGGCCCACTTCACTTGGCACCCAGAGGAACAACACTCCCCTCTCTGCCAAAGCAAGCCGGGTGGTCACAATCTAGCTCCTTTCCCACCAGCCAAATTATTCTTTTAGACTCTTGTCCTTCTTTGATACAAGTATATTGTGACCTTCATTTTTTTCCTAATTCAGAATGAATATGAAGTGACTATGGTGGGCAGGGCTATGTAGGCCATAGGGAAAGCTGTTTACTCAGAGAAAGGGAATAACTTGTGATTGTCTTAGCTCTTGCTTAACTTGACCAGGAAAGGAAACGAGAGCCATATATTTAAAATAAATTAGAGAATAAACAAAAATTGGATGGGGCTCATGGATCTTCTGAAATCCCACAAGAGGTGTTTTTCTCTGGTTCCTCCTCCTTCCTTCTCATTGAGATTTTCCATCCAGGGAATTCAGTGGCATTGCTTCCGAAAGCTTGAACTGAGAGTGAAGAGGAAGGAAAGCGAAAAATAGCCACAGAAAGCAATGATAAGTTTTCTCCTCTTTCTCTTTATGAAGGTGATGAGTCCATGAATTAGAGTTGGTGAAATCCCCAGATCTGCATCAGGAAATCCTTTGCTTCTTCTGATTTATGCCTAATGCCCCAACCTTCCTTGTACCGTTTTAGTTGTGTTTCTGCTACAGGAACTCTAAGAATATTTGCTATAAGCAGATATTTTTGCTAAATGAGGAATATGGCAAAGAACAGAGAAAGGAGGGGGTGTGTTGTTACTGTGGGTAAGTAAGATCAATGCAGATTCAGTGGACCAAATAGAAGTTTTTATTACTTATTTTTCTAATGACTTACAAGGCAGAATATGTCCAGCTGTGGGGGTCAGAGAACAGTTCACACCCTCGTCCCCAAGGTCCTGTGTCTCAACATCCATGTTTCTGACACAAGATCCACTTATTTCAAACTGAAATCGTGTCTCCAGTGATGGAGATGTGTCTACAGAACACAATAGTAATGAGGTCATTATATGTGTACAGTTGGGAGAAAAGTTACTTCCTAAGAGGACTTATCTAGTTAACTGATTCCATACTCCTACTATAGCATATGTTCTTGAATTACACATTTATAGTTGAATAAAGATTCTGATATTAACATATTCTAAATAATATCCTGGTTCTAACAAACACTGTCAAGGTACTCAGAAGAAGAGAGTGAATCTGACTAGTTTAGGTTGGATCGCTGGGGTTGTCTAGAGGTGTGTGTGTGTGTGTGTGTGTGTGTGTGTGTATGCATACCCACATAAACTTACTGACACACACAATTAGGCAAAGGAGACAAATCATAAACAAAAGACTTTGGACCTTGATTTCTGTCAGCAGAGATATCCAGAATTTTACAATAAATCAGCAAGTTCCTTTCCAAAACTTACTTTTACCCACCAGAAACAGAAGCAAAATGTTCCCTTTTTTTTTTTTTTTTTTTTTTTTTTTTTTTTTTTGTATTGGTTTTTAAGGGAGAGCTCTGGTAATGAGACCAGACAAGAATTCTTGGAAGGATCAAAATACACAGAAAATAAAGACAAGACGCACCAACAAATGTATCTTCAAGGAACAGAATGGATGGCAGAGCCTGCCCTTCCTGTTTCAAAAATCAGTATTTTCTTTAGGTCTCTACAGCTGAAAACTTGAATTCTTTTACATTTGGGTTGTCCCTCTGCCTTTTCACATGGGGTTTAAAGTAATGAGCCGTGAGTCAAACTGAACTAAAGCCATTCTGAATCTGGCCACTTTTCCTCTCTAATTTCTCCTGACCTCCCCTTTCTTGGCAGTCTGAAGGCTCTAATATCTTGTCTTTTGGCTATGAGAGCAGAACATATGGTTTGCTTGAAGATTCTTGTTAAACACTTGTCCATTAACCTGACAGTAGGAAGTGCTAAAGAACAGAAACAGGAGTCCAGTCAGACATTCACCTCAAGTCCAAAGCAAACACACTTGCCCCCTAAAACACCTGCTTGATCTCCAAGTTAGGAAAAATCAAACAACGAAGGTAACCATTGACATTTTCTATTATGATTTGGGGACATTCTTTCATCAAACTCTTTCATGATTTATTCTGTTTTTCAGATATGATTGGTTTTTTTTTTCTTCCTTAGAGAAAACAAATTTAAAAAACAAATAGAAGTTTAAAACAATGAATTAGGGTCTGGATAGGATCTGGGAATAATGTCTTAGTTTTGTTATAAATCAAGCAACATTTCATCTGCCTTTATGCTCTCTATAGGTAATTCAGGAGACATTTTGCCCAACCCCTATAGCTAGCTGGAAGGAATTTCTTATCAACAACCAATGCTTCTATCTAAAATTTGTAAAATATAATTGTGTTATGTCACTGAATAATTTCTACATTGTAACTAATATAATGGAAGAGAGTTTCTGTAAACCAGTGGGAAATCATGACAACTAAAGCCCAAGATGGGGGCAGGGGCACAGTCCAAGAATCCATATCAACCCGTATCCATCCATCAACAACTCAGATTATACTTGGGCTCTTTCATTTCCAACTCATCAAACTCCTTTTACTATCTGCCTTCTTTGGTCTGTTGAGTTTTGAAAGCCTGAATATAGTAGACATGATAGCCTTGTAATAACAGATAAACTTCCTTTTCCTTTGGACAAATGAATAGATAATTATTTTCTTATTTTATTTTTATTTTTTTAAAGACTTTATTTACTTATTTGAGAAGGAGAGCACAAGTTGAGGGGGAGGGGAGAGGCAAAGCGAAAGGGAGAAGCAGACTCTCCACTGAGAAGGGAGCCCGATGCAGGACTCCATCCCAGCACCCTGGGATCATGACCTGAGCTGAAGGCAGTGGCTTAACGATGAGCCACCCAGGTTCCCCGATAGAAAAAAAATTTTTTTTTTTTTAAAGATTACAGACAACTCATCATTACCACCAAAGTAGCTTATTTATAGTACAGATTATGCAGACCAGTCTGCAAACTACATTTCCTTCCTTTCTGGAACTTGTGTCCCATCCATCTCCTGGCTCATACTCCAGCTGTTTGGCTCATGAACCACTTACCACAGCAGGTGCTGTTTCCATTCACTTATTTATTTATTCATCCTTTCATTCAAAAGACATTTGTTGAGTGCACCTGCTAATCAGGAAACTAAGGGCTTTATATTATTATTTTTTATCCTAATATCCCCATGAAGTACATATTCTTATTCCTATTTTACAGATGAGGAACAGACTCAAATTAATTAACTTGCTAGATCAAGTCTGTATGATGCCAAACCATGTGCCTGTCCTCCTCCTTCACAAGGGATAGAAGAAGGTCACAGATGATTAATTGCAGTTTTTTACATTTTGCACTAATGTGATCCTCCACTGGCTTAAAACATTGAAAGTCACCATCTCTTCCAGGCTTGCCCTGCTCAGTGAAGGAAACGAGTACATCTGTTCACTTGTCAAATTTGTTCTTTTGAAAAAAAAAATGAAGTTATACAAACATTTGCCATTCCATTAACTTATACGATCAAGAGACTAATGAACACAAAATGAATTTTTGCTTTTTGGGCTATTTGTCTTGCCATTAGCTAAAACATTATTACAAATTTCATCTGTAACATAAACAAACCTGAGCTATTTTAATGTTCGGAAAAAGTGAAGTTAGTGTGGCTCTCGGTGCAAGACTAATTTTTACAACCGTCTCCCTCTTTGCATCAGGCCCCTTTTTTGTTTGGATTCCATTTGGAAATCACGAAATGGACGTACCGTTCTGACCTCTAGCCATCTGTTGGCTGCTGAGAGAAATAAGTAGGCAATGTTGTTCGTGTCCGTCAGTTCCAGCATACGTTGCTTAAATCTGGTTTCATGCCTGTAGAAAATGAAAATATTATCATGCTAGCCACCAACAGGAGAAATAATAAGAAACAGTCACACTTACTACTACACTGTTTACTCAACATCGTGACAAACGAATGGGATGGAATGACTAGTAAATGGACTCCTACTTCAAAATAAAGGCCAGCTGCTACTGCTTTGCTGCATGCTTACTGGAGAGGGTGTGGTCCCGTCCTTCTTCCTTTCTTAGACCCCTGCTATGAAAAGGAAGCTTTCTGATGACAAATTCCTATTAAGGATCACTTCATAAATTTCCTCATAATTTTGTGGCCACAAAAACAAGGCACGGCCTATGTTGCAGGGGCCTTACAAAAACCAGAGTAAGTTGTACAGAAGTGCATTATGCTCTACCTACTTTTTATTGCCTTTTTTTTTTTTTTTTTTTTTTTTTTTTTTTACTTTTCCAAATAACACAGTTAAAGGTGGGTGGGAGGAGCTGGACGAGGACCAGAGAAGACAGGAAACTATGCATGTGTAACAGGCAAATAGATACTTTTAAATTTCTCCTTCTGCTGGAGTTTCTGGGAACCAAAGAAGGAAACTGAGTAGAAAGAAGTAGAGGATGGAGGTCCTTGGAGGGGGCAGATTTTCTTGTTAGATGAGATAGCTCATGCTCAAGGTTCTAAAATATTTGTAAGGATGGTCACTGCACGAAAGGAACTCTCAGCCTATGGTACTTATAGGATTTTATGACAAATACAGTTTAGATATTGATCCCTGGCCAAATTCAGTTCATTCTTGGAAATCAACATCATCAGACCAAATACTGGGTAATCCGTGTTATAAATGAAACTTCTAATAAGAATCTTATCCATCTGAACATGTGAGCTACTTTTTCACAGAACTCATGCTACATGGTGATAAATCTTTCCAAATAACAAAAATAGTCTCTTTTCATTTTTCAGTTATTTTCCGTGAATAACAAAAACAATCGAAAGCTGGATAATATAATCAAAATAACTGATTTGAAGGTTGGAGGAAATGCCAAATCAGAATGTGTTCTATTCACTCTTCATGGCTGTTCATATATGGACCACTTGTCTGTGCATTACGTTCCTAAGGCATAGCCAAGTTTCATTTGACAGCTCAGAAATGATTCCTGTTTGATAAAAGACTGCCCCAAGTTTCCCCAAATCTTCAAATAAATTTGCAAAACTTTATATTAAACCATCACTATGTCACAAGTCCTGTGTAGGGCGTTCACTTGGCCCACAAAGTCGTCCATACAGGCCAATATAAAGCAGATACTTGATATCTGTCCAATCCATCTGATCATTCCAATATGCCAAACCAGATAAATCAGATAACTGAGTCAGACAACATCTGATCTACAATAATCAAAGGATTTGGCAATCAGAGCCAAATAATTACCTCACTTTGAGTTATGAGTTTGCAGCCTTGACCTAAATGCCATGTACAGAAGGACCTACATGAAAGAGCAACTTACTGGAGTGGCCTGAGCAGTCCCAGGAACATGCCTGTCTTGTTCTGGGATGGCCCCTTAGAACTGAAGAGAGTGAATAAGGAAAAGGCAGGATGGCCCACAGGACTAGAGGATTTACTGCAATAGTGGATATGAACAGTAATGAGATATATCCACCTAAGGAACAACATTTCTGCATTTGCAATGTTAGGGAGATTTTTAGCCATTCATTCAGAAACTTTGCCAAACACCAACTCGATGCAAGACATCAGGGGGAAAAAAAATATATATATATATATATTATATATATATATATAATATATATATGAACAAGATGTAACCTCTGCCCTTGAGGAACACTGTCTTTAGTGAAGGAGGAAAACACGGTATTAACAAGCAAGGACCATGCAACTCAGAAGCTGGTTATAACAGCCCTGTGCATGAAATGCTACTTAAATATAAAGTACGGGGATATATAAAGGAATATAAAGAAGGGGGCGATTCGCACAGGGAAGGAGCTGGAAGATGGGGAGAGAAGGAGGATTAAGCAAAGTTTCATGGAGGACCTGGAGGATGATCCGAGTGAGGTTTTTAAGGATGAGCTGAATTCTTCATGTTAACAAGGGAGGACAAAGCTCTGGAAACAGTAGGAACAACATGAGCAAAGGCACAGAAATGAGAAAACTCATCACGTTCAGGGGCTCAAGAGAGGGTTCCCTCTCTACAGGACGGTGGTAATGGAGAGATTGGGGATGGGGCCCACTGGACCAAAGCCACTGGGCCACCTTTTAGATGAACATCAAAGACTTTATTCTGACAAAGTGCTTTGTCTGGGATGCTTCTTACTCTTCATTTAGTTGTGGGATATTGTTTCAGATGCACTCTTAAAGAGTTTGTAAATGGAATTGGCAACGGTCTGAAGCAGCAGCGAGAGGGGAGGGGTGGAAATGCAGTGAACATTCTTTCTGTGTGTTTCTATTTGGCAAGAAACCTTCTGTTTTCCTAATGGAAACTTTGACACACTCAGTCTGTATCTTTTCATCCACATCCAGCTCATCTTCTGAACATTCCTAGACCTTTATTCTGTTGGACCAAAAAAAAAAAGGAAAGGTCACTGAAATCTCAGTCTAATTTAACTGTGAAACTTTCGTGGTAAACTACTTGAGGGAGTTCACTGCCGCGTGTGAGTACACCACGAACCCTGAATGCAGGGGAGGAAAGGCAGCCTAATCAGTAAATGCTAACTTTCCAAAAGAGCTGAAGACTCTGGGGACTCTGGGTAGCCTGAAAGAAAAGAAGAAATGGATGGAAAAGAAGATGTTTGATTCTTGACCAAAAGCACCAAATGTAAAGACTCCAGAATTTTATTCATGGCAGCAGGACTGTCCCCACATTTTAAAACTTCTTTTGGTTTAAAAATGCTGATATTTGTGGTACTTAATATTTACTTTAGAAATGAATGTTAAAAGATATAAATCTGGATGACTATGACGCAGATACTTCTCCATAAAAAGTTTGGTTGTCTTTTGTTTCTTCCAATCATAATTCAAGCCTTGAAGGTTTAACACATAGTATTTTGTTCTTCTAACTACCTAGACTTTTCCTCATGTAAAATTAGGAATAGTCATGCTAAATTCTGTCCATGTGTCTAACAAAGAAGATAAATGAAAAGCCTAAACCTTGACTCTTGGTCAAGTTCCTCTGTCATTCTAAACTGTTTTTTCCTTCAAGACGATTTACCTGATTCTAGTCGTCATCACTCTTAGAAAATAATTTCACCTTGTCCAGAAAGAAAACAGAGCAAGGACTGTTAATTGTTGAACCCATCTATGTCCTGCAGTGTCATCGACGAGCCTGCCTGAATCCCGGCATTTCTTGCCCCCGACCTGCCGTTACCCTAACTGTTTTCTTTGTGGCATTTATCTGGGATGGAAGTGGAAGGCCGTGTCTTTGTAGACTTTAAATATCCATATCAAGAGTAGTACCAGCATATGTTCAATACTCAAATAGATTAACTTGAAAGGATTTATTTGGTGAAAAATGAAATCTTTAATATGATGGAGGCAATGAGTACCACTGGTCATTACTGGCTTCTACCAGGACACAAATTTGGTCTTAATATTATAATTTGATGTCAATAAGTAGTTTTGTCATCTCCAATAAGAGCCACTCTGATGGGAAAACACACCACTGCAGAAAGTGTGAATCTTCATGATGAAGTCTATGTAGATTGATGCAGAAATTCGGTGATACATATTGTTGATGTTTACATCTCTCTATTCTACTTTTTGACTCAGGTTTTTATATCTAATAATATAAATATTTCTTAGGGTAGAAAAAGCTCTAATTGAAATCACTACATGTTTGCATTTAGGGTTCCAAGAAGACATTATACTTTAAGATGTCAATTTTCCAGATTAAATGAAATACTCAGTGCTGCCACCTTCTCTTCTGAGTTTACTTGAACAAGGAAAATAGGACCAGATCATTTTTCTGAGTGTTAAGTAAATGCTTTTTTTTTTTTTTAAAGATTTTATTTATTTATTTGACAGAGAGAGATCACAAGTAAACAGAGAGGCAGGCAGAGAGAGGGAGGGAAGCAGGCTCCCTGCCGAGCAGAGAGCCCGATGCGGGACTCGATCCCAGGACCCCGAGATCATGACCTGAGCCAAAGGCAGTGGCCTAACCCACTGAGCCACCCAGGCGCCCCAACGCTTTTTTTTTTTTTTTTAAGTAAACGCTTTTGATCAAAAGCTTGGGTTCTTATTATTTACCAGTAATAATTGAAGAAAACTGATTAAATCCTAAAAAAACTTGATATAATAGTATTTATTTTATTTTATTTTTAGTAGCATTTCTTTTATTATTAATATTCTTATTTTAACTTGTTGATTGGATGCTTCTTTTTTTTTTTTTAAAGATTTTATTTATTTATTTGAGAGAGAGACAGTGAGAGAGAGCATGAGCGAGGAGAAGGTCAGAGGGAGAAGTAGACTCCCCATGGAGCTGGAAGCCCAATGTGGGACTCGATCCCGGGACCCTGGGATCATGACCTGAGCCGGAGGCAGTCGTCCAACCAACTGAGCCACCCAGGCGTCCCTGACTGGATGCTTCTTTTCTAATCACCATGATTAGTGCTTTCCATGTATTTGTCAATCAGCCCAATGACCCTAAGAAGAAAAGTTGATTTCTCCATTTCACAGATAAGAATACTGAGGCTAGGGAATTGACAAGACAGGTCTACATTACACAGCTAGTATCTTTCCAATATGGTATTTCATTCTTTCTTTATGTTTGCCAAAATTTCAGAGAATTAGACTAACTCTGAACATTTATTGCCGTATTTTACCTCTTCTAGTTTAGAACACTGCCATGCCCACACAGTAGGCATCCAAAAAATGGTAGCAATTATCAGTTATTTGCAGATAGATTTGTTGATGATATGATCGCCTAATCAGCGAAATGAAAATATGTTTGCTCACCTAAATGCCCGAATGGTGGTGAGTCCTTCAGCTGTTTCTGAGAAGTGGCAAAGCAGAGGGAGCTGGGTAGAATCATCAAGTTCCTGGAGATCTCTAGAACAGAGAGAAGTGCAAAATTAACTTCAGATGCATTCAGGTTCAGAGGCTACTGTGTTCATCCTAAATTCGGGTTTTTCCTTGTTATTGCAACTAATTCCTCCTAGAACCCAGTTAACAAAAATCTCAACAGCTTATAATCTAAAGAGGAAGAGAGAGATGAGTACAGAATCAATTTTGGTCCAGGCCACATATGTACTGCGTTGTAAAAACTACTTGCTTTGTACAACAACTATAGCAAACTGCTATGGGGACACAGAGGAAAGGATGATTACCTCCTACTCGGAAGTGGGTAATATTTTTGGGGGGCATGTGGAATTTAGGCCAAATCTTAAGCTTGGAGGAGGGCTTCAATAAAACAAGAAGTGCATTCCAGCTATGGGAATAAGGGCAAACACAGCAGACTGAAGAACACAGCAGGTTCAGTCTGGGTAGTGCCCAGAATCCTTTGCGAGTGCTGCAGTGGGGAAAGGCTGTGTAAAGGAGAGGTGGGACTAGGTGGTGAAGGGTCCTGGGTGACTTGGACAAAATCCCTGAAGACTAGAAATGAAACGATCAGGCTGTGCTTAAGCAACATGACTTGGGTGGCTATAAAGGATGAAAGAGAGTGAGTTAGGATACTCTACATCAGAGATTTTTTTTTTAAGTTCTGAATTACTAATTCTAATTAGTAATGAGATTCTAATGAGATTTAAAACAGGGGAAGGATTGTGAGACAGTCTCCCAGAACTAGGTTTCTAAACTGCGACAATCAATGAATTGTAGCAGGGTGAGTAAGAAAGAAGAATCAAATATGGCTTGGCTGTTTCTAGCTTAGTAGACTTGACAAATGATGGTATTATGTACCAGGGTGGGGGACACAGAATAAAGGGATTTGAAGAAAAAGACAATGAATTTGCCCTTGGCCACAATGAATTTGCTTCCTTGCCTCCACGCTTCATGGTACTTTTTTCATTGGTCCTCTGAGGAACTACATTCATATAATATGTATATGATATATATATATATATGTATATGTGTGTGCTTATATATATAAATACGTATTATATTCAATGAACATTTAGTGGACAAACATCTGAATCATCCTTTTCATAAAGATGCACACTAGTGATGAAAACATTTCCTTAAGCCACATAAGCTAACATTTCTAGAAGATAGGCTAAGTGTTATACCATATGTTTCAAAACAATCCTCTTTTTTCTTTTCAGTTTTTTTTCCTGCCATTTTTTAGGTTTTGGGGTTGAGGATTTAGAGCTGTAGCATCAACATTCACCTTCCAGAGTAAATGAATTAAACTGTTCATAATCTTCAACAATTAACTTGGGCCATTCTGGGCTGCCTGTGTAGTGCCACAAACAAATGCAAAACTCTTTTGAGTTTCTACAATGGATTTGTCCTCTTTAGAAACTGCGGAGGAGGAGACAGAAAGAAAGAGGGAAGGGAAAGAAAGAGGAGAGGAGGAAATCGAATATGAAGGAATGTGAGTAGTTTGCTACTTTAAACATAAAACTAAGTGGCTATTTGTCAATTTGACACAAGTAACAGGTGGTCACTGATTTGAGGTTTGCAATGAAGGGAAAAAATTAGGATGGAGAAACCCTTGTTTATAAGACTGTATTTTGTGAAACCAAGAAGGTGAGGGCACAGCTTGACCTTGTATTCTTGTAAGTAGGAATCACACTTCCTTACAGAGCTAACCACACATTAGGTCTTTGATTTCAGAGATTCCAAATTCCATGACATTTCCTGTCTCCCACTTTAATTCCTTTTGGTATTTACAAAACAGCCTGTTAAGTTGCCTGAGTTTCTCAATATGAGTGAGTCCTGCAGAGGCTCAACATCTAGAAAGGTTTTTTTGTTTTGTTTTTAAGATTATTTATTTACTTATTTGACAGAGAGCGAGAGAGTGAGAGAGAGCGAGCGAGCACATGTAGGCTGAGCGGCAGGCAGAAGGAGAGGCCAAAGCAGACTCCCCACGGAGCAGGGAGCCTGATGTGGGGCTCAATCCCAGGACCCTGGGATCATGACCTGAGCCAAAGGCAAACACTTAACTGACTGAGCCACCCAGGTGTCCCTAGAAAGGTTTTTTGTCTGTGAAACTAAATGTCATGTGCTTATACTTGTTCACTTCCATAGAATTTCAAATAAGAATGTTTGATAATCCACTATCAGTGTTAATTCTTTAAAAGTGACCATCTCATCCATGTGGTGCCTGGGTGGCACAGTTGGGTAAGCATCTGACACTTGGGTTCAGCTGAAGTCCTGATCTCAGGGTCCCAAGATCGAGCCTCCCATGGGGCTCTGCACTCAGCATAGAGTCTGCTCGAGATTCTCTCTCCCTCTGCCCCTTCCATTCGTTCTCTCTCTCTCTTAAATAAATAAATAAATCTCTTTTTTAAAAAAGATCATCTTCATATTTTAGGTAATATCAATGCTAGTAACATTGTTCTTTCTTATAATGAACAGAATCCACAATTTTTATTATTTGTTTATTTATTTAATGATTTGTAATTCCAATTTATAACGGGCTAGGAATGTTTGCCTAGTCTTTGTCCTCAATTTGTATTGCAAAGGGGCAAAAATAAGCCCAAATGAATATGTGATTGAAGTAAGACATGACTGTAATATTTAGTGATAAGAAGACAAGAATAGATTTGGAAACAACAGAAATAAAGTAACTGAACTTGCCTCTCCAGCAAGCAGCATCAGTAATGGTACCAGAATAAATGAAAGAGTGAACTCATGATTAACTCTTCCCTTTTGGTCTGAATTTGCTACAAGAAAAGCAGATGAGGCTGGGAATGAAAAAACATTCTAGATTTTTTTTTCTAAGATTTTATTTATTTATTTGACAGACAGAGATCACAAGTAGGCAGAGAGAGAGAGAGAGAGGAGGAAGCAGGCTCCCTGCTGAGCAGAGAGCAGGATGTGGGGCTCCATCCCAGGACCCTGAGATCATGACCTGAGCTGAAGGCAGAGGCTTTAACCCACTGAGCCACCCAGGCGCCCCAACATTCTATATTTAATACAGATCTCTAACATTGGAGGACCCCCAAATCATAGCTGAGGAAAAACAACCATATTTTTTAAATTAAAAACTTATGAGATATATTGAGAGGTTCCCAACTCCCAACTTGGCTTTTCTTGTTACCTTCCCCAATTTCTCATCATCTTCTTTGCAGTCATGTCCTATTAAATATCCTCAGTTTATCAAATAAACTCAGTATCTACTTTCTTATTCTAGCACTTAATGCACATACAAGGATTACCTTATCTACAGGGACTAAGTTTCTTGAGAATAGGTTCTTGTCAGGTGGATCCCTTCACCTGCCACATGGCTTACACAATTATTTTCAACACAGTAGTGCCTACTGAGTGTTTGTTGCAATAAAGTGATTATTGCAATGGCATAAAATTTACTGTATTATTTATAACAACCCTTCAAAGCTGAACTGGAATTTTTTTTAATTTAATTTTATTTTTTCAGTGTTCCAAGATTCATTGTTTATGCACCACACCCAGTACTCCATGAAATACATGCCCTCCTTAATATCCACGACCAGGCTCACCCATGCCCCCAACCCACTCCCGACTCTAAAACCCTCAGTTTGTTTCTCAGAGTCCATAGTCTCTCATGCTTCGTCTCCCACTCCAATTTAATTTTAAAACAACTGGTACTACATATCATTTAACAATAGTACATCTCAGCAAATGATAAATCTTATATTAATAGAAGAATGTAAGATTCATGGCTACTTTTATTTATATTTGGCTGGGTACTCAAGTATGTGTTAAATGATCCAATCTGGAAAGTTCCAATCTCTTGGAGTTACAGTTCTTCTATCAGACATTCAAGATTATCTACTTTTCTAGTCATCACTCTGACTTATCTCTTTAACCTTTTTAAATTCTTCTGATTTTTACAGAATGCATTTTAGCATTTTACAATATTTTATCTTTTCACAATATTTTATCTTTTTTTCCCACTGTGGAATAGAACAATATGAAGTCACTTACCCTTTGGAACTGTGTCTGGTTTTACAAGTTTTCTGTCAATGTCATGTTCAGAAAATGGATCACAGAATGAAAGATTTGGCATAGTTTGTGGACTCAAAACTCAACACGTCAATCCACATGTTAATAAATATCCAGGATTTAACAACCAATTATAGAAACAATTATAATAAATCTCCAAACGAAATATAATATAGGTTTTATCATGTTAAAAATAGATTGCTTTTCCAAATTCCATACCTAATCTTGAAAAACACTTTAGCAAATCTGGATCACAGCAAATCAAATACATAGGCTTTTGAAAATGAATAGAACTTTGTTTTACTTACTTAGAAGCGACTCGAAAATATTTCTGGATAAAATAAAAGGCGACCCCAAGAGGCACGAGAGCGACCAGGAACACAGGGGTAGCGTAAGAAATCATGCCAATGGCAGACAGGCAGAGCAGTGTTGAGCGAGTCAGAGATTCCAAAGTTGGAGGGATGTGCTATGAAGAAGGTAATTTGAAAGGAAAATGTTTTAGCTCAAAGAAAATATTGGTTACAGTGCAATAAAATATTCACTTTAAAGTTAAGTTATATAATTATTTACCAAAGTAGTACATGAACATTTTCATTGTAAGCAAGTCTTCACTCCTTCAATTTCACTCACTTTCCTTAGTTCAGTATTTTTATCCACTTCCCTACCTATCTACTTATCCTCTGTCAGTCAATTTATCTTGGGGATTTTATGGAAATAAATCTCATTTGTCTATGTGTTCTTGATTTATTTTACTGAATAAGATAGTCTATAAATCTTCCCATGTTACCATACACAAATCTCCCTCTTTTTTAATGGCTGCATACTATTAAAAACATAGTTAGCTATTCCTCTTCCGTAAGAAATTCACATTAATTTTCTGTATTTTGCTTGCTCATATCCTTTACATGTTTTTGATTGGATTATTTATTTTCCTTGTTGATTTTTAGATGGTCTTTATAGGTTATGGATGTTTTCCTCTTGCTTTACATATGTTCCAGCTTTTCTCCCAGTTAATCTATTGTATTTTAAATTCATCTTTGATGTTTTTAGTTCAACAGAAGTTTGAAATTTTATATAGTTATTTCTGTTGGCTTTTTTCCTTATTCAGAATTTTGTGTCTTACTTAGTTCCCACCCCAAAATTCTAAAACTATTCTCCCACATTTTATTTTATAGTTTTATATCTTTCTATGGCCATCTTTATTCCATAGGTATTTGCTTTTATTTTATGGATAGCTAATTGTCCCAACATCCTTTATTGAAAAAATAATCTTTTTCTTACTGATTCCCGAAACCACACTTATCCTGTGTTAAATTTCTCCATATGCTGGTGTTTCTGAGTTCTCCATTTTGTTCTTTTGAACTACTTGTTTTCTGTGATCACCAGAGTATTTTATTTTTATAATGTTTTCTGGGTATCTGATAGGGAAATTCTCTGTATATACAGGATTTTTCAGATTTCCAGGATTGTTGGATCTCTTTTCTTCTTATTAGTTTTCCTCTCTATTTTTGTTTTTGTTATTATTATGAGTAGTAGTTATTTTTCACTTAATTTTTTAATTGGTGCAGAGAAAGTTACTGAATTTTATATCATACACTTTATGCAGATACTCTTCTGAACTGTCATTCTAGCTGTTTTTTTTTTTTTTATTGTACTAATTGTCTTGAACTTTCTAGGTGGCAATCATTTCATCCTTCAAATAAAGACTGTGTTGTCTCTTCTTTTTTGCATATGTATTCCTTATGAAGTGTTTTAGATGCAATGTGACTAACACCAAAGAATACATCAAAATTTTTCAGTATACTTTTTAGTCAGCTGCTTGCATCACATCAAGCATTGTTTTCCTAAACTGGGGATAATTTAGATATTCTGACGGTAACTCCGAAAAGTCAGAAAAGACAAGTGCTGGATTTGAGGGATTCTTTAGTCGGTTATCCTAACGGGTCTGTTCTTGGAGTGATCCAATTTTAGAGTTTAAGGACTTTAATTTCAGGACAAACTTCCAGAGGCAGATGGATATAAAATAAACTCGGCATCCCTGGAATATTCTCTAAAATATCATACCATCTAAAGCTTTTCTTAGTAAAGCGCCAGTCTAGTTGAAGTAAAGGACATCAAAGACAGCTTGGCATTCTATCCTTCGCTTCTGGGAGACACTCTTCATCGATACTAAACTTTAAGAATTTTGTTGTGACTGGAGATACATTGATCAAAATGATTCCTTTTTATAATAAAAAATTAAATGTTAGTTTATTATTTGTTCCCTTTATTTCACACCGATTCTCTAAGTATCCTCTTCTACATGCATACATTATTTCAAGTTAAGGCTTTTCTTTAAGATTTTATTCTAGAAATTAGTTGTGCATATAATATTGATATGAGTGCATACAGGCTTAAAGTTTTAGAAATACTCTATTGTTAATAGGAATCATGGTTTATCTTAAATATTATTTATCTTATACTGAAAAAGTTGTTTTTGAACTTGGAAGTAACTCAGAGGCACTCACCTGATCAATGATATTTGTATCAGCTGAGAAACGATTGAGAATCAGTCCCAGGGGGGTGGTATCAAAGAATCTAGGCAATAAACAGATTGGAATGTATGATAATACTAAACTGTCTGGAACCTGAGCACTGCTAATGGACAACTTAGAGCCCAGAAAATGGGAAGGTTCCTATTCATTTGCTCAAAGGCCAAATACACTTTCTCTAAAGTTTCTCACTTTGCTTAAATTTAAAGATTCATGTTTTATGATTTTGTGTGGGGGAGTAAGAAATAACTACTTTTTTACCTTATTGGTCCAAGAATTATCTTATTGAGGAGGTTGTGGTGAAGGTTTTTGGCAGCTGTGAGACCCATCCATTCCACAGTGAGAGATGTAACAAGGCAGAGGAAAATACCCGCTCCACAAAGTATGCTAAATCCAGCTACGTAGTAGGTCTAAAAAGCAAACAACACCAAAAACCCACATATGAAATTATCAGGTTTTTTTCTTACTGGAACACGAAATATCAAAGTCAGACAATATTTTCAACTTCATTATCTTGCATCAGTTTACACAGTTCTTGGAGCCTAAACACAGTACCCCTACCCTGTCCCCACTTGTTTCCTTCACCTTCTTCCAAGGTTTGCCTAAGGGCAGATGAAGCATTACAGTTTATTTTCAGATTTGGAATATTCTTGGCTTTCTACACTGTAGAGCTTATCCTTCCTATCCCTAATCTCAGAATGACCAACTAATACATTGGTGTCAGTAGTTAAAATCAATACCATCAAAACAACAACAACGAAAATTCCATGTATATGTCACACACACACACACACACACACACACACACACAATCATGTGTTTATACCTCCCCTGAATCCAAATCCAAACATTATCTTTTAATGTTTCTTACGTTAAGCTTTAAAAACGCAAAAGTAATCCAAATAGCTTCCATTTTGACAGGTCATTCCATTTCAGGTTCCTATTTTAGTTAACTTACTGAATCATTACAAAAATCCTACCACACTTGGGCTATTAATATCAAACTAAATAAAAGTTTCACTGTTAATCTCAATATTTATTCCCTTAATGATTTAAAAACAGAATTCACTATACCTGATCAGCTTTTCCACTATTGTTTATGCTGTACTCCGAAGTCCATGTGGCCAGCCAGTAGTCGATGGCCACAATGACTGAATGTTTCAAAAGCTTAGAGAAAATCATCAGGAAGAGCAAGAAGAATCCTCCAGAAGTAAGGTATCGCAAGCAGGTTTTCCAAGGCATTTTAGTTCTGAGCCTCATTACAGTGGACATATTATCATCCTCATCCTCCTCTTCTTCTTCCTCTGCATGTAAAATATTAGTTTAAGCTCTCCTCAGTCAACAGGTAGATAAAATTGATATTACCTTACAAAAAAGCATATAAAAATCCCCCTCAGATTTATAGAAATCAAGTGTTAGTCTTAGAAATCTTAAGTGCTTTTAGCAGGAAAAACACCCATTGAAAAAATTGGCGAAAAATGAATGGATGAGCAAAACAAGAAGCAACATTTATGTCTGGAAGAGATAATTTGCCAATTTATTACACAACAAATTGATAGGAAGTGTAGACTAGAAGTTTACAAACTTATTGAAAGAACCATATTGCCAATGAAACCACAGTTCTGGCCCTTAAATACGTAATTCTTTGAACTCTAAATTTCTGTATTTGTAAAACTTCACCAGGAGGAGATAGACTCTGAAATTTGTGGATTGCCCAAGAGGGCATAATCTCTGTTCTCTATGGTCCATTTTAGATGTGGTCACGGAGGGGCATGAGCAAGAAGAAATCTTCCAGAGAGCAAAGGCAGAGGACAGAGCGCAATAGTTAGGGAGTTCCTCTCAGATGTTTAAACCATCTGGAAACTCCAGGATGATTATCCTAAGAACATACTCCATTATGAAGACAGAATTTCGGCATTTCCTCACTGGCAAAATTTGATTATTTGTGTGGTCTGGCAACTGTTGTGTATTTCCCATCCTTTCCTTTTCCAAAGACCATTTTCATTGCAGTGATCTTGTTATGTATTCTACTACTGTATACTGAGCAGGGTATGGGTAGGGAAGATAGGTAACTTTGATTTACAGGTTATCAGACCACAGAAATCTAAATGTGGATACTATGGGAAGACTGAGCATCACCAAAGATCCTAATATTTTGAACTAGATGAAGTAAATGAACAGGTCTCAGATAATCTGTCCTTTGGTAAGGGTAGGTTCAATGTGTGAGCAGGATTAGAAATCTACATGATGAAAGTTCACTTCCAGACTACTTGCTGTCTCCCCAACATCCATTCACTGTTTCCATACTAATTGAAATTTCAACTAGCCTATGGCTGCCCAGCTAATGACAAGATTTCTTCCTTCTCCCAGTACCTAATCTGTCCATGTAATGAACTGGCCAATGGTAAGGAGTTAGGAACAATATGTGCAACTACCCTTCTTGGTGGCTGGAACAGACATACTGACCAGGACCAGGAATAGCAACCGAGTGAAAAATACGTAGCATACTTGGCTCTTTAATATGCATTACATCATTTTATTTTGTAGGAAAGTAGTACTACGTTATTTTATGCCCCAGAGAATGGATTAACCAACAAGCCCAGGGTAGAGTATCCAGCCATATACTCACCACTGGAACACTGGAGAGCGTAAGTGGGCATGACTCCACTTTTAGAGTACATTAGAAATAACTGGTTTTAAATTCTAAAGGCTGATGTCTGTTTACAGCACCAGACATTCTTTAAAAATATTTTTAAATCTAAGGAATTGAAGTGCAAAATCCATTCATTCATTCTCTCATTGAGTATTTACTGAAATACTGAATAGTTATCTGGTATAAAAGGTAGCACGTCTTGGTGTTCTTTAGCTTGAAATTACAATTTTCTCTTTCTTAACTGGCTTGTAGAAATGCAGTCTTAAGCAAAAACTGTATAAGAAACATGATGTATAGTGCATTTACCCTATGGAATTAAATGAGATTTATCTTACAAACTTCTTGGCAACAAATGTCAAGGCAATGTAATTATTTCATCTTATTCCAATATATTCCAGGAAATCTTTTGTTCTTTACTATACCTTATTAGATCCAGAAAACTGAAACATAACAAATGGCTTTCGTGGAATTCTCTTATTCTTCACTGCTGTATTGTTATGAAAATTCCATGAGGACTTACTGAATGATTCAAATATAAATATTTTGAAACAGTATTTTCTTCATATTTCCCATTTATTGCTTATTTCTGAAGGACTGACATTTTATTAATAACTTGACTTGGTCATTCTACTAGTCCTTTCCAATTTATAAAAACAAGGGTCTAGGTCTAATCACAAACTGGGCCTTGCCTCTCAGCTCTCTCTTACACAGCACAAATACACTAAGACACACTTAGAAACCGCTCATGATGCTGGTTGATGGGTTATATATACTTTTCTTTTGCTCCTATTCTTTTCATTTTCAGTATTCATATTTGGCTTAGTTCTTTTCTACCTACGAAGTGGCTTTTTAGTCTTCATGGGCACACTGTGTATCAGTTGCCAAGGTAAAGCAGTCACGTCCCACTTGAAGGTTTCAGATAGAAGAGAAAAGTCTACCTTCATCTTCATCCTCCATTTGGGCTTTGGCCTCTCTTGAGTACATGGCTCTTCGAAGAGTTTTCCTCTCTAGAGTCGTTTGGTCAGCTTCCATATCCTACAGTAAACACCACATTACCATCATTCAAGGAGTTCACAGCCATAGGAAGGTTTTGACTCACCCATCAGTGACCCATACGTACCAACTGTTAGTTATCTTTGCCAGTCTTGGGCTCTCTGCTCTTTATAGAGATCCACAACACCTGTCATAGGAGTAGTTGTGAGGCAAAATCTGAGGTTTGTAAGGCTTCAGAGCTCAGAGGTATTGGGCAGTAAGAAGCCAGGGTAGTAGCAACAACACAAGGGCGCCAACCCCAGGAGCAGGGACACTACCTTAAGGCATATTTCACCACTGCTACTTGTTTTATCTTTACATCACTTTCAAATATTCCCTATAATTGTCTAACTAAAGATTTATTCATGGTAATAAATAATTTCCTTCAAAAATGCATGCAGTTCTAGACTGGGTAAAGCACTATCACTCATCACCTCTTCTAGTAAATTACTAAATCAGAGTGAGATTCCTTAACATCTCACTAGGGTAGCTGCACAAAAGCAACAGACTTCAATAGGCAGCGAAAGAAGGTAAGTAATTTTGAAGCAAACGAAAAATGAGGGTACTTAAGGTGCCTAGCACTTTAGGAGAAAGCCCGAGGAGGGGGACATATGCCGAAGGAGAAGGGAAACATTCCCCCAAACAAACTTCGTGAATTTTTCCGAGTTGCTTCAGACTGGTGTGCTCAAGACAGGGAGAAGAATTTAATTTCTCCATTTCTCTTCTTCCAACACCCAAGTCCCCTTGGCTTCAGAACTGGAGTGGTAGTATCAGTTTAATACACTGTGGGTTAAATCAGCTGCTGCAGGACAGTTTGGGAAGCTAACTATAGCCTTGTTTCTATGGGGAAATGCATTCTGAGTTCCAAACAACCAACCCGCAAAATTTTGGAATCTGGTAAATTGAGGGCTTTCTGCATATACGCACACACACACACACACACACACACACACACCCCTCACAGTTTGACTGTTATATCAATAACCAAATAAAACCCATAGTGGTCAGTCTCTAAGTAGTGGTCATCGTTGTTGTTGTTTTCATTTTGGCCTTACACAACATGTGCGATTTAGGAGACTTGTTAGAAGGCTCTATTATTTCCAGATTCTTGGTTAAAAAAGAATGAAAGCTAATATGTTTCTTGAATAGCTTTTTTTTTTCAGAGACAATTTCATATCAGCTTTTAATTATGCCTAATGATATGAAAACTAGCTTGTACATGAGCTTAAACACAAAATTAAAGCTGACTCGATCCTTTGCCGACAGAGTAATAAAATGAAATTACCCCGCACATTGGAAAACAACAGATTTGGTCCCTGTTCAATTCTTCCTGCTATGTGAGCAAAAGATGGAACATCTCAGATACTTAAAAGAAATCTTTACTCATTTTTCTTATAAGTAAACGCTCATATTAAGCTCATTACAGGTTAAATATTTTAAATTATGTTGATATTTGACTTAAGTGAATTTCACTTCATTTATTTAATAAGCATTTCTTGAGCGCCTGTTATAGATCAGATTAAAGTGAGGGCTGGGGGAGGAGACATCAAATGATGTTAGTTTATTTTGCTTAATAACATTAGGAAGATAATGGTGTCCTCCAAGCTAGAATTTTTAGTAATATTTAAATCAGCTCAAAGTGTTATCTCCTCCACCTTCTTATAGTTTTCATTACTATCCTTGTAACATTTCTTTTGTTAACCCCTTAGGCCTTAAGCAGACAGTGGTGTCTAAAGCCCAGGGACAGGATGTTCTGTTTCGCTGGTCTTCTCTGCTTGCTTGATCTGCTCCGGCTCTAGGTCAGCCTTTCTCGACCTTGGCACTGTTGACATTTTGGTCAGAAAACTCTTTGTTGTGGGGGCTGCACTGTAGGACATTTAGCAGCTCCCCTGTCTTCTACCCACAAGACACTAGTAGCACCTGCCCCTTAGCTGTGACTGACAAAAATGTTTCTAAATGTGGCCAAATGTCCCCTAAAAAGCAAACTGGACCCTGGTTGAGAACCAGCGCTCTCGCCAAACACCTGACCCTGCCACATAAAAAAGTGAACAAGAAACTGTCCTTCCCCCGCCCCCCCCCCCCCACCCTCCCAGTGTGACTCTCCCTGCCTTCAGATGAATTCCTAATGCCTGCCCTCCTAGATGGCATTAACCTCCTCCACACCCAGGTGAGGATTCTGGACAGGTGCACTGTTCTTTCTGGCTTCTACCAGCCACTGTTCAACCTTGCAACTGCATTCGCTCTGTTTACACCCTAACTTGCTCCATGTCTCCACCCACTGATTTATAACCCTGTAATGTGTCTTTAATTATAGAGCTATGCTATCTCAAGTGATCACTTCATTTCTAAATACAACTTAATGGACTTTCTTCCAGGCTTGTTTAACAGTCACTATTATTATAAAATCAAGCCAACAAATCTCTCTCTTTTTTTTCCAGATCTTCTTTCTAAAGTAAACCATAAGTGGCCCCACTTCTTAAGCTTACATCATATTCTTTTGTCCCTGGCATCTTGGTCACTGTAAAAAAAAAAAAAATGTCATTTGGAGCTATCCCAATCAAGTTTCTCACGGTATAATTCCTAAGTGGGCACTTGCTGATGGTGCCTTGTAATTTTTTTTTAAATGAATATCCTCATCTCAGTAGTTCTGTGATTTGTCCCATTCTACTTAAAATTCTACTTTTACATATGTCTTTTCTTCCGTAGGTAGTTTGCTTTTGAGGTCTTTGGCAAATACACAGAAGACAGAGCAATCCTAGGGTCTGTCTGACTTTTTATCTTCCTCTCTCTATTGAAACATAGATCCTTTTATTCTTTTATGAAATAATGCATTTTAATTTCTTGGTATTCTCAGAAATTTGCTGATACAAAAATTTCATTTTATAGTGCTGATTCCTGACCAGGAGTACCAAGTTCTGGACATTTCCTAGTCTCAACTCAAAAAACATTAAAAAAATTTGCTAATACAGTTGATAACTTCACCTCTCAATCACAAGCTGTTCTTTCATTGCTCTCAGTCCGGTCTCTGACTCAGTTCTCACCCCATGCAGTGTTATATTTATATCATACACAACATTATACTGGAATTACACTGAATACGGACCTGGGTTTAAGTCCACCTAGTACCACTTACAATATGTACTGTACAGCTTACAAGTTACTTAACCTCTTTGGGCTTCAGTTTTCTCACCTATAAAAGTGAGATCATATTTTTCTTTACTTATTTCCCATATTTTCTTTGCCTTTTTCTGGAGGTTGTGAAAATCAATGGAGCTATGTAAAAAAAGTTAAGTTTAAGTAAGTAAGCTTAAGTTTAAGCTTTAAACTTAAAAACTGTATCAATGTAAAAGTTTATTGTTATTACCTCCTGATTACTTTCCTTCATTCCCCAGCCCTATCCAGGCATGCTTAACAATTTCACCCACAGCTCACAGCTCGCTCTTCTTTCAAAATCACCTTAGATTTTGTTTTGTCCATGACCCTCCATTTATAGGTGGTGAGTGAAAATAACTTCACATTACAGATGAAGAAAATAAGATATGCAGAAGGAAAATTAAGATAAAATAATGATATGCCATGCTTCAGCGAACAGTTTAAGTTTTAAACACACATATAATTATAATATGGTTCAAATTCAAATCAAAATTTTCTAAAAACCCGAGAGCACTTCCTCCAAAAGTTATCATTAGAATTTTATTCTTTCAAAGTAGCCTATTTATTTGTTTTAAGATAAGAGAGAGAGCAAGCATGTGTGAGTGTGTGCATGAGCAAGTAGGGGGAGAGAGAGAAGCAGGCTCCCCACTGAACCTAGAGCCTGATTCAGGGCTCTACCCCAGGACCCTGAGATCACAACCAGAGATGAAGTGAGGCACTTAACCAACTGAGCCACCCAGTTGCCCCCAAAGTAGCCTATTTATTAATGACATATAAATATACAATTTCTTTGGGTTTCAAATGAGGACCATAATATCATCAAATATTAAATGGTAATATACCTTTAAATGAATTTTAATAATTATATGAATTTAATAATTCATGACTCTTTTAAAGTGGGCTCTGAACTCTTCTGAATTATGAACAATTACCTTTTCTAATTCTTGATCTTGCCGATTCATAAGTGTTTTCCAGTGTTCATAGAGCTCAACATCTTTGGTCTGAATGTCCTTCAAAGTCCCTTCTCTTAGTACACTTCCATCTTTCATGGCTATGATCTAAGGAAAGCACATATTACCAGAATTGTGACAAAAAGCCTCAACTGGCCAAATGAATTACTTTTGTTTAAGACAGCATTTCTTAATGTCCCTGTTTATGTATATGAGTATAATATTGAAAGTAATGAAATTTCTCTTAAACTCTTACCCAGTCAGCATGTGTTAGATACTGTAATTTGTGAGTCACAAGAACAAGTGTCCTTTTGTCATCTTGAAGAAATTTCAAAATCCCTTCCTGCATTAAGTGATCACTCAAGTGAATGTCCAGGGCAGAGAATGGATCATCCTACAACCAGGAAAATGGAGAGAAAAGGAAACAGTTTCTATATTCTTGATATGACCCAATTTTTCTGGATAGTAGAAATACAAATGACTAAGAGTACCTTATCCTTAACATCCAATTTATAAAAAACAGACTCTGTCTATATTTAAATTGTTGGGAAGAGGTATTAAATTAAAAGTGAAGCTTTTATTTTCTCTTTCACTTTAAAAATTATTTAAAAAGCAAATAATAATATCCCAAGTGGTTTGTATTATTATATATAAAACCTCCAAGCTCAAAAAACAACACATCCTGACAACTTTTTTTTTTTTAAAGATTTTATTTATTATTTATTTGACAGAGAGAGATCACAAGTAGACAGAGAGGCAGGCAGGCGGAGAGAGAGAGAGAGAGAGAGAGGGAAGCAGGCTCCCTGTCGAGCAGAGAGCCCGATGTGGGACTCGATCCCAGGACCCTGAGATCATGACCTGAGCCGAAGGCAGAGGCTTAACCCACTGAGCCACCCAGGCGCCCCACATCCTGACAACTTTTAACAACAGACTAAAGAAAGAATAAAACAATAATTCTAGAAGTTGAAGTTTAGATAATAAAAACAGGCATAGACTCTAGACCAAGATGGCGGTATAGGAGGGGCGCCTGGGTGGCTCAGTGGGTTAAGCCGCTGCCTTTGGTTCAGGTCATGATCTCGGAGTCCTGGGATCGAGTCCCGCATCGGGCTCTCTGCTCAGCAGGGAGCCTGCTTCCTCCTGTCTCTCTGCCTGCCTCTCTGCCTGCTTGTGATCTCTCTCTGTCAAATAAATAAATAAAATCTTTAAAAAAAAAAAAAAAAGATGGCGGTATAGGAGAATGCTTAATTTCCCTCCTGCCATAGGTGCTCTGACTCTGCAGCTATACACAGAGCAATTCCCTTTGAAGGAAATCCAGAAACTAGTTGAGTGACTTCAACACAGTGGGAAACTAAAAAAAATACCCCATCTAAAAGATACTAAAGGCTGAGACACACTCTCACCACAAACCTCACCCTCTGCACAGCACCATACAATTGGAAGGAATCCCCAACTCTCAGCTTCTCTCTGAGAAGTGAAGGATTCGGGCCGTACATATAGAGTAGAGCCCCAATTTCTGGCTGCTCCCCAAGGGACAGGCCCCCTAAATCACTTAACTTTGAAAGTCAGTGGAGGTTGCATTGATAAGTCCCATAGAAATATAGGAAATGAAAAGCAGTTGCTAATAGGCACATGAGCACTTACCACATTGTCTCTCCAGGACTCGGCATAGAGGAAGCAGGCAAAGAAGCGCCTTACCCAGTGTTTCCCTGGAAGGAGTCTGACTGCATACTTCACAAGCCGCTACTGGAGGGTCCCACTTCTAATTAGCATGAAGGATCCTGATTATGATCCTTCCTGTAGCCTGAAAGAGCTATTGGACACGTCCCTTGTCTTTTCTTTCCAACCTATTCTAACAATAAAACCAAGTTGCCACTTTCTCCCTGGGAGGAGATTCTCACCTCTAGTGTCCCAATTGTTTGGAGGACGCTAAATGTGCTGGCTCCCATCACATAGCTCTGATAGCCAACAGGGCTTGCATTCATGAGTCCCACAGGACTACAGCAAACAAAGAAGCCATTTTTAAATAGGCCTAGGAGCACCCCACATGGCTATACACTCTGGCTCAGTGCATGTGGACCAGACAAAAATGTTCATCTCCCAATTTCTCCCTATTTGCTTTTTAAACAGGCATCTTGGTCACTGTAAAAAGGGTGTTGACTAAATATTTTCTCAGCTGCTGTCTGAGGGTCCAACTTGTAATTAGCCTCCATTTAGGTGCTGACTGCAATCCTCCCCTTTGGGACACTGATGGGTCATAGGCCACCAACAACCACTGGGAATCAGTAAGAATAAAGACAGAAGCTCGGGCAGTCACAAAGTTCTGAGAGGCCACCAAGAGCTTGGGTCAGGTTGGATGATGAGGTTCATCACCTATAGGAGACCAGTCTGTCAAGACTGGGAGAGCTGTCTACTTTACTAATGCACAGAAGGCAACACAGAGAGTCATGGGAAATTAAGAAACAAGAGAATATGTTCCAAACAAAGGAACAAGATAAATCTCCAGGAACCAATCTTAATGAAATGGAGGTAAGTGACTTATCTGATACAGTGTTCAAAGCTCACATAAAGATGCTCACTGAGGTTGGAAAACAAATGCAAGAATAAAGTGAGAATTTTAACAAAGAGATGTAAAATCATACCGAACAAAAATTGTAGTATTAAGAATATAATAATTGAACTGACAGTTTCAATAGAGGACTTCAACAGATAACTAGATTAAGAGGAATAAAAATCAGTGAACTGAAAGACAGGATAGTGGAATTAATCCAGTCAGAAGAACAAAAGGAAAAAAGCATGAAAAAGACTGAAGATAGCTTAAGGGACTCATAGGACATCATGGAGAGGAGCAATATATTCATTTAAGGGATCCCAGAAGGAGAAGTGAAAGAAAGGGGCAAAATGTTTATTCAAAGAAATAATGGTGGGAAATTTCCCCTACCTGGGGAAAGGAACAGACATTTAGATCCAGAAAACACCAAAAGTACCAAAAAAGATGAACTGAAAAAGAGCCAAACTAAGACACATTAAAATTAAACTGTCAAATTTAGGCAAAAAGAGAACCTTAAAAATAACAAGAGAAAAACTAACTTGCTACATACAAGAGAACCCCCACAAGTGTATAAGATTTTTCAGCAGAACCCTAGCAGGCCAGAAGATAAAAGGGTGATAATTCAAAGTGCTAAAACAAAAACAAAAACAAAAAATCTACCAACCAGGAATACCCAGCAAAGTTTTGCTTTAGAACTGAAAGAAAGACAAAGAGTTCTCCAGGCAAAGACAAATTGAAGAATTTCATCATCACTAGACTGCCCTGACCAGATATGTTAAAAGAGTTCTTCAAGGTGAAATGAAATGACACTATTTAGTAAGAGGAAAACAAATGAAAGCATAAGACTCACTAGTAAAGGTAAATACATAATTAAGTTAGAATACCCTAATATTGTAACAGTGATAGGTAAATCAGTTAAAACTCTAATATTAAGATCAAAGAGAAAAGTATTAAATATTACTATAACTGCAATACTTTATTAGTAGATAAATATAAATAAATATATATGTATAAATATATCAAATTACATGTTGTACATTTTTTAGTTAACACATAATGTATTATTTGCTCCAGGGGTACAGGTCTGTGAATCATCAGGCTTACACATTTCACAGCACTCACCGTAGCACATTCCCTCCTCAATGTCCATCACCCAACCACCCTATCCCCCCAGCAACCCTCAGTTTGTTTCATGAGATTAAGAGTCTCTTATGATTTCCTGATCCCATCTTATTTCATTTTTTCCCTCCCTACCTGCCATGACCCCCAGCCCTGCCTCTCAAATTCCTCATATCAGAGAGATCATACATTTTAAATACATTTTATTTGTCAAATATACTTCAATTAAAAAAAGAGATTTCAGGTGGAGTCTGACTCTAGCCAAGTTAACTACCTTGCTAGAACAAATCAACCATCATCATAAGAAAATATGAGAATTTAGAGGCTCTACAATATATCACCTACAATATCCAGGATACAGAAAAAATTAACAGATATATAAAGTAATGGGGAAGTTTGGGCCATAATCAAGAAACAAAGCAGTTAGTGGAAACTATGACTCAAGATAAATTAATAGCCATTTAAACAGTTATTATAGACATATTCAAGGACTTGAAAATATATTGTAAAAGAAGCATAAAAATATTAACTGAATCAAATAAGATAATATAAATAAAGTACTTAGTACAGTACCAGGTAAAAAACACTAAACAAATGACAGCTATTATTATATTATCAGTATTAATAGTAGTAACTATAAGAATATCATAACTACCACTGAGCTGACAAATTCCCAATTGTCTTGGGAAGAAAGGAAGTTTATTTGTTTGTTTTTAAAGATTTTATTTATTTATCTGACAGAGATCACAAGTAGGCAGAGAGACGGGGAAGCAGGCTTCCCACTGAGCAGAGAGCCTGATGTGGGGCTTGATCCCAGGACCCTGGGATCATGACCTAAGCCAAAGACAGAGGCTTTAACCCACTGAGCCACCCAGGCGCCCCAGAAAGGAAGTTTTTAATGTACCGGTTAAGACATTTAGAAAATAATTTAGGAAATAATTGACTGGTGATGACATTCCTGTTAATTATTTCAATATACATTTTATTTCTGTAATGTTATATACAGCATCAAAATAGATGCTTGATGTTTTGGAATCCTTAAAAGAAGAAATCTAGAAACTACGAGAGAAAATTGGAATGTTTCCAGAAGCAAAGTGACATGCAGGGAGGATGGTGAACAGATACATAAACACCAACTGAAGCACCACTCATAGCAGGGGATGAGAGAAACTCAGGGACAAGGCAGTAGAAAACGGTAGAGGTTTCTGGTAAAGAACTGGGAAGAGTGATTGGAACAATGAAAAAGGAATACATCGATGTCTTCATCATCATACTTGTTTCTTTGTTGTTCCTCCATACATGCAATATGAAACAAATTTTTACTTTGCCTACAGGGCCAAAAAAGAAGTCCACTCATTCTACTGGTTACATACTGAAATACTTAAAAATTACGACTGGAGAAAATTTTCTAAACAATTGAGTAAGCACAATCATAGTGTGTATACAGATAAATTGCATTGGCTAATTATCTGGACAGTGAAAAACAATTTCTATTGAGATAGAAATTAATATCTGGAAGTTAGAATAAATGCGTGTATGCAGTCATTACATTAGTGATACAATTAGCTCATTAATTTCATGAAGTCTCCATCAATCTCTGCCTGCCTCAACAGAAACTATTATAAGCAAGATGGCTTTATTAAAGTACTTAGGAGAAGGATGTATGAAAAGGAAATATCAATGAGGCACTTAGATAGTTAAAGGGTGATTTAAAATTATAATAGCTGTTAAAAAATCAGGGGTACCTGGGTGGCTCAATCGGGTAAGCCTCGGCCTTCGGCTCAGGTCATGACCCCAGTGTCCTGGGATGGAGTCCCACATTGGGTTCCCTACTCAGGAGGGAGCCTGCTTCTCCTTCTGTCTGCAACTCCCCCTGCTTGTGCTTGCTCTCTCTCTCTGGCAAATCAATAAATAAAATCTTTAAAAAAAAAAATCAGTCTACTGATTTCATAGTGATGAATAAAGAGGTGATTTAATTAATGTCCTCAAATGGCTTTTATTGGAATACATTTAACAACAGAGAAATGCCAACTGTAATATCATTTATTTAAATCATTTAAATAATGCAAAATTTTGGACAATGTGATATTTCAGTTAATAAAATGATATCGTTATACAGACACACACACACACATATACACATACCCATATATATCTTAATGTGTGTGTATATATATTTCAAACATGGTAATTAAACAAAATGGGCTTAATGACACAATTGTCTTGATTGTCCTGAAATTTCTTTCGATGACCTGTGAGATACTTCAAAATCTTTCAGAACTCTGGATCATCTTAATGACCATTATTTTTGAAATGTTCCAAGAAGAAGAATGAATAGGAGATTGAATTAGCTTTTTAAAAAAAAAATTTTAAAGATTTTTATTTGACAAATACAGAGATAGCACACCAGCAGGGGAAGCAGCAGGGAGAGGGAGAAAGAGAAGCAGTCTTCCCTACTGAGCAGGAAACCCAATGCGGGACCCTATCCCAGGACCTGGGCATCATAACCAGAATGGAAGGCAGCTGCTTAACTGACAGAGGCACCCAGGCTTTCTGAACAAGCTTTCTATGTTTTGCATGGCTATACCTTTGGAAATAACAAATATATTCACTGATATACACAGCACATTAGTAGATGCCATAAAGCTTCAAAAATAACTAATATCCTTGATACATCATTAAGCTGTTTCCATTTGGCTTTGATATTGTGTAAAGGCTAATGTGATTAAGTTTAATTAAAGCAAAACATAACATCATCCAAGTAATTATTTACACAGGGTCCTTAAAGATAGGAGTAATGTCTTTTTCTCCTTTGTTTCTTCTACCCATCACAGATGATGGCACTGAGGATGTTTACAAACTATTAATGGATGGAAAGAAGGAGGGAAGGAAGGAGAAGGGTTGGAAAAGGGAAGAGAGAGATGGAGGAAGGGAAAGAAGGCAGGGAAGGGGGGAAGACAAAAGGAAAGGGAAAATAGGACAATATAGGTAGCAATTTCACAGAAATATATACTTTTTAATACCAGAGAATCTTACCTGATCAGAAAAACAATACTCAACAGACATGCTGTCCTAGCCAGACTTTGCTACTCACTAGTCATTAGACCATGGGTAAGGCGCTCTATGCATACATTTCTTCATCTAACATGGGGATACCGTCTACCCTCACATCACACTCATAAGAATCAGATGGAATAACACTGAGTGCTTTGTGAATTTTTAAACAATGAAAGTGTTAGATATCATTTTGAGGTAATTATTAAAACACATCAACAGAGATATTTTGCTGCTAAAATATTATTCAATTTCAGGTTGCAATAAAGTATATATAGTATTTAGATCATAAAATCCAATAGTTTTAGGGTTATCTGAGCTGACCAGAGTACATCTGGAACATACTTTTTCAAGGGACTCTGAAGAACACTATTATATCCAGGATTAAGAAAAGTTAGAGAAATTATATTACTGTGGAAGAATTGAAAATACTAAGCTTGCTTAGCTTAGAGAAAAGTAAAGTAAGGTGAATTGTGGAAATAATATTAAAATGTTGATTATGGATGAAATTATGGATGAAAAGAAATAATGCTGTTGCAGAAGCAGAAGGAAAGTCAATTAATGAAAAATCCACAGATGTAAATTTTAATCACATAATAACTTTCCAATAAGAGTTATCCATGGTAGGCAGAATAACAGCCTCCAAAGATGTCCTAATTCCCAGAACCTGTAACAATGTTACCTTACATGTTAAATGGGATTTTGCACATATGATCAAGATTAAAGACCTTGAGATTGGAAGATTATCCTGGATAATCCAGATAGGTCCAAACCAATTACACAAATCCTCAAGAGCAGAGAACTTTCCCAGTTGTGAAGGGAGGAAATGTGACTAGTAAAAATGGCCAGAGATACAAAGTTGCTGGTTTTGATGAGGAAGGAAAGCAGCCATGCACCTAGGAGTGTGTGCAGCCTCTAGAAGCTGGAAAAGGCAAAGAAATGGACTCTCTCCTCAAGCCTCCAAAAGAGAACACAGCCCTGTTTACAAGAATTTTCACTCAGTGAGATACATATCAGACTTCTAATTTACAGAACCATCACATCATATTATTACTTAAATCACCAATTATGGCAATTTGTTATGGAAGCAGTCAGAAATTTATACACTGACCAACAAGGAAAAGGCCATCTTGAAGTTAAGCAATCTGTCTTCAGAGAGAGTCATCAAAAAGCTCTTAAAGGTGATGTGTGAAAAGTAATCCTATGATGAATGGATATGGGAATCTACAATGTTAATCCTAGGACTTCTTTGAATTCCCTGACTCTACAACTGAAATAAGTAAAGGTCATTAAACTGAAGGCAATGGAATGAACAGGGATAGAACACTACACCCAGAGAACCTTGGTTTCTTTCAGATTCCTAAGTCATTTGGTCTTCAGGTGGTTCAGGCATTAACTGATCCCAAGACTCAAGAAGTCACTTCCTGCTGTGGGTCTATCCACTGTGAAAGGGATTTACAATTACATAAGTTACTGCTAGGTCCTTCTATGGTTTTAATGGTGTGTTTTTCTGGAAAATTTTGGGGACAGGTATTCTTAGGGATATTAACCTGAAGCAAATTTCCAGTGTGTCCAAATTCTATTCCTGTCCCCAGCAATAGATCCAAATTTAGTGGGAAACTCTAAAACCTACTTTTTGAAGTGCTTCTCAATATTAGGTAGAGTGAAAACTGTAAAGTAAGTCTGGAAACCAGATTTATAAATGGTGAATAACTACACAGAAGAAGGCAGGGAAAGGAAACATTTACATAGTCTGCTAATCTCTTATATACATACTTATAAGTTAGTTATTTTAGCTACCTCCTGCTAGAGGAACCAAACTATAGCAAAATTTGTAATAAACATAATCATCAAATTCTGTTTATTGATCCATGGGTAGAACCAAGTTTTTTACCCAGGATATACATGAGACTCATCCAAGGAGCTTTTTAAGACTCAGACTCTAGACTCTGTGTTTATAAATTATAATTTAGTAGGTTGAGGGTGGTACCAAAATTTCTATATTTTTAGAAAGCTTCACGGTCAAAGATCATGCACAGCCTGAATTTCACACCACAGGAATGGAGTACTATGCATACTTACCCTCTCTCTATCCACCAAGAGTGCATCTTCTAATCCCTTTTTTGTCAGCAAATATAAGTGAGAAGATATATGAACCTGTCCAGTTGATCCAACACCATACAGAATTTTGCATTAATGATTCTCGTGGTTATGAATCTTATATAAGCAACAATTCAGGGCACCTAAGTCACTTGGATTTCAATCCAGATACCCCAACTTTCAACCTTATGTGTTGATCTGGTTTGTACTATGGGATTCAGTTTCCTTTACATTCTTTAAGATTTCAGAAGTTAAACTGTCTTTCCTTTAGTTGCTTGACTTGTCTCTAAAGGCTCATTTGTCCGGAGGGAAAAATGAAGTAGAAATAAAGGCATATTCTCACCAAAAAGACAATGTTGGTATTTTGATAGAGAGCTCGTGCCACACAGATTCTTTGCCTCTGACCCCCACTCAGGTTGATGCCCTAGAGAAGAAGTAACCATAAGCATCCACCCTTTCCAATAGTAACTGATCTATTGTTTACAGATTTTCTTTAAAATACAAACTTCTTTTTAAAAAATCTTAAATTAATGGTAATTTATTAATTAAATTGTGATAACAGTGGTGAGGTAAAATGAAAATTGTCAATTTTCTGTTCAATACTTTATAATTAATACTTTTCAAAGTACTGGTCAATACTTAATAATTATGTTAAGATGATTTTTGACTGGTACCATAGATCCTTTTCTCACTCTGATAGATAGCTCTGCTGTACTGAAGCATCAATAACCAAACACGTGGTGAGTTGACTGCTAAACACAGCAAGTAACTCCAAAATTTTTACTAGTTTTGTGAATTGTGTCTATAGTTTACTTCATACATACTTCTTAAATTTGATACTATCAATTATGTTTAACAGAATTATAATTCTGTTGCAATACATTTTATAATCAAGTTCTAATTAATTGTAAAACATTTTAAACTATGCTGAGCACTTAATATGTGCTAGGCTTGTGTGAATGCATTTACATTCCTTATTTTTTTTATTCCTTATAGCAATTCCAATATATGAGTAGCATTCCCTTTACACACTAGGAAACTAAGGAGTCCATAGTCTTAGATACCATACTGTGCTGCAATCAAGAAAAGGCATTAAGAGCACTGGGTGTTATATGCAAACAATGAATCATGGAACACTACATCAAAAACTAATGATATAATGTATAGTGACTAAGATAATTTAAAAAACACACACACACCAACTACAGAGTTCCACAAATCCCAGCTACACCACTAACTGGGCAAGCTCTTCAACCTTTCACCACTTAGCTTCCTTAGTTGCAATATGCAGTAATGAGAACACCCATATAACAAATTTGCTGTAAACGTAGATAATGCATAAAATTTATGCCCAGTACTTCAAACCTATGAGGGTCAAAAAATTTTAGCCAAAATTGTCATAAAGATTGTATAGAGGCATAAATATTTTTAGCTGCCCAGAATAGTACGATGTCATCATAAAACATGTTTATACAAAGGAAAAAAAGGCCACTTTAACAAGATTAAATAGATGTTAACAAGAGTAGAAGAAGTTGGAAGCAGCCTCAGTTTCAACTCAAAGTAAGTAAAAATGCATTTGATCAAAGACAGGAACTACATATTCCTTAAGAACTCTCTAGTAGCTAGCACAATGTTACATAGCTGGTGGTTACCCAACAAATACTTAAGAGTGGCATTAAAACTCCTGTGCTCCTGATTCTGGAACTTGTCACTTGGACAAGGCACAGCTGCTATGTTCTCATTATGCTCCATTAAAAGTGAAAGACAACCAGAAGACTTTTCTAGATTTTTGTTTATTGTTTAATTAAACTATACATAGCTCACCCTCTCTCCAATTTCAGTTTGGTCTCCAAAAGGTAGTAAGTCAATATCTGGCTGAAGAGAACAGGCATCTGTAACAGCTTTGTACCTTTGGGAGAAATTATTTTGATTTTTTAGGTCATTATTAATATACTGCTCATAAAGTATTCAATATCTTGGAATTCAATATCTTGGAAGCCAAAATAAAACATTTGTTGAGCAATTTAGTACAGATTAGCCTCAATGGTAGCTTTATGGATACAAAGATAATTAGATATTGGATCTCACTCTGAGAAAACTACTAAATGGAGTAGAAGACTGATAAACATATAATAAAATGGATCTCCTTAGGCACTACAGCAGAGGTAGGTGTATAATGCTCCTGGAATACATAGAAATGGCTGACCACTTTGAGAAGTTAGTGACAGCTTTGGAAAGGAGGCATCACGTAAGCTGTATCCAGATAGATGAGTTGTAATTGGCCAGGAAGAAAATGAGGAAAAGGAAACTTCACGAACTGCATGAAGGTGAAAAGGTCATAGTGCCTTTTAGGGACAGCAGGAGACTCACTAGAGCTGAAACAGGTTGTGGGTGGGTGTCGGTGCATATGGTCTGCCTGGAGAAAGGAGGAGAAATGGAAAGGGTTGAGGACTGACGATCCACAAATAGATCTAAGGCTGGGACTAGAAATGATAAATTGGAAGTTTAGGGAAGCATGGAGATAGGGAATGCTGGGGAAAATATCCACAGTTTCACTTTCTCAATCATCTAGTCTTAAAATATTAAAAAGTCATTCTTGAGAAATCCTTCTTCTCCTTGCTCTTATTTTTCCATTCTTATTCTAGAATAGTTTTCTGTCAACTGTCTCTTCTTTTCAATTTCTGCAGTCACCCCCGAGTGCAGGCAATGAAAGCTGCATGCCTGGACGATTATTCCAATAAACGTCTAAACGTCTCCTCGCTACAAATTCAGATTCATCCTGTATGTATCTACCATTACACTTCCAGATTAAACATCACATTTACTTTGTTATTCCCCTTTCTAAAACTTACTGTGCCTCCCAGAATGCACTGAATTATATCCAGTTGGCTTTTAAGGCACTCCACTACATCCTTTCAGCTTTTGTTTATAATCTAGTCTGCCACTGTCAATACACATAAGTCTTTTTCTGACTTTTGTTCCCCAGGCCCCAAGAGATCCTATGTAACTTAGGCTCGTCCTCCCACACTATCTGCTTTCCTATTCCCTCCTCTCCTTATGCCTTTCCAGTGACCTAATTTTTTTTTTTGTAAATCCATTGATTTTTTTGTCAAATAAGTTTTTGTTACTCTAGCAGAGCCTCCATTACTAAATAAGTTGATCTCCCCTGACCTAATGCTTAACTTTCAAGGTTCGAGGTGATGGCTTCAGGAAAGGGTTATTTATGCCTTTGTGCACTTTGGTGGTATTTAAAGATGGTTGAGAGATGGCATATTCTGGCCACTCTCCGTAACTAGACCTCTCAGATCCCACATTCTTCCTCTTCTTCACACTAGTAACTTTTCCTTCTGCTCCTTGGATTTTTCCTTCTACTCACCGGTAACCTCAGTAACTCCCCTGCCCCATATACCCCCAATTCCATTTCGGCTATTTAGTTTTGGTGTACAAGTTCTTCTCAATAAATGTATAGGATGAGCTGAGACTTCCAGTAAGACTTCTCTTTAAAAAGTTGACTCAGAAGACCTTACAGTGGGGGTGGAAGCAGGCAACCAGGGAAAAAAGGAAGTCATGGCTATAAACGTTGCAGAAACCATGAACCAAATATAAGGTTTAGAAATAGTTGCTCATTTTCATTCTAAATTTTATACATTCAAAATTACCTCTGTTTGTTGAAAGGACTTCCAAAGGTGATATTTTCTTCTACTGTAGCATTTAATAGCCAAGGCTTTTGAGCCGCATACGCCACAGAATACCTGTTCCTACTGGAAAATGAAAAAGAAAAACAAAACCGCCAAATTATACAAGGGTGTTGTGCTGTGTGTATTTTAGTAAAACTAAGGAAAATGGAAGTTGGTAAAATATCTCAGACACAGAAATGGAAAACTTTCAAGAAAGAATATTTTAATAACCACCAACCTTATTATTTAATGGTTAAGTATTTCACCTAAATTAAAAGGACTTGAATTTAATCAAAATGTCTCCCAGTGTGCAAAATTTGATTTTGCTATGCTAAAGAAGTGTTTAAATAAATTGAAAATTTACTTTCTAAAATGAGTGTAATTTTTAAAATAATTAAAAGATCAATAGCAACACGCTCTCTGATAGCCACAGATATTTTACTTTTTATTAAAAGCACTTTACATAACTATAATTTTATATGCAGACCTTAGAAAAAGACATGAATTGGTACTGTGTCTGTGGCTTAATCATGTTAACATATTTTAAGGTAATAGATAATATTTAATTATTTCAAAACAAAGAATAATATATTGAGCATATACTTCAACATTGAAATAACTACACATTTAAAAACTACATATTTCAAAACAAATTGAAATAGTTTATTTTTTAAAAATTGTAACCTCTTCCTCCTCCCCCATTTTTTTTTTTTTTGCTTGCAAATTGTACCAGATGTCTACACATCAGACTTTAATTTGCAATAACCAGGAAAATACATGTGAGTTGAAGATAAAGAAGACAATGGGATTGGGGTAGGAAAGGGATCAGTTTAAAAGTCAAAATTCACAGTTAGTTCATGGTCTGTAAGTAGTAATTAAGGAATCAAGGTTAAAAGATAGTAAGGTTAAGAAAAGGAAAAATTAGAAATGCTCAGTAATCATCCTAAAACATTATGTCTTAGGAGTTTAAAAGACATGATGATATACAGTATGCTAGTAGTCTCTTAGATAACCATATGTGTAGTAAAACAGTGGTTCCCAACTTCTGACATGTCTGCTTCCCTTCCCTGCTCTCAGTCTTCCCATCTCTAGCTTAGGGACAGATCCCATCATTGTTTAACTCATAAACAATATATATATTCTTGCTTTTTTATTTCATGAAGTCCCAAAACCAATTTGCTAAGAACAGTTTGAGTTTCAGCCAAAGTTGAGACCTCTGTGATTCACGGAGAAGAAAATCATTGACACAATGGGCCATTTTGTTTGACAAGTTAATTTTTTTTAGCAGCCTATAAATGTTGGGAACCACTGCTACTGGAAATATGTTGGCACATTTTAATAAAAACTTCATACACTATCAGAATGAATAAAATGACCAGGAGTAAGAGATTATAAGTAAAGTCTGAGAAAGTTATTTTTTATTAAAAGCAGATTAAAATAGAAATAATACCTTCTGGTTGCTTCAAAAGAAGGTTCAGATTCATTTACACTGCAAGTATGGCAAACAATGTTCATTAATTATGAAATATAAATATAGAGTGAATCTGTGCATATATTGGGTAAGAAATAAAATAAATACAAATCATATTAAATAACTATGTTTCTTTCCAAAATGGGTTTTGACATTATTTTAAAGACAAACCAGACAGATGATAATTTTCTTTATGTCTTCATCAGCAAGGAAATAATTAGTAGGCTTCCAAAAGATAGACAGCACTGTCCTATTACATACAAAATCTGGGTTCATACAATGATCTGTGTTCTACCTCAACTCTGTTCCAACTAGCTATATAAATTTTTGTAATCTTCCTAGAATAGTTTCCTAGTCTATATAAGGATTTGGTATCTCCAAAGCCTCCCTAATTTTAAAATTCAAATTTATTATTATTATTATTATTATTATTGTTATATTAAAGATTTTATCTATTTACTTGAGAAAGAGCACAAGCAGGAGAAGGGGCAGAGGAAGAGGGAGAAGCAGGCTCCCCACTGACCAGGGATCCCCATGCAGGGCTCAATCCAGGGAACCTGGGATCATGACGTGAGCTGAAGGCAGCTGCTTAACTGACTGAGCCACCCAGGTGCCCCTAAAATTCAAATTTAATCTATTTAAATTCCTAATTAACTACCCTACAACATGAAAGGAAGAACATTTAGGGAGATCTAAACTTAAAATGTTTAGACACAGCCTGGCCCTTAAGGAACTGGTGAGAAAAACAGAAGTGTATAATGGGTCAAACTGCAATATTTGGGTATAATTATTGTTTGATATGATTCATGTACAAAAAGATGTTTGTCTAAGAACATTTAGTTATAAAAAAATAAAAAAATAAAAACATTTAGTTATGTCTATGTTTTTTTTTTATTTTATTTTTTATAAACATATAATATATTTTTATCCCCAGGGGTACAGGTCTGTGAATCGCCAGGTTTACACACTTCACAGCACTCACCATAGCACATACCCTCCCTGATGTCCATAACCCCACCCCCTTCTCCCAACCCCTTCCCCCCAGCAACCCTCGTTTGTTTTGTGAGATTAAGAGTCACTTATGGTTTGTCTCCCTCCTAATTCCATCTTGTTTCATTTACTCTTCTCCTACCCCCTTAACCCCCCATGTTGCATCTCCTCTCCCTCATATCAGGGAGATCATATGATAGTTGTCTTTCTCCGATTGACTTATTTTGCTAAGCATGATACCCTCTAGTTCCATCCACGTTGTCGCAAATGGCAAGATTTCATTTCTTTTGATAGTATTCCATTGTGTATATATACCACATCTTCTTTATCCATTCATCTGTTGATGGACATCTAGGTTCTTTCCATAGTTTGGCTATTGTAGACATTGCTGCTATAAATATTCGGGTGCACGTGCCCCTTCGGATCACTACGTTTGTATCTTTAGGGTAAATACCCAGCAGTGCAATTGCTGGGTCATAGGGTAGTTCTATTTTCAACATTTTGAGGAACCTCCATGCTGTTTTCCAGAGTGGTTGCACCAGCTTGCATACCCACCAACAGTGTAGGAGGGGTCTCCTTTCTCCGCACCTACGCCAGCATCTGTCATTTCCTGACTTGTTAATTTTAGCCATTCTGACTGGTGTGAGATAATATCTCATTATGGTTTTGACTTGTATTTCCCTGATGCTGAGTGATGTGGAACACTTTTTTGTGTGTCTGTTGGCCATCTAGATGTCTTCTTTGCAGAAATGTCTGTTCATGTCCTCTGCCCATTTCTTGATTGGATTATTTGTTCTTTGGGTGTTGAGTTTGCTAAGTTCTTTATAGATTTTGGATACTAACCCTTTATCTGACATGTCATTTGCAAATATCTTCTCCCATTCTGTCAGTTGTCTTTTGGTTTTGTTAACTGTTTCCTTTGCTGTGCAAAAGCTTTTGATCTTGATAAAATCCCAATAGTTCATTTTTGCCCTTGCTTCCCTTGCGTTTGGCGATGTTCCTAGGAAGATGTTGCTGTGGCTGAGGTCGAAGAGGTTGCTGCCTGTGTTCTCCTCAAGGATTTTGATGGATTCCTTTCTCACATTGAGGTCCTAAATCCATTTTGAGTCTATTTTCATGTGTGGTGTAAGGAGATGGTCCAATTTCATTTTTCTGCATGTGGCTGTCCAATTTTCCCAACACCATTTATTGAAGAGGCTGTCTTTTTTCCATTGGACATTCTTTCCTGCTTTGTTGAGGATTAGTTGGCCATAGAGTTGAGGGTCTATTTCTGGGCTCTCTATTCTGTTCCATTGATCTATGTGTCTGTTTTTGTGCCGGTACCATGCTGTCTTGATGATGACAGCTTTGTAATAGAGCTTGAAGTCCGGAATTGTGATGCCACCAACTTTGGCTTTCTTTTTCAATATTCCTTTGGCTATTCGAGGTCTTTTCTGGTTCCATATAAATTTGAGGATTATTTGTTCCATTTCTTGGAAAAAAATGGATGGTACTTTGATAGGAATTGCATTAAATGTGTAGATTGCTTTAGGTAGCATAGACATTTTCACAATATTTATTCTTCCAATCCAGGAGCATGGAACATTTTTCCATTTCTTTGTGTCTTCCTCAATTTCTTTCATGAGTACTTTGTAGTTTTCTGAGTATAGATTCTTAGCCTCTTTGGTTAAGGTTTATTCCTAGGTATCTTATGGTTTTGGGTGCAAAATTAAGGATTGACTCCTTAATTTCTCTTTCTTCTGTCTTGTTGTTAGTGTAGAGAAATGCAGCTGATTTCTGTGCATTGATTTTATATCCAGATACTTTACTGAATTCCTGTACAAGTTCTAGCAGTTTTGGAGTGGAGTCTTTTGGGTTTTCCACATATAGTATCATATCATCTGCGAAGAGTGATAGTTTGACTTCTTTGCCAATTTGGATGCCTTTAATTTCCTTTTGTTGTCTGATTGCTGAGGCTAGGACTTCTAGTACTATGTTGAATAGCAGTGGTGATAACGGACATCCCTGCTGTGTTCCTGACCTTAGTGGAAAAGCTTTCAGTTTTTCTCCATTGAGAATGATATTTTCGGTGGGTTTTACATAGATGGCTTTGATAATATTGAGGTATGTGTCCTCTATCCCTACACTTTGAAGCGTTTTGATCAGGAAGGGATGCTGTACTTTGTCAAATGCTTTTTCAGCATCTATGGAGAGTATCATATGGTTCTTGTTCTTTCTTTTATTAATGTGTTGTATCACATTGATTCATTTGTGGATGTTGAACCAACCTTGCAGCCCTGGAATAAATCCCACTTGGTCGTGGTGAATAATCCTTTTAATGTACTGTTAAATCCTATTGGCTAGTATTTTGGTGAGAATTTTCACATCTGTGTTCATCAAGGATATTGGTCTGTAGTTCTCTTTTTTGATGGGATCCTTGTCTGGTTTTGGGATCAAGGTGATGCTGGCCTCATAAAATGAGTTTGGAAGTTTCCCTTCCATTTCTATTTTTTGGAACAGTTTCAGGAGAATAGGAATTAGTTCTTCTTTAAATGTTTGGTAGAATTCCCCCAGGAAGCTGTCTGGCCCTGGGCTTTTGTTTGTTTGGAGATTTTTGATGACTGTTTCAATCTCCTTACTGGTTATGGGTCTCTTCAGGTTTTCTATTTCTTCCTGGTTCAGTTGTGGTAGTTTATATGTCTCTAGGAATGCATCCATTTCTTCCAGATTGTCAAATTTGTTGGCGTAGAGTTGCTCATAGTATGTTCTTATAATTGTCTGTATTTCTTTGGTGTTAGTTGTGATCTCTCCTCTTTCATTCATGATTTTATTTATTTGGGTCCTTTCTCTTTTCTTTTTGATAAGTCTGGCCAGGGGTTTATCAACCTTATTAATTCTTTCAAAGAACCAGCTCCTAGTTTCGTTGATTTGCTCTATTGTTTTTTTGGTTTCTATTTCATTGATTTCTGCTCTGATCTTTATGATTTCTCTTCTCCTGCTGGGTTTAGGGTTTCTTTCTTGTTCTTTCTCCAGCTCCTTTAGGTGTAGGGTTAGGTTGTGTACCTGAGACCTTTCTTGTTTCTTGAGAAAGGCTTGTACTGCTATATATTTTCCTCTCAGGACTGTCTTTGTTGTGTCCCACAGATTTTGAACCATTGTGTTTTCATTATCATTTGTTTCCATGAATTTTTTCACTTCTTCTTTAATTTCCTGGTTGACCCATTCATTCTTTAGAAGGATGCTGTTTAGTCTCCATGTATTTGGGTTTTTTCCAAATTTCCTCTTGTGATTGAGTTCTAGCTTCACAGCGTTGTGGTCTGTAAATATGCAGGAATGATCCCAATCTTTTGATACCGGTTCAGACCTGATTTAGGACCGAGGAGGTGATCTATTCTAGAGAATGTTCCATGTGCACTAGAGAAGAATGTGTATACTGTTGCTTTGGGATGAAATGTTCTGAATATATCTGTGATGTCCATCTGATCCAGTGTGTCATTTAAGGCCTTTTTTTTCCTTGTTGATCTTTTGCTTGGATGATCTGTCCATTTCAGTGAGGGGAGTGTTAAAGTCCCCTACTATTATTGTATTATTGTTGAGTGTTTCTTTGATTTTGTTATTAATTGGTTTATATAATTGGCTGCTCCCATGTTAGAGGCATAGATATTTAAAATTGTGAGATCTTCTTGTGGGACAGATCCTTTTAGTATGATATAGTATCCTTCCTCATCTCTTATTATAGTCTTTGGCTTAAAATCTAATTGAGCTGATATAAGGATCGCCACTCCTGCTTTCTTCTGATGTCCATTAGCATGGTAAATTGTTTCCCACCCCCTCACTTTAAATCTGGAGGTGTCTTCGGGTTTAAAATGAGTTTCTTGTAGGCAACATATAGATGGGTTTTGTTTTTTTATCCATTCTGATTCCCTGTGTCTATTGATTGGGGCATTTAGCCCATTAACATTCAGGGTAACTATTGAGAGATATGAATTTAGTGCAATTGTATTGCCTGTAAGGTGACTATTACTGTATATTTTCTCTGTTCCTTTTTGATCTACTTCTTTTAGGGTCTCTCTTTGTTTAGAGGACTCCTTTCAATATTTCCTGTAGAACTGGTTTGGTGTTTGCAAAATCTTTCAGTTTTTGTTTGTCCTGGAAGCTTTTTATCTCTCTTTCTATTTTCAATGATAGCCTAGCTGGATATAGTATTCTTGGCTGCATGTTTTTCTCGTTTAGTGCTCTGAATATATCATGCCAGCTCTTTCTAGCCTGCCAGGTCTCTGTGGGTAAGTCTGCTGCCAATCTAATATTTTTACAATTGTTTGTTACAGACTTCTTTCCCTGGTCTGCTTTCAGGATTTTCTCTTTGTCAGTAAGACTTGTAAATTTTACTATTAGGTGACGGGGTGTGGACCTATTCTTATTGATTTTGAGGGGGGTTCTCTGCACCTCCTGGATTTTGATGCTTGTTCCCTTTGCCATATTAGGGAAATTCTCTCCAATAATTCTCTCCAATATACCTTCTGCTCCCCTCTCTCTTTCTTCTTCTTCTGGAATCCCAATTATTCTAATGTTGTTTCGTCTTATGGTGTCACTTATCTCTCGAATTCTCTCCTCATGGTCCAGTATCTGTTTCTCCCTCTTTTGCTCAGCTTCTTTATTCTCTGTCATTTGGTCTTCTATATCGCTAATTCTTTCTTCTGCCTCATTTATCCTAGCAGTGAGAGCCTCCATTTTTTATTGCACCTCATTAATAGCTTTTTTAATTTCAATTTGGTTAGATTTTAGTTCTTTTATTTCTCCAGAAAGGGCTTTTATATCTCCTGAAAGGGTTTGTCTAATATCTTCCATACCTTTTTCGAGGCCGGCTAGAACCTTGAGAATCATCATTCTGAACTCTAGATCTGAAATATTACCAATGTCTCTAGTGATTAGGTCCCTAGCCTTTGGTACTGCCTCTTGTTCTTTTTGTCCAGATAAGAGTATATGAAGGAGCAAGTAAAATACTAAAAAGGTGGCAAATACTAAAAGTGTGGCAAAGACCCCAGGAAAATATGCTTTAACCAAATCAGAAGAGATCCCAAATCGTGGGGGGGGGGATGGGGATAAAAAGAGTTTCAGAAAGAAAAAAAAAGAAACAATTAAAAAAAGAAAATGAATAAAGAAAAAATATAAAAAAGAAAAACAAATATATATATATATATATATATATTAGATAAACTAGTTTAAAAAACATTAAAAAAGAAAAGGGTAGAAGTTAAAAAAATTTAGCAGAAGAAGAGGAAAAAAAATTGAAAAAGAAAAAAAAATTAAATTAACTGCAAGACTAAAGAATCATGGGGAGAAAGCCATGAGTTCCATGCTTTGCTTTCTCTTCTGGAATTCTGCTGCTCTCCTTGGTATTGAAACTGCACTCCTTGGTAGGTGAACTTGGTCCTGGCTGGGTTTCTTGTTGATCTTCAGGGGGAGGGACATGCTGTAGTGATTCTCAAGTGTCTTTGCCCCAGGAGGAATTGCACCACCCTTACCAGGGGCCAGGCTGAGTAATCCATTCGGGTCTGCTTTTGGGAGCTTTTGTTCCCTGAGCGCTTTCCGTAGAGTTCCGGAGGATGGGAATGAAAATGGCAGCCTCCCGGTCTCCAGTCCGGAGGAGCCGAGAGCCCGGGGACCCACTCCTCAGTGCGCCCTCAGAGAATAGCGCCCAATTACGCCTATCTCCCTGGCCTCTGGCCGCGCTCCGAGCTGTCCGAGCCTGCGACCATTTCAAGGTAACCCCAAGCTGAGAGCTCACTCCTCGGCTCTGTCTCTGTAGCTGGATTCCCCGTTCTAATACCTGTAAACTCTGCGACACTCAGACACCCCTGATCCTTCTGTGACCCTGCAGGACCTGAGGCCACGCTGACCCTGCATGGGTTTCACCCCGGTTTAACCTCTGGAGCGATGTCCCTCAGCAGAACAGACTTTTAGAAGTCCTGATTCTGTGCTCCGCTGCTTTGCCGCTTGCCAGGAGCCGGCCCCTCCCCCCGCAGTCTATCTTCCTGTTGCTTTGGATTCACTTCTCCGCCAGTCCTACCTTTCAGAAAGTGGTTGATTTTCTGTTTCTAGAATTGCTGTTCTTCTTCTCTTCGATCTCCCATTGGATTTGTGGCTATTTGCAAAATTTAGATAAGCTATCTAGCTGATCTCCTGTTACCTGAAGTAGTCTCAGCCTGCTACTTCTCCGCCATCTTGACTCCTCCCCCATCTTGACTCCTCCCCCTATTGTTCTGATTTTTAATAATGTAATTGAATTCCATCCTTCTGAAAGATCTGAATTCTAAAACTACACACAAAATTAAAGTCCAGTGGAAGCCCCCAAATAGATCTGATTTGGCTTTGGAAAGCATCATACGCTTTTTTGATGAAAATATACCTAAGTATGTTGCCTGGTGATGTTTAGCATTGAGCTACTAACGGTAAGATTTTCACACAAGCACATTGTTAATAACATCTTGGTATGGTTAATGGAGGTAGGAAAAAACTCTCTCAGACTAAAAAAATCCCTCTCAATAATGATTATTCCCTGACTTAATTTGCTCACACATACACAAAAATATAATTTCCCCTAAGTGATAGTTCCACATAATATGCTTTAGATATCAAGAAATTTGATTTTTTTTTAAATGGTAAAAAAACTAATGAATTACCTCAATGGTTTTAGTTAATTTGAGCAAGATGGAAAACAGATGAAGAGAAGCAGAAGCATGAAGGTGTATGGCAGAAATTAATGCATTAATTTTCCTAATAGCCATTCAGCCAGAAGTGTCAATTAGAATCATGAAAATGCTCACCAGATGTTTGAAAATGTCAGCCCAAATTGGACATATGAATTTGGAAGGCATAAATTTTTTTTCAATTACTATTCATTAAATTCCAACTATATTTATTCAATATCAATTTTGAAGTATTTACTGATCACCTCCCTAGGGAAAGAAAACCCATCCACATTTGGCAAACCAGGGTATACAGCAGAGTTGCTGCCAGAGGGGCAAGCAAGAGTGGGGTAGATGAAGTAAAGATGAAGAGTATTTTAGACCCAGTAAAACACATACTGGATGGCCTTGAGTTATCCTGTCCTTATGAGGAACTGATGTAAATTCGGCATGACTATAATGTGGGTGTAAACCACAAGTGAAGAAAAGTATGTAGTGAACTTAAAAAGCATGCATAGCCAGAGAGCAAAGGGGCTTGTAAACCATTTTCAGAGTTACTGAATTTGTCTTCAGAACAGAAAAATACTGAAAGGGTTTAAATAAGAGGGGGTGAGATAGGTTCAGTTTAGAAATATCACTCTGATTGCAGAATGTACCAAATGAATTGGAGGACCAAGACTAGACCGACAGAGAGACCACTGGAAGTGGTCAGTAATGGAGATACATAGGCAGTGCTTTGAATTAGAGTAACAGTGAATGAATGAAGAGAAGTGGACACCTTCAAAGATACCTAGGATTATGTGACTGACAAGGTGGGAGGGGATGCAGGAGAGGAAGAAGTTGTGGACAGGAAACACAGATGAGGAAGTGCATATGTTGGGGGAAGATAGCAAATTCAATATTAGACACATTCTGCTTGAGGTACCCAAGGGATATCTGAATGACCATAGCTAGGAAGCAGAATATGAAGCTCAGAAGAGATAGCTGGTAAACAAATGAGGACTTGGTGGTGATTTTCCCTCCTAAGACATGCCTTAGATATCAAGGGCTTTGGATTCCATCCTTAATTAATGAAAAGTCAATAAATTACTTCCAACAATTATAGCTTGTTTCATAATAGAACACAGGTACAAGACCAGATAGAGGAAACTAAATTCATAGGAAGCTATCTGATTGCCTGGCGAGTATATATGGAGGCAGAAATGAAGACAACAAAGCCAGAACCTGAAAAACAGCACTATTTAATAAATGGCTAAGGAAGAGAAACCTGGAGAAAAGAACAAGAGGAGCAGGCAAATGCTCTAAGGTAAGCTCAGCCGTAAGTAGAAACTAAGCAAGAAGCCTGTTGAAGGAAAAGGTATGGGCAACAACATCAAGTGGCCAGGAGATCAAGTAATATAATGATCAAAAAATACCCAGTGAATTTTAAAAACTAGGATGCCACTGATGGACTTAATAGCTTCAGTGGAGTGACAGAGATAGAAACCAGAGTGCAGTGGGCTAAGGAAAGAGGAGAGTAAGAGGAATGGAAAGGACAAATGAGGGTTTTTTGTTTTTGTTTTTGTTTTTTTATTTATTTACAAAAAGAAGGGGCTAGAGTAGTAGCTGGAGGGGGCTGTAGGTTGAGATTAGAAAGATAGGCAGAGACAGGATTGAGATAGAGATAGAGACAGAGATGCACGAGTGCTGTTTTCCCACAAATAAAAATAGAAAAGAGCCAGGGGCTGGACTAGATGTGAAACAGATAAAGAGAAAAAGACAACATGCTTTGGATATAAGGTATCTCAGTCTACTAAGGAGACCATCCACATAAGTTACTTAAACAAAATACAGAGGACCAGGAGAGAAGGTACATTTCAATCTACCTAGAAGAATAAGAGAAGGCTTTGTCAAGGAGAAAATATCTGAGGTGACACTAGGAAAAAAGTAAGTCTAACAATCTAAGGAAGGGCTTTGCAGAGGACGGGTGTGCATCTGCAATTCAGTTACTAGAGCACAATAGAAAGGGTAGGGGGATGGCAGGGTACAAGCTAAGAAGTTAGAGAGGGACCAGATCATGAAAGCTCCTGGTATAGTATAGAAAGGTCTTTGGACTATTTCTTGTATGCTTTAGCCAGTCAATTAAAAAAAAAAAATTATAGGGGCGCCTGGGTGGCTCAGTGGGTTAAGCCGCTGCCTTCGGCTCAGGTCATGATCTCAGGGTCCTGGGATCGAGTCCCGCATTGGGCTCTCTGCTCAGCAGGGAGCCTGCTTCCCTCTCTCTCTCTCTCTCTCTCTGCCTGCCTCTCCGTCTACTTGTGATCTCTCTCTGTCAAATAAATAAATAAAATCTTTAAAAAAAAAAAAATAAAATAAAAAATAAAAAATAAAAAAAAAATTATAGGCAAGAGGGTACTAGTTTTTCGTGTCAGAAAGGTACATCTCATAACAGTATGAAGAAAGGTGAGGGAGTTATTGCAGTGAATAGTTCACATATCGAATTCTCCTGAACTAGGCAAATTAAATTAGGCATAAGAATGTTAAGGACAGACAGAAGGAAAGTAACTGGTTAGATTGTGCGGGCAATGGAGAGAAAGAAGAATCTAGGTTGAACCTTTGAGCTCTGAGTTGGGCAAGTACCAACTGATTTCAGTGGGTGGGGACACACCCTGCCAAGATACAAGAGAAGGAGGTATTGGACATATGAGGTTTATGAACTCGGTTTGGATGTGCTCAATATGCAGCTTATATAAGACTTTTTGGAGGAGCTATTAGGTCTTCAGAAGAAAGATCTTGGCCAGAAATGTACATTATTATGCTGTAAATACTTAGAGAAGAACTGAAGTCAAAGACAAATTAAGGGCCATGTAAAGGAAAAGGATACTACGGCAGACCACGGAAAGACTGAAGAAGAATTAGAATATTCTTCCCCACTAAAAATGTATTATATGTTTATAAAAAATAAAAAATTTAAGGAAAAAGAAAAAAAAAGAATATTCTTCCCCATCTTCTATCTCCATTTATATTATAGCTCCTTACTTTTTTGATTCATTAATTTTGGTTTATCCTTAAAATATAAGCAAGTATCACTCATTTATGCATTCCCCTAAAAAAGCCTTGTTGATCCCACAGACTCAAGTCAGTTAGGTTACCTATTATTTGTTCTTTTAAAATCCAGGACTACTGGGGCGCCTGCGTGGCTCAGTGGGTTAAAGCCTCTGCTTTCGGCTCAGATCATGATCCCAGGGTCCTGGGATCAAGCCCCACATCGGGTTCTCTGCTGAGTGGGGAGCCTGCTTCATCCTCTCTCTCTCTCTCTCTCTCTCTGCCTGCCTCTCTGACTACTTGTGATCTCTGTCTATCAAATAAATAAATTAAAAAAAAAATCCGGTACTACTTCTTCCTGGCATTTATAGAAGTTTAACCAAATAATTACTTATGGAATTATTTTCTTACTTCCTTGTGGCCTTCCCTGCTAAGCAGTAAGCTTCATGAGAAGAGGACCTGACTTGTTTTGCTTAGTTATTTTCCCCTAGCGACTAACACAGTGATCTGCATGTCAAAGAGGTACTAGTATTAGAGTAAGAAAGAGAAAGTAGATAGGATTCCTTTACTAAGTAGGCATCTTCCATTAAAAAACAAAAACAAAAAACTCTTTCATTTTCCCTAAGTAATATTATAGTCCTTAACTTCTAAAGACCACCTCTACAACCTTCTACACAGCAGCAATATTTTTAATCAAATTCAACTGTGTAGGACTATTTTTCTCTTCTAAAATCAATAGAATTATCTCTGACTTCCAACACCAGACTTGTTTGATTACATAAAAATCACCAGGACCATGGCCAGACCCATGCTCCACCAGTCACTGTGTCAGTGAACAGTCCTGAAAGCTACAAGAGAAAACAAAGAGGTCATATGGAAAATCTTCTTCTGGAAAATGGCATAAGATTTCCCTTCTGCATGCAGGGTTTGTGTGTATTTTCCTTCAAGAGTAAAAATTAAACTTGATAACTAGCAACTTTCAAGTATCATAGTTGTTACTTATAGAATGGGAAAGAATGACTTTTGCAAGCTAAAATTTAGAAGAATGGGAGCCAGATGTGGACACAAACCTGCTGTGTTATATCTAATCCAGGAAAGCTGACTCAATGTTACTCAATGTTACTATTCCTTCATGCCAGGCAAAGTCACACGAAAAGGAGTAACTTCTCAATTCACCTGTCTTAGAATAATTGAACCACTGTTATAAAGCCAATTATACTAAAGACGCTAGAAGATAGAACTTCAGCACATATGGGGCCTGACAGGAAGATTTTTAATGCCTGGGCAAGAGGGAAAGGAAAAGAAAGGGAAACCAAAAACAAATGATATTTGTGTCTTACATGATTACCACACTTACTACACATCCCAGACTCCCTCAGTGGAACCACCCATCATGTAGAGCCATTTAGTTCTAGCTCCTAAGATGGCAGTAGGAACTACTGTTAAGACAACTAGGGAAGAAAAAAATCATTCAGGCATCTATCTATTTTTCTTTCTGTCTCTCTCTCTCTTTCACCCTTTCTTTCTTTCTTAGATGTATTTATTTTTAGAGAGGAGGGGTAGGGGTAGAGGGAGACAGAATCTTTGAGCAGACTCCACACAGCACAGAGCCCTTGGTGAGGTTCAATCCCACAACCCTGAGACCATGACCTGAGCTGAAACCAAGAGTCAGACGCTCAACTACCTATGCCACCGAGGTGTGCTAGAACATTTGCTTTTCAACAAATATAGAGTACACTGAGATGCAGGGGTAAAAACCCTGGCACTCTGACAATTTTGGAGAATTTTTTTGTCCCTTTGTCATGTCTCTAACCTTTCTCTTCTGGAGCTACAACATGGCAGACTAGGTCAAAGGTAACAATTTCCAAAGAAACATCTACAGAGGTCTTTGTGTACCTGGTTCTACAGATGTAGGTGTGTCCTAGATGAGCAGCAGTACCTTCTCTCCCTCCTAAAGTAAATATTTATCACCACAATAGGGTAAAGTATTCCATTGGAGTTTGCTCATGCCAGTCTATGAGGACACATGTAAAAATAAAATTCATGCAACCAGAGATACTGCAATGGTGAAATAATGACCACAAGGCACTTGATGCCTTATGATAACATTTAGTTTATTGGGTCTTTTTGTTTTTGAGCTTCCAAAAATATCAAGCAATTCAATCTGCTGAAATAAAGTACTTCTTAGCATTAGCATATCATCAACCTATCAATATTGATCATTTGTAAGTTAGCTTCACTCTAATAAAGTTTCTATGCCTTTGCTTATTCAACTATGCACAATAACCTCTTATGGAATGGAGAGTAATTACAAATAACTCTTTAAAAGAAAATCAGTATCTGGATCCCTGGGTGGCTCAGTTGGTTAAGCGTCTGTCTTCAGCTCAAGTCATGGATTGAGTCTGCACTGGGCTCTTTGCTCAGCAAGAGTCTGCTTCTTCCTCAGCACCTCCCCCTGCTCGTGTGTGCTTTCTCTCTCTCTCTCTCTCTCACAAATAAATAAAATCTTAAAAATAAAAAAAAAATCAGTATCTTCCAAATATTCCTGATCTGAGAATATGTTTCATCAAAGATTAAGGACACCATGGAAGAAAATTAAGTAATTCCTACAGTTAAAGGAAAATAGGATTTGTGTCAGTTTATCGAATCTTTTAGAGGCTTAGCTTTTAGGTTGTGTGTCTCTAAGCCAACACAAACATTATTTGAAGAAAATATCTGTCCTTTTGCCATTAAGAGATGGGATTATTATCTGTGAAGGCAAGTGTTCATAAAAAGATCATTTTTAAATTATGAAGATTTTATAAATACTTAGAATTATCATAAATCCTTTCTTACACCTTCATCCTATTGGCTCCATCTCTAAGACATAATCTTTTTTTAATTAGCTTTTATTATTAGGATCCATAAGAAAGATTTCTTAACCTCTGTTGAGTAAGTGTATGCTTTTATCTCTAGTTTCCTCTTTGCCTAGTTTTCATGAAGCTCAGAGTGTAACCTCTGCTCCATATTTCATAAATATGCAGGACTCCAGTGCATGCATTTCTTCCTATTCATGTCTCAGATTACTTAAGTCTTATTTTATTCTTGATACCCTTATCTTTATTTTTCAAGCTTTATTATATTATGTTATTTTACTTATTTTAAAAAAATATTTTATTTATTTATTTATTTATTTGAGAAAGAGAGACCAAGCGGGAGAGGGAAAGGGGTAAGCAGACTCCCCAGTTAGCACGGAGGCTGATCTGGGGCTTATCTTAGGACCCTGATCTGATCCTAATCATGATCTGGGCAAAATCAAGAGTTGGATGACCAATCGACTGAGCCACCCTATACTTTGTTATTTTAAATAAAATAATTCACTATCTTTATGAAATGAAACAGGATATCTTGCTTAGGAATGCAAAAAATTAAATACTAGATTATGTAAAATACTTTCCTAAGTATCGTATCATTTATTTATCCATTAACAAAATGATACAGATTATTAATGATAATAGTGGAAGTTGATCTGTCCTAAATGGAATCTTAAACAACACTAGAGAAGACTAGATTAGAAGAACATCCTAGAGGTCTGAAAATAAAATCTCAAGCTTCTTCTGTCACAGTTTCCCATACTTTCTCTCTCTTTTAATGACAGTGAAACAAAGGTAAAAATAAAACCCAAATAACTTGATTATGGTTGTGCACAGCACACAATATAATTTAATCAAGTAAAAGTTATTTCTCAAAACATACAGTCATCCAAGATGAAGGAGATAGTGACAGGGCAGACTACCTGGTGCCTGACCTTAGTGATCACCAGGAACTCATCATGAGGCAAACCGTAAGTAGCAATTATTTGCCAAGCTCTCTTCTGGATATTCACTAAACAGTTTCATGTCTATGTCTTTTACGTTGGCCCACCAGGAACAGAATTTACACTCAACGTTTCTCAGTCTCCTTCTTGCATCCATGATACCAAATATAGGATGTTTCCAACTCAGATTTCACATTCACTCATTTCCTTCTCGTCACTGGAGTTTAACATAGAATCAATTCTAAAAACGCCCTTAAATAGTCTTTACTCACTCTTGAGACATAGCTGTGTGTAAACAGCAGAGTCAGCAACAGTAGAGTCCACAACAGTAGGTGCAAAATATTAAGGTTTCCCAACCTCGGCACAACTGACATTTGGGGCCAGATGATTCCCTGTCACATGTGGTGGTGGTGGTGGGGGGTGTCCTGTGCATTGTAGGATGTTTAGAAGCAACTATAGCTTCTACCAACAAGATCAGAAGCAACCTATTCCCCAGTATGACAACCAAAAATATCTCCACTGGAGCAAAATCACATGTGGTTGAGAACCACTGGTCTACAATCCAATTTCTTAGATAAGCTGTAGCCGATTTCTTCATACACTGCTTATGGGGAATCTACCAGGTAGGCTGAATTAAATAAATAGGATTAACTCTTTATCACACAATTATATAATATTATGGTTCTGAGTCACTTTATTATTGCAATGTGCTTTGAAGACCCCAAGCCAACCGTTCAAATATTCAGAAGAAACCCTATGCTAGATATCTTCTTTTTCCATACCACTCTGACCTATCCATATCTCTCTTACTAGATCTTTCTAGTGTCTATTTTAAATTGATTGTGAAAAGAAATGGCTGGTTTCTCAGCCCCTTATGAAGATTTTGGAAAAGACTATTTGGTATTTCTTCACTGAACACTGAACCATAATGGTTCTGTTTGTATTTAAGCTTTCTGAATAATGTCGGTTTTCCAAAACTTCTTTTACCCAGGATGAATTTTCAAATTATTTCTTTGAATGTTACCCATTTAACTTTGAAAATCGATCTTTATAATCCCAATCATACTAGTTCATGTCACTTTAAACCTCTGTAAGAAACTGTTTTGTAATTTTTAATTTATGACATTAAAGTTTTCCACTAAAAAGCTGTATCTGTTTCTGAGGGGATTCTCAGATTTCTAACCTAGGAATTTATTGGTCTAATTTCTTCCTTTGGATTATCCTTTGGATCTTCCCTTAGAAGATCATCAGATGTATGGCAGAAAAATAGAAGCCAATTAAAAATACACATACTTGCTCCAGTGGACTTTGCCTTCCAGTGTCTGCATCTCACCAAGGATAGCAAGGAGAAGAGAAGACTTCCCACATCCCACTTGACCCACAATCATGGTCAACTGACCTAGGGAAATTAAAACAAGGTTAAGAACAGGAGGACATGGAATCCTCTTAGTAAAACAAAACCAAAATACATTTAGAAAGGATGATATTTCAAAATCAATGGCCCACTTTTGGTCTCCAGCAATAAGGTATTTATTTGACATAGCTCCTTTCTCTGATACACAAGTTTTTTTGAAAACGGAGAGAAAATTTAAAAGATAATAGGTCTTGCTTTACTGTTTCCAACTTTGAGAATAGCTGAGATTAATGAAGAGAGCAATGAAATATTTGCCTAAATAATCTCAATTAGTTTTAATTTTATTATTCAATTCATTCAGGGGAAGGCAGTTTTGACTCAAATTGATAATTGGGATGAAAGGGATTTAGGCTGGCATTAAGACATCTTCTCTGATTTCAGACTTTGATATGCATGTAAAATAGAAAAATCCCAACCTATTTTCTATCAGGCCAGCTCAAAAATGAATTTTTATTTAATTACCTAGACATTTTAAATAAAAATTATTGAGCATTTGAGCCTTAAATATCTTGAAAACTTTAGGTTCTTCCAGGATAGAAAATAATTCTCTTATGTGGTCTTTCTTTAAATCCTTTCTCAAACAAAACAAAAAATCAACTGTCCCATTACTTAAATGGACAAATCAGCAAATGAGCTGATAACAGCTTATTTGTACAGTTGATAGCTTATCCAATGTCTACACACTCTGTAGTGAAAAGCATTTCCAGCCATTTCCACAATGATACAGTGGCTCGTGAGCTACATGGTACAAAAAAACAACTATAGATAATGTTTATAATGTTTAAAAAGTCTTTTGTTGTTGTTGTTGTTGTTGTTGTTGTTGTTGTTGCTGTTGTTAAGATCAATTATCTTGGATATCCATAGTTTGGTAATTAACAATTTAAAAACTGAGTAACAAATGACTTACCTGTTGGAATTCGAATATCTATATTGGATAATGTAGCTAAACCACTGCCCCATGAAAAGTAGCCATTTGTGACCTAGAAAAGAAAGCATAAATTAAATTATGAAACCATGTATATATTTTGTGTTAGAGAATAATTCCAATTAAAAGCATTTTCTCTTTAGAGCACTGAAAGACTTTTAGTACAAGGTAGACCACATAGTGGTGAAATTCTAATTTATAGTTTTAGCTAGTGAGAGGTATAAATGAAGAACAAAAAAGAATGGAAGTGAAAGGAGGGTCTTTGAATTAGTGATATTATGAATAGGAGGAAAATTACAATTTTCTCTGAGAATTTGGGATTGCTAGATCATTTACATGAGAGCATTCTTAAACAACATTCATCCCAAATATTTTTTTAATTGATTACTTTCTTATTGCTAGGCAATTCCCAGAATTCTGGTAATGTAAGTTATAGAGTGGAAATAATGACAAATGATTCCAACAAAATGACTGTTACCAAGGAGGAAGTTTTTGTAATAAAGGAGTTTCCTGAACTGTGTGGATTAATCTCTATTCAATGAAGTTAAAACAAAGAGTAAAAGGAAGAGAGGAATAAAGCACAAAAATGAGGTAACATCTATTGGTGGGATAAACCCTCAACGACCAGCAAAATATCACAAGATCTGCAGTCATCCAAAGCAATCTAACAGGCATGAAGTAGATTTGATAGTTTTAATAGTTACAAAAATGGGAAACAAAAGAGGTACAACAGAACCAAAGGACTGAGGTTGCTTGAAAAGACGAGATTGCAATTTTCCACGTAAGTTTTCTCTAGCCTGTTAAATGCAGGACATTGAGTAATATCTATCGCATAGATGCACATGAAATTGTCCTCGGAGGAGGGTGGCATGGAAGGGATGCATTTCTGATTGCTTTACAAATATTTGCTGAGCACCCACTCTGTGTGAGGTGCTGCGTTCATATGGATATAGGCTACAAAGAAGGTACAATGTCTCCTCCCTGCTTGCTTGGAGTTGCAGCCAGCTGAGTAGATAGACCATGGACAGGAGCAAGTATATAGTGCCAGACAGTGTGGGCTGAGTAACAAATAGAGGGGACGGCAGACACTAAGTGGAACAAAAGGAAAACCATTCACATTTCAAAAAGAAAAACACTGATGTCTTAGATGGGGTTTAAAAAATTTTTTTGGAAGAGGAGGTCTTTGAGCTAGTTTTGGAAAATATATTGAATTACAATGAAGGCATTTGGGGGTAAAGACCTAAATACACAAATAGGCACAGATCAGGAAACTATGAAACATATTCTGGGAAATAAAGACTAGAGCTGGCTGGGTCAGAGGTTTATGATACTGTGGCTAACTGACAAATGATGCTGCAAGAAATTAAACAGCCTGAGGAGCCCTGTTTCTCTGAGGCGCAAAGTGCTGCAAATATGCCGGGTTTGGAAGCAGGCCAGTGTGGAGCTGAGAAAGGTCCTCCCCAATAATTTGTGTTTTCAGTGGACTGGGAGTGAAGCGTATCTGCAGAGAGAAGAGGTCAAAGGGGACATGGAAGGAGGTGAGAAGACAGTGCTGAAAGCAGAAGAGCCGTGGGAGGCTGTGGAAACAAATGCTGACAGGAGGCATGCAGAGGATCGCCAGGAACTACTGAGGGGCAGCGGAGTGGGGAGATACTAAATGTGTGGTTTTGCCAAAAGGCCCATTGTATCTTTATTCCATAGTGCTCGGTGGTCTGTTTCAGGAGTGTCGCAGGCATGATGTGGGATTGATTATGGAAAGTGCTAGAAGACTGAGGGAAAAAGAAGGGGCTTAAGTTGCTGGAGGTCTCTCTTGGTAAGGTTAAAAAGCAATGTCAGCAAAGGTGAGGCCTGAGAGAGCTGCAGGTAGCATTCTGTTGTCAGTGTCAATGCCTGACACAATATAGAGTTTAAAATTTCGGAGGAGCGGCAGTTCCCAATGGTGGCCAGGTGTGGCCTCAGGCACGGTTGTAGAAATGGAGAGCAGGAGAAGACATTTCTGGGCTGGAATACTAAAGAACTGTACACTTGTAAGGTTAAACTACATCCATGCATGGCACCAAATAAGCCAGAGGGATGGACAGGGAAACAGGCACCCAAGTCTTCAGCAACAGTGTGGGGTGATGATGATGTCCTCTAACAAGAAATGTGAGAAAGGTAGACAATGCCAAAATTTCACAAAGTTGTGAGAGATGAAAAGATATGGTCTGAAAGCAGCAAGGAAGGAGCTGGAAGAATACAGTATTGCTACACAGAAGTAAAAGAGGAAACTACCTCCTTTCGAGAAGGGTGATGGAAGAGGGTCAAAGTTAATCTCTCCTGTGGCAATCTGCACGTCCACTTCCTCCTGCCTTTTACAAAATAGTCTCATGTCTCCACCAGGGTTAAAATCCTAGCCTTCCCTAAATAGTTGTTTGACCTTGGAAAATCAGGCAACATATACATCTTTGCAAATGTCCATAAAAGGGTAAATACAAAAACAATCATCATAGCATAGTTTGTGAAAGAGGGAAGATGGAGGCAAAGCCAGTGTCCATCCCTAAGGGTAAGGAAAATACAATGATGCATACTAGAGAACACAGTAGTGTTGTAAGAAGGAGCAAACCATTATGAAAACATTTCAGGAGACTGGGAGTACATAGATGTTTATTATGTATTTTACAAGGATGTGAGTATATTTAGGCACACATATTGAGCCCATTAAAGCTTGTACCATAATGACAGTGGCACAGAATAGGAGTGGGTATCAGAGATAAGGGGAAAGAATGTATTAAAAGTATAGGAAGGAACCAGACAGATGCAAGTTACCTGTTGCATGATCCATTTATGTAAAATATCCAGGATATATAAATCCACAAAGACAGAAAGTAGATTGGTGGTTGCCAGAGGAAAGAAAGAGGGTAAGTGGGGAGTGACTGCTTAATCAGTATGGGATTTCCATTTGGGGTGATGAAAGTATTTTGCAATGGGAGACAGGTGCTGGTTGCATAAAATTGTGAAGGTACTAACTGCCACTGAGTTGTTCACTTTAAAACAGTTAATTTTATGCTATATGCATTTTACTTCAATTAAATAATTTTTAAAAATTAAAGGCAGGACATTACACAGACCATCGTCCATTTCCTCCTGGTAAAAATAAGTATAAATGCTGAATAAAATGTAGTTTGTAAAGAAGATCATTAAAACAAGGAGTAAGGAAATCCCAAGTCCAAATATAAATAAAAGGACAAATTCAGAGCTGTAAGTCCTGAAGCACCTAGACCTCTTTCCCACAAAAGAGAAAAGAATAGCTAAGATATTTTGGAAGAAAAGCAATAACATATAAGAACTTGTCCTAAAATATATCAGCATTTATTAGAAAGTTATAATGATCATAACAGTGGAATCAGAGAGAGAAACCAATGGAAAAAAAATAGAGGCCAGCAATCAGTCCAGACATATAAAGATCCCTGAAGTGTGGACAAGACTACACTGACTGTCGGGGGGGACAGTGACCAGTATGAGGGACTGGGACAACAGGATGTCATATAAGAAAGTAAATCAGACCTTACTGACTCACTGTGGAATGTAGTAAAGTTACTGCCACTAAATTTACTACTGCTAAATTTCAACCAAAATTATTTGTTCCTGATTTCCCCACTATATCACATCCCTACTTCATACCAAACACAAAGAGGGATCCTAGGTCGATTCCAGAGCTGAAAGTGAAACGTGTAGCTTCAAAGACTTTAGAAGCTAATATAAATCATCTTCTTGACCTCTGGTAGGGAAACTTTTCTTAAATGAGACAAAAAAAATCAGTCATAAGAAAAAAGTTATATAAACCAGACTACACTAAAATTAACAACTTCTGATATGATAAAGCCAAGCTTTAAATGGAAGAAGAGTTCTGTAACATATAACTGCCAAAACAGCTGAAGTATAAAGTATAAAGAAGTAGTCCTCAGCATTTTTTAAAGGGGGAGGGAACCCATAAGCTGGCAAGTCACAAAAGAGGAAATCGAAACCCACATGGCCAAGGTATACATGAAAAGATGCTCAACCTCGGTAGAAATCAGAAAAGTAAATAAAAGTGAATAAAAACCACAAGCTACAACGGCACCTCCTCATGTACAAACTTTGGCAAAATATTGGAAGCCCTGGTGAAGACGTGGAGCAACCGACCCTCTCAAGGGCCCTTGGTGAAAGTGTCTATTGGCACAACCACTTGGGGAAACAGCTTCCTGTTACCTGGGAAAGGGGAGGATGTACAGACCCCATGATCCGGCAGTTGTTCACAATAGCCCCAAGTGGGAAAATAGCCAAAAGCCCATCAAGAGTAGAACAGAAAAAGTTCGGCATATTCATACACTGAAATGCTACCTGGTCATGAGAACGAACGAGTCACTTGACAATCTGGATGAACCAGACATCCATAATGAGCAAAAGAAGCAAGACGTACATACATCCATGCACACATTTAAACTTAACTAAAATATGTTTTTAGGGAGGCATGCATAGCAGGGGTAATCAAGGATATGATGACCATTAAAGTCAGGGTGGCAACTGTTTCTTGGAGAGATAGGAGAGGGAACAGCAAATGTGTCTGTTGGGAGGACCTTCGGAGGGAACCCGTGATGCTCTTTTCTTGCTGGTTCCATAGGTGTTCACTTTTTCATTAAATGGTTCATGTATATTTTATGTAGTTTTCTGGAGGCATGTTCAATTTCAAAATAAAAAACAGATTTCAAAAAGACAAATGAGTTATTACCAACTTGAGAATTTCCCCCATGAATAAAAACTTAAAGGCTTGATGGTGGGCCTGAAACTGCAGTGCCCATTGCTAAGCAGTTTTTCAAGTTTTTTGTTTTTTGCTTTTTTTGGTGGAGTTTTTTGTTTTGTTCTGTTTTGTTTTGGTGCATGAAAGGTCAACTTTAAAAAAACAAATGATAACCTCGGGTTTTTTTTACATTCAAAATAAAAACAAATTTAGTAAGGCACATGGGAAAGATATATTTTTAGATTCTTACTATATTGAATAGAAAATGTCAATTAAAAAAAAAGACTGATCCTGTTTCTGCAGTCATGTGTATATTACTCGTTATGTGGGTATAATTGGAAGTATGAAGCACAGAGGGCCCTTCATCGTCTCTCATTCCAGACTTTGTCATAGCCTAGTACTTTACATCCTATCCACACATTATAATTATTAGGGAACTACTATAACTATTGTCTTCGATGATGCCGGGGTCATATTCATACACACACACTCACACACACACTGTTAAAAGCTATCTGGGTGGGTGCCTGGGTGGCTCAGTGGGCTGGGCCTCTGCCTTCGGCTCAGGTCATGATCCCAGGGTCCTGGGATCGAGTCCCGCATTGGGCTCTCTGCTTGGCAGGAGGCCTGCTTCCTCCTCTCTCTGTCTCTCCGCCTACTTGTGATCTCTCTTTGTCGAGTGAATGAATAAAATCTTAAAAAAAAAAAAAAAGCTATCTGGGAGATCTTAATGTACAGCCATGGTTAAGAATCACTAAAGCTCTTTAAAATTTATACGTGACACTTTTTATCCTCAAAACAACCATGCTAAAGTAGCATTTCCGCCTTAACAAGGGCAAACCATAGCTCAGAGAGGCAAAGTAATTTGCCCAGATGTCACACATCAAGTCAATGGCAGAAGTTGGGTTAACATTTGCTTATTCCGGCCAATCCCACATTTGCTCCAACTGCTAAGTGCCTACTGTGGGCCAAGTATTTTGTCAGGCAGATACAAAGGGAAGTAGCCCCGCAGCTTTAAGATACTCCTCCACGCCTCCGTGTGGAGGCTCCCACTCTCTGACTGGCCTGGGCATCACAGGTTGCTGGTTAACCCCAGCAGTCCACAGTTTTCTTCAAAAGGGATCATCTCCAGGACTCTGGCTGCACTGATGTCAAAAAGCTCTTGACTGCTCAGGTGTCTGTCCCTGCACAGCAGTGACCCCTCTTTGGGGGTCAGTCCTCAGCTGATTATCCCCTGGTGGCCTATTCTACCTAAGCACACTTGCTTGGAGAGTTCAAAAGGCTGTTTGAAATTGGATCAAAGGACTACTGGAATCCGGTGGGGGGCGGGGGGATGCTTGCAACACTGGCCTAAGCCCCTCCTAGCTGAAGAAAACTACGATCTGATTTATTTCCTTAAAACCTGTATTTACAATATTGGTGTTCTCTATAAATCAATTTACTAGGTAGAGGAACGTAAGAGCTTGAAAGGAAATACGTTGGAGACTAGCTTCTAACGCGGATTCAGAAGAAAGGCTCACGCTCCAGTTATTAAAACAGAACTGCTGGAGCAAGAAATGTGGTTGGGAGGCAAGGCAGAACTGGCAATGAAACTCATCAGAACACTTTAGAAAATGTTAGGAGGGTTGGTGATCACTGTAAAGAGACTTTAAAGACCCGATTTAGGACACGTTTACAGAACTTCACCATAAAATAGTAACATAAATGTTTCTAGCCATGCAAGAATCCAGGAAATAAAATAACCTTTATTGCAATATCCTCGGTCTCTACAGGACGTAGACGCCGGGTTGATTGCTCATAGCTGTCCAGGTGATATCTTCCAGGCTGCTTCCTGTTTATAGTTTTCGGCTGCTGCATTCCAAATGGGGGGGAAAAAAACACAAGTTGAAGATTTATGAAAAAAAAAACATGTTTTACTGAACATTAACTCATATTGCTACTTCTCCACTTGAAATTCCAAGAAAAAGAAAGAAGTAAAGTGAATGTAATATTTTAATTCTTTCAATGGCTTCTCCCAAAAAAAAAAAAAGCAAATAATAAAAGTGCATTAAGCTTATCATTTTAAACCTAATTCACAAGTCTCTTTAGAAAAATAAAAACACAAAGATGTGACTCTTGCAATGGATGAAGTGGAAGGTGTGTAGCCCCAAACTAGGTTTTGGATATTTCTCGTCCAGCTCTCCCGATAAATATACCCAGTCTGTGTGTCAAAAGGCAGGCAGACTAACTCAGGTTAAACTAGAATCTACTTGGGAGGCTACTGAGCTTGTAAATGCTCCAACAGTACCTTTTTGATCACCCTTTGAATCATGAGGATTTTGAATCTCATACACTCACATAACTCGGATTGGGCTACACATCACCCAAGGATCACTGTAGAGCGAGAAAAAGCATAAGGATCTCAGAGTTTTTTTGGTCCAAATATGTATATATATATTGTTTCTTAAGTATATAAACATATAATGCTGATGTAAGTATAAGAGAATGATCTAGTCTTTTGCAAAAATGTTATAGCATTGTTCCTGGTCAAAGGACTAAAGTATCCATTATAAAGAGGATGCTAGCTGAGGTTGGACAGTTCTCCCATACTTAAAAGGAACTTAGGTTAGGTCATAGAAATAGAAATCTGTTATTCTCTAAATCTGACTTCAATGTCATGCAGTAGAGACAAATGATTAAAGAGAAGGTAGAAAATTCAGCTCTGTAAACCTCTAATATAGCAAAATTTACAAGCTCAAAATTTGTGCCAGGAATCTATGACCAAATATTTCAACAAAAAAATTATCTGTCTTACTTAAATACCTTGTAGATTTTATGAAGGCTAAGTAGTAATATACTTTAAAACTGTTAAATTACCTATAAAAGCAAAGTAGTCTAGAATTGTGAAACTTTTTTTTTTCTTTTGGCCTGGAATTGCAGGTTTAGCTTTTTGAAAAATCCACTGACTTCTACTATGGGAATTAGAAATGTCCTCAAATAATCAGTAATTTAATCCAAATAAGATATTACCCTTCCAATTTCCATCAATTGTTATATCAACAGAACATCAAATTATCAAATAGTACATTGCTAGGCTACGT